>NC_133159.1:76742500-77992500 GCF_040802235.1 Manis javanica | reverse complement strand
ACAGTATTGGCTATCTGGAGGAAATAGGTGAAATAGGTAAATTGGGGAAAATAGAAAGGCACTGAAGACAAATGCACCTACTTCATCATTTTGGTTTGAACCAACTTTGCTATGGAAAGGAACAACAAAAAGTTAAAAATTGGTACAAATTGTAAAATAAAGTTTTAAGATTATATTACCATTATGTAAAAACTTTTTTCACCCTCTTTGGAAAGCTTTATGAGATTGTAGAGGTATGAGGTAGAGCCTGTGTGGTCTTCATCTTTGTATGCCTTAGCACTGTGTTCACCACATACCGGGTACTGAAAAAATTGTGATGACTGATCTTAAACCTAAGCATATTGATGCACAGCTCAAGGTCTAATTATTTCTAAAAATAGAAAGCTTCTAATTACCCTAAAAGTTATTCAAGGTAAAGGTAACATATATAGTTGATCTTTGAACAACATGGTTTGAACTGCACATGCCACTTTTACATGGATTTTCTGCAGTAAATAGACTGGAAGATGTTTGGAAATTGTGACAATTTGAAAATCATTTTCTTTTCTCTAGCTTACTTTATAGTAAGAATATGGTATATAAAATATATCATACTAAATATGTGTTAATTGTGTATGTTATCAATATGGCTTCAGTCAACAGTAAGCTGTCAGTTAAGTTTTTGGAGAGTCAAAAATTATACATGGATTTGACTGTACAGGAGGTCAGTGCTCCTAACCCCTGTGTTGTTCAAGATTAATACATACATTCATAATAAGTATTAAACTGGCTAAGTTTGGGAAAAAGCAAGGTACACTAATAAAGGAATTATTACATTCCCATCCTAGCTTTGCCTCTAGCTGACTTTGGATGTTTAAGAAGTCATTAACATCTCTGGGTTATGCATGTCTACAGGGTGGAGAATGGTCCTACTCAATGCAGTGTTCTAAGATTCTACATATTTATAAAGATAAAATAGGGTTGAAAATCATTTTTAACAGTAAACAAAAAAATATTTTTTGTTTTCTGATCAAATCTTAGCTCAAAATATAATTTCTCTATTTTAAAACCAGGTAGACTTCTGATTTTAGACCTTTTCCCACCATTAAAACTGATCCCACTTAATTACTCTATCCTTGAATCTATTTTAAAGCATCCTATTATGGGTGAGATCTATCTAGTATATGAGGTAACTACATTCCTTTAGAAATTTCACATTAACATAGCATAGCATGATAAGGATTCCATGTATTGATATTTCCAGACAGTCTCTGACTTACAATTGCAAAGTTTACATATATATCTTATATTCAAGGTCTTATATGGAAAGGTCATCACATGCTATTGACAAAAATGGAACAAGAGGATAACCTAAAGCATTCCTCTTAGATTATCCTTTCAATTCAGTACTATTCCTTTTCTGTTTAACTGTATTATAGAAAAATTTAAACATAGTCAGAAGACAGAACAATATAGTGAACCCCCATGTACCCATTAGCCAGCTTATCAGCTCTGGGCCAACTTTCTTTGTTTTTTTCATATATAACTACCTTCATTTTATTTTAAAGCAAATCCCAGACATCATATAATTTTATCATTAAGTATTTCAGTAAAAGCACTCTTCTTAAACCTTTCGCTGTCTTATCTCATTAATTTTCTCCCACCTCCAGCAGATTTGAATATACATTTATTCACGGTACACTTACTGAGTATTTACTACACACCAAATAACTGCACATAAATTATTTCACTTAATTTTCACAATAATCCTGTTAGATTTTATTAATCCATTTTACAGATAATGAAACTACGGCTCATGGATGACACAGACACTAAATGTGAAGTCATGATTTGAACTCTTCTGATTCTGTGTCCAGCACCCGTTTCAGTATACTACTGCCCTTTTGAGGGAAACATAGCACCCTGTTTCCTTCCTGTTGTGATTAGCAGTATAAACCCTTGGACAACCTGAAAGTCAGGAAGGTAAGGAAGAGCAATAACACTTTGTTCCACTTTCGGTTAAGGCAAGGATGGAGTAAAAGCCTGGTTGATAACAGTAGAAGAGGGGAAAGGAAAGCAGGAAGGCTCATTCCTGGGGGCCTTAAAAAAAAAAACCAGTAGATGTAACAGGGAACTGTACATAGAAAAAATGTCCTAATGTACCATTTCCTAGAGTATGTTCTGTGGAACTATATAATATGCTGAGGTGGAACTGAAGGGAAGTTTTGTGGTATTCCATGGTTATAAAATATGGGGAAATTCTGGGTAAAATAATTAAAAAATGTTTTCACTATAGTGTTTCTCAGAGCCTTTAAGGTGCTAATGTGCATCATTAGTTTCTAAGAGGTGCTATCACATACAGTAATTCTCAAACTTAGTTGACACTAGATGTTCTTAGATGAAACATATGATGGAGCTGGTATGGTGTGGAATATACTTTGGGAAATTGTACTAGGAGGTTTACTGGCAAAAATCTCCAGTGTCCCACAGTTTCTCACCCATGATATTGGGAACTGGACCTCTGCCTTAAGCCGTGAGAGCTCTCAGTTGTGGCTTGGGGTATATGAGTTACTGTCTATTGGCTGATGAAAAAGAAAGATTTCCTATTCTACTCTGCAAGGGCAGTATGTTCTTTGCATCCCAAACTGAAACTCTCAATATGTATCTCCATGTCACAGGAATACATGTACTAAGTTAGAATAATTTCATACTCCATATATTACTAAGTGACCATCTGTAAGTTAGCTTGAGAAACTCTACAATCATTAATAACATTCTGAGGGAAGAAAATATATTTCACATTTTAACAAACACACCAAGTAACACTGTGCATGGTAAAAAAATAAAATCTACCACTTAAACCATTTTTAAGTGTATAGTACAGTTATGTTAACTATATGCACCTTGTTTGTGCAACAGATCTCTAGAACTTTATCATCTTGCATGACTGAAACTCTGTACCCTTGAACAACAATTTCCTTTTTCCTTGTTCCCACTGCCCGTAGCAACCACCATTTCACTTCTTGTTTCTGAGTTTAATTACTTTAGATACCTCACAGAAGCACACCAAGTAGCTTTTAAAGTAAAACAAAACTATACCCTTGGTACTAACTGCTTTTTCACACCAGAAATATATTATGTCAATTAAAATCTTAGTATATAGAAAACTGGGACAACTAAGTTCTCTTTTCTGTGAAGTAGGTTAATTAGAAAAATACACATGGAATTAGGTCTAGAATTCTAGACAATTTTCTAGAGCTACTGGAATAGCTCCAATATATTAGTTGCCAAAAAAGTTTTCAAAGACATAAAAATGTATGCAATATTTCACTTCCTAAGCCAGCTGGCTATCAAAATTCACATCATTTAAAAATTTATGGAATGTTTACTTGATTAAAAAAGATTCAAAATTACTTTCAATAGGAAATAGCTTTCATTAATAAAATAGATTTTTAAAAATTATTCTGAAATATAAAATAATAAAATTTAAACTATTTGGTGTAATTTTTCATTTTGACCTATAAAATAAAAAAATTTGTACCTGAGAGCTACTGAATATAGGCTTTTTGCCAAGTCTTCGATCATCACCTTTGTCGAATGCAGCTGCAGAAAGAAACAGTAATTTATTTTTTTGGGAAACACTATTATCACCATAAAAGTAAAGGGCATGCCACCAGAAAAAGGTTATGTTTTGATGGAAATAACTTTAAAAAGGCTGAAAACAATTACGTACATATAAATAATTCCCTATTATATTTTATAATCTTTTTTTAAAGAACCTCATTTTCATCTTATTTCCTGGTCCCTTTGCATCTTATGTTAAGATTAATAAATAAGAAATATACAATCTCATGAGAGAATTCATACATTTACAAAAAACCAGAATTTTCTCAAGCTGTGAAATTTTAGAGATAACTGATTTCATTTAGTTTTCAAAATTTCAAAAAATTAAAGATCATGGCAAATGTAATATTTTGTAAACCATTATATGAGAAAATGTTTATCCTAAAAACTGTAAAAATACTCTGATGAAATTAACTGCAAATAGTTTCTGGTTTTGCAGGCAAGTCATGAGCAAGAAGGAAAGAGAAGAGAAAGGAATCAGGTTCTGCTGAAAATAAAATATGAAACGATTTTCAAACCCATATCATTCTTTTTAGAATTACAAAAAATTCATTTTATAAATTAGGCTTATAGGGGAATTATTGGAGAACTCACATATATATATTTTTCATATAAGAATTTGAATGATATCAGGAAAACAGATAATGGGATGAGAACTATAAATATAGTTTAGCTAATATATTTCCTCCTTTTCAAAGTTATGGGGCTTTAAAATATATTTTGAAGAAATATATATATCTCCAAAGATGATCTGATTTTTGTTAAAACAGCTGCTCAAAAATAAATTATCTGTAACTCTACTATGCATCTTTTATCTCTATTCTATAGGATCTGTGCTATAAGACAAAGCAGGATCCTGGAAATGGCATTGTAAGAACTGATTTGTAGTAAGCAGATGACTTTGCACAATAATACATAAGAAGAAATGAATGTAAGACTTCTCCCAAAGGTCAGTAACTTAACTAGAATATAAGAAACGTCATAACAAAGGTAACCTAGAATCATTCTTTTATCTGGGGTTTCCCAATGCAGTAATTATCCATAAGTCAGGGCTCATTATAATTCAACATATTTAAGGTTAAAAAAATTACTATTACACTGACATATCAGATTGAAAAGTTCTTTCTGACAATTAGTACAATTACCAATAATATTGTTTTACATATATGTAGGTATATATATGTATTATGTATATATAGCACTTTCAAGAATTAATAAATAAAACATTGTTGAGGCCCAGCTTAATTATGAAATCTTCTAAAATGGAGAAAAATAAACTTTACTACCAATTAGAGGAGAGTTGAATGACACCTACTCATGGAATGCCAATCTTATTTCTTCATAATATATTAGATTTTATAGTAAAGATAAACTGCCAAAAATCAGTACAGAAATGGTCACAAGGAAGAAATTTCTAATTTCTAAAGACCATCTCATGATTTCTGCTATTTCATGATTTTGTTTTTTTAGTATTTTGTCGGAATTTCTTTGAAAACTACTCTTCAGATCACTTCTAGCTACACTATCATATTATGGTCATAACACAATACAGAGCAAATCATATTCTGGCTAGACCATTAGAGAATGTAACATATCTATGTATAATGTACTGTCAAGATTATATCACATAAGGCTTTCATGTGTTTAGTACAAAAATGTTTGCTTCACAAAATACAGTCTCTTAACTAAAATGTTTTTAAAAGTATACTTGATGAATCTGCCAATATTTTTTCTGAGGCACCTGCTTTAACCCAAAAAATAGTCATGAAGCCATTTTTAGTTCTACCCTCAAAATTTTAATATTTTTGAAATAAACATTCTGAGAATTATACATCTTTTGTTTAATGCTAATGTTTCAAATGGTACTATTAAATGTCAGAGACCACTGTGCAGCTCCTGGGGGACACTCCGCAATAGCACACACCATATCACTGAACCAATCAATTGTGAAATAAACCATCTAATCTAGGCGAAACCACAAGAAATGATGTCATATGCAAAAGATGGAAAAGGTTTATGGCAAAATATATTTAAAAAGAGAGGGAACATATGTTTTGTAATCTATTCTATGTGAATTACATTTCCTTGTACTTGTAATCTCTTTACAAGACTGCTTTTAAGCAAATGAGGCTAGAATATTATTGCTAACATAGAGTAGGATTAAAATTTTATATATATATATACACACAACACACACACACACACACATATATATTAAGGAAATGAGTTTCATTTTCTAAGAAGGGCAAAAAAAAAGCCCCATGATTTAGTAAAACTGCCTAAACATACTCTCACTAGTTTCGGTTAGCAAGCTATTATTGAACAGAAGCAAACAAAATTAATCCTACCACTTATTAGAATCCCCTCAAAATAACTCTTGACACAAAGATCATAAGAATAAAAAATCTCAAGACTAACATACCTGCTTGGATTTTCTGTTGATCATCTGTGCTCATCAGCTTCCAGCTTTCTGTGTGACGAACAGCATAGAAAGACTGAACCAGGAAGATCCACAGCTTATCACGCAGAGCCTGGATCTTGCACGTAAAACCCTGTGTTCAAGCAACAAATCAGCAGCTGGTGAGAGCCACATTGTCATAGCAACCAGTCATTATTCCTTTCCGAATCTGCTTACTCCTAAGCTATATCAATGATGTCATCACTTAGACTGTTTTCATCGTTGGGAGCATTTATGAAGGCTTACTGCTCAACAGAATTATATAGTGAACATGAAAGTGAAGTGAGACCTTATCCTTTCCACCAAACATTATTTTAAATGACCAATGGCCTTCACATGAATACCTTTTCAAATCAACTATGACATTACAAGGTCAAATACTCCATGCAATAGTAATAAATATGATGAAATTTTTATCATTCTTGTTGAACAAATACAAAATGTGAATATTTTCAATTAGCTTTTTCCATTGATTAATTGCATTTAAAAACAAATACTTAAATTTTGCTTTCTTACTAGTCAATTCAATTTTAAATACGATTTTTTCTGAAGATAAAAAGAATTAATAATATATTATAAAAATAAAAGACAGTGATGATTATAAATACAAAAAAAACTTAAAAATTCAATGTAAGTTTTATATTTAGGAAATCTAATGTAGTGGCCAGGGAAAAATACTTGTTATGATGTACCGATTAATATTGCTAAGTACTAAACTGTGTTTAAAATTAGCCAGCCAAACTGCAAAATTCTGAAGTCTTATAATAGTCCATTGGGTGATATGAAATTAAAAATTTTTATTATGGAAAATTCCAAAAATACACAAAAGTAGAGAATATAACCAATCCTCAGGTATCCATCATTTAGTTTCAACAAACCATGCAACACTTAAAATGTGAATATATTTTAAAATCTGAAAATAATTCAAATATTCTATTATATTGAAGAATTTTGTTATATTCAATACCATTTCCTTAGTACTGTCAGAGCTCAGTAATGCGTCCAGAGCCATAAGAAGAGAGCAACTATTCTCAGTGGTAATGTTTTCTTCAATTGCTTTTAAGATTTTGTCCAACAGATCAGCTGTACTGCTCATTGCCTGTGACTACAAAACACAGAAATTGGTATTTAGTAGGAAAACCTATAAAACGTGTAAGAAATGTAAAGGTCTGGCATAACAGCAGTCCATTCCTCATAACTGGCTGAAGTCAACCACAAATCTTATTTCCTTTGTTAATAGTAATATAATTATTATATCATTATAATAATAACTATTATTATAATTCCTTTCCTTTGTTAAAAAAATCTCTGTGTGAGCACACACACACACACACACACTCTTAAGAACCAAAATAGTCTTCAAAACAGAACCTAGAAACAGGTAATATAAGCTCTTTATTTAAAACCTCTGTTTAGAGAAAATAGGTCCCCAGTAAGACGGAGAATTTTGCATGGACCATAATTGTATTAATGATCAAACATTATCTTTATGACTGGTTTCTAAAATATAGCTTATGCTGATGAGGGCTACTGTTGAGCAGAGTTACACTGCACCTTGCCAGGGCACTCAAATCTGTCCCCTCCTGCCTTCGGTATCCTGAGCCAAAAATCCTGTCCATCACTGCTCTAAATCCGATGCAAACATGCCATCTGCTATGGAATTTATTTAAGTCATACTAATTTAATCAAAGGTAAACTGCATTTTAAAAAACTCTCATGTAATTATAACTAGAACACAAAGGTGGGGTATAATTTTAGAGGTAGTACCTGTAAGAGAAGAGCAAAATTTTCACTCTCAATGATCCTGGATAAGTTTTTTATAATGAATGCAATACATTCTTCTTGAAGCCGAGATGCCATAGTCAGTGCTACTTCTGTCCACTTCACTCTGGGTAAACTGATGATCAGCCTGTCACTTTCCATCAGAAGAAAAGCAGCATTCTTATCATTCTTATAATTTAAAAAATATTGATGGAAAATGTTAGATCAGTATTCATAAAATAACTAAGCAAATCAAATACTTTTGTTCTCTTATGATGTTTTCTACAAAAAAAAAAAATTCCAGGTACCTGATATTTTGTCATTTTACCTGAGAGCAAAGTCATAATACAACTACAAAGAAAAACTTACTTCCCTGAGATTTTCTCTACTAATTTAACTTCTGTGCTTATATATATCAGGCATAACTGCAGAACTACACTGACATACCCTTAATTTTTTTCTGACTATAAAACACATGTTCTTTATTACAAATTTAGAAAGGCTAAAAATTACTTATAACCCCCAGTGATTTTCTTCCTCCACACTAATTAGGTAAAACTCTTCTTTTAATATTTTATTAATAATGATTCATTTTTGTACCATAGGAAGAAAGATGTTACATAAATACTGATCTCTATGGAAAATGGAGTGACAATTCACAAATACTACATGTTCCAAGGAAAATGAAAAAATGGCAATGTATATATTATTACATCTTGTGCATGTTTGATTTGAAGTTCTTTAAACAGTGCTTGTGAATAGCTGTTTACTGAATAAGTATTTATCTGATAGACTATAGCAGATTGAAAAACATGGTCACAAATTCCCTATAGCTCCATTCCTCAAATGGTAGATTTTATTTCCTCACTCCTTGAATCTAGACTGTCCTTTTCACTTACTTGCACACAGCGGCACTGTGCAAGTTCCAGAGCCTAGACCTCAAGAAGTCACAAGGCATAGAGAAGCTGGGTAAGAAAGACTGCATGGAGCTGAAGACACAGCCTCCAAATTAACTACCAGCTGAAAGGACCTCCAAGATTGAGCTCAGGCAAGATAAGAAGAATCACTCAGTCAACCTACAGAATTGTGAGAAATAATAAATTGTAGTTTTAAGTCACTTAATTTTTGGATTGTTACATAGCAATAGGTAACTGATAAATCTGAAAACGACACATCTTAACATAGGCTGCATGATGTAAACTTTGCACACCTCCTGTATGTTTCAGATCTCAAAGCACTGTATTTTCCCAGATTTCTATACCTATATGAAATTCTTTATAACGCCATCAGAGAACCTGTCCCTCTCCTTTAGAGCATGTCATTCACTTGTAATTATTCAATCATGAACATAACTATTTGATTAATATCTGTGTCTCTCACTAGGCTGTATGCTTATTGAGCATAAAATCATGTCTGTTTGCCTCACAATTGTATCTCCAGGGCCCAGTATAAAACTGAGTCATAGTAAGCACTTAAATATTTGTTGATCTCTCAGTATCATCAGAGACTGAGGGTCTCTAAGTGAATTCCTAACTAAATTAAATTTAATCCTTGACATCAAAACTTTAAAAATTCACCCATTTACCAAAAATTATTTTAAAATGTATTTATATTTCCCTTGCTTTATTTATTAAAATAAAAAAAAGCATACTTTGTTGTAATTCAAATTTTTTTTTTCCGTATCATCATCCTTTCTTCCTCTGGTGACTTCCTGAGTAACTGCAATCACTAAGAGTTTAAGGCAATAAGTTAGATTTGCTCTGCTATAGGGATTGTTCTGGTTAGTAGAGCCATATGTAGGGTATTGAGATAAATTTGGCAGGTATCTACAAGGTACTTACTACACATGCAATGTTACCTGCCATGATGGTAATATCTTTTTAAAAATCTAGATACACAGAATAATTGTCAACATTTAGCTTGGAAATATTGGAAAACTAAAATATGGACATAAATGATAAGGTGGTATGTGATCTTATTCCATACTAATCTGAATATGTGACAACATTAAATTTTAGAGTAGTTTGAGGTTCAAAGAAGGAAGAAAGTATACTTCTAGACCAAGCACATAAAATTTTAATTCAATAGTTAACATATGGTTCTAACTTCAACAGTATATAAAGGGCACAATTAAGAAAAGTCATCTTCGCCTTCCTGTCTCCAAGCTACTTATTTTCTCTCTTTTCAGTCAATATTATTTTTTGTACCTTTTCAGAGTTATTTTATGCATATACAAACAAGAAATATGTGTTAATATTTCCTTTATTTTACTCAAATGTAGGTATTAATATGAACAGTATTCTGTACTGTGCCTTTTTATAAACAGCATATATCTTGAATATTTTTCTTATTAGAATATAAGCTATGTTACTTTTTAATAACTATGTAATAGTCTGTAATATGGATTACCATAAATCATTCAACTATGTCTACACTTACAGATATTTACATTGTTTCCAATATTTTGCTATTACAATGTTGTAATGAATGACCTTGTCAATAACATTATTTCACACATATCTTTATGAATCTATAGGATAAATTCCTAGCAATAGAATTGTTTGGTCAATAATACTTATCTTAGCATGGGTTCTGCTTAATAGCTGAGCCTGAGAAACAGGTCTATATAGAGATGACTTATTTTGGGAAATGATCCCAAGAGAATCTGAGGCACTGGGTCAGTGAAGCTAGGAGCCTGAAATATGGAAAGCCAATGGGAGGGTCTGTTTTCTAGCTCCTTGCTACTCAGTGTGATTCATGGCATCATCACCTAGAGCTTGTCAGAAATACAGAATCACAGGCTCCACCCCTGACTTACTAAATTAGAATCTACATTTAACCAAGATCCTGAAGTGTTTTCTATGCACATTAAGGTTTGAGAAGCACTGATCTAGCATTCAGTAGGGATCCCAGCTCAGTCTTGCTGGGAATCCTCTGAAGAGTAACAAAGGATGTGCTTTGAATTATCTACCCAAGGGACAGAACAAGGAAACATCTAACCATTGGCTCCCATCTCTCACAGGTCAAGCTTGTCCCCTGGGGGCTTAACTCCTTTTGACTCCCAGATTAGCACAAGTATCAAAATTGTTGAGCTGTAGGTACCCCAGATGGAGCAGCAGTGAAGTCTCAGGCCAGAAAGTGAGAAATATGTGTGATGTGGCTAAAGGAAAGTGCTGTCAGGTGACACCCATGTGCAGCTCACAGCTGGAGTACACACATGAGCCAAGAGGATATAAGGTGAGGCACCAGGAAATCTAAAGCATTGCCAATGTATATTGAATGGAGCACTGTTTTTCAAACTGTAGATTCCTCTCCTAGCAACCTAGGGAAATATTTTTCGTGGCTTACAATCAGTAGTAGAAAACAAAACAAAAAAGAACAGAAATGGAGGGAGGAAGAGAGAAAGAAAAGAGAAAAATAGAAAATACCAGTATATCACATGCAGTAACTGAACGTATTCTTTTGTGAAACTTTGTGCAGTTCTATATGCATGAATGTACTTACGGATTACAATGTAAAAGGAACTTCTTACACTGGGTTGGTCAAAAAAGATTTAAAAATACCACAAAAGTTGTGCTAATTTATACCCTTCCCAGGGAGCAGTAAAAGTACTATGTCCACATCCTCACTAACATAGTACATACATTCTTATTTTTTTCATTCTAAAGGGTAGAAAGTGCCCAAACTGTAATTTTAATGTCCATTTCTCTTAAATAAATGAAGTTGAAGATTTGCTCATCAAAGTAAGAGGTGAGTGCATTTTCTTTGTGCACTATCTCATCTGAGACTATGTTTAGCTGTTTTTTTTTTTAAGTCACCTCTCTGTATTACAGAATTAGAATCATGAGCATGATATGAACTGTCATTTGTCTTAGCATTTTTTTGTTTATGGTCATTTTTACTGTGTAGAAATGTTGCATTTTTTATGTAACCAAGTGTTTTTAAGCCTTCTGAATTTTGTATCCCCACTCCCCTGCCACAGTTATAAAATAATTTTTATAGTTTATTGTAGTGTATCTTAATAGTTTCTTTTTTTTTTTTTTAAATATTCAAACCTTTGATCCATTTGGAATATATCCTGGTATACCAGGAATTGAGGTATAGCTTTAACTTAAATTCTTTCCAGGTAGCTTCCTGGTTGTCCTACCACCATATATTGAATAACCACTATGATTCATACTGTTTCTGAATCCTTATGATATTATGTTAATCAAATAGGCCCTCAGCTATCCTTTTGGCCTTAGGACTAACAGCATAATGTACATACAACTTTAGTTTTGCCCTAGTGGCCATCCCACACCTATTTTTAACTTTCCTAAATTTAAAAACTTCAGAGTAGGATCATGGGAAGATGGCGGCATGAGTAGTTCAGAGGAAATCTCCTCCCCAAAACATATATATTTATGAAAATGCAATAAATACAACTATTCCTAAAAGAGACACCAGTGGATGCCGTACAACAGCCAGGATACATCTACATCTGTGAGAACTCAACATCACACAAAGGGAGTAAGATACAAGCCGTGGCCAGGCGGGACCCGAACGCTCCCCCACCCCAAAACCTGGTGGGAAGAAAGGAGTCAGAACGGGGAGGGAGTGAAAGCCCAGGACTGCTAAACAACCAGCTCTAGAAATCCACACCCGGAACGCAGACACAAGGTGCACAGGGTGCTGGATATTAGAGAAACGGAAAAGTAAAACCTGTGGGCAGCTCCCCGCAACCAACCGGCGCCCCTGAGACAAAAGAAAAGTGAGTGCTTTCTGCAAGTCTTAAAGAGACAGGGACCCCATAGCTGGATGCAGTTGTCCTGGCACACATAGCCAGCAGCTGGGAATCCCGGGGAAACGTAGGTGCCCTAAACCCTGGAGAGGCAGTGCAGCTCTGAAGCCCCTCATGGCACTAAGCAGCCTGCCAGTCATTCCTCCAACTGGCGCAGACCCCAACACACCGACCCAGTAGTGGGAGAGTGGCAGCATGTGCTGGGGATGGCAGCATCGGAAGGGACCAGGAGCAGATCCATGTGCCAGCGGTGCCAGAGGGGACCAGGAGAGGCTTGTGCGAGCCTGCAGTGGCACGACCAAACAGCCAGGGTGCAGCTCATGTGCACCAGCGGCAGTGAAGCCAGAGGAGCCCGGTAGAGGCCCGCGCAGGAGAGCCCTGAGCACACCTGCGATGGAGCCAGAGGGAGCAGGTGCACTCCCAGCAGCCAACCGAATTCCAGCTCAATGCACAGCCGCCCAGGCCAGTCTCAAAGGCCACTGCTGCCACACAGCTTCCCAGCAGGGGTGCTGCTAGCATGGAGGAGCGCACCTGGCGTGCCTGTCACTCCCCGCAGGGCTCCGTGTTGCTCTGATGGAGAACCCACCCACAGCAGCTTAAGGGACTAACCCGGTGGGCTGCTCCAGGAGTGTGAGTAACCATCACAGGCAGCAGAAAAGGGCAAGGCATCCAGCAAGCAGGAAAGGACATTCTTCTCCCAGCTGACACACCCACAACCTGCCTACAGCCACCGCTATCATCATGAAAAGGCAAAAAAATTTAGTCCAGTCCAAGATAGTTCAAACAACACCTGAGAAAGGATTTGCAGAGGCAGACCTAACCAGTCTCCCTGAAAAAGAATTCAAAATAAAAATCATAAACATGATGACAGAGCTGCAGAGAAATATGCAAGAGCTAAGGGATGAAGTCCGGAGGAAGATTACAAACGTCTGGAGGGAGATTACAGAAGTGAAACAAACTCTGGAAGGATTTATAAGCAGAATGGATGAGATGCAAGAGGCCATTGATGGAACAGAAACCAGAGAACAGGAACGCATAGAAGCTAACGCAGAGAGAGATAAAAGGATATCCAGGAATGAAACAATATTAAGAGAACTGTGTGACCAATCCAAAAGGAACAATATCCACATTACAGGGGTACCAGAGGAAGAAGAGAGAGAAAAAGGGATAGAAAGTGTCTTTGAAGAAATAATTGCTGAAAACTTCCCCAAACTGGGGGAGGAAATAGTTGCTTAGACTACGAAGGCACACAGAACTCCTGAGAGATGGGACCCAAAGAGGACAACACCAAGACACATAATAATTAAAATGGCAAAGATCAAGGACAAGGACAGAGTATTAAAGGCAGTCAGAGAGAGAAAAAAGGTCACCTACAAAGGAAAACCCATCAGGCTATCATCAGACTTCTCAACAGAAACCTTACAGGCCAGAAGAGAATGGCATAATATATTTAATGGAATGAAACAGAAGGCCCTTGAACCAAGGATACTGTATCCAGCATGATTATCATTTAAATATGAAGGAGGGATTAAACAATACCCAGACAAGCAAAAGTTGAGGGAATTTCCCTCCCACAAACCACCTCTACAGGGTATCTTAGAGGGACTGCTCTAGATGGGAGCACTCCTAAAAAGAACACAGAACAAAACGCCGAAATTATAAAGAATGGAGGAGGAGGAAAAAGAAGGGAAAGAAATAATCATCAGACTCTGTTTATTACAGCTCAATAAGCGAGTTAAGTCAGACAGTAAGGAAGTAAACAAGCTAACCTTGAACCTTTCGTAACCACGAATCTAAAGCCTGCAATGGCAATAAGTACATATCTTTCAATAATCACCCTAAATGTAAATGGACTGAATGCACTAATCAAAAGACACAGAGTAATAGAATGGATAAAAAAGCAAGACCCATCTATATGCTGCTTACAAGAAACTCACCTCAAACCCAAAGACATGCACATATTAAAAGTCAAGTGATGGAGAAAGATATTTCATGCAAACAACACAGAGAAAAAAGCAGGTGTTGCAATACTACTATCAGACAAAATAGACTTCAAAATAAAGAAAGTAACAAGAGATAAAGAAGGACACTACATAATGATAAAGGGCTCAGTCCAACAAGAGGATATAACCATTATAAACATATAATCACCCAATACAGGAGCACCAATATATGTGAAACAAATACTAACAGAATTAAAGGAGGAAATATAATGCAATGCATTCATTTTGGGAGACTTTAACACACCACTCACTACAAAG
Organism: Manis javanica; assembly: GCF_040802235.1. Lineage (NCBI taxonomy): Eukaryota > Metazoa > Chordata > Mammalia > Pholidota > Manidae > Manis > Manis javanica. Next base: position 77,977,637 of record NC_133159.1, on the reverse strand, counting down.
GACAGTTCCACCAGACAGAAAATAAGTAAGGACACAGAGGCACTGAACAACACACTAGAACAGAAGGACCTAACAGACATCTACAGAACTCTACATCCAAAAGCAATAGTATACACATTCTTCTCAAATGCACATGGAACATTCTCCAGAATAGACCACATACTAGGCCACAAAAAAGAGTCTCAGTAAATTCCAAAAGATTGAAATCCTACCAACCAACTTTTCAGACCACAAAGGTATAAAACTAGAAATAAATTGTACAAAGAAAACAAAAAGGCTCACAAACACATGGAGGCTTAACAACATACTCCTAAATAATCAATGGATCAACAACCAAATTAAAATGGAGATCCAGCAATATATGGAAACAAATGACAACAACGACACAAAGTCCCAACTTCTGTGGGACACAGCAAAAAACAGTCTTAAGAGGAAAATATATAGCAATCCAGGCATATTTAAAGAAGGAAGAACAATCCAAAAGAATAGTCTAATGTCACAATTATCAAAATTGGAAAAAGAAGAACAAATGAGGCCTAAAGTCAGCAGAAGGAGGGACATAATAAAGAAAAGAGAAGAAATAAATAAAATTGAGAAGAAGAAAACAATAAAAAAAAATCAATGAAACCAAGAACTGGTTCTTCGAGAAAATAAACAAAATAGATAAGCCTCTAGCCAGACTTATTAAGAGAAAAAGAGAGTCAACACGCATCAACAGAATCAGAAACGAGAAAGGAAAAATCACAACAGACCCCACAGAAATACAAAGAATTATTAGAGAATACTATGAAAACCTATATGCTGACAGGCTGGAAAACCTAGGAGAAATGGACAACTTCCTAGAAAAATACAGCCTTCCAAGACTGACCCAGAAAGAAACAGAAAATCTAAACAGACCAATTACCAGCAATGAAATTGAATCAGTAATCAAAAAACTACCGAAGAACAAAACCCCTGGTCCAGATGGATTTACCTCAGAATTTTATCAGACATACAGAGAAGACATAATACCCATTCTCCTTAAAGTTTTCCAAGAAATAGAAGTGGAGGGAATACTCCCAAACTCATTCTATGAAGCCAGCATCACCCTAATACTAAAACCAGGCAAAGACCCCACCAAAAAAGAAAACTACAGACTAATATCCCTGATGAACGTAGATGCAAAAATACTCCACAAAATATTAGCAAACCGAATTCAAAAATACATCAAGAGGATCACACACCATGACCAAGTGGGATTCATCCCAGGGAGGCAAGGATGGTACAACATTCAAAATCCATCAACATCATCCACCACATCAACAAAAAGAAGGACAAAAATCACATGATCATCTCCATAGATGCCATAAAACCATTTGACAAAATTCAACATCAGCTCATGATAAAAACTCTCAACAAAATGGGCATAGAGGGGAAGTACCTCAACATAATAAAGGCCATATATGATAAACCCACAGCTAATATCATACTGAACAGTGAGAGGCTGAAAGCTTCTCCTCTGAGATTGGGAACAAGACAGGGATGCCCACTCTCCCCACTGTTATTCAACATAGTACTGGAGATCCTAGCCACAGCAATCAGACAAAACAAAGAAATACAAGGAATCCAGACTGGTAAAGGAGAAGTCAAACTGTCACTATTTGCAGATGACATGATATTGTATATAAAAAACCCTAAAGATGGTACAACATTAGAAAATCCATCAACATCATCCACCACATCAACAAAAATGACAAAAATCACATGATCATCTCCATAGATGCTGAAAAAGCATTCGACAAAATTCAACATCTGTTCATGATAAAAACTCTCAACAAAATGGGCATAGAGGGGAAGGAACCCATCCACGGCAAAACTACTAGAACTAATATCGGAATTCAGCAAAGTTGCAGGATACAAAATTAATACACAGAAATCTGTAGCTTTCTTATACACTAAAAATGAACTAATAGAAAGAGAAATCAGGAAAAGAATTCCATTCAAAATAGCATCAAAAAGAAAAAAATACCTAGGAATAAACCTAACCAAGGAAGTGAAAGACCCTGAAAACTACAAGACACTCTTAAGAGAAATTAAAGAGGTCACTAACAAATGGAAACTCATCCCATGCTTCTGGCTGGGAAGAATTAATATCATCAAAATGGCCATCCTGTCCAAAGCAATATACAGATTCAATGCAATCCCTGTCAAATTACCAACAGCATTCTTCAATGAACTGGAACAAATAGCTCAAAAATTCATATGGAACCGCCAAAGACCCTGAATAGCCAAAGCAATACTGAGAAGGAAGAATAAAGTGGGGGTGATCTTGCTCTCCAACTTCAAGTTCTACTACAAAGCCACAGTAATCAAGACAATTTGGTACTGGCACAAGAACAGAGCCACAGACCAGTGGAACAGAATAGAGACTCCAGATATTAACCCAAACATATATGGCCAATTAATATACGATAAAGGAGCCATGGACATACAATGGGGAAAGGACAGTCTCTTCAACAGATGGTGCTGGCAAAACTGGACAGCTACATGTAAGAGAATGAAACTGGATCACTGTCTAACCCCATACACAAAAGTAAACTCCAAATGGATCAAAGATCTGAATGTACGTCATGAAACCATAAAACTCTTAGAAAAAAACATAGGCAAAAATCTCTTGGACATAAACATGAGTGACCTCTTCATGAACATATCTCCCTGGGCAAGGGAAACAAAGGCAAAAATGAACAAGTGGGACTATATCAAGCTGAAAGGCTTCTGTACAGCAAAGTACACCATCAATAGAACAAAAAGGCATCCTACAGTATGGGAGAATATATTCATAAATGACAGATACGATAAAGGATTGATATCTAAAATATATAAAGAGCTAACATACCTCAACAAACAAAAAGCAAATAATCCAATTAAAAAATGGGCAGGAGCTGAATAGACAGTTCTCTAAAGAAGAAATCCAGATGGCGAACAGGCACATGAAAAGATGCTCCACATCGCTAATCATCAGAGAAATGCAAATTAAAACCACAATGAGATAACACCTCACACCAGTAAGGATCGCCATCATTGAAAAGACAAACAACAACAAATGTTGGCGAGGGTGTGGACAAAGGGGAACCCTCCTACACTGCTGGTGGGAATGTAAATTAGTTCAACCATTGTGAAAAGCAGTATAGAGGTTCCTCAGAATGCTCAAAATAGAAATACCATTTGACCCAGGAATTCCACTTCTAGGAATTTACCCTAAGAATGCAGCACTCCAGTTTGAAAAAGACAGATGCACCCCTATGTTTATCGCTGCACTATTTACAATAGCCAAGATATGGAAGCAACCTAAATGTCCATCAGTAGATGAATGGATAAAGAAGATGTGGTACATATACACAATGGAATATTACTCGGCCATAAGAAAAAAACAGATCCTACCATTCGCAACAACATGGATGGAGCTAGAGGGTATTATGCTCAGTGAAATAAGCCAGGCGGAGAAAGACAAGTACCAAATGATTTCATTCATATGTGAAGTATAAGAACAAAGGAAAACTGAAGGAACAAAACAGCAGCAGAATCACAGAACCCAAAAATGGACTAATAGTTACCAAAGGGAAAGGGACTGGGGACGACGGGTGGAAAGGGAGGGATAAGGGCGGGGAAAAAGAAAGAGGGCATTATGATTAGCATGTATAGTGTGTGGGGGGCAAGGGGAGGGCTGTGCAACAGAGAGAAGACAAGTAGTGATTTTACAGCATCTTACTATGCAGATGGACAGTGACTGTGAAGGGGTTTGTGGGGGGATTTGGTGAAGGGGGGAACCTAGTAAACATAATGTTCTTTCTGTAATTGTAGATCAATGATACCAAAAAAAAAACTTCATAATTTTTTAAGGGCTTAAACAGTAAAACAAAAATTTAATCATATTTTGAAATAGTTATTATATTTTAAACTCCTAACTTTTCTCACATCTTTTTCTCTTCTACTCACTTCCCCACCCTGCTCACTTCCTTCCAAAAACAGTGGTTTTGGTAGGAGGCAGCAGCCTAAGTAGGAGGCATCTTACTTAACTGCTGCAAAGTGACCAAAAAAGAAAAACTTTAAAATCTCTCACATTAAAATAAAAACAAATAAATAAATTCTCCAAATATAGTCCAATGCAGGAATTTCTTATCTCCCCTGGCATATGACAGAGTTGGGCATGTCACTGATGGAGTAACGTGTCTGCCACGGCACATATGATTGAACTGAATTAGAACTAAAGAAGATGTAAGAAGACCACTTGCTCTTTCTTTCATTTCACTGGATAATGTGTTTCAAATTTTAATTTGAAAAAATTAAAATATCCTATTTTATATCAAAGTTAAATATATTGTATTTGTATGATAAAATATGAATACATTTAATTAATGTTTCTTAAAACTGGAATACCCACAAAGACAAAATTTCAAATTTTCATTATATTCACCATGATGCCAAAAGGTTATGGATCAAACTGGGTATATGGTTGTTTTGTTGTTCACATTTCTGTCTTGAACAGAAAAACGCAAGCATTCACCAGAACTATAAATTTGAAAAAACAAGCATTCACAGCTATAATATCAAAATAAAATATTGCAGGAGAGATAAAGGTGTACTATGAAGGGCTTATTCTACAATTAAACTCACATACTTACCTCTTGTTAAGAAAAGAAACAAAAAACTTAACAAGATAAATCAGTTCTGGCTTTAGCTTCTCTGTGGACTTATCTTTTCTCATTCCAGTTACAGAAGAATATTGGAATTGCCCAGTGTCCAGGTCTGTGGTCACATTTTAAAAGTCTGACAGAAATGTGCTGATGTAGCTTCTTTACTTTGAAATTTTCCTCTGTCTTCAGGTTCATTTCAAATTACTTCTCTTATCCCTCTAATCAGAATCACTTTTTTAACCTCTCTGATCCCATGTTTACACCTGACTTATAAATTATACTTATTCATTCATTTGTTTGACAATATATACTGAGTACCTAATATATGCTAGGCACTGTTCTAAGGCTAGGACTGCAAAGGTAAGTATGGCCAAAATGGAACTTAATATTAGTACTCATCATAGTCCAACTTGTACTTCACTTAGTTATCTAATGCCTATTCTTCCATAATCTGTGAGTTCCTTTAAATCAAGGCCCACACTTGAATAAAACTCTCACCTCTCTGATTAGCTTTTCTAATATATGAAATGGATATAGTAGTACCTGTCTAACAAAAATTAAAAAAAATAAAAAGTAGTTTTTGAACTGTAAAGGTCTAAAAAAACCCTTAGAAGATAATAATAATAATAATAATAATAGTAATAGTAAATGTTGTTTCCACTTCTACTGAACTGAATTACAGCTGGGCCAACTGTTTGCCTACATAAACAGTGAACAACTACTCAATGACCAAGGAAACTAATGCAAATGGTATGCAACAAAACTACAAAGTTCTTCATTAGCATAAATTAGATTTATTTTTTGCACTGGTATTTCACCAGCTGTAGGCTTACACTTATTTTGCCAGTTAGATTTAGATACATCTTCTTTGTAACCCAATCTGCCTTATCATTCAGGGTTCAAACAGAGAAACAGGACCACTAGGAGGTATTCATATACATATAAATTTGTTACAGGGATTTGACCTTTCTCAATTCTGGGAGCTGGTTGACCAATCTTTATATATGATGATGTAGTTTGAAATCCACAGGGAAGGCAGTTGAGAAGGGAAAATGGATATAAAGTGCAGGAGAGTAAGGACTCAAGAGCACAAACTATAATCCACAAGGATGGACTAATTTCAGTTCTCACTGCCTCCAACCTGGATGAAATGGGTGTCCTTTAAGAAATGCTGGTGCCCTTCATCATGTTGCTAAACACATCCACGACCCAGGGGTAAGAGAAGCCAAAAGAGGATACAAGGCAAGGTGGAGTAGGTAGAGTCTGGTGCCTGTTCCATGTCAACAAAGTAAACGAGTAACAAGCAACATGTTATAAGCTAAAAGCACCTGCCCCAAACTTTCTAAGTTAAAAAAAAAGGCTGCTGCTTAACTTCCACCCTTCAAATATCACACCAAATTCTCTCTCTGGCCACTCCACCTGGAAATATACAAAGAAGGAACTTCTGGGGGGCATAGTTCATCCTTGCCAAGCTGACATGTTACAAAGACACTACAGTCTACACCTTGTCAACCTGCACCCATACACATCTTTTAAAACATCCATGGAGACAATCACGAAGTCAAGCTTCTGTCTAACATGATGTAACTATCTCTTATACAACAAATAGGCTAAGCCTTTCCTTAAAAGAGGTTACTAAGTCTCTTGTTTTGTCTTTGGGTGATGTTCATTTTTCTTCAAACTGATTCATATTCCTCCTTGGTAGCCTGTAACTTAAATACTAAGATATAAACTTAACCATTATTAACATGTCTTATGTTAGATGGTAGGGGAACAAGGCAGTGGAAAAAAATAAAGAATACTTGGTTAATATATATATAACATATTAATATAAAAAGGGAAATGAATATATTTATATAATAACTACCATAATGCTCACTTCTGTACTTGGTCACTTGGTCATACCTTGTATTTGTAACTACCTCTTTCCACTACCATTCCATATTTCCTTTGCCCTCAGCAAATACTTAATACTCTTTGTAGTTCTCTATCTGGTAGGGTATCCCAAGCTTTCATTTCTGAAAAATCTGGGCTGTTATCAGTGCTGCTTAAATTGGGCTGTTAGTTTTACATTAGTTTTAATCATATGACATGGGAGTACTGCATTCTAGACGTATTGATTATTACCCACTTTATATGGCATCAACCCAATTTCCCCTTGATAGCCAAGCCCAATCTATTAATAGTTGCCTTTCTTTGCCTATTGATTTACAAAGTGGCAGGAAAGAGAGTCTCAACGTCCAGTTCAATAGAATCGCTGTGTTCCCAGATGGAAGCATTCTTCTCTTTAGAACTAAGACCTCTAGATCAGTAGAGACTAAAGTCACAGGGCAAAGGCAGTAAAAACTTTGCTAGTGGATCAGGAGGAGTAATTATATGTGGAGCTGCTCCCATTTCCTAGTTTCTGGACCCATGAATCCTAGTTATGGGAGAAACAGTACCATAAATCAAAAACTAATCTAGGACATTTACAGCCTCCTGGAGGGCATGCCCCAACCCTATAAGGCACTGCTACCTAGTTGGTGCTGTGAGTCTTCAAAAGGCCATTCCTTCATTCTTCTGTCAAGCCAGCTGCTTCATGATGATAGAAAAAGTAAGACCACTGAAATCATGAGCAGTCAGAAGTGATGCTATGTGGAATACTATGGTGGTGCAAAAGGCTTTCTTTAAGCTCATGAAGAGTGGTTTTAGCAGAAATACTAGTAGCAAGGAAGGCAAATCCATAGGCACAGCAAATGTCTATTCCACTGAGAACATGGCACTGCCTATTCCATAATAAAGAGGTCCAATGTAATTAACCAGGTTAGATGACTGGTCCTTTTGAGGAATGTTGCCATAGAGAAGTTTGTTATACCCAAATCCACTTAGTGAGTAGAAGGCCATGTTGCTGAGCCAATGTATAATCTCCACTCCTGGTACCATGCCCCTCTTGTTCACAGACTACTATATGGTTCTGTTTCTCTGATTGAACCCTGACTAATGAATTTGGTACAGAGGTTCTTAAGAATAGGTTATCTGAATTGATTCTGGGTTCTCTGGAATTGGTTCTCTCATTTTGCTTTTATAATATAAGTTTATAATATAAGTCTATATTCAATTTACATTTGAAACATTAAAAGTATCTATATAAAATTGAATAAACTTTTTGATGTCAAACACAAACAAGGGTATTCAGTTTATACTTACTAAGGACTGAAGCAGCATATTAAGACAACTTTTCTGAATCTCAGGAGGTATATTTGCAAAGCTTCTCTCAGACCAAAACCTTGAAAAATGCTTTACAATCCACCTGTTAAAAATTTAAAAATCCCAAGTTAGAGAAATAAAAATATCTTTCATTGTAATATTCAATAATATTTGTGTTTTCAATGATATAAGCTGTATATGTTTTGACTAAGTTTTATAGTTAATTTTGTGAGTTCTATGATGGACTTGATTATGTTCCCTTCTCTGTAAACATACATTTAAAATCCACTCTGAATTATGTGCACAGATTAACATAAATAACAATGGTTCAGCTAAAATGAAATTGATCCCAAACAGCTTTAGTAATACATGAATCAATACTTCTCAACTGTTGCAATAAGTTAAACATTAAACTATGTAACATTGTTTCCAAGAAAACAGGCCAAGTCTAATATTTCCCAGAAAATTAGGAGAATGGAAGAACAAAATCCCTAAATTAATAGTATTCACAACACTTCAGATCACTTACTTCATGCAGTCAGCAAAAAGACTTTCCACTCCAACTGAATGAGCAATAATCAGACATTCTAGTACAGATGCCAACCTTCTGGGAATAGGCTAAAATTGATAGAAAACACTACATTTATCCTTTCTCAACTTACAAAGGCTAAAAGTATTTGGTTCATAAAGATCTGATTTATATACAAAATAAATATATGTAATTCAAGAGTCTCTTATTCTTTTAAAATCAAATATCATTAATAAACTTTAGTTTTATATAATAGCATTTGAGCTCTTTAACTGCCAGAATGCACAATTTGAATTCTAATTTCACCTAGCTTAAATTTTAAGTAAAAGTGTTATAATAATTTCTAGTACATCACACTGAAATACAACCATATGGTTTAATTTGCTTCCTAAAGTATAAATATAACTTTAAGTACATGGCAATGGGGGGTGGGTTGTCCTACACTAATCTCAGATAAAATAACAGAATTTAATTAGATCATAATTATATAACTTTTGAAAAGCACATATACATAAGTAATGAACTCAAACAACAAATAAATAAAATGTAGATGCAATTAGTGAAAATACCTCACTGCTCTTAATGCTAAGTTTCTGTGCAACATATTGCCTGTGCTGCTATTTTCCATTTTGGACTATGTTCTTATGCACATCTATTGCCTGTTAGGATAAATAGAGTTCAACTTCCCTCTGTACACATTCATTAGTTGTGATTTGGGGTTTTAGTAAAGACCAGCAATCAGCCAATTTGTATATATAGTCTAAATGTGTACTTCTAAAGATCCCTTGCTCTCAAGAGAAGAGCAAAGCTTCTCTACAGGTGCCTCCGGCATAGTCCTTATGGTCAGTGATTTACAACTTTTTAAATTATGAATTGCTATTAATTTGTTTTTCTAATATCCTTCTCCTAGAAATGTTATATCAGTGTTTAAGAAATTGAATGTAAAATTTTGCTTTGCATATTAACAATTTAGTTATTCCCTTTGAGATAATTGGAGGTATTCTAAGTTGTCCTAAAATCAGAAATGGATATCACTATATAGATTATACAGTGATAATTCTATCAAGTCAAAAAATTGGTTTCTTGACCCACTTCAGATGAGAGTATCAAAACTAGTGTAAGGGGAGACACTACCGGTATATGCTTACTTGATAACCTAAAAGCACCCAGAAGTCTGAAAAATTGTAAAAATACACACAAGAATTAAACAGTTCAGCAGTCTGATTTTATTTAGGAATAACGAGCTTTATACAACACAAAGTCCACTAACTGATGCATAATTTAGAAATAATTTCCAGTAAGAAATTATTAAAATATAAAATAACTTGCTACTTAAAGCAGAGACTGGTAAACCATAGCTTGTCAGCTAAATCTAGCCCACCATTGCTTTTGTAAATAAAGTTTTATTGGGACACTACTATGCTCTTCCATTTATATATTGTCTATATGTTGCTTTTACTCTACAACAGCTGAGTTGAATAGTTATGATACAGACCATATGGACTACAAAGCCTAGAATATTTATTACCTGGCCTTTTACAACAGAAGTTTACTGGCCTCTTGGCTAAAAATGATTGACTCTCAGAATTTTACAGATATGGAAATGCTGATTCCTAAGTGTTTTTGTAATAGATGACTGACCTTTTGTCATTTTCAAAACCTGCTTGTAGAATTTGGGAAGACATATACTTAAATCATTGCCAAAAATATATTTTTTAATTGATAGTAAAAAACATATAATGTTCATTATAAATCCTATAAATGAAGTCCAAAAATTTTAACCATGTACAAGGCAAGATTGTGAAGTTGATGAAATGACTGAAGCTTGCTTACCAGGAGTCCAATTACCTACCACAGTATACCCAAATCTGTGTTACTGTGGAATCTATTATTATAGGTCTACTATATTTAAGTCACTGCCAAGAAACTGCACAGTCGAGATCTAGAAATTAGATCCATTTTCCATTGTTTTAATGGTAACCCATTAATTATGGTAGTGGATTATTAAAAGTAAAATAAAAGAAGCTTCATATAAACTATAAGTAATCAACAACATACTAAAAGAGGCAATGATCCAAAGACTATCCCTAAAATTATTTTAAAAATATTAGATGCAATTGGTTTATTGGGGTATCTTGGTTCAGAGGAGATACTAACCAACTTTTTTTCCCAACTAGAGCTGTCAGCCAGGCTGTGTCAAATTCTCCTTTTTCCTATCCCCTAATTATATTATAGGCACATTCCAGTACTTTTTGGTTACTTTTGGTATTGAAATTTAGTATGTCCTGTTTAAACATCTTTCTCACATCTGACTTAAATCTTTTCTTCCCCAGTCACTGACTACATTTATAGTTGGGGAGATCTGGAATAGGGAGTAGAGCACGGTCTTGTCTCCAGCTCCTCCATTTTTTGGGTCTAACTCCTGCGGCAGAGGGCTTTGGATGGCTATGGTCATTTTATGTAACTAACCAGAGAGAGCATGGTAGTAGGCAGAAGTCCTTCACTTTGCACTAATTCAGATTTTGGTGACCTTTGCTGATGTGGTGGTTCTTTAGGTGAAGAATGAACTTCACCCTAGCTTCTTGGGGGATAAATATTCTTTTTGTTGTTCATGATGCACAATGCCTCCCTATGTGGAATACTCCTAGGAGGGAAATTTATAGCAATATAGGACTACTTCAAGAAGCAAGAAACATTTCAAATAAGCAATCTAGCCTGACACCAAAAGGAACTAGAAAAAGAACAAAGAAAGCCCAAAGTTAGTAGAAAAAAGGAAATAAAAATCAGAGTGGAAATAAATGAAATAGAGACTAAAAAAAAAAATACAAATGATCAATGAAACTAAGAGCTGGTTCTTGGAAAAATAAACAAAATTGATAAACTTTCAACTAGACTCAAAAAAAAAGGAAGACAGGACTCAAAATAAATAAAATTAGAAATTAAAGAGAAAACTGACACCACAGAAATACAAATGATTATGAGAGCATTTAGAGAGTATTATGAGAAATGTTATGCTAACAAATAGGACAATTTAGAAAAAATGGATAAATTCCTAAAAACATACAATCTTCCAAAACTGAACCAGGAAGAAACAGAAATTTTAAAATACCAATTACCAGTAATGAAATTGAATGGGTAATAACTGAATTCTACCAAATATTTAAAGAGAGTTGGTAACTTATGTCCTTTCAATTAACCCCATACCTAGATTTTATTTTACTTAAAAATGATCTGAATTATGGTTCAAGTACAGTTGGAAAATATCCATCATATCATAGATAAATTTTCACAAATGCCTAGGGTGCCTAAATGGTTTTCTTGGCTTCACTGGAGATGGCTGGTAATTATAGATTTGCTTTGTTTATGTCACCGTATTCCTATTATGTTAATATGTGTGTGCAAATTAGTTAGTAGTTTAAAACCTATACATACTTAAGGTACTATACAAGAAGATATGTCAAAGAAATAATCAATCCTCCCAAGTTTCCTTCATATGCTACATCTATAGCTTTTCTTCTTCCTTCCTAATTACAAACCTTAAATAGAATTCGTGCCTCATATCGAATTTACCGAGTATCATAATTCCTCCAGGTGGTAAAGATACCTCGAGACAAGTGCTGGGCATAGAAGCCACAGGGCATAAATCTGCAAAGAAGTAAAAAGCTAACCTTTGCAAACAATATGGCTTCTCTCTCACTTACCAACTTTACATTTCCCTGTGTGGCCCCGGAAGATGACTGGTTAGCCAGAGACGGGTAAGATTCCTCAAGGGAGGAACAACCTAAGACAGGCACAGTCGCAGGGGGGCCATCAGGTGAGAATTTGGGGATCAACAGAGGTGAGGCTCAGAACCTCACCCCCCCTGCTTTGAGAGAAATCTTCTGCATCCGTGGATGTCTTGCTGCCCTTGTCTAGCCTGGATTAATACTTAGTCCATAGGCACACACCTGATCATCTGATCATCTACATTTGCCTTCTTACAGCACTAAACTATGTTTTCTACCTTTATCTTGCATCTACCTACCACTTCAGCATTTTATTAAAAATAAAAATAATAATAATAATAGGAGAAATGTGGGATCAACATATAAATCAAGTACAAAAATCAAATGAATATTCATATTTGACCTGATGGTTTATAGGTCATATTGCATCATCAAAACCGAAAGTTTCTGTGATGACTGCCCTTGTACTGTTCACCATGTAAGAATTTATTCACTCTGTAAGAATTCGTTCACCATGTAAGAACTTGTTCGTTATGCTTCAGAAGATTGGAGACTGACGAGAATTAGGCTTGAGATGGATTAATGATTGTACATTGAGCATTGACCCCCCTATACTGAATTTTATTGTTGTTAACAACCATTTGATCAATAAATATGAGAGATGCCCTCTCAAAAAAAAAAAAAAAAAAAAAAAAATGATCTGAATTAATTTGTCTTTTGCAAGCACACTATGTGAGTTATTTCTCAACTGGAGTTACTTTTACTTAAACTGACTTAATATTTTTAAGATTTAAAGCACTATTTACCATCAGAGATAAAAATCTAGTAGGTAATAATGGGTGGCTTTAAGCACTGGGTAAAAGAATTCTGTGACTCAATAATTACCTTCTGAAAGAAATTACAGTAATCTCTTCTTAAAACATAGATTGCTACTTCTTTTAATCCTTCTAGTCCATACATATCAGCCATATTGAGTATCTGACTAAAATAAAAATAGATATACTGTTAATTCTTCAATTTAAAAACCAAGGCATAATACATAGTAATTTCCTGATAATACATAGACTGTTTAGAAAGAATAATCTGAATTATCTTCATTCTAACTTTCTGCCTTTTATGGATTATAAAAAGGACATAGGTTGAAAAAGTTGAAAGCATTGTCACATGATTTGATTAGTGGAGAAAAACAAATAAATCTGGAGATGTTTCAATCAAATTCCTCTTATATTTTCAGTGACATATACAGCAAAGTCCAGGAAACTGCTTCAAAGGCTGTAAAAATTTTACAACTCTTTTGTAACAAATTTGTATAATAAAAATTCAGAAGGGGACAAATTAACTGATGCTTATCATATTGAAAATGCCAACAAATGAACCTAAAATTAGAGACAGCATCCAAAGACAGAGGGTTTCTGTTGCCTCTTCCATTTGGCAAGTGTTTCTGAGCACCCACACATACTTTAGGTACTCAAGAAACTAAACTTTGAGAGCATGACAAAATTTCATATATTTTATAGGGGGGAAATCTTCAATAGTTAATCCCTGAGACTAATGATACTTTTCAAAATCCAAAATTATGATTTCTTCAAGTTTATTTATTCAGTTTGTAATTCAAGGAACCAATGATTTTTAAAACTAAGAGACCATCTTTCATTTGTGTGATGCTGGAATAGCAATAAAGGAAGATGGCAATGTAGATTCCACTTTCCACTAGGATTTCAGCAGCTTACATGGCATTTCACTGTAGAGCACTTAAGAGTCACATCATTGTTGGTCTTTAGGATGTCTATGTTTTTAAATTAATTTTAAGGTTTTTCATTTTCCTTTTCTTTTGTTGTTTAAAAGAGACATACTAAAATTAAAATATGAGTAGTAAAATATTTGTTCCAAATTTGATAAAGGTTCAACTTTTTAATTAAAGCCTATTATTTATTTTCCAAAACAAACATAAGGTTTTTATGATATAATTTAAGTCTAATAAAGACTTTTCTTAATCTTATCACTGTGAATCGCTAGATCATATTTTCTTCTAAATACATTAACATTTAGATATTCCCAAAATACACACAAGATATGGCCAATAGACAATGAAAATGAAGCTTTTACTTCATTGATACTTTGAAACACAGTTCAACAAAAAAGCCACAAAATATTAATACTTTGTATTTAATATTATTAAAAAGCAATACATACCCAACGTTTGCTTTGTCTGGAAAGTCCAAAGTTCCTCCGTATATAAAATGCATCATAATATCCATTTCTACATGGTTAATACTGAAAAATAAAAGTAAATTCAAATCCAGAAAGAATTAGGATTTAACTGATATCAATGATACATTCCATTTTTCCATAAACTTTTAGCCAAGATAAGTCTTAGTCTTACTTTTATCTGAAGAATATATTTTTCAGATAACACCCATGCAGGTATGCTATTAATTTAAAATGAGGTATAACTGCAACTATGGATTTTCATGTAAGTTTTTAAATGTTATTATCAAATCACTGATTACGTGCTGAGCATCTTCTGTAATAGACTTTTAGAATCAGAAAGGACCTTAGAGGTCATAGTCCAACCTCAGGCTCATTAAGAAATTCTCTCCTTACATCTTTGACAAATGGCCTCTGGTCTTGCTTGAGTCCTGAGATGGGCAACAACATTCACTAGAAAGATTCCTATTATGCTGTACATATTCCTTACTTTGTAATGCCTGTCTGACAGCTCTAGTTTGGCCAGCATCTTCATTATACTGATAGTAAAGATAGGGCCTAAGTGGTCTGGAGTGATACCTTACGCCCCATACCACTGGATTTCAAACTCTGAATTTATGGCCTCCTTCCTCCTCCCTGCCACTCCCAATACCCCAAATCCAGCCTTCTTTCTGTTATTTCTGTTTTGTTCATAGCACTGTTACTGGACTTCTTGCATCTTGTGCTACCCTCTATCGCTGTACCAAGGGGAGTGAAATATCTGGTTCATTGACAACCACCACTGGTCATTGGTCAGGAGGAACTTGAAATGAGAGCGAATTTCTTTTCTCATTTTTTCTCTGCTTAACAAGGGGGGAAGAGGTGATGGGGAAGAAGTACATCTGCTATCAAAATTCAGACTTTCTCTCAGGTGGGGCTGGACTTAGGGGACATGGTCAGCTTTGGCTCTCTCATTAAAGCACATTTTACTGCTTCAGTAGCTTTTATCAGTAATAAAGGAAATATTTTATTTCATCTGCTGATTCTTTTGTCTTATTCTGAACGGGAAAAAAAGCACATTATTTATTGGGTCCTCCTCAAACTCTAATAGCTCCTAAAGTATCTAAATAATAAACTAGAGACTGAGGTTCATCCTGACCCTCTCTCTCATATCCCATCATTTATGCCTTTAAAGATGTCTTGAATTCAGCATCTGCTGTCTACTTCCCCTCACTGCTCTGATTTAGCCTTTCATTTTCTCTCATCTGTACTATGACTGTATCCTGTCATACAGGTTTCCTGTCTAAAATAATCTCCTTGCATCCTGTTACCCACACTGTATTAGAGTGGCTTTGCCAAAATGTAAATCTGATATAGTTCTCCACTTTGAAAACCCTTCAACAATTCTCCAGAGATCATAGAGAAAAAAAGTCCAAATTCCTTACCTTGGTGTATAATGTTCTTATAACATCTGACCCCTGGTTCTCCCTTTCTGGTAGCTGTTCCAAGAAAAGTAAACTACTCATTTCCTAAACCTGAACTACTTATTATTCCTTAGCATATACTGTTCACTCTGTTTAAAATGCTCTCCCCATCTCTACTTATATCATCTTTCACATGTAAGACATTTGGCTCTTTTTCTCTGATTGCTCCTTCATGCCCCAAGGCAAAAAATAAAAAATCTGAATATTAAATATATTAATGACTAACATCTGTTGAGCACTTACTATGAGCTAGTCACTAACCTAATAAGCATTTTGAAAACCATTAGCTCATTTAATCATAACTCAATAGTAGATACTATTATTAGTCTCATTTTATAGGTGAGAAAACTGAAATTAAGTAACTTGCCCAAGGTCAAATGGTTAGTGATATACGGGAATTTAAATCCAGGCAGACTGACTCCAAAGCTTGAGCTCTTAAGCAGTATGTTATATATACTTCCATTGTCACATTTATAAAACTGACTTGTAATATATTTGTTTACATATTTGTTTCCCCTATTGACCGAGTTCTATGAGGGCAGGGCTTGTATCTAATTTATCAGTGCATCTCTAGGAGCAGCAGAAGGTCAGCATTGATTCAACAGCCCCAAGATAAGAAGAACCTTCTTCCCCCACAAAATACTGGGGCTCTGCAATGGAATCAGGATGGTGACTATGCTACAAGACTCCCACAGTTTGTTAATCATAGTATCTAATATCTGCTAAAGGAACAAAAGGCGGAAGGAAAAAAGAATAAGTGTAGTCTCACAGGGTAGGACCCAGAAAGGTTTTTGCTTTGATACTATGGCCATAAATAAATAAAGTATTTTCAATAAATGTTTTGATGAAAATTTGATGAATGGTTTACTATGGACTTACCAAATCTTCCCAAACTTTACTGGCCCCTACTATGGATAAGTACTGGTTTCTGCTGATTCAAAACTCTACATCTTTAATACTTAGAAAAAAAGTCAAATCTCTAAATATTCTCATTTATATACTATATACTATATATATATATATACCATATACTACATATGGATATGACAGGATTTGATTTCAGAATAATTATGCCATGTTATCTGAAGTCTGATAATCTATAACACTGTATAATTACTAGAATATATACTATTCCACGCACTTTTCCTCAAAATTTCAACAGCTGTTCTTATCAGTGTTAATGAGAATTGGCCATTTATATTGAAAGAACATTTTAAGGCTTGACATATTTAAGTAAATATAATAATGACTAAATAAAAACAAGAGAACATTTATGAAAATAAATAGCAAAATTTAGACATTGGAGCTTATATATCAATATATATATGAGAGCTATAAAAACAGCAAGAAACCATTTTCCTGCTGTCTTGGCAGATGTTTCACTAAACTGCATTCTCATTATTGTGTTGTTAAGTTATTTGTATTTTTACTAAGTGTTTATAAAGACATGGTCAACTGACCTAGAAAAACAACAAATTACTTCAAAGCCCACAGTGTAAACAGAAAGATTTAAAGTACTACTCCCAGTTAAATGTATTCAGAATAAAAGCTTTTAGGAAATGAAAACATTACATATACTCATATTTAGGAAAAAAACCTGAGCTCTAAGATCACAGACTGAACATGTACCTAATCTATTAAAATCTCTGTGCTTTATTGAGTGCTTTCTAAAGTTTCAGGTTCCTGTGTATGTGAGCTAAGGTAATAGACTCATTCATTAATTCATTCACATTCAGTATTTACTGAATGACAAGCTCTATTCTAGACCCCGAGGACACAAGCTTACATTCTATAGAAAGGACATAATTAATAAATATATAGATGATCATTTTAATAATGAAAAGTGCCATAAAGACAACAGAATAGTTTAACATAAAAGAGAGTAACTACAGAGTTGGATTGTAGCTAGTCTAGTTGGGGTAGTCTGGGAAAAGCCCAGGACCCAGATCATACTGGGTATTCAAAGTTATGGTAAAGATTTGGGTTTAATTCTAACTGTGATGAGAAGGCACTGAAGGATTTTAGTCATAAGAAAACTATGCTCTGACTTACAATTCAGAAGATCATCCTGAAGGTTCAGAGCAATCCCAGCAATCTCCCAAAGGAGATGAGAAAATCCAAATTTATGCTCCAAATCCCCAAGCCACCAATGCAAACCTTTTAGTTATATAAAATGAAAGCATGTGGGGTTTCTTTACAGAAATACTGGCTGTGTGTAAACAACTTATCTGATAAGGGGTTAACATCCAAAATGTATAAAGAGCTCATATGTCTCAAGACCCAAAAAACAAATAACCCTATTAAAAAATGGGTAGAGGATCTGAACAGACACTGCTCCAATAAAGAAACAAAGATGGCCAACAGGCATATGAAAAGATGCTCCACATCGCTAATTATCAGGGAAATGCAAATTAAAACCACAATGAGATACCACCTCACACCAGTTAGGATGGCCAACATCCAAAAGATAAGAAACAACAAATGCTGGTGAGGATGAGGAGAAAGGCAAACCCTCCTACACTGCTGGTGGGAATGTAAATCAGTTCAACCATTGTGGAAAGCAATATGGAGGTTCCTCAAAAAACTCAAAATAGAAATACCATTTGACCCTGGAATTCCACTCCTAGGAATTTAGCTGAAGAAACCAAGATCCCTGATTCAAAAAGACATGTGCACCCCTATGTTTATTGCAGCACTATTTAAATAGCCAAGATATAGATGCAACTCAAGTGTCCATCAGTAGATGAATGGATAGAGAAGATGCTGGAATATTTTTCAGATGTAAAAAAGAAAACAAATCCTACCATTTGCAACAACATGGATGGAGCTGGAGGATATTATGCTCAGTGAAATAAGCCAGAAAAAGAAAGACAAGTACCAAGTGATTTCACTCATTTGTGGAGTACAAAAAAGCAAAACTGAAAAACCAAAACAGCAGCAGACTCAGACTTCAAGAAGGGACTAGTGGTTACCAAAGAGAAGGGGCTGGGGAGGGAGGGAGAAGGGGATTAAGGGGCACTATAATTAGCACTCACAATATAGGTAGGTCACAGGGAAGGCAGTATAGCAAGGAGAAGACAAGTAGTGGCTTTATAGCATCTTATTGTGCTGATGGAAAGTGATTGTGATCGGGGGGGGGGGGGGGACTTGATAATATGAATGAATGTTGAAACCACAATGTTGTTCATGTGAAATCTTCATAAATTTATGTATCATTGATACCTTAATTTAAAAAAAAAGAAGAAGAAATACTGGCTGTGTTTAATTTCCAGTGTAGAATGTGGAAAAATTTCCCCTTCCTCCACCAGAACAAGAAAACTTCCTTCCACCTATATCCTTCTACCTCCCAACTCTGGGGCATGGTAGAACTAGGATCACTAGACTCTACTTTTCCTATCTCAATTTATTGAAGGCTGTTTTTGTTAAAAAATATTATATGCATTATGTCTTTGAGTTATCAGCTCTTTAAAACACTGTTTCTTTTCTGTAAGGGCAGATAGGATTTCATTTTAATTTACTGCAGAAAACCTCCATGCAACAGTGGCCCAGTTCCAAATGAGATTGCCAATTAGACAAAGCAATCATTGCTGTCCTGGTATTGGTAATGGCCCTCACTCGAACCAACTTCTGTCTGGAAAATGAGAACAATCTAATTTAGGGAAAGAAAAAAAGACAAATATTAGTGAGCACTGCATACTATGTACTAAGCAGTATGCCAGCTATTTTCCTTACTGTATCTCATTTATCCTTTCAACAACCTCAAGAAACTCAGGTAAGGTAAGCATTGTTCCTAGCATCACACAACAAGTTAGGACTAGATGTAGGACTGCCTAGAAGAACACCAAAGTCCATGATCTTTCTACTATTCAACACTATCCATGGAAATATCTGCCTAGCTTTACAATATAAGCTAACATGAAAATAAAATGTATTTTGTAGATGACTTTGTTACAATATAGAAATTTATAAAATATGTGATTTCTTTTAAAAACTAAAATCTCTTAATCGCTTTAGCCTTCCTTCAGCTTTATGTGCCACGTTACTAATAACGTTTTCGGTGCTCATCTGAGGCAGTAAATTTGGTATGTGATACATCAAGGAAAAGCAAAATATAGCATTTTGTGATAATAACAGTAAAGTCTCTGTCAGGAGATACTTTCTTCTTTCATTTTAGTGTTAGAAACCTGCTTTTATAAAGCAAGAGTCAAACCAAAGAGAAATGTATTCTCATTCCCAATGTGCTAGCAGAGAAAGTAAGTGAATAAGCCAATTAGAAGTGAGTCTCCACTGCTAACAGCAGCTCTACCAAACACGAACCAGTAAGGAGCAGAGCCTGGCCTATACAACAGAAAAGAAGGGAAGCCATGTAAGAGGAGTGAGCACTGCCATTGCTGGCATGGCTATAAAGTAGAGTCTACATATCTGGATGACATTTGCAACAAATTTGGCTACTTCAATTTGGATTTCCCTTGAACAAGCTACTGAAGTTGTGGTCAAGCTTACTATAAGAGGAAATATTTATCCTTTACCTGCATCATAATCAAAGATGGAAAATTACAGGTGAGGAAGAGGAGACCAGGAGTTGACACCACTACTTCTTTCTTGTTTACTGACCTCTTAATAGACTTCATCTTTAAAAGCATGTGTGTTTTGAATCTTTAATCTAATTGCTCATCAAAGCTGATTAATCAGAGATCATTTTGAACAACATAAAACAAATAGAAGTGAAGCAGCTCTGGCTGAAGAGATACTCGCTTCCCAAATGGCCTTCCCCTCAGATCCCACCCCCATGCATGTGTCCCCTAATACATCTGCCAGGAACTTAAGCATTTTACGGAACGAAGTTTGAAAATCACTGATTCAAACAGGGGAAGTGAAGAATAGTCTGAGCTAGCTCAAGAGCACATTTCAATGGGAAACTTTAAATTTCTTCAGTGACTGTGGTACACAGACTCTGAATTAAATTAAGGGTGAACAAACAAGTGATTTATATTCAGCATAAACAGTTACTCACCAGGTGATCCTGGAAGACATTTAACTCATCTTTTTTTTATTAAAGAATCATTGATATACATTCTTATAATGATTTCAAATACATAACACAGTTCAACATTCACCCATCTCAAATCCTCACCCCTCCATGGCAGTCACTGTCTATCAATGTAGTAAGATGGTATAGTCATTAATTGCATTCTCCATGCTGTACTACTGTCCCCATGACCTACCTATATTGTAATTGTAAATTATAGAGCCCCTAATTCCCTTTGCCCTCCCTCCTCACCCACCCTCCCCAGCCCCTTCCCTTTGGTAACCTCTAGTCCC
The DNA here is from genome assembly GCF_040802235.1 of Manis javanica. Lineage (NCBI taxonomy): Eukaryota > Metazoa > Chordata > Mammalia > Pholidota > Manidae > Manis > Manis javanica. The sequence continues at coordinate 77,956,531 of NC_133159.1, read as the reverse complement.
TTCTTGGAGTCTGTGAGTCTGCTGCTGTTTTGGTCTTCAGTTTTGCTTTGTTATTATACTCCACAAATGAGTAAAATATTTGGTATTTGTCTTTCTCTGTCTGGCTTATTTCACTGAGCATCATACCCTCTAGCTATATCCACATTGTTGCAAATGGTAGGATTTCTTTTCTTTTTATGGCTGAATAACATTACATTGTCTATGCACCACATCTTCTTTATCCATTCATCTACTGATGGTCACTTAGATTGCTTCCATATCTTGGCTTTTATAAATATGTCTGAGATAAACAGAGTGGTGCATATGTCTTTTTGAATCAGGGATCTTGTTTTCTTTGGGTAAATTCCTAGGAGTGGAATTCCTGGGTCAAATGGTACTTCTATTTTTAGTTATTGGAGGAACACCCATTTGCTTTCCACAATGGCTGAACGAATTGACATTCCCAATGGTGTAGGAGGGTTCCCCTTTCTCCACATCCATGCCAGCATTTGTTGCTTCTTGTCTTTTGGATAGTGGCCATCCTAACTGGTGTGGGGTGATATCTCATTATGGTTTTAATTTGCATTTCCTTGATGATTAGCGATGTGAGCAGCTTTTCATGTGCCTGTTCTTTGGAGAAGTGTCTGTTCAGGTCCTCCACCCATTTTTTTAACAGGGTTATTTGCTTTTTGGTTGTTGAAACATGTGAGCTCTTTCTACATTTTGGATGTTAACCCCTTATCAGATGCATCATTTATGAATATATTCTTCCATACGGTAGGATGTCTGTTCTGCTGATGGTGTCCTTTGCTGTACAGAAGCTTTTTAGTTTGATAATAATTCCACTTGTTCGTTTTTTATTTTGTTTCCCTTGCCTGAGGAGATGTGTCCAGGAAAAAGTTGCTCATGCTTACGTTCAAGAGATTTTTGCCTATGTTTTCTTCTATGAGTTTTATGGTTTCATGACTTACATTCATCTTTGATCTATTTCAAGATAACTTTTGTGTATGGAGGTAGACAATAATCCAGTTTCATTCTCTCACATGTAGTCATCCAATTTTCCCAATACAAGTTGTTGAAGAGGCTGTCTTTTCCCCATTGTATATCCATGGTTCCTTTGTCACATATTAATTGGCCATATATGTGTGGGTTTATATCTGGGCTCTCTATTCTGTTCCATTGACCTATGGGTCTGCTCTTATGCCAGTACCAAATGGTTCTGATTACTGTGGCTTTGTAGTAGAGCTTAAAATCAGGGAACATAATCTCCCCAGTTTTGTTCTTCCTTCTCAGGATTGCTTTGGCTATTAGGGTCTTTTGTGATTCCATATGAATTTTAGAACTATTTGTACCAGTTCACTGAAGGATGCTGTTGGTATTTTGATTGGGACTGCATTGAATCTGTAAGCAGGATGGCCATTTTGACAATACTAATTCTTCCTATCCATGAGCATGGGATAGATTTCCATTTATTGGTGTCTTCTTTCATTTCTCTCATGAGTGTCTTGTAGTTTTTACCTCCTTGGTTAGGTTTATTCCTAGGTATTTTATTTTATTTGATGCAATTGTAAATGGAGTTGTTTTTCTGATTTCTCTTTCTGCTAATTCGTTGTATGTAACAGATTTCTGTGTATTTTGTTTCCTGCAACTTTGCTGAATTCAATTAACTTATCTTTTCTTGTTTCCACTCATCTATAATATGTGAATCCACCTACTCTCTCAAAGACTGATTCTAAAAATTTAAAAGCACAATAAATGTGGGTGAAGCCTAGAAAATATATGGAATTATTGTAAGGTATTACTGATGAGGACAGAATCTAATTGGACAGAGGAACAAAGTTATACATAACAGGTATCAGGTAGTAAAAAGTGTCACTAAACCTATAAGGAATTAAGATTTCTTCCAGGAAAAAATAAGACATTTGGAAGAGGAGCCAAGATGGCGGCGTGAGTAGAGCAGTGGAAATCTCCTCCCAAAAACACATAGAGCTATGAAAATATAACAAAGAAAAATCTTCCTAAAATAGACACCACAGGACACAGGACAACATCCAGACCACATCCACACCTGCAAGAACCCAGCGCCTTGCAAAGGGGGTAAGATACAAGCCCCGGCCCGGAGGGAGCCGAGCGCCCCTCCCCCCGGCTCCTAGCGGGTGGAAAGAAACTGGAGCAGTTTTTTCTTTTTTTGGCGAGTGCTTTTTGGAAGCCTTAAAGGGACAGGGACCCCGTTGCTAGGGAGGCAGGGTGGCGGGACCGGTGAGTGGGTGCCTGAGACCGGCACTTGAGGACGGAGGAAATCGCGTGTTTTTGCCCTTTTTTTTTTTTCTCTTTTTGGCGAGTGCTTTTTGGAAACCTTAAAGGGACAGGGACCCCGGTGCTAGGGAGGCAGGGCGGCGGGACTCGTGAGCGGGTGCCTGGGACAGGCGCCTGAGGACAAAGAATATCCCACGTTTTTCCCTGCGGAACCGGTGGGCGGGTGCCTGAGACCGGCACTTGAGGACGGAGGAAATCGCGCGTTTTTCCCTTTTTTTCCTCTTTTTGGCGAGTGCTTTTTGGAAGCCTAAAAAGGGACAGGGACTCTGGTGCTAGGGAGGCAGGGCGGTGGGACTGGTGAGAGGGTGCCTGGGACCGGCGCCTGAGGACAAAGAATATCCCGCGTTTTTCCCTGTGGGACCGGTGGGCGGGTGCCTGAGACCGGCACCTGAGGACAAAGAATATCATGCGTTTTTCCCTGCGGGACCAGTGGGCGGGTGCTTTTTGGAAGCCTTGAAGGGACAGGGACCCTGGTGCTAGGGAGGCAGGGCAGCAGGACCAGTGAGCGGGTGCCTGGGACCGGCGCCTGAGGACAAAAAAAAAATCACGTGTTTTTTCCTTTTTTTTTCTTTTTTTTTCTGTTCCCTCTCTCATTGTTGCTGTTGTTGTTGAGGTTTGGAGAGTGCTTTTTGGAAGTCTTAAAGGGGCAGGACAGGTCACTTAGACCAGAGGCAGGGAATCTGGGGATCTCTGGGCACTTTAACCCTCTGGGAAGCAGGGAGCACAGAGGCCCTTTACGGAGATAAATAGTCGCCCAGCCGCTCCCCCTCCAACGGGGCTCCACCATTTTGGAGGAGCAGCCCCAGCCAGGCCACGCCCACAGCAACAGCGGAGATAAACCCCATAGCAACCGGGCAGGAAGCAGAAGCCCTGTCTGCGCACAGTTGCCCAGCACAAGCCACTAGAGGTCGCTGTTCTCCCAGGTGAGGAAGGCCACAAACCAACAAGAAGGGAAGCTCTTCCAGCGGTCACTTGTACCAGCTCTGCACACTATCTCTATTACCATGAAAAGACAAAACTACAGGCAGACGAAGATCACAGAGACAACACCTGAGGAGACAGACCTAACCAGTCCTCCTGAAAAAGAATTCAAAATAAAAATCATGAACATGCTGACAGAGATGCAGAGAAAAATGCAAAAGCAATGGGAGGAGATACAGAGAAAAATGCAAGAGCAGTGGGATGAATTCCGGAGGGAGATCACAGATGTCAGGAAGGAGATCACAGAAGTGAAACAATCCCTGGAAGGATTTATAACCAGAATGGATAAGATGCAAGAGGACATTGAAGGAATAGAAGCCAGAGAACAGGAACATATAGAAGCTGACATAGAGAGAGATAAAAGGATCTCCAGGAATGAAACAACACTAAGAGAACTATGTGACCAAGCCAAAAGGAATAATATTCGTATTATAGGGATACCAGAAGAAGAAGAAAGAGGAAAAGGGATAGAAAGTCTCTTTGAAGAAATAATTGCTGAAAACTTCCCCAAACTGGGGGAGGAAATAATCGAACAGACCATGGAATTACACAGAACCCCCAACAGAAAGGATCCAAGGAGAACAACACCAAGACACATAGTAATTAAAATGGCAAGGATCAAGGACAAGGAAAGAGTTTTAAAGGCAGCTAGAGAGAAAAAGGTCACCTATAAAGGAAAACCCATCAGGCTAACATCAGACTTCTCGACAGAAACCCTACAGGCCAGAAGAGAATGGCATGATATACTTAATGCAATGAAACAGAAGGGCCTTGAACCAAGGATACTGTATCCAGCACGACTATCATTTAAATATGATGGCAGGATTAAACAATTACCAGACAAGCAAAAGCTGAGGGAATTTGCTTCCCACAAACCACCTCTACAGGGCGTCCTACAGGGACTGCTCTAAATGGGAGCACCCCTAAAAAGAGCACAGAACAAAACACACAACATATGAAGAATGGAGGAGGAGGAATAAGAAGGGAGAGAAGAAAAGAATCTCCAGACAGTGTATATAATGGCTCAATAAGCGAGCTAAGTTAGGCAGTAAGATACTAAAGAAGCTAACCTTGAACCTTTGGTAACCACGAATCTAAAGCCTGCAATGGCAATAAGTACATATCTCTCAATAGTCACCATAAATGTAAGTGGACTTAATGCACAAATCAAAAGACACAGAGTAATAGAATGGATAAAAAAGCAAGACCCATCCATATGCTGCTTACAAGAAACTCACCTTAAACCCAAAGATAAGCATAGACTAAAAGTCAAGGGATGGAAAAACATATTTCAGGCAAACAACAGTGAGAAGAAAGCAGGGGTTGCAGTACTAATATCAGACAAAATAGACTTCAAAACAAAGAAAGTAACAAGAGATAAAGAAGGACACTACATAATGATAAAGGGCTCAGTCCAACAAGAGGATATAACCATTCTAAATATATATGCACCCAATACAGGAGCACCAGCATATCTGAAGCAAATACTAACAGAACTAAAGAGGGAAATAGACTGCAATGCATTCATTTTAGGAGACTTCAACACACCACTCACCCCGAAGGATAGATCCACCGGGCAGAAAATAACTAAGGACACAGAGGCACTAAAAAACACCCTAGAACAGATGGACCTAATAGACATCTATAGAACTCTACATCCAAAAGCAACAGGATATACATTCTTCTCAAGTGCACATGGAACATTCTCCAGAATAGACCACATACTAGCTCACAAAAAGAGCCTCAGTAAACTCCAAAATATTGAAATTCTACCAACCAATTTTTCAGACCACAAAAGTATAAAAGTAGAAATAAATTCTACAAAGAAAACAAAAAGGCTCACAAACACATGGAGGCTTAATAACATGCTACTAAATAATCAATGGATCAATGAACAAATCAAAATAGAGATCAAGGAATATATAGAAACAAATGACAACAACAACACTAAGCCCCAACTTCTGTGGGACGCAGCGAAAGCAGTCGTAAGAGGAAAGTATATAGCAATCCAGGCACACTTGAAGAAGGAAGAACAATCCCAAATGAATAGTCTAACATCACAATTTATCAAAACTGGAAAAAGAAGAACAAATGAGGCCTAAAGTCAGCAGAAGGAGGGACATAATAAAGATCAGAGAAGAAATAAACAAAATTCAGAAGAATAAAACAATAGCAAAAATCAACGAAACCAAGAGCTGGTTCTTTGAGAAAATAAACAAAATAGATAAGCCTCTAGCCCAACTTACTAAGTGAAAAAGAGAATCAACACAAATCAACATAATCAGAAATGAGAATGGAAAAATCACGACAGACTCCACAGAAATACAAAGAATTATTAAAGACTACTATGAAAACCTATATGCCAAGAAGCTGGAAAATCTAGAAGAAATGGACAACTTCCTAGAAAAATACAACCTCCCAAGACTGACCAAGGAAGAAACACAAAAGTTTAACAAACCAATTACAAGCAAAGAAATTGAAACGGTAATCAAAAAACTACCCAAGAACAAAACCCCGGGGCCGGAAGGATTTACCTCGGAATTTTATCAGACACACAGAGAAGACATAATACCCATTCTCCTTAAAGTGTTCCACAAAATAGAAGAAGAGGGAATACTCCCAAACTCATTCTATGAAGCCAACATCACCCTAATACCAAAACCAGGCAAAGACCCAACCAAAAAAGAAAATTACAGACCAATATCCTTGATGAATGTAGATGCAAAAATACTCAGTAAAATATTAGCAAACAGAATTCAAGAGTATATCAAAAGGATCATACACCATGACCAAGTGGGATTCATCCCAGGGATGCAAGGATGGTACAACATTCGAAAATCCATCAACATCATCCACCACATCAACAAAAAGAAAGACAAAAACCACATGATCATCTCCATAGATGCTGAAAAAGCATTTGACAAAATTCAACATCCAGTCATGATAAAAACTCTCAGCAAAATGGGAATAGAGGGCAAGTACCTCAACATAATAAAGGCCATATATGATAAACCCACAGCCAGCATTTACGGAACAGCGAGAAGCTGAAAGCATTACCTCTGAGATCGGGAACCAGACAGGGATGCCCACTCTCCCCACTGTTATTTAACATAGTACTGGAGGTCCTAGCCATGGCAATCAGACAAAACAAAGAAATACAAGGAATCCAGATTGGTAAAGAAGAAGTTAAACTGTCACTATTTGCAGATGATATGATACTGTACATAAAAAACCCTAAAGACTCCACTCCAAAACTATTAGAACTGATATCGGAATACAGCAAAGTTGCAGGAAACAAAATTAACACACAGAAATCTGTACTTTCCTATACACTAACAATGAATCAATAGAAAGAGAAATCAGGAAAATCATTCCATTCACCATTGCATCAAAAAGAATAAAATACCTAGGAATAAACCTAACCAAAGAAGTGAAAGACTTATACTCTGAAAACTACAAGTCACTCTTAAGAGAAATTAAAGGGGACACTAATAAATGGAAACTCATCCCATGCTCATGGCTAGGAAGAATTAATATCATCAAAATGGCCATCCTGCCCAAAGCAATATACAGATTTGATGCAATCCCTCTCAAATTACCAGCAACATTCTTCAATGAATTGGAACAAATAATTCAAAAATTCATATGGAAACACCAAAGACCCCGAATAGCCAAAGCAATCCTGAAAAAGAAGAATAAAGTAGGGGGGATCTCACTCCCCAACTTCAAGCTCTACTACAAAGCCATAGTAATCAAGACAATTTGGTACTGGCACAAGAACAGAGCCACAGACCAGTGGAACAGATTAGAGACTCCAGACATTAACCCAAACATATATGGTCAATTAATATTTGATAAAGGAGCCATGGACATACAATGGCAAAATTACAGTCTCTTCAACAGATGGTGCTGGCAAAACTGGACAGCTACATGTAGGAGAATGAAACTGGACCATTGTCTAACCCCATATACAAAGGTAAAGTCAAAATGGATCAAAGACCTAAATGTAAGTCATGAAACCATTAAACTCTTGGAAAAAAACATAGGCAAAAACCTCTTAGACATAAACATGAGTGACCTCTTCTTGAACATATCTCCCCGGGCAAGGAAAACAACAGCAAAAATGAGCAAGTGGGACTACATTAAGCTGAAAAGCTTCTGTACAGCGAAAGACACCATCAATAGAACAAAAAGGAACCCTACAGTATGGGAGAATATATTTGAAAATGACACATCCGATAAAGGCTTGACGTCCAGAATATATAAAGAACTCACATGCCTCAACAAACAAAAAACAAAGAACCCAATTAAAAAATGGGCAGAGGAACTGAATAGACAGTTCTCTAAAAAAGAAATACAGATGGCCAAGAGACACATGAAAAGATGCTCCACATCGCTAATTATCAGAGAAATGCAAATTAAAACTACAATGAGTTATCACCTCACACCAGTAAGGATAGCTGCCATCCAAAAGACAAACAACAACAAATGTTGGCGAGGGTGTGGACAAAGGGGAACCCTCCTACACTGCTGGTGGGAATGTAAATTAGTTCAACCATTGCGGAAAGCAGTATGGAGGTTCCTCAGAATGCTCAAAATAGAAATACCATTTGACCCAGGAATTCCACTTCTAGGAATTTACCCTAAGAACGCAGCAATCAAGTTTGAGAAAGACAGATGCACCCCTATGTTTATCGCAGCACTATTTACAATAGCCAAGAATTGGAAGCAACCTAAATGTCCATCAGTAGATGAATGGATAAAGATGTGGTACATATACACAATGGAATACTACTCAGCCATAAGAAGTGGAAAAATCCAACCATTTGCAGCAACATGGATGGAGCTGGAGGGTATTATGCTCAGTGAAATAAGCCAAGCAGAGAAAGAGAAATACCAAATGATTTCACTCATCTGAGGAGTATAGGAACAAAGGAAAAACTGAAGGAACAAAACAGCAGCGGAATTACAGAACCCAAAAATGGACTAACAGGTACCAAAGGGAAAGGAACTGGGGAGGATGGGTGGGCAGGGAGGGACATGGGGGGGAAAGAAGAAGGGGGGTATTAAGATTAGCATGCATGGGGGGGAGGGAGAAAGGGGAGGGTGGGCTGCACAACACAGAGAGGACAAGTAGTGACTCTACAACATTTGGCTAAGCTGATGGACAGTAACCGTAATGTGGTTGTTAGGGGGGATCTGATATAGGGGAGAGCATAGTAAACATAGTATTCTTCAGGTAAGTATAGATTAAAAATTAAAAAAAAAAAAAAAAGAAAGAAAGAAAGAAAAGGGGGATTACTCCTTGATAGGATAAAACTATTGGTAAATCAAAGATCAACGCATGCTTTAAATATCCTTAATGTTGATCACTTAAAGGGTGTCAGACGATCAGCTATGGAGGTACTCTTTTCTGATAATATTCCTTTCTCTTAATAAAAAAAAAAAAAAAAAAAGCAGTTACTGTGTGCTGACCTCCAAGGAGTTCTGCACAGTGGTATAGAGGGCATGTCAAAGTGTGGGCAAAGGGTCTGTTTGTTTCTATGCAGAAGATCAAGGCCTAGCTTGGATACCCAGAAAATGAACTAAGATATGATATGAGGAGGAGCTTCCAGCATCAGCACTCTCTGGAGGACTTGTGCCGGGGGATGATCATCAAAAAGCCTCCACAGGTATCCGGACGATGCTGCGGTTGTGGCTGCATCCAGCCCACCGTCTCCTGGACTTGCCATAGGAATGAGGAGGGAGATGTCTAGGCTGGCATGTGCATACAGTGAGACAACGAATTTGACCGGATCTGTACTGTTGGAACTCAACCAGGAGTTGGGATGGATGCAAGGTTTAGCACTCCAAAATCTTATGACTATAGACTATCTACGCTTAAAAGAACATATGGGATGTGAACAGATCCCAGAAATGGGCTGCTTTAATTTGTCTGATTTCTCTCAGACTGTTTAAGTACAGTTGGACAATATCCATCATATCATAGACAAATTTTCACAAATGCCTAGGGTGCCTAAATGGTTTTCTTGGCTTCACTGGAGATGGATGGTAATTATAGATTTGCTTTGTTTATGTCACCGTATTCCTATTATGTTAATATGTGTGTGCAAATTAGTTAGTAGTTTAAAACCTATACATACTTAAGGTACTCTACAAGAAGATATGTGAAAGAAATAATCAATCCTCCCATGTTTCCTTCCATATGCTACATCTGTAGCTTTTCTTCTTTCTTCCTAATTACAACCCTTAAATAGAATTCGTGCCTCATATCGAATTTACCGAGTATCATAATTCCTCCAGGTGGTAAAGATACCTCGAGACAAGTGCTGGGCATAGAAGCCACAGGGCATAAATCTGCAAAGAGGTAAAAAGCTAACCTTTTCAAACAATATGGCTTCTCTCTCACTTACCAACTTTACATTTCCCTGTATGGCCCCGGAAGATGACTGGTTAGCCAGAGATGGGTAAGATTCCTCAAGGGAGGTACAACCTAAGACAGGCACAGTCGCAGGGGGGCCATCAGGTGAGAATTTGGGGATCAACAGAGGTGAGGCCCAGAACCTCACCCCCCCTGCTTTGAGAGAAATCTTCTGCATCCGCGAATGTTTTGCTGCCCTTGTCTAGCCTGGATTAATACTTAGTCCATAGGCACACACCTGATCATCTGATCATCTACATTTGCCCTCTTACAGCACTAAACTATGTTTTCTACCTTTATCTTGCATCTATCTACCTACCACTTCAGCATTTTATTAAAAATAAAAATAATAATAATAATAAAGGGAGAAATGTGGAATCAACATATAAATCAAGTACAAAAATCAAACGAATATTCATATTTGACCTGATTGTTTATAGGTCATAATGCGTGATCAAAACCGTTAAGTTTCTGTGATGAATGCCCTTGTACTGTTCACCATGTAAGAATTTATTCACTATGTAAGAATTCGTTCACCATGTAAGAACTTGTTCGTTATGCTTCAGAAGATTGGAGACTGACGAGAATTAGGCTTGAGATGGATTAATGATTGTACATTGAGCATTGATCCCCCTGTACTGAATTTTATTGTTGTTAACAACCATTTGATCAATAAATATGAGAGATGCCCTCTCAAAAAAAAAAAAAAATTAGGCATTTGCTCTCTGTAAATTATTCTCCCCTACTGTAGAATAAGAACTCATAACCATAATTTCTTTTGGCCTATATCTCATTATACACAATCACATGATCTTTAATGAATACAAAAAGTTGCATTCTGAGACAATTGTGTTATCTCTCTATTGAAATTTTTATTGAATTCAGTTCTAATGAGAGTGGGTTGACAGTTTTTAAAAATGATGTCTAAAACTTCTAGACAAGTTTCTGACATCATACCAAAATGATTATTCCTAGGACTGGCACTGGCCTCCACTACCACTATCTTTCTTCCTATACTTAGTGGGTAGTTTAAATTCATCATAAAAGAAGAGCTCTTATCAGTAGGATACAAACATTTTTCACGTGGCTTTTCAAAAGCGATGATAAAATTTCACCAACTGATTCACCTACACATTCTTTTTACCCACAGGAAAATAAACTCTAGGTCAGCATATAAAACCTTCCATAATCAGAAACTACCTGGTAGAGGCAGGGGGTAGAGAGGGATGGGTGAAAGGTCAAAAGGCACAAACTTCTGGTTAAAAGATAGATAAATCCTAGGGATGTAATTAACAGCACAGTGACTAGAGTTAACAGTACTGTATTCAATATTTGAAAGCCGCTACGAGAGTAGATCTTAAAAGTTCTCATCACAAGAAAAAAAACCTGTAATATGTATCAGGATGGATGTAACTACACTTATTGTGGTTGCCATTTTTCAATATATATATATATCAAATCATTTATGTTGTATACCTAAACTAGTACAATGTTATATGTCAATTATATCTCAATAAAAAATGTAAAAAACTAGAGTAGCTCAGATGGAAAGACAGGTTTACTCAGATGCACATGTTACTTTTTTTAAACATCACCAAAGCAATTTGTGTTATGTTTTGATGCTATATTAGTGGAAGACTAGGAAAAAAAAAGGAAACTTTCCATGTATAAGGATTTTATTATGTATGTGGGGGACAAATTAAAGAGGAAGTTTATTTTAGTATCAATACCAAGTAAAAACTTGGTGATTTTACATCCTCCATTATTTTCTCTTTATTACTATTTCATTTGTCTGTTTTGTTTTTTCTTTAAAAAAATGTGCTGAAATAAAGGCATGTGGTTCCATGGATATGTATTTGAAATCACTTAACTGGTGGCAGTTGCTGAAATTGTACCCAAACAATAGGTTGGAAAATACATTGTGTTATGTGTATTGAAACTGCAGTAGTATAATTAACATGTAACCCTCTAAATGCTCTGGTATGAAAGAAAAGGGGTTCGGTCCTTTTGCATATTTTCCATTTCTATTAAATGAATAAAATATGAAAAAACAAAATAAAAACACATGACATTCTTACAAATAATGTTCACTATTATTTTACAGAGTGAGAAATTAGAAAATGGGAGACATTGGGCATCTGTTTTTAGTTAGTAAGGGTATCAGATGATTGTAACCTTGAAGGCTCAAGATTATAAGGCCAGTGTAACAAAGAAATGGTCAGTAAGAATTTACCAATTTTCCATGCATCTGCTGGTATGGAATTGCCACTCTTACCATTCCATACCCAAGGCTCTGGCCAAGATTGACCCAGTCAAAGAAACACCCATGGAAAGAATGATGCAGGGCTCAGAGGGCCCCTCAAAGCTCCCAGGCAATTTTCCTACTGAGATAGTCCTCCCCTAGACTGTACACTAGAGATTCTCACAGTGATCATCTGTGACCCAAAAATGTTCCATTTCACCATTTAAGGTAGAAGTTCATCTCTTAATAACTGTCTCAGTGGTTTATACAGATAGCCACCAATTGTGTAGATACATCATTGTACTATCATAGGTCGTTAATATCCACATGTATCCAAATTATTCTTAAAAAAAGAAACTACCCATTACAAACTGAATATTTGTGCTCTCCCACCCACCCAAATTCACATATTGAAGCTCTATCCCTCCAGCATGCCTATATTTGGAGAGGGGCACATAAATCAGTAGTTAAGAATACATGTGGTAATTAGGGAGGGCCATGCCCTGATGTGACAGGATTAGTATCCTTTTAAGAAGAAACCCAGAGAGCTCTCTCTCCACCTTCCTTCCTTTCCCTTCCCTGATCCCTACGCTTGGCGGAAAGGCTGTTTGAGCAGAGAGAAGCAGACATCTGCAGCCCAGGGATCCAAAGACGAGTTCTCACCCAACACCAACCCTGCTGACACTTTGAACTTGCAGAACTATGAGAAAATAAATCTCTGTTATTTAAACCACCCAGTCGGTGCTATTTTGTTACAGCAGCATGAAAAGACTAAAAGACTATGTCTAGTACTAAATGCTCCTTACTACCTTTCATTTTCAGAAAATGTACACTGAATTCTAACATTTCATAGAACATACAAGGAAATCAGATTGATAAAAAGTGCTTGTTATGAAGTATTATTTGCAATCATTTGCAGTCAAGCTGCCTTGTAAAAATCAAGCTTACCCTTGAAGAGTGATGTACTCTTGGGAGCTTTCAGCCCAACAGCCACTCAGCATTGCAGCAAAGTAACTAGATCTGGCACTTAAAATGGCTCTAAAGGGAAAAGGGGGAAAAAACCAAAGGTAAACATTTATGTACTATGCAAAATGTTATTTTTCATGATACTCTTCATCATTACCTCTTAAAACATAACAATCTATTTGTCTTATTTGTATTCACTGAAAGTATTATTATAATAAAAATTATAAGCCTATTTTATACCGAAGTATTTTGGTTACTTGATTAAATAAAACATTCATTCTAATGCCCTATTTATCTTTCAAATTTTGTCTCTTGAATGTTCTTTAATTTCCAAAACTGAAGCTATTTCCTTGAATAAGAGAGTAATAAATCATTTACAAATGAAGAAATTAGCGCCAAAAGATGTTACTTAAAATCTTGAGGGAATATCAATAAGAGAGAGACTAGAACTCTAAAGGTCCTGATTTCAAGTTCAGAACTCAGCCTGTTTATGCTCAAGAACAGCTACATCTTAGGTTTGGGAAAACGAAAAATATTTCCTTTTGAATTTCCACTCTGTCTTCTCAGATAAAATGTCAATTTATTCATTCATTAATTCAACAACTATCTATTAACTTCTATTCTGTGCTCAGTACTAATCTAGGTGCTGGGAATACAGCAGTAGATGGGATAGAAAGACCAATGTTATATTCTAGTGGAGGATAGGATGCAAGAGTGGAGAGGGAGAGGGAGAAGAGAAAGACACCTCTAGCAATGGCTTACTTACACAAAGGGACCAACCTCCCTGCTGAAAATAGCTAGGAAAGATGGGATATATTTTGTTAAAGAAAGAAATCGTGATTTGAAGGCATCAGAAAGCTACCATGGCAGCAGCTTTTGAGACAAGTTATAAGAGAGAAAACAAAAGAGGTAATCCAAGTATTTGATGTAACTTTTTCCATTGAGGCAATTGCCAAATCTGAAAGCAAAAGCAATGATTGAGAGGCTAAGAAGCTGAGCACAGAAGCTTCTGGCAATATTCACAAGTTTGGAGGTACAAACTGGAATATGGGTCCACCAAAGAGAGGAGGCTTTGGTAGATCCCCATGATTTCAGTTGGACTCTGAAGGACTACATGTTAGAAAGAACAATGGATGGGAAATAGATAAGCCCTTATTAGAACTTAAGTCCAGCTTTGAATCAGCATATTTCCTGACTGGACTAAAGAGATCTGCATCTAGCCCAGTTGATGGCCAAAAGCAAAAGGAAACTATCTCCAATAAAATAACATTACCAAGAGTGTAAAATTATTTCTATAAATTTTCAGCATATTGTCCAATAATTACCCAAAGATAATCAGGCATATATATAAAGGAAAAGAATTTCATTTATACTAGTATCAAAAGATGTCAAATACATAAGAACAAATATTTTAAAAAAGTGCAAGACCTTTACATTAAAAGCTGTAAAACACTGCTGAGACAAATTTAAAAAAAGCTAAGAGGCAGCTGAACTGTGCTCATGGATTTGAGGATCCAAAATGGTTAACACATCCACTCTGCCTAAATTAATATCTAGATTCAACTCAGTCTTGATCATGTTTTTCAGTGGTAACTGATTAGTTGATTTTAAAAGGTATGTGGAAACGCAAAGGACCCACAACAGCCAAACCACCAATAAACAGGAGGAAGTTGGAAGACATGATTTCAAAACTTACTACAAAGTGATAGTAATCAAGATAATGTAATTTTTATGTAAGGACAAACATACAGACTACTGAAACAGCACTCAAAGTCCAAAAATAGACTCACATATATATTTCAACAAAGGTGTTGAGGTAATTCAATGGGAAAAGACAGTCTTACACAACAAAAGGTATTGGAACTGGAGGTTAAATGGAAAGAAATGAACCTCAATAGGTAACTTCAAACCATATAGAAAAAAAATCAACTCAAAATGGACCAAAACCTAAATAAAACAGGTAATATTATAATATTATAAAATCTATAGAAATGCGACTTTGGCATAGGCAAAGATTTTTATGACATAAAAAGGATGAACCAGTTTTTAAAAAGACAAAAATTCAAAAATTAACAAATTCAGTAGAGTTACTTTAAAGAAAATGGAAAGACAAATAAAATGTTGGAAGAAAATATTTATAACACATGTATCTGCCAAATAACCTGAATCCAGAATATATTAACTATTATAACTCAATGTAAGAACATAACTGAACTAAAAAAATGAGCACAAAAAAATCACCAGGTAAGAGCCAAATTGACAGAATTTCTTTTACTTCAAAACCAAAGTTTATAGCTAGTTCACATCAAGTTTTGAGCATTAGACTAGAAAAAGCTATGGTCAGAATAGTACATGACCCATTTTAAGAGGGAAAAAAGATATATGTCTGTTTGTCAATAGTTTACTTACATTAAAATTTGTACCAAATCATTCTCTTTAAGAGTTCTTTTTCAAAAATGGGTAAAAGATTTGAATAGAAACATCAAAAGATATGCAAATGGCCAATAAGCTTCAAAATGATACTCAACTTTACTAATAATCAAGGGAATGTAAATTAAAAACCACAGTGTGATAACACTACACATCTACCTAGAGTAGCAAAAATTAAAAAGACTTGACAACATTCAATGGTGGTAAAGATGTGGAACAACTGGAACTCTTCATAGAATGCAGGTGGGAGTGTGAAATGGCACATCTTTGCAGAAATATTTGTCAATTTCATAAAAAGTCAATATGCATTTACCATATGACTGAGCAATTCCATTCCTAGGTATTTGCCAAAGAGAAATGAAAACATATATTCACACAAAGACTTGCACACAAATGTTTATGCTAGCTTTAATAATAATAGCTACACACTGGAAACAAACAAATATCCATAACCAGGAGAATGGATAAACAAATTGTGTAAATCCATAAAATGTAATACTACTCAGCAATAAAATTAAATGAAATACTGATATACATAATATCCTAGGATAGCACTCAGAAACATGCTGAGCAAAAGAAGTCAGGCACAACAATATATCTGAGTTCCTTATATGAAATTCTAAGGACAGGTATACAACCTATAATTTGGAAAACACAGTAAGAAAACAAACAAACCAATTAAAAAATAGGCAAAAGATATGAACAGAAAACTCACCAAAGAAAATACATACACAGCAAATAAGCATAGGAACCTCAGTTTTCTGGGGCTAGTGAGAGGGACGGTACTGATGGCAATAGGGCACAAGGCAACTTTTTAGGTGATGAAAATTCTCTAAATTTTGATTATGGTGGGAGTTACACAGATTTATATATTAGCCGAAACCTATCCAATTGGACTTTTAATTGTGTGAATTGGATTGCATATGAATTCTAACTCAATAAATTTAACTATTAAAAAGGGATGAAAATAAAACCTACTTTATAAAGAAAATAATAGGCCAAGATGACTGCCCCAGAGAATTCAAAAAACAGTTAAGATGTAAAATCAATTTTGCTCAAATAAATAAAGTAGGAAAAAAAGAATAAATACTTTGCAACTCATTTTATGAAGTCAACATAACCTTGAGACCCAAACCTGACAGGAAATTACTAAAAAAAAGGGGAAAATCATAGGCCAACTTCTCTCATGAATATTGATGCAAATATCTAAAACAAAATCAGCAAACTGAACCCAGCAATAAATACAATGAATAAAACATCATAACCAAGTTAAAATTATTCTAAGAAAGCAAGCCTGCTTTAACATTTCAAAATCAAGCAAAATAATTTAGCTCACTAAAAAAAAAAAGGAGAGGAGGAGAAAAAGATGGTGGAGTAGGAAGGCAAGGTAGGAACCTCCTCCCAAAAACACAGGAAAGGAGAAAATACAGCAAATACAAGTAAATCTGAAAATGACCTAAAGATTGCAGAATGGACCACCTACACCGGGGGAAGAGAAAAGATCACAGAAAAGGGTAAAGTGGCAGAGCTGCAGTCAAGTGGGACCCAAGCCCTCCCTCCAACCCCAGTCCACAGGTGAGAGAAAGAGAAATGGAGCAGGGAGGGGATATGAGCCCAGAAACACTGCACACCTGGCCCTGGAGATCTGCTCTGGAAGCACGAGCCCACATTACACTGGGCTCTGGTGATTAGCAGGGCTGGATGGTAGCTGGAACACCAGGAGGCTGAGACTCCAGCTGCTTGTGGAGCACAGGCACACACCACAAGTCCTGAGACCCAAAGCAGAGGCAGCAGTTTGAAAAACTTGCCAGCAGGACAGGTGCCAGAGGGGTGAAGGTTGAATGGAGCTCTATCCTCAAGAGAAAGGGCAGGTAGACAATACCTCTCCAGCCCTTCCTCACCCAAAAGGTCAGGAACTCTTGAGAACCCCATTTGTTCCATCCCCCTCACTGGTAACACAGTCCTGGGCGTCCTCCCTGTGAACACTAATGGCAAACCAACCTACTTGGCCCAGCATTAGCATCAGACTTTGCTGCCTGGCAGGTAGAGGGAGACTCTTCCAGCTTTCTTAGCCCCATTTCAGCCCAAGCAGGGAGGTGCCTGCAGGAGCCACCCCAAGAGCTGCTTCCTCTCCTTGAATGTCCAAGCCCAGTGCTGCACATCTGGTCCTGCCTCAGAGCCACACACTGGCCCACCAGCCCACAGCATTAACCCTGTTGCCCTGATATCACTGCAGGGCAGGCAGAGGGTGGTCCCACCCACAGTGATCCCAGCAGAGGCCTTTGCTTGGATCAAAAAGGCGGCTAAAACAAACTGCCAGTGCTGCAGACTCAGACCATTACCAACAGACACACAAAAAGATGGCCTCACCCACTGCATCCCAACAACAGCTGGGGATCCCACAAAGTAAAACCAGGTACTGGAGAATAGAGTCTTGAGCTTCTGGGCACCATAAGATGCCTCCTTCATAAATCTATTATTCTACAGGCCAAGAAGTATAGCAGATCAGTCTAATACAAAGGAAGAAAAAGAAACACTGACAAAATGAGGAGGCAGAGGAGTATGTTCCAAACAAAACTACAGGGCTAGACACCAGAAAGAGGGCTAAATGAAATAGAGATCACCAATTTTCTTGATAAAGATTTAAAAATAAAAGTCATAAACATGATCACTGATTCACAGAAAAATATTGAGGATCTCAGGGAGTCTTTCAACAAAGAGAAGAGCTAAAAAAGAGCCACTGAGAGCTGAAGAATACAGTAACTGAAATGAAACATACAAGGAGGGATTTAAGAGCAGATTACTGCAAATAGAGCAGACAGCCAGTGAGATGGAAATTAGAGAACAGGAACACAATGAAGCTGAGAAACAGAGAGACAAAAGAATCTCTAGGAATGAAAGAATGTTAAGAGAGCCATGTGAATAATCCAAATGGAACAGTCACATAATAGGGGCACCAGAAGGAGAAGAGAAAGACAAAGTGGTAGTCTCTGAAGAAATAACTGTTGAAAACCTCCCTAGTGTGGGGAAGGAAATAAACACTCAGGTCATGGAAGTACAGAGAGCCTCTAACAAAAAGAATGCCAGGAAGATAACACCAAGACATATAATAATTAAAATGGCAAAGATCAAAGATAAGAAGGGGGTACTGAAAGCAGCTGGAGAGAGAAAAATGATACTTACAAGGAAACCCCATCAGGCTATCAGCAGACTTCTCAGCAAACTTCATGGGCCAGAAGGGAATGGTATGATATATTAAATGTACTGAAACAGAAGGACCTCCAACCAAGAATCCTCTAACCAGCAAGATTATTATTTAAATTTGAAACAGAGATTAAATAATTTCCAGATAAACAAAAGTTGAAGGAATTCACCACATTAAGCCAGCCTTACAGGACATGTTAAAGGGAATGCTATAGATGGAAATGTCCCTAAGGCTAAATAGCTTTCACCAGTGAAAATAAACCCACAGTAAACACAGTAGACCAATTAATTACCAAGCAAGTACAAAATTAAAACAAAACAAAAGAAGCAAAACCAACTATACACAAAATCAGTCAAGGGATAAACAAAAAGTACAGATTATGAGATCTAGTACATAAAGTTTGGAGGAAGAAGAAGAATGAAAAAAAGAAGTACCTTAAAACTGTGTTTAAAATAGAGTAATCAGCAAGTTAATATAGATTGTTACATAGTACGGAATCTATCCTAGAACCTGTGGTAATCACAAAACTGAAGCCTACAACAGATACACAAAAAATTTTAAAAGAGAAATCTAATCACAACACTGCAGAAAACCATTAACTGACAAGAAAAAAGTATAAGAGAGGGAGAAAGGATCTGAGAGTAATTACAAAAACAATGAGAAAATAATTAATAAAATGGCAATAAGTGCATACATATCAATAACTACCTAAAATGTAAATGTACTAAATGCACCAATCAAAAGACAGAGAGTGGCAGAGTGGATAAAGAGACAAGACCCATTTATATGCTACCTTCACGAGACTCATTTTAGACACAAAAACGTACACAGACTAAAAGTGAACAGGTGGAAAAAGATATTTCAAGCAAATAATATGAAGAAAAAAGCAAGAATAGAGTACTTATATCAGACAAAATAGATTTCAAAACAAAGAAAATAAGAGACAAAGAAGGACATTACACACTGATAATGGGTCAGTCCAATAAGAAGATATAACCATTATAAATATCTATGCACCCAACATACAACCTAAACAGGTAAAACAAATACTAACAGAATTAAAATGGGAAAAAGATTGAAACACATTCATTTTAGGATTCTTTAACACACCACTCACATTAATAGATCAGCCAATACAAAATAAATAAGGAAACAGAGGCACTAAACAATACTTTAGATCAGATGGACTTGAGATATCAACAGAACATTCCACTCAAAAGCAGCAGGATACACATTTTTCTCAAGTGTGCATGGAACGTTATACAGAACACATCACATACTAGGCCACAAAAAGAACACTAATAAATTTAAAAAGATTGAAATGTTGTCAAGCACCTTCTCACACCACAATAGTATGAAACTAGAAATACATCACATGAAAAAATAAAAAATCCCACAAACTCATGGTAGCTAAACAACATGCTTCTAAATAATCAATGTAACAATGAACAAGCCCCCACAAAATCAAGCAATACTTGCAGACAAATTTAAAAAATTCAATAGCCCAAAACCTGTGGGATGCTGTGAAGGCAGTTCTAAGAGGGAAGTACACAGCAATACAGGCCTACCTTAAGAAACAAGAACAATATCAAATAAACAGTCTAAACTCATGTTAAAGAAAATAGAAAAAGAAGAGCAAATGAAACACAAAGTTAATTGAAAGAGGGATATAATAAAGATCAGAGTAGAAATAAATAAAATCAAGAAGAATATGACAACAGAAAAAAAATCAATGAAACCAGGAGCTGGTTCTTTGAGAAAATAAACAAATAGATAAACAGCCAGACTTATCAAGAAAAAAAGAGACAGTACAGACATAAAATCAGAAATGAAGAAGGAATAATCACAACAGATACAATAGAAATACAAAGAATTATTAAAGAATACTATGAAAAATTTTACACCAACAAATTGGACAACCTAGAAGAAATGGACAAATTCCTAAAAATACAACCTTCAAAGACTGATTCAGGAAGAAAAAGAAAATCTGAACAGACCAGTTACCAGCAATGAAATCAAACTGGTAATCAAAATACTCCCAACAAACAAAACTCCCCAAACAAACAAAATCCAGATACAGATGGCTTCATAGCTGAATTCTATCAAACATTTAAAGAAGAGATAATACTCGTCCTTAATAAAGTTTTCTAAAAAGTAGAACAGGAGGAAATACTTCCAAACTCATTCTATGAGACCACCATCACTCTAATGTCAAAACCAGACAAAAGACACTACAAAAAAAGAAAATTATAGACCAATACCCCTGATGAACATAGATATAAAAATCCTCAACAAAATATTAGCAAACCAAATTAAAAAATACATTAAAAAGTTTATTCATCATGACCAAATGGGATTTATTCAAGGGATGCAAGGATGACACAATATTCGTCCATCAATCAATGTGACATAACATTAACAAAAAGAAGAATAAAAACCACATGATCATCTCAATAGATGCTGAGAAAGCATTTGACAAAATTCAACATCCATTCATGATAAAAGCTCTCAACAAAATGGATTTAGGGGTACATACTTCAACATAATAAAGGCTATGTATGGCAAACCCACAGCCAACAGCATACTTAATGGTGAAAAGCTAAAAGCTTTTCTTCTAAGATCAAGAAGAAGACAAGGACGTCCACTCTCATCACTTTTATTCTACATAGTATTGGATATCCTAGCCATGGAAATCAGAAAAAATAAAAATAAAAGGCATCCAAACTGGTATAATAATGAAACAAAACTGAAGGAACAAAACAGCAGCAGACTTGCAGACTCCAAGAAGGAAACAGCGGTTACCAAAGGGGAGTAGTGGGGAAGGATGGGTGAGAGAGAGGGAGAAAGGGATTGAGGGGTATTATGATTAGTACATATGGTATTGGGGGGGATCATGGGGAAGACAGTGTAGCAGAGTGAAGACAAGTAGTGACTCTTTGGCATCTTACTACATTGATGGACAGTGACAGCAATGGGGTATGGGGGGGTATTGATAATATGGGTGAATGTAGTAACCACAATGTTTTTCATGTGAAACCTTCTTAAGAGTGCATATCAATGATACCTTAATAAAAAAAAGGCATCCAAAATGGTAAGGAAGAAGTCAAACTGTCATCATTTGCACATGACATGACATTATGCACAGAAAACCCTAAAGACTCCACCATAAAACTATTAGAATAACTGAATTCAGCAAAGTTTCAGAATACAGAATTAATACACAGAAATCTGTTCCATTCCTATATACTAACACTGAGCTAGCAGAAAGAGAAAAGAAAACAACTTCATTTACAATTTCACCAAAAAGAATAAATAACCTAGCAATAAACTTTAACTAAGGAAGTGAAAGATCTATACTCTGAAAACTGTAAAACACTCATGAGAGAAATTAAAGAAGACACAAATAAATGGAAATCTATCCCATGCTCATGGATAAGAAGGATTAATATTGTTAAAATGACTGTCCTGCCCAAAGCAATTTACAGACTCAATGCAATCCCTATCAAAACAAAAACAGCATTTTTCAATGAACTACAACAAATAGTTCTAAAATTCATATGGAACCACAAAAGACCCCAAATAGCCAAAGCAATCCTGAGAAAGAAGAACAAAGCTGGAGGGATTATGCTTCCTGACCTGAAGCTCTACTACAGAGCCACAGTAATCAGAAGAGTTTGGTAGTGGCACAGAACAGACTCATAGATCAATGAAACAGAATAGAGAACCCAGATATAAACCCATGTATATATGGTCAATTAATATATGATAAAGGAGCCATGGATATACAGTGGGGAAAAGATAGTCTCTTCAACAACTGGTGTTGGGAAAAATGGACAGCTGCATGTAAGAGAATGAAACTGGATTATTGTCTAATGCCATACACAAAACTAAACTCGAAATGGATCAAAGACCTGAATGTAAGTCATGAAACCATAAAACTCTTAGAAAACAACATAGGCAAAAATCTCTTGAACAAAAGTATGAGCAGTTTTTTTCCTGGATACTTCTCCTTGGCAAGGGAAACAAAAGCAAAAATGAGCTAGTGGGACTACATCAAACTATAAAGTTTTTGTACATCCAAGGACATCATCAGCAGAACAAAAATCAACCTACAGTATAGGAAAATATATTCATACTGATTCATCTGATAAGAGGTTAACATCCAAAATATATAAAGAACTCACATACCTCAACACTCAAAAAACAAATAACCCAATTAAAAGTGGATGGAAGACCTGAAAAGGCACTTCTCCAAAGAAAAAATAGAAATGGCCAATAGGCACATGAAAAGATGCTCCATATTGCTAATCATCAGGGAAATGCAAATCGAAACCACAGTGAGATATCACCTCACACCAGTTAGGATGGTCACAATCCAAAAGACAAGAAATAACAGATGTTGGTGGGGATGCAGAGAAACAGGAACCCTCCTACACTGTTGGTGGGAATGTAAATTGGTGCAACTGCTGTGGAGAGTGGTATGGAAGTTCCTCAAAAAACTAAAAATAGAATTATCATTTGATCCAGTAATTCCACTTTTAGGAATTTACCTGAAAACAAAATCTGTGAGTCAAGAAGATACAGGCACTCCTATGTTTATCACTGCAGTATTTTCAATAGCCAACATATGGAATTAACCTAAGTATCCATCAATAGACACTAAGAAGTGACTAGTGGTTACCAAGGGGGAGGGGTTAGGGTGAGTGTGGGGGTAGGGTGACAGGGATATAGCAGTATAATAATTCATAATCACAATATAAGTTGGCCACAGGGACAGTATGGAGAATAAAGTCAATAACTCTGTAACATCTCTCTATGTTGACAGTAACAGCACTACTGGGGGTGAGGATTTAATAATATTGTGAACTTTTGAACCACTGTGTCATACATTTGAAACCAAAATAAGACTGCATCATGACACTTCAATTAAAAATAATAATAAAAAAGAGAAAAATAATGTGATCATCAAAACAGATGCAGAAAAGCATTTTATGATATTTTAAATTTAGGTGATTCCAATCAAAATCCCAAGAACTATTATGTAGATATTGACAAAGCAATTCTAAAATTTATATGGAAAAGCAAAGTATCTGAAATAACCAACACAATACTAAAAAAGTTGGAGACTTCATACTGCCTGGTTTCAAGATTATTGCATAAGTACAGTTCTCAAGACAGCATGTATTGGTGAAAGAAAAGACATATAAATTGAAGGAACAGAATAGAGGCCAGAAATAGACCTACATGAGTATAATCAACTGAGTTTTGACAAAAGCAAAATGGGAGTTCAATGAAGAAAAGGGACCACTGTTTTTAAACAAATGGTGCTAGAAAAACTGGACATTCACATGCAAAAAAATAAACCTGGATACAGATCTAACACCTCATACAAAAGTTAACTCAAAATGAAACATCAATTTAAATATAAAATACAAACCCATAAGCTTCTCAAAAAACACACAGGATCGAAGAGAGAATTAAAGATGGTGGCATGAGAGGTGAGACAGAGGCCTCCTTCTAAAACCACATATAATATGAAAATATAATTAATACAACTAATCCTGAAAGAGCAACAGGAAAGAAGGCTGCACCAGACTTTATACACCTGGAGAAAAGAACAGACCTCACGGAATAGGGTAACGTAAAAAAGCCCTGAACTGGAGGTACCCATGCCCTTCCCCCACCCCAGCTAACTGGCAGGAGAAAGAGAAATGAAGTGGCGAAGGAGTGGAGGCCTGGGACTGCTGAACACCTAGCTCTGGAGATCTGCTCTGGGAGCACAATCCTACATTGCACGGTGCTCTGGTTATTAGGGGGATTGGAAAGCTAAGATAGGCAGAATATCTGGAGAGACAGAGATTCCAGCTGCTTGTGGAAAACATGGATCCAAATATGGTTGCTCTGGGACAAAAGAAAGGCGGGCAGTCTGAGAGACTTTCTAACAGTGAAAGAGCTGCTATAGGGGTGAGGATTGCACAGAGGTTACTGCTCAGGAGAAAGGACAGGTAGACAAAATTGTCTGGGTGGACTCTGCCCAGCAGGTTGGGAACTTTCACAATCTTCAGGTGCTCCAGTCCCTTGGCTGGCGACACAGCTCTAGGCACCCTCTCCATGATACGCAGCCTGCTGTGCCTTCCTCCCAGCCAGCCCCACCTGGCTCACAAACCAGCAAACCGTGCCGTGGCATCAGCACAGCCAGAATGAAGCCCCGCCTACAACAGGTACAAACGAAAAGTATAGAGGCTTATACCTGTGTGCTTGGCCCACTGGTTCTGGCAGTAGTGATAGGCACAGCAGCCGGGTAGCAGGAAACAGTTCTTTCCTCCCCCCAGGCACCAACACTGCTCCCCTGCGAACCTCAACATTGCTCCAGGGGTTGAGCAGCTCCAGAGAGTAGAGCTTCAGGGCACTAGAGGGTGCCACATGCAAATATTAAACGCCAAAGGAACCTGATTCAAAGCAAAATCATACATACACCAGAAAAAGAGTCAAATGAAACTGATCTCATGAATCTTCCTGAAAGGGATTTCAAAATAAAAATCATAAACATGCTCATGGAGGTAAAGAAAAATATTCAAGAACTCAGGAAGGAATTCGGGTCAGAGATCCAATCATTACAGAATGCACTATCAGAAATGAAATATACAATGGAATGTTTTAAAAGCAGATTAGATATGGTGGAGGAGATGATAACTGAAATAGAAATTAGAGAGGAGAAATACAAAGAAGCTGAGACACAGAGAGAAAAAGGATCTCTAAGAATGAAAGAATATTGAGAGAATTGTGTGACCAATACAAATGGAACAATATTCGTATTATAGGAGTATCAGAAGAAGAAGAGAGAAAAAGGGATAGAAAGCATCTTTGAGGATGTAATTGCTGAAAACTTTCCCAATCTGGGGAAGGAGATAGTCTCTCAGGCCATGGAGGTGCACAGATCTACCAACACAAGAGACCAAAGGAAGACAACACCAAGACATATAGTAATTAAAATGGCAAAGATCAATGATAAGGATAGACTATTAAAAGCAGCCAGAGAGAGAAATAAGATCACATTCAAAGGAAAGCCCATCAGGCTATCATCAGAATTCTCGGCAGAAATCTTACAGGCCAGAAGGAAGTGGCATGATATATTTAATGCAATGAAGCGGAACGGCCTTGAACCAAGAATACTTTATTTGGCAAGATTATCATTTAAATTTGAAGGAGGGATTAAACATATTCCAGATAAGCAAAAGCTGAGAGAATTTACCTCCCACAAAATGTCTCCACAGTGTATTTTGAAGGGACTGCTATAGATGGAGGTGTTCCTAAGGTTTAATAGCTGTCACCAGAGGTAATAAAACCACAGTAAAGAAAGTAGAACAGTTAATTACTAAGCAAATGCAAAATTAAATCAACTATCCACAAAGTCAATCAAGGGATAGAGAGAGTAGAGAATATGATGCCTAATATATAAGGAATGGAGGAGGAAGAAAAAAGGAGGAGAAAAAAATAATTTTTAGATTGTGTTTGTAATAGCATATTAAGTGAGTTAAGTTAGACTCTTAGATAGTAAGGAAGTTAACCTTGAACCTTTGGTAACCATAAATCTGAAGCCTGCAATAACAATAAGTACATACCTATCGATAATCACCCTAAATGTAAATGCACTGAATGCACCAATCAAAAGACATAGAGTCACTGAATGGATAAAAAAACAAGACCCATCTATATGCTGCCTAAAACAGACTCACTTTAAACGCAAAGAAATACACGGACTACAAGTGAAGGGACAGAAAGATATTACACGCAACTAATAGGGAGAAAAAAGCAGGAGTTGCAGTACTTGTATCAGACAAAATGGACTTCAAAACAAAGAAAGTAACAAGACAGAGAAGGACATTACATAATGATAAAGGGGTCAATCCAACAAGAAGATAGATATAACCATTATAAATATCTATGCATGCAACACAAGAGCACCTACATATGTGAAACAAATATTAACATAATTAAAAGGGGAAATAGAATGCAGTGCATTCATTCTAGGAGACTTCCACACTCCACTCAATCCAAAGGACAGATCAACCAGACAGAAAATAAGTAAGGAGAAAGAGGCACTGCATAACACATTAGAACAGATGGACCTAACAGACATCTACAGAACTCTACATCCCAAAGCGGCAGAATATACATTCTTCTCAAGTGCACTTGGAACATTTTCAAGAATAGATCATATACTAGGCCACAAAAAGAGCCTTGGTAAATTAAAAAAGATTGACATTGTACCAACCAGATTCTCATACAAAGGTATGAAACTAGAAATAAATTACACAAAGAAAATGAAAACCCACAAACACATGGAGGCTTTACAGCATGCTCCTAAATAACCAATGGATCAATGACCAAATAAAAACAGAGATCAAGCAATATATGGAGACAAGTGACAACAATAATTAACACTGTAAAATCTGTGGGACGCAGAAAAGGCTGTGCTAAGAGGAAAGTATATTGCAATACAGGCCTACATGAGGAAAGAAGAACAATCCCATATGAAAAGTCTAAACTCACAATTAATGAAACTAGAAAAAGAAGAACTAATGAGGCCCAAAGTCAGTAGAAGGAGGGACATAATGAAGATTAGAGCAGAAATAAATAAAATAAAGAAGAATAAAACAATAGAAAGAATCAATGAAAGCAGGAGCTGGTTCTTTGAGAAAATTAACAAAATAGGTAAACCCCTAGCGAGACTTATCAAGAAAAAAAGAGTCTACACACATAAACAGAATCAGAAATGAGAAAGGAAAAATCACTACAGACACCACAGAAATACAAAGAATTATGAAAAATTATATGCTAGCAAACAGGATAACCTAGAAGAAATGAACAACTTTCTAGAAAAATACAACCTTCCAAGGTTGACCCAGAAAGAAACAGAAAATCTGAACAGACCAAATACCAGCAATGAAATTGAATTGGTAATCAAAAACCTACCTAAGAACAAAACCCCCAGGGCAGATGGATTCACTGTTGAATATTAAAAGACATATAGAAAAGACAAAATACAGATTCTCCTTAAAGTTTTCCAAAAAATAGAAGAGGAGGGACTACTTCCAAACTCATTCTATGAAGCCAGCATCACTCTAATACCAAAACCAGGCAAAGATACCACAAAAAAAGAAAATTACACACCAATATCCCTGAAGAACATAGATGCAAAAATACTCAACAAAATATTAGCAAACCGAATTCAAAAATACATCAAAAAGATCATCTATCATGATCAAGTAGGATTTATTCTAGGGATGCAAGGATGGTACAACATTTGAAAATCCATCATCATCATCTACCACATCAACAAAAGAAGGACAAAAACCACACGATCATCTCCATAGATGCAGAACAAGCATTTGATAAAATTCAACATCCATTCATGATAAAATCTCTCAACAAAATGGATATAGAGGGCAAGTATCTCAACACAGTAAAGGCCATATATGACAAACCCACAGCCAACATTATACTTAACAGCAAGAAGCTGAAAGCTTTTCTTTTAAGATTGGGAACAAGACAAGGATGCCCACTCTCTTCACTTCTATTTAACATAGTACTGGAGGCCCTAGCCACAGCAATCAGACAACACAAAGAAATAAAAGATATCCAGATTGGCAAGGAAGAAGTCAAACTGTCCCTGTTTGCAGATGACATGATATAGCACAAAAAAAACCCTGAAGAATACACTCCAAAACTACTACATCTAATACCTCAATTCAGCAAAGTTGAGGGCTACAAAACTAATACACAAAAATCTGTTGCATTCCTATACACTAACAATGAACTAGCAGAAAGAGAAATCAGGAAAAAACTCCATTCACAGTTGCATAAAAAAAAAAAAATACCTAGGAATAAACCTAACCAAGGAAGTAAAAGACCTATACTCTGAAAACTACAAGACACTCATGAGAGAAATTAAAGAAGATACAATAAATGGAAACATCCCATGCTCATGGATAGGAAGAATTAATATCATCAAAACGGCCATTCTGCCTAAAGCAATCTGAAGATTCAATGCAATTCCTATCAAACTACCAACAGAATTCTTCAATGAACTAGAGCAAAACATTCTAAAATTCATATTGAACCACAAAAGACCCCAAATAGCCAATGCAATCCTGAGAAGGAAGAATAGAGCTGGGGGGATTATGCTCCCCAACTTCAAGCTCTACTACAAAGACACAGTAATCAAGATAATTTGGAACTGGCACAAGAACAGACCCATAGACCAGTGGAACAGAATAGAGAGTCCAGATATAAACCCAAGCATACATGGTCAATTAATATACAATAAAGGAGCCATGGATATACAACGGGGAAATGACAGCCTCTTCCACAGCTGGTGTTGGCAAAACTGGACAGCTACATGCAAGAGAATGAAACTGGATTATTGTCTAACCCTTTGCATCTACTAGTGAGAGAATAATATGAAAAAGTACTAGTGTATACACAAAGTAAACTCAAAATGGATGAAAGACCTGAATGTAAGTCATGAAACCATAAAACTCTTAGAAAAATATATAGGCAAAAACCTCTTGGACATAAACATAAGCAACTTCTTCATGAATATATCTCCCTGGGCAAGGGAAACAAAAGCAAAAATGAACAAGTGGGACTGTATCAAATTAAAAAGCTTCTGTACAGCAAAGGATACCATCAGTAGAACAAAAAGACATCATACAGTATGGGAGAATATATTTGTAAATGACATATCTGTTAAGGGGTTCACATCAAATTATATAGAGTTTACGCACCTCAACAAACAAAAAGCAAATAAGCCGATTAAAAAATGGGCAGAGGAACTGAACAAACACTTCTCCAAAGAAGAAATTCAGATGGCCAACAGACACATGAAAAGATGCTTCACATCACTAATCATCATAGAAATGCAAATTAAAATCACTTTGAGATATCACCTCACACCAGTTAGAATGGCCAACATCCAAAAGACAAACAACAACAAATGTTGGCGAGGATGTGGAGAAAGGGGAACCCTCCTACCCTGCTGGTGGGAATGTAAATTAGTTCAACCATTGTGGAAAGCAGTATGGAAGTTCCTCAAAAAACTCAAAATAGAAATACCATTTGACCCAGAAATTCCACTCCCAGGAATTTACCCTAAGAATGCAGCAGCCCAGTTTGAAAAAGACATATGCACTCCTATGTTTACTGCAGCGCTATTTACAATAGCCAAGAAATGGAAGCAACCTAAGTGTCCATCAGTAGATGAATGGATAAAGAAGATGTGGTACATATACACAATGGAATATTATTCAGCCACAAGAAGAAAACAAATCCTATCATTTGCAACAACATGGATGGAGCTAGAGGGTATTATGCTCAGTGAAATAAGCCAGGTGGAGAAAGACAAGTATCAAATGATTTCACTAATATGTGGAGTATAAGAACAAAGCAAAAACTGAAGGAGCAAAATAGCAGCAGAATCACAGAACCCAAGAATGGACTAACAGTTACCAAAGGGAAAGGGACTAGGGAGGATGGGTGGGAATGGAGGGATAAGGAGGAAAACAGGGCATTACAATTAACACACATAATGTAGCGGTGTGGGGACATGGGTAAGGCAGTATATACAGAGAAGACAAGTAATGACTCTACAGCATCTTACTATGCTGATGGACAGTGACTGTAATGGGGTATGTGAAGTGGGCTTGATAATAGGGGTAGTCTAGTAACCATAATGTTTTTCAAGTAATTGTACACTAATGATATCAAAAAAACAAACAAACTGGTGTTGGGAAAATTGGACAGCTACATGCAAGAGAATGAAACTGGATTATTGTTTAACCCCATACACAAAAGTAAACTCAAAATGGATCAAAGACCTGAATGTTAAGTCATGAAACCATAAAACTCTTAGAAGACAACATAGGCAAACATCTCCTGAATATAACATGAGCAACTTCTTCCTGAACACATTTCCTCGAGTAAGGGAAACAAAAGCAAAAATGAACACATGGGACATCAAACTAAAAAGTTTATGTATGCCAAAGGACACCATCAACAGAACAAAAAGGCATCCTACAGTATGGGACAATATATTTGTAAATGACATATCTGACAAGGGGTTAACATCCAAAATATATAAAGAACTCACACACCTCTGCACCCAGAAAGTAAATAACCCAATTAACAAATGGGCAGAGGATATGAAGAGACACTTCTCCAAAGAAGAAATTCAGATCACCAACAGATATATGAAAAGATGCTGTACATCACTAATCATCAGGGAAATGCAAATTAAAACCACAATGAGATATCACCTCACACCAGTAAGATGGCCAACATCCAAAAGACAAACAACAACAAATGGAGAAAGGGAAACCCTCCTACACTGCTGAAGGGAATCTAAGCTAGTTCAACCATTATGGAAAGCAATATGGAGGTTCCTCAAAAAACTAAAAATAGAAATACCATTTGACCTGGAATCCTACTCCTTGGAATTTACCCAAAGAACACAACTTCTCAGACTCAAAATGATATATGCACCCCTATGTTTACTGCAGCACTATTTACAATAGCCAAGATATGGAAGCAACCTAAGTGTCCATCAGTAGATGAATGGATAAAGAAGATGGAAGATGTGATACATATACACAATGGAATACTATTCAGCTGTAAGAAAGAAACAAATCCTACCATTTGCAACAACATGGATGGAGCTGGAGGACATTATGCTTAGTGAAGTAATCCAGGTGGAGAAAGACAAATGCCAAATGATTCCCTCATTTGTGGAGTATAACAATGAAGCAAAACTAAAGGAACAAAACAGCAGACTCACAGACTCCAAGAAGGGACTAGTGGTTACCAAAGGGAAGGGGTGTGGGAGGGTGGGTCAGGAGTGAGGGAGATGGGGATTGAGGGGTATTATGTTTAGTACACATGGTGTGGTTAGTCACGGAGAAAACATTGTAGCACAGAGAAGGCAAACAGTGAATCTGTGGCATCTTACTACACTGATGGACAGTGACTGCATTGGGGTATGTGTGAGGACTTGATAATATGGGTAAATGTAGTAACATTGTTTTTTCATGTGAAACCTTCATAAGAGTGAATATCAATAATACCTTAATAAAAAATTTTTTTTAAATGAGATACCAGTACCCACCTATTAGAATAACTAAGACCCAAAAAACTCAACAATATCAATTGCTGAGGAGGAGGAGGAGGCTAAAAGGGACTCTCATTGCTAGCAGAAATGTAAGTCAAATAGCTACCTGGAAAGATAGATTGACATTTTCTCATAAAGCTTAACATAATCCAGCAATTGTATTCTTAGCAATTTACCCAACTGATCTAAAAACTTATGTCCACACAAAAGTTAATAACAGCTTTATTCATAATCACCAAAACTAAAGCAACCATAATATCCTTCAATAGGTGAGCAGACAAACAACCCATGGTACATTCATACAATGGAATACTACTCAGTGATAGAAAAGGAACTGGCTATCAAGTCGCACAAAAACATGTATGAATCTTAAATGCACAGTGCTAGAAAGAAACCAGTCTAAAAAGGCTATGTACAGTATGATTCTGTTTACATGACACTCTGGATAAGGCAAAACTATGGTGATAAATAAATTGCCAGAGGTTTGGAGAGGGAGAAAAGTTGAATAGGTGGTTCACAGGGGATTCTTAGTTGGAACTCTTCTGTGTGATACTGCAACTGTACATGTAGGACAATATGCACTTATAAAAACCCTTAGAACTTTAAAGCACAAGTGAACCTTAACACATACAAATTAAAACAAAAACACTTAGGAGGAAGTCAGGGGATCCCAGGACAAATTGAAAGGGCCCCCATAGATAAAGCTAGAACAATTTCCACACCAAAATAAATAAGCCAAAGTATGAAATCAGTCAGATTACAAACCAAAGTCAAAATAAGCCTAAATACAAAATATATACCCATGAGTCCAATCTGATATATAGAAATGATTGAATGCATGAATAAATGAGGGAAAAGAGACAGATTTCTTGTGCAGAGTTCCAAATAATTTAGGTAGACAGTATCCCCTCAAGAAGGTAGACCACAACTCCCCCCATACCTTAAGTGACTCCCTTCCAGAGAGTATGGTATGGAAATGGAAGATCAGGGGAGAGAGGGAGAGAGTAACTCTATAGTGCAGAAACCAGACAAAACTATTTAAGCCAGGTGATCAAGATTAACATAAACAGTGATAAGTCATGCTGACTTAAACATGTACTCTTGAAATGATGTAATGAGAATGGCACTTTATCTTTGTGATCTTCCTCCACAAAACTCATTAACCCATTTAATCATGAGAAAAACATCAAACTCCAACTGGGGAATATTCTAAAAAATACTTGCCTAGTACTCAAACTGTCAAGGTCATCAAAAACAAGGAAAGTCTGAGAAACCGTTACAGCCAAGAGAAGCCTAAGGAAACATGAACATTAATATAATGAGGTCTCCTGGATAGGGTCCTAGAATAGAATAAGGAATTCTGAATAAACTATGGACTTCAGTTAATAATAATGTCTCGATACTGGTTCATTAATTGTACCAATGTACTACACTAAGATATACATGTCGATATTATGGGACCTGGGTGTGGAGGCATATGTTGAGTTGTCTGTAGTCTCTTCTCAAGTATTCTGTAAATTTAAAAGTGTTCTAAAAAATAAAATATATTAAGAAAAAAATGAGAGATTCTGCTTTCATCCAATAAAAATAACATGTATGGTGCTTGCCTAAACTTCATTCATAAGTAGAAAGTGAGTTAAATATGACAGCAAGAAAAGGTTGAACAAGACTCTGTTCCTTAAGAGAAGAAAAACAAATGACATAAGCCCTACAATCAGGATGGTTTTCCTCCCAGAAACCATTTCTAGACCATGGCACAGGGCAGACAAACACAAGCAGAGTCTGGCTGTCTTGCTGAGTTGAGAAGACAAAGGAGCACCAAGGGATGAGTCAGCTGAAATCTGTGGGGCACAGTGCTACGGAAGAGGGAGTTAACAAAGAAATGGAGCTCTAGAAATTAGAGGGATCCCCTTGCGCCTTTGTCTGAATGTAATCTGAGTGTATAAAGGGTGAAAGTCCAAGGAAAGGAATAAAGGTCAGGAAACTACCAGCCTGCTCACATAGAGCTAGCAGACATTCAGATTCCTTGTAGCCAAAATTGAATACTTGGAGCACTAAGAAAACATCCCAAAAGGGTCACATCTCAGTAAAGGAGCCATAGAACATTTAAAGCAAGGCTACTCTAGACCCACCTTAACCAAGTTTAAAAGAAAGTCTCATAAAGATGAAGCTGATCCATAATAACTTAACTGCCTGCTAAAACAAACTTCAACACTCTTTTTAAAGAAAAACCATTTGAAGACTTAGCAACATAATATTCATAACATCCAGCATCTCATAAAAAATTACTAGGTGAAGAAATAGCAAAATATGAAATATAACCAGAAGAAAAATCAGTCAATAGAAACACACCCAGAAGTGAGAGAGATGATAGAATTAGCAGACAAAGCATTTTTCAAAGCTTTCATAGTTATGTTCAAGGATTTTTAAAATAAGGAACATAGTGAAGAGAGAAATGAAAGATTTTTTAAAAAAACAACTAGAGGTGAAATATACAATATCTGAAATGAAAAAATTCATGAATGGACTTAAAAGATTAGATACTGAAGAAAAAAGTATACACATGCACATAACAATAATAATTAGCCAAATAGAATGAATTAGAGAGAAAAAATTTAAAGCACTCAGAGAAAAAAGGCACATCACATACTGACAAGCAAAGCTAGGTATGATCACAGACTTCTCATATGAGACAATGTTAGCCAGATAACAATAAAATTACAACTTTAGAGCACTGAGAGAAATAAAAAATGCCAACTTATAATTCTGTATCTAATATAAATATCTTTCAAAAGTTAAAACTAATGAAGATCTTTTCTAGAAAAGTATGAGAAAAGTCATTACCAGCTGACCTGTATTACAGGAAATTTAAAGAAAGTTCTTCAGGCTGAAGGACAATTTTAATAGATTGAAATATGGACCTACACAAAAGATTTAAAGTGCTACAGATGGTAATATGTAGGTGAATGAAATACTTTTTCCCTCATTTTTTAAATTCTCTAAAAGATAATTACAATTTATAGTGTAGTTTAGAATATATTTAAGTGAAATATATGACAACAATAGCACAAAAGATGGGGGGGAAGGTAACATACATGAATGTGTATAGGTAAGTTATCAATGCATATTGGAAATCCTACAGCAACCACTAAAAAAACAAAAACAATATACAAACAATGCAGCTAATATGCCAATAGTGGAAATAAACTAAAAGTTAAAAAAAATTTTAACTCAATAAGAAGGAAAAAGAAGAAAAAGAGAACGAATGAAAAATAAAAATAAATAGTAAATAGTAGACTTAAACTCCAACATAACAAATACATTACTGTAAAGGGTTTAAATTCTCCAATTAAAAGGAGAGATTGGATAATGAAATCAAGACACAACCATATGCTGCCTAAAAGAAAATACATTTTAAACTCATTTTAAATATACAGTAACAGAGAGGTTAAAAGGTAGAAAAAGATACACAATATAAACACTAACCATGAAAGCTGGCGTGGGATGCTAACTAGACATCCTATGGTGATCATTTCACAATATATACACATCAAATCATTATGGTCTACACCTGAAAATAATATAATGTTATACTTCAATAGTATCTCAATTAAAAAAAGAAAGCTAGAGTGGCTCTGTTAACATTAGACAGAGACTTCAAAACAAGGAATATTACTGATATTTCATAATTGATATTTCATAATGAAAAAGGGGTCAATTCATCAAGAGGAAATAATAATCCTAAATGTGTGTGTACTAAATAAAAGACCTTCAAAATTCACGAAGCAAAAATTGATAGAACTGAAGGAAGAAGTAGACCAATTCACAATTATACTTGGAGACTTTAACATTCTTCTCCACAATTAACAGGACAAGTAGACAAAAATCAATTAAGAATATGAAGTTTTGAACAATACTAACAACCAATTTGACATTTACAGAACACTAAACCCCATATAGTAAAACATAATTTTTTTTCAAGTACGTGTGAAATACTAAGACAGATCACATGCTGGATCATAAAACAAATATTGATAAATTTAAGTGCCCTGATTTTTCAAAGGTATTGTGTTAAGAGGGGAAATTAGTCCCAATAAGAAGTTCCTTGTATTATATTCAAATTGAAGATTTAGTATGGGTCTGAAATAACATAATAAATAGTTGATATCAGAGGTCTCCAAAAAGAAAATTAAAGTGTACTGATATAAAATATGTTCTATGACCACAACAGAATTAAACTTGAAATCACTTATGGAGAAATATCTGGAAAATTCTCATATGTTTGGAATTTAAACACATGTCTAAATAATCCATGGGTCAAAAAAGAAATCAAAAGGGAAATTAGAAAATACATTTACTTGACTGAAAATGAAAATACAATATACCAAAATTTGTTGGATTCAGTTAAGGCAGTGCTAAGAAGGGCACTTTTATCTTTTAAGAACTTATCTTAGAAAAAGAAAAGTTTCGAATCAATACCCTAAGATTCCTCCTTATCAGACTATAAAAGAAGCATAAATCACACCTAAAGTAAGAAGAAGGAAAAGAAAAAGTAACAGAATCTAACAATCAAGTGAAAAATTTAACTCACTACATTTGCTATGGAATTTTTATTTTTCTGTAAAAGAGGACAAAGATAGTGTGACTGAGCTTATATAAACGGGTAACAAAATTTAAGCAATCTATGACTCTTTCCTCAAGCACACAAAGTTAAAAATTTTTTAACTTTTAAAATTATAAATATAATGCAGTTGACCCTTGAAGATGGGTTTGAACTGTGCAGACCCACTTGTATATGATTTTTTTCCCAGTAAATACATAGGAAAATTTTTTGGAGATTTGTGACAATGTGAAAAAGCATTTTCTTTTCTCTAGCTTCCTTTATTATAAGAATATAGTATATAATACATAAAACATACAAAATATGTGTTAATCAACTGTTTATATTTTTGGTAAGGCTTCGGGCAACCATAGGCCATTAGTAGTTAAGTTTTGGGGAGGTCAAAAATTATACATAGGCTTTCAACTGTGTGGGGGGGTTCAGAACCTAATGCCCATGTTGTTCAAGGGAGCTGTATATGCTTGTAATAAACTCCAATACAGGAATAGATGAAGTGAACATTTTAAGTTCTTTCCTTGTTTACTTGTTTATTTCAATTCTACTCTATAAAAACACCCACTGTTAATAGTTTATTGAATACCCTGTCAGGCCTTTTTATATGGCAGTCTTTTCTAAAACACTGATTATGTTGAATTTGAACAGATATAACCCATTTTATCATCTGTACTTTATTTTGTATGAATCTCAACCTCAGCACAAAATGTAATACCTGGCTTGTAAGTATTTATTAAACAATTGTTAATGAAGAATACTATTAGAATTCTGTTTTTCCATTTACTTGACTTGCTTTATCTGATTATGTCTAGTGGTTAAAATAGATAAATATCTAGCATGTCAAGATTTACATGTGTGGCAGTCATGAGAATGCATCTCTCTGACATCTGAGTATATATCTGACCTATGGCCCCAGATACAGCACTCTGAAATCTATACCATATTGCTCCCAAGGCACCTTCTCCCAGGCTGTTCCTGCCAGTGACTGAGCATACCAGAGATACCAAGGAAGGCTTATTCCTGGGAGACAGGGCCTGGGTTACAGTGGTTTGGGAACTTCCCAAAAGCCTTCAGAAGTTTCCTCAGAAGTGCACTGCAGTCTAGATGCTTCTACCTAACCTTCCCTTTCTCCTTCACTTCAGGGTCAGATCAGCATTGCAGTGTCTAAGAGCTCTGCCAGTCATCTCTGGATTCTTTCTCATGTCTCTCACATGCATTTAGTCAAGCAAGTTTCTTGCAAGTCTAGTCCCATCTTTATATCTGCTTCTCAGGAGACTTGAACTAACACAGCATGCTACCTATTTCCATCTATTAAAAACATCTGAGGCTTAAACAATTACCCTGACCTTAAGACAGAAACTTAGAAAGCATTCCTATTTAACTAGGATACAAGACTAGGTTTAAAAATCGTGCTATAGATAGCATGGTGTATTAAAAATTTTTGCCAAATTTTTCATTTTCTAACACACCAAAAGCTATTTTCTCCTTTTGATTACATTTAATCTCAGCTCACAAGGCTGCTTCTGGCTCTGTCAGGATGCCCTAATTTCCCCCCTGCTTCTGCTTTAGCACACTGCTATTCAATACTTCTTGACGTTAGCTGAGCTAGATTCATAACCCGAGGCAGAATAATGGCCTGGATTACTCAGGCGTGCTAAAGAAAAAAATTTTTTTACAAGGACTATTTTTTTAAGTACTATTGCTCCAAGAATATTTTCTTTTTTCCTTTTAGTTCCACAAAACTCAGTAAGTTCCACAAAACCCAGAGAAGTGAATTCAAACTTTTTGGAGTAGTATATAAATTGATACACAATATTACAGTTTCAGATATACAACATAGTAACTCAATAATTATTACACTCAATATATTCCCAGATGCTTGCCACAGTATATCATCCCATTATCATACCAAGATATTACAATATTATTGGTTATATTCTCTATGTTGTACTTGCATTCCTATGTCTAACTTATTTTACAATTTGCAGTCAATAACAATTTTTAAAGTGCTTCTCCTTTATTGAATCTTCCCAAAGCATCCACTGTAGTTTTCACTGGAACAATAATTCTTTCTTTTCATGTATTCATGTATTATTGGTTTACATGAAATTTCATTAAGTTATGCCATCAAAATAATAAATTCAAATGGCACTAATAAATTTACTTGGGGAAAAAACCCAAGTGACTGTTACGCCCAAACTCAATGATAGGAATGGAAATGCATAGGTATACTGGAGAATGGTCTCCTAAACCTTGAGAGTTCTGCCGAACATACTGTCAGCATGTTCTACAGACAACACCTGAAGAGCTGCTTTAGCCAGGTTCAGTTAAGGGGCTTCTACTATAGACTGTTTTCTTTCAGGCACCCAGTGGTTACCAATGCAACTTCCCTCAAAGACCAGTGGTACCAAGGAATTTCACCTCTTTTCCCTCCATTGTTTTCATATCTAATTTATCATTATTTTAAACCTCTCAAGCAGACAGGGTTGACTACTTATCACTGGGAAATACTGAGATGTTAGTAACTCACTTTATTGCATGGTATTTTGGAATTATATTGTAATTATTTCATTAAAGCTTCCTGGCAATCCTTCTAAGATGGGGAACAGCTAACTTTTTCTGTAAAGGCCAAATAGTAAATATCACGTATAAATAAGTTAGGCCTTCCAGTTTCCTGTTGCATATTGTTATTCCATACATATTTATACTGACCAGATTTGGGCCATAGTTTGCCAATCCCCAGTAAAGATAAGGTAGAGTAGGCCACAATGTGCCTCCCTTTCCAATATCTAATACATATTTACAGCAACTAACATTTACCTAAAGTTTACAATGTGCCAGGTATTGTTCTGTTTTGTGTGCATTATCTGATTCAATCCTCAGTCATTCTATGCTTTAATTACTGTTATTATTCCTTTTACAGATATATAAATTGAGACTTGGAGAGATTAAGTAACTTCCCTATCATTCCATAAATGTTGGAATTGAGAATCTAAAACCATTAAGACTGACTTCTGAATTCTAAGGTACTCTTCTGAGAAGGCTTTTGGCTGATGGACCCAAGAACACATGGCTAATTAGCGGCGTGGCACAGACTAAAACACTAACCTCCTGACTCTGTGCTGATTTATTAAATATTCAGAGAAATCTACATTTTAAAGGGGAATTTGATGATGCTTCAACCCAATGAATGAATGCTTAATGGTATATAAGGCATTGAAAAGAAAGATACTTTAGAAGGGCTATCAGATCTGGAGCACCACAAAGCTAAAATTAGGAATCCTGCTTTTTCAGTAAAACAGCACAAGATAATCTTAACTGGGGAACACAGATGTGCATAATACATTGTCCTAAAAATACATGCTTCAGCTTTTCTCAGAAAACACTAAAATAAGAAATGACACTATAAAATGGGAAATCAGCAATTAAGTCAGGTCTGTACTTAGGGATAGGCTGAAGATGACAGGAAGAAATATAAGCAGAGAGAAATGCACAATATCCAGATGATATTCACCTGGTGATTGAGAGCAATTCAGGCAGGTAAGTAATGTTACGGAGGCCCACAACAAGCAGTAATGTGTTGTAGTGTCTCAGGAAGCAATATTCCAGAAAAGTAGTAACATTAACAAATAAACAAGATCAATGAAATCTAATGGGTCCTCCTTTTATTATAACTTCCCTCCTCTTTGTATTTCTCCTTTGAGCAGAAGTATTGGAAGTAAACAAGACAAATATGTGAAAGGGGTGGAAAAGCCTGCTTTGGAGAAGGAAAAGCCTGTGTAGATGGAGAAGTGTAGTAACTTGACTTTCATTGAAGGCCTACTGCTATTCCATCACTCCTTGCATTGGGAGAAAATGCGAGTGACTCAAACCACACTTCTCTGCTCACCCCACATGTAAAGAGCATAAAGGCTGCTTCCATCTACATAAAAGCTTGGATCAAAGGCCGATCACCTGCATGATAACAGCAAACATGTATAAAATACTTCCTAAGTGCCAGGTACTGTTCAAAGTGATTTCAATGCAGTAAGTAATTTATTCCTTACAATTACTCTATGAGATGGATGTTTTTATAATCCCCATGTTTGATGAGGACACTGAAGCAAGAATGGTTAAATGACTTGCCCAAATTCACACAAATAAAAGATGGTGGAGCTGGAATTCACACTTAGGCAGACAGGCTCTTCACATGGTCTACAATCTCTTAAGCACTGTTTATAAATTTCTTTGGCTCAGTTGTACCACCATAAGCAAGTGATTGGCATCAGACTATCTTGCAGCATATAAGGGGCATTGTGCTGGGGATTACGATAAAGACTAGACAGAGCAACTAGCAACTGGAGAGGTAATCTTCTAAGAACTGGGATATCAGAGATTTTTGGGGAAGGAACTAGAGCATAAAAGAAAGACAGTGACTCAATAAAAGAAGAAACTACTTCATTACCATAATAATTAGCCATATTAAACTAGCAAGCTGTTGTAAAATTTAAGACCTAAAATAAATGTAATTCTGATCATGAATCCTGGTCTTTGTACTTGCATTGATCTTTCAGCATATGAGTACATATAATTTAAAAATGAAAGCAACCATATTACAAATGGATTTTTAGCCACACCACTAGAATAAATGCTGACATTGATCATTTAGAACAAGAAGTAATTCAGAAAGTTATGATGTTGGGCTTTAAACTACACTGCATGAAAATATTTTTCCCAACTACAGACATAATACTCCTTAAACTGAATAATAAAATTAATATGCTACAGAGAGATGTTTGAGTTTGGGCTAGGAAGGTAATCTTGGGATTGAGAATTTGCCCTTGTATCTCACATAAAGGTACTAACCACAAAGTAGGAAAACTTAGTCCAGATCTTGAAACACATCCTCAGGAAACTGCCTTTCTAGTTAATACAGATTTATTTGTTATTGCTAGGTGAAGAAAATAAACCAGAAATGTGAGGAAGAGCTGTCCTGGAATGCAAACCTAATATTCTAGATCCCGTTCCTAAAACACAGTCCACTGTCAGGCAGCACACAGAGACAGGCTAAGTACAGACACTGTTTGAGGACATATTGCAGGTGATCCTGTTTTCCCTGTAAGACAATACCCTTAAGGCTCTATAAGTATGGGCAGGATGTCCACACAGTTTCAAAAAACCTGGCCACAAAATAAACTTAACTTTTCAAATAAAGTTGTGTTGCCCTTCTCCCCAAAGAAAAAGAGACACACACACACACACACACACGATTTGAGAAATATATATCCATGATAAGGAAAATATATTGATAAATTTGTATTATGCTCTGTATTTTCTATACATTATGCAGATTTCTTAAAAATTAGGAAAATGTGTATGTGTGTACATACAATTACAAAATGTACGCTCCCAGAGAGCAAAGGTCAAATTCTGAATGGCAAATAGTCTGGCTGAAGCTGGCAAACCTAGAATTTAGTAAAGTACTGCTGACCAAACGAATATGGTATGTGAGAGCATAAGCATCATTACTGTTTAGCTTGGTG
This sequence comes from Manis javanica, assembly GCF_040802235.1. NCBI lineage: Eukaryota > Metazoa > Chordata > Mammalia > Pholidota > Manidae > Manis > Manis javanica. The sequence continues at coordinate 77,914,689 of NC_133159.1, read as the reverse complement.
GATTCCGGTAACCTAAACCCATTGTTAATGTCATTGAGGCTGTATACCCTTGAGGCTAGAAGACTACTTTTTGTCATTGCAAAGAGTCTGGTTCTTCCTTTTAGGAGCATCAGAATAATTTATCAACACCCTATTGGATTCACAGAGAGGGAGGGAGGGAAGAGAACTGTCTGGGTTCCTCAGTTTTCCAGTTCCGATTTTTTGTGAGGCCAGCTGTACTTCCTTCGAGTTCAACAGAAAAAATCTGTATTTCTTATTAAAATTTTATATTCTTTTACACAGATTTTAGTTACCTGCAAAACACACCCTGACCAAAACAGGCAGCAGACTTTAATTTGAAATCTAAAAGCCTGGAATGTCTAAGTAACCCAATTCTAAAGCAGAATAGTGTTTTTTTAAAAGTACACTGAAATATTAAACCTCCTAATCAATGTTATTCATTAAAATCATCTATTTTGGAACAAAGACTTTGAGCCAAAATGCATTCAGAGAAAATACATGTCATTCATGTAGAAATAATCACTCTAAATACTATAATGCCTGTGAAATTAAAAACTGCATTTAATTACATTTTTTTGTGACAGTGGCTTTCAAAACTACTTTGGGCAATAGAATATTTTCTTCTAATAAAATCTTAGGTTCATACCCAGTGCAAAGCAAAGATCCGCTCTGATGGAAGTGTGTGTGCATGTCTGGGTAGGGGCATGTATGCACGTGTGAACCTGCATGCAGGCAGAAAACTCTGCCAGATGGCCAGCCTCTTCCCCTGTCAGAGGTCCCCTGAGTAATCACCATTGGACACCTGTGGCCTATGTGAATCAGAGCTTGAAAACCACTGCACTAGGAAGAGACAGCTACCCTTTTACACTTTACAGTCACAACCAAGACACTGAATCAATCACATGCCTATTTACCTGTGAGCTTTAAAACTTTTTCCATCAACAAAAATACCAGTATCTGGGCAACAATGTTTCACGTAAAGTTTCAATAAATCTTCTCCTAATTCAGATGCAGGATCCAAGTCATAATTGTCTTTAAAAGAGAAAAACAAAACTAAAAAATAGTTTCTTTAATATTATAAATATTCAAAAATTTGTGTTTTAATATTAGCAAAAGGTTTCACATAGTTATCTCAATTACTGAGAGCAACAGTGACTGGAATATTTAAGTGGTAAATTCAAAATGAAACAAAATTTTACAGTCATCTATACTACTTTGAAATACATATTTCCACTTACATTGAAATATAGGTATACCTTTAAATATAAATATACATTTAAATATAGGTAGTAAAATCGCAAAATTTTACATCAAAACTGAAGCTACTTCATGAATATCTGAATTAGAAAGTTTTGGTATTATTTTTCACTATTTAATTCCTATTCATGAATTTATGGCTAGAACCAAAAGAAATTTAACTGAAATCAATGGGATTTATAGAGCACTTACTATGAGTTTGGTACTGTACACAGTATGGAGAAATACAGAAAATAAGTATTTTAAAAATTGTCTCTACTTCATGCAAGTTGTAGCGCTCCAAAATCTTACGACTACAGACTATCTACAGTTAAAAAAACATATGGGATGTGAACAGTTCCCAGGAATGGGTTGTTTTAATTTGTCTGATTTCTCTCAGACTGTTCAAGTACAGTTGGACAATATCCATCATATCATAGACAAATTTTCACAAATGCCTAGGGTGCCTAACTGGTTTTCTTGGCTTCACTGGAGATGGCTGGTAACTATAGATCTGCTTTGGTTATATAACTGTATTCCTATTATGTTAATGTGTGTGCGCAATTTAATTAGTAGTTTAAAACCTATACATGCTTAAGTTACTCTACAAGAAGATATGTCAAAGAAATAATCAATCCTCCCATGTTTTCTTCCATCTGCTACCTCTATAGCTTTTCTTCTTCCTTCCTAATTACAACCGTTAAATAGAATTCATGCCTCATATCGAATTTACCGAGTATCATAATTCCTCCAAGTGGTAAAGATACCTCAAGACAAATACTGGGCATAGAAGCCACAGGGCATAAATCTGCAAAGAAGTAAAAAGCTAACCTTTTCAAACAATATGGCTTCTCTCTCACTTACCAACTCCCTGTAGGGCCCCGGAAGATGGTTAGCCAGAGACGGGTAAGATTCCTCAAGGGAGGAACAACCTAAGACAGGCACAGTCGCAGGGGGGCCATCAGGTGAGAAATTGGGGATCAACAGTGGTGAAGCTTAGAACCTCACCCCCCCTGTTTTGAGAGAAATCTTCTGCATCTGTGGATGTTTTAATGCCCTTGTCTAGCTCGGATTAACACATAGTCTACAGACACACACCTGATCATCTACAATTGCTCTCTAACAACACTAAACTATATTTTCTACCTTTATCTTGAGTCTACCTACCACTTCAGCATTTTATTAAAAATAAAAATAATAATAATAATAAAGGGAGAAATGTGGGATCCACATATAAATCAAGTATAAAAATCAAACGAATATTCATATTTGACCTGATTGTTTATAGTTCATAATGCGTGATCAAAACCGAAAGTTTCTGTGATAACCTCCCTTGTACTGTTTACCATGTAAGAACTTATTCAGTATGTAAGAATTTGTTCTCCATGTAAGAACTTGTTCATTATGCTTCAGAAGATTGGAGACTGACGAGAATTAGGCTTGAGATAGATTAATGATTGTGCATTGAGCACTAACTCCCCTATATAGAATTTTATTGTTGTTAACAACCATTTGATCAATAAATATGAGAGACGCTCTCTCAAAAAAAAAAAATTGTCTCTACTTCAAAAGACTCACCAGTTAGGTAATGGGAAGTAATACATAAAACATGTATATATAAGAAAAGAAAAATACTACATTGTGTATCACAGCTTTGTCAGTCCAGAAACTTTGGTCAGTATATCTGGTGAGGATCAGTCCCTAAGGACAGATTCCCACTAACCAAAATTACAAATTTTCCAACCACTCTATCAAGAGATCCAGAATCCAACTGCTCCTCTGTATCTCCACTGCTACCACCATACTGTAAACCAGATTCATCTCTTACCTGGATTTCTGCAGTAACATCCTAACTGGTCCCCCACAGTCTATTTTTAACAAAGCTTTCACAGTCATGTTTTTAAAATGTAGTTCACATAATGGCTCATCCCAATTGAAAACCATATGGTTTTCTCCATTTCTTTTAGAGTAAAAGCCAAAATCTTACAATGGCTTACCAGACCCCACAACATCTGGCTCCTCATTAACTCCCTGACCTCATTTGCCTAACTCTTTTGCTTATTTACACATTGAACTCTTTCTCATTCCTCCAGATGGCAGGTTAGGTTGTCATCTTAGGATATTTGCACTGCCGTTTCTTTTGCCAGGAACACTCTTTTCCCAGATATCCACTTGCTTAACTTGCTTTCAAATTTTTGTTTAAACATCAACCCTTCTCAAGGAGGCTGACTCTGACCACCCACCTAAAATTGCAACTCCCATCACAAGCACTCCCGTTCCCCTCTGTCCTATTTTTTCTATAGTACATCACCTTCTAATTTATTTATTATGTTTACTGTCTATCTTCACCCCCAACTTACCTTCTCTAAAATATGTCCATTTAATCATCAAAGTATCTCTTAGACCCACCACAAGCCCTAATATATAGATCCTCAGTAAACATTTGTTGAATAAATTAATGTGTGAAATACTGCATAATGAGGACTTCTGAAGGAAAAACAAAAAACTCTAACCAGAATTAGGCAGGGGAGATGGGAAGATCCTACTACTTCTAGATATTTCTATAGAAGACTTAAAGCACATAAATTAATGAAAGATACCCCGAAAAAATATTTTTCATTGGATGATTCAAAGACTAGAGTCTGATCTTTGACACAAAGGGAATATCTTGAAACTTTTCAAAGGAAAACCACGTTAATTTGATGGATTACTTGCTATATAGACTATCTCAACTCCCATTTTTGTATTTAAATTACCTACTGAACTTTGTATTCAAGTTACCTACTGAGAATATATTACAGTGTAAGTATAATCAAAACTTATATTTGGTCTTTGTCCCCTGGATCCTGGTGCAGAGTTCCTAAACTCTTGGAATTTCCTAAACTATAGGAATATCTTTTGGCATTCATAACAAGCCACTTTCAACCACACCTGAATTTGATAATGAGGTGATCCAGGGTGGAGCTTCCAGATAGTTTCATGATAGAGGCTGGTCACCAGAAAGACCCAACATGTGATTAGAGAGTAGGAACTTTCAGCTCTATTTCCCCTACTTCCAAGTATGGAAATTGAATTATAAAAACTCTTGAACAATGAAATTCAGGGGACTACTGGATTGGTGAACACATCTATGTGTTGGGAGACACCTAAGCCCTAGAAGGGCAAAGACAGCTGTTTTGTGTACTGCCCCTCCCCCTGGTACCCTGCCCTATGCATCCTTTTGGCTGTTCCTGAGTTGTACCTTTTATAATAAATTGGTAAACATGTAAGTAGAATGTTTTCCTGAGTTCTGTGAGTCATTCTGGCAAATTATTGAACTTTGCAGATAGATGGTAGTGTGAACCCCCAAACTTGTAGGCCCTGGGTAGTAAAGGGGGTCAGAGTATGTAACCCCAAAATATGCCATTTTAGATATAAGGATTATTTTGAACTAAAAGTAGTTGAGAACCAGCAGATGCAGGTAAAGCTCTTTACCTCCCCTAACTGCCTAAAAATAAAGTATAAGTTTTCCCTTTTTTAAAATAATTTAGTTATAAATGAAATTTTCACTTGTAAAGATAGCGCCTTACTAGGAAAGAAAGTATTCTTATCACTTGACACAACTCTTATCTGCCTAACAAGACAACCATTATTTACCATATATTTTCCTCACCTCATCTTCCTAGAATTTGCCTTCACCACCCAGGAATCCAAAATCCCCTTCTCTTGTTTAGCATAAAATGGTATCCCTCAGAAAGAGTGCTCCACTGCTTGTGAGGTGCTGAACTCCCCCAATCCATGGACTGTTTCCCCTTGAATAAAGGACACCAAACTGGTTCCTAAGTGCTTTAAGGTCTGTCATTTGACACACTCCCCTAGAGTAGCTAGGTAACCTACTGGCAGCTAGCACCTGATGTGGGGGCAATCTTGTAGGACTAAGCCCTTACCCTGTGGGGTCTTTAGTAATTCTGAGTTAGTGTCAGAACTGAATTGTTGGATGTACGGTTGCTGTCAGAGAATTGATTGGTGTGTGGAAAAAAACACACACATTTTTGGTGTCAGAATTGGTGCCAAGAAAAAAAGCACCACCACAATTATAGAAACCTCAACCTCAGTGTTTCTCAACCTGAGGTCATCATTCCATCTACCCCAAACTTTCTCTGCTTATACTCTGTAAGTCTTAAAATAGTACCACCCAAATTCCCTAAAATGTCTTAGGAGGAAGGTAACTTAGGAGGAAGGTAACCATGTCTTAGTTTGTTTCAGATAGTCTCAGTTAATGTCTGTTGCCCCATAATAATTAATAGCAATAATTATTTTTCACCTTTCACTCTCTCAAAAGTATCCCAGTTTGGGCAACAAAATATAAGGTCATCCTTTATGTAAGGCTCTTAACAATCTACCTTCTTCTTACATGTTCAGGCTCATCTCTTACTGTAACCATTCCTGCGCCTACTCTACCCTATTCCACAACAAACCATTTCTGATTTTCCAAATTTGCTATCTGCCTAGCTCTCTGCCTCCAGGTATGTTGTTTCCTTTGCCTGGAATACTTCTACCCTGAATTCTTTTGCCTGGTTAACTCCTGCTATTTCTTTGGGATTCAACTCACACATCACTGCTTCCATGTAGCCTACTCTGGAAGCCTAAGTCCAGTTTACATGTACTCTATTTGTGTCCTCATCATACTTTGTGCATAAGCCACCTGACATATGTCCTACTAGACGGCAGTACAGGAACACAATCTATTTTGTTCACTCTTAAATCTTTAAAACCTAGCACAACACTGACACTCAGTTTAAAAATGTGATGATTAGGAACAAATAGCAAGTGCAAAAGCACAGAGCTAACAAAATACAATTCTTCAGGGGAAAATGCCAAGTAATTCAGTAAAACTAGAGCTCTGGAAGCAGGAGAGGGTTATGAAAAAAGGAGACAGCAGAGTCCTAATCAGGAGTCAGTTCACAAAATCCCTTTGTATCATGGGAAATAATTTGAGATTTATATTAAGAATATACTACTGAAGAATTTTAATAAGGGGAGTATCATAACCAGACTTGTAGGTAATAAACATTGTTCTATACAATATAAATGGAAGGTGGTCCAAGAGACCTGGCAACTAGTTAGGGTGCAAGTTCTCAAGGAAAATAGCAAAGTCCTGAAATAAAGAAATGGCAGGAGGATAAAGAAAAGAATTACTTAATACTATTTAGGAGATAAATCAAGAGACATGGTCATGAATCTAATGAAGGATAAGAATATAACTGAGTAGAAAGATGTTATAATTCACACTGACAGTATTTAAGAAGACAGCAGGTTGGGGGAGATGGATGATTAGGTCAATTAACCAATAACAGGTTAAATTTTGAGATATTTAGACAAATGTATCTATTATGGTTGGATACAAAACTCAAAAAAAAAATTTAGAGAATACCAATTACATAAGGGGCAGAAAGAGGATGTGCCAATGAAGGAGACTGAGCAGTGACCAAGAAAGAAAATCAAGAGAGCAGTGTCATAGAAGCCTAGAAAGCTTCTAGGAGGGCAGCGTTGATAGGATGCAAGACTGCAAAGAAGTTAATGAGATTTGGACAACAGGTGTGTGTTAACCGGTAAACATGGGTTTTTTCTATGGAGTAATCAAAAAAGTAGTTAGTTAAAAGGCAAGGGGTTGAGGGGTAAATGAGCTCTTTTCACTTACACTCAAAACTTATTTGTCCACTTTAATGGGTTGTTGTGGGACTGAGGGACTGAGGTAGAACCCTAGACTAGAGGCAGAAGCAATGGGTACTAAATACCAGTTCTGCCAACTACTCTTTACTCTTTGTGGCTGGCCTTGAGAAAGAAAGTCCCTTACAATCTCTGAGTCATACAGTCACATAGTCCTCATCTATAGACATCAGTCTGTAACCACTTACTTCTTAGGGTTATCTGACACTAAATGAGATAAAATATCTGAATGGATATACCTCAAGCCTAGAACAGACATTCATTCATTCATCATAATAATGATGATGAATGTATATAAGAGGAATCTGAGTTTAAATCAGTTTCATTGTTAGTACTGTTGCACTAAATATCAGTAATAAAATCCTTTAGCTAACAAATACTTAAATGAAGAATCTGCTATACTTTACTTCTGTTATAACACTTGTTTTGAGAACATCAGTTTACAACTGATGTATTAGCAAATAATTTGAGCATTATGGGAATTTTTCATGTGCTTAGATCCAAGTTTATCCATAAGAAAAACTAGAAAATTGCACCCAGCTGAACTGAGACATGTAAGAATACACAAAACACCCACCAACACCTAAAACATCTACCAGACACCTCAATTCACTGTATATGTTATGAGCCACACCCATCCATATCTGGTGTTACAAATTTCCATCTGATTTCAGATAGCCAACTGTGTGTTTTTTCTATGAGTTTTTTTGTGTCTCTGAATTGTCTAGCCTTTCTGAGCACAACATTGGCAAATCTGGATAAAGAATGATTAAACAAAAATATACCTTGGTAGCTAGTGATAATGAGATGCTCCCTCAACACCATTTCCTTACACTCCAGGGTAGTGAAGCTACCTTCCCCTCCCCCTGCCACAGAAGATTTATTTACCTCCCAAAGTAAGGGTCTGTCTTTCTCTATAGAAGAGGATGGGCAAATCTGCGAGTAGCCTCTGAAAGTCTCCTAATTTTGGTGTTCTCTACTATAGTGCAATCCCACTGCACAGGCAGGGTAACATCAGGCCTTCATAATCTTACGGGAACTGGGGTTTGGGAACTGCACTACAATGCTTTGTAAGTAATAAACAATCTGTTTCTCTGATCCAGAGATCTTGAGTTTCCTGTTAGAATATCTACTATATCTATGTCAATATCCTTAACATTCTCTTTCCACCAATTCACAGTAATTCACAAGCTGTAACCCTTCTGATACTCATTTCTACAAACTAAAGGTCTTTTTTTGAGGTCAAATGTCCTATTGTAGTATTTATATATTTCTTAAACATTTAACATGTATAAAACTATGCTACTGTATTTATTAGGTTCCTGTCTTTTTAAAATGTGTCCCAGCAAAATTTTTAGTAATTTTTTTGTGTCAAGACAAAATGATGGAGATTTTTGTGTTGCATGGTATTAAGGAACATATACATTGTATTATAACAGAACTGACTATAATATGCTAAAGATTTTATTGATATAAATTAGAATAAGGATGATGATATATGGAGGTTTAAAAAAGAACTGTGAATTATGTGTATATTTATTCATAATAACCCCAACTCTGAAAATTAGGAGTTAACCAACTATTTATGGTCAACTATCTGGCCATACTCTAGTAAATGAAATTTACTGATTTAAATACTAGTATTTTCATTTACACATTAACAATTTACTTTCATTTATATTTGTTTATTTAAAAAAAGATGAATAGAACTGATTTATGAAGTATGCTTTTCTTTAATTGTATCAGAATATAATTACTTTAATGGCTATTTTATAAAAATCCACAAAAAATACCTCACCAGTGGAAATTAAATTGTTGTCTGCATCACTGGTACCCTCTGGAATTTCATGCTTCAGAAGCAAACAATCAGATGATTTTTTACCTAAGGACTCTACAGATGATCTTCCATCATGGGCAGTATACTTTCCAAAAGTGAAGTCACCTTTGTTTTGTGGTACTCCACTCTCCACTATCTTTTTCCTAAGGACCTTCTCTTCATAGCTTTTTATGTTGCTGTTTGATGAGTATACAATCCTAAAAGGCAAAATGTAAAATATTAATAAAAATAATGGTGAGTCTTGAAAGCTAGTTTCCCAATGTGCCACTTTCATATGTAACAACTACATAATTTTAAACCTTTTAATCTGCATTAATTGTAGAAAGGTCAATCTTAAAATAGCAGAAAGTTTGAAAAGTGGTCTATAAAAATTTTTAATGTTAAAAAGGAATGTGCAATGCCAACCAATTAGATAGCCTAGATGAAATGGACAGTTCATAGAAAGACACACACTACCAAACCTGACTTAAGAAGAAACAGAATATCTGAGCAGACCTGTAAACAAATAAAGAAATTAAACTAATAATCAAACACTTTCCACAAAGAAAAATCCAGAACTAGGTGGCTTCACTGGTGAACTCTACCAAATGTTTAAAGAAGAATTAATACCAATTGATCACAAATTTTTCTAAATAACAGGAGATGGAAAACTTTCCAACTCATTCTGAAAGGCCAGTATTATCCTGATTACAAAAGGAGACAAAAACATCATAAGGAAAAAAAAAAGACTAATATTCTTTATTAATACAAATGAAAAAATTCTCAACAAAATAATAGCAGACTGAATCTAGCAATATGCAAAAAGGATTATACACCATGACCAACTGGGGTTTATCTTAGGAATTCAAGGGTAACATATGAAAATCAATGTTATACATCAAATGCTATGATCTGAATGTTTGTGAACCTTCAAAATTTATATGTTGAAACCTAATGCCCAATGTGATGGTATTAGGAAGTGGAGCCTTTGTGAGGTGATTAGGCGAAGCACTCATGAATGGGATCAGTGCCCTTATAAAGCAAGCTCTGAAGAGATCCCTCGCCTCTTTCCACCATGTTAGGGCACAGTGAGAAGTGAGCAGTCTGCAACCCAGAATAGGGTCTTCATCAGAACCCTACTATGCTGGCACTCTGATCTTGGATTTCCAGATTTTAGAACTGTAAGAAATAAATTTCTGTGGTTTATAAGCTACCCTTTTAGTAGCATTTTGTCACAGCAGGCCCCCAAAATGGACTAAGATACCATATTAAGAGAACAAAACCCACATGATCATTTTAACAGATGCAGAAAAAGCATTTGACAAAATCCTAGACCCTGTCGTGATAAAACACTCAACAAATTAGGATAAGAAGGGAACATCTTCAACCTGATAAAGGTCATCTAAGAAAAATCCAGAGCTAACATACTTAATGGTAAAAGACTGAAAGTTTTCCTCCTAAGATTAGCAAGAGTGTCTGTATGCTCTAATCACTTCTACTCAGTATTTCACTGGAGGTTCTAGTCAGGTCAATTAGTAAAGAAAAAGAAATAAAAGGCATCTGGATTGGAAAAGAGTAAGTAAACCTGTCTATTTACAAATGACAAACTTGTAAATAAAAAATCCTTGGAAATCCACCCAAAAAACTATTTGTTAAACAAGTTCTGCAAGGTTGCAGGATACAAGATCAATATGCAAAAATCAACTGTATTTCCATTTACCAGCAATGAACAATCCAAAATGAAAGTATAAAATAATTCCATCTATAGTATCATAAAAAAAAACTTGGGATTATGTTTCACCAAAAAAGTGTAAGACTGAAAACTGCAAAACAATGTTGAAAGCAATTAAGTAAATGAAAATACATTCCAGATGGTTTAATATTAAGATGGCAATACTCTCTGAATTGATCTACAGATTCAGTACAGTATGTGTCAAAATTCAGCTACTTTTCTGAAGAAATTAAAAATAAAAGCCATTCCTCCAATTCAAACAGAAAGGCATGGGACCCAGAATAGCCAAAACAATCTGACAATGAACAAAGTTAGATGAATTCACAGTTAACGAATTTAAGCTGCCTACAAAGCTACAGACATCAACAGTAGGTAGTACTAGCATAAGGATAGACACATGGATCAGTGGAATAGAATTGTCTAAAACATACATTTATAGGCAACTAATTTTTGACAGGAGTGTTATGATATTATGATTTTTAATATGAAATACATATTTGGTCTTTGCCCACTGTTCTGGCACACAGCTTCTAAAACACTTGTAATTTCCTATGTAAGAGCCATAGGGACATCTTTTGTCCCAATACTTAGTTTTGTTCCCAGTTCCTGAAATAGCTCCAGGGGGATAAACGTGAAATGGATGCCTTTTGTTATTTACAACAACCCCTTTTCAACAACATCAGAGTTTGCACTAATGAAGTAGTTGACTTTTGGAAAGCCCCTAAAGATGGGGGACTGGTTGCCAGAGGAATCAAGCATGTGATTAGAATGTTGGAACTTTCAGCACCCCACCCACCCCACCCCTGGAGAGGAAAGAGGTTGCATTAATTACCAATGGCCCATGATTTAACCACTCATGCTTATGTTATGTAGCCTCCATAAAAACTCTAAAGGATGGGATTCAGGGAGCCTCTGGGTTGGTGGACATGTTAGAGGTGCTGGGAGAATGCGTGGTGTCCCCAGAGAGGACATGGAAGCTGCACACCCCTTCCCACATACATTGCCCCATGCACCTCTTCCATCTAGCTATTCCTGAGTTATATATTGTTTTATAATAAACAAGTAATCTAGTAAGTAAAATGTTCCCCTGAGTTATGTGAGTTGCTTTAGCAGACTAATTGCATCTGAGGAAGGGGTCATGAGACCTTCCAATTGATCAGAAGTGCAGGTAACAACCTGGACTTGCAACTGGCATCTGGAGTGTGAGTGGAAGGACAGTCTTGTGGGACTGAGCCCTTAAGCTGTGGAATCTGATGTTATCTCCAGGTAGATAGTATCAGAATTGAGTTAAATCTTTACAACACCAAACTGGCATCTAGGGAACTCAGAATTGCTGGGTGTGGAGAAAAACTTCCACATATTTGGTGACCACATGTATCAGAAATGAGGTATTCTATGAACAGGGTATTAAGAGTAAAGGAGACACACAGAAGTGTTTTTCTTTCACAGGTGTCCAGACAATCCAATGGAAAAAGAACAATCATTTAAAAAAATGGTATTGGGGCAACTGGATATCCAAATGTAAGAAAGAATAAAGTTGGACCATACCTTTACACTAAACATAAAAATTAACTCTGAATAGGTCAAAGATCTAACTGTACGAACTAAAAGACATGTACACAGGTATAAATATTCATGACTTTGGATCAGGCAATCATTTCTTAGATAGGACACCAAAAAAAGAAAGAAAGAAAAAGGACAAGTAACAAAATAGATAAAATGGAAATCATAGAAATTAAAAACTTTTGTACTTTCAAGAACACCATCAAGAGAGGTAAAGACAACCCAGAGATGGAAGAAAATGTTTGCAAATCATAATCTGTTAAGAGACTTGTGCATAGAATATATAAAGGATTTCAAAAACTTAATATAAAGACAAGTAACTATTTAAAATGGGCAAAGAATGTGATAAATCGCCAAAGAAGGCATATAAACAGCCAATATGCACAAGAAAAGATATTCAATGTAAGAGGAATGCAAATCAAAACCACAGTGAGATACAACTTCTCACCCACTAGGGTGGCTATAAAAAAAAGATAGACAATAACAAGTGTTGCTGAGAATGTAGAGAAATCGGAATCCTCATGCATGCTGATAGGAATGTAAAATGGTATAGCCTCTTTGGAAGAGTCTAGCAGCTCCTCAAAAGTTTGCCATATGATCCACCAATTTCATTCCTAGGTATGTATAACAAGGGAACTGAAAACATATATTTACACAAAAACTTACACATTAATGTTCATAGAATTATTCATAACCTTCAAAAAGTCAAAAGCATCCAAATGTCTTTTAAATGATGAATGATTAAACAAAATATGGTATATCCACATGCACATAAGAGAGTTAACATAGCAGGCCTGATTGCTCTGTTTTGAATGACTTGATTATAAGGTTGGCCCTTGGCTAGCATCTGGGAACATGATTTCAGGAGTGTCCCTAACATTCTCTAAATGAAAAGGGTGGCTCACTATGCCTATACTATTTATACAACAATGTGGTTTATGCTGAATTACTGCTTTCCTTCTAGGAGTCTAGAACACAAGTACACATTAGGCAGAGGGAGCCTACATCACAAACCCCCAGCTGTTAGGAGAATTAAGCCTTGTTTGATTCTACTGGGAAAGGACCCTTGATAGCTTGTGCCTGGTTTCCAGTGGACTTCACCCCATCTGCCTTTTCCCTGTTTTCTTTGTAATGAATCATAGCCTAGAGTATGACTAAATGCTGAATCCTATAAGTCCTGGTGAATCGTCAAACCTGAGGATGGTCTTGGTGACCCCTGATCCATGATACAATGAAATATTCAACGATAAAAAGAATGAAGTACCCAGCATTTTATTAAAAATAAAAATAATAATAATAATAGGAGAAATGTGGGATCAACATATAAATCAAGTACAAAAATCAAATGAATATTCATATTTGACCTGATGGTTTATAGGTCATATTGCATGATCAAAACCGAAAGTTTCTGTGATGACTGCCCTTGTACTGTTCACCATGTAAGAATTTATTCACTCTGTAAGAATTCGTTCACCATGTAAGAACTTGTTCGTTATGCTTCAGAAGATTGGAGACTGACGAGAATTAGGCTTGAGATGGATTAATGATTGTACATTGAGCATTGACCACCCTATACTGAATTTTATTGTTGTTAACAACCATTTGATCAATAAATATGAGAGATGCCCTCTCAAAAAAAAAAAAAAAAAAAAAAAGAATGAAGTACCAATAAACACCACAACATGGATGAACCTTGAAAATACTATATTAAGTTTAAAAAGCCAGACATGAAAGGCTATACACTATATGATTCTGTTTATATGAAATGCTTAGAATAGGTAAAACCATAAAGACAGAAAATATTGGTTGCCAGGAACTAGGCAGAGGAGAGAGTGGGAAGTGACTGCTAATGGGTAGGGGGTTTATCTTTAGGATGATGAAGATATTCTGTAATTAGACAGTGGTGATAGTTGCACAACACTGTAAATATACCAAAACCACTGAATCATATACTTTAAATAAAGGGGTGAATTAATTTTATGGTATGTGAATTATATTTCAATTTTTAAAGAGAGAGTGAATAGGAGAGGAACTGGAGACAATATAATAGATAACTCTTGAGAAGCTTTGATGTGAAATGGAAGAGAACATTAGAGGATTAGCTGGTAAAGTATTAGCTGGAAGGAAAGTGGTGTCAGGAAAAGGTTTTGTTTTTTTTAAGTGTGGGGGGAAATATCGTATTTATATACTAATGAGAAGATTAAGAGAAGAGAAACTTTTTTTGGAAAAGTGAAAATTGCTAGAGCAATATCGCTCAGTAGGTGAAAAGGAATAGGATGAGATTTGGTGGAAAGTAGAGGGAATGTTTTTGGAAGCCCACTGACAGTTCATCAATACTAACAGGAGGAAAAACAAGCATAAGGGGTAGATGCAACTAAGTGAATAGATATGGGAGAAATCTGTGAAAGTTGTTTTCTAACTGCTTTGATTATCTCAGTGAAATAGAAAGCAAAGTCATCAAATAAGAATGAAGATAGGAGAGGAGCAATTGAAGTTTCAAGGAAAAGGCGGTGTGAAATAATCCCTCTAGGAGAGTGGGAGAGCAAATGGGACTAAGGAAATACAATATGACTGCATTTAGTATGAATGACAGCACTTTGTGCCTAATAGAGGTTCATGGTCACAATTTAAAATAAGACAAATTAGCATGTGTTTTTCTCCAGTCACATTCAACTGTGCAGATGCAGGGGTAGAGTAGTCAGAAAGCTGGATTTAAGATTTGGGGTTGTGCCATGCTGTAGGGAAAATGGAAGTTCCTATGGCCAGGACCCTCACCTGACCCTGATATATTTGCCCTTTGCACGCGGGCAGTGCTCACAGGTGCAGGCTTGCACATACATTTAAAGAGCTCCGCCCAGTGCTCTGGGTCTGCAAGGAGGCGAAGAGGCTTGAAGGCAGAGACTGGCTTGCTGCATGCAGACTGCCATGGGGGCAGATGGGATTCTAGCGCTTGACCTGCCACCATGAGAATAAAGCTGGGTATAAACCCTTTTACCCCAAGAATGTTCTGTTGTCATTTTTCAGTCTCTCAGAATCCATAGTGAACCTGAAACCCTCCGGCGAGACACATGCAAATAAGACAAATTCAGAGGGGACAAGGGAAGAGAAGACTACAGTAAAGGTATATAATGATTGACATATAATGATAGACAAAGGAATTTAAGTAAAGATATCTTATGTGACCATATGGGAAAAAAATGTAGTAAGATTCATTGTAAATCCTGACGGAATTGATGAATTACTACAGTTGGAGTTTTAAAGAAGTAAGCTGGAAAGAAAGGAGGTAGAAGTTAGAGAGGAGGCAAAGCATGAGCAATAGCCTTTATTGTACTTTCTGTTGGAAGGAATGGATGAGGAAAGGTAAACAGCTGAGCAAGCTCAGGATTGGATAATTTGAGTAAGTGGTGGTAGTGGTTGGGCAGGGCTGGGGGTGGGGTGGGGTTTGTGTCTGGGTTATTAAAGGTAGTCTTTAGATGTCTGGTACTGGACCCTAGGATGTTAAGGGCAGAGGAATATTGCCCTCTGGAGTGTAAAAAAACAGACAGAGGAGGTGGTTGTTGGAAGGGATCCAGGATTAGTTGGTTAGCCTGACAAAGGCATGTTCACAGGACTTAGCTAACCCTGGCAAGGGCAGTCTCTTCCCAGTCAATGAGGCCCCAGATGCCAGAGCATTAAGAATTCAGAAAATAAGAAAATACATTTAATATAGTTATATATGGTTAATACAACAAAACACATCTCATCCACTTGCAGCCCTACTAGTATAAGGAATGTAGGAGAAAAAATAATCACTACCTGAGAAAGCTACCAGAGAAATGAAATCCTCTATTCTGTGCTGTTCCATGTGTTTACCTGAGGGACAGTTTACCCTAGCATCTCCCAGTTACTGATGTTAAATTGAAAATGCAGAGGTCTTCCATCTTTTCTTTCCTGCACACACACTATCTGACAACTATAACAGGGTAAGTCTTCTTGGGAAATCGAAATTTTTATGATACTAATTTTAATAATGAGTTTTAGTTTTAACTGAATTTTAATGATGATGTCATAAAGCAAGAACTACTTCCCATTGCCAGTAATTTGAGCCATATCTGAAGTCACTGTATATAAAATATTTTTTTCTAAGATAATATTTCCTACTCTAACTCAAGTACATACCAAAGGACTCTAAAATAAAGACTTATTTCAAAATCTTTACTTGGTGATTTAAATAGAAAGGATATGCACTGAAGATATTTACAAGGACTGAATTTATACAGTAAAAATTCAAAAACATATGTTACTACAATTTTTACTAAAATTTTAAAAATATTTTACATTGTAATACTTTCCTTATGTTTTATATTAATAAAGACAAATTTCAATGCTATCTGCTAAAAAAAATGGGATAGGCGGCAGGCATCACCTTCTATGTGCAGGACACTACATGAGATACCACTGGGGATATGTACATCAATGACATATCTAATCTCGAGGAGCTTACATAACCACAGACATACATGGCTAATCGAATACAAAATAGAATGTGATTAAGTGCTTAAAACAGAGGACTGTTAAGTGATGAGCTTCATATAAGAATAACCCTTTCAATCTTGTTTTCTATCACTTTTAATGACAACAAATAAAGGATAACATTGATGTAATTTCTCCCTTTCTCTGATATATAGAATTTTGACCTATCCCAAGACTCTTCTAAATATGCATTCAATAGCTGAAGAAATGTCTAATTTCATAGCACCAGGCCACCATGCTAAGTGCATTATAAGAATTTCATTAAACCACACAACAACACTGTGAGGTAGGCATGTTCATTTTTTTAAATGAGGAAATTAATGATAAGTGATTAGACCCAGTTCACACAGAGGTCATGACATGGCTTGACTACAGAGCCTGCTCCTATAACAGGGCCACTATACCACCTACTAGAAAATAAAAAGTATACCTTTTAAAACTGACAGCTGGAACTCAATGATGAGCATATGATCTATTCTGGAAAATGATGACTTACTAAATTGCATTTAAAGTATCTATTTAAATTATAGCATGTCTTACATATTGTTCTTACTCACAGGGGAAGCCAAGGTTAGGTAATTTTCCATTTATGCTTATAGGAGCTTCATATAAGAAACTCTGAAATAATAAAGAAAAACAGATTATTCAAGCAACTTTCAAAGCATTTAAATGAAGAAAAATATGCCAAATCACACAAATGTAAATTTTAATTACACAAAAAATAATTTTCTACATTAAAGTCAACATGACTTTGATCAAAGGCAAAAACAGGTCAGCAAATAACTAAAAGACTAACACCTAAAAAAACACCTAGGATCCAGGAAAAAAAATCCAATGTTGATTTCTCATAAACATCAAACTGATAACTGGCACTGGCCTTAAGGACAGTCATACAGAGTAATGGAATAGAATTGAAAGACTAGAAATAAACCCTAACATTGATGTGTGTATTAGTTGGTTCAGGCTGCCATAATAAAATATCATACACTGGTGGCTTAAAGAACAAAAATTTAATTCTCACAGTTATGGAGGATAACTCCAGAGATAAGGAGTTATCCCCAGATCAGGATGCCACCATGGCTGGGGTCTGGTGAGAACTCTCTTTGTGGCTTGCAGTCAGTCACCTTCTCACTGTGTCCTCATACAGCAGAAAGAGAGAGAGAACAGATGGTCCAACACTCATGACTTCATCTAAAACTAATTACTTCCTAAAGGCACAATCCCCAAATACCATCACATTGTGGGTTAGAGCATCAATATATGAATTTCAGGGGGAACAATCAGTCCACAGCAAAGGGAAACTGATTTTTAACAAAGATATATAGACAATCCAGTGGAGAAAGAATCGTTTCTTCTGAAATGATGCTAGAACAATTAGACATCCACATACATAAAGATGCAGCTGGACCCCTTCCTAACACTATACACAAAAATTAACTCAAAATGGATCACAGACCTACATGTAAGAACTAAAAGCATAAAACCATAAAATTTTTAAAAGAAAAATAAGAATTTTTATGACCTGGGATTAGGCAATGGTTTCTTATGACATAAGAAAAATTAGATAAACTATGTTACATTAAATTCTAAAATTTTTGTGTTACAAATGATACCATCAGGAAAGTGAAAAGACGATCCACAGAATGGGAGAAAATGTTTGCAAATCACATGTCTGATAAGAATCTAATACCCAGAATATATATAAATAACTTCTTTAACTCAATAAACACAAATAACCCAATTGAAAAATGGACAAAGAATGTGAAAAGACAGTTCTCCAAAGAAGATATACAGATGATAAATAAGGACATGAAAATATGCCAACATCATTAGCTATCAGGGAAGTAAAAATGAAAACCATAGTGAGATACCACTTCACATTCACTACGATGGCTATAATAAAGACAGAATATAATAACAAGTGTTACAAGGATGTGGAGAAGCTAAAACCCTCATACACTGCTTGTGGGAATGTAAAATAGTATAGCCTCTTTGGAAAGAGCCTGGCAGTTCCTTAAAAATTTAAACAGAAGAGTTACCCTATGATCCATAATTCCACTCCCAGGTATATACCCAAGAGAAATGAAAACACAGGTGCACACAAAAATTTTCATACAAATGTTCACAGCAGCATTAGAATATTACATAAACAACATAAATGTCCATTAACTAAAGAACAGATAAACAAAATGTAGTATAGCCATACAATGTAATACTATTCAGCAATAAAAAGAAATGAGGTACTGATAGGTTAAACAGCATGGATAAAACTTGAAAACATTATGCTTAGTTAAACACACCAGCCACAAAAGACCAAAAATTATATGACTTCATTTACGTGAAAAGTCCAGAATAGGTAAATCCATAGACACAGAAAAATAGGTTAGTGTTGCCTAGGGCAGTGGGGTGACAGACTGGAGAGTAACAGTTAATGGGTATGGGGTTCCTTTTTGGGGTGTTGAAAAAGCTCTAAAATAAATTGTGATCATGGTTGCACAACTCTGTGTACATACTAAAACCACTGACATGCACATCTAAATGGGTAAATTATATCTGTTATGTGTAATTACTTCTCAATAAAGATGTTTTTAAAAATGGGTAACTGACAAATCTGTAATACTCTACAATGACATAATTACCAGTACTGGCTTCAAAACTCAGTTTTACATTTACTTGTCATTATTAGGCAGTACAATCAAGAATCACTATCTAGTACATACCTAGCCCTTTACACAGGGCCTTGCTCATAACAGGGCACAATAATCAAGTGCTGACTAGGTATATATAAGGGATGGTATGACAAAAAAACCCACTAAAATGTCAATAGAACAATACTGACTTCCATATATTGGACAAGGAAGAAATTATGAGAGGGTAGGATTTAAATTACTCAAATGGAATACAAATAAATATTTCAAGATCTACAAACAAAAAAAGCTTAGTTAACAATTTTCATGGTGTTTATTGGGTACTGGGCATTTTACATACATGGAAAGTCCAAGCACAGAGGGGTTAAGTTGGAGGCACATAGCTTCCAAATGGCAGAACAGGGACTTTGAACCCAGGCATTCTAGTCTTAGAGTCTGTGTTCTTAAACACAAAGTGTTTTAAGACCTCACAAAGTTGTTTAAATAGGTTTTTGAGAAATAGATAAAACTTTAAGGGTACATCTAACAAAAATGAGTATCAAATAATTACACATATGCTCAGATAACTATAAAGCACTAAAATGGAATTATCTTCATTTAGAAAGGAGATTAAACTACTTTCTCCCATTATTTAGTAGATGACAATTCTCTAAATTCACTAAACATGAGTCCCCCAAATTACCAAGAAGTTCGATGGATGTTCATTTTCAAAAATTCTGACCACCCACAGTCATGAGAATACAAAGTCATGATCTCATATTTTTACAAACATAATATATTTAAAGCTTTGCACAGTAATAATACAGAAGTATGCATATAGCAATGGTCCACTACAGAGATCAGTTTTATTCCACAGAGGACATTTGGCAAAGTCTGCAGACATGCTGACTGTCGCAGCTTCGAGTGGGGACAGGGCCCTCAGTAAGAATGGGAGGGAAGAGCTACTGGCATCTAGTGGCTAGAGGACAGCGATGCTGCCAAGCATTCTAAAATGTACAGCACAGCCTCCACATCAAAGAATTCTCCAACCACAAATGTCAGTAATGCCACTGTTGAGAAACCCTGGCATAGAGTAATCCATGCAAATTATGGGAGAACACACCATTTCTTCTCTCTCAGGACCAATCTCAAGTTAGCACTAGCCTCTTTCAATTCTAAGCCTCTAATATTCTAATACCAATGCTTAGCCTCTACTAAAACTAATTACTAAGATAATTTGGAATTTAAATAAATATATTTTTCTTAAAAGGTTATAAAATAGATATGAAAATACATGACATAAAAACATACACATGCACATATTACACTTTTAAAATAAACAATTACATTAGACTTAAATAAAAGAGAAAAAAGGTAAAGCACTTACTGTAAAAATGTTCTAAATTCTGAAACCTCAAAGTTCTCTACAGCAACAGGCTCATGATTTGTTAAACTATTTGATACCTGTCCAAAAGCATGAAAATAGAAGTCAGGAACCCTTGCGAAAAGGACGGCTCTGTGTGCTTTGAACAAAGTACGACCTATAGAGAAAGTAACATCTGTATGGGTTTCTTCCCTTAGAAGCCTGTAAGGAAGAAAAAGGAACCACAGTTTAATTAGTGATGTTCAGATACATATAATATACCCATTTTTATAAAATAAGTTTTAAAAAACACTAAAAAATACAGAGGTAACATATAACAAAAAAAGTTATTATGAAAATGAGTTTGTGCTCAGTTCATTCCAAAGAATACTTTAATATTGGCTAGAACCTAATTTTCTAAAACTTATAGTGAAAACAGGTAATTGTATTAAAAAACTAAGACTATATTTTCAAAAGATATCTTTTCTTTATAATTTCTTCTAATGATGAAGTTTATCTTCTACTTGTGTTGATTTGCCTTTACAACGTACCTACTTCTGCATTTATTTTGGAAAAAGAGCACAAAGTAATATGGTCACTGACTACTGAAAAGAACCAGCTTTTAAAAACCTTACCAAAACTGAAGCGAAAAAAAGAAAACAGTCAGAGACCAGCAAACCAGATATAACAATAGACAATCCAGATTGAAACTGTATACTTTGTTCTAACTATTGTTAAATACCAAGTCTGAAATCCAGGCTTGGCTGTCAAGAATGTGACATTAAAGCCATTTTTTACTCCCCCCACCTCCCACAAATAAAAGTATGCACTGATCTATTATTAAAACGATGGACTCTTGGGGGAAATCCACTCAAATCCCTTTACTAGTGGATAGACATAGTTATGGTAAAGCACATTGTACATGTAAAGTTATGGAAGAACAGAAATCACCATCATAATAGAAACTGCCATAATCTTTTGTCTCTACTAAATTAATATTTCACATCAATGTAACATTATCATCAGCAAGTTACATATTCCCAGAGGACTTCTGTATTGCAGGATATAATTGGCAATCACACCAGTCCACTACAGGAGGTACAAGTAATGGATGAAGATATCCATTATAGGGAAAGC
The DNA here is from genome assembly GCF_040802235.1 of Manis javanica. NCBI lineage: Eukaryota > Metazoa > Chordata > Mammalia > Pholidota > Manidae > Manis > Manis javanica. Next base: position 77,892,994 of record NC_133159.1, on the reverse strand, counting down.
TTAGAATGTTGCCATTGACACTCACAATCCCTCAAGACAAAGTTAATGGCTCCTTCCTTGGATCCCATCACACTCAGTACGTATCTCTATTACTGCACTTCTGTCACTGCATCATTATTATTTTTACAATAATGTCTTTCTCCCTACTAGACAATGAATGCCCCAAAGACAAAAACTGTGTATCTTCAGTACATAGCAAGAGCTCAACTCAATGTCTGCTTGTTTAATTTGGTGTATTTTGCCCTAAACAAAACAAATGCTTCGGACCACAAAGCTTTCAGAACCTTGGAAACAATGAACAAACTGATGCATTTAAGTTGATATTTTCATCACTGAATTATTTTCTTAAGAGATTTTTAAAGTTATACAAAAGTGTATTGGTCTCTCAAATATTAATAAAAACTCAAATTGTACAAATATTTAATTTTACATTTAGAATAATAGAAACTGTCATAATCTTTTGTCTCTGACTATTGAAAAGGATCTTTCCTCCCTCCCACCCATCTTCTCCCCATCCCCTACTCCTCCCCAGGGGAAGAGGAGGCACTGCAGCTGGTGGCCATATAACCATCACTAGGGAATTTGCCCTGTTCATAATAGATTCTCATATGTATTTGTTAAATGATGAAAAGTTACTATGTTAAAAAACAATGTAAATGTGAAAGTATAGTGCTTTTTATTTTATAAAACTACTTGTTATCTTATATCTGTTACAAGTAACAGAATGTCTGACTCAGACTGTACTACACACTGAGGGGGTTTTCTAATAGTAAAGGGGTTATTGGTTTATCTAATAGTGAAGTCTAGACAAAGGACATCTTCTTTCCATCTCAATTTCTCCCAACTACTCTATTAACCTATCTAAAGCATTTTAGACTGCTGATTTAACCCAGTTATCACTAAACACTTAGTGAGCACATACCATGTCCTAAGCACTGGAGATATCAAGATGCTTAAAACATAGTATCTGTCCTCAGGGGCTTTACAGAATAGTAGGGAAGCCAGGCCTGAAAATTAAAAGAGTGTGATATATTCAGTAGTAGGAATAAATAATATTTTTTCAGAGATAGATATAAGAGAAGACATAGAGGACATGAAAACCAAATGGGGTTTTAAAGACTGAATAAGAGCTGGACAGGGAAGCTGGTCAAGGTAGGAGGGAGTTCTGTGGCTCCATGCTCCTTACAAAGGTACATGTAAGTGTGGAGCTATAAATCGGTCAGCCGAGGGTACTGAGCAGGTGAAAAGTGACAGATGAAGCTGCATAGATAAAGATGAATAACAGCCAAAGAACTTAACTCCATCTTACCCTTGAAGGGAAATCGCCAAATGGTTTGAAACACGGACAAGTATATTTTTCAAAATACCACCACCACCTGTCGGTTGTATGGAAGAGGAATTAGGGGGAAATGACAATGAAAATGAGAAAACTATGGCACAGAATGAATGAGGTGTAAATGGCATGAGCCAGGAAAGGATCAATGGCGAGAGGGAATAGCAATGGAAGTGAAATATATTTAGGTAATGAAATTTGCCAGAGTGAGCAACAGGATGTGGAAGGTGAAGGGGAGGGAATAACCCAAGATCCCTAGTATTTGGCTTGGACGACTGGGTGCTGTTGTTGCCACCTGCCTTTTAATCTAATTCCAACCTCCCTCCTAAACTCCAGACATATTTCCAATTGTCTCCTGGATATGGCTTCCTGACCACTTGCCGTACTTCCCCCTTTTAAATTTCCTTAAATTTGGCACCATCTTCTATGCTTCCTTTTCCCCATACCTCTATATGCAACTGCTCACCAAGTCAGTCACTGCACATGGAATCCCTTTCACCTTTTCCATTTCCACTACCATTATGTACCTCCTATTATACAATCTACTAGCTGGTTTTCTTGTTTCCAGTTTCTCTTTCCTCAATTCAAGATCTAAATATGTTAATCCTCTATTTTAAAACACCAATCTCTCCACTGCTTCCAGAATACATTACAAACTCTTCACTCAAGAAAGGAGTTCTCCATAACGTAGTTTTAGTTTACCCATTCTGTTACTCTGATTGCTTACCATACCCACAACCCTTTCCCAAATAAAGCTCAAAATTCATTTAGTATTTATATACGGCCCTGCTTTGTACCGTCTGACCCTGATGCTCTTAACCACACCTGAATGGACAATGGACTGAGCCAGGGTTAGCCATTAGAGAATGTGGCAGTTAATGAAGTTAACTCTAGCCAAAGATGTTCTATAATAAGCAGGGAACAACTATCACCCTCTAAGAGAGTTTACATATCAAATATAAGGCAAAATAAGAAAAAGAAATGAATAAGGAGAAAAGCAGAAATGAAGGAGCAAAGTTACTGGAAGATCAGCTTGCATAATGAGTTTAGAGAAGGCCGACTGACAGGGTTCATATTCTGTTCATGTAATCTTGGACAAGTCATTTTAATGTCTCAGGAGCCAGACTGCCAAAATTCTTAATCTGACTCCACCACTTCTCTAATGCTCAATTTCCTTATCTGCTAAACGGGAGTAATAACATGACTTATCTTATATGGGAGTAAATAAAACATTACATGTCAGCTCAGTGTCTAGCTAATAGTAGGATGGTTGTAAGTATTAGCTATTTCTATTAGAATTGTCCTGAATAACGGTCCATTTCTCAGTGAGGTCTCAAAGTTGTTATATCCCAAGTAACTTTTCAATTCTACATGAGATCTGGCTTTTTGACTGTTGAAACTGTTTCCTGTCTTTCCTTACTTCTCCATGTACCCTATCACCTCAGGTAGCTCAGAGGTGTCTCTGTTCCTTGCTCTCCCAAATTAAATCAAGCTCTTCAAAGTCTCTGTGCCTTTGAAAGACATTTCCCTTTTTTAGATACCCTCTGAATTCTCCCTTCCTAACCTGTACCTAATCAAATTTTAATCCCCAAGAGATCACTCAAATGTCACCCATTAAAGCCTTCCACACTCACCGCAGTCCCATCACTTGTGTCACCTCTCTCACTAGAGCATAAGCACAAACACCAAAGCTATGTCATTACCGCATTAATGTCTGTAGAACAAATCAATTATATTGCTGTACCTGAAGATTAAGTTAACATACTTTTTAAGGTGATTGGGGAAGCATATGAAGCTTTTTTTTTTTTTATTGAAGCTTTTCTGTTTAAAAAAAAAAAAAACCTGCTGCATCTATTTTTCTTTGCTTGCTTGTCATAAAACTTGGGAGTTTGGGTCCTATCCTTAATTGCTGCTAGGATAAGAATAAATTGTTCATCTACTATACTTCTAACCCCATTTTCTTTATACAATTAAATGTGTTACCTTCCTTAAATTTGTGACACTTTAAAGCTAACAATACAAGCCAGAAGAATAAAGCCACTGAAGAGAAGGAGCCATCCTTAGAGATTCATTCTAGAAACAGTACAATTTCAGTCTTACTTTTCCAACTCTCCCATCAATCCCCCACTGATGGTGACACAGCAGCATCTCTGGTCAATAGGCTCAAATTAACCAGAATTTTCTTTAACTTTACAAAGTTGAGCTTATAGCTGCTGGAGCCTTAACTGTGGGTTACTTTTTAAACACAGGATGCTGCACTAGTGTTATGAGTCGTGATTTTGTTTACTCTCGTTCAGTAGTTCTCAGACTATGACCCAGGCCAGCAGTGTTCGTGTCACCATCATCTGAGATCTTGTTAAAAATGCAAAAATCTCCGCACCATCTCTGACCAACTGAATGAGAACTATTGTCTGGGACCCAGTAAATCTGTTTTAACAAGCTCTCCAGGTTTTGATGCACACTAAAATTCAAGAATCAATGTTTCAGTGAAAATGTAAAATAGCTAGGAGGTTTCCAATTTTCATTTCCTTTATAAAAATTGAGGTAAATTAGCTGGATTCACCACAGTCTGAGTCAAGATTCACAACGGCGGTCCATTTGCTTGGGTCTTACTGGGAGCTGGGAGTTGCTGGGAGCTGTTGGGGGTCCCAAGTGCAGAGGGGAAGGCAAGTTGCAATCAGGAGATATTTCTAAGTAAGCGTTTCTGGTATACTGTTTAAAAAGAAATCGTTAGAAAGATACCTCCAAGGCTCCAGTAGGTTGTTCTACTTTTCCTCACTCTAAATAAATATCCACTTTTTTCTATCTAATTTTATTTCTCAAAATAGTTTAAGCTTATTAAAAAACTGTACGGTTCAGGACCATGAAGCCTGGACCCACCCCATCACCCCGACCTTAGCGATGTTTCAAAAACCAAGCCTGATCAGTTGGAGTATTCTGGCATCATCTGGGCTGCGGATAACCGTTAATTTTTCTTTTTGAATCCGGTACTTGGGTTTCCGAGGTGCTCGGGACCGGTCACTAGGGCTGGCGAACCTCTCAGTAGAGAGGAGGACGTGAACGTCCCCGTCCGCCGGTAGCTTGAGGCGAGGAGCAGGAGGAGGGGCAGGATGGAGAGCAGGAGACGCGGCTTCTGGGAAGGAGGTGGGCGCCTTAAAAGTGCAGCAGCCAGAGTTCCCGCCTCCTCCTACCTGAGCAGATCCTGGCTGAGCTGCTCCGACACCATCGCCTTCAGCCGGCGCCGCTCACAGGGCCCCTTTCTTTGCAACTCCTTGCTGCAAACTCCAGGGGACCCCAGAATCACTGCGGGGGCCGCACTACCCTCCCCACAGCGGGCCATATCCCACGAAGGGGCGGCCGCACCCCGCAGGCCCGGTGCCCCCGGCACTTCCCCGGCTCTGGAAGAAGGGGGCGTTTCAGACCCAACGCCCCGTTCCTACCCGAACCCGCCCACTGAGGGGAAAAGTTGACGCCTCCGGTCTGTTTGTAGGCGGTCCCTTATGGCCGCGGATCTCAGACCCGGGGAACCGCAGAGGCGGGCGGGCGAGCACGTGACCCTGACAGGGTGTGCGCAGGCGCGGTAGCCCTGTTTACCATTGCCAGCGGGCACCATGCCCCGTATTGCCCAGGGAGCAACCCATCCCCGGGGTCCAACTAGTCCTTCTGGCTCGTTATTCCCTTATCTTCTGTTAGTTTTCGGTCGGTGCTAACCATCATGTTAATTCATGGTGCTTCATTGAGAGCTGAGTTCAAATTAACCTGCGAAGCCTTTCCACACTCTAACTGGGATGTCAGGAATTTTTTTTCCCAGAAAAGACCAGTTTAGAAGATCTTTCCTGCTGCGAGTTACTTCCGCACTTAGTTGCTTTGGGCAAGAAAAATTGGAGGGAACGGCGGGAGGAAAAAAATGTCATAAAATCAGCTGGAGTCCGAACACTCCTGAGTTCCCTGCAAAGGGTGTGTAACCTTGGAGGGCCCATCCTTTCTCATCCAGAGAGTGGGTCATATAACTGCTACAGAACTTCAGCTGAAAAATGACAGGTTATATTCCAGAGCTTTGCATATGAAGCCATAACATTTTATGAGGAGGAGAGAAGGAGGTAAGGTTGGAGGGGCAGAAACTTTAATTGAACAGGTAAGGGGTGGTTTGGTGACATATAATTTTGACTTTTTTGGCCTGAAGAAAATAGCTCAAGTGGGTATCATTTAAAAGTCTTCTGGTATTTTTAAGTTTATTTCCTCCAAAGAAAAAAGTTCAATAGTTCTTCATTCAGAAGCTTTGCACACGGTTACAAATACCCGTTGCTTGGAAAATACATGGACCTTACCTAACCAAGGAAGTGAAAGACCTGTTCTCTGAAAGCTGTAAGACATTCATGAGAGAAAATAAGTGGAAATCTGTCCTGTGCTCACGGATGGAAGAATTGATAGTGTCAAAATAGCCATCCTGACAAAAGCAATTTACAGATTCAATGCAATCCCCATCAGAACACCAACAGCATTTTTCAGTGAACTAGAATATAGTTCTAAAATTCATATAGAATCACAAAAGACTCTGAATAGCCAAAGCAATCATGAGAGAGAAGAACAGAGCTGGGGGGATTAATGCTCCGTGACTTCAAGCTCTACTATAAAGCTACAGTAATGAAAATAGTTTGATACTGGCACAAGAACCAACCCATAGATCAGTGGAACAGAATAGAAAGCCCAGATATAAATGCATGTGTATACAGTCAATTATATGCAACAACATGCATGGCTCTAGAGGGTATTATGCTCGGTCAAATAAGCCAGGTGGAGAAAGACAAATACCATATGATTTCACGTATTTGTGGAACATAAAAACAAAGAAAACAAGGGACAAAACAGCAGTAGACTCATAGACAATGAGAAGTGACTAGTGGTTAGCAAGGGAGAGGGACTGGGGCAGGGGAGGGGGAGGGCAATAAAGGGGCACAATAATTTGCAATCACAACATAAGTTGGTTAAGGGGATAGTAATACAGCATGGAGAATATAGTCAGTGATTCTGTAACATTTTTCTATGTTGACAGATAGTAACCACATTAGAGGGGGTGAGGATTTAATAATAAAGATAACTATTGAACCACTATGTTATACATTTGAAACCAATATAAGATTGTATATCAACAATACTTAAAAAAAATTCTGAAAAGAAAAGAAAAATACATGGACCTTGAACTGCATGATTGGTCAAGAAGTAACCATTTCTCCAAATAAGGCCCCTCTCAAATATTTGGACACCTTAATTCTGAAAAACATAACTGGATAATGGATTCTTAAATATTCCTTTAGAAAAGAGGAGTGTCAGAGATGATAGTAGGTATTTATTAAGTGCTTATTAGGTGAGAAAATTGCTTTACCTGCTTATATGTATTAATTCAATCAATCTTCACAACCATTGTTTAGTTAGGTACTGCTATGAGCCCAATTTATAGGTGAGGAAGTTGAGGGATGACAAGATTGGTAACTGGCAAGACACAGCCAGTAAGTGGCAGTCTGGGTATTAAAATTCAGGTAGCCTAGCACCAGACTTCAAAGTCATGCAAGATTTCTACAATGCCCCTTTATCAGCTGTTGAAGAAACAGGTGGAGAAGTAACCTCTGGTTCAGAATGAATGATGGAATGGTTTTTGGTCCATGTAATTTAAAAACTACCTTAGGCAGCTGACTATGTGAAGGGATTAAAGAAAAAGTACATACCCTTTTTAAAAAACATCAATGATGCTTCACATTTCATCAGAGATTTTTTTATTTAAGGCATTTCTTTCTCTTTCAATTAATTGAGGCTTTGTAGTCATTTATACCTTAACGTAAGTGACGTTACCAGGTTTCTTTTCCTGACTTTTTGATTAGGAAGAAAAGAGATTCCTAAGAAACTAGCAACAGGCTCTCTGAAAGTAAACACAGCTAAATCAATAATTTTGTTTAAGGTTAGCCTTAATTGTCTCAAGAGTGAAAAATAAATTTAGGTAAAATTGCCTTGGAAGGCAAAAAACTCCTCCAAGGACTATTTCCTAAAAAAACAGTGATTTTTTGGATGTCCTTAGTCAAATGTCCCCTCATAGGCAGTGGTGCTGAGTAGCTTCAGGCATTTTGTGGATTCAGCCACAATGAATCAAAATTGGAGATACAGTAGTTTGGGTTAGGAGGGTTAGGAACCAATATTTATTGGTTCACAATCACTTCCACATCTAGGTAAGCTGTTGCTTCCTGTCCTGGTATAGGAATGGCTTCTAGGAATACTTCCCTGATTCATACTGCATGGTGACATGAAGGGGTAGGGCCTAAGGTCACATGTATGAACATGTCTTACAGCAGAGAGTGCTGGAAGTATATAGGTAGTGAAGGAGTAAGTAGAGGCTTCAGTTCTCATCTGTGCCTAGTCAGAACAAAAGGAATATTCTCAGTAATGCAGAACATGCAATTATAAATACAAATTTTTCCCCTTTGATGAGAATTATACAAAATAGAATTTGTGAAAACTGCTGTATTTATAACTTATCTGTTGCATTAGCTTTTGAGAAATTGTAGGCTGTTGTGATTTTTCTCATTCTAATTAATCATTTTTTTATTTAAAAAAATTAATTTTAAAAGGGCAGTCATATCCTATCCTGTTTCAATGGTATTCCAAATACTACATCTTCCTGAGGTTTATTTTTATTTCGTCTTGTAAAAAAGAACTTTCAGGCTACTTTGAGAAATAACAAAGAGGCATTTATCCAAAAGATCCTTTTTGGAGAGAATAAAAAGGAGAATTTAATTATTTGTTGCCAGTGAAGCTCTTAATGAGATATTTTCTCTGCAAAATGAGGGTGAGGTGATGGGCTATAATGTTCCTTTGGTATTAGTTTAGCACTAAACAAAATAGAGGCATTAACTAAAACCAAGCAGGGTATACAAGGCTTATGACTAGATCTCTTATTATTCTTGCTTTAGACATACTGAAACAAACCTATCTTAAGAAAGAAGGTAAACAGATACTATAAAATCTACTTGAAATACACATTCCTCAAGCACATTTTAAGTATCATGTTTAAGTACCCAAAATATTTAAAAACTATTTTCCTAAGAATAAATTTTATTTCAATCACAGTTTCTACCTGGCAGGTACTTTCACCATTTTCAGGGCTGACTTTAACATTTGAATACAGAAATTAAACTTGTACATGTGGTAATGAATATATGTAGATTGCCTGGAGGTCTAAGTATGAATTAAATAACTTGGCATATTCTGGATGCTTCAGGGTAAATTTCTTAAAGCTCTTGTATGATATGTAGTCTGAATTCTGTCCAGCTATTTCCTGAGTTTGGAAACATCAAGATCTGGCATGCCAAAAGCTGCCGAAAGTATAGTATTTAACTCCTGTCCTGTTATAAAACCATCGTCATCAAGATCAAAAAGCTTAAATGACATTTGCAGAATCTGTTCAATGTTGGCAGGACTAAATAGGACAGTCAGACCTATCGCATACTCTCTGAAATCTATGCTGCCATCATTATTCCTGTCAAAGAGAGCAAAAAGTTGTCTCAAGGGCTCTGAAAAGTCTTGATATATATGGTCTGTGACAGCACTCCCAGAGCATTTGCCATGTTGATTCGCACAGTACTGGCAAAAAGGATGGGATATTTTTTTCTTGGTCATTTGGAATATAACCAGGCATGAATGCAACTTCTACCCTGGTGAAGAGTTGACTCAGGGTCAGCACAAAGACCTGGAAGCCTGTAAAGCCCTGCCAGGTACAGGTCACTGTGTTCAGGGGGTTTGGGTATCTAAGCAGCACTGCCTCTTCAGGGATACCTGGACAGAAGTCCCCTAGTTTAAAAGTGATAAGGCAGGTGTGATTGGTACACACTCCTTCCGGGAAAATCAGAATCTGTGGCCACTTCCTTTGGGATGTCACCTGCCTCAGGATTTCATTCTGGGTATTCTGCCTGGAATTTGGTCTTCGCGGGTCACAAGCACCGGCTGTGTGAACAGTAGGAGTTTCCCGGGCACTGGGATCTGCTGTTTTGATTTGTTGACACCACCGAGGGGACCTCTGCCACCACACACAGGCGATTGTGTCAAAGAAAGTGGAGTGCAGCGCTGTCACGAGGATAGGGGCCTCCTCTTGCGTTGCCTTTCTCCCTTTCACTTTGACCAGGAACCCTGCTGAAAAGAACATCGCCTGGAACAAGAACTTGAGGGCTGGATGCAACAGTTTTTTTCTTCAACTCAAGGCAGGATTGGCTGGTTGAGTGGAATGGCCTATGGTGGGAAGCAAGGCCACTGGCCAGAGCAGAAGGAAGAGGAAGGCGATACGGCCCCCAGCCCCTGTGAGGAGAGGAGGACCGGCGCTTCGCACTGATGGGCGTGCGCTGCACGAAGGGGCTGGCCGCTGGTGGGTACAAGGATTTGATCGCCCTCTGGCTGAGGACAGACTTCCATGCCTCCATCTCAGGGTCCGGGAATGGCTGGTCCATAAAGCCAAGTTTAGTGGTCTCAGGGGAGAGGAGCTGGGATCCGGAGGTGGCCTCCGGAGAGCACCCCTTCCCCATACCAAGTGCTCTTTTTGTCCGCACGTAATTAGAACTCCTAAGAGGCAATTGTGGGCTAATAGGAAATGATGTATTACCTTTAAAATCAAAAAAATAAAAAATAGTGAATGATGAAACAGGAAGATTAGACCTATATCAACAGTATAATCTTTTTTGCTTTTTGTTAATGTCTTCCTTTTAACATATATGCTTAATTATTTTCACAAAACAATTTCTGGCATTTATATTGAGCATATATTATGTCTCCTACTAGGGATATAGTAACTTAAATAGGTAAATACTAATTACAACTTTTCAGCTTAAATGCCATTACTAGTTGAGTTTTCTTACTGGGACATGCTTTGGCAGCTGTTAAGTCAAATTCATTTACTCTCCCTACAAATTGCTACAGAGACAGTGTATCTCTTTATGCTAAAAGATTTAGTTGATGGCACCCTTGAGCCTTTATTATCTGTTATAAACACTCTTCTACATTCACTGAAAATTAGAATATGTCCATTATCATAAGCCAGAATTAGCCATTGCACTTTTGATTCCTATTCTTAACATTAGTCCCCGTGAACCAGCCAGCACTTCAAACTGCTGAACAGCAACAGACCTTAATATCACCTTTGTCAGTCTCAGGTTTTGGTTAAAATAAGTCAGGATTATTTTATTGAGTCAACACATACAATCAATAGTCTTATTCCTTCACGCTGTGCTTTGGAGATGATCAAGAGGGAAGCTTATCAAAGTTGGTGTGCACCATGCTCTCTTTATACCTTGAAAAATTTGCAATTCTGACAGCGCGATATGGAATATTCCTGTGTTTGATAATCACTATTTTAAATTGTTTCCATAATTAAAAGTCAAATTGTAGGCTTCTGTAGCTGTTTCTGTTTATTGGAGCACACCAGGTTACCAGTAAAACAGAACAGTGTGGATACCGGAACCTGTTAAACAGGATGTGATCCAAATGGAAAGATTATGGGCTTTACAACTAGATGGATCCAGGTCCAATCCTGGTTCCAACACTTACACTATGGACACTGACCAGCCTCATTTTCATATCTATAAATTGGTGATACCTCTACCTTGCCATGTTTGTATGAGGCACAAGTATAATGTATATGGAAAAATGGATTTGTATTAGTAAATACAAGTTGCTAGGATACCATAATGAGAACTTTCAGGGACATTACACTTTCTTCTGTCACAACAGAACTATGGTTAGTGAAGGAACTATTCGCCTTTTACCAACTTAGTCTTATTTGGAAACACAGCTGTGGTCTCCAGGGAGCTATGTTTTGGCGATGTTTCCAGTTGTCTCCCACACCAAAGGAGAGTAGCCCAAGAGAGTGAGTTGCAGTCCCTTGAGCTGGTATCATCCTCTGTTCTATAACTCTTCACACTCTTATTTTGAATGTTCACCATTACTCTTGAGCCCTTGTTTAATTTAACTGTATTCTGTGTATGCTTAAGAGAAGGTTCCAATTACTGTATCATCCCTCTTTTATATGTCCCCCACAGTGCCTAGCACTGTGTCAGATATATTGTTTATTCATTAAGCAAATATTTGAGTGCCTGAAATGAGCCAGGCCCTTATTCTAGATGCTGGATATATGTCAGTTAATAAAACAATGAAAAAATGTCTACCCGGTAGAACTTAGATTCCAGTACACATAGAAGTACAGTATTTAATTCTTGTTACATTGAATGGGGCAAAAAAACATTCTGATTCTTTTCCTAAATCTCTCACTAATTTAGTAGAAAATTAAGACAAATAATTCAATGGGTGAGCTTCCCTACTTTGCAATGTTTAATAAGTATATATGTACATATGAGAAATTCCCATCATCTCTTGTTAATCTTCCCAGTATAAGTAGTATTTATGGCCCATTTTAAGAATGCATTTTCATCTAGTTATATTTGTTTCAAACTAATAAGCATTCTATAAATACAAAAAACAACAGAATTTTTAATGGCAAAAAAAAATGGAAAAGAAGTGGTTCAAAAGAACCTTGAACAATAAATTGAAAATTTATACCATTACAGGTTTGCCTTTTAATATGGCACAGCTAATCTTTCACATAAATTTGTAAAAGGCACTGTATATTAACAAGATAAAGAATGCAAGAAACTAAAACTAAGCCACTTTCCCTGACTTCCCTTTCGTACCAGTGTATACATTTTAAGGCAGATGCTTTTCTGTGCAAAATACAACAGAAGAAAATAATAAGGTCACAAGTTTACACATTCTCAGATTTTTTTAATATCATTTGTCACAATATTTATTTATGATACAACATATTAAAACAATATTTCCTAATGTAGCTTAAAGAAGTTGATGAACAATTTTAAAAATTATTTAAATATTTCATTACAGAACCCTCATAGAAGATATAGAAAAGTCAATCTTTTTTTCTTGTTTCTTCTTTTAGAAATGTCCATATCAATTTGTTCACAATGTCAGGTTGTTCTTGTTGAAGCCAATGACTGACTTCTGATAAAATAGTTAGCCTGAAATAGTTTTTAACATAAATCTTTGTGGTTTCAACCATCTCAACCTCCATAAATGCATTCTTCTCTCCCCACAGTAGTAGTGTTGGAGTGGTCACCGTGTGATGTTTGAGAGGCAGGCAACTAGAAAAAGAAAACACGTGGGCTTGAGACTCATTGTAAAACTTAAAATAATATAAAACATTTTTTCCATAATGTTCCTTTAGGCCATGCATTCTCAAAGGGGGCAATATTGCCACCAAAGGGGAAAAAATTGGTTATTGGGAGAATGAAAAATTTATTCTTTTAATGAATAAACCATGGATATGCATATAGTATATAAACAGAAATTAAAATTTTATGGGTAGGGGTAATTAGGGAAAAAGTATCTACAAAGCTTTAGGAGAGTGATGATGAAAAAATGGTTGAGAAACACTGCATTAGGCAATCAATCTATACAATAAAAATTTTAAAGGCTATTTATGAAAAGCCCCAATAAAATTTTTAATTTGGATGAAGTGAGACTAGCAAAATTTATAATGTAGACTATAAATATGAAACTCATCAAAATGAGGAATAATTTGCCTCAAAAAGATAACAGCATTTTTGAATAGTGTGATGAAAGGGAGCTTTAAATGGTGTTACTGGTTAGATATATTTTAAATTGTTTGTTAGACAACACAATCCATTTTATGTGAAAATTTGAACTGAAATGTCAGAGAATATATATGGACTGGGTTTCAATATTACATGATACTGTATTTATTTTGCAAGACGAGTCTTTTTTAAACAAAGTTGTAGTATGATAAGTGGGGGTGACTTCTATGCTTGAGTATAATGTACTGTAGTTCATTTGTAGGCATTGTATGTCAAAAACCCTGTTTTTAATATGTACTTTGCCTTGATTACCTTATGTAAAGAATGGTCAAGGTCTGATGTGATCTTCACTCATATTTAATTTGCAACAATCTAATGAATTATAGTTTTAAAATGTTCTCAAATTATCCCTTTATCAGAGCTAGCTTTGTGATGGAAAACAGTATGTTTTAAGTAGCTATAGAAAAGAATTTAAATTCTAGAATTTATTCTTGTCTCCTGTTCAAAAACACGTGTGAAACATGTTCTATTTTTTCTTACAATAGTGGGTCTTTTACAAATGTTATTTGTAAAATACAAAGCATAGACTTTAGATAATGTTGCTACATCCTATAAAATGTAACCTGTACCTCTGCAATGTCTGTCTGCCTTTCCAATCTTGCCTTGCTTGACAAATTGTTACTTACAAATTACCTTTTAAAACAACATCACTATTTTGCCAAAGACATGTATTTGTAAGTTTTGTTGTTGTTAGTCAAAAAGAGGGTTTGGATTTACCTCCTCTCCCCTCATTCATTGTAACTCTGGGAAAAAATCCCAGGGCAAAGTACTTTTGAAACTGAAATCAGTCAAAGGGAGAAATAAAGTTTAAGAAACCCATTTATTTCTTACAAGCACTGGTCCTGTGTCTCTCTCAATCCAACTACAGAAGAAGAGAGGGCTCCACCAAACCTCTCTAAACCCTCTGCTCACCCATGTAATTACCTATTGATATGGAGATGAACTATTTCTTTCCACCCCTTGGAAACACCCGATCGATAGGGAGATGCATTAAAGCCAGGTGAGAAATTCTGAAAATATTGCAATTTTACCCACATTCATATAATCTTATGACTCCCCTTGAGTTCTATATTCAAAGAGTCTGAGAGATTTTGTTTTACTTAAAATAACAGCTGTTATAACTTTTTTCCATTTTTTACTTTCAGCCTTTTATGTCGTTTTGCTTTAATTGTGACTCAATCCAATCTGATATTTTACATTTTTTAATAGGCAAATTTAATACCTTAATATTTATTGTGCTTACTAACATATTATAATTGTTTTTGTCATTATTTTGTGTTTTCTATCTATCCTACTTTGTTTCCTTTTTCTCCTTTCTTGCCTTCTTTTTAATTGATAGTTTTCTTGTCCCACTCACTGCTTCGGACATAATACACCTATTTCTATTATTTTACTGGAAAGAAATTCTTAGCATATATATATGATTTCTAATCCTATCCCCCATATCAAATATAACCTTTTTTGTATTTTTACCTTTATCTCTCTAAGCTATATTTTAGGTAATTTTTTCAGGTCTTTCTTTCAATTCTTAATTCTTCTTAGCTTGTCTCATCAGCTATTTAACTGACATGGAGTTTTATATTTCAAAAACCACATGTCCTATCCCTAAAAGTTCTTTTGGTCTTTTTCAGCTCTTTCCAGTTGGTCTTGATATTATCTTTTTTTCTTATCATATTTTTATTCTTTCATATATTTAATGATTTAAACATATTTTACAGTCTCTGTTAGTTTTATGATTTGAAATTTGTAGTTCTGCTGCAATTGTATTCTGACTCATTAATGGTAGATTGATATCTGGATTATGAACTCATCTTCAGGAGACTTTATCTGTGGGAATATTGAGTCAGAGTTGAGATGTATCCTCCAGAGAGGTTTTGTCTTTGTTTCTGCCAGGCTTCCTGGAGAATGTTGACAGCCTAAGGCAATGGTAAAATAAAAATTTTTTCCCCTGAGAATTCCAGTATTAGGGAAGTAGAGCATAAATTCAAGCCCCTATACTTTTCAAGGCAGGCAGTGGTTGCTGATTTTCCAGGGAAATCTTTTTCTCCTATATAGATAATCCAAACCCAAACAGACAAACCTCTGTGTTTTATCTTTCACTCTGTACTTTCTCCCTTGACAATATCTTCTGAAGTGAAAGCCTCAGTTATCTGTCATTGACTTCACGATTTTACATATCTTTATCCCAGATTCTCTCCTTTGAGTCCCAAACCCTAGTATCCAACTGCCTATTTGAGTATCTAAGGCACCAGCTCAAATATAAGACACTTCATCAACCAGTCTAAGATCAATAAAATTCATGACCTTCCCCTCAAAACTACTTTTCTTCTAGTGTTTTCTCTCTCAGTGAATGGCATGACTATCCATACAGTTGTTTATGCCAGAAATCCAAAGCTATCGTTGACATCCCTCATCTTCTCATCCCCCCATCAAATCCACCACCAACTCCTGTGAATTTTACCTTCTGAATATCTCTTAAGCCTACTACTCTCCCCATATCCACAGCTTTCAGACTAGTTAAAGCCACCATCATCTTCATCCTGGACTACTGCAGTTCCCCACATTCATCCTCCGACAAATTTCCACAGTGAGTGAATTCAGCCAAATACAGACTGGTCTGTTTATCTTTTCTGCTTGAGCTCATTCACTGGCTTCACATTCACGGCTTGTAAGTCCTTAGTATGATCCACTGGTCTCTGCATGACCAGCCACTGCGTACCTCTCAGACCCATTCTCATTCTATTCTCTTCCTCCCACCTTCACTTTCTGTGCTCCAGCCATACTGGCTCTCATTGTGCTATTTAAAGCCATAACCCTCCATCTTCCTACACAGCTTTGGTACACGCTATTCTTTTTCTGGAATGCCAATTCGCCTACCCCCAACTATGTCTAGTCAATATCTAACTCATCCTTCATTTCTTTGTTCAAACACAACTTCTACAGTTCTCATCCCTTTCAAAGTCTGTTTGTTTATAGCCATATATTCATTACTGTGGCTATTTGCTTGATGTCTGTTTTCCCCACTTGGCTACAATTGTGAGATCAGGGACCTGCTTGTTATTGTATCCTGAGTGCTGGCATAGCCTAGAACATAGAAGTGCTTAATAAATATTTCCTGAATGAATAATCATTAAAAATATGAAAAAAATAATACAAAGGGAGAAGAAATGGGTAGAGCTATGGATAAAACAAGTGACAACTGCATGGGTGATCCATCATACTATTCTACTTTTCCATATATTTGAAATTTTCCATTAAAAAAAATTAAGCAAACTACTAAATCAGAATACTTTATTTGAGTCTTTGGGTAAGTGATGAACTTATTATTAAAAATAAAATATTGGCTCTTTAGGGAATGAATTTTTTTTTAACTAAAAAAGAAATTATACTGACCTGAAGATATTTCGGTAATGGTTAATTGGACCACTTAATGCTCCAGGCTGGGAAAAGACATAAATATAAGCTTCAAGATCTTCTGTTGTTAATCGACATCCTTTTCTTCCAATGCCAGTGCTATGACTGGTAAACAGATGTTTTAAAGCCTAATTTAGGTGAAAAGAGAATAATTAAAACTTTTCAGTTACCTAATAATATGCTAACTCTTTGGCTTTTGAAAAAGAATGATAGTGTGCAGTGACAACTTTCAATTTCTGCTTCACACAGGTTGGAGAACCTCATTATTTATAAACACATTTTAGACATTTCTGCTTTCCTGATTTTACTTTTGATATTCTTCCCTTTTAATTCCCCATGCACATCTCTCCTATATGAAAAGCATCCTGTCTTCTTGGTGCCTATGCACATTCTACAAGGTCAAGGTTAAGTAGTATTCCTACCCTAAAGCCTTCCCTAATATTACAGCTAACGGTAGTTTATCTGTTTACTGACACAATCCACTCCTCCCAAAGTTGTGTGAACTTTTTTGACCACAACCCAGAGTAACAAACACATTTTACATAATGATCGAGCTCATACTCCTACACATATATTTCTGAAGCAAAAGTTTAAAGAAATATTCCTTACTCTCATTATAGTGTGTACTGATATTTTCAATTCTGTTCTAGCTTATTTTTTAAAATTCTGATGGCATGCCAAATTTATTTCATGATTCAGTAAGGAGTCCCCAACCACAGCTTGAAAAACACTGCTCTATATCAGCATTTCTCAAAGCATAGATCTAAAGCACCTGCATCAGAAGCATTGGGATTCTTGTTCTAAATGCAGATCCCTCAACTCTAAAACACACTTGCAAGAATATGAAATGACAATATGCATGAAGTGATTAACTGCAACATTACTTGTAATTGGGAAAGACTGGAAATAAGTCAAATGTCCATCAGTGGCATAGCCACACAATGGTGTATTATGTGTTTTTAGTACTTCAAAAAAAGATGGAGATAATCTGTATGCTGATATGGAGTGATCTCTAGGACACATCAAGTGGAACACAGTGTTTATGGTATGTTACCTTTTGTGTTAGATGGGGTAGACAACTATATACATAATTATTCATATTTTCAAAAAGAAACAACAGAAAAGATGAAACAAAAACTAATCAAAATGGTTTCCTGTAGGAGAATGAGAAAATAGAGTGGAGAAAGAAACAGAGGAAACAGAGACCTAAGCAAGACCTCTCTAATGTACCTCATTTTAGAGTTTTGACTTGGAAACATATAAATGTTTTATATAAAATCACATTAGTAAAGTAAAAACCCTGTAGTGTTAAATTTTCTTGGGAAATACAAATAACTCATGGTTTTATTTTCTCTCTAAAAAATATTTAAGTCCAAAGGGAAGATCGAGAAGCAGTGAAAACCCAGTAATGATTACCACCTTGACACCCAGACTGTAGTCTCCGAATACCATCCTACAAATAGAATCAAGAGTTACTTCAATAAATGACCAATTCCATACAGGAAATAAAAGATAAGCCTAAGACATTAAGGAAGCAACAATCACTAATTAAAAGGCTTATAGCACCAAAATGACATACATAGAAGTCAACCTGAAGGGGTTTCCACTTTCCTAATATGGAGTAATTTGGATACCAAAAAGAATAATGACTGTAATTGATTGATATATACCAAATATTTTTAAAAATCCCTCATCAGTTCATAATGATATGAAAAAAAAAATACCTCACTGGTCATCATTGGAGGTTTCTATGCCAGCAACTCATTACTCTGGAAATTGTTTAATAAAGGGAAAGAAGAAGACTTTATCCCAACTTCTTGAATGAGCTGTATTTCAGAATAACCAAATAGATGTGGAAAATTCTTTATAGAATTCCAGTTAAAAGTAGAAAGAATGATAGAGTTAGAAAATCATTATCTTGCTACCTTAATATAATAATGCACCTAAACTATGATGATCAAGATATGGTAAAATT
Source organism: Manis javanica (assembly GCF_040802235.1). NCBI lineage: Eukaryota > Metazoa > Chordata > Mammalia > Pholidota > Manidae > Manis > Manis javanica. The sequence goes on along the minus strand of NC_133159.1, from coordinate 77,874,576 downwards.
ATTTGGTGAAAGGTTATTAGGAAATTTTGGATAGGCTGACAACTCATGAGCCCACTGGTCAGTGTTAGTTTAGCATTATTAAAACTGAGACAAATAGACATGATGTGCTTTCCTGATGTGATGCATTAGGAAATAAACAGTATCACCTATAAGAGACTCTTGTCAAATTAAAACTCCGTCTAATTAAGCCTTTAGATCGGTAGCACCTATGAAAAAGGAAAAACAAGGGCAGACAAATTAAATAACACTATGATGAAGCAGTCAGTCAATTCCAAAATGTGGATCATTCCTCAGGACAAATGATCAAGGTTTTCAATAAAAAAGTTGTGCTAAAAAAAAGAAAGAAGGAATTGTTAAAGATTTTAAAAGCTCTAAGAACCAAATAAATGTTCGAAGTTTGTTTGATTCCTGATTCAAACAAATCAAGTGTATAAAGACAATGGAGACAGTTATGAAAATCTGAATGAGTATTAAATGATAATTGAGGTGTAGTTGTTCATTTTGTTAGGTGTGATAATGGCATTGGGGTTATGCAAAAAAAGTAAAATTCCTTATTTGTTAGTGATATAAGCAGAAGTATTTCCAGGTGAAAGAATAGTATGTCCTTTTTTAACTTTCCTAAATATCTAATACCATGTTGGACATACAAGAAGCATTCAGTGAACTTCCAAGAAATAGATACTACACAGGACTCCTGATGTCAGTCTATGTGGTACACCAATATCTGCTTGCTTAGTTTCAGGGCTTTGTTTACCACGATGAGCTCCCACTTCTGCTGCTGTCAAATTCTCTCACCTGGCACTCATATTCTCCTGTCTCCCCATGGGATATTCTCCAAAAAGATGTATGCTTGTAGGCTCTCACAAAAAAATTGAGCAATAACCAGGCTCTCTAATATACAGAAACTATAAATAGAAGTAAACCTATAGATGAGGCTTTAGAAGCATTTATTAAGTTTTAGCATTTTTCTGTTTTACTTTCTTAAGGATGGACTTTAATTTGAAATGTTTTTCATTAATAATAATACATTATTTGTTGACTTACCTTTTTTTTTGGCATAGGAGGAAATGCCTAACAGTGCATAGCACATAACAGGTGTACAATAAATGTTTATTCAACATAAGCAGGACTATTTTTTTTAGTGCCTCAGTGTACCTTTACTTTATTTTTAGCTTTCTAATTTTTTCATCCTCTTAAGAACTTGTTTTTTTAATTGTGAGTATAATTGACATATAACATATTAGTTTCAAATGTACAGCATAATGATTCAATATTTGTATACATTGCAAAATGATCACCACAATAAGTCTAGTTAACATCCATCACCATGTTTGACTTACCTTGAAATCATTTATTGAGAACATAAATTCTGGGAACCATGGTATTTGGAAGAAGTAATAACAGCTGGATTTGAACAGCTGGGTAGGGTGTCGTAAAATATATTCTGAAATTAAAATGCTGCGTTAGACCTTAGCCAAGGGTAAATTACTTACTTTTGAAAGAACTTCTTTTTAAGGCAATTTCATCTTTGAGACGATCCCATAAAAGAATCTACAAGTAAGCCTTCTGTATATTTCTTTGTAAATGTTTATGTTCTTACATTTCATTATGGATATTCCAGCTTTTTAGAAAATTTATAGCACTTTAAATAAAAAGAAAATTTCACTTTATAAAGTATTGACTTAGCAAGGAACAAGAAACCCAAAAAACATGCCTTTTCTCCAAGGTCATTAATCAGTGATCTAACCTTATCCCAGGGATACATGGGGATTTCCTATTTAAAAGATTTTCCTTACAGGCCGATTAAAATACCTTGTTCATTTGTCCTTGACAGAAACTAAAGTGTTTCCTGTAAATTCATTCAGGTTATCTATAATATTTGAATATCTACTGTGTGCAAGGGGATCTGGCTGTAGATAAGACAGAAGAGGTTTCCATTAATAAGGAACTTACACAATAAGTAACAAATACTTAAAAGATAAAAAAAAAACTTAAAAGATCACTTTAGATAGCAATAATACCATAAAGAAAATAAAACAAGTTATCTGAGAGTGATGGTTGAGTGGTGTGCAGGGACTATTGTTTAGTGGAGGTGGTGTCAGAATAAGCTTCTCTGGGATTTGACACATGGGCTGAGTTATCAATGGTATAGGAGGGAGTCAGCCCTGCAAAGGTCTAGGAAGAGCATCCAGGAGCAGAAAGGTGGTCTTGGCACATTCAAGAAGCAGAAAGGCCAAAGTGACTCATGTGTAGTGAAGGAGGAGGAGAAGATGGTATGAGATGAGTCAGAAAGCAAAGCAGATATCCCATCAGATAGGGTCAGAAGAATAGGGATTTTGAGTGCTTTGGGAAGACACTGAAATTTTAAACTAGGGAGTAATATAATTATACACATTAAATATGCATACTTATTATATATTGTGCACTATACTTTTATTTTCCTTGCTATAGAGATAATTTTTAAAAATATTTCTGATTTTGTAACTGTTTTTAATGTGAGTAGATTTTTTAGAACTATAATTCTCAAGTAAGTGGAGTACTGTTAAGCTATATTTTTTGTAAAGTCATCATTGAGTAAGATTTAGTCAGCCCTCCATTAAGGGATATCAATACAACTAAGGAGAAAATATAGGTACACTACTTAAAGACCTCATATCGACCTGAACAGGGTTGAATCTATTACTGATAAAATAATTCCAGAAATATTCCAAGTATCTTCTTACTGAAATGACCAATTAGTTTGTCCATATAGCAATACCACCAAAGTACCACTTAGTCTAGCATTCTGATCAACTGAACAAACACAAGAACAACTTCTATTGCCTAATGAAACTGAGAAAATACATCTCACTTTGATATCTGAATCTTAACATCCATCCTGTTATCTCAACAGATATAGGACAATTGGATATGTATCTAAAATTCAGCACTTACACCTACACGATATTTATGTAGCCATGTTCCCTTTTTTCCTCACTTGCTTAAATCTGAGGATGAAATGGGAATATGTTTTTCTGAATTTTTTATTCCCTAGAGGGCTGCTGTGGGTCGTAGCAGTAACTGAATCTCAGAAAACTTGACAAAGGCAGTTCAAGAGGACAATGTTATACTTTTTGCCAAACCCAAATAAAAATGTGCCTAGCCATTGTACACAGGTTTTTAATTACTCTTGAGATTTTAAGAGTTCCCTTTATAGCATAGATTCCCCAAGACCCTTTCAAGGGATCCAGATGGTCCAGACTGTTCTGTAACAATACTAAGGCATTCTTAGCTTTTCTCATTTGGTTGATATTTGCACTGATTGTACAAGAGCAATAGTAAACCCATTGCTGCCTGAATACAAATCAAGGCAGTGGCACTAAACAATAGTGGTAGTCATTGTATTCTTCACTATCACACACTTGCAATAAACAAATAAATACACAAATACATAAGATTAAGTGCCAGTTTCACTTAAGAATGTCCTGATGAGAAAGCAAAGATTATTAGTTTTATTAAATTTGAAGTTTTGTGTACACATCTTCTCAACATTGCAATGAAATAGGAAGTACACATAAAGCAGTTCTGCTAACACCCAAATACAATAGCTGTCTCGAGGAAGAGCACTTCTGCAGTTCTTTGAGTTGATAAGCTGAATTAGCTGCATTTCTTATGGAACACCATTTTTACTTGAAAGGAAACTAACAAACTACCTTCAGTCAGACTTGAGTGTTCGGCAGACAGTCTCTTGGAACAAACAAGACTGTCACTTGAGAGAGAAAACAATCAACAGTATTTGTTGCCAATGATAAAATTCAAGCTTTCATCCAAATGAAAATTAGAATTTTGGAAACTTGTATCTGTTACCGTGGGCTTGATAGCTTTGCAATACTTAAAGGCATTTTGATGAAATTGAGGTGATACTAATGAACGTGATTCTTTGACATCATATAATGAAATGTGTCAACCATGGAATATCTGTATAACTCAATGAACAAATATTTTCCAATGCATGATGCTGCAAAATCATGCATGGGTAAAAAAAATCCATTCAAAGTGCTAGAGAGACTAATGGATTTTATTGTAACAGAATACAAAAAGTTCATTCATATGACATCAGATTCCATATTGTTACTAACCTTTAAGAAACCACCACTTTTTGAGTTTGGTGTAGTATTAAAGAAGAAAATCCAGTTATCTGAAAAGGCTATTAAAACACTCCTCCCTTTTCCAATTACAAATCTGTGTGAGGCCATATTTCTTCATATACTTCAATTCAAACAACATATTGCAACAGATTGAATGCAGAAGCAGATCTGAGAATCCAGCTATCTTCTATTGAGCCAAAAATCAAAGAGGCTTGCAAAAACTGTAAAAACAGTGACACTCTTCTTACTAAACTTTTATTTTGGAAGATGTAGTTACTTTTCATTAAAATGTTACCTATGTTAACATGTACTGGATTAATTATTTTTAAAAATAAATAAGTACATAAATATTTTCAAAATTTTCTCATTTTAAATTTCCAATACAATGAATATTTGTAGACATAACCCATATAAACAGAAGCTCAATGGATTTTTAATGATTTTTACGAGTATACAGGAGTTCCAAAATCAGAAACTTGAGAACTGCTGCTTTAAAGAATGCTGCCAGTCCCAAGAGCCAAAGCTGTCAGGCAGGAGGAGGATTTATTTCTAGGCTGTCGAGATTCATTACTGTGAAAGCAATGTTACTGTGGTTCCCCCTTTATCCGGCCCCAAGGTAGCCGTGAAACGTCCTCTAAAAAATAAAATGCAAGCAAATGTGAAGCTACACTTTCTTAAACTTCCAATATATTTAAAGTCAAAGTATCTGACACTGTTATGTTCCAATATTGTATTTTAGTCATTTGGTTTAAAAATCAAATCTTGCTGTTTTTTATCCACAGTGTCAGTGACACAAGAGAATCTTCATGTTAGCAAAGATGTTTTAATGAAAATGGAGACTCACCTGTAAATACGTTTGGATGAGGGAAGTTAATGACAATAAGCTTCATCACCATTTCAGGGTAACAGATGGCAATTAGCCAAGCAATCATGCCACCCCAGTCATGGCCAATAAGAACACATTTGCTATACCCTGTAATCGAGAAATAAATGTTGACATCATCGAAAAGAAATAGGCAGTGCACAATTTCCTCACATAAAATAGGTATTTCCTGAAACTAATCTTTCCACTATCCTACCCTAATTATGCACTTTGTGCAGCTATTGAATGTGATGTTTCTGAAGCTAGTTATGTTTGAATTATCTAGGTAGCTTTTTAGAAAATTTAGAAACCCAGGCTTACACTCCACTTTTTACCAGCAGATTCAGAATCTCTCCCAGGAATCTACCTTAAAAAAAAATCCAAATAGCCAGCTCGGCTCTGGTTCCATGGATCCAAGTTTCGAAAACCAAGGTAAAGACTCCACATATTTAGGTTAAAGGCAAGTTTGTATTATTGATTTGCCTAGAAAGTTTTGTGAAGACAAATTTAGGCCAAGTCTGACTGAATTAACAGAAAATATGAATGAAACATGACTGTTGGAAATCATTGTCTCTGTGTATTTTATTGTAATCAGACTAACTGACAACACTGCATTGACCTCATCCGTGTTATTCCTCTTCTGCAAATACTGGACTAGTCTATGCTCTCATTAGATTATTGTAGAAAGGGCCTTTAAGTTGATTTCATGGATTTCATGAACATACTGAAGGTAGCAGCTGGGGTTTAGTCAAAAGGAATGTAATGAATTAGATTATTGTTTAAAAAAACATACTCCTCCCCTTTCCCTGCTGCCATGGGAGAACACCTGGCTGCCCCTTTGATGTTAGCCTTGGCTGTGTGATTTGCTTTGGTCTCATGGTGGGCCCACCCATGACTTGCTTTGGCCAATGGGCTGCAAGCAGGAATTTGAACTATGCTTGTGTAGCTGGACTCACCCTATTGCCAATATGGCCATTGCCAGTAGAAGAGCTTCCCCTGCATAACTATCCCCCTTTAGCTTGGGCTCCAGTCCAGGCCATAGTGTGAAGCCAGTCCCAGCAGGACCTGTAACCTGGGGCAAAGATCCACAGGGGTCCAGCCTACACTGGACTTGCAGATCCATGAGCATAGGAATTAATGCCTATGGCTACATGCATCTAAGTTTGGGGTGGTTTGTTATACAATATTATTGTGGGACCAGCTGATCAATATAAGAAAAATAATGCAACTTCTGCATCTTATAACATTTAAAAATGGCTACTTAGGTGTGGTTCTGAAAAAATTTAATTTTCTGAGTATAACAATCAAGTTGACAATAATTAGTCCTGAAAATAATAAATAGTTTACACTGGGTCTATTTTTAAGAACAAATTTTAAAGGTCATTCTTGGCTAGTGTACTGAATAGTTATTTTAGATGTACTATTATATATTTCCTCTATAAATATTTTGATCTGTAGATCCAAAACCATGGTGACAGGATCCAGATAATAGCTCAGGTAGATAGAAAACACATTACCCCAAGAAATGAGGTTACCAATTCACAATTTGTTGAATGCTAGCTCCTTAAAAAGAATTAACACTGTTTTTGAAAACTAATCTATTAACTATGGCCATACTACCCTGAGTGTGCCCAATCCTGTCTGATCTTTGGAAGCTAAGCAGGGTGGGGCCTGGTTAGTACTTGGATAGGGTCCCTCCTGGGAATACCCAGTGCTTAGGTTTAAAAAAAAAGCTAACCTACCTAAAGAGTCTAAAATATCCTTTATATCTGTAATTAGACAGTCCAATTTATAACTGTCTCGATGAATGGGAGCATCTGTTTCTCCATAGCCTCTCAAATCCAGTGCTACTACTCGATATTCACTTTTAAATTCCCTTAATTGGTGACGCCAAGAATACCTGCAGGAAACAGGAAACATTAAAAATACCACAGTAACTAATACAAATAGTAACATTACAGATTTTCTAAGCAGAAAACTGTTAGAAAGTTCTTATTTTGGGGAAGGTTATATAGCTGTGTGTGCGCAAGAAAGAAGAGAACTGTTTGAGAAGGGAGCTCTCACGTTCTCTACTAAATTATCATATATATTATATATATATAATGAGTTATTATATATAAAATAAATATACATTATACATATTTAAATACATATGTATATTTTAACCAGTTCCAGTGGAGTGCAACAAAGGGTCAGTATTTACAGAGACTAAAAAATATCAGATACTAACACCAACATACATATATATATATATATATATATACACACTTAAGAAAGCAGCTTTCTAAGCTTTCTTAATGCATATAGCTATCAGCAAATATGTACCTACAAATGCTTCCATATGGCAGAACCATCTCATTCCCTGAAAGACTTTTCAAGATGAAAATATATTTCTCTAAAACGTAAAGATTTTACTCACCTTTACTGTCAAATAGGGCTCAAGGTTTTTAGTAATTTTAACAGTTTACTTATGAAAGAAAAGTCTGAAGATTTTTTTTTTTTAAAGTTTATCATTGAAAGAATCCAGGGAACAACTGCTTAAAATAAACCTCTGCTTGCTAAACCAAAAATCTGCGTGGAGAAGATCCTGAACTCTTAGTATAAGCAAGAATGATATTAAAACATTTAACAACTAAAATGACTCCAGCACTGACCAATTAGAATGGCCACAGTGCCATAGCCAAGTCCTGGAAGCCCCTGCTGGGCCAAGTATTACCCACGTGCTTGACTATGCAACTGCAAAATTAATTGAAATATGGAGATCCATGATATTTTCTTCTTCAAATAAGCAAAATCATTTTGGATAAGAGGGAAAAAAAGTCATCAAGTTTTCAAAGTGATTCACAAGGTTATGGAACACCAAATACATATTTTTAAAAAAGCCTTTGGGATTAATACTTAGTCCATAGGCACACACCTGATCATCTGATCATCTACATTTGCCCTCTTACAGCACTAAACTATGTTTTCTACCTTTATCTTGCATCTACCTACCACTTCAGCATTTTATTAAAAATAAAAATAATAATAATAATAGGAGAAATGTGGGATCAACATATAAATCAAGTACAAAAATCAAACGAATATTCATATTTGACCTGATTGTTTATAGGTCATAATGCATGATCAAAACCGAAAGTTTCTGTGATGAATGCCCTTGTACTGTTCACCATGTAAGAATTTATTCACTATGTAAGAATTCGTTCACCATGTAAGAACTTGTTCGTTATGCTTCAGAAGATTGGAGACTGACGAGAATTAGGCTTGAGATGGATTAATGATTGTACATTGAGCGTTGACCCCCCTATACTGAATTTTATTGTTGTTAACAATAATTGGATCAATAAATATGAGAGATGCCCTCTCAAAAAAAATAATAAAATAAAAAAATAAAAAAATAAAAAATAAAAGTAATAATAATAATAATAATAATAATAAGGGAGAAATGTGGGATTCACATATAAATCAAGTATAAAAATCAAACGAATATTCATATTTGACCTGATTGTCTGTAGTTCATAATGCGTGATCAAAACCGAAAGTTTCTGTGATGAATGCCCTTGTACTGTTCACCATGTAAGAACTTATTCACTATGTAAGAATTTGTTCACCATGTAAGAACTTGTTTGTTATGTTTCAGAAGATTGGAGACTGTTGAGAATTAGGTTAGGTTTGGAGTGGATTAATGATTGTGCATTGAGTCCCCTATACAGAATTTTATTGTTGTTAACAACCATTTGATCAATAAATATGAGAGATGCCCTCTCAAAAAAAAAAAAAAAAAAGCCTTTGCATGCACATCTATTGATGGTGACACAGTATAAAGTTATCTGACACAAGCTAAATGGGACATCATTGTCTGAAAAGATTTTTGCAGTGCAAAAGGCAAGTGAACACACTGACCTGAGATTATAAACTAATAGTGAGAGGCAGGCTGCAGTGTGAATTGACACAAAGCAATAAGATCAATGAGACAAATCAACCAATTTAGATCAACTAACAGTTCGTCAGGAAGGGTGTCAGACAGACATCTGGAATTATGAATGGATATAGAATCTTTGATCTACTGCTAGGATATCTAGGATTTATGAAAATCTGCAAAATATTTCCAGTTAAGATGGATTTGAAAATGTTAATAAAATGTATCTTCCTTGGCCAGGCCATAGCAGTGTTGTTAATCTTGTCTCTGGGTTGTAACAAACAAATGAAGCAGTTTGTTTCCTTAAACATATTCATCTGTTAACAGATACGATATTTTTTCATTAGCCTACTTAAAATTTTGAATTGATTTTTTTATGTCTGTAACTGAATCCTCTTTAGGGATTACATCATAATCAATAAAGTTCTACAGATATAACTTCTTAAATATTTATTTAATCACTTTTCCTGTCCACCCCTGCTACATTACTTAATTCAGGTCTCCATTAATGCAGCAGCCTATGGATTGGTCTCACTCAGTCCATTTCATTCACCTCAGCTCTAGCTCTTACAAAACCAGGATGTTGCAGCAAAACCACAAACTCTCTCATGTCATTTATCTGCTTAAAATCTTTTCTTGACTCCCTGTGTGCAGAAAATGGACGGTCCTATGGCCAGGATCCTCACCTGACCCTAATCTACTTGATGATGCAATTGGCCTACTGCTAATGCTTCCACACCCATAGGCATGAGCTATTATTGATTGAGTCACTGTGTAAAGAACTCTGCCCAGTGCTGGGCAGAGGCAGAGATGGAGGCAGATTACGGACCTGGATGCAGATGTGGTTCTAGTGCTCAGCCTATCACCATGAGAATATAGCTGGGTATAAACTCTTTTACCCCAAGAATATTCCACTGTCATTTTTCGGTCTCATTGAATCCATAGTGAACTTGCCCAGGGCTGAAACCCTTGGGCAAGACATCCTACTACTCATAACATGAAGCCCAAGCTTATTATTCTGGCAGACAAACCCTCCAAGATTTGATTGTTGCCCAATCTTCTAGCCTGGCTACTTCATACTCTGTCATTTGCTGTATAATAAAAAGAGCTAGCATCTATGTTATTCTTATTACATGTTAGGCACAATTCTAAGTGCTACACATGTAGGTAGTAATGTTGATCTTCAAAACAATACTAAAAAGTGGGTATTATTATTATCCCCACTATTTAGATCTGAAAAAACAGAGGCACAGAGACATTAATTGATGTGCCTGCTGAAGGTCACAGAATTAGGAAATAGCAGAGCCAGGATTCAAACTGAGGGTCTGGCCTCGTTCCATGGAACACTGCCCCTGCAGCACTAAGACACTTGTCGTGAATAAACATGGTATTGTTTTTTGCTTTTATGACTTTGCTCATGTGATTTCTTTTGAGACATCATACATCCCCACTATTCCCCTACTACTCACAATCCCTGCCCTTCACCCCTCATTGAACTCCTGACACTGAGCATCTCCTCTTTCAGGAGACTTCCTGGCTGCCTCCTTTACAGGTGGGTTGAGTGGGCCCCTTCTATACTCTCCCACTTGCACATGACCTCACTGCACTGCCAGGTGCTTTGTAATAATCTGTTGGTGTCTTGTGCTTCCACCCAATTGTGCTTACTGAGGTGGCTGATAGAATACCTAGACCATGTAGGTACTCAATAAGGATTTGCTGAATAAATGAAACAACAAACAAATGAAAGCACTGAATCTTGATAGTGTTAGAAGCATCAGTTATTCAATAAAACTCTGTTCCAGTTCAAACCTTGAGATAATGACAACTAAAGTTCCCAGTTCCTGTTGGGGAATTTATATTCAACTTCAAAAATGTACATTGTTTTAATATCCTAAGTATCTGTGTCCTCATTTAAAATTGATTTAATTTTCAAGGTAGAAATTTGACTCAAAATAATGTGTACAATCCCATACTATTTATATTTAAAACTGTATTACAGATTATGCAAACATAATACCTGCATGTCATTATCTGATTAATAATTTAAACTGCACTACAAATAAATTCAACTAACACTATTATTAATGAGTGGGATCAAACAGTATCTTAAACATTTCTAAGAAATAGGGTGTCTTGCCAGTGGGTTTCAGCCCCAGGCAAGTTTGTTATGGGTTCAATGTGACCAAAGAAATTGACAGCAAAACGTTCTTGGGGTGAAAGGGTTATACTCAACTTTATTCCCACAGTGGCAGGTCAGTCACTAAAATCCCATTCACTCAGAGCAAGTCTGCATGCAGCAAGTCGGTCTCTGCCTCTGGGCTCCTCTGTCCGCACAGCCGTCCTCTGGGCAGCTCTGCACAGTTGTCCCGCACAGCCATCCTCCGGATCTCTCTGCACAGTTGTCCCACACAGCTGTCCTCTGGGCCTCTCTGCACAGTTGTCCCACACAGCTGTCCTCTGGGCCTCTGTTCTCAGTGCTGCCACCACTCCAGCCTCTGCTCTGCTCTCCCGCAGCCTTGTAGCCCTGCCACCATGTCGCTCCCAGAGCACCAGGAGGAGCTCTTTATATAGAGTCAACAGCCATGTATTGCCCACAGGTGTGCAGTGAGCCAGTCAACCAGGGCCAGGTGAGAATCCTGGCCACAGGAACTCTCATTTTATCCACATAGGGCAACTGTCATCTTAAATTGCAAAATAATTTTAAAATGTAATCTTCCTGGAGTTCACAAAGCATAAATCAAATATGCTTTATTTAACTCTAAACTGAAAAAGAAATCATCCTAGTGATAGACTGATGGGCATGTCTGTGGAGAAAGTGAAGGTTCCTATGGCCGGGATTCTCACCTGGCCCTGGTCAGCTAGCTCACTATACACATGTGGGCAATATGTTGCTACTGACTCTATATAAAGAGCTCTGCCCAGGGCTCTGGGCTGCAAGGCTGCAGGAGAGCAGAAGCTGGAGTGGTGGCAGCACTGAGGACAGAGACGGTTGCGGGGGTGGAGAGGCCCAGAGGCAGAGACTGGCTTTCTGCATGCAGACTTGCTCTGAGTGGATGGGATTCTAGTGATTGACCTGCCACCGTAGAAATAAAAAGTTGGGTATAAACCCTTTCACCCCAAGAATATTCCATTGTTGTTCCCTGGTCTCATTGAATCCATACTGAACCTGCCTGGGGCTGAAACCCATTGTCAAGACAATGTCATTCATATGAATTAAACAAAAACAACCCCCTTGACACAGGAATGAAACATTACAAAACCCGTAACTCCTGAAAATACTTTAAATAAATCTAGCTATTTTCATCCACATTTTATTCTCTTAGCTTTAGGTAATAGCAGAGGACACTTTTAAAAAAGCAACCTCTTTCCTAGTTATTACTCTTAACATAAGGAGGCTTTTGGTTTACCAGGTTAGCCACTTTCAGATGTAGAATATCCTTTTCTCCTTCACAACAGAGAAAAAGCCAGAGTCATCAGTCTGTGTTCAGCTGCATGTATGGTGAGCTCTCGCTTGCCTCAGCACTTGAGTAATGATGAATGCATTCCATACAGCTGGTGATGAAGACAACTCAAAGAAACTGCATCAGCTCAAAATATTTTTAAAAGCAATGCAAATTGAGGTGGAGAGAGAGTGGGAGGAAAATCATCTCTTGACAAACAGCCTTATTTTGGGCCAATTTAGCTAACGGTCTCCTAGATGGGAATCTTGTTTGATATTTCCTTTAGATTTTCAGAAAGAAGACCTGGGATTTTATTATTTCTGAGTACATCTAATAGTATATATTAAATGTCACCAATTCTCAAAAGCTATTCTTAGGTAATGGTGATAAATGAAGATAATACCTTACATTTGTAAGATGCTTTTCCATTTAAAAAGCACTTTTAAACACATTGCCAATTTATTTGGTTTCCATTGTATCAAATATTTTGATCTATTTGATCTACGAACAAACCTTTAATTTCATGTGTATTTTGGCAAATGGCTAAGATAAAATTCATTTGAAATGCCAGACAAAGATTTTTGGCTTTTAAAGAAGAGAGAAATGCAAGAGAAGGGGCTTTTGGAAAAACAGAAGAGAAAGCCCAAGAGAGAGACTTGACATGGCTTAATCAAAACAGCTTTGTCCTAAACTCTAATTTGAATCGACTTTTTCCTGAATGGAACTGACTAGACTCCATAAGGGGTAATAGTGGCGATTTGAATGAAAGGAAAGACAGAGTAAGCCTCACATAGACGTCTTTCTTTAGGGTATGATATAGTCAAACAGGTTTTTGATTCCCAGAAATCTCCATGTTATTTAGAACTCTTCCTGAACAACAGGTAGCTTTCTGATTAACAGCCAGCAAAGATCAGTGAATTAAATATGTTCTCTTTGAGTTACTGAGTTATCAGGAGTTCACTGTTATTCTAAATGATAGCAAGGTTCTTGCTGGAGTAACAAATGATGGATTTGGTGAACAGAAAGGACTTGTTCCAAAGATCTGCATATATTTCTTAATCTGTGCTTCTCAGGGTGAAAATATCTCTGAGAGTTTTTCAAAACAAAACCATTCCTCACAAAATCAGATCTGTTATGGACACATCCAAGATTGACTTTGTTACAGCAAATGGGATTGATGTCTAGGGACCTGTGCAGGAATCCTCCTAGGTTGTCCCATCTGAAGATTCTAGGACATGTAAAAGAATCACCAGGCACTTCTATTTTGCAAAAGTGCTCTCATAAAGAGTGAATAATGGGACAATGTTATAAAAAATGTGCAAAAGTATAATTTCTTAAAATATGAGAGAGATCATGTACTATTCTATACTAAATGGGTATCGCTATTTTCTGGGACTCCTTGAAACAATTATTAAGTGGTTGAATTTATTCCTTTAAAAACAAAGATTTATTTTTATCTTCATGTAGACTGTTTCACAGGTAAAGAACTTCCAGGAGGAAAAAGAGAATGGACAAGTATTGAAGTTGGTATGTATGGATAAAATGAAAGTTCCTGTGGCCAGGTTTCTCACCTGGCCCTGGTTAGCTAGCTCACTACACAGGTGTGGGCAATACGTCATTACTGACTCTATAAAAAGAGCCCTGTCCACTGCTCTGGGCAACACGGTGGCAGGGCTGCAAGGCTTCAGGATAGCAGAGCAGAGCCTAGAGTGGTGGCGGTGCCGAGGATAGAGGCCCAGAGGACAGCTGTGCAGGGGCAGAAAGGCCCAGAGGCAGAGACTGGCTTGCTGCATGCAGACTTGCTCTGTGTGAATGGGATTTTAGTGATTGACCTGCCACAGTGGAAATAAAGTTGGGTATAACCCTTTTAATCCAAGAATGTTCTACGGTCATTTCTCTGGTCACACTGAATCCATACTGAACTTGATCAGGGCTGAAACCCACTGGCAGACAGTATGAGTTGAAATGATAATGGCCTTTAAATGTGTTCTTTCTAAAAAGTTAAGTTATCAACTCTCCCCATTCAGGGCATGAATTTTATTTAGAATGATTATAAAATGTTAAAGTAAGATATTCTTACACTGTAAGCTTATGTTTAACACCCTCCTGAATGTTTCTATAAGGTGTGAAATTTGAAGGGTAAAGATCCATGTTTGTTGGAAAAAAGATGGTAGAGTAGGAAGGCAAGATGGAAACCTCCTCCCACATACACATGAAGGAAGCAACTACAGCCAAACTAACCCTGAAAATGTCCTGAAAACTGCAGAACAGACCATCTACACCTGAAGAGACCACACAGAAAACAGTAAAGTGGCAGAGCTGCAATGTATCAGGACCCAAACCTTTCCCCACCCCAGCCCACAAGTGGGAGGGAGAGGAATGGAGTGGGGAGGCGATAAGTGCTCAGGAAGTCTGCACACCTGTCCCTGGAGATCTGCTCTGGGAACATGAGACCACATTGCATCAGGCTTTGGTGATTAATGGAGCTGGACATCAGGGAGAGCTGGAGCACTCAGGGAGGCTGAGACTCCTGCAACTTGTGGAGGACACCCATGCTCTGCCAGTCCTGCTGAGACTCAGGAGATGCAGTTTGAAAGATTTACCAGCAGTAGGATGGGTACCAGAGGGGTGGGGGTTGGATGGAGCCCTTACCACAGGAGAAAGGGCAGGTGGATGACACTTTCCCAGTCCTCATTCAGCCCAAACACATCCCAAACACTCTCTCCCCCTTGCTGGCAGCTCAGCCCCAAGATGTCTCTCTGTGCACCTGCCTGTGCATCTGGCCCACTTGGCCCAGCAATAGTCAGACTTTGCCTCCTGGCAGGTAGAGGGAGATTTCCCCAGCCTTCCTGCCATCTCTTAGCCCAACTGAGGAGGAACCTGCAAGAGCCAGCTCCAAAAGCTCTTTGCTCCTCACCGGCAGCCCTGTTCTGAGCAGCACTCCCCTGTGCACCCCCCAGCTCCCACCTGCCTCTTCGGCCCAGGAGCACCATCATCACTGCAGGAAAGGCAGAGGGTGGCCAAGCCCACAAAGATCCCAGCACAGGCACTGCTCCTCAGCTCACAAAGGGCTAGCTGAGGTGAGCTGCCAGCTGTGGCAGACTGAGATCAACCACTGCTGGCAGATGGGCAGAGGAGTGGTCCCACCCACAGTCCACCAACAGCAACTGGGGCTCTGCCACAAAGGAGAACCAGGCACAGGTGAGCAAAGAGTCTTGAGCTTCTGGGCACCACAGGATGCCTTCTTCATAAAGCCATTACTCTCTAGACCAGGAGCATAGTGGATCTATCTGAAACAAAGGAAGAAACACAGAAACTCAGACAAAATGAGGAGGCAGAGGAATATGTTCCAAACAAAAGAATAGGATAAGACACCAGAAATAGGGCTACATGAAATAGAGATCACCGATCTTTTTGATAACTATTTCAAAATAACAGTCATAAATATACTCTGCAGACAAGTACTGATAATCTCAGGGAGGATTGCTGCAAAGAGACAGATTTGAAAACAGCCACTGAGAGCTGAAGAATACAGTAACTGAAATGAAAAATAAAATGGAGGGAATGAATAAAAGATTGCAGCAAGTTGAGATAATCAATGAGATGGAAATTAGAGAACAGGGAAACAATGAAGCTGAGGAACACATAGAAAAAAGAATCTCCAGAATTGAGAGGATGCTAAGAGAGCTTTGTGATAACTCCAAACAAAACAATATTCACATAATAGGGGTACCAGAAAAGAGAGAGACAAAGGAGTAGAAAAACTTTTTAAGAAATAATTGCTGTAATCTTCCTAATCTGGGGAAGGAAACAGACACCCAGGTCCTGGAAGCGCAGAAAGCCCCTAACAAAAGGAACACCAGAAAGACAACACTGAGATTTAAATATAACATAATTTAATTATAATTAATGACAAAGATTAAGGATAAAAATAGAGTATTGAAAGCAGCTAGAGAGAAGCACGAAATTACTTATAAGGGCAACCCATAAGGCTATCAGCAGATTTATCAGTAGGAACTTTACAGGGCAGAGGGGAGTGGCATGAAATGTTTAATGCATTGAAACAGAAGGACCTTCAACCAAGAATCCTCTACCCAGCAAGGTTATAACTCAGAATTGAAGGAGAAATTAAAACTTTCCCACATAAATGAAAGTTAAAAGAATTCACCAACAATAAACAAGCCTTACAGGATATGTTAAAGGGACTTCTGTAGATGGAAATGTTCATAAGCCTAAATACTCTTATCAGTGGAAACAAACCCATAGTAAAGGCAGTAGACCAATTTATTCCTAAGCAAATACAGTGCTAAAAAAAAAAGTAACAAAAGTAGCAAAATCAACTATATACAAAATCAGTAAAGTGTTGCACAAAAAATGCAGATCATGACACTAATACATAAAGTGTGGAAGAGAAAGAAGAAAAAACAAGTATTTTTAGACAGTGTTTGAAATAGAGTGACCAAATATAGACTGTTATTTATTTAGGAAATTATGATCCTTATGGTAACCACGAGCCTGAAGACTATAATATACACACAAATACACACACACACACACACACACACACACACACAAAGAAATCCAATCACAATGCTAAAGAAAATCACCAAATAACAAGGAACGAGTATAAGAGAAAGAAAGGAACAGAGAGTAACTACAAAAATCACCAGAAAACAATTAATAAAATGGCAATAAGTGCATACCTATCAACAACTACCTTAAATGTAAATGGACTGAATGCAACAATCAAATGACATAGGGTAGCAGAATGGATAAAAAAAACAAGACCCATCAATGAGCTGCCTACAAGAGACTCATTTCAGACCTAGCAACATACACAGACTAAAAGCGAAGGGATGGAAATAATAGGGAGGAAGGAAAAAGCAGGAGTACCAGTACTTACATGAGACAAAATAGATTTCAAAACAAAGAAAGTAACAAGAGACAAAGAAGGACATTACATAATGATAAAGGTATCAGTCCAGCAAGAGGATATAACCATTATAAATATCTATGTACCCAATATAGGAGCACCTAAATATGTAAAAGAAATACTAACAGAACTAAAGAGAGAAATACACTACAACTCAATCATATTAGGGGACTTTAACATACCACTTACATCAATGGACAGATCAACCAGACAGACTATAAATAAGGAAAAAGAGGCACTGAACAACACACTAGATCAGATGGACTTAGCAGATGTGTACAGAACATTCCACTCAAAAGCAGCAGGATACACATTTTTCTCAAGTGTACATGGAACATTTTCAGAATTGATCACATTCTAGGTCACAAAAAGACCCTCAGTAATTGCAAAGATTGAAATTGTATCAAGCAACTTCTCAGACAACAATGGTTTCAAACTAGAAATAAATTACATGAAGAAAACAAAAATCCCCACAAACTCACAGAAGCTAAACAACATGCTTCCAAATAATCAATGGATCAATGAAATAATCAAAATGGAAATCAAGCAATACATGGAGACAAATGAAAACAAAAGTACAACAGTCCAGAATTTGTGGGATGCCAAAAAGTGGTTCTAAGAGGGAAGTGTGTAGCAATACAGGCCTACCTCAAGAAACAAGAACAACAAATAAGCAGTCTAAACTCCCAATTTAAAAAACTAGAAAAATAAGAACAAATGAAACCCAAAGTTAGTAGAAGGAGTGACTTAATTAAGGTCAAGGCAGAATAAATAAAATAGAGAAGACTCAAACAACAGAAAAAATCAATGAAACCAAGAGCTGGTTCTTTGAGAAGATAAACAAAATAGACATATCCCTTGTCAGACTTCTCAAGAAAAAAAAAGAGAGGACACAAACAAAATCAGAAATGAAAAAGGAATAGTTACAACAGACACCACAGAAATATAAAGAATTAGAGAATTCTATGAAAAATTACATGCCAATAAATTGGACAACCTAGAAGAAATGGACAACTTCCTAGAAGTACAGTCTTCCAAGACTGACCCAGGAAGAAACAGAAAATCTGAAGAGACCAATTATCAGCAATGAAATTGAACTACATAAGAACAAAATTCCAGAATCAGATGGCTTCAAAGGTTAATTCTACCAAACATTTACAGAGGAGCTAATACCCATCCTTCCTAAAGTAGTCCAAAAGTAGAAGGGAACACTTCCAAACTCATTCTATGAGGCCAGTACCACTCTAATACAAAAACCAAAGACACCACAAAAAAGAAACTTATAGACTAATATCCCTGATGAACACAGATGAAAAAATCCTCAACAAAATATTAGCAAACAGAATTCAAAAAGATCATCCATCATGACCAAGTAGGATTTATTCTAGGGATGCAAGGATGGAACAAAATAAAAAAATCCATCAACATCACACACCTCAACAAAAAGAATAATAAAAACCACATGTTCATCTCAATAGATGCTGAAAAAGTATTTAACAAAATTCAACATCCATCCATGATAAGAACTCTCAACAAAACGGGTATAGATGGAATGTACCTCACCATAATGAAGGTCATATATGATAAACCCACAGCTAACATTATAGTCAATTGTGAAAAGCTGAAAGTTTACTATTAAGAACAAGACAAGGATGCCCACTCTCACCACTTTTATTCAACATAGGAAGTCCTAACCATGAACATTAGATAAGATAAAGAGATAAAAGGCATTAAAATGGTAAGGAGAAAAGTTACTGTCATATTTGCAGATGACATGACACTATTTATAGAGATCCCTAAAGACTCCACCATAAAACTATTAGAACTAATAACTGAATTCAGCAAAGCAGGAAGGTACAAAATTACTATACAGAAATCTGTTGCATTCCTATATACTAACAATGAATCAGCAGAAAGAGAAATCAGGAAACAGTTCCATTTAAATTTGTATCAAAAAAGAGTAAAATACATAGGAATAAAACTAACCAAGGAGGTGAAAGACCTTTACTCTGAAAGCTGTAAGACACTCATGAGAGAAATTAAAGAAGACATCATGAATTGGAAAGCTATCCATGCTCTTGGATAGGAAAAATTAATATTATCAAAATGATCATCTGCCCAAAGCAATTTACAGATTTAATGCAATCCTATCAAAATACCAACAGCATTCTTCAATGAACTAGAACAAATAGTTCTAAAATTCATATGGAACCACAAAAGACCCCAAATATCCAAAGCAATCCTGACAAAGACCAAAGCTGGGGAATTATGCTCCTCGACTTCTAGCAATACTACAAAGCTACAGTAATCAAAACAGTATGGTACTGGCACAAGAACAGATCCACAGATCAATGGAAGAGAATAGAGGGCCCAGATACAAACCCATACATATATGGCTAATTAATATAGGATAAAGGAGCAATGGATATACAATGGGGAAAAGACAGCCTCTTCAATAACTTTTGTTGGGAAAACTAGACACTGCATACAAGAGAAAGAAACTGGATTACTGTCTAATGCCATGCACAAAAGTAAATTAAAATGGTTCAAAGACCTGAGTGTAGACATGAAACCATAAAACTCTTAGAAGAAAACAGGCAAAAATCTCTTGAATGTAGGCATGAGCAATTTTTTTCCTGGACACATCTCCTTGAGCAAAGGAAACAAAATAAACAATGAATAAGTGAGACTACATCAAACTAAAAAGCTTCTGTACAACAAATGACACCATCAGAAAAACAAAAAGACATCCTACACTATGGGAGAATATATTCATAAATGATTTATCTGAAAAGGGTTAACACTGAAAATATATAAAGAGCTCACATGCCTCAACACCAAAAATACAAATAACCTGATTAAAAAATGGAAAGAGGCCCTGAACAGACATTTCTCCAAAGAAGGAATACAGATGGCCAATAGGCACATGAAAAGTTGTTCCAAATCACTAATCATCAGGGAAATGCAAATTAAAACTACAATGACATATCACCTCACAGCTATTATTCCACTATTATTCCACTATAACGGCCACTATTCCAGAGACAAAAAATAGGAAGTGTTGGTGAGGATGAGGAGAAAGGGGAACCCTCCTACACTGTTGGTGGGACTGTAAATTGGTACAACCATTGTGGAAAGCAGTATGGAGGTTCCTCAAAAAACTAAAAATAGAAATATCATTTGATCCAGTAATTCCAGTTCTAGGAATTTACCCAAAGAAAACAAAACGAGATGTGCCTTCCTTTGTGGCACTGCTATTTTCAGAAGAGTAGCTATGAGCCTTACATGAGATGATACAAGTAAAACACTTAGAATAGTAACTAGCGCATAGTAAATTCTCAGTAAATCATCAGTAATCATCATCATTAGGAGCAGCACACAGAATCAGGAAACTCTTTTTTAAATATCTGGGACAATGCCCCATCCCCAAACTTCTCTCTTAATATTGCTCTTAGCATGTAGAATTCTACCATTCCATATTCCTCACCTCCTTCAGAGCTTTATATATTTTGTCATCCAAAGTCCTGACTTAAAATGTATCTAGCTCTGAAAGAGATATTACTTTAATGCATTTTAGTTAATACTTGAGTGAAAGGGACTTTATTAATAAAAGTGTTGAGGATCTCTGCTTGAGTGAATGGCAATGAAGGAAGAAGATGAACATTTATTGAGTATTCACTGGGGCCACATGGAAGGCCTTTCACATTTTTTGATCCTTGTTATCCTCACAGCAACTCTGTGATTATGGTAGATGACTGTGCAGGGTCCTGCAGCAAGGAAGTGGAGGAGCCAGAATTCACTGCCCAAGTTACTTTATGCAGATTTGACTAATGCTTCTGACTTACATTCTGTTGTGAGCCAGTCATAGTAAGTGCTCCATTAAATGAGTCCACATACCTATGCTTGATTACACTGGGCTGTTTAGCACCTAATTAAGTTGCCTCCAGATGGAAGAACAGGTAAAGTTTAATGTGAAAATGATTTTTGTTTATTTATGCAGGCAAATGTGGGAGAGGAGAAATGTTCATGAGGGGAAAATCTCAGGAAGCGGCATCCATATACTTTTTGCTCTGGAGAAGTCAAGAGATAGATGGGGTTGCCATCCTTCACTCTTTTCTTTAATGCCTAAGACTTTCTAGTACACTACCATCCTCACTGTATCTATTAATAAAGTCCCTTTCACTCCTAGAGTACTAACTAAGGTGTATCAAGGTTTCAGAGCTAGATGCATTTTAAATCAGGACTTCGGATGACACAAAATCTTTAAACCTCTAAAAGAGGTGAGGTATATATAACAGTGGAATTCTAGGCTTTAATAGTGATAGTAAGAGAGAAATTTAAGGACAGGAAGAAATTGCCCAGACCTCTAAAAAGATACACATATTTTACCTTTGAGTCAACTCAGATAATGTTTTTTTAATCCATTTCTTGGCCTAATATAGTTCATGAGCCATCTCAAGATCATAGCCTTGAGTTATAAAAAATCTAATTTTCTTTTCACCACCACAATAGGTACCATCTTTTTAAAGATACTCACTTCTTAATAGTTTAATCATATATTGTTTTCATCTGAATGAAAGAGAACATTTTTCTCCTAGTTAATTAGTAACTGTGTATTTTTGGCTACAGGTTTTCTTCCTAAAGTGAAATATTTGGGTTCTTAATTTGACCTGCATTCAGATGAGCCTCTTGCTCTGTGCAAAATAGTTCATTTTCAGCTTCCATGAGTCCTCTTCTCTCTTTGCCTCCTCTCACCCCAGAGAAAAGAGGTAACGGGTACTCTAAGCCTTTGATTTCTTTCAAATCTCCTTTCCCCACTCAATATTGTGTTTTGTCCCTTGTAGGTAGGTGCTATAAAACTGTTTTGTAACTGACTGTTTCAAAAATTCAAAACACTAAAAGATATTTAATTCTCAAAAGAAAAATATAGGATGGTAGCATGCAAGTTTCTCTAGAATACAAGAAAAACCATTCCTATGATTCAGGAATATTTAAGAATGATTACTCTGGGTAAGCAACCATAGAGTAGGGGCTATTAAAAGTCATTAGAACAACACTATGATATTTCATTACAAAATGACACTATGATAAGCCAAGCCTTTAATGCAAAAGAAAAAGTTAGTTGGTAAGCTTACCAGAATTCTGGAAATCCATGAAGCAGCAGCATAAGTGGCTTGCCTCTTTCTCCAGCAGCAACATAATGAAATCTTAACCCTGAATCCTGTAGTAGAAATAGAGAGCATGGAGTTTCAGTGATATTTTGTGTTGACTGTCAAAATAGTACATTTACTATTACCATTTCACTAAACAAAACCTCACTTGTGGAGAAAGGAGAACCTTCCTACACTGCTGGTGGGAATGTAAGCTAGTTCAACCATTATGGAAAGCAATATGGAGGTTCCTCAAAAAACTAAAAATAGAAATACCATTTGACCCCAGAATCCCACTCCTTGGAATTTACCCAAAGAATACAACTTCTCAGACTCAAAAAGATATATGCACCCCTATGTTTATTGCAGCACTATTTACAATAGCCAAGATACGGAAACAACCTCAGAGTCCATGAGAAGATAGATGAATGGATAAAGATGTGGTACATATACATACTGGAATACTATTCAGCCAAAAGAAAGAAACAAATACTACCATTTGCAACAACATGGATGAAGCTGGAGGACATTATGCTCAGTGAAATAAGCCAGGTGGAGAAAGACAAACACCAAATGATTTCCCTCATTTGTGGAGTATAACAATGAAGCAAAACTGAAGGAACAAAACAGAAACAGACTCAGAGACTCCAAGAATGAACTAGTGATTACCAAAGGGGAGGGGTGTGGAAGGGTGGGTGAGGAGGGAGGGAGAAGGGGATTGAGGGGTATTATGCTTAGTATACATGGTGTGAGGGGTCACGGGGAGAACAGTGTAGCACAGAGAAGGCACATAGTGGATCTCTGGCATCTTGCTGCACTGATGGACAGTGACTGCATCGGGGTATGGGTGGGGACTTGATAATATGGGTAAATGTAGTAACCACATTGTTTTTTCATGTGAAACCTTCATAAGAGTGTATAACAATCATACCTTAATTTAAAAAAAACCTCACTTGCATTTTTAATATCATTACATAAGTATTATTAATTTTCAAAAAGAAAAAACTCATGATTTATCAGTATAGCAAACTGATAGATTTGTATTTGTCAATATTCCTTTTATATCCTCTTCCCTTTTCATTTTACATACAAGGTCAACTTATATATTATGAGTTTCTGAAACAATTGGGATTTTTATCTTACTGATGTGTCATATTTCATCTCACCCAAATTCTATAGGACATGTAAGTAATTCTGATCTGAATTTATATTCCTGCCATGTTTACCTCCTAGTCATGTACTTTTCTCAGCTTGACGTCAAGAGCTGTGCCATCAGTTATATAATTCACACCACCTTTACTTATTCTTAGTTCTCTCCTTCCCACATTATTATTTTAAGCTGAAAGTTGCATGTGCATTTCCCATTGCTTCCTGCTTCTCATGTCATGTCAGTGTGTATTCTAAAAGCAGAATGCTCTGATTGCTCAAAACTTCACTCTGAGAATACAGAAATAAAATAATCTCTGGAAGGACTTAAGAGCAGACTGGAAGAGGCGCAAGAGACCATTAATGGAATAGAAATCAGAAAACAGGAACACAGAGAAGCTGAGGCAGAGAGAGATAAAAGGATCTCTAGGAATGAAAGAATATTAAGAGAACCGTGTGAACAATCCAAATGGAACAATATTCACATTATAGGGGTACCAGAAGAAGAAGAAGAGAGAAAAAGGGATAGAAAGTGTCTTTGAAGAAATAATTGCTGAAAACTTCCCCAAACTGGGGGAGGAAATAGTCTCTCAGACCATGGAAGCCCACAGATCTCCCAACACAAGGGACCCAAGGAGGACAACACCAAGACATATAATAACTAAAATAGCAAAGATCAAAGACAAGGACAGAGTATTAAAGGCAGCCAGAGAGAGAAAAAAGGTCACTTACAAAGGAAAACCATCAGGCTATCATCAGACTTCTCAACAGAAACCTTACAGGCCAGAAGAGAATGGCATGATATATTTAATGCAATGAAACAGAAGGGTCTTGAACCAAGAATACTGTATCCAGCATGATTATCATTTAAATATGAAGGAGGGATTAAACAATTCCCAGACAAGATCACTCTGCACATGCGAGATAAGACTGCCCAAGGAAAACGAAAAGCATTGGAACGAGACAGGAATACAGCAAATACAAAGCAAACTGAAGAGAGAAAAGTGGAGGAAAAAGCAGAAAAAGCAAGCAAGAAAAACAAAAATTCAGAAGTGAAGAAACCAAGAACCAGAAGCTGAGCACAGAGACTCGGTCTTCTATTAGGCAACCCAAGCACCTGGATTTACAGACGTGAAAAAATCTTAAAGGTTAGCTAATTCAGCCCCAACATTTTGCAGATTTGGAAACTGAGGCCCAAAGATGTTACCACAGATCATAAAGGTGGTTAGGAGCAGAACCCCCATCTTGTCCTACCTCCTAGGATAATGTTCTTTCCCCTCCTTGGTTCTGTGCCTCTGGGGAAACTCTGTAGGTGGCCAGAGTCAGAAGAAAGGCATTATGAGGAATTCCAGATGATTCAGGCTGGATGAAGATAACAAATCTGACTTTGCCCTCAACTGTAGAAGTTATTCTAAAAGTTCAGTAATTCATTTCATTGGCGGTGAGTCTTAGAAAATGAAATACTGCAGATACTTGAATAGATTTATTGAATAAATATGTGATTGTACCTACTATGTGTCAGGCTTTTTTTTTTTTTTTACTATGTTCTAAGTTTTTGGCTTGTTTTTGGTTTTTTTTAACAAATATTAATTCACTTAATTTTCATATCAACCCCAGGCTGAATATGGGTAAGAAAAACGTGCCCCTTGGTCTTCTGGACTCCAGCTACTGGACAACTTAGCTCCTAATAGTAATCTCCACATGGTAACATAAATATCCTCTCCTGTCAGGTTAGTATTGAAAGGCCATCACGAAGGTCCATTTTCCTTCACCCCCTAGAGCCTCAGGAAATAGAATATCCGTGGGCCGTGAGGAGGTTTGGGACAAGCATGAACAACTGAAGAGTCTGCATACATGGTTGACATTTACTTTTTATTCCATTCCTTTGGTCTCTGACTTCATAAGGCTGCTTCCTTCCCCACAGCCATACACTGTTTATTTGGTTCATGCTGCTTAGGTCATCTGTGAATGCTCCGTTATGCTGAGCTGAATAAACTCCTGATTCCCAATGCCTTATTCTATTTACTCTTTCAGTCTCCAAAATTTGGGCCAGGATAGCCTCTTGGACAGTAGGGCGCCACCAGGAACAATTCTCTACAGCTGACCTAAGCTCTAAAGGGCAAAAAGGTGACAGGCGACAGCTTCCCCTTAGAGCAGGAAAACGGAAAAGAAGCAGAACTATTCTGAGGTGTGGTGGTAGAGGAGGAGGGTACAGTAATATAATAGACCGCTGATGAGGGAAGCTCCTGAACACACACACACACACACACACACCCGCTGATGAGGGAAATCCCTGAACACACACACCCCACAGCACGCACGCACACGCGCACACACACACACACACACACACACACGCCTTGACCCCTTCCCGCAGGCCAGTGATATAATAGACGCTGAATGAGGGAAACCCCTGAACACACACACCCCACAGCACGCACGCACACGCGCGCGCACACACACACACACACACACACACACCCCACAGCACGCACGCACACGCGCGCACACACACACACACACACACACACACACACACACACACACACACACACACGCCTTGACCCCTTCCCGCAGGCCAGTGATATAATAGACGCTGAATGAGGGAAACCCCTGAACACACACACCCCACAGCACGCACGCACACGCGCGCGCGCACGCACGCACACACACACACACGCACACACGCACACGCACGCGCACACACACACACACACACACACACACACACACACACACGCCTTGACCCCTTCCCGCAGGCCAGTAATATAATAGACGCTGAATGAGGGAAACCCCTGAACGCGCGCGCGCACAGCGCCTTGACCCCCTCCCGCCAGGCCTCGCCCGTCCTGCCTCCCCTTGTCATCTTCCCGGTCCCCGCCGCGCGCTCGGCGGACCCCAGGAACACGAGGGGGCGCGGGGCGGCAGGGGAGGCGCAGCCCGCGCCCTCGGCGCTCACGGCCGACACGTTCCCTCCCGGGCCCGGGGTCCAGCCCCGGCCTTCACCTTGATCCGCACGTAGCAGTGGGTACCCAGAGAGGGCTCGTTCAGGCACGCGGGCGGGTGTTCCCGGGCCACCCGCCGGAAGGTCTGCGCGGGGCCCTTGCCGATGCTCCACAAAAGTTTGAGCAGGTAGATGGAGGCGCAGAGCCCGCAGTAGCAGTAGACCAGGGACCAGAAGAGCAGCGAGCGGATCGCGACCCGCTGGCGGAGCAGCCAGTCCCTCAGCCTCGCCATGGGGCGGCGGCGGCGGCGGGGCCTGCTCCCTTCCGAGGCGCGGCGCCGCAGCGCCCACTCCGGCTCCGAGCGAGGCGGCGCGCCTCCCCGTGGCCCCCGGCGGCCGCGCCGGCCCGCGCGCGTGTCACAGGCACGGGCGTCCGCGCCCGCGGTGCGTGCTCGGGGACGCAGCGCCCGGCTAAGGGCCCGGCAGGGCAGAGCCTTTGCGCGGGGAGTTCCGCCCTGGACTGGGCTGGGCTGGAGACCCGGCTTCCTCCGCAAAGTGGAGTCCCATTTAACAATTGCTAAACTGTGGGGAAAATGAAGGTGAGACTCCCAAACCGGCCCAGGTACCGGAAGGAAGCGCCGTCGCTCTTGTTTTGACGAGTGTTCAAATCCTCTCACAGCCCAGTTAACTGCTGGAATTTCATTACGCCTGTTTCTGGAGCACAGAATTAGAGGAGGCCTAGCTGGGCTTATAACCACTCCAAACCTAGTTGGAGAATATCCACACCAACAGGCACTGTTGAACCACTGTGATGTACATGTGATAAAATAAAGAAACAAAAAAAAAGTTACCGAAGTAGTAATTTAGTAATTCACCATCCTGTAGCTGCCAATGTAATACTTCAAACAGGGAAGGATAGAAAATGGTGTGAACAGATATTTACACCTCCAAAAGAACCCCCAGTTCACTCATTCCTTACACGGAAAGAAGGTACCTGCACTGCAGGGAGATCAGGTGGGCACAGCCCTGACCAGCTAACCAAGCTCAGCAAAAGCAATGAAAGGACAGCTGACCACCTGATCCCCCTAGGATTGTGCAATGAAAAGGGCACCTATCACCTCTGCAGGATTCTTGCCAAAAATGTCCAACCTGAATGGAACCTAGGAAACAATCAGACAAATGCAGACCTAGGGATGTGACAGAAGACAACCAACCCTGGAATCCTCAAAACAGTCAATGACATAGAATAAAAACCAAACACAGACTGTTCAATAAAGGAAATTACAAAGTCATAAAAAAAAAGTTCTTTCTCTATTGGATTACCTGTACACCTGTTGAAGATGAGTTGACATGTGGAATATTTCTGGGCCCTCTCGCCTATTTCATTGATCTGTGTGTCTGTATTTTCTCCAATATCACATTTGCCATTACTATGAAATTAGTAAGTCTAGAACTTAGTCTGAATCCTTAAATTCTGTTCTTTTTTATTGAAACTGTTTTGGCTACTCTGGTTACTTTACTTTTCCATTTAAAAATTAGCATTAGTTTGTTAATTTTGGCACAATTTGTTGATTGGAATGCATTGAGTCTATTAATCAATTTGGGAAGAACTGATATTTTAACAATATTGTGTTATAATCCATGAACATTATTATCACTCCATTTATTTAGATCATCTTTGATTTCTTTTGCCTGCTTTCCATGATTTTAAGCATATTATACATATTACAAGAGTTATACCTAAGAATTTCTTTTTTTATATTATAAATGCTACTTTTTTCAGTTTCTAGTTACTTATTGCTAGTATGTAGAAACATGACCAATTTTTGTTCTTTTGTCTCAGATCCTGAGACCTTACTAAACTTACTAGTTCTGATAGTAGCTTTTTGAAAGATCATTTGGGATTTTATATACAGATAATCATGTCATCTGTGGACAGAGATAGTTTTATTTCTTCCTCTCCAGTATATTTTCCTTTTCTTGCCTTATTACACTGGCTAGGCCCTCTAGTACCATATTGTATAGGAGTAGTGAAAATGGGCACCTTTACCTTGTTCTTAGGGCAAAAGCATTCAGTCTTTAACTATGAAGCAAAATATTAGCTGAAGATTTTTTTAGATATTATTTATCATGTGGATGAAGTTCCTTTCTATTATTGATTTCTGAGAGGTTCTTTCATACATGGAGGTTGAATTTTATCAAAAGGCATTCTGCTTCTCTTGAGATAGTCATAATTTTTCCTCTTAAATCTTCTCTTTTTAACCTCTTTAATCTTTTATGACTAATTGCATAAAGTTTTTGAATGCTAAACCAGCCTTTCATTCACAGAATAAACCCAATTCGGTCATAGAGTGTTATATATTTCTTTTTACATATTGTTGAAATCTGTTCATATTTGATTGATGATTTTTTCATCTATATTTGCTCTTCTTATATATTGTAGAAGGGTTTGTATAGAATTGGTATTCTTTCTTTCTTAAATGATTGGTAGAATTCTTCAAAACAGCTATCTAGGCCTGGAGTTGGGTTTTTTTTTAATTCTTTTTTTTTAAGGTTTTAAAATATAATTTAATTTATTTAATAGTTATAGAACAATTCTAGTGATCTATTTCTTCTTTGGCAGTTTATATCGTTAAGAATTTTATCCATTTCATAAAAGTTGTTAATGGCTATAGAGTTCTTCATAATATGACCATTATCTCTTAAATATCTATGGATCTGTAATGTTCTCCCTTTCATGCTTGATATTAGGAATTTTTGTCTTCTCTTTTTCTTGGTAAATTTGACTAGAGGCTTATCAATGTAAAAAAAGAAACAGCTTTTGGTTTTATTGATTTTTTTCTCTCATGTTTTTAATTTCATTGATCTCTGCTCTTATTTCTTTTCTACTGCTTGATTTAGGTTTAATTTGCTTTGCTTTTCCTATTTCCTTAATATAAAGCTTAAATGATTGATTTCAAATTTTTCTTGTTTTAATATAAGCATTTATTGATAAAATAATTTCCTCTTAACTCTGCTCCCCGCAAGTTTTACTGTGTTGTTTTTTCATTTTCATACAATTCAAAATATTTTTCCAATTCTTCTTGGGATTTCCTCTTTTACCATAGGTTATTTAGAAATGCTCAATTTCCAAATACATTGGGGGATTTTGCAGATATGTTTTTGTTGTTAATTTTTAAATCTGGCATGGTTCATGAATTTACTTTGTAAACCATGTATTCTCTTAAATTTGTCAAGGTTTGCTTTATGTCCCTGAATATGGTCTATTTTGGTTATGTTCCAACTGCATTTGAAAAGTGTATTCTGCTGATGGTAACTAGAGTGTGGTATAAATGTCAATTAGATAAAGTTGGTTGGCAATGTTGTTCAGGACTATTAGATCCTTACTGATTTTCTGTCTACTTGTTCTATTGATTTCTGAGAGAAGAATGTTGAAATCTGTGTAATGGTGGATTTGTCTCTCTTTTTAGATCTATCAATGCTGCTGTTTTTGCTTTAGACAGTGTAGGGAAAATGAGCTTTCATTTTCCAGGATCCTTACCTGACCCTAAACTACTTAGGCTAACGCTCTCACACCTGTTGGCAATGAGTCATTATTGTTGGAGTTACTATGAAAAGAACTCTGCCCAGTGCTCTGCTTGGAGGCAGAGATGGAGATAGATTGTGAATACCCCAGAGGCAGATGTAATTCCAGCATTCTACCTGCCACCTTGAGAATAAAGCTTGGTATAAACTGTCTTGCCGATGGGTTTCAGCCCTGGACAAGTTCACTAGGGATTCAGTGAGACCAAAGAATGACAATGGAACATTCTTGGGGTGAAAGGGTTTATACACAACTTTATTCCCACAGTGGCAGGCCAATTACTAGAATCCTGTCCACTCAGAGCAAGTCTGCATGCAGCAAGCCGGTCTGCCTCCCGGCCTCTCTGCCCCTGCAGCTGTCTCTGTCTCTGTACTTGGTGCTGCCACCACTCCAGTCTTGTCTCTTCTCTCCTGCAGCCTTGCAGCCTTGCAGCCCTGCAGCCATGCCACTATGGCACCGAGAGCACTGGGTGGAGCTCTCTACATAGAGTCAATAACAACATATTGCCCACATGTGTGTAGTGAGCTAGCTGACCAGGGCCAGGTGAGAATCATAGCCATAGGAACCTTCACTTTATCTACACTCCACCCCTCCAGGACTCTCTCCTCTCAATCTATGTGCCCTCAGTACTCTGCAACTGTCCCTGTGTGAGGAAGCTGGAACATTGTTACCAAATTCCATAATAACATAATAAAATATACAAATAACAAAATAACCCTGAAGCCTGAGGAGATCCATTGCCACCAAGTGATCATCCTGGCTGTATTCAAACCAGTTCTATTCAAAGGAGTTAACCAAAAGGACAATGGCTGGGCCTTACAATACCCACCTTCTCCAGCCTCTCCAACAGAAAGTCTTGCAGGCACACAGGCCAGTCTTGTTGCTTTGTCTCTGGCTTCTGCTTTGTCCTCAGCAGCCTGAACCGCTGCCCTGGTCTCAGTTGTTGCCACAGCTCCAGTAAGATTGTATTTGACTTTCCATCCAATTTCTTTCTGTCTGCTCCTGCCTTCTCAAATCGACCCATATCTGGGTCCTCGTGACCTTCATGGGGCCCTTTAAATTCTTCCTTCTAGATCGTATTTCCTTTTGTGCTTGAGCCTGAGGATAGAATCAAAGCATGGAATGCTCCACAATCTGGGCAGGTGGCTGCACCTCTCCTGGAAGAACCTGTTGTTGCTGAGTCCTTCGGACTCCCCACCAGCTTTCAACCAGGAGGAGTTTGAACTGAGGAGGGGCTGAAGCCTCCCACACCAGCAGGGCCTCCATGCCCACCTGTTGGTCAAACCTCCGATCCTCCATTTCTGGGGCTGATGGCTCCACTACATCCTTCACCTGCACCACGGCACCTGGCAGCCTGCACTCTCGTGCTGCTGCTTCTTGTGCCACTGCTCCTCTGGCCAATGCTCCTTCTCGTGCTACCATGACATCCTTTACCATTTCCACAGCACCTTGTAGTGACACCATTTCAGTCACCAACAAATCTTTTACCTCCTAAATGGCAACTCACAGCTCACATTCTCATGCTGCCTCTTCTCATGCTTCCTGCAGGAGGGTGTCTTTCTCCCTTCCAGCATTTCTCAATATTGTGAGAATAAAACTCCCCACAATTCCTGCAGCCTCATGGGCACTCTGTTTCTCAGAGGAATTCCCTATTTTGCAGAGGGTCAACTTTACTGCCTCATGTGTTGCCTCCACCCCTCCCCAGTCTTGGGGTGGAGCCCAGTCCTCTAGGAGGCAAGTCATGTTGGACCACATGTCCACTGGGGAACACCTGAAGGTCTCCCTGTCCATAGGTGCAGCCTGCTGAAACACTCTTCCCATGAGGGGAGCCTGCTCTTTTTTTTAAAACAACAGTGTTTTATTTTTTCACTTAAATATAGCTGACATACAATATTATATAGTTTCAGGTGTACAACACAGTGTTTTGACCATTATATATATTACGAGATGCTCACCAGTCAGTGTAGTTACCATCTGTCAACACACAAAGTTATTATAATATTATTGGCTATATTCCTTGTGCTCTACTTTTTTTTTTGGTATCATTAATATACAATTACATGAGCAATGTTATGGTTACTAGACTGAGGGGAGCCTGTTCTTTTTCTTGGTCAAAAATGACTCCTGCCAACTATCGCCAATTGTCTTGCCAATGGGTTTCAGCCCCAGGCAAGTTCACTATGGCTTCAATGAGACCAAAGAATGACAATGGAATGTTCTTGAGGTGAAAGGGTTTATACCCAACTTTATTCCCATGGTGGCAGGTAAACAGCAAGAATGCTGTCCACTCAGAGCAAGTCTGTGTGCAGCAAGCAGTCTCTGCTTTGGGGGCCTCTCTGCTCCTGCGGCAGAGACAAAAGAGGATTACAGACCTGCAGACTGTTGGCTATAGATGTGATTTTAGTGCTCTTCCTATTGCTGGGAGAACAAGCTGGGTAATAAACCCTTTCACCCCAAGAACATTCAATTGTCATTCCTTGGTCTCACTGAATCCATAGTGAACTTGCCTGGGACTGAAACCCATTGGCAAGACACACTAAATGCCACTTTATGTTCTTTTTGGGATGGGAGGTGATGATAATGTTTTTAAATCTATATTTAGGCTCACTGATCCTTTCCTTGACTGTGCTGATTCTACTGATGAGCCCATCAAAGCATTCATTTCTGTTACCGTTTTTCATTTTCTAGTATTTCCATTTGATTTTTTTCTTATAGTTTCCATCTCTCTGTAGAAATTACCCATATGACCATACATTACTCATTTTTCCTCTAGAACTTTCAATACATTAAGCCTAGTCATTTAAAATTCTCTCATGATCAACTATATATCATCTTTAAGTTTGTTTCTCTTGATTGCTTGGTCTTTTGACAGTGGGATTTTTTCCCCTCGCTTCTTTGTACACCTCTGTGGAGAAAGTGAAGGTTCCTATCTCATCTGGCCCTGGTCGGCTGGCTGTATGTAGGCAATACATTGTTACTGACTCCATATAAAGAGCTCTGCCTGGTGCTCTGGGCTGCATGGCTGCACAGCTGCAGGAGAGCAGAGGCTGGAGCAGTGGCAGCACCAAGAACAGAGACTGGAGACAGCTGCAGAGGCAGAGAGGCCCAGAGGCAGAGACCGGCTTGCTGCATGCAGACTTGCTCTGAAGTGGATGGGATTCTAGTGATTGACCTGCCACCATGGGAATAAAGTTGTGTATAAACCCTTTCACCCCAAGAATGTTCCACTCTAATTTTTTCAGTCTCATTGAATCCACAATGAATTTGTCAGGGACTGAAACCCATTGGCAAGACAGCCTCATCATTTTTGTTGAAGGATATTTTGTGTAAGGCAATAGAGACAAAGGTATATGTTTTTATGCCTGGAAATTGACACACATTTTCTTTTGCTAGCCTTTTAGTGCGGAGGCTGAGTTAGTCCAGTCAGGCATTGAGCCGAATTTGGATTTTATTGTTTCTATAGTTATCCTCAACACACCACAGATTTCAAATTTCTCTAGTGTTATCATGTGTTTTCCAGTTAATTTTTCTCAATATATGCTATACACTTATATTTAAGTCTTTTTTAATGTCTAGGATTAAAAAGATGGTCTCTTCCATGCTCTTGCTCCTCTGATAAAAGTAGACTGCTTTTACTTGTTACTGAATGTTTATTACCCTGGTGGTAGAAAGTGCAGGGGAGAGGTGAAATCTTTGCTGTCCTAATTCGGCCTCACAGGCAGAGACTGTGTCAGCATGGGACCTTCTCAATGATCCTTTCCTCCCCTCAGTGACAGGGCATCTCTAAGGGTCTGCATCCACAATATTTCTTGCCTTTCTCTCAAGATTATAAGATTTATTTCTATTTCCTTCTTCCAGCTGCAGTGTATCTTCATCAGGACCCAAAAGGTGATGAAGCCTTTTTCCCACAGAAGCTTAGGACTTATATTCCTTAGGAAAGACAGGGGAAAAGGGTTGGGGGAACTTTGGGCTTTTCCTCCCTCTACTACTATTCTTTTCCAGGCTTGCATCAGCAGGATGGCTATGTGGAATCCTCATTCTGCCCCCGACAAACCTTTCTGGTTAGTATTGAACATGTCTGTGGAAGAGAATGCAAGTTGTTGCAAATCTTTCTTGTGCTCCCAGCGGTTCTGTGTTCTCAAGCTGGCCCACACGAGTCTGGCAATTTGCACAACTTTTATATATTTTTATTATTGTTACTAGGTCACATAGCATATTATGGTATCTTTCTCAAGTAAGGCATTGCCTACTTCTTCTCTCTTCTTTGATTTGTTTGCCTTTTTTTAGATTTCAGGTCATTTGGTTATCCTGCAATCTCAGCCCTCAGATTAAGAAAAGTTGTGAATTTAATGATTTTCTGTTTTTTTAGTTGTTGTAATGGTGGGGGAAATGCTTTTTCCAGCTTTCTATATCCTAAGTAGAAGACTAAATTCCCTAATTTTTAAAAATTGAGACATAATTGACATATAACATCATATTAGGTTTAGGAGTATGACAATGATTTACATATATCTTGTGAAATAATGACCATAAGTTTAGCACATTTTTTTAATTGAAGTATCATATATAATTTTATTTTGTTTTCAAATATATAACACAGTGGTTCAACATTTATCCATATTATGAAATCCTCCCCCCCACTAGTGCAGTTACTATTTGTCAACACAGAAAGATGTTACAGAATCACTGACTATATTCTCTATGCTGTATTACTATCCCTGTGGCCAACTTATATTATGATTGAGATTTTTGGTTTAGCACATCTTTAAAAAACTTTGAGTATTACCTTTTCTAATTGAAAATTTAAATAATTCTAAGTTTATGCAGTCATAAGAGAAATAACAGAATCTATGCATACTTTATCCAGTGTATTTTACACTTTATAATTTTATCATATACATAGTTTTGTGTACCCACCACCAAAGTGAAGAAAACAGAACAGTTCCATAACCATAAAGATCTCTCATGTTGTCCTCTTATAACCATATCCACACCTTGTCCATAATCTCTGGTGACCACTAATCTGTTTTCCATTTACAATTTTTGTTGTTTCAAAACTGTTATATATAAGAAATTGTACGTTTAACCTTTTGAGGCTTTTTTTTCACTTAGTTTAACTCCTTAAAAGTTTAACTTACTGCAAGTATCAATAGTTCATTCCTTTTTACTGCTGATTAGTATTCTGTAGTATGCTTGCACTGCAATTTGTTTGACCATTCATCTATTGAATGACATCTGGGTTGTCTATTTAGCTATTTTAACTATTACAGATAAAGCTGCTATGAACACTTGTGTACAGGTT
Source organism: Manis javanica (assembly GCF_040802235.1). Taxonomy (NCBI): domain Eukaryota; kingdom Metazoa; phylum Chordata; class Mammalia; order Pholidota; family Manidae; genus Manis; species Manis javanica. The sequence goes on along the minus strand of NC_133159.1, from coordinate 77,839,170 downwards.
TTTGCGTGAATGTAAGTTTCATTTCTTTGGGATAAATGCCCAAGAGTGCAATTGCTGGGTCATATGACTTTGCGTATTTTGTTTATAAAAAACTGCCAACCAGTTTCTAGAGTGTCTGTACCATTTTAAATTTCCATCATTAATCTATGACTTATCCAGTTTCTTGGCAGCCTTGCCAGAATTTTGTGTTCTCATTTTTTTTAAATTTTGATATTATTAATGTACAATTACTTGAACAACATTATGGTTACTAGACTCCCCCCATTATCAAGTCCCTCCCACATACCCTATTATAGTCACTGTCCATCAGCATAGTAAAATGCTACAGAATCATTACTTGGCTTCTCTGTATATACTGCCTTTCCTGTGTCCCCACCCCCACTACATTATGTGTGCTAATCATAATGCCCCATTTTCCCCCTTATCCCTCTCTTCCCACCCACCCTCCCCCGTCCCTTTCCCCGTGGTAACTGTTAGTCCATTCTTGGATTCTGTGAGTCTGCTGCTGTTTTGTTCCTTCAGTTTTTGCTTTGTTCTTATACTCCACAGATGAGTGAAATCATTTGATACTTGTCTTTCTCTGCCTGGCTTATTTCACTGAGCATAATACCCTATAGCTCCATCCATGTTGTTGCAAATGGTAGGATTTGTTTTCTTCTTATGGCTGAATAATATTCCATTGTATATATGTACCACATCTTCTTTATCCATTCATCTACTGATGGACATTTAGGTTGCTTCCATTTCTTGGTTATTGTAAATAGTGCTACGATAAACATAAGAGTGCATTTGTCTTTTTCAAACTGGGCTGCTGCATTCTTAGGGTAAATTCCTAGAAGTGGAATTCCTGGGTCAAATGGTATTTCTATTTTGAGTTTTTTGAGGAACCTCCGTACTGCCTTCCACAATGGTTGAACTAATTTACATTCCCACCAGAAGTGTAAGAGGGTTCCCTTTCTCCACATCCTCGCCAACATTTGTTTGTTGTTTGTCTTTTGGATGGTGGCCATCCTAACTGGTAAGAGGTGACATCTCATTGTGGTTTCAATTTGCATTTCTCTGATGATTAGTGATGTGGAGCATCTTTTCATGTGCCTGTTGGCCATCTGAATTTCTTCTTTGGAGAAGTGTCTGTTCAGCTCCTCTGTCCATTTTTTAATTGGTTTATTTGCTTTTTGTTTGTTGAGGTGCATGAGCTCTTTGTATAATTTGGAGGTCAACCCCTTAGCGGATATGTCATTTATGAATATATTCTCCCATACTGTAGGATGTCTTTTTGTTCTTCTAATGGTATCCTTTGCTGTACAGAAGTCTTTTAGTTTGATATAGTCCCACTTGTTCATTTTTGCTTTTGTTTCCCTTGCCTGGGGAGATATATTCATGAAGAAGTTGCTCATGTTTATGTCCAAGAGATCTTTGCCTGTATATTTTTCTAAGAGTTTTATGGTTTCATGACTTGCATTCAGGTCTTTGATCCATTTTGAGTTTACTTTGTGCGTGGGGTTAGACAATAATCCAGTTTCATTTTCTTACATGTAGCTGTCCATTTTTGCCAACACCAGCTGTTGAAGGGGCTGTCATTTCCCCATTGGCTATCCATGGCTCCTTTATCATATATTAATTGACCGTGTATGCTTGGGTTTATATCTGTACTCTATATTCTGTTCCAGTGGTCTATGGTTCTGTTCTTGTGCCAGTACCAAATTGTCTTGATTACTATGGCTTTGTAGTAGAGCTTGAATTCAGGGAGCCTTATTCCCCCTGCTTTATTCTTCCTTTGTTGGCAGCCGCACTCAGAAAATAGCGCCCAATGCAGGGCAGCCGGAAGGCCCCGAACTTCCTAATGACAAATCATCCCACACCACTAAACTACATGCTAATTGCGCCTTGGCATAAGGACCAATGAGACCCACCAAATGGTTATGCTAATAAGGCATATGGAGCCGCACCAACCAGGTCAGAGCATGAGAACTATATAAGCAAGCCTCTCCTTCCCCTCTGGGTCCTGCCCAACTCATTTGTTTCACAAAGAGCTGAAGAATAAAGCTTTCTGCAGAAGAATCCTGCTGTTGTTGCATGCTGTTCTTGCCGGAGAGGACGGGGCGCGCGACAAGTGGTGCCGAATCCCAGGAACCAGAACATCACCGGCGCAGGGAGGACCCTTCAGACATCTGGAGAGGATTCAGAACTGCAGGTCAGAAGAAAGCCCGGAGGGGTAAGTTCCGAGAGGCCCCTGCTTTTTAGGATGATGGTTGATGGTTCTCTGTAAATAAGGAGGCACCATGGGGAATGCACCGTCATTAGTCACGGCGCTGCAGACAGCTCTCAAAGAGCGAAACTTGAAGGTCTCCAGCAAAGTCTTAGGATCTTTTGTGAAGGAGATAGACCGTGTGGCCCCCTGGTTCATTTGTTCAGGGTCCCTCTCAATCCCGAGCTGGGACAAACTGGGGAAAGATCTTGATAGAGAGGAGGAGGAGGGTAGCCTGAGGGGAGGCACCAGGCCCCTCTGGAAACTGATTAGAGCTTGTCTGCAAGATGAGAGATGTGAAAAGGTAATAAAAGAAGGTCAGAGAGCATTGACAGATATCCAAGAGAGCATGTCAGAAACGGAACGGGAAACAGAGCGCGCGCGGCCGAAAAAAGGCCACAAAAACGAAGGTAAAGAAACCTCAGAGTGAGGGAGAAAGCCCGCCTAGGGCAAAAGTGAAAGAGCCCCGAGAAGCGAGTGACGATCGCCTCGGAGAAAATAGTAAATACCCCTGGAAAGAGTTGAGGGACCTCCAACTCTCCAATAGGGAATCTGAGGAGGAATTAACGTCTGCAGAGGAAGGGGAAGAAAATAGAACCGCAGAGTGTAGAAGTAAGGGAACCAGCAAAGTTGAAAAGCGGACCAAGGAAAAAATGAAAGCAGGGTGTCCCCCGACGCCCTTTGCCCCGCCACCTTATGTGAGTGGCGCACTCTCCTTTTGCCACCCAGATACTCTTCAGGCAATTAGACAAATGTTTCCTGTATTTGAGGATAATGGCGTACGCTCTCACCAGCCCCTGAGCCATAAACAAGTTAAGGAGTTAGCAGAATCCGTTCGGGCTTATGGGGTCAGTGCCAACTATACCATAGCACAAGTTGAGAGATTAACAGAGACAGCCATGACACCCGCAGACTGGCAATATGTAACTAAGGCATGCCTTTCTAGTATGGGGCAATACATAGAATGGAAGGCATTGTGGCATGATATCAGCATGACCCAGGCACGCGCAAACGCGGCCGAAGGACAGCCTGCGTGGTCATATGATATGCTGACGGGCCAAGGACAGTGGGTAGCTGACCAGACCGCCTTCCCCTTACAGGTATACGCACAAATAAACACGTGCGCCGCCAAGGCATGGAAAGCCCTCACCAACAAAGGAGAAGTATCAGGCAATTTGACAAAAATTATTCAGGGGCTGAGCGAGCCATTTTCTGACTTTGTCGCTCGTATGATGGAGGCCGCAGGCAGAATATTTGGAGATCAAGAACAAGCAATGCCCCTAGTGGAGCAATTAGTATTTGAACAATGTACCAAGGAATGCAGACAGGCGATAACACCCTGGAAACAAAAAGGGATACATGCCTGGTTGAAAGCCTGTAGAGAAATAGGAGGGCCACTCACCAACGCGGGCCTAGCCGCAGCCATATTACAGAGCCACAAACAAGCCAGGATCACTAACAGAAGTATTAAATGCTTTCACTAATCTGTCACGAGGCCTGTCCCAGTATCTTTCAGGAAACTGGTCCCAGGACTTTGATGGAGCACTAGAAGAGCTGCGGCGAGAAATTATCCACATCAACTCCACCCGTCTAGATATCTCCGTAGCGGAAGGACTCTCTTCCTGGTTCCTCAGAGCTCTCTCCCACGTCAAGGAGTGGGCGGGCATAGCTGGGATGGGCGTGTTCATGCTTGGAGGTCTCATGCTCCTACTCTGGTTGTTATGCAGACTCCGCAATCAACATAAGAAGGACAAGGTGATCCTTGCTCAAGCCCTAATGGCTATAGACGTTGGCGCCTCTCCCCAAGTGTGGCTCAATATGCTTAAGAAGGAAGCTCAGCTTTAGCTTGAGGTAGCTCTTGCACCCTGAGCCCATGTGGCACTGCACCAGGCCCGAGTACCTCATTGCTTAATCACAGCTTTCTTTAAGAAGCTCATGGTGCAAGAGGGTTGAGAAAAAGGGTCCAAACCCTTTGTACCAAGCGGTCCCAACGCCAGCCAGAGGATGCGAGGCAAAGCACTGCAAGAGGTCTTGGACCCCTCTGAGAGGCATGCCTGACTGCATAGGGGTAGATGCCCAGAACCCCTCTCCAAAAAGGGGGCATCAGGAAGTATGATGGAGGTCAGGCCTCTGTCTCCGCCTCTGCTGGCAAGTTCCGCCTTGAGCTTCTGTTAGACAAAAAAGGGGGAGATGTTGGCAGCCGCACTCAGAAAATAGCGCCCAATGCAGGGCAGCCGGAAGGCCCCGAACTTCCTAATGACAAATCATCCCACACCACTAAACTACATGCTAATTGCGCCTTGGCATAAGGACCAATGAGACCCACCAAATGGTTATGCTAATAAGGCATATGGAGCCGCACCAACCAGGTCAGAGCATGAGAACTATATAAGCAAGCCTCTCCTTCCCCTCTGGGTCCTGCCCAACTCATTTGTTTCACAAAGAGCTGAAGAATAAAGCTTTCTGCAGAAGAATCCTGCTGTTGTTGCGTGCTGTTCTTGCCGGCGAGGACGGGGCGCGCGACATTCCTTCTCCGGATTGCTTTGCCTATTTGGGGTCTTTTGTCATTCCATATGAATTTTAGAACTATTTGCCCTACTTCATTGAAGAATGCTGTAGGTATTTTGATACAAATTGCATTGAATCTCTACATTGCTTTAGGCAGGATGGCCATTTTGACAATATTAATTCTTCCTAGCCAAGAACATGGGATGAATTTCCATTTATTAGTGTCCTCTTTAATTTCTCTTGAGTGTCCTGTAATTTTCAGGGTATAGGTCTTTCATTTCCTTGATTAGCTTTATTCCCAGGTATTTTATTCTTTTTGATGCAATTGTGAATGGAATTCTTTTCCTGATTTCTCTTTCTGCTAGTTCATCATTAGTGTATAGGAATGCAACAGATTTCTGTGTATTAATTTTGTATCCTGCAAATTTGCTGAATTCAAATATTAGTTCTAATAGTTTTGGAGTGGATTCTTTAGGTTTTTTATGTACAATATCATGTCATCTGCACACGGGGACAGCTTGACTTGTTCCTTACCAATCTAGATGCCTTTTATTTCTTTGTGTTATCTGGTTGCTGTGGCTAGGACCTTCAGAACTATGTTGAATAAAAGTGGGGAGAGTGGGCATCCTTGTCTTGTTCCCAATCTTAAAGGAATAGCTTTCAGCTTCTCACTGTTAAGTATAATGTTGGCTGTGGGTTTATCATATATGGCCTTTTTTATGTTGAGGTACTTGCCCTCAATACCCATTTTGTTGAGAGTTTTTTTTTCATAGATGGATGTTGAATTTTGTCAAATGCTTTTTCAGCATCTATGGATATGATCATGTTGGTTTTTTCCTTCTTTTTGTTGATGTAGTGGATGATGTTGTTGGATTTTTGAATGTTATACCATCCTTGCATCCCTGGGATGAATCCCACTTGATCATGATTTTGATGTATTTTTGAATTCAGTCTGCTAATATTTTGTTGAGTATTTTTGCATCTTTGTTCATCAGGGATATTGGTCTGTAATTTTCTTTTTGTGGTGTCTTTGCATGGTTTTGGTATTCGAGTGATGTTGGCCTTGTAGAATGAGTTTGGCAGTATTCCCTCCTCTTCTAATTTTTGAAAAACTTTAAGGAGGATGGGTATTAAGTCTTCACTAAATGTTTTATAAAATTCAGCACTGAAACCATCTGGTCCAGGGATTTTGTTCTTAGGAAGGTTTCTGATTACCAATTCAATTTCTTTGCTGGTAATTCATCTATTCAGATTTTCTCTTTCTTTCTGGGTCAGCCTTGGAAGATTGCATTTTTCTAGAAAGTTGTCCATTTCTTCTAGGTTATCCAGTTTGTTAGCATATAATTTTTCATAATATTCTCTCATAATTGTTTGCATTTCTGTGGTGTCCTTAGTGATTTTTTCCTTTCTCATTTCTGATTCTGTTTATGTGTGTAGACTCTTTTTTTCTTGATAAGTCTGGCTAGGATTTATCTATTTTGTTTATTTTCTCAAAGAACCAGCTCTTGGTTTCGTTGATTCTTTCTATTGTTTTATTCTTCTCGATTTTATTTATTTCTGCTTTACTCTTTATTATGTCCCTCCTTCTTCTGAATTTGGGCCTCATTTGTTCTTCCTTTTCTAGTTTTGTTGTGAGTTTAGACTGTTCATTTAGGATTGTTCTTCTTTCCTGAGTTATGCCTGTATTGAAATACATTTCTCTCTTAGGACAGCCTTCACTGTGTCCCACAGATTTGGTGTTGTTGAATTATTGTCATCATTTGTCTCCATATATTGCTTGATCTGTGTTTTTATTTGGTCATTGATCCATTGATTATTTAGGAGCATCTTATTTAGCCTCCATGTGTTTGTGGGATTTTTTGTTTTCTTTATGTAATTTATTTCTAGTTTCATACCTTTGTGGTCTGAGAAGCTGGTTGGTACAATTTCAATCTCTTAGAATTTACTGAGGTTCTTTTCTACTCTTGAAAATGTTCCGTGTGCACTTGAGAAGATTGTGTATCCTACTGCTTTTGGATGGAATGTTCTGTAGATGTCCATTAGGTCCATCTATTCTAATATGTTGTTCAGTCCCTGTGTCTCTTTACTTATTTTCTGTCCAGTTGATTTGTCATTTGGAGTGAGTGGTGTGTTGAAGTCTCCTAAAGTGAATGCATTGCATTCTATTTCCCACTTTAATTGTTAGTATTTGTTTCACACATGTAGGTGATCCTGTGTTGGGTGTATAGATATTTATAACAGTTATATCCTCTTGTTGGACTGACCCCTTTATCATTATGTAATGTACTTCTTTGTCTCTTATTACTTTCTTTGTTTTGAAGTCTATTGTGTCTGATACAAGTACTGCAACTCCTGCTTTTTTCTCACTTTCATTTGCACAAAATATCATTTTTCCATCCCTTTACTTTCAGTCTGTGTATGTCTTTGGGTTTGAAATGAGTTTCTGCAACTCCTGCTTTTTTCTCACTTTCATTTGCACAAAATATCATTTTTCCATCCCTTTACTTTCAGTCTGTGTATGTCTTTGGGTTTGAAATGAGTTTCTTGTAGGCAGCATAAAGATGGGTCTTGTTTTTTAATCCATTCAGTTATTCTGTCTTTTGGTTGGTGCATTTAGACCATTTACATTTAGGGTGAATATTGATAGGTATGTACTTACTGCCATTGCGGGCTTTAGATTTGTAGTTACCAAAGGTTCAAGGGAAGCTCCCTTACTATCTAACAGTCTAATTTAACTCACTTCGTGTGCTATTACAAACTCAACCTAAAGGGTCTTGTTTATTCCCCCTCCTTTCTCTTCCTTCTCCATTCTTTGTATGTTATGAATCATATTCTGTACTGTTTGTCTATCCCTTGGATGACATCTATTCAACCTTAGGAATACTTCCATCTATAGGAGTCCCTCCAAAATGCACTGTAGAGGTGGTTTGTGGGAGGTAAATTCTCTTAGCTTTAGCTTATCTGAAAATTGTTTAATCCTTCCTTCAAATTTAAATAATAACCTTTCCAGGTATAGTAATCTTGGTTCAAGGACCTTCTGCTTCATTGCATTAAATATATCTTGCCACTCCCTTCTGGCATGTAAGGTTTCTATTGAGAAGTCTGATGATAGCCTGATGGATTTTTCCTTTATATGTGATCTTTTTTCTCTCTCTAGCTGCTTTTAAAAGTCTGTCTTTATCCTTGATCTTTGCCATTTTAATTATTATATATCTTGGTGTTGTCTTCCTTGCATCCCTTGTGTTGGGACATCTGTGCACCTCCATGGCTTGAGAGGCTATCTCCTTCCCCAGATTGCAGAAATTTTCAGCAATTACCCCCTCAGTGACACTTTCTATCCCTTTTTCTCTCTCTTCTTCTTCTGGTACCCCTATTATGTGAATATTGTTCCATTTGGATTGGTCACACAGTTCTCTCAATATTCTTTCTTTCTTAGAGATTTTTTCTCTGTGCCTCAGCTTCTTTGTATTCCTCTTCTGTAATTTCTATTCCATTTACCATCTCTTCTACTATATCTAACCTGCTTTTAAATCTCTCCATTGTATGTTTCATTTCAGATATGGAATTTCTTAATGATTGAATCTCTGACTTAAATTCATTACTGAGTTCTTGAATATTTTTCTGTACCTCCATAAGCATGTTTATGACTTTTATTTTGAACTGTCAGGCAGATTGGTGAGTTCAGTTTCATTTGGCTCTTTTTCTGGGGTTTGTGAGATTTTGGCCTGAACCATATTCTTTTGACATTTCCTATTTCTATGTGGTGCCCACTAGTGCCCAGAAGCTCTAGTCTCTGGAGCTGCTCAGCCCCTAGAGTGAGGTTGGGTGTCATAGGGGAGTGGAGCTAGTGTCTGGGGGGAGGAAAAATATGTTTCTTGATTCCCGTCTGTGGTGCCTGTCTCCAGTGTCAGAGCCAATGGGCCAAGCACACAGGTAGAAGCTTCTGTGCTTTGCATCTCTAATTGTTGTAGGTGGGGCCTCCCTCTGGCTGGCCTGAAGCCAGTACAGTGACTGCCAGCTTGCAAACTGATGCCCGCAGGCTAGGAGGAAGGCGCAGCAGGCTGCATGTCACAGTGGCGGGCTTCAGAGCTGAGTAGGCAGCCACGGGCACAGGGCACCTGACGCTCCTCAAAGTTCCCAACCAGCTGGGCTGAGCACACCCAAACAACCTTGTCCAGCTCTCCCCTCCCCTACACAGCAAGTTCTGTGCAAACCCCACCCCTTCAGTAGCCTTCTTGCTGCTAGGAAGCCTCTCAGAATGCTTGCCTGTGCTCTGACACAGAGCAGCCAGGTGTGGATCCCCTCCTCCACAAATGGCTGGAATCTCAGTCTGTCAAGCACTCAGCCTGTCCAAGCTCCCCAACGTCCAGAGCACCACACAATACAGGTTTCTGCTCACAAAGCAGATCTCCAGGGCTAGGTGTTCAGCAGTGCCAGGCTTTCACCCATTCCCTGCTCCATTTCTCTTCCTCCTGCCCATGAGCTGGGGTGGGGGAAGGGTTTGGGTCCCCCCAGATCAAGGCTTTCATACATTACCCTGTTTTGTGAGGTCTGCTCTGCTCATGAGGCCTCTATGCAGACTGGTTCAGCCTTCTTTTTTGTTGCTTTTTTAGGGTTAGTTGTATGTATTAACTATATTTTTGTACTATTTGTGGTTTTGGAAGGAGTTCTCCATCTCACCTCTCACACTGCCATCTTGAATCTCTCCTTCATTATTTTTAAGTGTATTGTTTAATTATGAGTTTAGAGGTTTCCTTGTGCATTGCTGATTTGTTATCTGATACTATTACAGTAAACTAACATGCTCCAAATAATCTTTTAAATGTGTTTTGTGACCCAGGATATGGTCTATGTTGGTGAATGTGCCATGGATGCTTGAAAAAAAAAAGTGCATTCTTTTGTTGGATGGTTATAAAATGATTATTTCTTCTTACACTCCCTACCAGCAGTGTATGAGTTCTCACTGATCCTCTCCAACCTTCCTAATGCTAGAGATGTAATTTTTGCTAATTTCATATGTAAAAATTGGTATATCCTGTGCTTCAATTTTCATTTGCCCCTATATTAAGGAGGCTGAGCATCTTTCCACATGTATTAGCGGTATGTATTTCCTCTTAAGTGAAAAGCCCGTGTGTAACAGAGAATTACTAATGTCCATAAGTTGCCCTGAATTTCCCAGATCTGCAATTAGGTGTGGTCAAGTGGGTTCTGGGTTCAAAGTAATGTCAGTGTAAGAGATATGAGTGTAGGTCTCTTCTAAGTCTGGCCCTTAAAAATACCCAGTGTGATCCAACTTCTGCTGCATCAAGTTTAGAGGCCAGATGTTCTGGGTGGCATAACTACAAGATGGAAAGGGGCCACTTGAATTTTCTTACTTTCCATGAAAATGGAATATCCTTCATTTCCTGTAGGGTAGAACATTTTGTGGTACACTTTTAAAATTTCACCCTCCTTTGGATAGTATCTAACTCCAAGGTGATAAAAATTTTTAATGTAATCAAAGCCTAGTGGATAAACAAATACAGCATATTTACTTAAGGTCATTCTTCATATTGTATACACACAGACCAATGAATGTAAAACCTGAGGTCAATAGTGAAATACATACAGGTTTTCCTTCCCTACTCAAAATAAAAATTTTAAACTATGCAATCTCAGAATCTCATCAACACATGCTCTCCTTTGACAAATGATTCATAGAATGCAAAGAAACGACATCCTAACATTATGTACAACCTTTGTTAATGAAAAAACAGAAGCAGACATAACCATTAAAGATGTATTACTGTTAATTAGTTGTGCCCTAAGGGGCATTATTGAAAGAAAATGTGCTGCACAGAAAAGCTATATAGTTCCAGATGAACAAATGCATATTAAACACTGGAAATAATACAGTCCTCCATAATTTCTCCACATTTGAAGCTGACAGTATTTTTCTCTAAAAAGTTTGAAGATTTAATTCCACTGTTTCTGGTGGTCATTGCTGGTAACACATTCTAATTTCTATTTGGTGATAACTCCTTTCCTTTGGCTGCTTGCAAAGTCTTCTTTGCTTATAGTATTGTATAGGACACTGAAAAATGTCTTATGTATGGATTTCTTTTTCCTTACCCTGTTTGGGATGATGTTGATAAAGGGATTCAATTTACGTAACTTTAAGAAAATCACAATCATACATCTCTTCAAATAATGACCCTTCTTCCTCTTTCTTGGCTCCAGGAACTCTGATTACATAAAGATTAGACCTTTTTATTTTATCTTCTACATCAGAGGTTGACAAACTTTCTCAGTAAGAGGTCAAGATATTCTAGGCTTTGAGGGCCACAAAGTGTTGTATTTGAACTCTGCCATTACAGCACAAAGGCAGTCATAGACAGTATGTAATAGTACAGATAGATCTGTCTTCCGACCAAAAAAACAACACACAACCTGGATTTGACCTGTGGGCTGTCGTTTGCCAACCCCTGCTCTAAATCTCTTAACATCTCTTTTACATTTTCCTTCCCCTTTTGTCTATGTGCTGTATCCTGATACATTTATTTGGATATATTTTGTAGCTCACTGATTATCTCTTCTGTTTAATTGTCTTAACCCATCAAGATTTTATTTATTTCAACACTTTCCCTTCTAAAAGTCTCATTTTTCCCAAATGTTCCCAATTCCCTCTAAAATATTATTTCTTTAAACATTTTACAAATAGCTGTTCTACTGCATGCAGTCTTAGGGAGAAGGGGATGTACTGATTTATAGCTGTTGGTTTCTACAACTCTCATGGTGGGTTGCTTTTTTATCAGTACTCTTTGATCATGAGCTAATTTCTTACCCTGAATTTGTAATGATCCTGCTTATGCCTATAGCCAACCTAGGCCTCTTCAGCCTCTTGAAGACCTCCCCTGGACTTTCCCACTTCAAGATTGGTCCTGGCACAATTAGCACAACATTGTTCTTCGTATCTGGCCTCATGGAAATCCCATCATCCCAGTTGCTTACTGTTCTCCTCCCAACTAATTGTATGTGTGTGTGTGTGTGTGTGTGTGTGTGTGTGTGTTGCTGGGAAAGGTCGGGGGAGGGGATTCTGACAGATCTTCCCCGACTCTTGGAGACAGGCAATGACTCAAAAAATGGGTCCCTTGCAGGATATATTTGAACCTACAAACAAAACTGGTAGGTCTCTAACTTTAATTCTAATCTAATCCCAATTAAAATTCTAATGGTGTTTAATTTACTCAATTTTTACAAATTGGCTGAAGTGACTACAAATTTCTTCATGAATGACAGCAATGGCAATTCAAAGGTTTATCAATAGTGGTAGGATAATCAGTAGCTCTCTGACTGCCTATCTAATACCATATATAAAAACATCCTTAATCCATGTGGAATTTTAGTCTAAAAATTAAGTCAAAATGTGTAAAAATGCTTGTCAAAATGGCAGAATATCTAGACACTATAAAGGGAAATCAAGACATATGACTACATAATGCTTAAAATTTTAATGGAGAGGAGAGTGAATCTCAAAAAAAAAAAACAATGGATTGTGAAAAAAATGTTTCTAAATAGAAAAGGAAAGGAAGGTGTTGGGAGGAGTATTGTGTATTTTCCTCTGTTCTTGTCCCCGCTGCAACAAAGAATTTAAGGGCAGAGACACAGTAGTGACACAAAATAAAAATTTTATTTAAAATTACTTAAAGAGAGAAAAACTGCAGGTGACCTCAGGGAGGAGAGGAGCCCTGAAAGGCTGGAGAAAGTTAAAGGTTAAAAGATTATGCACTTAGAAAGTGCAGGTGACCCCAGAGAGAGGTGCACACTGAAAGGTTGGGGGTTCCCCCCTTTTAAGGGATTTTCAGTATGTGACAAAGGGCTAAGGGTGTGGATTTGTTAAGTGGTCTCAAGATGTTTATCTTTGATGAGACATTAAGTCTTTTCTTATCAGTTGTGGGTGAAATTGAAACATTTCCAGAATATCTCACCTGGCTTTAGTATATCTGCATATCCATAGGCATTCAGAGGTGGAAAGAAGTATGGCTTTAGTGCATTTGCATCTTTCCTCAGGGGTGGAGAAGTTCATCTCCATTTCAGTGGGTGATTACCTGGGCAACAGAGGGCTTATCTGTACCTGAGAGGTGAGGGGGAAGAGGGATGTTGCTGCTGCTTGAGCAGAAGAAAGACGGCTTGGGACTGCAGTTTGTGAGCAATAAGTGGGTTTTAAACTTTATTTCTCCCTTTGACTGATTTTGCCCCGGGATTTCCTTTCCCCACTTAGAATTGGCGTAGTATTGGCAGCATTCCTGTGAACCCGAAATCTGTCATAATGGGTGCGACCTTTGGGAGAGCCTCCCCTAGAAATGATGGGAGAAGCGGTGCTCGCGCTGAGGGACATGTGTCTACACTCGTGTGGTCATGGAGGCACCACCACTGCTGCTGGCCACGCCGACCCCGGCCCGTGGCCCAAGCCTAAGCCTACTGCTTTTGCCACTGCTGCTGCTCTTGCTGCCGGCTGGAGCCTGGTCACAACTATGGAAAGGAGCAGAGGTCCGGGTCACCTTGAAGCAACTGGCTGCCGTGTACCATGCCTTGCTGGCTTCAGAGCCCATCACCAGAACAGTTCCAACCAAAGTAATAACCTCCTATCCCATCACGGGGTGGGTGCGAGACTGGACCCACAGGCCACGGAGTGGTGTAGCACAGACACCTACTGTATATCATGTGACTGCCCACCTGCCTTTGGCATCCCCAGGGAATGATGAAGCAGACACATTGGCCCAGATGCGCTGGCTAGAAGGAAAGCCTGCCTCTGATGTGGTCCAATGGCTACATCAGAGTTTGTTGCACATGGGACAAAAGACAATGTGGGCCTGTCGGTGGGGCTTGCCTTTCACCTTTGAAGAAGTCAGCTGAGCCTGGAAGGAGTGCCCTGCATGTTGTGCAGATCAGCAAACCACCAAGAGGGGCCTAGAGCGTCTCTCTGCAGCCTATGGTCGGTCACCGGTTACTGAGAACAATCGAGGTACCCGCTTTATTGGACATGTGTTGCAAGGATGGGTGCAGCAATTAGGAGTAAAATGGACATGGCCCTGGACATTTCAACACATGGACTAATGATGGCTGGCTCTTCTGGCATCTTGGGGAAAAGGCCTGGAAGCTGGCCTTCTGTGTATTCCTGTAATAACAGCAAAGTGACCCCCCACTATCACGGTTATTTCCTTCTATGGTCTTTTTGTCCTGGATGTGCCCCCTGGCTGCAGCTGCTGTGTGATGGCTGGAATGGATGAGCTTTGGGCTTAATCTGCATGGGACTTTGAACCTAGCTGAATCCTCTGGCTTGAGAATTATGATTGTGTTGCTGTTGTCAAGAAAATAATGTTTAAAGAGGCTTGACTTTGTCTAATGTTTGGTAGAAGTTTTGTGAACAATCTAGCATGATTGTTAGGTGAAGGGTCCCCACCAGTAAGATGGCAAATTCCGGCTTCTCTTCGGGGTCCTCAGTTCCTGCCGGCGCCACCTGAAGCCCAATCACCTCTCGCCCCCCTCCCAATCCCAGCACCTAGCCAACAGCCACCAGCCCCGTAGAAGTGACACCTCAATCAATTCATGCCCCCTCCTATATAACCCAGCACCTTTCCCTAATAAAGCGGAACTCTCCGGTGAATTGCTGCTATGTGTCGCTCCTTTCCTTTCATTAGGAATGAGTAAACAAGTGTAGAAATGTATTTTACGCTTAGTGAGAGATTGTGCTGTAAAGTACATTTACTTAATCTGCATAGGCTGAATACTCTGGCTTGAGGATTATCAAGATTTTATTGCTGTTGCTATTGCATGTTACTAGATTGGTCGGAAGAGGGGGATCGAGCAAATTGTAAGGCGAAATTTCTGGAAGGGTAGATTGTAGGTAAAATTGAAACATTTCCAGAATATCTCACCTGGCTTTAGTATATATGCATATCAATAGGTGTTCAGAGGTGGAAAGAAGTATGGCTTTAGTGCATTTGCATCTTTCCTCAGGGGCAGAGAAGTTCATCTCCATATCAATAGGTGATTAGCTGGGCAACGAGGACTTACCTGTACCTGAGAGGTGAGGGGGAAGGGGAGTGTTGCTGCTGCTTAAGGAGAAGAAAGACAGCTTGGGACTGTAGTTTGTGAGCAATAAGTGGGTTTTAAACTTTATTTCTCCCTTTGACTTGTAAAGGAGTGCAGAGAGCATTAAGAGTCAGGAAAAAGAACTAATAAAACTTAGCTAAACCTTAACAGCAGACCATTCCAGAATAGTAAGAGATTCAATGTCTAAACTTAGAGACCAGATCAAAGGAAGAGAGAGCGAGAGGCCAGCCAAGGGCTATTTGAATCCTAGTTTACTAAATCCCCATGGTTTACAACCCTGATATCCACCCTGGCAGGGCCCTTGGTTATTTTTATACTGCTTCTCACTTTAGGTCCCTGTATCTTAAACCGGCTAATAGCCTTTGTTAGGGAAAGAGTGAGTGCTGTTCAGGTGCTAATGCTGAGACTGCAGTATCATTCACTCACACAGCAGGAAGAAACAAACATTCCATGATTGGAATGGTCAAAGGAAAGTGGGGAAATGTAGAATCTAAGCATTAGTAAGATTAGTAAATTAGCATAAGCATAGCCATCTTAGAAACCTAGAAACCATTTTCTGAGAGTGTGACTCAGAGGAAAAAAAAAAAAACAAAAAAACAAACCCTGGGTCTGGGTAAGGCCTTGAAAAACAAGTTAATCATGAGCACCGGGTGGTGGGCAGCTGTGACCCTTGGTCAGCTAACCTTGGTCAGTTAATCTTACATACCAAGCTTATCGTGCAGAACCTCCCTAACCATTGAGGAGTAGTCTTACCCTGCCCTTGCTTAACCCCAGGATATATGTCTTGCAAGAATAATGTATAGTTATAGAAAATTGCTATGAGTTAAGTGCTTTGAAATTGCTATATAAACCCTTGGCTCTGAGTGCTCGGGGTCCTTGTTGAGACCCGCTGCATCGGGCTGACTTGGACCCCAGCTAGCTGGCTGAATAAAGACTTTGCTTGAATTTACATCTCTATGCCTGTGTAGTTTGTTCTCTGGAGAAGCCTCGGAAGCCTGGACCCTAACAGACTGATTTTGGTTTTTAGAGGTATTTTGCCCCGGGATTTCCTTTCCCCAGATTTACATCAGTCTTCCAGGTAGTTCTGCAAATCAGCTTAACACAAGAAATTTACTGTTCTGGTTCCCTCCCAGGATAGCAACTTCTTCATCTGGGAGCATATGAATCAAGACTGCCTGCCCTTTCTCCAAGGTGGGCTGAGTTATTGTCTGTTTGCTAAAGAGTATGTTAAGAATTTTACTTCTTAACTTCTTGGGTTTTTTAAAATGCAATTTTAGCTTTAAGATGCAATCTTCCTGTCTTTATTATGCTATTTATAGGTGGGCCTTTTAGCAGGCTAAAGTAAATCTTACAATGGCATGATCTAATTGACACAATGAAGACATGGGCTATGCTCAGATACTTTTCATTTCTGGGAAGTATTCAAACATTCAAGGCCAAGTTGCTCCTGACCTTTTGAGTTTTAACTGATTAACTGATTAACTCTGAGTATTTTCTGGCTTTCTAGTTTTAACTGGTTAACTGAGTCCTTTCTAGTGGACTTTACTGACCTTCCTCTCCACCTCACTCATATCTATTTTCCTGCTTAACAAAGGAAGGCAGATAAGGAAGGAAGGAGCCTACAAATTGATAGGAAGAAGATAACCCAAAAGGAGAATGACTAAATGACATTAGTGACTAGGCAAGTCACATGGCTAACAAATGAAAGATAATGAACTCCATTTGTAGTCTGGGAAATGCAAATTAAAGAAACCAATTATAGTTTTTCCATGCAGGTTAACAAGGAATATGAGAGCAGTAACATCCAGTGCTGGTGGGGATAATGGGAAAGTAGTACTTTCAACTTACAGGAATGTGATGTGCTCTAACATTTTTTTGAAGTTACTGGCACCATATATTCTATTTAAAACTACCTCTTTTGACTATTAACTTCTTATCCAGGAGCTCTACTCTTTAGAAATAGAAGCATAGTTGTGTAAAGCTATTTTAAACAGGATATTTCAGCATTGTTCATGGTGGAAAAAGACTGGAATCAAAGGAATCAACAGAAAATTTATATGAATTATGCTATGGCTATTCTAAGTAATGCTGTGCAGCCTTTAAAAAAAAAAAGAACTAGTCCATATCCATCTAAAGACCTAGACAGATGCTTATGGTGCATTAAAAAGCAGTTGGTAACATATGTAAATAATTGTGTTTTGTAAAACACAAGCCCCTCAAAGTCCCTACATGTCCATATTTGGAATAGTGTAGAGACTAAAATAATGTAAGTTTTGATATCTTAATAATTGGGGTGGGGAAGAAACTCTTACTATCTCTATATTTTATCTTTAAATCATATCTGAAAGCTTTGTGATTAAAAATGAGAAAATAACAGTTTATAGTTATATTCATGTATAAATGACTAGTATTTGTATTGGCAAATTGGCTTCAACTGTTGACTGCTACATAATTATGTACAAATTAATAAATTGACATGTAACAGACAGTATTTATAAAATATTACTACCTAGGATATATGAAGAACCATAAATAAAAGGAAACAAGAATTTTCATAAAGAGTGACTACACCAAAAAGCACTGAAATTCACTTTGAAGGGTGAGTTGTATCTTAATAATTTTTGAATTCCTATAAAGAAAAAAATTCTAAATGGGAGGAGGATTTGAGGAGCCAACTTGAAGAAGGCTGAGTTTTGACCTCCAGAAAAACCAGTTGGTATGCCGGTAACTACCTAGACGAGGGATCACTGATGGTGGAAACCAGAATTGCTACAGCAATGACCCTGGGGAAGAAAATTAAGATCTCTACCTTAAATGAGAGCCTAAGCAATTCATCCTCAGTAGCAGGGGAAAACGAGCATCTGAATAGTGTTCTTATGATGTGGTAGTGGAAGCCTGTGGAAATCCTCCTCAGATTGCTTCTTTCACCTTAGTGAAAAAGAAATAGACAGCACAGATTGATGGTGGTGGAGCTGGTACTGAAGGTCTAGGCACAATGGATATACAAAAGAATTGACTCTTTAAGGAGAATGGACCATGCAAATGCACAGGATTTCTGGGCAGCATTATGGTTGGCTTGAGTTTATGCTTGTGCATTTGAAACATGACTGGAGATCATGTTTGCATGTGTTCCTCTAGCTACTGTTGGCTTCATGGGTACAGAACAGGAAAATGGATTTAATAAGGATTTGAGTTCTGCCAAGTGAATACAACAGCAAAAAGGAGTAATGAGATTGAGAGTGAATGTAAGGGAGTGACTCTAAATAATACACCCTAAACTCTGGATTAGAGAGATGTGAGGGCCCGAAGGGGAGAGTTACTGTGAAAAGAGACTAGGATTAATGGATAGTAGGTCCTTAATGAGGTCTAATTATTATTGGAGTCAAGGTCCTGTCTGGAGTCAAGTTAGGAAAAGATAGGAGGAGATAGTAAGAGACTAGGGTGCTTGATATTGAGACTAAGGAAGGGTTTTAGTTATTGGTAATGACAAAGGGGTGGCTATAGTTGATTAGATATTAAGATCATTGGCACAGCAGTTAAGGGACTGAGGAAAAGTGTCTGAGAGTGACAGTGAGGCAGAACCTAAATTCTCTGGGAACAAGGAGTGAACCAGGGATGGCAAATGACTATGAGTACAGTCTGATGATCATGAAAAACAAAGGTGGGGGTATTTAGTGAGGAGGAATAGTCAGCAAGTGGCACTCCAAAGGTAAGAAACACATTACTGAAGAAACAGGCATGAAACAAAAGCCTGCAGGAGAGAGTCCATGTTCAGTTAGAGAAGTGGTTCTCAAACTTCAGTGTATTAGAATCACCTGGAGGGCTTGTTCAACTACAGATCGCTGAGCCCCACGTTTTGATTTAGTTAAGATGAAGTCTGAGAATTTGCATTCCTACAGTGATCCCAGATAATGCTGATGTACTGATACAGCTGGTCTGGAGGCACTTCCAGAACGACTCAAGAATAAAAAGGGAAAAAACAAGCGAAAAGGTTTATTATATAGGGAATGTTGTTCAGGACTGATCAGGAACCCTAGAAAATACAATGAAAACATTACAGAGGTTGGAGAGGAGTAAGAGATGAGTACAGGCAAGGGGTTCTCACAAAGTGAGGATTTACTTAAAGGCAAAAAAAAGTTACATGCAATATATCATGCATGTAGTTAACAGAAGTAAACTCTGCAAGAAGTTGAGAAGCCAAACAATCTTTTACTAAAGAATAATGCATAATATAAGAATCAGTTATAAGCTGATATCTTCTCTACTGACTTTTTCATCAACCTACAAAAAGGTTATTGAGTATTTACAACATGACAGGCCCCCTACAGACTGAGCAAAGGTTAGTGTTAAGTTGGTTCAACAAAAACACTGATAACCATAACATAGCTCTCAATAAGGGCTGCTCAAGTATTTACAGGAAAACCTCAAGTAAGCCCTATTCTTTAATGTAAAAGGATATGTTAATAAAACTTAATTTCTTTTAATAGACAAAGATAATTAACTGACCAGTTTTATTAGTTAAAGGCAGTTGTTGAAAGAGTTAATGTGTATTTGACAGAAGTAAATTTTTATTTACTATTTTCATTCTCTCTTCAAAATGGAATATTTCCCATAGGTCTTAAAGGTATTACATAATATTAAAAAGAAACAGAAAATACTGAAAAGTCTGAAGAAAATGAAAAAAACAAACCTGTAATCCCATCACCTAAACGCAGCCACTAGAGGCAATTGTGTATTTCTGATGTATCTTTCCAAAAATACATATTGAATATATGAAATATAGACATATCTATATATATATATATATATGATCTTTTAGGAAATGCATACTGTTTAGTATATACACACTAATTTCTTGATTAAAAATAGGTATAGTTGAAAAGGTATAACTGTTACTTGCATTCTGGCTGTTTCATGAAGGCATCACTACCATTTTAGCCACTAGATAATCATGTTTTTAAAATGGCTGATAGTTTAAGATACTTCAAAAATTATTATATTGATTAAAAAACGAATGGACTTCTCTTTCTAGAGTACAAATATTGAATTTTTACTTTAGATTACATCATAATAACTTAGTGTGTCTGAGCCATGTTACATGTGAATCCAAAACTTTAAAATACATGAAGCTGACACATAAATTTATACATAAGTGCAACTTGAGAACGATGAAACAAAAAGTACTTTAGATTTAAATTTGAAAAGACTATAAGTAAAAGTTAAAACATTCATTGCTGTCACACATATTAATAGATGTTCCTATAGAAACTTACATAATGTTAATTCTTTAAACTAAATTTCAATATAAATTTTGAATATAGAATCAGCAGAGTATCTTATTTAGCCTGACACTCAAAGAAACCAAATATCATTTGTTAGAGGTTGTAAATATTTTTGAAGGCAGACAAATACTTGTTTTAAAAGTTAAAAACTCAACAAGAAGTATGTTTTCTTATATACTCTTATATATTTTTCATTTTTAAATATGGAGCTCTTAGGGACTTGGATTGCTTACAGAGTCTGTGATACATAGTAGACAATTATTTGTAAAATGAGTCACACCTGGAAATTTATTTTTAGGGATCCAAAATTATAAAATTTCCTGTAGTTATAGTTATGTAATTTAAAAATGAACATACAGCTATTAAAAAATATAAGTGAAAATTGTTTAATCATATTAATGCAGTCAAAATACAATATAAGATATTTTGGTGTCTGAAAGCAAACATACCATATACATTTATATCTTTTTTATATCATTCATTTTAAGCTGATGGTTAATTAAAAGTTAATCAAAGTTGTTTTCAAACATTGTCATGATGTCTCTTTGAAGAGTCATATCAATGGTACTGGCCATCTGTAGAAGAAAGGAAAATTTAAATGTTACATAAAAAATTTATGCCTTCATTACAACTATATAAAAATGATAATGCATTCAAGATGGCGGCATGAGAGGTGAGATGGAGAATTCCTCCGAAAACCACAGACAGTATGAAAATGTAGTTAATTGATACAACCTTAAAACAACAAGAAAGGCTGAACCAGACTGCACACAGACCTTACGAACAGAGCAGACCTCAAGAAACAGGGTAATGTAGGAAAGCCTTAATCAGGTGGGACCCAAGCCCTTCCTTGACCCCAGCTCACCATCAGGAGGAAGAGAAACAGCAGGGGAGGGGGTGGAAGCCTGGGAGTGCTGAACACCCAGACCTGGAGGTCTGCTTTGGGAGCAGAAACCTATACTGTGTGGTGCTCTGGATGCTGGGGAGCTCAGACAGGTGGAGTGCAGATTATGGCCATTTGTGGAGGAGGGAATCCACACCCAGCCGCTCTGGAAGAAGGGAAAGGCAGGCAGTCTGAGAGGCTTCCTAGCAGTGAGAGGTCTGCTGGAGGAGTGGGGTTTTCACGGAGCTTGCTACGCGGGGGAGGGGAGAGCTGGACAAGGTTGTCTGGGTGCACTCAGCCCAGCTAGTTGGGAACTTTGAGGAGCTTCAGGGGCCCCATCCCCCTGGCTGTCTACTCAGCTCCAAGGCCCCTCACTGTGACATGCAGCCTGCTGCGCCTTCCTCCTAGCCTGCCAACACTGGTTCACAAACCTGCAGTCACTGTGCTGGCATCAGGCCAGCCAGAGGGAGGCCCTGCCAACAACAGCTAGAGAAGCAAAGCACAGAGGCTTACACCTGTGTGCTTGGCCCACTGGCTCTGACACTGGAGACAGGTACTGCAGACGGGAATCAGGAAATAGATCTTTTCTTACACAGGCACCAGCTCCCCTCTCTAATGACCCCCAACCTCACTCTAGGGACTGAGCAGCTCCAGAGACTGGAGCTTCTGGGCACTAGTGGGCACCACATAGAAATAGGAAATGTCAAAAGAATATAGGTCAGACCAAAATCTCACAAACCCCAGAAAAAGGCCCAAATGAAACTGAACTCACCAATCTGCCTGATGGAGAGTTCAAAATAAAAATCATAAACATGCTTATGGAGGTACAGAAAAATATTCAAGAACTCAGTAACGAATTTAAGTCAGAAATTCAATCATTAAGAAATTCCATATCTGAAATGAAACATACAATGGAGAGATTTAAAAGCAGATTAGATGTAGTAGAAGAGATGGTAAATGGAATAGAAATTACAGAAGAGGAATACAAAGAAGCTGTGACACAGAGAAAAAAGAATCTCTAAGAATGAAAGAATATTGAGAAAATTGTGTGATGAATCCAAATGGAAGAATATTTGTATTATAGGAGTACCTGAAGAAGAAGAAGAGAGAAAAAGGGATAGAAAGTGTCATTGAGGAGGTAATTGCTGAAAACTTCCCCAATCTGGGGAAGGAGATAGTCTCTCAAGCCATGGAGGTGCACAGATGTCCCAACACAAGGGATGCAAGGAAGACAACACCAAGAAATAAAATAATTAAAATGGCAAAGATCAAGGATAAAGACAGACTTTTAGAAGCAGCTAGAGAGAGAAAAAAGATCACATATAAAGGAAAATCCATCAGGCTATCATCAGACTTCTCAACAGAAACCTTACAGGCCAGAAGGGAGTGGCAAGATATATTTAATGCAATGAAGCAGAAGGGCCTTGAACCAAGAATACTATGCCTGGCAAGGTTATCATTTAAATTTGAAGGAGGGATTAAACAATTTTCAGATAAGAAAAAGTTGAGAGAATTTACCTCCCACAAACCACTTCTACAGTGCATTTTGGAGGGACTCCTATAGACGGAAGTGCTCCTAAGGCTGAATAGATGTCACCCAAGGGATAGACAAAGAGTACATAATATGATTAATAACATACAAAGAATGGAGGAGGAAGAGAAAGGAGGGGGAATAAAGAAGACCCTTTAGGTTGGGTTTGTAATAACAGAGTTAGACTGTTAGATACTAAAGAAATTACCCTTGAACCTTTGGTAACCACGAATCTAAAGCCTGCAATGGCAGTAAGTACATACTTATCAATAATCACCCTAAATGTAAATGGACTGAATGCACCAATCAAAAGACATAAAGTCACTGAATGGATTAAAAAATAAGACCCATCTATATGATGCCTATAAGAGACTCACTTCAAACCCAAAGACATACACAGACTGAAAGTAAAGGGATGGAAAAAGATACTTCATGCAGTTAACGGAGAAAAAAGCAGGAGTTGCAGTACTTGTAACAGACACAATAGACTTCAAAACAAAGTAACAAGAGACAAAGAAGGACATTACATAATGATAAAAGGGTCAGTCCAACAAGAGGATATAACTGTTATAAATATCTATGCACCCAACACAGGATCACCTACATGTGTGAAAAAAATACTAACAGAATTAAAGTGGGAAATAGAATGCAATGCATTCACTTTAGGAGACTTCAACACACCACCCACTCCAAATGACAGATCAACTGGACAGAAAATAAGTAAGGAGACACAGGCACTGAACAACCTATTAGAACAGATGGACCCAATGGATATCTACAGAACACTCCATCCATAAGCACCAGGATACACATTCTTCTCAAGTGCACATGGAACATTTTTGAGAATAAATCATATACTAGGCCACAAAAAGAACCTCAGTAAGTTCAGAAGGATTGAAATTGTACCAAGCAGCTTCTCTGATCACAAAGTTATGAAACTAGAAATAAATTACACAAAGAAAATGAAAAATCCCACAAACACATGGAGGCTTAATAACATGTTCCTAAATAATCAATGGATCAATGACCAAATAAAAACAGAGATCAAGCAATATATAGAGACAAATGACAACAATGATTCAACAACACAAAATCTGTGGGACGCAGCGAAGGTTATGCTAAAAGGGAAATATATTTCAATACAGCCTTACCTCAGGAAAGAAGAACAATCCCAAATGAACAGTCTAAAATCACAATTAATGAAACTAGAAAAGGAAGAACAAATGAGGCCCAAAGTCAGTAGAAGGAGGGACATAATAAATATTAGAGCAGAAATAAATAAAATTGAGAAAAATAAAACAATAGAATTAATGAAAGCAGAAGCTGGTTCTTCGAGAAAATAAACAAAAAAATAAACCCCTAGCCAGACTTATCTAGAAAACAGGAGAGTCTACACACACATAAGCAGAATCAGAAATGAGAAAGGAAAAATCACTACAGACACCACAGAAATACAAAGAATTATGAGAATACTATGAAAAATTATATGCTAACAAGCTGGATAACCTAGAAGAAATGGACAATTTTCTAGAAAAGTACAACCTTCCAAGGCTGACCCAGAAAGAAAGAGAAAATCTGAATAGATGAATTACCAGCAAAGAAATTGAATTGGTAATCAAAAACGTTCCTAAGAACAAAATCCTTTGACCAGATGGTTTCACTGCTGAATTTTATCAAACATTTAGTGAAGACCTAATACCCATCCTCCTTAAAGTTTTTCAAAAAGTAGAAGAGGAGGGAATACTCCCAAACTCATTCTACAAGGCCAACATCACTCTAATACCAAAAGCAGGCAAAGACACCAGACCAATATCCCTGATGAACATAGATGCAAAAATGCTCAACAAAATATTAGCAGACTGAATTCAAAAGTACACCGAAAAGATCTTCTATCATGATCAAGTGGGATTCATCCCAGGGATGCAAGGATGGTACAACATTCGAAAATCCACCAACATCATCCACTACATCAACAAAAAGGACAAAAACCATATGATCATCTCCATAGATGCTGAAAAAGCATTTGACAAAATTCAACATCCATTCATGATAAAAACTCTCTCAACAAAATGGGTATAGAGCACAAGTACCTCAACATAATAAAGGCCATATGACAAACCCACAGCCAACATTATACTTAACAGCAAGAAGCTGAAAGCTAGTCCTTTAAGATCTGGAATAAGACAAGGATGCCCATTCTCCCCACTTTTATTCAACATAGTTCTGGAGGTCCTAGCCATGGCAATCAGACAACACAAAGAAATAAAAGGCATCCAGATAGGCAAGGAAGTCAAACTGTCCCTGTTTGCAGATGACATGATATTGTACATAAAACACCCTGAAGAATCCACTCCAAAACTACTAGATCTAATATCTCAGTTCAGCAAAGTTGTGGGATACAAAATTAATACACAGAAATCTGTTGTATTCCTATACAGTAACGATGAACTAGCAGAAAGTGGGGAAAACAATTCCATTCACAATTGCATCAAAAAGAATAAAATACTTAGGAATAAGGGGCTCTCTTATCCCCTCCTGGCATGAGCCAGGAGCTCTATTCTCTTGCTTTATTTCTAAATAAAAGCCTCTGCCCTTGCTCTCCTACCTTGAGTGTTTGTGAAGCTCATTCTTCGGCTTCATGAACAAGAACCTCGGCATCATCTTTGGGAGCTCATCCGGGATAGCTTCAGAGGTGAGTATTGGCATCCAAGCCTGCCTTTTCTTTCACTGTCCTTATAGATGGAAGCCGTCTATGGCACACAGCATTGGGCGCTTGTCAGCCACTTACATGGGACTAGCCCAGCTGTCGATCTCAAAGTCTGGAGTGACAAGTTCCCCTGCATCTTCCTCAGTGGTTCCCCCGTTTCTCCTGGGAGCTGGGAAAGTCAGCTGAGTGGAGGCCAGGATTCCCTTTCAGAGGCATCTCCTTAGATGTGAGGGATTGAAGAAGGCTGTGGGCACCTGATAGAGTCTAGGCTGAGGCTACACTTCAGCGGCTTCTCAAAGGCCCGTGTGTCTGGAAGCAGACCCCGACACCCTGACCAGGTATCTGGGAGGAGTTTCTCTCTTTCTGTCTCTCTAACTTCCAGCCTGCTTCTTCAGGCCACCCTGGCCTCTGATTGAGGCAGGGGGTGTTTCTAACTCTCTTCTAACTTCATCAATTTCATGGAACCCGATGCTCACCATGGCAAGGTAGGAGATCCAAGCTTTGCTCTTATTCCTAACTAAATGCTGTTCTTTTAATCTCATAAAAATGTGTCTGGGCACCCGTTAGCCACTTAAAGACAATTAGCGTCAGCTACCAGTCTTAGGTCTCAGGTGAAAAGTTTCCCGGTGTCTGTTACTCCTTGATCCCCCACCTCCGGATGGATGGGAATGTCGGGGAGTGGCTGATCCAATTCCTACTTTCCTCTCCTAATCTGCGGACCCTGAGGGTAGACTGGACTAGAAGACCATGGTCCTTCAATCTCGGCTCTGGCCGATTGATCCCATGGCACTGGGTGAACCTCTGGCTAGGCTGCTCCCTATGCGAGAGTCGCAGATGACCCCCAACCTCTTGTTTCACAGATCAGATTTGTTATAGCGGGTGACTGGCTAACTCCCAGGCAGTGGCATAAACTGGTGTTTGAGTATAGACAACCCCCTCCATAACTGTACATGTAAATGGCCTTGTTTAAATTCTAGCCATGGCTCTATTCTATTGATCTCTCTTCCTTGGAGGCAGTCTTCCTGGGGCTAGGCATTTCCTTATCTGCAGCCCAAGTATACTGTGCTAAAGCCTGTGCAGAGAAACTAGGTCTGGATCAGGACTTCTGGAAGGTGTAATGTAAGAGCATACTGGTGAGGTCCTGACTAGATCCAGAGCTCTGAAGCAACTCTTGCTTAGTGTGGGAAGGTAGGAGGGAAATCAAGGCAAGGTACAGGCCATGCTGGTAAGGAGTGGTTAATTCTAGTAGGCCAGAAGAGGGGGTGACTAACCACTGTCACGTAGGCTCCAAGGCAAGGGGATGCCCTCACAGAGAGAGAGGCTGATCAGGTGCCAGACACTCGTCTTTCCCTCTCTTTCAGATGGGAGCATCCTCTTCAAGTCTAAAGCCATGCACGCCTCTGGCTTGCATTCTAAAGAACTGGGAGCAATTTTGATCCCCAGACCCTGAAAAAGAAGTGTCTTTTCTTCTGCACACAAGCCTGGCCTCAATAGAAACTCTCTAATGGAGAGGCTTGGTCCCTGAGAGAAGTATACAATATAATAAGGTTATACAGCTAAATTTATTTTAATGCAAGGAAGGGAAATAGTCAAAATTCCTGTGGACTACTATGAGACTAGTTTTCTAAATTTTTTTGGTGAAAATCTATTCTACTTATTGGGTTCATTATCTAACTAAATACTGCACCCCTCACTGCATCCCCTCTCAGCATGAAGCAGCCAGAGTGGTCATCGCCCCCTTTCCCTAGCAGCAGCTAGGGTTTCCATCTGTAGATGGGGGAATGAGACAGGGACCGTGGGTGTAGTTAGAGTAGGGTGAGGGCCTCTGGGAAAAGCAGGGTGGAATATTTACAGTCAGAGCAAAGTAACAATGGGCAAAGAAATCTCTACTGAAACTCTATGCTAAGCATTATGCAAAGTCAAGGTCACACTAACTCTCTAGGGAAAGATACCTAAGAATATAGACATCTTCAGTGAGATCAGTTAAAGGTCAAAAGGCCAGAAGCAACTTGGCCTGGAATGTTTGAGTGTTCTGCAAGGGTATCAGCATAACCCGTGACTCCGCTGTCAGCCCTAGCAATCAGACTATGACCTAGCCCACCTTGAGGACAGGGCAGGTGGTACAAGTCCACTCCCCTAAGCCTTTTTTTGATGTTTTCAAAAAATCCTCAACTGCCTATAAACCCCCTAGACAACGCACCACTACGGGCTCTCTTGTCCCCTCCTGGAGTGAGCCATGAGCTCTATTCTCTCACTTTATTTCTAAATAAAAGCCCTGCCCTTGCTCTCCTAAAACAAACATACAAACAAACAAACAAACAAACAAACTTAGGAATAAACCTAACCAAGGAAGCAAAAGACCTATACCCTGAAAATTACAGGACACTCTGAAGAGAAATTAAAGAGGACACTAATAAATGGAAATTCATCCCATGCTCTTGGCTAGGAAGAATTAATATTGTCAAAATGGCCATCCTGCCTAAAGCAATCTAGAGATTCAATGCAATCTGTATCAAAATATTTACAGCATTCTTCAATGAACTAGAGCAAATAGTTCTAAAATTCATATGGAATGACAAAAGACCCTGAATAGCCAAAGCAGTCTGGAGGAGGAAGAATAAAGCAGGCAGAATTACTCTCCCTGACTTCAAGCTCTACTCCAAGGCCACAGTAATCAAGAAAATTTGGTATTGGCACAAGAACAGACCAGAGTGGAACAGAAAAGAGAGTCCAGATATACACTCAAGCATATATGGTCAATTAATATATGATAAAGGAGCCATGGATAGCCAATGGGGAAATGACAGCCTCTTCAACAGTTGGTATTGGCAAAACTGGACAGCAACATGCAAGAGAATGAAAATGGATACTGTCTAACCCTGTACACAAAAGTAAACTCAAAATGGATCAAAGACCTGAATGTAAGTCATGAAACCATAAAACTCTTAGAAAAAAATATTGGCAAAAATCTCTTGGACATAAACATGAGCAACTTCTTCATGAACATATCTCCCTGGGAAAGGGTAACAAAAGCAAAAATGAACAAATGGGACTATATCAAACTAAAAAGCTTCTGTACAGCAAAGGATATCATCAGTAGAACAAAAAGACATCCTACAGTATGGGAGAATATATTCATAAATAACATATCCGCTAAGGGGTTGACATCCAAATTATATAAAGAGCTCACACACCTCAACAAACAAGAAGCAAATAAGCCAATAAAAAAATGGGCAGAGGAGCTGAACAGACACTTCTCCAAAGAAGAAATTCAGATGGCCAACAGGCACATGAAAAGATGCTCCACATCGCTAATCATCAGAGAAATGCAAATTAAAACCACAATGAGATATCACCTCACACCAGTAAGGATCGCCACCATCCAAAAGACAAACAACAACAAATGTTGGTGAGGATGTGGAGAAAGGGAACCCTCTTACACTGCTGGTGGGAATGTAAATTAGTTCAACCATTGTGGAAGGCAGTATGGAGATTCCTCAAAAAGCTCAAAAGAGAAATACTATTTTACGCAGGAATTCCACTCCCAGGAATTTACCCTAAGAATGCAGCAGCCCAGTTTTAAAAAGACATATGCACTCCTATGTTTATTGCAGCACTATTTACAATAGCCAAGAAGTGGAAGCAACCTAAGTGTCTATCAGTAGATGAATGGATAAAGAAGATGTGATACATATACACAATGGAATATTATTCTGCCACAAAAAGAAAACAAATCCTATCATTTGCAACAACATGGATGGAGCTAGAGGGTATTATGCTCAGTGAAATAAGCCAGGCAGAGAAAGACAAGTATCAAATGATTTCACTTATCTGTGGAGTATAAGATCAAAGAAAAAACTGAAAGAACGAAACAGCAGCAGACTCACAGAACCCAAGAATGGACTAACAGTTAGCACGGGGAAAGGGATGGGGGAGGGTGGGTGGGAAGAGAGGGATAAGGGGGAAAATGGGGCATTATGATTAGCACACATAATGTAGGTGGGGGGACACGGGAAGGGCAGTATATACAGAGAAGCCAAGTAATGATTCTATAGCATCTTACTACGCTGATGGACAGTGACTGTACCGGTGTATGTGGGGAACTTGATAATGGGGGGAGTCTAGTAACCATAATGTTGTTCAAGTAATTGTACATTAATGATACGAAAATAAAAAAATTTTAAAAAATGATAATGCAACAGTTAAAACAGATCATACAAAAATAATGCAATTTATTTAACATGAGTCTGTAATTTTTATTTCTGTTAAATACCATCTGATTTTTGTTTAAATATTGTTCATGTGTTAAAAATTAAAATTTAAAGAACATTGAGAACACATTTAACAGCTCTCTTTCCGAGAGAGAAACTTAGTGTTGACTCATTAATAAGAACATGAAATGCAATTACCTTATTTTATGTATCCTTGTAACCAACATAGTGCTGGGCATAAAATTATTTTCTGAATGAACCAATATGTTGCCTATTTGAGAAAACTATAATACGTAATGTCGATGCTATGGGCTTTCCATGATTCTGCCACATGCTAATTGTACAACCTAAAGCAAATCACTTAGTCAAGTTTTTCTTATATATATTCATGAAGTTCAAACCAGATTATATAACACTCAGCACAATGTTTATTAAATGCTAAAAATAGCCATTAAAAATAAGCTTTAAAAAAGCTAATTAAGACAAAGAAACAAATGTTTACAATAGTCTGAAGTCATCTCTAAATGCCCTGTGTTGCAAAGTTAGATGTTCTTTGTCATATGAGAAAGCACAGTAACTATGAAAGTTCAAAACCAGTTTTTCTTAAAATCAGTAAACAGTAACAGCCCAGAGTGGTAGGTAAATGGGCCAATTTGTGATCAGTTGGTTGACTTCCTGGATGGTAATCAGTATGTTCATTGGTTATGTGGGAGAAGATTTGGAATTGTAACTTATCTACCAAAAGTGTATTATGTTACATGTGACTCTTATGAACTACAAAAGAATGCCCTAGAGATTAAAATGATGGACTCTTGAAACTTAGTCCAGGCTACTTTCCTAATGACAGCTCTTAGGATCCTAACTGTCTAGCTGGTAGGTCCTCAGAGTTCTTAACACTCCAGTATGAGAGTTAAATATGATGTCACAGACTAAATGTCATGTGATAGGATTGTAAACATCTAGATATACTGCAAAATTCCAAGAAAATGTGGTGAAACCTGTTTTTATTTAAAGGTACTCTTAGATTCTCTTCCAACTTGACTAAAATCTGTGCTTGTGAAATAATTATTGATGCAGAACTGGTATTCTATGAAACATTAGATACCATAACTAATGCTCTGCAGCTGACACCATAACCTGGCTGTTCTTTTCTCAGTGGTCCTAATATACACTTCAATCATTCAAATTTAAGATAAAGAACTTGGTCAAGGGGACTGGCAGGAGGTGAACTCTTGGGAACTCTGCTAGGTATCAAGTTATTGCAGCTTTTTAGAGTATCTGTCAAGTAGCAGTAACAAGAATTTGGGCTGTGAAGAATGATAGAAGACAGATCCAAGGTCCAAGGTCAAGTTGTTAATTACCAAGCTGCAAGATGGGGCATTATTAGGCATGTTTCAGTGAGTTCCAGGTCTAGTCAAGTTCCA
The DNA here is from genome assembly GCF_040802235.1 of Manis javanica. Taxonomy (NCBI): domain Eukaryota; kingdom Metazoa; phylum Chordata; class Mammalia; order Pholidota; family Manidae; genus Manis; species Manis javanica. Next base: position 77,808,281 of record NC_133159.1, on the reverse strand, counting down.
GAAAGGTGCTTAGGATATTAGAAATTACATCAAGTTACCTAACTCAGTTGTTAGGTGGCAAGTAGGTTGCTGAGAAATCACTTATGGGTACTGATGTCAGGTCCTTATGAGTACCAACAGGAAAAAGTCCTTAGTCACTGAAGAAAGACTTCTAGTAAAGTGCTAATGAAATTTTAATAGAGCTCCTATAAACCATAAAAAGACAACAAAAAATTTTGCTGTTTAAATTTATTATAATTAAAATTTAAAATAGCAATATAGCTACCTGCTATTATATCTGATTGTACAGATAAAGAACATTTCTATCATTGTAGAAAGTTCTGTAAGACAACACTGCTCTGAAGTTTACCATGCTACATGTGACGATGTTACTGGTAAGTGGTTTGTTTCTTAATATTATAAACAAGAAGCTGACAAAACTTTTATACCTTGTTTCCTAGTAAATTCACTGGTATTAATCAATACTACAGCCAACACCTATAGCTTTTTTCTTCTCTAACTAACGTTCATGTATGTACTATGAATTTACGAGTCTTTCTCAGGATTATAATATATCCAGCACCCAATAAGGTAAAATTCACAACATCTGTCATCAGTAATTAGGAGGTAAGCAAAAAAGAAGAAAAACATTTCCATAAAGAAACAATCAACAAAACTGAAACCAACCTGAAACTGACAGAGATGTCAGAATTGGCAGAGAAACCCATTAAAAGTTGTAACAGTATTCTACTTGCTTAAAAGTTTAATAGAGATACAAAACACAAGACCAAACCAAACTTCTAAAGATGACAGCTACAATGTCTAAGATGAAAAACACACTGGATGGCATTTACAGCAGATTCAACATTTAATAAAACATTGGTGAACTTATCTAAAATGAAAATAGTGAAAAAAATTAAGAGTATAAATGAACTGTGGGACAAGTTAAAGTGGCCTAATATTTGAGTAACTGGAGTTGCAGAATGGAGACAAAGAGGAAACTGAAAAAATATAAAGAACTAATAGTCAAAATCTTTCTAAGCTTTATAAAAACTAAAAGCACACATCTTCAATAAGCTCAGCAAAGCACAAGAACCATGAAGGAAACTGATGAAAACCCAGTGATAAATAAAACTGTTACAAGTGGACAGAGGCCCATCAGTAGATGAATGGATAAAGAAGATGTAGTACATATACACAGTGGAATATTATTCAGCCATAAAAAAGGAAATCCTGCTATTTGCAGCAACATGGATGGATCTAGTGGTATTATACTTACTGAAATAAGCCAAGCAGAGAAAGATAAATCCCATATGATTTCACTTATTTTCAGAATATAAAAAAGTAAAACAGAAGGAACAAAACAGCTGCAGACTCATAGACACTGAGAAGGGACTAGTGGTTACCAAGGGAGAGGGGCTGAGGTGAGGGAGGGAAATAAAGGGGCAAAATAATACCCAATCACAACATAAGCTGGTCACAGGGACAGTAGTACAGCATGGAGAATATAGTCAATGATCTGTAATATCTATCTATGTTGATAGGTGGTAACCATACTAGAGGAGTTAAGGAGTTAATAATATAGGTAACTGTTGAAACACTGTGCTGCATTTTTGAAAACAATATAAAATTTTTATATAAATAATGCTTCAATTAAAAAAAGTGGACAGAGGAAAGATATGTTTTATAGGCAGAAACAAAGACATCAAATTTCTCATTGGCTAAATGGTGTTGGGAAAGTTGGACAGTTACATGCAAAAGAATAAAACTGGATCAATGTCTTATGCTATACACAAAATCAACTCTAAATAAATTAAAGACCTAAACATAAGACCTGTAACCATAAAACTCCTAAAAGAAAACATAGGCAGTAAGCTCTAATATCATCATAAGTAATTTTTTTCTGGATAGGTCTCCCCAGGACAGGTAAACAAAGCAAAATAAACAAGTGGGACTACATCAAACTAAAATGCTTCTACACAGTGAAGGAAATCATCAAGAAAATGAAAAGGCAACCTACTGAATGGGGGAGGTTATTTGCAAATGACAAACCAGATAAGGGGCCAATACCAAAATGTACAAAAAGCTCATACAACTCAACACCAGAAAAACCAAATGTCCTGATTAAAAAAATGAGTAGAGGACCTGAGTAGACATTTTTCCAAAAGAAACTCTGGGTAAAATTGTAACATTTCCAGAATATCTCACCTGGCTTGGTGCATTTGCATATCCTCAGGGGTGGAGAGAAGTTCATCTCCATGTCAAGGGGTAATTACCTGGACAACTGAGGGCATGTCTGAACCTGAGAGGGTAAGGGGAGGGGTTTGCTTGCTTGCTGGCTTGCTTCTTCTGGAGCAGAGGAGAGAGACGGCCCTGGACTGCAGTTTGTAAGCAATAAATGGGTTTTAAATTTTATTTCTCTCTTTGACTGATTTCGGTTTTTAGAGGTATTTTGCCCCTGGATTTCCTCTTCCCAGACTTACAGAGACATACAGATGGCCAACAGATGCATGAGGAGATGCTCAACATCACTAATCTACAAGGAATGCAAATCAAAATTATAATGAGGTACCACCTCCCACCAGCCAGATTGGCTACTAATCAAAGGACAAGAAATAACAAATGCTGGTGAGGATATGGAGAAAAGAGAAACCCCATGCACTACTGAGTGTAAACTGGTGCAGTCACTATGGAAAACAACATGGAGGTTTCTCAAAAAATTAGAAATACCTTATGACCCAGGTAATTCCATTTCTGGGAATTTATCAAAAAAAACCCCAGAAAATCACTAATTCAAGAAATAATGCACACCCATGTGTTTTCAGCAGCATTATTTACAAGAGCCATGATATAGAAGCCACCTATGTGTTTACTGAGAGATGAATGGGTAAAGAAGATGCGATACAGACACACAATGGAATATTACTCAGCCATAAAAATATTGTCATTTGCAACAACATGGATGGACCTAAAGGGCATTATGCTCAGTGAAATAAGTCAGACAGAGAAAGACAACCATATAATTTCACTTATATGTGGAATCTAAAAAACAAAACAAAACAAAACAAATAGATTCATAAATAAGGAGAACAAACTTGTGGTTGCCATGGGAGAGAGGAGTACAGGGGTGGGCAAAATAGGTGAAGGGGAAGAGGTGGACAAACTTCCAATTATAAATAAGTAAGTCACAGGGATGAGAAAAACAGCATAGGGAATGTAATCAATAATATTGTAACATCTTTGTATGGTGACAGATGGCTTCTGTATTTATCATGGTGAGCATTTTGAAATGTATGCAATTGCTGAATCACTATTTTGTATACCTGAACCCAATCTAATATTGCATATCAACTGTACTTCAGTTTAAAAAGAATATAAAAACATTTAAAATAATTTCTCATTGTAAACAAAGCAAGAAAACAGTGAAAGAACATCTTTAAAGTACTGAAAGACAAACACTATTTAGAATTATAAATCCAGCAAAATATTTAAAAAATGAAGACAAGTTGAAAATATGTCCACACAGAAATGTGCACACAAATATTCATAGCAACTTTCTTATAATTGCTATGATTATTATAAACTGCCACAATTTGGACACCACCTAAGATGTCTATCAATAGATGAGTGGATAAACTGTGGTACATCTGTACAGCAGAATACTATTCAGCACTAAAAATACATACATTATTGAGCTACAAAAAGACTTAAGAGAAGCCTTAAAATGCGTATTACTAATGAACGAACACAATCTGAAAAAACTATATATGTATAATTCCAACTATGTGACATTCTGGAAAAGGCAAAACTTCAGAGACTATAACAAGATCCATGGTTGGCAAGAATTGAGGAGATTCAAGGGACTTCCTTAGAAAGTGAATTATTCTGATGGTACTATAATGGTTGTTATACATCATTATACCTTTGCCAAAACACATAAACAATACAAAGAATGAACCCTAATATAAACTATGAAATTTGCTTGATAAAATAAGGTTGACAATGTGTCAAAGTTAGTTCATGGATTGTATAACAAATGTATCACACTAACGTGAGTTGTTGATCATAGGGGAGGTTGTATGTTGATGGAGGTAGGGGAGGAGTATGTGAGAACTATTTATACTTTCACCTCAATTTTACTGTGAATCTAAAACACTCTAAAAAATAAAGCCTATTACTGAAAAAGAAGGCCAAATAAAGATATTTTAAGATGTACAAAAGTGGAAAGAATTCATCACCAGCTGACCCACACTACAAGAAATATTAAAAGGAAGTCATTTAGGGAAAATAAATTATACCATTTGGAAATCCAGTCTAACTAGATTAGAAATCTGGTCTAAGAAAACTAGAAATGGTATGTACAAGATTTCTTTCTTAACATTTAAAACTTTTAAAGAGATAATTTGACTACTTAAATATTAGCATAAAGTCTGGGAAGAGAGAAATGGAAGTACACTATTGTTAAGGCTATTAATGGTGTAACTAAAAGGCAGACTCTGACAAGCTACAGTATATACTATAAACCCTAAAGCAACCATTAAAATAAGAGAACAGAGATTAGTGATAATAATCAAATAAAGGAAATAAAATGACATCATAAAAATATTTGACTAATCTAGAATAATGCAGAAAAAAGAAAAGATAACAAAGACAAACAAATGAGCTAGCAAGATGATGGACTCATACTTAACTGTATCAATAATCATATTGAAGGTAATTGGTCTAAACATTTCTATAAAAGGCAGAGATTAGATTAAAAAAGCAAGGCCTCACTACATGTTGCCTACAAGAAACTTACTTTAAATATTAAAAACAGAGTAAAAGTAAAAGGATGGAAAAGTTTTTATATACCATGGCAACACTAGTCATAAAAAAGGTTAAGTGGAGAGGCAGAGCCAAGATGGTAGCGTGAGTAGAGCAGCAGAAATCTCCTCCCAAAACCATATGTATCTATGAAAATATAACAAGGACAACTCTTCCTAGAAAAAAGACCAGAGGACACAGGACAACATCCAGACCACATCTACACCTGCGAGAACCCAGCGCCTCTCAAAGGGGGTAAGATAAAAGCCTGGCCTGGTGGGACCCAAGAGGCCCCCCGCCACCTCCCGGCAGGAGGAGAGGAGTCAGAGCAGGAGGGAGAGGGAGCCCAAGACTGCTGAAAACCCAGCCCCAGCCATCAGGACCAGAGTGCAGACATAGTGCATGCACGGGGCCCTGGATAGTAGGGAGACAGGGCAGCAAGAACAGTGAGCAGGTACTGGAGGCCGGTGCCGGAGGACAAAAGAAAAGCGAGCAGCCATTTTTGTTGTTGTTGTTGTTGTTTTGTTGTGGTGAGTGCTTTTTGGAAGTCTTAAAGGGACAGGGACCCCAATACTAGGGAAACAGGGCAGCAAGACTGGTGAGCGGGTGCCTGAGGCTGGCACAGGAGAATGAAGAAAAATGAGCGACCATTTTTTTTGTTTTGCTTTGTTTTGTTTTTGTGGTCATTGTTTTGTTTCGGTGGGTGCTTTTTGGAAGTCTTAAAGGAGCAGGGCGGGACACTTAGTCCAGAGGTAGGGAATCTGGGGATCTCTGGGCACTCTAATCCCCTGGGCTGCACAGAACACGGAGGCCCCTAACGGAGATAAATAGCCTCCTGGCCACACACCTCCAATGCGACTCCACAACTTTGGAGCAACAGCCCGAGCCAGGCTACGCCCACAGCAACAGCGGAGACAAACTCCATAGCAGCCCGGCAGGAAGCAGAAGCCCGGTCTGCGCGCAGCTACCCAGCACAAGCCACTAGAGGTCACTGTTCTCCCAGGAGAGGAAGGCCACAAACCAAAAAGAAGGGATGTTCTTCCAGCTGTCACTCGTCCAACTCTGCAAACTATTCCCATCACCATGAAAAGACAAAAATTACAGTTAAACCAAGATAACAGAGACACCAGAGAAGGAGACAGACCTAACCAGTCTTTCTGACAAAGAATTCAAAATAAAAATCATAAACATGCTGACAGAGATGCAGAGAAATACGTAAGAGAAATGGGATGAAGTCCGGAGGGAGATCACAGATGCCATAAAGGAGATCACAGAAATGACACAAACTCTGGAAGAATTTATAAGCAGAATGGATAAGATGCAAGAGGACATTAATGAAACTGAAACCAGAGAACAGGAACGCATAGAAGCAGACATAGAGAGAGATAAAAGGATCTCCAGGAATGAAACAATATTAAGAGAACTGTGTGACCAATTCAAAAGGAACAATATCCATATTATAGGGGTACCAGAAGAAGAAGAGAAAGGAAAGGGGATGGAAAGTATCTCAGAAGAAATAATTGCTGAAAACTTCCCGAAACTGGGAGAGGAAATAATCGAACAGACCACGGAAATACACAGAACCCCCAACAGAAAGGATCCAAGGAGGGTAACACTAAGACACATAATAATTAAAATGGCAAAGATCAAGGACAAGGAAAGAGTTTTAAAGGCAGTTAGAGAGAAAAAGGTCACCTATAAAGGAAAACCCATCAGGCTAACATCAGACTTCTTGACAGAAACCCTACAGGCCAGAAGAGAATGGCATGATATATTTAATGCAATGAAACAGAAGGGCCTTGAACCAAGGATACTGTATCCAGCACGACTATCATTTAAATATGATGGCGGGATTAAACAATTCCCAGACAAGCAAAAGCTGAGGGAATTTGCTTCCCACAAACCACCTCTACAGGGCATCTTACAGGGACTGGTCTAGATGGGAGCACTCCTAGAAAGAGCACAGAACAAAACATACAACATATGAAGAATGGAGGAGGAGGAATAAGAAGGGAGAGGAGAAAAGAATCTCCAGACAGTGTATATAATGGCTCAATAAGCGAGCTAAGTTAGGCAGTAAGATACTAAAGAGGCTAACCTTGAACATTTGGTAACCACGAATTTAAAGCCTGCAATGGCAATACATACATATCTTTCAATAGTCACCCTAAACGTAAATGGACTGAATGCACCAATCAAAAGACACACAGTAACAGAATGGATAAAAAAGCAAGACCCATCTATATGCTGCTTACAAGAAACTCACCTCAAACCCAAAGACATGTACAGACTAAAAGTCAAGGGATGGAAAAACATATTTCAGGCAAACAACAGCGAGAAGAAAGAAGGGGTTGCAGTACTAATATCAGACAAAATAGACTTCAAAACAAAGAAAGTAACAATAGATAAAGAAGGACACTACATAATGGAAAAAGGCTCTGTCCAACAAGAGGACATAACCATTCTAAATATATATGCACCCAACACAGGAGCACCAGCATATGAAACAAATACTAACAGAACTAAATGGGGAAATAGACTGCAATGCATTCATTTTAGGAGATTTCAACACACCACTCACCCCAAAGGATAGATCCACCGGGCAGAAAATAAGTAAGGACACGGAAGCACTGAACAACACAGTAGAGCAGATGGACCTAATAGACATCTATAGAACTCTACATCCAAAAGCAACAGGATATACATTCTTCTCAAGTGCAAATGGAACATTCTCCAGAGTAGACCACATACTAGCCCACAAAAAGAGCCTCAGCAAAATCCAAAATATTGAAATTCTACCAACCAATTTTTCAGACCACAAAGGTATAAAACCAGAAATAAATTCTACAAAGAAAACAAAAAGGCTCACAAACACATGGAGGCTTAACAACATCTCCTAAATAATCAATGAATCAATGAACAAATTAAAATAGAGATCAAAGAATGATAACAACAACACAAAGCCCCAACTTCTGTGGGATGCAGTAAAAGCAGTCTTAAGAGGAAAGTATATAGCGATCCAGGCACACTTGAAGAAGCAAGAACAGTCTCAAATGAATAGTCGAACATCACAATTATCGCAATTGGAAAAAGAAGAACAAATGAGGCCTAAAGTCAGCAGAAGGAGGAACATAATAAAGATCAGAGAAGAAATAAACAAAATTGAGAAGAATTAAACAATAGCAAAAATCAATGAAACCAAGAGCTGGTTCTTTGAGAAAATAAACAAAATAGATAAGCCTCTAGCCAAACTTATTAAGAGAAAAAGAGAATCAACACAAATCAACAGAATCAGAAACGAGAACGGAAAAATCACTACAGACTCCACAGAAATACAAAGAATTATTAAAGACTACTATGAAAACCTATATGCCAACAAGCTGGAAAACCTAGAAGAAATGGACAACTTCCTAGAAAAATACAACCTTCCAAGACTGACCAAGGAAGAAACACAAAAGTTAAACAAACCAATTATGAGCAAAGAAATTGAAACGGTAATCAAAAAACTACCCAAGAACAAAACACCTGGGCCGGATGGATTTACCTCAGAATTTTATCAGACACACAGAGGTGACATAATACCCATTCTCCTTAAAGTTTTCCAAAAAATAGAAGAGGAGGGAATACTCCCAAACTCATTCTATGAAGCCTACATCACTCTAATACCAAAACCAGGCAAAGACCCAACCAAAAAAGAAAATTACAGACCAATATCCTTGATGAATGTAGATGCAAAAATACTCAATAAAATATTAGCAAACTGAATTCAAAAGTATATCAAAAGGATCATACACCAAGACCAGGTGGGATTCATCCCAGGGATGCAAGGATGGTACAACAATCGAAAATCCATCAACATCATCCACCACATCAACAAAAAGAAAGACAAAAACCACATTATCATCTCCATAGATGCTGAAAAAGCATTTGACAAAATTCAACATCCAGTCATGATAAAAACTCTCAGCAAAATGGGAATAGAGGGCAAGTACCTCAACATAATAAAGGCCATATATCATAAACCCACAGCCAACATTATACTGAACAGTGAGAAGCTGAAAGCTTTTCCTCTGAGATTGGGAACTTGACAGGGATGCCCACTCTCCCCACTGCTATTCAACACAGTACTGGAGGTCCTAGCCAGGCAATTAGACAAAACAAAGAAATATAAGGAATCCAGACTGGTAAAAAAGAAGTCAAAGTGTCACTATTTGCAGATGACATGATATTGTACATAAAAAACCCTAAAGACTCCACTCCAAAACTACTAGAACTAATATTGGAACACAGCAAAGTTGCAGGATACAAAATTAACACACAGAAATCTGTGGCTTTCCAATACACTAACAATGAACGAATGGAAAGAGAAATCAGGAAAACAATTCCATTCACAGTTGCATCAAAAAGAATAAAATACCTAGGAATAAATCTAACCAAAGAAGTGAATGACCTATACTCTGAAAACTACAAGTCACTCTTAAGAGAAATTAAAGGGGACACTAACAGATGCATACGCATCCCATGCTCATGGCTAGGAAGAATTAATATCATCAAAATGGCCATCCTGCCCAAAGCAATATACAGATTTGATACGATCCCTATCAAATTACCAGCAACATTCTTCAATGAACTGGAACAAATAATTCAAAAATTCATATGGAAACACCAAAGACCCCGAATAGCCAAAGCAATCCTGAGAAAGAAGAATAAAGTAGGGGGGAATCTCACTCCCCAACTTAAAGCTCTACTATAAAGCCATAGTAATCAAGACAATTTGGCACAATTGTCTTGGCACAAGACAGAGCCACAGATGAGTGGAACAGACTAGAGACTCCAGACATTAACCCAAACATATATGGTCAATTAATATTTGATAAAGGAGCCATGGACATACAATGGCGAAATGACAGTCTCTTCATCAGATGGTGCTGGCAAAACTGGACAGCTACATGTAGGAGAATGAAACTGGAACATTGTCTAACCCCATACACAAAAGTAAATTCAAAATGGACCAAAGACCTGAATGTAAGTCATGAAACCATTCAACTCGTGGAAAAAAACATAGGCAAAAACCTCTTAGACATAAACATGAGTGACCTCTTCTTGAACATATCTCCCCGGGCAAGGAAAACAACAGCAAAAATGAACAAGTGGGACTATATTAAGCTGAAAAGCTTCTGTACAGCAAAAGACACCATCAACAGAACAAAAAGGAACCCTACAGTATGGGAGAATATATTTGTAAATGACAGATCCAATAAAGGCTTGACGTCCAAAATATACAAAGAGCTCACATGCCTCAACAAACAAAAATCAAATAATCCAATTAAAAAATGGCCAGAGGAACTGAACAGACAGTTCTCCAAAAAAGAAATACAGATGGCCAAGAGACACATGAAAAGATGCTCCACATCGCTAATTATCAGAGAAATGCAAATTAAAACTACAATGAGGTATCACCTCACACCAGTAAGGATGGCTGCCATCCAAAAGACAAGCAACAACAAATGTTGGCGAGGCTGTGGAGAAAGGGGAACCCTCCTACACTGCTGGTGGGAATGTAAATTAGTTCAACCATTGTGGAAAGCAGTATGGAGGCCCATCAAAATGCTCAAAACAGACTTACCATTTGACCCAGGAATTCCACTCATAGGAATTTACCCTAAGAACGCAGCATTCAAGTTTGAGAAAGACAGATGCACCCCTATGTTTATTGCAGCACTATTTACAATAGCCAAGAATTGGAAGCAACCTAAATGTCCATCGGTAGATGAATGGATAAAGAAGATGTGGTACACATACACAATGGAATACTACTCAGCCATAAGAAGAGGGCAAATCCTACCATTTGCAGCGACATGGATGGAGCTGGAGGGTATTATGCTCAGTGAAATAAGCCAAGCAGAGAAAGAGAAATACCAAATGATTTCACTCATCTGTGGAGTATAAGAACAAAGGAAAAACTGAAGGAACAAAACAGACCAATATCCCTGATGAATGTAGATGTGGAATCACAGAACCCAAGAATGGACTAACAGGTACCAAAGCGAAAGGGACTGGGGAGGATGGGTGGGTAGGGAGGGATAAGGGGAGGGGGAAGAAGAAGAGGGGTATAAAGATTAGCATGCATGGGGGTGGTGGGAGAAAGGGGAGGGCTGTACAACACAGAGAAGACAAGTAATGATTCTACAACATTTTGCTATGCTGATGGACAGTGACTGTAAAGGGGTTTATAGGGGGGACCTGGTATAGGGGAGAGCCTAGTAAACATAATATTCTTCATGTAAGTGTAGATTAAAGATAACAAAAAAAAAAAAGAAAGAAAAGGTGGATGACTCCCTGATAGGATAAAACTAACTGTAAATCAATGATTAATGTATGCTTTAAATATCCTTAATTTTGATCACTTAAAGGGTGTCAGATGATCGGCTACGGAGGTACACTTTTCTGATAATATTTCTTTCTCTTAAAAAAAAAAAGCTGTTCCCGTGTGGTGACCTCCAATGAGCTCTACACAATGGTATAAAGGGCATATCAAAGTGTGGGCAAAGGGTCTGTTTGTGTTTATACAGAGGATCAAAGCCTAATTTGGCTAACCAGAAAATGAACTAAGATATGATATGAAGAAGAACTTCCAATATCAGCACTCTCTGGAAGAGTCATACCAGAAGATGATCATCAAAAAACCTCAACAAAGATCCAGGCGCTGCCACAGCTGTAGCTGCATTCATCCCACCGGTTCCTGGACTTGCCATGGGAATGAAGAAGGAGATATCTAAGCTGGCCTGTGCATACAGTAAAACAACAAATTTGACTGGGTCTATACTGTTGGAACTCAACCAAGAATTAGGAGAAGTGCAAGTTGTAGCGCTGCAAAATCTGACAACTACAGTCTATCTACTGTTAAAAGAACATATGGGATGTGAACAGTTCCCAGGAATGGGTTGTTTTAATTTGTCTGATTTCTCTCAGAGTGTTCAAGTACAGTTGGACAATATCCATCATATCATAGACAAATTTTCACAAATACCTAGGGTGCCTAACTGGTTTTCTTGGCTTCACTGGAGATGGCTGGTAATTATAGATCTGCTTTGGTTATGTAACTGTATTCCTATTATGTTAATGTGTGTGAGCAATTTAATTAGTAGTTTAAAACCTACACATGCTTAAGTCACTCTACAAGAAGATATGTCAAAGAAATAATCAATCCTTCCATGTTTTCTTCCGTCTGCTACCTCTATAGCTTTTCTTCTTCCTTCCTAATTACAACCCTTAAATAGAATTCGTGCCTCATATCGAATTTACTGAGTATCATAATTCCTCAAAGTGGTATAGATACCTCAAGACAAATGCTGGGCATAGAAGCCACAGAGCATAAATCTGCAAAGAAGTAAAAAGCTAACCTTTTCAAACAATATGGCTTCTCTCTCACTTACCAACTTTACATCTCCCTGTATGGCCCCGGAAGATGACTGGTTAGCCAGAGACGGGTAAGATTCCTCAAGGGAGGAACAACCTAAGACAGGCACAGTTGCAGGGGGGCCATCACGTGAGAAATTGGAGATCAACAGTGGTGAGGCTTAGAACCTCAACCCCCCTGTTTTGAGAGAAATCTTCTGCATCCATGGATGTTTTATTGCCCTTGTCTAGCTTGGATTAGCACACAGTCTACAGGCACACACCTGATTATCCACATTTGCTCTCTTACAACACTAAACTATATTTTCTACCTTTATCTTGCATCTACCTACCACTTCAGCATTTTATTAAAAAAAAAAAAAAAATAATAATAATAATAATAATAATAATAAAGGGAGAAATGTGGGATCCACATATAAATCAAGTATAAAAATCAAACGAATATTCATATTTGACCTGATTGTTTATCATTCATAATGCATGATCAAAACCGAAAGTTTCTGTGATGACTGCCCTTGTACTGTTCACCATGTAAGAACTTATTCACTATGTAAGAATTTGTTCACCATGTAAGAACTTGTTCGTTATGCTTCAGAAGATTAGAGACTGATGAGAATTAGGCTTGGGGTAGATTAATGATTGTGCATTGAGTCACCTATACAGAATTTTATTGTTGTTAACAACCATTTGATCAATAAATATGAGATGCCCTCTCAAAAAAAAAACAAATGCAAAAGTAAAAAAAATTAAAAATAAAAAATAAAAAATAAAAAAAAGGTTAAGTGGTTATATTTCAGAACAAATAATATTGCTAGGAATAAAGAGGATCATTTTATAATGAAATAGGTCAATTAATCAAGAGGACATTAATAATCCTAAATGTTTAGGCACCTAACTATATGGCTTCAAAATACATGAGAAAACTGATAAAATTACAGGGATAAAAAGACAAATCTACAATTACATAATCATAGATGCCAAAGCCATTCTCAATATTTGATAGAACAAGCAGGCAGAAAATCAGCAAGAATACAACAGAGTTGACCAATACTATCAGGCAACCTGGCCTGTTGAAGAATCTACCCAAGAGCAGCACAATACACATTCTTCCCAGCTGCACACAAAGTATTTACCCAGGTAGACCATAATCAGGGCCATAAAAAAGTCTCCATGTATTTAAAAGAATTCAGGACAGACATTGTATGTTCTCTGGCCATAATGGAATTCAATTAGAAATCAAAGAGAAATCACCAGCTGGGAAATTTCCAAATATTTGGAAACTAACAAGCTTCTAAATAATCCATGCATAAAGGAAGGAATCCATTCTAGTTTTTAAAACATCATCTTCTTTACATTAAGATACCAAAGCATAAGTCAACTTTTTTCTTTCTTAACAGTTATATTAAGATACAACTGATAGATACAGAAGAGGGGGCCGGAAAAAAATGGTGGTGTGAGAAATGAGGCAGAAACCTTCTCCCAAAATCACACAAAACAAAATTACAGCAAATATAACTAATCCTGAAAGAGTGACTTTAAGACTGCAGAACAGACTGCCTACACTGGGGAAGAAGAGAAGATCTCACAGAAAAGGGCAAAGCCACGATCCAGCAGGTCCCAAGCCTCCCCGCATCCCAGCCCACAGGCGGGAGGAAGAGGAATGGAACAGTGAGGGAGTGGAAGCCCAGGACCACTGAACACCGAGCCATGGAGATCTGCTCTGGAAGCATGCACCCATATTATCTGGTGCTCTGGAGATTAGTGGGGTTGGAAAACAAAGACTACAGGTATGGAGAGTTTAAATAAATTGACCAGGCTCAAATGTCTAATAAATGGCAGAACCAGGATTTGATTCCATGTAGTCGCAGCTCTAGGGGCAATACTCAGTTATATTCTCCTTATGTCTTTCACCGTGAAAATTCTACTTTAGGCCAATTTTAGAACCTGGTTCTCACTAAAGGAGTAAGGACTCCACTGTTACTCAAAAACTACCTCCAAAACATCTTTGAACATGTAAAAGACAAATTTGTTAAATTTTTTGTTGTTGTTAGATTTAGTAAAATAAAATTCACTTACTGCTTCTCTCCTCCTCCGCTCTTGCTCTTTCTCTCTTGCTAATTTCCGGTCTTTGAGAAGCTGGAGTTTGTACTTATCTTCAGCTTCCAAAGACTGCTGGTGTTCTTTCTGCTCTTCTTCAAGGCACTCGTTTTGCATTTTATTTGAAAAAGATTCCAGAGTAAAGCCAAGGTCCCTTAAAGAAACAGTATAACTCAAAGTAGGTTTCAAGTTTCTTAGAAGTTTTTATTACAAAGGTAGATTATTAAATGACAAAAACAAAGCAATGTTCTAAACACTCCTTTTTATATGTTATGACATTATTTTCAAGCTTGGTTTTTGATATCTAGTTTTACAAAGGCCATCTTTATGAACAAAGAGGTTTTGGAAAACCATGAGCAAGGTACACCACTATCTTCTCATTCATAGAATGGAAACAATATTGTCATCTCTGGAAATAACAATGTCATTATAATTTAGTAATATTATCTTTAATAGCTTAATTAATCATTTGATAATTCCTATCCTCTTCAAGTAGATACTACTACTTCTGAATTGAAAATATCAAGAAAAATATACTGTTCTTACAATTATAACTTGGTGTGTTCTACTAAGTAACTGAGTATCACTTGACAAAAAGGAAATTTAGTATATTTAAAATGTTCATCTATTATCTCCCAAGGCCGTCGTCAATCCACTATATTACATACCTCTGATTTTCTTGAAATACTTTTGATTCCTTTGTTGTCTGTTCCAGATGTTTCTGTATTAGTTCTTGTGTTCGAGCTTTAAGTTCCTTTTCTATTGCTGCTTTTCTGAATTGGTTGAAGAGCTCATCTGAGGATTTTAGTACACTTGATGTTCTGACTGCTTTGCCTAAACTTTTCCAAGAGTCGGCATTCTTAATCTTTATGTCCTAAAACAAATATTTGATTCTGTCTACATCTACAGATAACCAAATTTTAGAAGGAAAGCAGTATATCTGAGATACAGTAATAGATCAAATAAATATTTCAAAGGCCTTCATGTAATTTTACTAAATGTAAGTTTAAGGTTACTAAAGTTAGGAAAAAACAGGAAAATATGGTAACAGGCTACACTCAATTTTTCATCTAAGACTAGATTAAAATACCATGCTTGCCATTTATTTCAATTTAATGTAAAACATTGATAGTAAGGATATGACAATCTGCAGTAGATATAAATAAAATAAGCAACCTAGTCACTAATGAAGATATTTATGATCCTATAAGGAAAATAAAGCAAATATACAAGTGATTAACAAGAGGCAAAGCAAGATAATGCCATCAGAAGGGTACAGTATTTGCTAAGATCCCTCTGATGTAGCTGTGTCTTTCCTTTCTTTGGTATGATGAAATAATGAACAGATTTTGACCACTGTTCTTAAATGAGATATGCCATGCTCTAGATCAGTGCTACCCAACAGAAATATATATAGTTTAAACCCTTCTAGTACCATATTAAAATTTTAAATATATTTTATTTACCAGATATACCCAAAGAATTACTTCTACATGCAATCAAAATAAAACTGAAGATAATTTTGTATATTTTGATAATAAGTCTTGCAAACTGGTGTTTACTTTACATTTATAGCACATCAGTTCAAATGCTAAATTTTCATTAGAAAAATCTGTTTCAATTTCATAAAAATTTATAGTTGAAAAAGTAGATGCGCATAATCAAGCTGTTCCAAATATACTTGTTTTCCAATAACTGAACTGAGTATCAGTTTTTAAATTTAAACTAATTAAAAAATAAGTTTTAAAACTTAGTTTCTTAGTTGCATTAGCCACATTTGAAGGGCTCAAAAACCACATGTGGCTGGTGGCTACCATATTAGACAACTGGGCATTACAAGCCTAGATGGCCCTCTTAAGAATTAACCTACCACATTCTCCAGGATAGGTCATATGTTATACCACAAAACAAGTCTTCATAAATTTAAGAAGACTGAAATCATACCAAGCATCTTTATCTTTTCTAACCACAATGCTATGAAACAAGGAATCAATTACAAGGAAACAGGAAAATTCACAAATAAGTGGAGATTAAACAGCATAATAGTTAACCAATGAATCAAAGAAGAAATCAAAAGAGAAGAGAATACACTGAGGAAAAACAAAAATGGGAATACACATACAGAAATGTATGGAATGCAACAAAAGTAATTCTAAGAGGGAAGTCCATAGCGATAAATACCTAGTTCAAGAAACAAGAAAGATCTCAAGGAACTAGAAAAAGAAACAAAACCAGAAGTTAACAGAAGAAAAGAAATAACAAAGTTTAGAGCAGAAATAAATGAAAGACACTAAGAAGACAACAGAGAAGATCAATGAAACTAAGAAGTTGTTCTGCTCCTCATGGTGAGATGTTAGATATTCCTAAGTGTTCACAAACAGTAAGATTTGTCTTCTGAAGTATGACAGGAGAAAAGAAAGAGGAAGAAAAAAAGAGGGGAGATATTTGTATTTACTCCATAGTTTCTGAGAACAACTCAAACACCTAGAATGTTACTGAGTGTATCCCAAACATCCAGAATATCTGCTGAAAGAATGACCAATGGGTGGTTTGAAATTAAGTGCACACGACTTTATTAGGAAATCCCCTACAAAAGAGGCTAAAAGATAGTTTTAAAAAGTACTTGAAATCAAGATAGTTGGCAAAAGCCAGCACTGTAGAATTTACAATTAAATATAAGCATGGGAAATGACAGAAGGTGGGAGAAGGATTTTGTTCAGAGGTAATTTCTTTTTAATTAGGCAAAATTTAGGGGGTTAAAGATTCAAAATCTCATTCAAGTTAGGGCTTAAAATACCTCTTGTACCACTTCCATATTTAATTTAAAATCCTTCCATGATTTGTGAGAAAAAAAGACATTACTCTTACCTTCTGCGTAGGAACTTGATATTCAGTCTCTAACACCATTGTGTCATTACCAGCCTGATGCATCACAGTTAGGCTATTCAAGTGTTGTTCAGAATCACCTAGAAGAGTAAAATCAAGATATTTCTTCTTGCTTGTTCAGAAACTGCTGTTCTGCTCCCCAACCCCTGGCCAGGAACTATGAAAACAAAATAACTGTTTTTTTATTCTTCTGAAGAGTATTCTTAGTTGGGAATTTGTTACACTAAAAAATAAACATTTTTCATCTGAAATTTGCACCCCACCCCTTTTTTTGGTCAGCATAAAGTATAGCTGACATTGTGGCTCACCCACCAAAACCTATTTTATCTGTCCCCACGGCGTAGCAGTCATCCAGTATGCAGGATGACCTCAGCTCCAGAGGTGGATGTTCATTAGGCTGAGCCAATCATGGTAACCCAAGCCCACACCAATTTTCATTTATTTTGGGTGAAGAAACAGAGCTTGAACCTTGGTCAAGCCATGCCTAAATGATTAATCTGCCTTTGGACTCCTGGTTATACATGCTAAAAAAATTCCCTACTGTTTAAGCCCATTTGACTGAGTTTTGTCTTTTGCAAAGAAAAGCATCTTGACGCATGAAACTTACTTGGCTCATTTCTGTTTCAATTCTGTCTAGTTTCTGTCTACAGGTCCTTACTAGTTGCAAAAGCATGGATGGGATAGATGAAAACTGAGTTGCTATTTTTATTAACTGACTGAAGTTTACAAAATTGTGGCCATTTACACACTGTAGAACTTATATTTAAGCTTCTACCACCCATCAATCCTTTGACTGATTCTCTGGCTCAGTCACACTACTTGAAGTTGAGGCTTGAAGAATAGAGGAAAATTAAGGGATAGGAATGAGCATAAGAGGGGAGACAAAACATTGTCAAAGGATGCATGAAGAACAAGTCTAAATTTGTACATCTCCAAATGGCTCAATATACCTGTTTTCTCAGTTGAACAAGGAATAGAAAAATTGGGAGAAAAGCTCTAAATTCAGAAAGAACTATATCTCCTTAAGGCTAGATATTTAAGGAGAAAGAATTCAAGAGAAGTAAATTCTAAATGATTCTCAGCTTGCTGGTTCTATTGGTAAGTGGTAGAAGTGCCATTATCAAGAATTAAAAAGGAAACAGTAAATGTGGGGATTAAAAGGGAGAAATTTAATTTTGGCATGCTCTCTTTGACAAGTCTATGTGATATTTAAGAAAAGATGTTCAGTGGAGTTGTATGAACATGCCTGGAGCCTGGATGCTTGAGTTGTAAAAATGGGACTAGAAGTCACAGATACTGAGGTAGGCATTTAAAGACAGGCAAGATGAAGAGATATCTGTAAGGAACAAAGAGATGAGATAGTTAAGGGAATAGTGCAGAGAAGCCTAAGAACTATGTCAAGGGCCCAACTCTCTGAAACATTTTTATGTGGATGACTCTCTGGTACATCAAAATACTACAAACTCATCTTTCCTAAGTTGAGATATATTCATCTGTGTTTCAGGTCTGTCAACCTGGACCAGAACCCGGCAAATATCCTGAGCCACCAAAGTTTGTATTTCTTTGTTATTAAAGTTAGCATATATTCATCTTGTGCAGACTTGCTCATTGTAACCTTGTAATTTTTTCAACTTCACCCCCACTTTTTAATCACACTGAATTATTGGTTGCCTTCACTCATGTTGATGTGTCCAGCCAAAACACCTTTCAATCCTAGACATACATGGATATGTCTTACTTTTTTCTCTAGTATCCACCTTAAATGATATTTATTCTTTAAAATACACATCTGCAGAAAAGATTGAATAATTTTGCCTTTTCTGATTTTTTAAGGGCACATTATTTTTATTTTATTATACTAGTTGTTTATTTCTATTAGATGGCTAACTTAATTTACCTTTTCATTTGCCATGTTAATTCATATTACTATGACAGCATAAGTAATTGTTTTTAAAAAATTTTTAATGTCATTTATTGAGTGAAGATTTTTATGAGCTAGGAAAAGGGAAAGTCATAAGGTTAAGGTTAGTAATTCTTTGTGATTAAAAACTTAAACTTATTTTAAGGAAAAAAATTAGATTTCTTTCAGTTCATGTGGAGATAATGGCAGTGATCTGAAGAAAACTGGTAACGCTTAAAAATTCAAATTCCTTATATCTTTTATGTACTTCAACATTGTCTATTTTTTTCCATAAGTTAGTAAAAAAATTTTTTTACTTTACTTAAATTCAAGGTTGAACCAAAAACGTATTTCCACTGAGATTAAATGCCAGAAAAGTAAGTTAACTTCTATATACATTTCATAGCTTGTATACATTTGAAGTTTCCCTAGGGCATAGTGCCACCTACAGTTAGCAAATGTAAACCAGCTGGTCCTGAAAATTTAAGTGCAGTAGAATGGCTACTATGGCATCATCCAAATTTTCCTTTTACACAATGTTACTCACAATCACATATAAACAGAAATTGAAGTAATACAAATAAGCTGATTCCAACTGAAGACTTAGATATTTAAAACCTCATTTTGCATGGATAGGATCTCTTCTTAAAATAGGAATTTTGACTGCATTCTTTCCATTGTATTTAATTGTCCTTATTCTGATTGAAGGCTATCAGTGCCTTTCTTTTATGAACTTACCATCATGAAGAGAAATGTTTCCCTACTCTGGTTCTTTCTAATCAGCCTTCAACCATGTTCAAATTTCTCTGATTCAAAAACTCAGAACATAACAATCTCTACCGGTCTTATACACAAAAACCTATCTTCCTGTTAAAGCCATAGAGAGCCTCTTCACCAATAAACTTCTTGGAGGACTGGTTCACAGATACCATTACTCCTCAATTTATAATGATCTGGCTTCTTCCCTAATTACAATGGCCACTAAAAAAGTTTTTCAAAAGCAAAAAAATCTCAGAATGCTGATTTTAATCCTCTCTCCTCATTCCTCATTCTACTTTAGCTTTTATTACATTTTCTTTTCATTTATTAATTTTTCTTTTACTGAGGAAGTTGTTTCCCATAATTTTTGTTTTTGCCCTTTTTCTACCTGTTCTGCACATTTTCCTTAGGTGTTTTCATTAATTCTCATGACTGCAAGTAGCTTCTACATACTGATAGAACCTAAACTATAATTCTTGTTATACCCTATTAGTTCCAAATATCTATATCTAGTTGTGTATTTCCCATTAGATACTCTGTAGTGTCTCAAACATGTCAAAAATGAGCACTGACTCTTATTTTCAATCAAACCACTGGATAATACCCTGGAGAGACATACATTCTAACAAAGCCTATCAATTCCACCATAAAAGTATCTGCCTAACTTATCCACATTCTTTCTATACTTACTGCCTGAGTTTAGTTGTCATAATTTCTCTTCTAGACTATAGCACTCAAGCTTTCTTACTGGGTCCCAACTGCCTCAGAAACATCTTTCTCTTAAATACTTCCCCTATATAGTATGCAGCAATCTGTTTCTAACATAAAATCTGACTTTGTTATGCTCCTGTTTGAGGTTACTTGTGTACAAAATAAAACACCCAAATGTAGCACTAGTATTCAGGGTAATTCATGATCTAGAACCACTATATCTCCCGTTAGTCTCCTCAATATCTTGAAAATCTTGCCCCAGAAAAGGATGGATGTAAATATTTCATGTGTTGTATCTTTGTTTATTTTTTCTTTCTGGGATGTCCTCCAATGTTGCCTTAGATGTTATCTTTCTTGATCTCCACTCACTTCTCCACAATGAAGAGCTACAACTCAAGTTATCCAAAATGGAATACTCAGAATAGTTGGAAGCTTTTAATGGAAGCAATAAAAGAGGATAAAAACTTCTCTGTACCTCCTAATCCGTGCTGCAGTAAAGCAGCTTAGAAATTTCTTCCGCTTTATCAAAGTCCCTGCCCTTGGAAGGCTAAGTGGAAATCAGGGAGCAGGCTACAGGTAAGGAAACATAGATAAGGAATATTCACACTTGCCTCTAGTCTCGGCCTGAATACATTAGTATGTCAGGATTCAGGCACTTCCTACACTGGGATCATGAGTATCAATATTCTTTGGGTCATACATCACCAAAAGAACTAGGCAGAGATAAGCAATACATTCTACGTCTGACAAGACTAACAAACAAGATTTTTATAAAGTCAAATGAATTTAACAAAACAAAAATTTCACCAGTTTTAGAAGATCTTTTTGGTAAATAGGAACTACAACTAGACAATTATTCCCTTAACTGTAAACTATTTCTAATGTATATGACTTCATTTCTCTACTTAGACAATCTCTAATATCTTTTCCTTATTCCTTCCTACCCTTTCCAACACACATAGGTGTCAATGGAAATTAGAGCCACATTTCCTATGTCTGCTCAGAACCTGGTAGAATGGGATCTGGCAGCGACAGATTTTTATATATGGCCCACATGACAATGTATATCATTTCTATCAAAGAAGCATGTGAACTATACATATAATTAATTGTCTTTCATGCAAATGTAATAAGCACCTTTGAGTATAAAATAGGTAACTTCTATCAATGTGCTTCAGTGATTATTAACCTGTAATTTACTAATTATGATGTTCAGTATCCCAGATATGTAACATTTAAGATGACCTTAGCATTTTTATACATAGACTTAGAAGTCAGTTTCTCAATCACAGTTATTTACTTTTTAATTTTTTACCTGAGGGTGGCAGAATTTGTAAAGGTGAAATGTTTTTCACATTCTCTAAATGTTCTAATTCTCGGTGATTAAATGCTAACTGGTGGTTATTTGGGGGTGGTCCATATGAATGTGTAGTCTCATAAACAAGGGTAGCTTTTGCAGGGATTGTGACTTGCACAGAAGACTGTATCTGTTAAGACAAAGTTAAATAAAATTATCTTTCAGAGTTCTTACCACTCATAAGTATAACTAATAAAATAGAAACACAAATGGAAAGTATGTAATTTAATACTGTTCTTTGAATATATTTAAGTTACTCAAACTTCTAAGGTATAATTATCCACATCTTACAGATGAGACGATTAAGGTTTACAAAGATTAAATAACTTGGCCACTGTATAGCTTGTAAGTCAAAGCCTATGGTCTTAGTAACAAGTACAAATAGACTTTTGTTATTGAACAGTGCTGCTTATTTTCAAATGCTTTTCTGTGATATATTCGAAATAAAACTGAACTTTCATACCAAATCTAGAGACTAATCCACTTTATTTACTCTTTTATCCTTACTGAATTACAGACATGGTAGTGGGATGTGGTAGGTGGGATGGAATGTGTAAAAACAAAACAAAACAAAAATCACATGATGGTTGACCCATGAGACTATTAATAAATTCTAATTCACTATTTAATTATTTATTTTGTAAGAATTTTATTATAACAGCTAATATTTAATGCTTACAATATATGAGATGCCAGGCTAAGCCCTTTATATAATTTTTTAATTCTAACAATAATCCTGAGTTTGGTATAATTATTATCCCAATTTACAGTTTACAATAGGACTTACATATAATAAAAGCAACTTATCCAAAATTTCACATCCATTCAAGCTAAGTTACAGTACCTTGTCTACTAAGCTTTGAGTTGTAGATAATACAGGGATGAGTAAGACAGTATTTTTTATCTAATAAAGAGGTTAGAGTGAATTAGTAGACAAGTGTATACATACTTATGCTAGCTTGAAGAAACTAATCCCATAAGAATGTTTATTTGAACAATGTAGATCTAAGTTCAAACCTTACAAATACTGAGGTTTAAATCAACAAAAAAGTCACTTTCTGAAACACACACACACGCACAAAATTATTCATGATCCTACGAATATATTCCTTCTTTCATCAATGAGCGCTTTGTTCCTCAGTGAGTGACACTGAAAAAATTAGAGCTACAGATCATAAAAGTAGCATTCTACATGTGATGTATTGAGAATATTTCCAAAGTTCATTCATAACTTGATGTAGTTTTGACTCCACTAATACGTATGTCAAGACACACTATCTGTATCTTCTTCTTCCTCAAAGCCTTTGAAACCTCCCAAATTAAATATTAACACTTTACCTATGTGTTCAAAGCCTTCCAATTATATCCCCCAAACCATTAATCCCTTACAATTACCCTCTGCTGCCATATTTCCCTGAACATACCTCTGGCTCCCTTCATGCTACTACCTCTGTTTAAGACAGGAAGTCCCTAATCTGTATGCCAGTACACTAACCATTTCTTCCCTTTTCCTATAATTATGACCAATTTTAAGCATTCAGTCTTTCAGGTAGTATATATATATATATATATATTCCTTCTTCATTTTCTCAATAATTATGAATATTATTATAGAGATAATTGTACAGTGTCTTAACCATGTCATTATATCTCTTCTAACAACTTAGAGCTCAAGACAGTGTTATTTGTGTTGTATTCCCCTAGCCTAGTTAGATGTTGTTAAACAAACTTGTAATTTAATAAAGGTATATACCTATAATTCTGTATTTGAGATAGTGTAAAGGACTAAATTCTAAGAAGATGAGAACCTGAATTAGTACAAAATAAAATAAAATTACTTCTATCCTCTTCAAATCATGTCAACTGCTACTCCAGCATATATATGCTAAAATTAATGGCTGATAATTTCAAGCTTTATCTTTAGAAACCCTAACTACCATTCCCCTACTCCCTTTTTTGAGAAATTCCACCTAACTGTGCACATGGGAACACCAAGGATGTCCCTCTAGGCCATCCTAGACTCTTATGACTGAGCCAAAATTTCTATAATTTGTACTACTTATCTGTTTGACTTATGTAACTATAAGAAAAACTAGCCAAATAATTTCCCTATTCAATCTTTTTTAGGAAGAAATCTTTATACACTGAAATCTTGAGACATTGAAGAGTGACACCTTTTCATGTAAATAAAATCAAAAGAAATTTTAAAGAAAGCTACTATGCCACTGAGTTACAGCATACAGTATTTTTAAGTTCCAAGGTAAAAATGAAAAATCACCTTACCTTTACTTTATCTTTAGGAGAATCATTCTGTTTTACTCCAGAGAATACAGGAAACATTTCTGTAAATGTACATAAATAAATATTTCAGTATTTGCCAGCTTAAAAACTTAACCATCTAAATTATAAATTTTCATATGAGAATTAAAATAGTGATTTCAAGAAAATGCCTTATTTTTTTAAGAAAATACCTCTAATACCAACCTCTTAATTCAGAAATTCTTAGTGACCAGTTTTCTGTTCTTTTTGAATCAGTCAAAATGTCTAAACAGATACGTACTTTTAAAAGGGATATTTTCTTTTCTACATAACGGAATAAAAATAACAACTGGCAAATTTCCATTAGCTTATTTAGGCAAAAAAAAAGCACAGTGTGTTACTTCACAGTAAAGAGATAGAATAAGTGATAGTTTAAAAAGGAACAAGATACAGCAGAGATAAATTTTTTTTTGGTATCATCAATCTACAATTACATGAGGAACATTATGTTTACTAGGTTCCCCCCTTCACCAACTCCCCCCAATAACCCCCATTACAGTCACTGTCTATCAGCGTAGTAAGATGCTGTAGAATCACTACTTGTCTTCTCTGTGTTGCACAGCCCTCCCCGTGCCTCCCCCAACCTTATACACACTAATCGTAATGCCCCCTTTCTTTTTCCCCCCCTTATCCCTCCCTTCCCACCCATCCTTCCCAGTCCCTTTCCCTTTGGTAACTGTTAGACCATTCTTGGAGTCTGAGATTCTACTGCTGTTTTGTTCCTTCAGTTTTTTCATTGTTCTTATACTCCACATATGAGTGAAATCATTTGGTACTTGTCTTTCTCCGCCTGGCTTATTTCACTGAGCATAATACCCTCTAGCTCCATCTATGTTGTTGCAAATGGTAGGATCTGTTTTCTTCTTATGGCTGAGTAATATTCCATTGTGTATATGTACCACATTTTTATCCATTCATCTACTGATGGACACTTAGGTTGCTTCCATTTCTTGGCTATTGTAAATAGTGTTGTGATAAACATAGGGGTGCATATGTCTTTTTCAAACTGGGTGATGGCATTCTTAGGGTAAATTCCTAGGAGTGGAATTCCTAGTTCAAATGGTATTTCTATTTTGAATTTTTTGAGGAACCTTCAAACTGCTTTCCACAAAGGTTGAACTAGTTCACATTCCTACCAGCAGTGTAGGAGGGTTCCCCTTTCTCCACATCCTCGCCAACATTTGTTGTTTGTCTCTTGGATCTTGGCCATCCTAACTGGTGTGAGGTGATATCTCAATGTGGTTTTAATTTGCATCTCTATGATGATTAGTGATGTGGAGCATCTTTTTATGTGCCTATTGGCCATCTAAATTTCATCTTTGGAGAAGCGTCTGTTCAGCACCTCTGCCCATTTTTTAATTGGATTATTTGCCTTTTGTTTGTTGAGGTGCGTGAGCTCTTTATATATTTTGGATGTCAACCCTTTATCAGATCTGTCATGTATGAATATATTCTCCCACACTGTAGGATGCCTTTTTGTTCTATTGATGGTGTCCTTTGCTATACAGAAGCTTTTCAGCTTGATATAGTCCCACTTGTTCATTTTTGCTTTTGTTTCCCTTGTCCAGGGAGATATGTTCATGAAGAAGTTGCTCATGTTTATGTCCAAGAGATTTTTGCCTTTGTTTTTTTTTTTATGTGCTAATTTCTTTTTTTTTTTTTTTGAGAGGGCATCTCTCATATTTATTGATCAAATGGTTGTTAACAACAATAAAATTCAGTATAGGGGGGTCAATGCTCAATTACAATCATTAATCCATCTCAAGCCTAATTCTCGTCAGTCTCCAATCTTCTGAAGCATAACGAACAAGTTCTTACATGGTGAACGAATTCTTACATAGTGAATAAATTCTTACATGGTGAACAGTACAAGGGCATTCATCACAGAAACTTTCGGTTTTGATCACACATTATGAACTATAAACAATCAGGTCAAATATGAATAGTTGTTTGATTTTTATACTTGATTTATATGTGGATCCCACATTTCTCCCTTTATTATTATTATTATTTTTATTTTTAATAAAATGCTGAAGTGGTAGGTAGATGCAAGATAAAGGTAGAAAACATAGTTTAGTGCTGTAAGAGGGCAAATGTAGATGATCAGGTGTGTGCCTATGGACTAAGTATTAATACAAGCTAGACAAGGGCAGCAAAACATCCATGGATGCAGAAGATTTCTCTCAAAGCAGGGGGGATGAGGTTCTGAGCCTCACCTCTGTTGATCCCCAATTTCTCACCTGATGGCCTCCCTGCGACTGTGCCTGTCTTAGGTTGTTCCTCCCTTGAGGAATCTTACCCGTCTCTGGCTAAACAGTCATCTTCCAGGGCCATACAGGGAAATGTAAAGTTGGTAAGTGAGAGAGAAGCCATATTGTTTGAAAAGGTTAGCTTTTTACTTGCCTTTGTTTTTTTCTAAGAGTATTATGGTTTCATGAGTTACATTCAGGTCTTTGATCCATTTCGAATTTACTTTTGTGTATGGGGTTAGACAATGATCCAGTTTCATTCTCTTACATGTAGCTGTCCAGTTTTGCCAACACCAACTGTTGAAGAGGCTGTCATTTCCCCATTGTATGTCTATGGCTCCTTTATCGTATATTAATTGACCATATATGCTTGCGTTACTGTCTGGAGTCTCTATTCTGTTCCACTGGTCTGTGGGTCTATTCTTGTGCCAGTGCCAAATTGTCTTGATTACTGTGGCTTTGTAGTAGAGCTTGAAGTTGGGGAGTAAGATCCCCTCCACTTTATTCTTTCCTCTCAGGATTGCTTTGCCTATACGGGGTCTTTGGTGGTTCCATATGAATTTTTGAACTATTTGTTCCAGTTCATTGAAGAATGTTGTTGGTAATTTGACAGGGACTGCATTGAATCTGTAGATTGCTTTGGGCAGGATGGCCATTTTGATGATATTAATTCTTCCTAGCCAGGAGCATGGGATGAGTTTCCATTTGTTAGTGTCCTCTGTAATTTCTCTTAAGAGTGTCTTGTAGTTTTCAGGGTATAGGTCTTTCACTTCCTTGGTTAGATTTATTCCTAGGCATTTTATTCTTTTTGATGCAACTGTGAATGGAATTGTTTTCCTTATTTCTCTTTCTGTTAGTTCATCGTTAGTGTATAGGAAAGCCACAGATTTCTGTGTGTTAATTTTGTATCCTGCAACTTTGCTGTGTTCCAATATCAGTTCTAGTAGTTTTGGAGTGGAGTCTTTAGGGTTTTTTATGTACAATATCATGTCATCTGCAAATAGTGACAGTTTGACTTCTTCTTTACCAGTCTGGATTCCTTATATTTCTTTGTTTTGTCTTACTGCCTGGCTAGGACCTCCAGTACTGTGTTGAATAGCAGTGGGGAGAGTGGGCATCCCTGTCTTTTTCCTGATCTCAGAGGAAAAGTTTTCAGTTTCTCACTGTTCAGTATGATGTTGGCTGTGGGTTTATCATATATGGCCTTTATTATGTTGAGGTACTTGCCCTCTATACCCATTTTGTTGAGAGTTTTTATCATGACTGGATGTTGAATTTTGTCAAATGCTTTTTCAGCATCTATGGAGATGATCATGTGATTTTTGTCCTTTTTGTTTATGTGGTGGATGATCTTGATGGATTTTTGAATGTTGTACCATCCTTGCATCCCTGAGATGAATCCCACTTGGTCATGGTGTATGATCATCTTGATGTATTTTTTAATTCAGTTTGCTAAAATTTTGTTGAGTATTTTTGCATCTATGTTCATCTGGGATACTGGTCGGTCTGTAATTTTTTTTTGGTGGGGTCTTTGCCTGGTTTTGGTACTAGGGTGATGCTGGCTTCATAAAATGAGTTTGGGAGTATTCCCTCCTCTTCCATTTTTTGGAAAACTTTAACGTGAGTGGGTATTATGTCTTCTCTGTATGTCTGATAAAATTCCACGGTAAATCCATCTGGCCCTGGGGGTTTTGCTTTTGGGTAGTTTTTTGATTACTGTTTCAATTTCTTTGCTCGTAATTGGTTTGTTTAACTTTTGTGTTTCTTCCTTGGTCAGTCTTGGAAGGTTGTATTTTTCTAGGAAGTTGTCCATTTCTTCTAGGTTTTCCAGCTTGTTAGCATATAGGTTTTCATAGTATTCTCTAATAATTCTTTGTATTTCTGTAGGGTCTGTTGTGATTTTTCCTTTCTCATTTCTGATTCTGTTGATGTGTATTGACTCTCTTTTTCTCTTAATAAGTCTGGCTACAGGCTTATCTATTTTGTTTATTTTCTCAAAGAACCAGCTCTTGGTTTCATTGATTTTTCCTATTGTTTTATTCTTCTCAATTTTATTTATTTCTTCTCTGATCTTTATTATGTTCCTCCTTCTGCTGACTTTAGGCCTCATTTGTTCTTTTTTTCCAATTTCTATAATTGTGACTTTAGACTATTCATTTGTGACTGTTCTTCCTTGTTTAATTATGCCTGGATTGCTATATACTTTCCTCGTAAAACTGCTTTCACTGCATCCCACAGAAGTTGGGGCTTTGTGTTGTTGTTGTCATTTGTTTCTATATATTCCTTGATCTCTATTTAAATTTGTTCATTGATCCATTGATTATTTAGGAGCATGTTGTTAAGCCTCCATGTGTTTGTGTGACTTTTTACTTTCTTTGTACAATTTAGTTCCAGTTTTACACCTTTGTGGCCTGAGAAGTTGGTTGATAGAATTTCAATCTCTTTGAATTTACTGAAGCTCTTTTTGTGGCCTAGTATGTGGTCTATTCTGGAGAATGTTCCATGTGCACTTGAGAAGAATGTGTATCCTGCTGCTTTTGGGTGTAGAGTTCTGTAGATGTCTATTAGGTCCATCTGTTCTATTGTGTTGTTCAGTGCCTCTGTGTCCTTAATTATTTTCTGTCTGGTGGATCTGTCCTTTGGAGTGAGTGGTGTGTTGAAGTCTCCTAGAATGAATGCATTGCATTCTATTTCCTCCTTCAATTCTGTTATTATTTGTTTCACATATGTTGGTGCTCCTGTATTGGGTGCATATATATTTATAATGGTTATATCCTCTTGTTGGACTGACCCCTTTATCATTATGTAATGTCGTTCTTTATCTGTTGTTACTTTTTTTGTTTTGAAGTCTATTTTGTCTGATACTAGTACTGCAACACCTGCTTTTTCTCCCTATTGTTTGCATGAAATATCTTTTTCCATCCCTTGACTTTTACTCTGTGCATGTCTTTGGGCTTGAGGTGAGTCTCTTGTAAGCAGCATATAGATCCATTAATTTTTATCCATTAATTACTGTGTCTTTTGATTGGTGCATTCAGTCCATTTACATTTAGGGTGATTATTGAAAGATATATATTTATTGCCATTGCAGGCTTTAGATTTGTGGTTATCAAAGGTTCAAGGTTAGCTTCTTTAATGTCTTACCATCTAACTTAACTCGCTTATCGAGCTATTATAAACACTGCCTGATGATTCTTCATTTCTCTCCCTTCTTATTCCTCCTCCTCCATTCTTTATATGCTAGGTGGTTTGTTTTGTTCTCTTTTGTGTTTCCTTTGACTGCTTTTGTGGGTAGTTGATTTTACTTCTTGCCTTTAGTTAGTATTTGGTTGGTCTGCTTTCTTTGCTGTGATTTTATTTTCTCTGGTGACATCTATTTAGCCTTAGGAGTGCTTCCATCTAGAGTAGTCCCTCTAAAATACCCTGTAGAGGTGGTTTGTGGGAGGCAAATTCCGTCAACTTTTACTTGTCTGGGAATTGTTTAATCCCTCCTTCATATTTAAATGATAATCGTGCTGGATATAGTATTCTTGGTTCAAGGCACTCCTGTTTCATTGCATTAAATATATCATGCCATTCTCTTCTAGCCTGTAAGGTTTCTGTTGAGAAGTCTGATGAGAGCCTGATGGGTTTTCCTTTGTAGGTGACCTTTTTTCTCTCTCTGGCTGCCTTTAATTCTCTGTCCTTGTCCTTGATCTTTGCCATTTTAATTATTATGTGTCTTGGTGTTGTCCTCCTTGGGTGCCTTCTGTTGGGAGTTCTGTGAGCATCTGTGGTCTGAGTGGCTATTTCCTCCCCCAGTTTGGGGAAGTTTTCAGTAGTCATTTCTTCAAATACACTTTCTATCCCTTTTTCTCTCTCTTCTTCTTCTTCTGATAGCCCTATAATGTGGATATTGTTCCATTTGGATTGGTCACACTGTTCTCTTAATATTCTTTCATTCCTGGAGATTCTTTTTTCTCTCTCTGCATCAGCTACTCTGTGTTCCTGTTCTCTAATTTCTATTCCATTAATGGCCTCTTGCATCTCATCTATTCTGCTCTTAAGTCCTTTAGGAGATTGTTTTATTTCTGTATTCTCCCTCCCAACTTTATCCGTTAGCTCTTGCATTTTTCTCTGTAGCTCCATCAGCATGGTTATGACCTTTATTTTGAATTCTTTTTCAGGAAGATTGGTTAAATGTATTTCCCCAGGTTCTCTCTCAGGGGATTTCTGTGTGATTCTGGTCTGAATCAAATTCTTCTGCCTTTCCATGGCAATAGTGGTAGTCATGGGCAGTTGGCGCATGTGTCAGCTGGGAGAACAAAGTCCCTTCCTGCTTGCTCAACACCCTCCTCTCCTGCGAGAATGGCAACTTCTAGCAGCTTGTGCTGGGCAGCTGCATGCCTCTGAGTCTGGCCTGGGTGTCTGTGGAGGGGGCTCTGCATGGCTGCTGTGGGCATGGCCTGTCTCAGGCTGCTGCTCCATTATGGCGGGGCAGTGCCAGATGGGGAACAGGTGGGAGGCTGTTTATCATTGTGAGGGGCCTGAGAGCTGTGCTGCCGCCCAGGGGTTTAGGGCACCTGGAGTTCCCCAGGATTCCCAGCTGCTGGGCTGAGTGTGCGGGACACTTCTGTCCAGCTGTGAGGCTCTTGTCCCTTTAAGACTTTCAAAAAGCACTCTCTTTTCTTTTGTCCCAGGGGCACCAGCTGTGGGAACCCGCTCGCAGGTTTTACTGTTCCGTTTCCCTAGTATCCAGCACCCCATGCACTGTGTGTTTGCGCTCCTGGTGCAGATCTCTAGGACTGGGTATTTAGCAGTCCTGGGATCCCTCTCCCTCTCTGCTCTGACTCCTCTCCTCCAGCCAGGAAGCTGTGGTGGGGGGTACACTCGGGTCCCGCTGGACTGCGGCTTGTATCTTACCCCCTTCACGAGGTGCTAGGTTCTTGCAGGTGTAGATGTAGCCTGGCTGTTGTACTGTATCTTCTGGTCTCTCTTTTAGGAATAGTTGTATTTGTTGTATTTTCAAAAATATATAATGTTTTGGGAGGAGATTTCCACTGCCCTACTCATGCCACCATCTTGGCTCTGCCCTCTAGAGATAGGGTTTTAAACAAGCAGGACAAATTATACTAAAAGCATATTTTACCAAGTCTCCATAAATATAGCCATAAGGAGCTTGATTAAAATAACTTAAGAATTTACTGTAAGAGAAAGGTATGTCACTTATTTGAGAGGACAGTCTTTTAATAAAAGTGAAGCTATATGATTTCATGGCCAAGTTGGCTCTGCATGCTAAATGTTAAAATGAAGATCCCAAATAATTAAAACTCTAATTCCAAACTATTCAGCAGCTTCAACTATATAGCAAAAAATGGGTTTTATAGTACCTCTTTTACCTTTAGAAATATTTTCAGAGATGACACTGGTGGAAGATATAAAAAGATCTCTCTGACATAATGCTCTTAGGTTCCCCTTTTTGTTTATCCTACAATTTCTAGTATATCCTCCCCAATCACAAGTCTAGGTGAGTGTGCTAAAGCACCAAACTGCTGTTAATGCCTTGACCCATCTCTTTAGGCCAGTTTTCATGGGCCACCTGAGCTTTAATTGCTTCAGGCTCCATGGCCCCAAGGCTGGTCAACACCAAATCTTATTCAAACTTAAGACATTCTAATTTTAATAATTAACAACAAAAAACAAATGTATACACTATCCATAATATAGGTTGAAATATAACAATTTGATTATATAATATTTTTAACAATAATGTTTTAAAGAACAGCTCAAGTTACTTAAAAAAAGATGATTAAAGAAGAGTATCAGTCATAAAATAAAAATTCAACACTGTTTTAAAACTAGAATTCTGAGGCTGTTATTCTACTAAGAAGTAAGGAAAACATAGGATATACATTAAACACAGCAAGAGTCTGTGTTTATTCTGTTAGGAAGTAAGGAAAACAGAATATACATTAAACACATTGAGAACACAGCGAATGGTGAACATTCTTTCCTTTAAGCAACATATTGAAAGATTCTATCAGAAATTGATGATTCGAATTAAAGTTAAGGTACTTTATTTAAGCACTCCATATATAATACTTTTCCTCTAGTGCTTAAGGTATTTATTGATCAGTGGTCCATATGTAATTTGATAATTCAAATGAACAGTTTCAGTAAGTTTTACCCTACAAAAAAAAACTCAGAGTGTTCTAATTATACCCACAAATGCTTTATTAGATGAAATCACAAATGCTAATTACAATTTAAAATGCTAAATGCAACTTAGAGTTTTTCCAGTGTTGTTGATGCTTAAACATCAAATGTAAGGATATCAGAGTCCTAAATTAAAAATTTTCTAATATGACACATTCCAAAAGTAAAAATTCTGCTTGTGTTAACAAAAACTGCTTACCACTATACACTTTAGGAATGTGAAAACAAAATGCAGCAAATTAGCACCACGTAAATGCTAACTAAACAGAGCCAAAAGTGAAACAGAAAAGTACTGCAAGCCAGCAGACCCTTACTACCAGACTGAAATAAGAGGGAAATGCTTACAAATGTAAGAATTCTTAACGTGACAATATTCTATGTGGGATCTTTTTTAAAAAAGATGACTGAATTTCATGATAAAGAAGAACATCTGACTTAAAACAAAGCAAAATTTTAGGCCCCAAAGCACCCCATATTTTGAATTTGCCTTTCAGTGACCAATAGAATGCACCCACCAAGTCGGAATCCCTGGGGCAGTGGCTACTTGTCCATGGCATGGCCATCAAGGAGAGAGCATGAAGCAAACGTGTGACTTAGGCTTGAAACAGCTGATGATAAAACTATACAATGAAATACTTTAGCATAACTGAGAATCTGAATTTAAACTTTTTCTATAAAAGGAAAATTATATTTGATAGTGAAGAAAACAGATGTGAAAAAAATGCTTTAAACAGTTTCTGGGATGGCTGGTTTCCTAATTCAAAATTATCATTCAATTCATAATATATTCTCATAACAGGATATACTTTCCAACATTAAAGTGATCTGCTTTTTCATGGAGAATAAAGCAAAAGATACCTTCAAATAATCTTTTATTTTATAAAAAGTGAAGATCAGCACTTTATTATTTGCTACTTTCTGATATGAATATCTGGCATTATATATTAAGCTATCCCACCTTTATAGTAAACTTATTGTCAACATTACAAGCCTATATGTCACATATATATAGTAAGAAGTTTCATTTTACATAGTATTTCTTTCCAGGAAAGCAGTAAGGTAATTCCAGGAAAGTCTACATGCAATTAAATAAGTGTGGTACCCAAACCATCAGTTCTAGCTATGTAACAAACATTTCTTCAAAACCTAAGTCTCACCATTACAAGAAAGTATTTCCCCCGAAACGAAGGCACACTTAAGGGACAGCAAACCTGATTCAGAGTTGCTGCTGTGGCTCTCAGATTCCAGTGAGCTGCTGCTGCTTGCACTCCATCGGGAACTACTTCCACTGGCCTTTGATGGCTGAGATTTTTCAGCTACAAATGGGGAAACACATTAAAATGCCAGTAGAATTAAGAAGTCACAGGAACATTTAAAAACTGACACCTACATTTTGTTTGATGTTTTCTAGAATTTAACTGATTACTGAAATCCAGTAACTGCTTTTCAAACATGTGTTTTTTCTGTGATTCAAATTCTTCTTTGGACTTAATAATTTTCTTACCTGTGTGATTAAGGAGAGAAAAAAAAGAGTAAGTATAACCCCAAACTACCACAAATACCTGACTGATTTCTACTGTTACACAGAAATACATACTGTGAGGTTCTACCGGTCTTTTCCTTAGACATGCAGCAACGTATTTTTCCAGTTCTCTTAGTGTTGATGCTTTCAGTGTTTCAAAGTCTATCTCAATCTCATCAGGGTTAGGATTTCTCAGAGACGGCTCTTTTGATTGTAGTATATGAACAACCTGCCCAAGTTTATCTCCAGGAAGTTTGTTTATATCCAAACTTAACTGTCTTTTCTCATCATTGCTCATAGGTGTAGCATTATCTTCATCTTCAGATTTCAGAGCAAAGACCTGCTGTTTCTTCTTCTTTGGCTGACTGTAACAAAAATTAAATTTAGCCAAATTTATTTTAGAGAGTATTATTATTTTAATAGGGCATCATAAAAGATACTTACTTGATCTTGGACTTTTCCTTTAAATTCATTTGCTTCAAGTTTTTCCTTACATTTTCTTCTCTGTTATTAACCATTTCTTTTTTCTTTTTTCTTTTAGATTTGTTCTTTTTCTTAAGCTTATGTAAAGGTACTTGGGACAGAACCTGTAGCTGATGATGAACAGCTTTAAGCTGGTAAAGGAAAAATTCTTTAAACATTCATGGCTTTAAATAAAGACACCAGAAAAAAAAAAGGAAGGTGCTCAGAAGTCAAGAGTACCCTTCATGAAATTCACTTCATAATACATTTCCTTCCACAAATTTGTTACTTTGAAGGGCATACATTAAATTATAGGCACTACCATATGCTCAGCCCATAAATTTAAATATCCATCTCAGACCAAGGATAATTAATGTTTTCAGCTAGTCTTAAGTTTCTAATCATTAATTGTTTTTAATCATTCATTTTTCAGGCTTGAACTCAGAGCAGATTAGCATTTTATCACAAAAGATAGAAAATGTTAAATAAAAATCTCATTCATAAAATATCTTAGATTATATCATATAAATAGTTTCAATGAGAATCAACTTATTGTGGTTAGGGATATAAATAATAATTTTATTTACACAACAGCCAAGATTTGGAAGCAACCTAAATATCCATTGACAGATGAAGAATAAAGGAGACATGGTACAAATATGTGCAATGGAACATTCTTCTGCCAAAAAAAGGAATGAAATCTTGTCATTCACATCAAGATGGATGGACCTAAAGGGTATTATGCTAAGTGAAATGAGTCAGACAAAAAAAGATAAATACTGTGGTTTCATTTACATGTGGATTCTAAAAAATGAAACAAACAAACAGAAATAGACTGAAATACAGAGAACAGACTGACGGTTGCCCGAGCAGTTGGAAGGTTGGGGGATAGGCACATTTGATGAAAGGAACAGAGAGGTACAAGCTTCTAATTATAAAACAAGCAAGTCACAGGAATGAAAGTACAGCATAGGGAATATAGTCAATAGTACTGCATAACTTTGTATGGTAATAAATGGTAATTATATTTATCACAGTAGGTATTTTGTAATGTATATAGTTGTCAAATCACTACATTGTACATCTGAAACATAATACATCAACTATCCTTCAATAAAAAAAATCAAAAGAAAAACTTATTTGAAAAAGCTATTTTTACTAAAGATTTGGGACCCTAATAAACTTTAAAAAACAGATTTTTAAGATGTACAGATATTTGAGAAGGAAAGATTATTAAATATTACAAATGTGTCAACAGCAGTAACTAGTACCGAGGGGGAGGGGGATAAAGGGGAACAATAATTTGCAATCACAATATAAGTTGGTCATGGGACAGTAGTACAGCATGGAAAATACAGTCAATGACTCTGTAACATCCTTCTATGTTGACAGTAACTGCACTAGAGGGGGTGAGGATTTAACAATATTGGTAACTGCTGAATCACTGTGTTGTATATTTGAAATCAATATAAGATTGTATATCAACAATGCTTCAATTAAAAAAATATTACAAATGTGCCAAAAAGTAAATTAAGCCACAGTTGCTAACTGACCTAAAGAGTACTTTTTAATCTATAAAAAGGATTTTATAGTAGGTCAACTGCAACAGCTCATAAAAAAATATAACAACTTATATCAATACAATCAACTACCTGCTCCTGAAGCTTTGCAAGATGCTGAACTTGCTCATCTTCCAAATCACCAGAAGAGTCATCTGCAGAGGAAGTGTCACTACTGCCTTCTCTACTGAGGGCGTTTGTGTTACCTGTTTTGATGTGACATACAGGCATAGTCTCAACAGGTTCTTCTGGGATCTTTGCAAAATGCATTTCAAAAACATCCTATAATGGAAAATTGCACTATTAGGGTTTTCTGTATTTCTGATCTAATGCAACAATTACACTGCTTAACACGGTACATTTCAGAATTGTATTTTGAACAAGAATTCTATTTTTCTTTGTGGGAAACATTTTGTAATATATATCAAATCATTATATTGTATACCTTAACCTTATACAAAGGTTGTATGTCAATTACATGTCTGTAAAACTAGGAAGAAAAGATTCACCAGAAGAAATATAATGAGACTCATGTTTCCCTGCCTGCCAAACTTAGCAACTTTTTTCTCTTTTTCCAGGCAAGAGAGACCTCTCCAGTTACACAGGGTACCTTCTTTCAAGGATCTTCTGCCATGAGTAAGTTCTCCCAATGCCTCAGGCTTGAATCCTTGAGACTTCCCTTTAATGGGACATGGGCTCCAGTCGACCTTGTATCTCAAATATCTAGTGTCCCCTCTTGACTAATATTTCTCCATATCCTCCGTATGCAGGGCAGCTTCATTAAGGACTTGCTACTAACATCTTACCATGCTGATAAACAGTGACTCAGTGGGGTGGGGTGGGGGTCTTGATAATCTGGGTGAATATTGAAACCACAATGCTGCTCATGTGAAACCTTCATAAGGTTGTATATCAATGATACATTAATTAAAAAAAAGACTTGCTACTAAAAGATGCTATACCTCCAAAAAGACAACCACCACAATTTTAAGAGTAATATAAATTGTGTTTTACTACTTGTGGGGGATGGATGTTACTCTTTATCTCTCCAGTTATGGTTCTAAAACTTCTAACTATGTTCAGAGGAAACTCACTTTCAGAACACACATAACAACTTACTTGGAGTGTTCTTGCCATTGTCACTATTTCATGATCTGGAGGATTATATTTGTAACAGTTCATGAACATTAATCTGACATCTGCAGCAAATTCATATGCATCTTTATATTCTTGGTTTTCCATTTTTCCCTACATGATGGAAAAATTACAGGTTTCCTAAACAACATGGTTTAATAATTACTTGAGCATCTATATTAAGTGCTTATGTCATGAAATAATTCAAACTTGCAGATAATACCAAAAACAGATACCCACCATCCAGATTTGACAAATGTTAAAATTCTGCTATACTTGTTTCATATTTTTACACTGAAAAAAAATTCCAGTAAATTTTGACAAGTTAATATAAGGAAGTTAATATAAGGGCATTCCAAATAAAGAAAAGAACAGGAACAAAATCACAAAAGCAGGAAAACTGTGTTTCCAGATGATCTTGGATATGCAAGTTTGATCTTATGAAAGCAGTGATAAGATAAATTCCCTAAACCAATTGTGAACATCTAAATGAAAGGTTTGTATGAAAATTCTCCTGGGAATGAAAAGACATTAGAAACTGAAAAGAAGATAAATTATCAGCATGGGTTATGTTTTTAGGTAGTTGCATATATAAAGTGGATAGAAGAGTGGCGATGTAGAATAGCAACAGTTAAGGCAGCCACTCTGAAAAGAAAATCAAGCAGGCAGGAAAATCCTAAAGACTGGTGAGCAAAATGTGTATATTAATAGACAACTCATAAACAAATACAAAAAGCCAATAAATACAACATGCCAGATCTCACTGTAATTAAAGAAACACGAAACATGTGAAACGTAATTATCTACCAATCAGATTATTGACAGTTGAGAATGATATCAGAGAAGTTACCAGCTTCCTACCCTTGGAATTCTATAACAGCCTTGTAACCACTCTCCACTTTGCTGCTAGAGAAATTATTCTAAGAATCAAATATGGGGACATAACTCTCCTGTTTTTCTGTATTTTGGACATGTTTTTCTCACCTGACAGCCTTCCAAGTTGACCCCCTGCCTGGAATGTCCTGCAGTTTACTAAATCCTACTTATCCTTTAAGATTCCACTGAGATTTTACCTATTTCAGGTCATGTTTCATGACCTCACAGTCTGAATTAATACACAGGGCAAAGTAGAAAAGCCTATTTTGAAGTGATGGTTACGTTTTTTCAGAACTTAAAACATGAGCTTCAGATTGAAAGGGCTAATTTCCAGTCAAGATAAATAAAATTAAATGCATAAAGAGAGGAAAGACAGATTACCTACAAAAGGATGACAAGTAGACTGACAGCAGACTTCTTATCAGCAACAATAGATACCTTCCTAGTGCTGAGGGAAAATAGTAACTGTCTCCTATAATTCCATAGTCAGTTAAAGAATCTCTCAAGAATAAAGACAACAAATAGACATTTTTGAGACATAACTATAAAGAGTTTACTCTCCATACATGCTCATGGAAGAGCCACTGGTTTGTACTTCAGCAAAAAGAAAAACAACTAAGGGGAAGAGGAAAATGCAAGAAAGAAGGTAAGCACAAATAATTATTTGTAGATTAATAAACTTAATGTTGATGATGAAAAAAAAGATTGCTTTCTTAAAAGAAGAACCAAACTTTTAGACAATAAAGAACAGGGAATTCGAGTAGTCGTTCAGGAGAAAGATTGAGGTAACTGCTACAGTTCTATTCTTTCAGTAGTTTCCCTTAAAATATGTATAATTAAATTTTGCCATTAAAGTTTCCAAATCAGCCATAAATGTTGTTGATTCAGCAGAATACAAAAAGAAAAAGTGCAGAGGTTTGGAAACTACATAAATGCCTTATCAAAAATATTTGCATTAGAATTATGCAATTATTAAAAATATTCTTAAACATATGAGAAGATGTCCCAGTAAAGTAAATGAAAATTCAGGGTAGAGTTGTATTACATACTGAAACTCAAACATTGTGATAAAGAACCTTGGAAGTGTTTGAATAGAAGAAAATAAAAAGATATATTTTTAAATAGTCCCATGATTCACTCAGGTGTATGATTACTGGTAAGTTTAATTTTCTTTATTGTTTCCTGAATTTTAAATTTCTTCACAATGACAAGATTACTTTCCTCATCAAGAAAATAAGTTAT
The DNA here is from genome assembly GCF_040802235.1 of Manis javanica. NCBI lineage: Eukaryota > Metazoa > Chordata > Mammalia > Pholidota > Manidae > Manis > Manis javanica. The sequence goes on along the minus strand of NC_133159.1, from coordinate 77,768,812 downwards.
CTTATTGAGACAACATTTACCTTGATAGTTCCAAGGTCCATTGGATTTTTCACAATATCGTAGTAGTTATGGAGTCCCAGAGCATTGACATCAACAGGGTTATAGAAGGGCCATGCATATGACAAGTGTTTCTTTGCAAGCATTTCTTTCAGAATCTCACTACATTGCCTTAATTGTTCAGTTACTTTAACATCCCTTACAACTTTATAGTGTTGCTCAGAATCTTGGAAAACATTCTTCAGCACATTTTCTTTTATAGGTGGCATTTTCATTGATTTTATTCCTGTAAGCACTGGGGAGGATTCACCACTTGCTTTAGCGAATGAAGTTGTTGGAGTTGTGCTATCTGCTTTTCTCTTCACACCCCTTGTAAGCTAAAGCGATTCAACAACAAAAAAAGCTATGATTAAGGTGACATTCAGAGCAAGAATTTTCAAACTTCTTTTGATCATCACACTTATCAGTTAAAAAAAAAAGGATTACTACCAACAAGTCTTCCATGTATTAAATATTAGTAAAAGTTAATGTCTCTTTTACAGGTAAAGTAAATAGTTCAAATCCTCTTTTCCCACATACTAAAGAATTGTTTTGTGTAAACGTTTAAGACCAATGAAAGTCATGGTTATACCAAAAAAAAAAAAAAAAGTTTCTGAACTCCTGAAATCAGCTAGTGCATACAATTTTAAAAAGAAAACTGTCAACCCAAATTGCAACTCAATCAAAGTTAGATCACAAAAAGAAGGGGATAGAGAGGGAGGGAGAGAAGAAGGACAAAGGAGGCAAGGATAACTGCTATTAATACAACAAAGATTAAACCAGTTCAAATTCTACCTAAGAAATCTTTAAAATTTGGTTCACATCCTAGGTTTCTGTTCACAAAATGTATACAGACAAGACTGCCTGCTATATACTGAAGAACGATTTTCACATCAACTTTAAAAAAGGTACAGACACCAAAATAACCACTTACACTGAAATCTTTTAAAGCCATAGTAACTTACTTGAGCCACTGTTTGTGAAGCAGAGCTGAGGGCAGCACCTTGTGCCATACTTAAAGGAGAAACAGATGTCTCAGGAAATACAGAGGGAATGACTTGTTGCTTGAATACTTTTTCCAGTGCTTTGGGGGATTGTTTTTCTTTAACAGAAGAAACTGCCACATTCTGTTGAGTGCCTGGTAAAATGTGAACCAGAGTCAATATTTGGGTAAAATAAAAACTATTTTTCTCTTAATATTCTAGTTTAATTCATTTAATTAAGCTTTTTAACAATATAAACACAGTATGCTCCCCTTTGAAACTCTCCCACACACACTGACAGTGTTTGACCAATTTTGATATGATATTAGATTTAGATATAATATCAAAACATGGTATCAATGGTCAACTTATCAATTTTATTTTAAAAGGTGCCTTCAATTGACAGTAATAGAGCTTTGTGACATGTTCAGGTAGCTGTGAACACAAGCCAAAATTTAAGACATCGTGCAGACAAATAGTACTATGTGTGGTCTTCAGAATGAGAGGCATAAATATCCAAGGACTTCAAAGCTTTTGCAGACAGTCTCTTATCACTGGATGACACAGAACAACAGACAGGAATATGATCAATACATCCTGCAGGTGATTCTGCCAAAGGAACAATTCTTCATATTTGTATGTCTTACATGTCACCAGAAAATGCTATAACTAAGACATTCGGGTCACATCACTCTGAAATATATATTCTTTCAAAATCCCATCAAAGCAGCTCTCTTCAATTGCTCAGGCCAAAAATCTTTAGTCATCTTTGACTCCACTCTTTACTAAACCCAATGTCCAATTCATCAGCAAACCCTTTTGCATTATCTTTGTATTCAGAATCCACTGCTATTACAAGTGCTAATCACCCTGATACAAGGCATTATCATTTCTCAACTGGATTACTCCAACAGCATCCTAAGAGGTTTTCATCTGCTGCTTTTATCAAAATAGTGATCAGACTGATCTCTCAAAATTCAAATAAGATCATAACACTTCTGCTCAATGCCCAAAGACTTCTATCTTCTCTCGCAGTAAAAGCTGAAGTCCTCACAGTGATTTTTAAGGACGTATATGATCTATCTTTTTCTCACCTCTGCTTTCCTTCCAACCTCACTTCCTATCACTGTTCTCCCTCACTTATTTCACTCCAACCTACTGGCCTATGGTCCTCAAATTTGGTACACATAGCACACTATCTGCTCTGCCGGGAGGAGACATACTCATGGCTCACTACAATTCTCTTCAGGCCTTTACTCAAATGTCACCTTCCCAAGCCATCTTATGTAAAATAATCTTCTCTTTCTATCCCTCCATTCCTTAGTTCTCTTATTTTTTTCTATGCTATTGACATATAATATATAGGTATCCCTGACCAAATTCTTGCTAAACAAACTCAGGAACCAAATAGATTTGAATATATTTTAAGATTGGGCTAGTACTCCTCAATCTGAGTTCTCATTACCCATTAAAATTTAGGAATCAAATAGATTCAGATAACCTAGTATCTTTAGATATCCGAATTGTTGCTCTTTGAACTCAGAAACTAAACTAATATGTATAGTAAGGAATATTTACATTTACTTAATTTTATCAATTTCCCTAACTAGAACAAAAAACTCTGTGAGGGGAAGAAGACTTTGTTTTGGTTTCTACTGTAACTTTTGTGACTAATACAGTCCCTGTGACATAAGAGGATTCAACAAATATTTGCTGCATGCCTACTGTCAGGCTACCATTCTGAGCACTGGGGCACAATAAAGAACAAGGCAGACATCATCTCTGTCCTTGTAGAATATTTTATCTAGTATAAGAAATAGATTTTTTTAAAGTAATTTTATTACAACTGATGCTGAGTGTTAGAAAATAAATAAATGAGGTGCTGACTAAAATAAGGCAGATATCTACTACAAAGAAGATAGCCAAGGAAAGCTTCTCTGAAGAGGCACCAGTTAAGATATTACTATAAAGATAAGCAGCCAGCCAGAGAATGGAGTGGCAGTAAAAATGTATTCAGTAGGAAAAAATTTAATGACTGAGAGGCAAGTAGCTTAGGATGAGAATGGAGAATTGGGCAAAGACAAGATAAGAAAGGACCATGGTAAAAATTTAGACTTCTTTCTTCCTTGAGAAGCCAAATGAGGTTTAAGCAGGTGAATTAGACGTTCTAGTTTATATTTAAAAGTTCACTTTTGCTATTGTGTAGAGAAGAGTCTCTACACAATACTGGATACTACACAGGATACTACACAGGATAACTGACCACTGGGAGTAAGAAAATGGTAGGCTGATTATTTACAAAAGCCAAGAAATGGAAGCAACCTAAGTATCTATCAGTAGATGAATGGATAAAGAAGATGTGATATATATACACAATGGAATACTATTCAGCCAAAAGAAAGAAATAAATCCTTCCATTTGCAACAACATGGATGGAGCTAGAGAATATTATGCTCAATGAAATAAGCCAGGCGGAGAAAGACAAGTACCAAATGATTTCCCTCATTTGCAGAGTATAACAATGAAGCAAAACTGAAGGAACAAAATAGCAACAGATTCACAGACTCCAAGAAGGGACTTGCAGTTGCCAAAGGGGAGGGGTAGGGAAGGGCGGGTGGGAAGGGAGCGAGAAGGGGATTGAGGAGTATTATGATTGGCACACATGGTGTGGGGGGGATCATGGGGAAAACAGTATAGCACAGAGAGGGCAAATAGTGACTCTGTGGCATCTTACTATACCGGTGGGCAGTGACTGCAATGGGGTAAGAGGGGGACATGATAATATGGGTGAAGGTAGTAACCACATTGTTTTCTCATGTGAAACCTTCATAAGAGTATATATCAATAATACCTTAATAAAAAAAGCTTAACTTCTCAGTGAGTCCAGATCTGAACCCATCGTAGCTGTTTCTTATTCCATACTAGAATGTAAACTCAAGAACAAGTTTTTGTTTTGTTCATTGATATATATGCCAAGAAAGTAGAACAATGTTCTGAACATAAGAGGTACTCATATATTTATTCAAAAAATAAATCAACACCAATTCAATTTACTGCACTGAATGTAAATATTTTCTTTGCAATAAAGTATCACCATGGAACCACATTATTTAGACCAGCTACTATCATATGACAATTTCTCTACCACTGTGCATAAAAATGGCATGACTGGCAGGAGCGCAGTACTACAAAAAGTAATTTGGAAACCTAACCTCCACCCCAAAGCCAAATCCTACCTATCCTTCAAGACTAAATTCAAGTCTATCACCTCTAAGGCCTTCCCCAGCTTTTCCAGTGCAAGTTAATTTCTCATTCTTTTGAGCCACAGCACATACTTTGTGTAATTTCATCTGACATTTATTATAATGAAGTCTTATTATTTTTTAAAGTTTTATTTCTAACAGAAATGTGGATTTAACTTGAGAGTTAGGGTAGTTGTACTTCTTTGTAGCCCCACAATGTGTGACTTAAAGTGACAAGCATTCAAACATATACTGACAGAAAAAGTCAAGGGATTTTTGTCTGAGGGACACTTAAGCTCTTAGTAGTAATATGAGCTCCAGAAACAAGTAGCTGCAACTTAACCTGAAATAAAATGTTAAAGTGGGTTTTTTTTTTTCCTAAAGGAAAACATTCTAAAGAAATAATTTTTACCTTGGTAGAGGTAATAGTTTCAGACATGAATAATTATCAGCTTGTTTAAAAACTTACAGACCCTACTGAGCTTTGTGTGGACCTATTTTAATCCTCTTACAGAAGTCTAGGCCTTATATTGTCAGCCTTAAGGCCAATCTTTTTCAAAAGTAAGAATAAAATAGGCACTTTAGTAAGTAGTATCTCACAGGATTGGTAAGCTTGATTTAACCCATCTTAAAGATCTATTAACAAAGGAAAAAAGTACATACTACTATCAGTAAAAACCACCACTACCATCCCTTGTAGTGGTATAAGTCTCCTATATCCAAGCCACTTAACTGCATACTTTCCATTTACAACCATGAAATGTAAATATATTCCTTATGTTGCATCTGAGGAAACTAATGTGATGATTAACGACCTTAACCACAGTTCACAGCTTCAGTGATCCAAAGACAAACCAACTATGACAACCTTGGTTTTAAGTTCTACAATAAATCCATTTGAATACTTAAGATTAATTTTCTAACTCCACATTTAAATATTATGATTACTAGATATAAAATGTTCCCCTCTAAAGTTTTTTTCAAGTTAGGAGAAAAAATCTTCAGACCCAACAAAAACATTTCATTCTTGGCTGTGGGATCTTTTGGTAGAGAACATTGGCAATTTTGGTCTCTTATTACTATAGCAGATACAAGGTCCACTACAAATATGATTTATTGGGTGTCAACTATGTTAATGGCACTATGTTATAGAAAACCTGGCTCCAACACCATAATCACTCCAACATTTTCTAATCTTTCTTTTCCTCTTTTTTATACTTTAAGGTATCTTTGATATATACTCTCACAAAGGTTTCACAAGAAAAAAAATGTGGTTATTACATTCATTCTTATTATCGAATCCCCACACACACCCCATTGCAGTCACTGTCCATCAATATAGTAAGATGCCACAGAGTCCCTGTTTGTCTTCTCTGACCTACATTGTCTTCCCTGTGACTCCACACATATCATGTGCACCAATCATGATACCGCACAACCCCCTTCTTGCTCCCTCCTGATCTGCCCTCCCACCCCTCCCCTTTGGCAACCACTAGTCCCTTCTTGGAGTCTGTGAGTCTGCTGCTATTTTGTTCCTGCAGCTTTGCTTCGTTGTTATACTCCACAAATGAGGGAAATCATTTGATACTTGTCTTTCTCTGCCTGACTTATTTCATTGAGCATAATATTCTCCAGCTCCATCCATGTTGTTGCAAATGGTAGGATTTCTTTCTTGTGGCTGAATAGTATTCCATTGCATATATGTATGACTTTATCCATTCATCTACTGATGGGCACTTATGTTGCTTCCATATCTTGGCCATTATAGTGCTGCAATAAACATAGGGGTACATATGTCTTTTTGAATCTGAGAAGTTGTTTTCCTTGGGTAAATTCCTAGGAGTGGAATTGCCAGGTCAAATGATATTTCTACTTTTAGTTTTTTGAGGAACCTCCATTTTGCTTTCCACAATGGTTGAACTAGCTTACACTGCCCCCAGCAGTGTAGGAGGGATCCCCTTTCTCCACATCCTCACCAGCATTTGTTGTTCCTAGTCTTTTCTGTGTTGGCCATCCTAACTGGTGTGAGATGATATCTCTGTGGATCTCTGTGGTTTTTGTTTGCGTTTCCCTGATAATTAGTGATGTGGAGCATTTTTTCATGTGCCTGTTGGCCATCTGAATTTCTTCTTTGGAGAATTGTCTCTTCATATCCTCTGCCCATTTTTCTATAGGGTTATTTGCTTTTGTTGAGGCATGTGAGTTATTTATATATTTTGGATGTTAACCCCTTATAAATATATTCTCCCATACTGTAGGATGCCTTTATGCTCTGCTGATAGTGTCCTTTGCTGTATAAAAGCTTTTTAGCTTGATGTAGTCCTATTTGTTCATTTTTTATTTTGTTTCCCTTGCCTGAGCAGATGTGTTCAGGAAAAAGTTGCTCATTTTATATTCAAGAGATTTTTGCCTATGTTGTCTTCTAAGAGTTTTATGGTTTCATGACTTACATTCAGGTCTTTGATTCATTTTGAGTTTACTTTTGTGTATGGGGTTAGGCAATAATAGTTTCATTCTCTGCCAACACCGGTTGTTGAAGAGGTTGTCATTTCCCCATTGTATATCCATGGCTCCTTTATCATATATTAATTGACCATATATGCTGGGGTTTATATCTGGACTCTCTACTCTGTTTCATTGGTCTATGGGTCTGTTCTTCTGCCAGTACCAAATTGTCTCACCATGGCTTTGTAGTAGAGCTTGAAGTCAGGGAGTGTAATCCCCCCACTTTATTCTTACTTCTCAGGATTGCTTTGGCTATTCAGGGTCTTCTGTGGTTCCATATGAATTTTTGAACTATTTGGTCTAGTTTGTTGACAAATGCTGTTGGTATTTTGATAGGGACTGCACTGAATCTTTAGGTTGCTTTAGGCAGGATGGCCACTTTGACAATATTAATTCTTCCTATCCATGAACACGGGATGTGTTTCCATTTATTAGCATCTTCTTTAATTTCTGTCATGAGTGTCTTGTAGTTTTCATTGTATAGGTCTTTCACTTCTTTGCCTAGGTTTATTCCTAGGTATTTTATTCTTTTTGATGCAATTGTGAATGGATTTTCCTTATTGCTCTTTCTGTTAGTTCATCATTAGTGTATAGGAATGCAACAGATTTCTGTGTAATAATTTTATATCCTGCAAATTGCTGAATTCAGATTTTAGACGTAGTTGTGGAGTGGATTTTTTACATACAATATCATGTCATCTGCAAACAGGGACAGTTTAATTTCTTCCTTGCCAATCTGGATGTCTTTTATTTCTTTGTGTTGTCTGATTGCCATGGCTAGGACCTCCAGAACTATGTTGAATAAAAATGAAGAGAGTGGGTATCCTTGTCTTTTTCCTGATCTTAAAGGAAAAGCTTTCAGCTTCTTGCTATTAAGTATGATGTTGGCTGTGTGTTTGTCATATATGGCCTTTATTATGTTGGAGTACTTGCCCTCTATATGCACTTTGTTGAGAGTTTTTATCATGAATGGATGTTGAATTTTGTCAAATGCTTTTTCAGCATCTATGGAGATGATCATGTGGTTTTTGTCCTTTATGTAGATGTGGTGGATGAGGCTGATGGGTTTTCTAATATTGTACCATACTTGCATCCCTGAAATAAATCCTACTTGATCATGATGGATGATATTTTTGATGTATTTTTGAATTCAGTTTGCTAATATTTTGTTGAGTATTTTTACATCTATGTTCATCAGGAATATTGGTCTGTAATTTTCTTTTTTTGTGGTATCTTTGCCTGGTTTTGGTATTAGAGTTATGTTGACCTCATAGAATGAGTTTGGGAGTATTCCCTCCTCTTCTACTTTTTGGAAAACTTTGAGGAGGATGGGTGTTAGGACTTCACTAATCGTTTGATAAAATTCAGGAGTGAAACCATCTGGTCCAGGTGTTTTGTTCTTAGGTAGTTTTTTGATTACCAATTCAATTTCATTGCTGGTCATTGGTCTATTCAGATTTTCTGTTTCTTCCTGGGTCAGCCTTGGAAGGTTGTATTTTCCTAGATAGTTGTCCATTTCTTCCAGGTTATCCAGTTTGTTGGCATATAATTTTTCATAGTATTCTCTAATAAATCTTTGTATTTCTGTGGTGTCTGTAGTGATTTTTCCTTTCTCATTTCTGATTCTCTTTATGTGGGTAAAGTCTCTTCTTTCCTTGGTAAATCTGGCTAGTGGTTTATCTATTCTGTTTATTTTCTCAAAGAACCAGCTCTTGCTTTCATTGATTCTTTCTATTCTTTTATTCTTCTCGATTTTATTTATTTATACTCTAATCTTTATTATGTCCCTCCCTCTAGTGAGTTTGGGCCTCATTTTTTGTTCGTTTTCTAGTTTCATTAACTGTGAGTTTAGACTGTTCATATGGGATTGTTCTTCTTTCCTGAGGTAGGCCTGTATTGCAATGTACTTCCCTCTTAGCACGGACTTTGCTGTGTCCCACAGATTTTGTGTTGTTGAATTATTATTGTCATTTCTCTCCATATATTGCTTGATCTCTGTTTTTATTTGGTCATTGATCCATTGATTATTTAGGGGCATGTTGTTAATCTTCCATATGTTTGTGGGATTTTTCATTTTCTTTGTGTAATTTATTTCTAGTTTCATACTTTATGGTCTGAGAAGCTAGTTGGTACAATTTTATCCTTTTTGAATTTACTGAGGTTCTTTTTGTGGCCTAGTATATGTATGATCTATTCTTGAAAATGTTCCATGTGCACTTGAGAAGAATGTCTATCCTGTTGGTTTTGGGTGTAGAGTTCTGTAGATGTCTGTTAGGTCCATCTGTTCTAGTGTGTTGTTCAGTGCCTCTGTGTCCTTACTTATTTTCTGTCTCATTGATGTGTCCTTTGGAGTGAGTGGTGTTTTGAAATCTCCTCAAATGAGTGCATTGCCTTCTATTTCCCTCTTTAATTCTGTATTTGTTTCACCTACATAGGTGATCCTGTGTTGCGTGCAGAGATATTTATAATATTTATATCCTCTTGTTGGACTGACTCCTTTTCATAGTATTCCCTAATAAATCTTTGTATTTCTGTGGTGTCTGTAGTGATTTTTCCTTTCTCATTTCTGATTCTCTTTATGTGGGTAAAGTCTCTTCTTTCCATAATTTATCATTATGTAATGTCCTTGTCTCTTGTGACTTTCTTTGTTTTGAAGTCTATTTTGTCTGATACAAGCACTGCAACTCCTGCTTTTTTTCTCCCTATTAGTTACATGAAATATCTTTTTCCATCCCTTTACTTTCAGTCTGGTATGGGTTGGAGTGAGTATCTTGTAAGCGGCATATAGACGGGTCTTGCTTTTTATCTGTTTAGTGACTCTTTTTTGTCTTTTGATTGGTGCATTGAGACCATTCACATTTAGGATGATTATTGATAGGTATGTACTTGCTGCCATTGCAGGCTTTAGATTTGCGGTTACCAAAGGTTCAAGAGTAATTCCCTTACTATCTAACAGTCTAATTTAACTGACTTGTATGCTATTACAAACACAACCTAAAGGTTCTTTTTTTCCCCTCCTTTTTCTTCCTCCTCCATTCTTTATATATTAGGTACCATATTTTGTACTTTGTGTATCCCTTGATTGACTTTGGGGGTAGCTGATTTGATTTTGCATCTGCTTAGTAATTAATTGTTCTACTTTCTTTCCTGTGGTTTTATTACCTCTGGTAACAGCTATTAAACCTTAGCAACACTTCTATCTACAGCAGTCCCTCCAAAATACACTGTACAGATGGTTTGTGGGAGGTAAATTCTCTCAGCTTTTGCTAATCTGGAAATTGTTTAATCCCGCCTTCAAATTTAAATGATAATCTTGCCAGATAAAGTAATCTTGGTTAGAGGCCTTTCTGCTTCATTGCATTAAATACATCATGCCACTCCCTTCTGGCCTGTAAGGTTTCTGCTGAGAAGTCTGATGATAGCCTGATGGGCTTTCCTTTGTATGTGATCTTATTTCTCTGTTTGGTTGCTTTTAATAGTCAGTCCTTATCCTTGATCTTTGCTATTTTAATTACTATATGTGTTGGTGTTGTCTTCCTTGGGTCCCTTGTGTTGGGAGATCTGTGCACCTCCATGGCCTGAGAGACTATCTCCTTCCCCAGATTGGGGAAGTTTTCAGCAATTACCTCCTCAAAGATACTTTCTATCCCTTTTTTTTTCTGTCTTCTGGTACCCCTATAATGCAAATATTGTTCTGCTTTGATTTGTCACACAGTTCTCTCAATATTCTTTCATTCCTAGAGATCCTTTTTCCTCTCTGTACCTCAGCTTCTTTGTATTCCTCTTCTCTATTTCTATTCCATTTACCATCTCTTCCACTATGTCTAATCTGCTTTTAAATCCCTCCATTGTATGTTTCATTTCAGATATGGAATTTCTTAATGATTGAATCTCCATTTTAAATTCTTCCCCGAGTTCTTGAATATTTTTCTGTACCTCCATGAGCATGTTTATGATTTTTATTTTGAACTCTCTTTTAGGAAGATTGGTGAGTTCAGTTTCATCTGGGCCTTTTTCTGGTGTTTGTGAGATTTGGGTTTGAACCTGGTTCCTTTGATGTTTCATATTTGTATGTGGTACCTTCTAGTTGCCAGAAGCTCTCGTTTCTGGAGCTGCTCAGCCCCTGGAGTGATGTCCAGATTTGCTGAGGAGCGGCGCTGGTGCACTTTTTCATGGGGTCTGCTCTGTTCTCCGGGGGCATGCAGTCTGCTGAAGCCTTCTTTCCTGTTGCTCTTTTAGGATTAGTTGTATTAACTAAATTTTTGTATTATATGTGCTTTTGGGAGGAGTTCTCTGTCTTACCTCTCACACCGCCATTTTTACTGTCTCCCCAACCCTCTCTAATCTTGTATAATAAGACATTCAATTGTTCACCATTTTGCAGACAATTCAAACGGACATTTTATACCAACAAATTAGGATGCAGAAGGACTTTTGGATGTCTATAGCCTTTGAGGGATTAGTTTTAATGATTATATTTACACACACACACACATTCATCTATATGAAAGAGAGAGAAAGAGAACACAAACCTTTTCTGGCTTACCTTTTTTTATTCTTTCCTTGCCATCTATAACTTGCTCTTCTTGTGGCATCTGAGATAGTTTCTGCCTATATAATTTCTCTAGAGCTTGTGCCATAAGAACAATGTCATCTCCAGGCTAGGAAATATATAAAATATAAGGTTACAGTATAGTCACTGTACCAAATTTCTGTAATTTAGGCTAACTTATAAAATACAGTAACATAGTACTCTAAACAGTGTTTATTGCTTATAAATTAAGTTTAGAAAATAGTGAGCAGCTCACATTTTAAATTCTAACACCATACTCCTTTAACTTCTAAAAAGGACCCAGGATGATGTTTTGTTGCCCTTGTCTAGCTTGGATTAATACTTAGTCTATAGGCACACACCTGATCATCTTCATTTGCCCTCTTACAGCACTAAACTATGTTTTCTACCTTTATCTTGCATCTACCTACCACTTCAGCATTTTATTAAAAATAATAATAATAATAAGGGAGAAATGTGGGATTCACATATAAATCAAGTATAAAAATCAAACAAATAATCATAATTGACCTGCTTGTTTATAGTTCATGATGATTGATCAAAACCGAAAGTTTCTGTGATGACTGCCCTTGCACTGTTCACCATGTAAGAACTTATTCACTATGTAAGAATTTGTTCACCATGTAAAAACTTGTTCGTTATGCTTCAAAGATTGGAGACTGTTGAGAATTAGGCTTGGGGTTGATTAATGATTGTGCATTGAGTCCCCTATACAGAATTTTATTGTTGTTAACAACCATATGATCAATAAATATGAGAGATGCCCTCTCAAAAAGAAAAAGAAAAAAGGACCCAGGATACCTGTCTGAGCACCAGAGGGTTACAATCTAACTGATCCTACTAATTCAAAAAAGATATTAAAAGTTACAATTTCTTTCTTAAATATGTTAAAACAAAACTTTTTCCTGACTGTGCAAAGTACCTCATGGTCTGACTTGACATAATTCAGTTTTCAATTACCTAAGTGATAAAATGACACTATTTAAACCTTCACTACCTGCTTATAAGTCTGAGAAAAAGCTAAATTACAAAGCAAAACTCTAAGCAGAGAATATTTATTTCTAAGGTAGTTCAGGAAAATTACTGAACTTCGTTTTAAAATGTAAAGGAACTCTGTGGAATTCATTATTAAAGTAAAAAATGTAGTTGTCTATGGTAATTTCAGAATACCATTAGTTCTTATTTTTTCAAGATTCACATTAGCTAATCATCTTACATTATATACATACAGATAGGATGGCACTGATAGTTACCTTGGGAACAAAATTAAAATTTTTATTACATTTCAGTGTCACCAATAAATTTGAATAAATGGGATATGAGTTTTAAAATTTTTAGATATAGAAAACAAATACTTTTCTATGATACTCTGGATAACTGGAATATTATATGAAGGAAATCTGAATACACAAGTCCAATTTTATGGATGAAAACAAAAGAGAACATTAACTTCAAAAGCAAATATATTATCATACAGGCTAATCATTAACATAAATGCAAATAGTACTACTAAGTAACAGTACTACTAACAAAAAAGTGTCTTATCTTTAAGTTAACTTTTCATGAAGTTTATTAGTATCTAACTTATTTGGCTTCTTAGGTTATGGCCAGTCTTCCATACTGTGAAAATTTAACCAAGATTAGCATTTCATAAAGCTTATCATTCATCTTATAACTAAAATGGCAGGAGTGGGGTAGAGAACATTTTGAAAAAATACTTTATTCACAGAAGCCAACTATCATTGGTATTTCAATTTTAAAATACACAATTACAGCTATTCAGGAAAAATATGTAGCAAGTAAATTGAGTATTAATATGTGAAAATTATGAAACCCAGTAAAAACACATTATCCTTAATAATATATAAAATACACCAAATCAAAACTTAAACTATGAAATCAGCACACTTGTGCTATATGTAAGAGCAAAGAATTAGTAAGTAAAACATAAGGCTTACATACCTTATTGTATAAATAACAATTTGAGAACATCATATTGAAGTCCTCTATGCATTCTGAAGCATTCACATAGTATTTATGTTCCAAGCGCTTCTTAATTGTATTTAAGTCCATTGGGTTTTTTATAATGGTATAATAATCCTATGGTTTTCAAGATGAAATTCTATGTTAGTAGTAAGAATGAATTCACTAGAGCTACTGATATAAAGAAATTTAAGAAACTCTATACCTGTCACTAGAGAGAGCAAATGATTACCTTTAAAAAGCCATACTCTGGAAACCAAAACCTTTAGTAATGAGAAATAAAGTTGACTGCCGTGGCATTTTTTTTTTTCTCAGAGAAAATAAAACCCTATAAATAAAGAACAACAAAGACAAGAATGTAAGAGTAAAACCATCCTGGAAAATAAAGTGTGTGTGATGCACCTTAGTCTGTCAGGAAGTTTCTAGAGGAACTTCATGGAGAAGGTGACATTCACGACAACCCTGATGCAAAGTTCCAGTGAAGTCTGCTGTAACAAGAAAGCATGTACTACAATTTACCACAGACTGTTAAAGTAGGAACTTCAATGCTCAGAAAAATAAGCTTTGTTGTTTAGGAAAAAATACTCACTGGTATATTCTTGAGTGGTGATGAATAAATTAGGTGCTTCTTAAATATAATCTATAATAATAAAGACTACTGTATTTCTTTTGGTGATTTACTGATAACTGGAAGCCACACTTACAGGCAACTTCAGTTTCACAGCATCCACAGGCTGCTGAAAAGGCCAGGAGAAAGCATGCTTCCATAAGGCCTTGAGGACACCTTTCTGTAGATACTGCAGTTGATTCGTCAATCGCCCATTTTTCTTAGTATTTACATACTCTGGCGGTGGGGGGTTAACAGCTGCCTGTCGGCTTGGCAGAGACATTCTCAACTGCTTCAGATCCTTTGATTCCAATGTTGTCTACAAGTGCATATCCTTAAAAATAAAACAAAACAAAAAAACAAAACAAAACAAAACTGAGCTACTTTCAAAGCACTTTTTAAATAGTTCCTATGAAAACTGAAAAGTATTATTTAAGAGTAACAGGTATCATATTTTAAAGCACATCATGATTTCGGCAGGAAAAAAAAAGAAGCCAAATGATAAATGAATCCATTTGTAAACAAATGCCAACCTTTTTATATATAAATGCTAAAAGTTGTTTCATTATGTATGCCTTAGTTTTAGATGAGTTAAGTTATTTTAGTCTTTCACAGTATTTCTTTCTGCCTTTACAAACCACAAATTGAGGTCTTAGTAGGATATCTGTAAGCTCCAGGTAATAAGAAATAACAGGGAATGGTGAAAATAATATTAGTATATATTAACTCTACACTTACTAATTCAATGAGGTGAGAAAGGAAACTTTTTCTGGCTAATTAAAAGTGATTTATTTTAGAACCTAATTATTAGAAAGAAAAATGACAGATGTTAAAATGCTACTCATTAGTGCCTATTACTATGCCTAAAATAAAACACTTTAAAACTTCATGAGTATTTCCGAAAGACAGTATCTAACATTCCTAGATGGCATGATTACTTCAAGATAAAAGAGTAAAGTACTACCACGAAGATCAACAAAACAAAAAGTATGATCATTTAATAAACGGTCCATTTTTAGAGACCAGTGTTACATTTAACCAGCATATATCTTTGTTTGCATTAACAGTGTTAGTTGTCAACTCTTGGCATATAATCACTTGTGGATTTTTAAAAATTGGGTTAAATACATAAAATTTACCATCTTAACTATTTTTAAGTTACCAGTCAGTATTAAGTATATTCATATTTTTGAACAACTAATCTCCAGAAACCTTTTCATCTTGTAAAACTTAAACTATGTACCTATTAAGTAACAACTTGTTCACCCCTCACTTTAGCCCTTGGCAACCAACATTCTTTTTTCTGTTTCTATGAATCTGACTACTCTGGGTACCTCATAAGTGGAATTATACAGTATTTGTCCTTTTGTGACTAGCTTATTTATCTTAGCATAATGTCCTCAACACTCATCCATATTACAGCATATGTCAAAATTTCCTTCATTTTATAAATTTCAGTAATATTCCATTATAGGCACATACCATACTTTGTTTACCCATTCATTCATCAGTGGACAGTTAGGAGTCTGCTTCTTTGCTATTGTGAATAGTGTTGCTATGAACATGTGTGTGTAAGTCTCTTCAAGACTGAGCTTTCAACTGTTATGGATATATTTAAGTGCAGAAGAGGAATTGCTAGATCATATGGTAATTCTGTTTAATTTTGAGGGGAATCCTGTACTGTTCTCCATAGCAGCAGCACTGCTTTACATTCCCACCAATAGTCAATAGGGTTCATTCTCTACATCCTCACACTTGTTACCTTTGGTTTTTTTCAATAGTAGCCATCCTAATAGGTGTGAGGTGTTGTAGATTATTTTTAAAATACCAATGCCTAGGCCACAATTTCTGAAGATAGTGTTTAGGATCAATTTTTTTTGCTTTTAAATTTTCCCGGTGCTTCTGATGTGTAGCCAGGATTAAGAACTAATACATTAAAATGAAATAAATTATAGGATTGATAATCACCTTCAAGTTAATTCATTTCATGATTTCACTTTTCTGCCATTATACAATTATGAACTAGAACTCTTAATAAAGTCAATATGAACAAAGTGTTGCAAATGAAACTAGCTCTTATGCTGGCTTTGTAATTATTTAAAGCTAGCCTACCTTTTGATTGTCCCAAACACTACACTCTGCTCTCCTCCACAAAAAGAACCACTGCAGTGACTCTGTCTGCACAGATTAAATTGATTACTTCTGAACGTTACATGTAGTATTACTATGTGTTACACTGTGTCTGGCTTCCCTTCATCAATATTATGTTTGTGAGATTTATCCATGTACTTGCCTATGGTTTTGCTCATTTTCATTGCTGTATAGTATTCTACTGTAGAATTATACTGTGATTTATCCATTCCTACTGGGACTTTTGGGTTGTTTTCAGCCTTTGACTAGGATAAATGCTGCTTTGAACATGCTTGTAGTGTTCATATACATACATTACATTGGATATAAACTCTAAGTAAAACTGATGGGTTATATGTTTTCATACGTATATATTTAACTTTACTAGATACCAGTTTTTCAAAAATGTACACACACACACACACACACACACAAAACCACAGTTTCAGAATCCCAGTAATTCCATATTCTTATAAATACTTGGCATTATCAGTGTCTTCCATTTCAGCCATTCTGGTGAGTGTATGGTGGGATCACACTATGATTTTAATTTTAATTTTAATTTTTCTAATGATTCATGATATGAAACACCTTTTTATATATGTCTATTGACCACATGGATATCTTTTTTATCAACATCTGTTGAAGTGTCCTACCCATTTTTCTATTAGGTTGTCTGGCATTATCCTATTTTTAGGAGTTCTTCATATTCTGACCTTTGTTTTATGTGTTGTAAATATCTTCTCCCATGATGTGGCTTAGATACTCAATCTCTTAATGGTGTCTCTAGATAAAGTGAAGGTATTACTGTTAATGAAGTACATGTATCTACTTAGAATCTTCCAAAAGTAAACAAATACAGAAGAGATCTCTGAATAAAGTTACATTTTGTTTCTAAGCATTCAAATACTTGACAAAGTGTTGGTGAGGAGTCCTAGAGAACTAGCTTTTAGAGTTCTTGCCTATAAACAAAATTTTAAAGGCAATGCAAAGGCAAAGCTTCCCTCTTAAGAAAATTCTCTCTACCTCTATCTCCCTAATTTAAAACTGTATTGTCTGATATGGTAGCCATATGTAGATACTTAAATTTTAATTAAAATTGTATTAAAAATTCAACTCCTCAGGAGCATTAGCCACTTTCAGGCAGTCACTAGCTACATGTAGCTAGTGTCTACCATGCTGGCACATTTCTGTCATTGCAGAAAATTGATACTATTTCAACTCATTTGTCTCCTTTTATAGACTGGGCCACACCCTTCTTCCCTGTCAGCTACTTTGATTATATTCTTCCCTATATACTATGTTCACTTATCTTCATAACCCCTCTCTCTCTGCCTAACCCCCAGCCATTGGTAAGCCCTGTAATTTCTCTTCTTGGGCCCAGATGCTACAAATTTATGTTATCCAATTCAAGCATTCATTTTAGGCCAGGTACTGTAAATAAAACAAAGTCCCTGCCGAATGCAGCTTACAGTCTAATGGAAAAAGAGCAAAATGAAAAATCTACAATAATTTCAGTAAGTGATAAATGAAATAGGGTAACATGAATTGGAAATGTAGTCAGGGTAGGCCTCTCTCACTTGAGCTCCAAAACTAAGGAAAAAGTTTCAGGAAGAAAGAACAAAGTGGAAATGCCTATAAGTGGATACAAGCTTCACAGGCTTAAAGGAAGGAGGCTAGGAGAATACAGAAAATGGGATAGCATAAAATGAAAAAAAAAAATTAAAAACAGACAATGTCTAGATTATGTAGGGCTCTTAGACCATGGTAAGAATTTGAATTTTAATCTGTAAATGCATGCTGCTGTGTGACTTAGGAAAGCAGGAGTAGATGCCGGGAAACCAGTAAGGGGCTTCTGAACTAGTCCAGGCAAGAAACAGCAGAAGAGATCATGCTGGTCTCAATCTTAGCCCCCAACATCTCTCAGGATTCCTCTTCCCCCAACCTTTCCCTTTATAATGAATGGCACTATATCACTTAACCAGTGTTCAAGAAAAACACTTGGGAATCTTCTCCAGTTCCTTTTTTCCCTCAAGCCCCCTCAATTCATCAGCACATCCTTTGGCTTCTCCTTCAAAAAAATTTCAAATTCTTACTTATTCTCACTACCAAAAATGACCCTAGCCCCAGTCATCAACACGTCACTTCATATGAAGACTAACGCCATAACCTCCAAACTGATCTGAGACCTTCTAGGGTTTGTCCCCTTGTTCCTTCAACCTCCTCCCCTTTCACTTTCAGCTCAATCACTTCACTCCAGCCATATTCATTCTTCCTCAGTTTCTCTGCAATGCATCAAGACAGTTCCAGTCTCTGGGCCTTTAAACTCTGCCTGAAATCCTCTTTTTTCCAGATATATTCAAAAACATCAGTTCCTCCAGAAGAATTTTCCTTCCCAATCTCATAAATAGGCATTCTTACCCTTTCCCCAGTTCCAGTCCATCAGCCATTCCTCTGCTTCACCACTACTACGTGTAACTTTCTGTCTATTTGTTTACTGTCTCCCAGTGTTCCCTTCCCCTCCTCCGAGAATGTTAACTGTATGCCAGAAGGGACCTTATTTGCATTAATCTATGCCTAGGACAGAGACAAATGCAGGCTGAATTATGGCATTCAGATTCAGTTTTATGTTAGAGGTAGAGATGTGACTTATTTATATGGGAGAAGTAGGGAGAGAAATCAAGAATGGTTCACTTCTAAGTTAGTTCTAGTTGCTCAGTAAACTACCTTCAAAAAAATTAATGAATACCTATTAATCATAAAATGCCTTTTCCAAACCTGCTTCCACTCTACAAGTTAACTCCACTATGCCCACTTGAAGAGGATCTCATCTTAGTTTACAAGAGAAAC
Organism: Manis javanica; assembly: GCF_040802235.1. NCBI lineage: Eukaryota > Metazoa > Chordata > Mammalia > Pholidota > Manidae > Manis > Manis javanica. The sequence goes on along the minus strand of NC_133159.1, from coordinate 77,749,903 downwards.
TCTTTAAGTTACCTTCCCTTAACATCTTTTATTTCCTATTTCAGTTCCTCTTATATTCTTAAGTGCTTCACTTGTTTTCCCTAAGGATCTTCTCTCTCTTCTTCCATAATCCTATTGTTTCATTAATTAGTCCTTTTATCTCCATTACTACATGTTTCTTTTTTATTAGGTTTAAGAAGACTTTTCTCTACCAAAAGATCAATTTCCTACTATCTTAAAATTTACTACATTTAATTTCTTATCTGTAATTAAAGAATCTGTAATTAAGATTAATTATCTATAATTAACTTCTGGGGCACCTCTGCTCACAGACATGTTCCAGGTCAGTGTCTTAAATTTTTTTCCTTAAAAACACCTTTCCACACAAAAATATGCACTTGGGTATTTTAGCTGATTTATTGGTAATTACCAAAATTTGGAACCAACATAGAATGTCCCTCAGTAAAAGAATGGGTAAACTATGGAATAACATCCCACACAATGGAATGTTATTCAGTGCTGAAAAAGAAATGAGCTACCATGGTAATCAAAACAATTGGCACTGGCACAAGAACAGACCCATAGATCAATGGAACAGAATAGAGGGCCCAGATATAAACCCACACATATAAGGTTAATTTATATATGATAAAGGAGCCATGAATATACAATGGGGAAAAGAAAGTCTCTTCAATAACTGGTGTCGGGAAACTGGACTGCTAAATGAAAGAAAATGAAACTGGATTACTGCCTAACTTCATACACAAAAGTAAACTTAAAATGGACCAAAGGCCTGAATGTAAGACATGAAATCATAAAACTCTTAGAAGAAAACATATAGGCAAAAAAATCTCTTGAACATAAGCATGAGCAACTTTTTCCTGGACACATCTCCTTGGGAAAGGGAAATAATATCAGAACTGAACAAGTGGGACTACATCAAACTAAAAAGCTTCTATACAGCAAAGAACACCATCAGCGGAACAAAAAGGCAACCTACAATATGGGAGAATATATTCATAAATTACTTATCTGAAAAAGGGTCCAAAATATATAAAAAAACTCGTATGGCTCAACACCAAAAAAACAAATAACCTGACTGAAAAATGGGAACACGACCTGAACAGATATTTCTCCAAAGAAGAAATACAGATGGCCAACAAGCACATGAAAAGATGCTCCACATCACTAATTATCAGGGAACTGCAAATCAAAACCACAATGCGGTATCATCTCACACCCAGTAGAATAGCCACAATCCAAAAGACAAGAAATAACAAGTGTTGGCAGGCAAGTAGAAAAACAGGAACCCTCCTACACTGTTGGTGGGAATGTAAATTGGTGTAAGTGCTGTGGAAAGCAGTGTGGAGTTTCCTCAAAAAACTAAAAATAGAAATACCATTCCATCCAGTAATTCTACTTCTAGGAATTTACCCAAAGAAAACAAAATCTTGATTTGAAAAGATATATGCACCCCTATGTTTATCACCACATTATTTACAACAGCCAAGTTATGGAAACAACCTAAGTATCCATCAACAGATGAATGGATAAAGAAGATGTGTATACATACACAATGAAATATTATTCAGCCATAAAAAGAAAAGAAATCCTGCCATTTGCAGCGTCATGGATCTAGAGGGTATTAGGCTAAGTGAAATAAGCCAGGCAGAGAAAGACAAATACCATATTTTTTTACTTATTTGTGGAATATAAAAACAAAGCAAAAGAGAATGAACAAAATAGCAGTAGACTCATAGACAGTGAAAAGAGACTAGTGGTTACTATGCGATAGGGGTAAGGGTGTGTTGGTGGGGAGGGTGTGGGGTGATAAAGGGGCACAAAAATTCTCACTCACAGTGTAAATTGGTTGTAGGGATGGTAGCACAGCATGGAGGATATAGCCAATGATTCTGTAACATCTTCCTATGTTGACAGATAGTAACTGCACTAGCAGGGATGAGAATTTTATAATATGGGTAACTGTTGAACTACTGTGTTATATATTTAAAACCAACATAATATTTTGTATCAACGATACTTCAGTTAAAAAAAAAGAGCTATCAAGCCATGAAAAAACATGGAGGAATCTTAAATGCATATTAAATGAAAGGAGCCAATCTGTAAAACACAGTGTACAATTCCAACTACAGTTGATCTATGAACATGAATTTGAAGTGGGACAGTCCACTTATAACAAATTTTTTTTAGTAAATATATTGGAAAATTGGGGGAGGTTTGTGACAATCTGAAAAAATGTTTTCTTTTCTCTAGCTTATTTTATTGTAAGAATAGAGTACATAATACATATAGCATACAAAATATGTGTTAATTGACTATGTATGTTATCAGTAAGGCCAGTCAACAGTAGAGTATTAGTAATTTCTGGGGAATCAAAGTTATACACAGATTTTTGACTGCATAGGTGACTGGCATCCCTAACCCCACATTGTTCAAGAGTCAACTGTATGACACTCTGGAAAAGGCAAAACCATGGAGATAGTAGAAAGATCACTGGTTGCTATGAGTTGAAGAGAGGGGAGGATGAAAAGATGGAAGAACAGAGGATTTTTAGGGCAGTGAATGTACTCTGAATGGTACCATAATGGATATGTGCCATTACACATTTGCCCAAACCCTTACAATATACAACACCAAGACCAAACCCTAATGTAAACTATGGGCTTGGGGTGATGATGTGTCATTGTCACTTCATCAATTTTGAGAAATGTACCACTCTGATAGGGGAAGTTAATAGGGGAGGCTATACATGTGTAGGGGCAGGGAGTATATGGAAAATCTCTGTACATTCTCTCACTTACGCTGTGCACTTACAGCTGATCTAAAAAATATCACGTCTTTGCCTGCTTATCAACATAAAAAAGTCCACTTCAGATGCAAATGTTTTTTAAAGGTCAAATATGTCCATCTGGTTTTTCCAACTCTTTTCTGAGACTGCTCTCCCAAAGATCACTAATACCTTAGAATATTCCAAATCCCTCACTGGCTTTCTGCAGTTTTCTTTCTAGATTTCTCTGTAGTATTTTAAATGGGTAACAACCCTAGTTTAAGTGTTCATCTCTGAATCACATACATAGCTACTCATACCACTTCCTCATATTTCAACCACACTTGTCCATCATATTTTCTAGCTTCTGGTACTTCAATCAAACAACTTCATGACATTAGTCAAATCCCATATTGTCGCTTTTGTAGTACAAGGGAAGATAACACTAATAACTTAAAATAGTGTGTAATGGATAAAAGACTATGTATGTCTCCTGACAGGACAAAATGTAATATAATGTAATATATATATAGACATTTGGCCAAAAATGTGTAACAAGCTTTTAGATTTAACTTTCATGTAACAAAAAATTCAAAGGCTTATAGACCAAAGATTTCCCAAAATGAACACATGAGTTATCCAAAATATCCAAGGGTATTAGTTCACCTCTAATTTAATACACGCATAGGTACATCAGGAAAAGTCTGATCTCTTTGGCAATGCAAGGTCTCCCCCTTTCCCAGTTTCCTCCTTTTAAAAACATCAGGACCAACCAATTTCTTGAGTTTTTCAAGAAAAAAATATTTAATTCCTCAAGAATTACTATCTCAATGGGACAGATACTGTATGGCCCTATATGCTTACTGAAGTCTCAAAGAACTGAGCTGATTTAAAAGCAAAAATAATGTAAGTTAATGTATCTTGCGCCTGGGGCTCAATTTTAGATAGAGTTGGATTTTTTGAGGCTTTGAAAAAAGATGGTTTAAAAAACATTTTCCATCATTTCAACAATGGCAGAGAATGTTATTCTGCTGTGTGGTGGCACATCTGGTTGGATTTCCTAGTTAGATCTTACACATGCAGGGCAGCAATACAGCAGAAAACTCAAGAGTTTGGATTCTGGGCTCAGAAAAGTCAAAAGTAAGTTGCCCTGGGATAAACTCAAACACTGACTCCAAATCCTGCAACATCCAAATGAGCTATCTCCAGTTCAAGGGGGGGAAATGGTTTCTTCAAAATAAAATCAGGCTTCAGTTGAGGTCAAAAAGGTAATCTGTAGAAAATGTATATTCTTCATGATTCATAATCTTCTCATCTGCTCTCCCCGCAGCCTAAAGGAGGGGGCACCCTTCTGGTCTAGAGTGCTTTTCCCAGGTACTCTAGATAACAACACCCCCTCCTGAAGTTCCTTGTTCTTTCTTGCTTGTACCTTCAACATTTCTATACTAGCTTACCCTGCATATAAACCTTCTCTAGTTGCCTTAAAAATTCTTCTCTTGATCCTATTGTCTCCTTCCAGCATCAATATTTTGTCTTCTGTACCTTGCGGTGCCTCCTAAAAAATGACATTGTCTTTACTTCCCACCTCACACTCGAGTTTTTCCCACCATTCCTCGAAAATTCCCCTTACACTAAGGCTAATACTTACCATACTTAGTTGTTATATCCATTGGATTCTTTTTGAATCTTACCTTTCTTGACCTCTCAGCAACATCTGTCACTAGACTACTGTGACTCTCTTGAAACTTCTCTGGTTGCCAGGATACCACTTTTTTCCAGATTCTATCTGTGTATTTATTACATATTTATAAGGCACCTACAATGGTGCTAAGCATTGAGCTAGGAACTGGGGATACAGTCTTACAGAGACTTGTAAACAGGCAATTACAAGAGGATACATATAATTACTGCTATGACAGAGGTAGGTAGAACAGGGTGCTAAGGGAACAAACAGGAGAGTCAGATTAGAATTCCAGAGCAAGTTACCTCCTTCAAAAACTCATCTTCAGCTAATCCATTAAAATCCCCCAGGGTTCTTCCTTTGCCCCAGCCACTTTTTAAAAACTCCATTTACATACTACCCTTACCCATTTCAGCCACTCCAAAATACTGAATAGTTCTACACAAATGACTCCTGAATATAAATTTACATATCCTGAATCCTTACTGTGTTCCTTTTTTCCATCTCTGAAACCACTCCTTTTGTTCAATCACTTACCACTCCCACCTGAATTAATGCAATGGTGATGTTTGGATTTTTGTTCATTCAGCAACTGAAGATAATACTGTTCAACCCACTGCCCTTCATGATATATAAACCAATTTATGGCTCTTTACCTATCTCATTAGACCCCAACCTTGTGTCAGTCACCCAAAACCTGCAGTTCTCCACTTGTCCCACCCAACTCTGTGCTCACTGGTGCATGGTTTTGCAAATGTTCTCCTGCTTACCCAGAGCTCCCATCATCACTCTTTAGACTAAATTCTATTTGTCTCTCGAGACCCAGTTCAGCTATCACCACTACCCAGCAGCCTCCTTCACTCCATCCACCCATTCAGGCCCTTCTCACAGGTCCCCAAACCCTCTGTACACATTTGAACTTAATTCGTTACACAGCCATTGCCTTGAGGTCAGGCCCACCTTCGATTCGGCAGCACCCAATGGAAGATTGAGCATGGGCTTTATTAAGAACATTAGTGGAACGTATTAAAGAATCAAGGACAGGGATTTCCCAGTCTCAAGCGATGACGCCCAGAATAAACACAACAAAAATGCCAGCTACAGCTAAAGCTCTGTACTCTCTCCTGCACTCCCGAAGCGACAGTGCAAGCAGAGATCCAGCAACCCTAGACTTAAAAGAACTACAAAGACTGTGGTTTTTGAGATGGGGAGAAGGCCGTTGTAAAACTGGATCCCCACCCCCTCGCCGCAACGTCCTTCTTCCCCACCTTCTTTGCGAGAACACCCTAGCATTTAAGAGAAAAGCCAAAAAAATTTTATAGGGTCCATTGAGGCAACAAGCTTACAGCTAGTAAGGCCAAAGGCCAAAGGAAAGAGGCTGGCAGCTCCCCTGGGCTGCAGGCAGGCATGGGGACGGCCTCCCTAACTGCCTTGCCCGTCACAAAGTCGATGCGGGAGGGGAGGAAAACAGTTGTTCCCCACCGAGGGTCACACCAAGGGCTCGGATCCCAGGGCGATGCGGCCCACAGCAGTTCTGTTACCTCTTGTTGAAAGGATCTTTTCTGATCGTCCCCTTCGGCTTGTACAAGATGAAGCGAGGCAGGGCAGCAGTTCTTGGCCGATGTCACCGCCAGCTCTCGTCCTAATGGCGGCCAGTAACGGTCCGCGACAGGCGCCTTTATAAGAGTCCCACTGGGGCCCCCTCCCATTGGCCTGAGCACGTCACGTGGCCAGGCCGTGTCGGCGCCTGGAAAGCGGGTGAGGCCTGAGCAAGGCGGGCGGCCCACGACCTGCCGCCCAGGGCTCACGTCGGAGGCCTGAGGTTCAGCGCGCACGCTGCAGAGAGCCTGTTTTTAAGGATGAGAGTGCCACCCGCCCCGTTAGCGTTTCCTGTAAATCACCTGGCCCTTAAGGTGATGGTTTGTGAGTTCGTAAGTTTGGGCTAGCGGGGTTTTCATTGTTTGCGTGCGTTCCCCCAGCCCTGCCCTGAGCTCCCGTGTGGCGTACGCAGTGAGAGCTTAGTGTGAGGTGGCGCCTGAGGTTGGAGCCCACCAGAGCTCACTGGCTTTAAAATGGCACTTAGGAGCTACTTAACTCAGCTGCGCGAGGAGAGAGCTTTAGGGTTTTAAGAGGTTCCGAGACTATGTCATCATTTGCGGACGTGTATTAGAAGAATGTGTTTAGCGCAGTATTTGCCTTTCGGATCCAATTGCAAACTATGTTTCTATATTCTTAATATTCATTCCTAGATGGACGGGTGGATGGGGGAAGGAAGAACACAACTGCTCTATAAACCCGTCAAAACCTAATCAAGCTCCAGTTTCAGAAGCGCAGATCCCGGGGTTAGTAACAGCTTGGCTGTCTTAATTAAGTGACTTGAGTAAAGGTCTTCAGTTAAAAGTGGTCACAGGAAAGTACACCCTACTTGAGGTCACATAAATAAGGGTTGCAGGCATATATTTGAACAGCTGTTAATCAAAACACTGAAAATGGCTTACTTTAGTCAAAGAAAGGACTAGAGTGGGCAGTTTAGAGTTTAAAAGAGTGGGGAAGTATCAAAATTATTATGGAGAACAGGAGAAAAAACTTGGAGAACCTGTTATTAAGACATATTTGAGACAGTTAAGACCTAGAAATTGGTGAATATATATGGAAAAGTAAATTAGTCTATTTTCTCCAACAGTGAGATTTGCCAGGGATGTATGACAGAAAGACAGTAAAGAAAAGTAGCTTATAAGATATTGAGAAGGAAGTGGCTGAAGACCAGTGCAATTAAGATTAGGATATCACAGAGCTATTCTATGACATATGGAAATAGTTGTAATGATTTTTTTTTAGAAAAGCATCAGACATGTTCCATGAAGAATGCATTTTAGTTTAAATCATGGTATCACATGGAACATAGCTGAAAGATATTTCAAAGTTTCATTCTAGCATTAGATTCAACAAGAGGAATCCAGCCCATCTTTCTGGTCTCCTGCAGAATCACAAGTGTCACCAGAACTCAGAGTTATAGATTTAAATTTATAGATGGTTTTGTATAGGCATCAGGATGCAATATAATCCATATAGACATAGGAGATTATTTATCACTAAATATAAAAATATTTGTTACCTCTGTGTTACTAAATTCAAAAGTCAGTTCTTGCAAGTTCTTTCCTAATCCATCCTCCATTTTCAATGTTGGAATGCTCCAATGCTCAGTCCTTGGGCCTTTTCTGAATTTATGCATTTTAACAAGCAAATCCAATCTCAAAGCTTATCTGCTCTTGGCTCCCAGATTTGCATGTTTATCCTGGGCCTTTTTTCTGAACTCCAGGCTTAAAAGTTAAGGTAACTTAAACTTAGTATGTGTGTCCAAACCTGAGTTCCTGTTATCCCCCTTCAGACTGTTCTGCCCACAGTCTTCCCAATCTAAATAAATGGCAACTCTATTCTTATAGTTCAGTCATCCTCTTTCTCACACCTTACAGTCGATCAAGTCCAAAAATTTTTGATTCGTCAGCAAATCTTTGTGTCTACATTTTCAAAACCTGTACAGAATTTAAACTAGTCCAGATCAGCACAGTGTTTCATCTAGTTTATTGCAACAGACATCTAACTGATCTCCAGTGCTTCTGCTTCTCCCTTTGGCATCCTTCAATCTAGCCTCAACACAGTAATAAAAAGATCTTTGTAATCAATTCATGTCACCCCACTCCTCAGAACTTTTCAATGGCTTCCCATTTCCTTCAGTAAGACTCAAAGTCCTTGCAGTGGTTTTCAAGGGTCTACATCACTTGTTCCCCAACCACCATCTCCCTACCCCTACTATCTTACCATCATCATTTGATCTCATTGCCTGCTACTCTCCCCCATGTTCACTTCACTGTGACCAAACTTGCCTCTTTGGTGATCCTGGAACGCCCTAACCGTGCTCCTGCCTCAGAGCCTTTGCTCTTGCTATTCCTTTTGCCTAGAAGTTTTTTCCACAAGTCTGAATGGCTCACCCACTCAGCTTCAGATCTTGCCTCAACTGTCAGCTTCTCAGCAAGACCTTCCACCGCTAGCCTATCAAAACTAAAAAAATATCACATACATACACACATAAAGATATTTCTTATTTCCATTCCTGCTTTATTTTCTGCTTATTTCTAATCACTAACATGCTATATATTTGTACTTGTTTATCTTATCTATTGTCTCCTTACCTATCAGATTATAAGCACTGTAAAGACAAGGATTTTTATTGTTTTTGTTTGTTATATGCCCCGAGTACCTGAAATAGTGCCTGGCAAATGGCAGACACTCAATAATTATTAAATGAGTTAATACATGATTTGATTATACTGCTCTGTCACAGAAAGGGGCTATATACTTATGGCCATATAGTAGGAAAAAAATGTAAATAAAAAACCAGCATAACCTGTGTTTACACACGCGTTATATCAGATAAGTTATTTGGAAAGACCTGCTCATAATTTATATATTAAGAATAAGTAAACTTTGCAAAATGCTCAGAAGAGTTACAAATATGATTTTGAGAGAAGAAAACAGAATAGTACTAGTGACAGGTAGGCTGCTCCATAATTGGTTGAAGAAATGAAGCTTATTAGTTGACAAGCATGAAAAATGGTTTGAGTCCAAGAAAATACAGTAACTTCAAGGGGAGTCATGTCTTGTTGTCCCAGCCTGGCTTCCTCCCTATTCAATTTCACAGTTTAAAAATTTGAACTCTTACTTGCCTTAAGCATTAATATTTTATTAGCAACTTTTCAACTCCTATATTTCCATTCATTTAAAATGGTGAAATAATTTTTTTAAATTGTTCTGGCAATAAAATATTTAATGTTTACTAGTAGGTATAAGCTTATGATTTCCTTTACCAAATTTATTTTGGAAATAATATTAAATATAACTCCTCATATATAGCTTAAAATGTAGGATATTGAAATTTGGGTGTGAATGACCATGTATAATAAATTATGAATTATCTTAATGTAATCATTTCAAATAAAGACTACAAATAAATTTTGGAAGGCAGTTAACATGGGCTCTTTCTGTGAGGAGAGAAGCCATAACAACTTCTATACAGTGCTACCACAAAGCTTAAAAATTTAGTTAATCATCTTAAGAAAATTTATTGGTAGGACTGTTTCCCATCAACCCTGTAAAGTCAAGATTTTGTAAATGGCAAAATAACCCTGGAAAACACTTAAGGAAAGTTAATTTTGCATCTAGAATGGTGAAACTATATGACACAAAGAATTTCTGTCAGCAATAAAAATATAAATCTGGTACAAAAGGTGGTTAGAGAATGTCTCTGTGAAAAGACTATGACCTAATTGGGAAATCTTCAGAAATTCCTGCCCTTCTTGAGTCAAAAGAGTGCCTATCATTTGGCCTTGATTGCATTTTCAGGTTTCTTCTGAGAAGACCACCCGTTACGGAGGAGTGTCTGTGTGCCCAAGTCTGGATTCCTCAAGGCTCGGTGGGTTGTCAGTTAGACCATCAAACCCAAATGTGGTTTCTGATTTCCATCCCAGAAGAGAATCAGGAACTTGGGACTCCAATAATCCTTCACCTCTACTGGGGTCAATAACCCATTAATCTTACCACCTTTTCGCTAGTCCTCCCCTCCTGTCCTCTCTTCCCTTCTTGTTCCACTTTAATGCTGTGGTTAGTCATGATAATCCCTCCCTAGAATCACCCTCAACTCCTCTCTCCTTTTTCTTCCTCCTCATTTCATGCTTGGCAAAATTATAATCATTATTAAACCCTTAATAAACCTTAAATTTAATCCTTATTAGGGCTATATCTACTCTGTGCCTTACAGCTCAGTGTGAGTAAAGGAAAATGCACATCTGTGCTGTCAGGTAGTCCTTTAAATAAGAGTAACAGCCATTGTCCCCAATACTCCCTATCCATTTTCTCTGCTTTAGTTTTCTCCACAGCACATATAACCATCTGCCACATTATATAATTGTTCAATATCTCTCTTCATTTAATGGAAGCTCAGAGAAGGGACTTTTGTCTACTTTATTACCACCTTATCCTCAGTACCTAGTGGAGTATTTGGCACATAGCAAGTATTCAATTAATTATGGTCTAATAATGAATAAATGATTTATGCCTAAAGACCCACTGTTCATGAAAGGTGATAATGGAGGAGACAAAAAAGCAAGGGAACAGAGAAATCCACTGGCCAAAGTACAAATTAGAAGATGGTGACCTAACTGACTTGAGAAGAAGATGAAATTTTCTGACATGGCTCTATATTGACTGCAGAAGAGACTTATTTTACTGAAGAATGGATTACAGAGTTCCACAAATATTTGCTGGGATTGCTCAGCAATTTAAACAGGCTTTCCAATATTGTTGAAATTATAAAAACTCCATGTATCTAAACCCCTATTAATTGGCTGGAAGTGCAAGTATATTCTCTGTTGTATTGAAAAAACAAACCAAAGGAAATATTTACACATGGAATAATGATCTGGTTTTTTGGCTGCCTTCTATAATTATGGTCCATGTCAAGTGACTGAAGAAGATTCCTCCAGTGATCCTATGGGTTTTCCCTTGTCTGGATTCTCTGATCAGAACTAAAATATGTGGTTCAAAAGGGAGAAAATCCCCTCTGACAGAATCAGAGAAAGAGCCATGATAGCAAAATTATTATAGTGTTTAAAACAAATTCACAGGAAAACAAACCAATTTGTCAAAACAATATTCTTCTATTGCTTATTCATTTGTTTCTTTGGAGACTTTGTGTTAATTTTAATGAATTCTGACCTCTTGTCCAGACCTAGTAAAGCCTAAGTGTACTTTCTGTTGGAGAATTGCACATTGTAACTGAGCCACTTACCAAGTTGTTTTTGACATGTAGGCATGTTTTATTTTACAATATGCACAAGGGCTCCTCAGAAACAAATAAGCAATAGAAGAATTTTATTTTGACAAACTGGAGTGCAGATTATGAAAGGGGAAAAAAATTCTTATTCCTTTTAGTTTATTTTCCTTTGAATTTGTTTTACTCTTTTTGAAAGATGGTTATTGACACATAGGTAAATTTTTAATGTTAGTGGTGGTAAAAAAAGATATATGGTAAAATTATTTGGTTTTAAAATTTTTCCTATAGCCTGATCCTCAAACATACAACTTCTAGTATTTACTTACCTAGAAATGCTGAGATTTGCAGAAAAATAAAAATCGATGCTTATATTTCTTGATTCCAAGTTTACCAGAAAATGAAGCAATTCAAATTAAAGTGATAAGATACTGTCTTATAATCTATGATCTCTTAGGATAATAAAATAAATCATCTCCCAAAAGTACAATAAAGTAATAGAGTTTTCAAAGAGGTAAAATGCTGCTTACTTGGAAAACATATATGCCTTTCAGTTTATATTAATCAGCATTACTGCCATTTCTTTTATAAAAGAGAGTCTTCAATACAATAATTTCTGAAAAGTGAATAGTTTTGTTATTCCTTTCACCTTTATTTTTATTATTAAAACATCATTGATAATACAATCACATGAACAACACTGTGGTTTCAACATTCACTCATATAATCAAATCCTCACCCCCACCATTGCAACTACTGTGTATCAGCATACATAGTAAGGTGCTATAGAGTCATTACTTATTTTCTCCACACCATAATTTATTTAACAAATACTTGAATATAGAATCTAATTGGTGTATCTACCTTTTTATATGTTTGGATGGCATTCAAGTAACTTATTAAACTCAATTTCAAAAAACATTTTGGAATCCCAGGTGAGATGTTTCAGCTTTAGGGTAGTGGACTGTGTCCCTGGGTTGTGCCCAGGTCAAAGTGTCTGTCCTAGAAACACAGGGAACCTCTAACCAGGCCCTGCAGGCCACTCTGTGCCATATAGTGAGGTCAATAGCATGAAGGGCTCTGGACTCTGAAGCAGTTGCAACAGGGTTCTATAACCTTTTCCGAGTATTAGATCTCTTTTAGAATAAGGTTCAGGGAAAAATAAACCAGAAACATGGTTGTGCAGTTGGAAGGATAAAAAAAAAGAGAAGGTGAAGGAACCAGAGTCATAGTAGGGAAAAGCAGTCCAACAAGGTTGAGGCAGTGAGGAAAGGAGAGGGATGTGGTCAGGGGAAAAAAGCTTCCTTTGCAGTCCTGGAGGTCCTGCAGTTCTGACTGAGGAACAGGTCCAAGGTGGGTGGCTGGAAATCCCTGGAAACAAGTCTCTGGAGTTTAGGAGTTTGAGAAACTAGGAGGCAAGACTATCCTGTGGAAGGGCCATCTCTGCTGTTCTCCTTCTAGCCATGTTCATTTACTTCCTTCCATCCACACCTTTCTGTCTCTAGTTTCTTCCTCCAGTTTAAGTGGACAAAAACCCTTAAATAAAGTAGCTGGCATGAATTCCACGCTTTTCACTAATACTGATTTTAACAATGTAAGATTTATGTTGTAATTTGTAGGAAGCACTTCACCAATGACTTGAGATATTTCATAGACAACAGCATTAAATAACAGGGAATCACAGGGTCGTAAGATTATTCCACATTTGATTCCCTTTCAGTCCTTATCAAACCCAGAAGAAAATCTCAGTTTGGTCTGAGTGTCAGGCAATAAGATCTAAAGAATACCGTGGGGGATTCTGATATGGAGGTCTATAGATAACACTTTGGAAAACCCTGGCCTATTTCAATCTTTTTTTTTTTTTGCATGATCAAGTATCCCATTAGTAAAAAAATTTAGCATACATCCACAATATTTAATGTAATGAGTGATGTATAGTGACAGCAATGCATTTATTTGCTATTCTTTAAATAATTGGTTAGTGCTTGTGATTTAAAGATCTAGTTCAGTTATTTTGGTATTAGGTTTTAATGACAGTCCTAGCCAATAAAGATATTTTACCAAGATATACCAAGTCAAAAGGAATTACACGGTTGTCTGTGCTTACCAAATCTTCATACTCGTCTTTCGAGCAAATCCACTAATTTCTCAGGTTTTGTTAAAATCTGGCTAGTGAATTTCTTTATTGAAGTCAATCAATGTATTTGTGAACTGGGAGATTTTGCACTTTGATATTTTTAAGAAAAAGTTCCAAAACCTTGAAACTTCTAAACAAATAATAAGTTATATATCCAAATCTTTTTACTATTCAGGTGAGACTTTAGAGGTAAGAGAAACATTGTTTTGGAGAACAAAATTACCAAACAATGGAAATAATTCACATATCAATTTATAAAATGTTCTTCCCATAACATAAATTCTTAAACAGCAGATGCTTTCTTATTGATTGAATGACTACTTCTAATATGTAATTAGATTGTCATACTGTTTTCACCTTACTCACCTGATGGAAAGCTTGTAATATGTCAACTTTGTCATTTTCTTATTATTTCTTTTTGCAGTATTATTATTTTCAATATATGTCTTCTTTGCAGGAAACTTTTAAAGCCAAACTAGATAATATACTGTGTGGTTTTTCTGACACTAACAACCAGTTCTCCAATTCTCTGCTGCCAAATGGGTTTCTAATAATTTAATTCTATTCTGATACTAAGTGTCAGGACTTAGCACAGACCCCACAGGACTGCCCCTATTTCAGGTGCCATCCACAAGTGGGTATCCAGGCTACCCACACTTACGCCTGGCCAGCTACAGGTTTGGGGGTTCCCATGACCCCTTCCTCACATGCATAATTCACTAAGATAACTCACAAAATTCAGTAAAATACTTTATTTATGTTTAAAGACTTATTATAAAGGATACAACTCAGAAAACAGCCAAATGGAAGAGCTGCATAGGGCTCACTGTATGGGGAGAAGTGGGGACGGGCACACAGAGCTTCCATGCTTTCCCTGATGGCCACCACCTCAGACCTTGATGTGCTGACCAAGTGGGAAGTACTCAGCATCCCCTCCTCTAAGAATTTTCATGGAATTCAATCTCTAGACCCGCTTTCCTTCCCTTGTGAGGCTGAAAGTTCCATTCCCCTAATCAAGTGTTTGGTCTTTCTGGTGACCAGCTCTCCTTGTGAACCTAGGGGCCTCACCCAGAGCCACTTAGCATAAACTCAAGAGTGGTGGCAAGGGGCTTTTTCTGGACAAAAAAAGACATTCCTGCTGCATCAAGAGGAAAGCCCAAGAGTTTAAGGAGCTCTGTTACAGGAATGGGGAAAAGACCAAATGGGTATTTTTTATTATAACCCATAATGCTCCATATGGCTCTTAACCAGGCCCGTGAAAATTGCAGCTGCAATGTGCTTAAAATGAATAGTTAAGTAAGGATGCCACTATTAGCTCTCACTTACCCCCGAACATATCTCACTGCATTGGTTAGGGTTTCTAATTGCAAGTAACAGAATCCATCCTAGGTAATTTAATCAGGACAAGGGTTTTTTTTTTTTTTTTTACAGGATATTAGGGATCTCACAGAACTGTTGAGAAGTCTAGACAAACAGACTGAAAATTAAGCTTCCAGAAACAACACTCCAAACCTGCTGTAGAACTATCCTGAAATGAAAGCTGCTGCTCACAACTGCTATGGCTGATATTGCCATCTTCCACAGTGACCTTTCTGTATCAGGAGTTTGACCCTGAAGCCCCTGCTGCCCCTAAAAGCTGGATACCTCTGCTTTCAACTGCCATCAGGATAGACACTCCTTTCAGAGCCCAATTTCCTTTCTTGTTTAATCCCAAATCACAGTCTGATGTGGTTCCACTAGCTGGCAGAGCCACTGCACCTGCTGGGTTATTTGAGTGAGGAAACAGCCTCAGAATGGGGGAATTTCTACACATACAGAAGGCTAATCAGAATATGTTGGGCAGCCATGAATATGATAAATGTCTTCAATGTTCCTCATTCTAGGTACCTGTGTCATGATATGTATTAACTGTTATTAGAGTTTACTTATTTTGTTTGATTAAAAAGCAGATATGGAGCAGGGCTGGGATGGGACAGAAGCCCTACTAACTCCACCACAGAGGAAGCGCTTGAGGCACGTGGAGTGACCCTGTTGGGGCTCTGGGCCCCTTTGACAGAAGCTTTGAGCCTCAACTGCCACAAAGGATGGCTACAGGGATGGAGGCCAGAATGAGTTGCACAGATAAGAAGGCACTTGCTGATACCAAAAGCTCCTCTTGAACATTGAGAGGTCATGCCAGTGCAGCAGGATGTCTTACTAAGTAATCCACAGATTTAAACAAAGTGAATAGAGATGATGAAGCATGATGAGGAGGAGATCTAAAAACTGGTGAAGTTGCAATATTGACCATAATCCACCTTAGTAATGAGAAAGAAAAAGACAGATCAGAGAATTGCATTAAGAGAATTAAGAATTGTCTGTGCTGCTGGAGTAACTTCCATTAGCCTTGACACTTAAAATGAGTGAGTACCAAGAATAAACGTTTAGGTTGCTAATAGCTAGTGGAAGAAATTACCCTAGTGTAATTTTGTTAGAAAGCAGCATTCCTAGATTGACATGATAAGTTATAAGTATTTTAAATTCTTCCTTGATGGATCCTTGAAGCCTCTCAGTATGAGGGGCTTGGAAGCAAATCAGAATAAAGTACAAGTACATGACCAACAAACTGAAATGATAGGAGTAATTAGAAAACCTGATGAACAGGAGTAAAACCTGAATGTAAGGAACAGATAAATAGTTTTCATTTGGAACAAGACAACAAAGGCTTGAGAGACATCCCTCAAATAACTCCAGAATCAATTTTGTGCTTTAGCAAAGAATGACCAACAGTATCTGAGCTTGAGAAGAGCTGAAGAACTTCTACATCTCTGAGCTTCTTTTATGAGGCACCAAAATGTTACCAGGGTTGGATTAATTGAGTAGTAGAAAAACCTTCAACTTAACTTATTTTTATTCTTATACTATGTTGATAATCTCTTAATCTTTCAACAAGAGCTTTAGCATTATACTTCATTTATTTATTTTATACTATTCTCTGACAATAACATTTATAAGGAGAAAGTAAAAGAACACCTAGTTAAGGATATAGGCAGTAATCATGTTAAAACATAATTGAGAGGTAGAAATTTATCATAGTTAATAGTGAACATATAAGAAGTTTTCACAATGACTATTGGACATGCCAAGAACTTGCAATTCTGTTGTTTGCTTTTTGGATGATATTTGGGTAAACTTGAATACCTTCACTAATTATTTATGACAAATTTATAAATTATCTCTGTTATCATTTTCTGCTACCACTCCTGATACTAAAAGTGGGATTTTTCCACACCAGTTCTCCAGTTCTCAGCAATAGGATGTCCAATTCATTTCAATTCTGACACTAACTATAGGGAGTTAGTGCAAACCCCACAGATTAAGGGCTCAGTCTCACAAGACTGCCCCACTTCATACTCCAGCTGCACATGAGGTGCCAGGCCACCCACACTTCTGCCCAACAGACTAAAAAACGTGGGGTTACCATGGTAATTCAGGTTTGGTAATTAACTGGAATGATTCACAGAGCTCAGAAAAACACTTTGCTTATGTTTACCAGTTTATTATAAAAGACATAACTCAGGAACAGCCAAATTGAAAAGCTGCATAGGATAAGGTATTGGGAGATGGGAAGAGAGGTGCACAGACTTTCCATGGTATGTTCTCTCTGGACATAGCACCCTCCCAGCACATCAGTGTGGTCACCAGCCCAGTAGGTCCAAGACCCCATTATTTAGGGGGTTTATTATGAAAGCAGCATTAACTAAATCATTGGCCATTGGTGATTGAACTCAATCTCTGTCTTCCCTGTCTTCCCTCCTGCGAAGGTCAGGGAGGTGGAGCTGAGAGTTCTAACCCTCTGGTCACCTGGTTGGTGTTTCTGGCACCCACCCCCCTATCTTGGAGCTATCTAGGGGCCCCACCTTGAATCATCTCACTAGCATACAAAGGACTCTGGAGATTCCATGGGTTTTAGGACTTCTGTGCCAGGAACCAGAACAAAGACTATATGCTTAATTTTTTATTGTACCACAATCTCACTTCTTAAAATACTAAATTTTCTATGGTTTTGTAAATGAAAGATCCTCTTCTAAATCTAAATCTCCTTCCTGTTATGTATGAAAGTTAACAAATGGTTTATGTAATATAAAACTTTAGTGATAATGATTTGACTGTCTACCTTTTCATTGGTTCACTGATTTTTATCCAAGCAAAGCCCATTTTAAAAGCAGAATAAGTGTTTTTATATGCACTATAATCAAAGTAAGTGCTTTAATTTTAACTAATGATTTACCGTAATTGGTACTAGCCTAGCAATTGTCCATAATTTGCTTAAAGGGGAGAAGTGTAGAAAATACCATCTCAGGAGTAAAAGACAAAGCAATACTACTTTGTGAGAAGGTAGACCTTATAAAATACATTATCAATAGGTTAAAATATTCCTCAGAAACAGTAAATTTAGGTTTTGAGTCTACAAAGATGATGCTTTTTGTCTGGTTGATCTTCAAGGGTATTTATATATTTTTGATCTTTAAGGATATTTATGTGACATCTATCCAACAAAGTTGAAGTATTTTATATAACAAGCTGGGAATGGTAATTTCAAAGTAAATTGGGAATTCTCTGGCTTATGGAGGCATTTACTCTTTTTAAGATAGTTATTCTAACAAAATCCCTGACTTGAAAAGATATATGCACTCCTATGTTTATTGCCACATTATTTACAATAGCCAATTTATTGAAGCAACCTGTATCTATCAGTAGATGAATGGATAAAGAAAATGTGGTACATATATACAGTGGAATATTATTCAGCCATAAAAAAGAAACATGGATAGACCTAGAGGGTATTATACTTAGTGAAATAAGCCAGGTGGAGAAAGACAAATACCATATGATTTCACTTAGTTGTGGAATCTAAAAACAAAATAAAATGAACAAAATAGCAATAGACTCATAGACACCAAGAAGTGCCTGGTGGTTTCCATGGGGGAGGGGTTGGGATGGGTGGTGGGGAGGGTGAGGGGGACAAAGTGGCACAAAAATTCTCAATATAGGCTGGTCATGGGGATGGTAGTACAGCATGGAGACTATAGTCAGTGATTCTGTAACATCTTCCCACGTTGACAGATAGTAAGTAACTGCACTAGTGAGGGTGAGGATTTAATAATATGGGTAACTGTTGAACCACTGTGTTGTATATTTGAAATCAACATAAGATTGTTTATCAACTATACTTCAATTAAAAAAGAGATAGGTAAGAGGTACTGTATTTGTTTGCCAGGGCTGCTGTACCAAAGCACCAGAAGCTGGCTAACTTAAAACAACAGCACATATTCTCTTGCACTGCTGAGGGTGTTGGCAGGGATATGCTCTGGGAGAGAGTCTGTCACAAGCCTTGCTCTCAGCTTCTGGTATTGTCATCAATCCTTGGCATTCCTTGTCTTTCTTTTACTCAAGATATCTGTGTAAAGATGATATGCATTCTTCCTCTGTAACCCTCCCTATGAGTTCCCTTAAAAGAGCTGTTTTTATAAATTACTTGAAAAACTTAGGTTCTTACAGGAAACATTTCTCCCTAGGAATTCCATTAAATTTGTCTGTCAGGTTATTTGGTATTTTGTTTGTCAGAGAGTTACTCAGAATCATTAGGTCATTCCACTACTCAAACCCTCCAGCACCTTCCCTTGGCACACAGATCCCAAGGCCAGGAGTGTAGCCAAACCATGGCCTATATGAGCCGGCATCCTCAGCACCTCTCTGACCTGGTTGCCTACCACCCCCTTACGTCTGCTCTACTGGCTTCCTTGCCGTTCTTCAATCACGTTAAGCATATTCCACCTTCAGTATCTTGCACCTTCTGTTCCCTCAGGCTGAAATACTCTAGCACCCCAAATACCAGCATGGTTTGCCCCTTCACTTCCTTCAGGTTTCTCATTGCAAGGCCTTCCCTGACAACCCTATCTGAAGTAGGACACCTACTGGCTTGCCAGTCACTGCCAATTTGCCCTGCTCTACTTTCTCTTCATTGAATTTTTCATCAACTAATATATTCATTTTTGTTCACTGATTGTTTCTCCCAGTATGATGGAAGCTCCACTGAGTGGGAACTTTGCTTGGTTGTCTGCTGTATCCCAGCCACAAAGTAACACCTGATAATTACTGTCATGTTAAATGACTATATGCTGGGGAGAAAAAAGTAGATCCAACTTGAAAAATGTGTTAGGCAGGTCATAAATGTTCAAATAATTTACAGTTATGTAATTATGTTTCTGGTGTATTTTTTTCAGTGATATAATATTTATAGAATCAGTAAATGTTGATAAAACTTTGATAAATTAAGAAGATTTGCTCAAAGGATCTAAACATATTCACAAGGTTCATTGCTTTCAGTATCAGTAGCAAAGTTAAAAATGATTTCTTCATATGGGCCACTAGGTGGCAGAATATGCTCACATACTTAGCAAATGGAGGCTTTTTGTCTCCGGTTCACCTTTTGGGAGCAGTAATACAAATCCCTTACACCTGAAGAGTACAGTAGACAGAATGCTTTCACAACAAGCATCTCATGATGCCCCTGTGAAGTAGGGAAGACATGTATTTTTTGTTTGTTTTTAATCTGTTTTCTTTTTTAAACAGGGAAACTGAGGCTTGGAGTTAAAGGGATTTGCCCAAGGGAGTGAACAGCTGAGCTAGAACTAGAGCCCGTGTTCAGGGCCTCCTAGGCCAGGGCTCTTTTCACAATTCCATTCTAGGAGGGAAAGTGACCTTACTGGACAATTGCTGTTGGGTCCAAGCTTTCCCTGATGAAAGTTTGAAAATACAAATTATTTTTAGCTTTCAAAAGGTAAGTGAACCATAAAATCCTTCCAACCTCCTCTTTTGACTTGGGATAGATCCAGAAATGCATCTCTGTTTGGATCTCTCCAAACTTAACAATATTAAGCATATTTTAATAGTGTATGAAATAGGAAAATAAGAAATAGGAGAAATGCTGTAAGTATGAAGCTTCTACACTATGTCAGTAGTCTCCATGGGTAGCAGGGCTCCTAGTCACATGACAGCACATGCCTCACTCTTGGAAGTTTCTGCCTCTTAAATGATTGAGTGCTTCTAGGTGTGTGTGTTCTGTGAAGAGCTGGGGTGTGTGAGTTACATTAGTATTAGTGGGAACTGCATGTGCACTGAGCCCCGGATGTATCTGGAAGGAAACTAAAGTGAAAAATCACCCACCTGTAAAAACTGTCACGTAAGTTCATTAAATAGTGCTTCTAGGTTTTCTAAGTTTACCATAAGCAACCTGTTGGGGTATTTTTACCATAGATTTCTATTGGCAGAAATGTGATTTAACAGAGTTCACTTCATTAATTGTACCTTGCTGTAGGGCCCTGTGGCATGCTGAAAATAACCCTGCTTTGAGGCTAAATTCTGGGATGTGATCCTAGTTTAGCTACTTGCTGGCTGTGTGATTTTCAGCAAATGATTCAAACCCTCTGCACTTCACTTTCCCTGTATGTAAAATGAGTATAATAATACCTGCTTCATGGGGCTGGTGTGAAGATGAAATGAGATAATGATTAGGAAAAAGTTTACAGATTAAAATCCCTCTAGATAAGGTTATGGTTATTATCATGGGGACAGGGGGAAGCGCAGGTTTTTAAAGCTGGAGGACCGAGGCTTTGTCATTACTAGTTGTTGACCTATTGCTGAACCTCCATTTTCCTGCTGGAAAAAAAGAAAGAGGTAGTCAGCAATTTGTTTATTGAGAACTTTCTAAGTGCCTGACACTTTTCTAAGGTCTTTATGTAAACAGCTCAATCTCTACACCTACTTCTGAAGTAGATTTATTAAAATAGATTGATTATTAAAAGCTTAGCATTTTAGAGCTAGAGGAACTTTTAGATAATATACTCTAGCCTCTTTATTTTACCCATGAACAAAATAAACTGGGAGTTGAGCTCAAGGGTTTGAGGTTACATGGCTAGCTGTGGGCAGAACTAAGACTAGAAAATAGCCAGTGACTGATTTCTGGGACATTTCATTGTCTCAGTTCCTATAATATCAATTCAAAGAAATGTAAAACAGAGGGTTACTCTTATACCTTTCAGTCCAGTAGGAGGGATAAGTGAGAATTGCCCGAAGCAGTGAAATTGTTGTACACAGCAGCAGGAGAGAGCAGACAGGTGGGGGAGAATAATGTAGCTGAAGGTGATGTCAGAGGGCTTTCCTGGGGAAGGAGCGATTTAAACTGGGCATAGGAAAACAACAAAGACATGGTAAGCACAAGGAGGGAATAGATATTCTGCAAGGAGAAAATGGCACAAATTAAAGAAGGGAGGAAAATAAGAAGATGGAATTTGTAAGAACCTAAAGTTTTCCATTAAGAAGAAGTGGCAAATGAGACAGGACAGGGGTAAGTGGAGACTAGACTCCAGGGATCTGGAATACCAGAGGATTGTTCTTCATTCTATAATCCCTGGAAGCCATTAATTAATTAACTCAGTCATTTGTTTAAGAAATGTTTGTTGGTCCTGTACCATGTGCTGTGCTCAGCTCAGCACTGGATATATAGTGCTGAACAAAAAGGGCTTGGTTCCTACCTCTGGAGTGTTCGATCTAGTGTGGAGAGATGGATGATAAACTGGTAAATGAATTACAAGGCAGAAATGCTATGGAGGCCATGGACCAGGTTCTGTGTCAGAGTAGCCGAGAAGGCCTCCTTACCCAGGGCAGCCAGAAATAGCCCCTGTGAGCAATTAGTAGGAGGTCCACGGGGCTAGACTTCTGTGAGCATGAAGGGCTGGAAGAGAGCTGGGGAAGGGAGCTGGGGCTGGATAATGCTGGATTGTGTTGTAAGGGCAACAGGGATTCTAAATGCATTGGGGGTTTTGAAGCAGGTGGGTGATACGGTCTGATATACTTATTTCTAAAAGTCACTCTTGACTGCTCTATAGGCAACAAACTATGGAGAGAGGGGCCAAGAGTGGGAGCAGGGAGACCACTGCTGTGAGGGGCTGTGGCAGAAATTCTCAAGAGGGAACAAAGGTACCTTGAGTTGGGTCACAGCAAGGAAGCAATGGAACAGAGCATCTTCATAGCAATGAAGATAGCTGGGAAATGCAGTTTGAAGGTAAGTTCTCCAGGACTTGGGGGTAAATTGTCTGTAAGGGGTAATGGAAGGTATAGTGGGTTGAGTGATGGGCCCCCAGAAAAATACATCCATGTCTTAAACCCCAGAGGATGAAATGTAATCTTACTTGGAGAATAGGTCTTTGCAGGTATAATTAAGTCAAAGATACCCAAATGAGATCATCCTGGATTATTCTGGTCTTAAATCCAATGACAAATGTCCTTATAAGAGACACAGACAAAAGGAGGGAAGGCCACATGAAGACAGTTGCAGAGATAGGAGTGATGTAGCCACGAGGAACACCTGGCACCACCAGACTCCAGAAACAGCAAGGAAGGATCCTCCCCTAGGGCTCCAGAGGGAACGTAACGCTGCTGTCACCTTGTTTTCAGATTTCTGGCCTCCAGGACAGTGAGGAAATACATTTCTGTTATTTTAAGCCACCAAGTTTGCGGTGATTTGTTGTGGCAGCTGCAGGAATCTAATACAGAAGGGGAAGGGTCCAGGATGCCCCCCAGGGTGCTGGGGGGTTTGGTGGTGTCATTTACTGAGTTGGGGGAAGTCTGAGTCAGGAGCAGGGTGCAGGGATCAAGGGTCCAAGTTTGGACATGTTATTTGAAATGCTCGTGAGATGTCCAAGAAGAGGTCAGTAAGTAGCTGGATGAAGGAGACTGGAGCACAGAGGAGGTGTTAGGAGGGAAGATGCCAACTTGGCACTTTCAGCATGGAGACTACATTTAAATCACTGATGCTGTCTGCAGAGGAGAGTGTAGGGTAGCTCTGGGGGAGATTTGTCACCAGTGGCCTGCACTCTTTTAGTCCATCTGTGAGCGACCAGTCAGTCCTTTGCCTTCTGTTTGCTTCTTCTCACCTCTGCTGCCCACATTTTGTAAGAGACACACTTTATAGGAAGAGCACGGGTGACTGGAAAGGTAGTGTAATTTCAGGGCAAAACAGCACCATTCTGCCTCCCAAGTACTTTCTTTGTCTGTTGCCTGATGCCTGGCCTTCCAATATGAGAGATTCAGGGAAGGTATTAGGCATTAAAATGTACATCCCTTCAAAGGAGTCATTGGTAATCTTTTCCTTTACATTTTAAATTAGTTTGGCGGATACTTTCCTCAGAGCAGGTTGTGATAGGAGTGGAATGAACCAAAGTATGAAGCTTGGGGCCTAAATTGGGCAGGCTGAGTACGAAAGGGAGATTGAGAAACCCTGGGGACCCTGGCCTGACCATGTCTGCTCTGCAGCTTTCATGGGAGGGGAAAAGCGGCTATAGAAAGATTCCTCCTTTCCCTGAGAGCCTGAAAACTCACTATGGAACTTCTTCCCCCATCCTCTGGTGTGCCACTGATGGGGAACCAGGGCTGACATGCCCTTCTCCAGTCTGAGAAGAAAAGTGGAAGAAAAGCAGAGTCACACCCAGGTGACTTTACAATATTCTGAGAGGAAACCTATTGAATGGACTTTGCAGTATCTTAGGGCTGTTCTGAAGTTTCTCCTTTCTCCGAGGTGGTGTTGCTTTCATTGGCTTGTCCATGTGACCTCTTGTCATCAGTCTGACACCAGCCCCACTGTGACTCCTGAAGTACTGCAACTGATCCCCACGCATAGCCAGACCCTGACGAACCCTCCACCACCCCAGACCTTCCACTAGCTCTGCTGTCACAGTGAGGGTTTCAAAATGCAAACACACTTCTTACCCTTTAGTGTCTTCCCATTGCTCCTCAGATGAAAAGCTATAAAGCTTTCTTGATGTAGCTATTGCCTCTTTCCAGCTTCATCTCATCCCCCATCCCTACCTGCTTTGCTCTAAACAGAATCACACTTCACTGGGAAGCTGTCCTGACTTCTCCCCTTCCCCACTAGATCAAATCCCCCTATTTTCAGCCATCTGGATACCTTTTCTGCCCAGTCCTCATGATAGTTGTAATGTAAATATAAGTTTAAATATGAATATTATATATATATATATTTTTTTTTTTTTTTTTAAGTGGGCTTTTTGAGTAACACCTCTCCCAGACCAGGCATTAATCCTCATGGGGGCCGATGTCTTGTTCACGGTGGCACCCCTGACATCTGGCCCCTTAGACTGTTACAGGATCTCATTGTATATTGGCTGAATAGATGAAATGAATGGACATACTGCCATTAATTATTGAATTACAGATGAATTTTAAGAATTCTCAGGATGGGTCTTCAGGGTTTGATAGGCAATTAGTAATTCTGTTTCTCCCTCCACTCCACCCCCACCAGGGGGCGCTCTTTCTGAGAGCACAGGATGGAGAACAATGTTACCTGTCAGTTTCCAGGTGGGATTGTCAATTCCCTCCCGAAATAGGAGAGAAAGTCCTGCAGGACCTGGGTGAAAACGTATTGTTTTGTGATAGCAAACAGCAGGATGGATTTCTCTGTGACTGTCTTTTATGAATAAAGAGAAAGCCCAGAAGGTGTGATGTCCTCCCCACCCAGTATACAGACCCCACCCCCCACCCAATTCCTACACTCACACTTTAATAATGTGCATCAGTGTTTGGCCTCCCTAAAAGAAGAAAGAAAGTGATAACCAAATTAAATCACTTTAAATAAGGAGAACGCATGGGCTAAGCTTGATGAATTTACCAAAACACATTAATTTAGGGAAAAAGTAATGTGTCTCAAACGTAGTTCAAATGTTTTCTTTTGAATATTAAGTCTCCAGTACATGGCTCTAATCCTCAGAGTGATGAAAATATGGTGTACATCTGTACATTTGTTTTCTCATGGCTTGTGTTTAATTATACACACAAAAAAAATTCACAAAATGTTTTATGTTCCTCTCTTTTAACTGCCAAAACAAGAACTTCTGAGGCTTTGACAGAATTGGTTGTAATCCCTTTGAACGTTTTATTAATGTAGACAGAGTATGTTTTTAATCTTTTGTATTTTGATCACTAAAATGTATTTTCCATGACTCGTCCATGCTTGCTTCTACCGTATTTTTAGTAAACAAGGAGTCAGCAGTTTTTATCTTGCAAAATATATTGGGCCCTTCATTTTTAAATGCAGAGCTATGATGATTAATGAGCATATTAAATATTAAATCAGAGGATTCTTCTTTATCTCTGTCAGAAAGAAAGTCTTGAGACCCTTTGGGAGATTATTATCTACATTCATTTTAACATGAACATCAGAGACATTCCACTGTGAACATATTTCTTTCCTCTAAAAAAATTCTGTATATGGATTTGTATTTTTTATGTATTTGTGGATGTAGAAATGTAAATGAAAGTGCTTACTTTTTTTCTCAATTGGTACTTTGAATCAGCAGTTGAAACTTAAAGCAAGAAGTGTTTTTAGTATTTTAAAAAATGAAAGTGTGTGTGAGAAAATATTGAATGCTTACTCTAGTTAATCTATTATCATAATTGTTATCCCATTTTCACAAAACTCATTGTTTGGGGTCTTTTTAAAGTGTTGAGAATAGATAACTGGCTACTTATCACTAGTTGCCTGACAGAAAAACAAGATATCTTGTCTTCTAGTTAAATCTGTAAGCAGAGTTTATCTCAAGCAAAATAGAATCCCTGGGTTAACAGTCTCCAAATAGACATAACTAAGGTAGTTTAATGCAATACCCAAATAAGAAGGTAGGTCAGTAAAAATAAAGGTCAAAATATTTGATTGAAACAAAGTAATCTCTCTTAACTAAAAGTTTATTTCTTAATTAGCTATTTTGACCTTGTAGAGTCAAAGACTGTTTCTTGTTTCTCTCCTACTGTTGTTAAAATTGCTCTTTAATCTGTACATACAGAAGTTTGTATTTTAAAAAACCCAGTACTTGAACAGATCTTATCAGTGTTACTAGGTTTTACAGTAACCTAACAGACCATTTAAGGATTGAAAAGAATGCCTAGAAATGGAAATATAACAAATGACTTCTAAACATCAGGCAATCTGAAATAAGAGTCCTGACAGCAGGTCACAAAGAACCCTTTTCCATCCTTCTTTTGTTCACTAATTGAGCAAGTATTTAAGCACTTCCCACATACTAGGCACTGTTCATCTTACTAGATGTTAAGGATGTTGAAATGAACTAAAGAGATCAAAATCTAGCCTCAGGGAGCATCTATTTGGTAGGTGGAAGTGAAATGCTTAACATTTAACATCTTTTCTTAATCTAAGAATAAATCACATGCTATTTAAATAATCTCTAGATCTTCATCATAGATTGAGTTCAAGAACAGCTATGGAAGAGATATGATACCACAATATATTATTTTTCTTGATTTAGACAATTATGAAAGTTTGTCCTTTTAGTTCATTTAAAGTAACCATATAAGTGATTGTTTTCTCTATGATTAAATTTGTATACATCTCCTTAGAAAATTAGGCTTTTCTTTTTGTTTTACAAAAGAGAGACACAAGTTTAAGGGTTTAAGTTTACCCAGCTAGTTAGTGGCAGAACTGGTAATAGAGTCTGTTTTATCTGCTACCATTTTAGTAAATAAAATTTAGAACTTAGTAGTCACTTTATTTTAAATTTAGAACCTTCTTAGAGTGATCTGCTCTGAATTGAAAAGCGAGAACTGATATTTATTAAGTACCTAGTATGAGCCAGGTACTTAACATATGTGGAGAGGCAGGTATGATCGGGCACAATTCTCAAAGGAGAAGACTTTTCTGAATGCAAATAGATAATAGGTAACAGGACTGAGGTCTACATATTGGTCTTCAGTTTTCTACTGTGCTAAGCTACATCTAAATGAAAACGGTACATCTGTTTACATTTTAGATTGCCTTTAGAACCTAAAATAGACTTAATAATCAACATTTACATTAATGTCTAAAAACAACAGATTCTACTGATAACTGACATTTAAAAAGCACTTACTGTACTAGGGACTTTCAATGAAGCACACTGCTTAATGTTCATAGCAACAATTATTAACCATACTTTATAGTTGAGGAAACTGACGTCTAGAGAAGTTCAGTGGCCCTTGGTCACACAGTTTGTAGAGTCAGGATTCAAACTTGAGACTGTTGCATGCTGGAGCTCAGACTTCTAATCCATTTCTTCAATAAATGTCACCAAAAGGAAATGGTAAGAGAGGGTACCTGAGGGAGACCTGCTGCCTCTGGGACTGTATCACATGTACTGGGACAACCTCTTCCCGAGCAGGAAGGTCCCTCAGGGCAATGAGGGGGCTGTCCCTCTCTGTCCAACCTTGGGATTCACTGACCTAACTCCAGGACACCTAAAGAAAGGAAGCTTCTACTGGAGACTTGCTGCTGTATGTTGGGGTAGGTGGGATGAGGACCCAGGATGGGTTTACCTGGAAGGCAGCAGACAAAAGCAGTTCTCTGTCTGAGTCAGGAGCATTTCCTAAATGCTCCAGTGAAAGAACAATGTTTCCTCACATTTGCACAGCAAAATGGGAATTGGCAGCAGTATAAATGCTGGCTGAAAATATATGTTGGGGACAGTAACTTCTCTTCTTTTGGTAACTTCAGGCTTTCAGTCATTCACTTAAGGAATATTTCTAAATACCTAGTGTGTAAGTGGCTCTGTGCTAGGCCCAGCGGGGGACTTGAAAGTGTACTTTGCAGAAAATTGGAAGTGAAAAGACAAGGCTACAATGGAATGAATCTTAATCCAAATGAAAGTGGATTTAAAAATCTAAGTAAAAAATGAAAGAGGGAGTTTACAATGAAATTAGACAGAGAAGAAACATGATAATTTCAAACACAGATATAATGTAGAATTATCCACAATAGAATAAATATCCATCTAATTATGTTGGCTGAAGAAATTGTCCAGTCTACCTTTCATATTTGGTTGTGTAGATATCATCACTAGGACAGTGATGTTATACCCTATTTAGGTAAATTGAGATGGTACAGGTAAGGTGCTGAAACTCTTATAATAGTACTTAGTAAATATTTTGAGAATATTAGAGAAAAAATTAGATTTTCATAAAGTGATTCCAGTTACCAGCTATAATGGGCATATGATGTCCATTCACCTTTAAAAGACTACTGTAAAAGTCTTGATGTTCAAACCCCTAGTTGCAAAATCTTCCATTATTACAATATTACATTTCTAGGATGCCAGTTAATTACATGTTAATTAATCAATTGTTTGAATTTGTTGGCTTCCAGATAAGTTTTTTTATGCAGTATCTTGGTTTAGAAACACACTCCAGTGTTATCAGTAACAAGGTGTCAAATCTTGTATGTGTCACTCTTGGGAACTTGTCTTCAGATGGCTCCTCTCATTCTTTTCAGTTTCTGCACAAACAGCAAAGGGTGGATGCCTTTTTCTAATTTATCTCCAATATTCTGTGACTATTCCCTACATGAGTTGTGTACCCCCATAAACTAAGCTTGGGGAGTTTATAAATATAGCATGGATTTCTTCTTGGTTTAAAAAAAAGTTGTATTATGGAGCTTATGTAAATATTTTCCTTTTTTCCCTCCCTGATCATAAACTTGCCCTCACTCCTGGATTTGGAACATAACCAAGCTGAAAGATGAGATCATGTTTGTGGAGCACAGTGAGGTCTCAGCAAGAATCTTCTAATTTGAGAGGCATCTGTACTTTATGCAGTCACATGCCAAAATGCTGAAGAATAAAATCAGGAGTTGAAAAGTTATCTTCAGCTTTGGGACTAAACAAAGAAAGGATTTTTCTTTCTGTATGTTTTTATATTCAAAGTAACTTATTTTCCTTTGTAAACACAATTCTGTTTCATTTTTTAAACAATTGACTTGATAGTCAATTGCTAATACAAATGCAGTCTTCCTTTTATTTTATTTTTAGTATTATGTAAATCGATTATATAAAGAATGTTAACGCTTTCATTCTTATTTTGAAATTGGCAACATTTTAGATTATTTATGGCCTGATCCGCTTTTTTAATATGGAGAAATTGTTTCTTTTGTTTCTTTTACATGTAATTGTACATGATTATTATTTATTAATGGTTTTATTTGCTTTTTCAACATGGAAAGATAATTTTCCCTTTTTCTCATGTAAATACACACGTACATAGGAGGATAACTATACTCTTTTCTTGGCAGATGTTTATCACATGTGGGGCTTAGCATGAAGAATAAGCGTGACTCAAGAAGATCCCACCCCAATGCCCCCTTGAAACATTTTTATGTGGTTCCATGAAATAGTGCATATTTTAGTAGATGTTATGGTGCCATGGTGAGATATTTGTTTTCAGACAGTTCAATTCAAACTATGGGCTGTGGGCATCTATTGTTTTTCATTGCTCATTCCACCATCTTCCTTGTCAGAAATCAGATATTGATTTTATTTTGGGAATCACTGCTCTCCAGGCCATGTAGTCTTAGTAAGATGACCACAGTGCCCAAGCTACTCTAAACTAATAAGAATCTTCTGAGATTTGTCTCGCTAAGATTAATAGCTGCTAAGAGAGAGAGGAGTTCCTTTTCTCTGGTCTCTTAAACTGAGAGGGCCGCATAAGCCTGAAGCTTAAGGTCCTAACCCCAGGCTTCATGGAAGAAGCTCTCTAGCAGAATAATGCCAGCACACGGACAGAACCAGAGCTCTGGCACCATTTAGCACTATCTGAAGCTAGATCAACCTTTAAAGTTTCCAGTTGCTGAAGACAATACATTCCCTTTTGCTTAAGCTCATTTGAGTTGCATTTTTACCTCTTTCAACCAAAAGTACTTTGGGTATTGCTTTCCATCTGGAGGTGAGAATGACTAGCTCAGTGCAAGCAAAAGTGACTTGTCAACAGTTCTGAGTAATAGAAAATCTTATCAAAATCTTTTTTGGAGTAGTAAGTTTTTGTTGATTTGGAATACTAAATTCAGAAAGCCAAATAACTAACATTTTCCTGTACTCTAGAGACAAGTGTTAAATAAACTAACTAATAATAATCCCAAGGATTATTCAAAGATGTAATTTTAGGTTATGTCCAAGTGTTATTACAGAGTCAACTTAATCACCTACATTTTCAATATTAATAGAATTATTATGCAGTAATTGATGCCAAGAAAAATGATCCCAAGGCTCTATGCTAATAATAGCTACAATGTATTGGCACATTCTTTTCCTTTAATTAAGGTATCATTGATATACAATCTTATGAAAGTTTCACATGAGCAACATTGTGGTTTCAACAACCCATATTTTCAAATAACTCCTCCCCCACCCCACTGCAGTCACTGTCCATCAGTATAGTAAGATGCTACAGAGTTATTGCTTGTCTTCTCCATGCTGTACTGTAATGGCACATTCTATGTGCCAGTAAGTGTGCAAAGTGTCATTATTTTACATTTAACTCTCACAAAAATCCTAAAAGGCAGGTTTTATTGTTCTCCTTTTACAGATAAGGAATCTCAGAAAGGTTCAGCAATGTGCACAAATCTAAGCCCAGATCTTTATAATTTTAAAGCCTCGGGTTTTTCTTTTTTCTCTAATCAACTATACATCACAGTGGTTCAACAGTCCCTCTCTCCCTCCCCACTGCCCCTGCCCTTTCCCCTCCCCCTTGATAACCACTAGTCACTTCTCTGTCTATGAGTCTAATGCTGTTTTGTTCTGGTTTGCTTTGTTTTTATATTCCACAAAAAAGTGAAATCATGTGGTATTTCTCTTTCTCCACCTGGCTTATTTCACTGAGCATAATGCCCTGTAGATCCATCCATGTTGCAAATGTCAGGACTTCTTTTTTTTATGGCTAAATAATATTCCATTGTGTATATGTACCACATCTTCTTTATTCATTCATTTATTGATGGACATTTAGGTTGCTTCCATGTCTTGGCTATTGCAAACAGTGTGGCAATAAACATAGGGGTATATATATCTTCTTGAATCAGGGATTTTGTTTTCTTAGGTTAAATTCCTCAGAGTGGAATTACTGGGTCAAATGGTATTTCTGTTTCTAGTTTTGTGAGGAACCTGCATGCTGCTTTCCATGGTGGTTGCACCAATTTGCAGTCCCACCAACAGTTGGAGGGTTCCCATTTCTCTGCATCCTCACCAGCATTTGTTGTTCCTTGTCTTTCGGATAGGGTCAAAGCCTAGATTTTTAACCACTGTTCTCTCTTTAAGTTTACAAAGTTTCCTAAGAATTCATTTAATTATTGATTTTTTTGACATATTTTAGAGACACACTTGGCTCACAGTAGATATATCTATATTTATGTAGGTATGATGTATGTTATATGATATACAGTAGGTATCTATGTTTTTTTAAGTTCTTGTGAACTTATAAATATGTGTGTGTACATATATCTATTTTATATCTACTATGAGCCCATTATAAGAATTTCTGATTCACATGGCAATCTTATTTCAAAACTCTTCTGGATAGATCAAAATTTGCCATCAGCAATTCAATATCTGAATTTTAAATTCCTTCTCTTATGAGAGAAAGAGGGCCACTAACCAACCAACTGATAGCAGAACTTGGGGTTTCTGCTTTTCCCAAAAATGCACAAACCCTCAGTCGTTTAAGAAGACTTGGGAGGCATCTGTACCATCTGATGAGATCCTAAGCAGAGGAGGCAGGAAGAAGGGAGTGAGAGTGGAAAGTCTGGCACTTGGCCCACCCACAACCCTGTCCTTTCATAAGCCAAACCTCTTGTGTGGATGTATGCTTCTGACCCCATCATCTGGATGTGTGACAATGCCTTGTTTCCAGGTTGGCTCTTCATAGCTGAGAGCTGTATTGGCACTGAATGTTTGTTTTAGCTTTGCACACAGGGACCAAGTCCAAAATATAATTAATTGAGCCCTTATTTGAAGAAAAAAAAAGTGCGCTGTGTATTTAGAAACCTGAAAAGATGTGAAAAGAATGTTTTCAAAACTAAACTAATTCAAATAGAACTATGTTTCCTAATAGAGGAGTGAAAAGAGGTAGTGATGTGGAAAGAGAGCACCTAGCTTTGTGTTTCAGCTAACCACTTATTAAATATATGTTTTGGAGCAAATTATTTGCACCTCAGTTTTTCAATAATAATATTTAGCTCATAAGGATGTTGGGAAGATTAAATAAAATAACATGCATGCTAGTACTTGTAAGTTTTAAAGTACTAACATTGTTTTAATAGACCCTCCTAATAGACCTTCCTAAGATTGATAGGAAAACTTCCTAAAAATCTTTTGAGGGTCAGGAAGCACACACCATTCATTCTGATATATTTATTTCCATAAAATTCCAAGAACCGTTGAATAGCTTAATATCTTTAAACATGTTATAATGCAATATACAATAGTGTTTGTAATGTCCAAATGTATGATGCTATTATTTAAACAAATAGCCGAGTAAAACTGGATTTAAATCTTTGTCATCTTCATCATATAAAAGGTCAAGCAATTGCAAAAAAAGATTCACTTGTTTCATTCTGATTTTGGGATATAGTTTCCCGCACTTGGATATTTGTAGATGTTGGTTTTCACTATGTTTTCCTTCCGTGTGGGAGAAACTACTTATTTTTTCTTTGGAGACTGCGTATATGTGTTCCAGGTGATCAAATATTTGGATTAATGAAAAGTTTTTACATATTTTTCATAGAATTAGAACCAATGAAAATACACCTAATAAAAACTGTAAATGCTGTAAAAAAAAAACAAAAGAATTGTGAGGATGTGGAAAAATTGGAACCCTTGTGCACTATCGGTGGAAATGAAAAATGGTACAACTGCTATGGAAAATAGAAGTTCCTGAAAAAATAAAATACAAAATTACCCTATGATCCAGCAATTCCATTCTGTGTATATATCAAAAAGAACTGAAAACAAGATCTCAAAGAGATAGTTGCACACCCATGTTCACTGCAACATTACTTACAATAGTCAAGAGGTAGAAGCAACTAAAATGTCCATCAATTGATGAATAAATAAACAAAATGTGGTATATACATACAATGGGATATTATTTGGTCTTTAAAAAGAAAGAAATCCTGTCACATATATTACAACATGGATGGACATGAGGACATTATGCTAAGTGAAATAAACCAGTCACAAAAAGACAGATACTGTATGGTTCCATTTATATGAGGAAACTAAGGTAATCAAATTCATAAAAAAAGAAAGTAGAATGCTGATCATCAGGGGTTGAGGGGAGGGAGAAATGAGGAATTGTTGTTCAATAGGTATAGAATTTCAGTTTAGCAAGATGAAAAAGTTCTGGAGATATGTTGCACAAAGGTGTGAATGTACTTAACACTACTGAACTGTACACTTAAAAATGGTTAAATTGGCAAATTTTATGTTATGTGTTTCTTTACCACACACTCATACACTATATATATATATACACACACACACACACAGTTTATTTCATTTTGGGGGTGGTTCAGAATGTTCCTTTATTATCTTTTGAGGCTTGATTGTAATTCATGTTCACATTGGAACTTGGGAGAAACAACTCAGATGTTTGACTCTGATTACAAAGGACAGAGGTGCAGTGGTGCTTAAACTTAGTTACTGACTCAAGATGGGTAATGGAGGTGCAATCTGAGGTCAGTGTTTCTTACCAGTTGGTAAGAATTAAATCCAAGGCCATTTGTAGGGGGGAGTGGGAGACATAGGGGAGTAAAGGGCATGAATTTTGGTCCAGAACTCTTTCTCTGAAACATGTGAACCAGGGACAGCATTCTGGAACCTCATTTAGTAGATGTCAGTCACAAGTAAAGGACATATTTGTTGATGAAATACACTGATGAAATGTACTATTTAAATCAAACAATAAATCATGTTTTGTTATCCTGTGTCAGAGTTTACAAACTGTGTTCTGTAGAATATTAGTTCTATGGACACTACATTTTTAAAAGAGGTTCTGGGTTCATACAGTTTGGGAAATGTAGAGTTAAAAGAGTTAACAATGGAATATTTTACTCCAGACCTTCTCAAAGACATTGCTATGATAATATTAATGCTACTATGCCAATATTAAACATAGATGTTAATATTTAATGTTTAATATGTTGCCATTAATGTTACTGTATTAATTAAAAACCATGTTCATATATTAATATGTTTTTTCTAATCCCATTTGGCCAAGGAAGTAGCCTTGACACACCAGTGTGAGCATGCTGCCCTATATTGTAAAGGCATGATATTTTTGTCAGCTGCTTTCCTTAAGACGCTATCTTTCATTTCTCCTGAATTTGCTGAGAAGCCCATCCCTTTCACCAGGAGCACCTGGGGAAATACACAGAGTAGGGCAATTGCAGTTTTAGTATTTGTTATTTTGAGCTACTGTAAAGCTGTATGTGATTCAGTTTTGCTATAACTCCAACTATTTTCCAATCAGCATTAATATTGTACCGCCTTGTCGATTTTGCAAGGGTGTCAACAAAAAAGAGTGAGTCAAGAATACATATTGTAAGGTGAAAGTAGTCCATGTGTGGAGTTTCTCACATAGGATACCTTTCTGTTTTATTTTATATGAAAAAAACAATTACAGGTTGACATATTTTGAATTCTCATTACCAGAGATTTTAAATGTTAACTTCTTTTCATGGTAAAGACTGCTTTATTGGTGACTGTGCAAGTTAATAAACACTGATCCTCAAAGAACTCAGGTATTAGATCACTGGTCCACAGGAAGCTAAATGAACCGGAACCAAATGACTGCTGGAATGATAAAGTGAAGCAGGAAATGAAGCCACAGTCAGCTGATACATGGCATATGCTGTTGCACCAACAGTAAGAAGCATGGTGACTCCATACAGGAGGGCATCGCCATCCCATCCTTCAGATGCACTGGAATTCCATAATCCTCCTGAAGTAGCTTCTGTTCCTCCAGAACTTTATTTTCAAACTGCCTGAGTGAATCAATAATTATGTCATCTGGGCAATCTGATGAAGAGCCAGCAGATTCCACAGTATTGTGGCTCAGTTATAGTCCACCAACCACGACAGCAGAATATGAGGGATGGAAATCATCACACTAGAATTGGAAATACCTTCTAAATGTTACTGTTACTAAAATGATGATAGCTTAGAAATGGCCCTTTTAACAGCTGACAGTTTAGATTTAAATAAATAAGTTTAATATGAATGGAGAGTGGTCTCTAGAAATATATTTCAGAATCTTAAACTACTACAACATCTTCACACAAAATTGAAGTCAACTGAGCAAGAAGAGTCAAAGCGATTCTTGGTATTTTAAGAATTCTTATATGTGTTACTTTTTCAGTTAAAAAACTCAAGGTTGCTGCAACTATACTCAATTAATGTTCTCTGTTTTGTTTGTAATCAAAGCCAGGATACATTAGAGAGAGGGCATGGAAGATTTGTGTATAGACCTTTGATGGTGAGTCCCTGATAAAAGTCACCTTGGGTAGGGCATTAGGGTTAGAAGCATCTGATTTTGAACCTGGAAAGGGGAACCATAAATGTAAGTCATTATAAGAGATAATGTGATTAGTAGAAAGTATTGACTGTGCAATTTTAGACTTTTTTTTTAGTGTATAGTTTTATCTTTGCAGAGCACTACTTCTAAAATGCTTCTTCTGAAATTACCTCTAGCCTTATTCCTTTTATTTATTCAATCACAACATATTTATTGAGCACCTATTGTTTGTAAAACATCAGGTTGAACACTGAAGATATTTGTTTTGCTATCATATCTATGAAACATGTTTTATTTGTAGTAAGAAAAATTAAAACAGCTTGTTCCCTGTGATGGACAAAAGTGAAAAATAATATTTTAAGATACTAGTTTAAACCTTAACTACCTAGATGTCAAAGTTTTAGTATGATTGCTTTTTGTGAAATTGCCTTTT
Organism: Manis javanica; assembly: GCF_040802235.1. Taxonomy (NCBI): domain Eukaryota; kingdom Metazoa; phylum Chordata; class Mammalia; order Pholidota; family Manidae; genus Manis; species Manis javanica. The sequence continues at coordinate 77,713,619 of NC_133159.1, read as the reverse complement.
CCTTTAAGATTTTTCTATGTCTAGAAATTGAGCATGTATTAGAGAGGAAGAAAACTGAGTATTTAACAAACACATGAAACCCATGTTCAACTTTACTAGGAGTCAAGGCAAAGCAAATCACTCTTCAGATTTAAAAAATCGGAAAAACTGACAGTATTAACCATTGGTAAGGATGTGGACAAGAAAAGTGGCTCATTCCATTAATACAATCCTTATGGAGTATACAGTGATAATACCCATACAATTTTAATTGTTTCTACCCTTCAACCTAACAATTCCACTTCTAGTTATAAGTCATAGATCAGAGAAATTGTTGCACATGTGACCAGGGAGACAGGTACAGAATCTCTTGTTCATTGAAATATTGTTTGTAATAATAAAAAATAGAAACAGTTCAAATGACTATGTTTAAGGGAATTGATACATCTAAATGGTATCTTAATACTGTGGAATATTATTTAGCATCTAAGAAAGTGAACTATGTCCACATATACAACATAGATGGATATAAAAATCATAATGTAGAATGAAAAAGCAAGTTGTAGATTATATGATACTTATGTAACATTTTTAAATGGACACATTTTCATATTATAAAGTATTGCTCTCTAATATATAGACATATAGAAACACACACATATACTAATAGAGTCATATACACATATGTGCATATGTAAAAGTATCACACTGGAAGGATCTACACTAAAATCATGAAAGTGGTTTCCTCTGAAGAGACTGGGAGGGTATTCAGTTCTCAGTCTGGACTGTAGTTGAGGGGAAGGTTAAGGGGTCTTTAATTTTATCTGTAATGTTTTATTTCTTATATTGAAAGAAGGACTTGGTCAAAACATTAACAATTGTCAACTCTGGGTGTCAGCACATGTGTGTTTGTTAAATTCTTTGCAATTTACTGTATTTTGAACATTTCATACAAACAAGATCTGGTTTTTTGTTGGGGGTAATCAAGTTTGGTAAGTTGTGCTCATTTCAGTCCACACAGTGGTAATAAATGGGTCTTGGAACAAAACACAAGTAATCCTCTGCATAGCTGCACAGCACATTCTCACCAAGCCAGCCTAAAAATAACTGCAGAGGAAAAGTATTACTGGATAGAGGGCCCCTCAGCTGACCTTCAGGACTTTTGGATTGTCCATTCAGTTAATCTTGCCACAATCATTTAATTAAGAGGTTGGTTTGAGCTTAATGAACCAATATATACAAAGAAAATATGCTGTAACCAGAACTGTGCCACATCAAAGCCCTTGGGACATGATACTTTCTAGTGTTTCTTCATGAGGTTTTCCTAAAGATAATAAAGCCTTTAAAAATATGCTTTTCAGGCATATTACCCTTTCCAGATAATACACCTCTTCTCAAGTCAAGGTGTATATCCCCTGAAATGTGCTGATGCTGCCTGTGTGCCCTTTAAATACCCCAAGGCTACACCATACTCTGGTGGGCTACAGGTGGACAGCCCAAGACCTATAAAGGCTGTGGAGCTGAAGAATTCTATTGAAAAGAGTCTTATATTCTCTTCTGAAAGAGAAACTTATAAGCTGAAATACCAGTTATTAAAAAATACAGTAAAGAGTAAAGCAACCAGGCAAGGATACAAGTGCACTCAAGTGGTGCTCAAAATTCCAGCTGAGCTGAACTTGGAGTTATTTAAGAACAGTCAAATATCTGAAGAACCAGTTTGGGAGCCTCAGCCTGGTGTTCCGGGTTTTTTTTTTTTTTTAAAGATACATGCCATTTAGCTCTGGGGGGTGGAGGGGAACAAAAACGTTGAAAGGATGTCTGAAACAGAATGAAACCTGAGATTATCTCAGGTCAAATGCAAAATTGAGTATTCTCAGTGAAGTTTTCTTCACTCCAAACTTTGCATTTTGGAAAATTTCAGGTCTTGAGAAAAATTGAAAGAGACCCAGTGAAGTTTAGAAGCTATTTGGCACAATAAAAGACTGGAAAATAATTATATGAGGGGAAAAAAATAAATAAAATTGACTAATTTATATGTTAATTTTTACAAATGTACATGAACTCTGCAAATGTAAAGTTAAAATTTATGCATTTAAATTTAGTGAAATTCAAGGAAAAGCAGGAGAAAATTTGGTGGAAAGAGAAGCAAAAAAGAGTGAGGAACAGAACCTCATACATAATGTACATAACTGTGTGAAGCTTTTGATTTTTAAACATGGTCTGGACAATTGGTTTACTTGATTTTTAAAACAGAGTTGAATCTGTTTTAACATTCTATAGAGAAAACCCAAAGGAGATGCTAGTGGGACTGTGGTATAGGGAACCAGAGGCAAAGAAGGAATTATGTTGTTCCTTCTCAAAGGGAGGAGACTACTTAAGTTAACTTAATGAATGCTTCCTTCCCTCCCCTCTTGCTTGGGCAGTAGCCAAAAGCCCTTAAATATCCGTTTCTTTCTCCTTTAGCATTAGTGCTTTAGCATTTCAAGAGGGAGGGCCAGCATTTTCCAACAATTATAATAGTGTAGGTATGATTTTTATCTCTATTGGCATATATAATTCATATCATTGTTGAGTGATATGCTAAGGCATTACACATTATTTCCAATCTCAGAGGCATCTGATTATTTCTCTCCTTTCAGCTAACTTTAGTCAGCAGTCTTATTTGTTCCACTTGAGAGCCTGGTTTATCTACTCTATGTTAAACAGGTCTGGCTGAGATCAGGAAGCCCTTTCCTCATGCTAGAACCTCTGCCTGCCAGGTCAACTTCATTCATGCTGTTTATACCATATATACTTGCTTCCTGCCTGGACATATTGATGTGAAGTCTTCCAGGTCAGATATATTCTATTGCCTCCAAGTCCTGGCCTGCGTAACACCCAGAGCCCAGGGTCAGCTTCTTGCTGAATCTCTAGAGGAGCACTTCTCTCAGTGGTTGTCACAAAACCATCACTATTTTTCTCAGTCTCTCAGCTATGGGTATCTCTCTCTGGAATGAGGTTGTCTGTTAACTCGATAATGTTTATTGGGCATCTGTTAGATACAAGATATTTTGCTAAAAGCTGGGAATACAATGTTGATGAAGATAGTGATGGTCCCTGGCCTCACTTGTAGTCTAATGTGAACTTACATGGGAAGCCTGCTTTAGGGAGGGGCCAGGTTTTATTCAGTAATGTGAACTGTACCTAGAAAATACTGAATAAATATGTGTGTGCACATGTGTGTACGTTGGTGGATGGAAAGCATGGAGACTAGAACTATCACAATTGTATAAGTGAAAAAAATTGTATGCATTAGAGATTATGGTATTTTGACTGTAATGGAAATAGTGAGAAATGAAAATTTGAAGGTAGAGCAAACAGGACAAGCTTATGGATTAATTATGGGGTGTGAGAGAAATGGAGGAAGCAATGAAGACCCATAAATTTTGACCTGAGCTTCTGGATGAAAGATGGAGCTGTATACTGAGATGAGGAAAAGGAAAATGTGTATGTGGGAATCAGGAGTTCAGTTTCTGACACATAACATTTGATTTTCCTATTGAATAAATCAAGTAGAGAAGTGGAGATGTCAACTAATGCATGAGTTTAGAGTTCAGGGGAGAAGTCTAGGCTGTAGATAAAATTCTGAGAACCATCAATGTGTAGATTCATTAAAAGAGATGGATCTGGGTGATAACACCTTGATACAGAGTCTCAGCAGAGAAGAGGAGAGGATAAAAGACACTGCCCTGTGGTAAGCCAGCATTTAAATCCTGGGAGCAGGAAGAAGATCCAGCAGAGGTGACTTAGCAGGACCAGCCAGAGGTGTAGGAGGGAAACCAGCAGGGCTTCATGTCCCTGCAGCCAAATAAAATGTCTCAAGGAGGACAGAATGAGCTCCTGGGTCATGAGCTATTGAGTAGTTAAGTAAGATGAGAACAGAATTGATCACGGGTCTGGCCGCAAGGTGACCTTGGTCTGATTGGATGTAGTTGCAAAGATATTGGTGGAACCACAAATGTAGATATCCCTTCTGCGGAGTTTACTACAAAGGGAGTAGAGAAATGGGAGTGAGATGGGTATGTGGAGTCAAGCAAGATTTTCTAAAATGAGAAATATTACAGTACATTTGTAAGTTGATGGGAATGATCTAAGAGAGAGAGAAAGATGTGAGGATATAGGGGAAAGAGGAATTACTAGGATGAAAGTCCTTGAATAGCTGAAGGATTGGAACCCAGTGAACAGATAGAGGGAACAAGACTAATTCATCCAGGGTAACAAGTGGGAAATCAGGGCAGAGAAGAATAGACACAGATAAAACTGGCATATGTGGTGGTGGCAAAGTGAGGATATTTTCTTCTGAAGACTTCAACATTCTTAGTAAAATAAGAAGCAAGGTCATCAGTTGAATTCCAGAAGGGAGAAGAAGGTATTGAAGATTTGAGGAAAGAGAAGAAATAAACATCTTGGAGAATAAGAGAGGGAGTTGATAAGGAAAATATAGAAGTGTTAAGAGCTCATTGAGGATTGTGGTCTTAAAGTTAGACCAGTCACAATTAATATATGATAAAGGAGCCATGGACATACAATGGGGAAATGACAGCCTATTCAGCAGCTGATGTTGGCAAAACTGGACAGCTACATGTAAAAGAATGAAACTGGATTATTGTTTAACCCCATACACAAAAGTAAACTCGAAGTGGATTGAAGACTTGAATGTAAGTCATAAAACCATAAAACTCTTAGAAGACAACATAGGCAAACACCTCCTGAATATAAGCATGAACAACCTCTTCCTGAACGCATATCCCTGAGCAAGGGAAACAAAAGCAAAAATGAACTCATGGGACTACATCAAACTAAAAAGTTTCTGTACGGTGAAGGACACCATCAACAAAACAAAAAGGCATCCTACAGTATGAGAGAATATATTTGTAAATGACATATCTGACAAGGGGTTAACATCCAAAATATATTCCAAAATATATGAAGAACTTACATGCCTCAACACCCAAAAAGCAAATAACCCAATTAACAAATGGGCAGAGGATATGAAGAGACTGTTCTCCAAAGAAGAAATTCAGATGGCCAACAGACACATGAAAAGATGCTCCACATCACTTATCATCAGGGAAACGCAAATTAAAACCACAATGAGATATCATCTCACACCAGTAAGGATGGCCAGCATCAAAAAGAATAAGAACAACAAATGCTGGTGAAGATGCGGAGAAAGGGGAACCCTCCTACACTGCTGGTGGGAATGTAAGTTAGTTCAGCCATTGTGGAAAGCAATATGGAGGTTCCTCAAAAAACTAAAACTAAAAATACCATTTGACCTGGGAATCCTACTCCTTGGAATTTACTCAAAGAATACAACTTCTCAAATTCAAAAAGACATATGCACCCCTATGTTTATCGCAGCACTTTTTACAATAGCCGAGATATGGAAGCAACCTAAGTGTCCATCAGTAGATGAATGGATAAAGAAGATGTGGTGCATATACACAATGGAATATTATTCAACCATAAGAAGAAAACAAATCCTACCATTTGCAACAACATGGATGGGTCTAGAGGGTATTATTCTCAGTGAAATAAGCCAAGCAGAGAAAGACAAGTACCAAATGATTGCACTCGTATGTGAGTATAACTATGAAGCAAAACTAAAGAAAATAGCAGCAGATTCAGAGACTTCAAGAATGAACTAGTGGTTAACAAAGGGGAGGGGTGTGGGAGGGCAGGTGGGGATGGAGGGAGAGGGGGATTGAGGGGTATTATATTTAGTACACATGGTGTGGGGGATCACGGGGAGAGCAGTGTAGCACAGAGAAGGCACATAGTGGATCTGTGGCATCTTGCTGCACTGATGGACAGTGACTGCACTGGGGTATGGGTGAGGAAATGTAGCAACCACATTGTTTTTTCATGTGAAACCTTCATTAGAGTGTATATCAATCATACCTTAATAAAAAAAAAAGTTAGACCAGTCATGGTTGTGGATGATGAAAAAGTGGGAGAGTCTTTGGGGTCAAAGAATTATTGGAACCAAGAGGTAATAAGTTGGAACAATAGAGATTGGTGGTCAGAGAGGAATGCATGAAATTGAGATTTGGGGGGTAGAGCAGTTATTTCTTTTCTTTTTTAGAATGAATTTTATTCTCTGACAAATCAAAATCAGAACATTACTTCATCAACTTCTATGTAGTTGAACAAAGAACATTTAGCAATCCTTTGTTTAGCAATCTTTTGTATAAATATAAAAATCTCCAATACATGAAAATGTTTTCCAAATCATATTTCTATTTCTTCACAACTTTAGAGGTAATTATAATTTTCAAACTTGGAATATTTCATGTGATTTGAGGTATTGGCACACAAAGACTAAAATTAAAAAAACATTTAATAATATTAAATAGATATAATTTGCAAAAATTATCTGACATTTGTTATGTGGTCTTACAGAGAGTGCATAGGGCATTTCTGCAGCAATCAAAAAGGTAAAATCTTTTAAAATTCAGATGTCAAGTTTCCTCCAATAATTATTCTAATCCCTGGAAATACTTTCAAGTTTTGATTTCTAGATGCAATAGGTGTTTTGTTACATATACACATATTTTGTCTTTATACTTTTATATTTTCAGACCATTTCAACAATATGACCAGATTTAGCACGATGATATCTTCTTAGAATCTGTAGAAGTCCTCTGTGCAAGATTAATGTTGAGATTTCTAGCATACCATTGTGAAAAACCAGCTAAAGATAGTATATGGCTATGCTTTAGTGGAATTGCCTGTGAGTTTGTGATCATAACCATATAGGAAAGTAGCTGTTACCACAAGGATGTCTCCAAGGAAAAAGACACTGGTTGGCACAAAATCTTGTAGCCAAAAGTAGGGTATCAGTGTCAATAATATTATGGATAGATGTCACAAATCCTTTAAAAATAGTATCTGAATACTCAATAACAGCAGCTATTACAAGGCCTCCAAGTGCCTGAAGAACGACAACTATCCAGGTCAGATAGTTATATCCCTGAAAAAATCCATTCTTTGACACCAATTTTCCATCATAACTGTATACACCCATTAATCCAAATATACTCCCAAAGAAACCAGGATGAATGTTTCTTATCCATACTGACTGGTTTCTTTTAAGAAAACCCCTGCAAAACTGCTTGAAAAACATACTGTGAGAACTGCCATGAGGCCTACCATAAGTTCCTTAGACTCAAGCTTCTGAGAATCTGAGCGTCACTGTACTGGAGTAGTTATTTCTAACAAAAATTAACTGGACACGATCGTGGTACCAGGTAGAGTGAAGAACAGGTTGCTGGAGGGCAGAAAGTCAAGGAATGGAGAGACCAGAGTTTTCTAGAGGTGGAATATACAAGATATTTTACTGTTAATTTGTCATAAATTCCAAAGGGCAAACTGGAAGGGCTTGGAAGTTTGAAAAAGAGAGACAGATGAGTTAGGGGATGTTCAGAACCATATGGTAATAAGAATCTAGGTGACAAGCAATGATTTTGAAGGCTTGGATTTCTTCGGGAGACTGATGCAAACAGGATTGTGAGATCCTCATAGTTTCTTAGGGGAGGTGAATAATCTTTTCTTTTTCTAACTTCTTTCTTGAGACCAGTCTCAGGCACTTCTGCTTTATAATGTTAGCATCCCTTTGCCATTGTTCAGATTGTTCTTTCCATTCTCTGCATCCAGTGAATCCCCAGCTCAATCTTACCTTGCTCTGATCATCTCAGAACAAGGATCATATCAATTCTCAAGTACTCATCACATTCACATTTAATAGTAACATACACTTTTCTGTCCCTTATATTTCTGTTACATTTCCTTTGACGTCTGTATGTATCTTTCATCTCTTAATATGGCTTATGAAATTTTGATGAATATTAGTTTTTGGAACATTAACTGTATGTGTAAACTGGGGGAACTTTAAAGGAAATTCTAATTAAAAATTTTATAGTACATTTCTCAAATGTCAACAATGTAAGGATCCCTTTTAAAGAAAATAATTCTTAGGAGCCTCTGGGAATAGTTTCCCACTTTGAAAAAACTCTGACTTAAGAAATGAAAGTCTTTTATTATAGGAAAGTCTGCTGGTTTTTAATTATCCCTTCTTCCCAGAATGAATTAACCCCACCAAGTAAAGAGGGTAAAATATTGCTTTTTAACATTATCACCAAAACAAAAATACAAAATTAAAACACATTTTTATTGAGCTTATTACTGAATTCTAAAGTATATGTTTACACTCAGTTTAGAAACTTTACTTCTCCCTAGATTATATTTAAAAGAACAGTGGGTGACCTAAGGAAATTTCATAACAAATACATGGAAATACTCATTTTCAAAATGTGTTACGAAATACATTTTATAAGGCTAAACTTACAACAAAACCTTGCATAGAGTAAGTGCTCAATAAAGGGTAAGAATAACAACAATAACAGAGGGTCAATAACAATTGCATTGCTAATTTTAAAATTTGGGTGTTTTTAGAAGTAGTTTCACCATTTCTTTTATAAATGACGGCAAAGCGATCTGTAACATTCACAGACATTGATTATGTCCTGTGGGCATCCATCATCTTTTTGGCTTCTCTGAGTGGCTATGGTGGTGATGGCCAGGGCGTCTTCCTCGAGAAACCCTGTTCCTGAGGCAGGGAGAGCAGAGATTCTGCTGCATCCCATACAGAGCTTGGGGGTTTTGCTGTTACTTTGAAATGGTGTGAGGTTTCCTGCTTTGTCCGAAGCCCCACTGAGCGGGAATTGAAGGTGCATTGTGAAACCTCCCCTGGAGGCTCCTGCACAGGGACAGGAAATGATAAGTTTGCAGGAACTCAGGGTCACTGTAAGGGAATTGGCTTTGGGTTTTTATGTCTAGGCTCTCTGAGGAGTCCCCCAGGCCTGAGCCAGGTGTCTGCTTTGGGTTCTGCTCTGCATGCAGGTTCACCTGATAGTATTTTTTCCTCATTAATTTGATATTTGCCAGCTGCAAAAACAAAATTCTAACCTTGGATATAGACATAGAAAATGAAGCTTTAGGTTATGGTGATACATAAAACACCTACAGGTATGTATTGGAATCTTTATGGGTAAATTTTAGAAATGAAGTAGTAAATCTGTAATAATAGATCAACTGAGCAGAAAATAGGAGCACATAAATGCTGTAGTTTGTAGACCAGTATCCTGTCACAACAATTTTGGAACATTTGGTTCATGTTCTGTCACACATTCTTAAGAATAGTTATGCAATTGCTTCCCAGATGTTGTCTGTTTCAGACAAACTTTAAAGTTAGTGTCCCTTTGTGGATAAAGTGAAAGTTCCGATGGCTAGCATTCTTACCTGGTTGTCTGGCTCACTACACACATGTTATTGACTCTATATAAAGAGCTCCGCCCAGTGCTCTGGGCGGCACAGTGGCACGGCTGCAGAAGAGCAGAGGAGAGCCTGGAGTGGTGGCAGCGCCTAGGACAGAAGCCCAGAGGACGGCTGTGCCGGTAGAGAGGCCCAGAGGCAGAGACCAGCCTGCTGCACACAGACTCGCTCTGAGTGGACGGGATTTTAGTGATTGGCCTGCCAGGTGGAAATAAAGTTGGGTGTAACCCTTTCATCCCAAGAATGTTCTACTGTCATTTCTTTGGTCACACTGAGTCCATAGCGAACTTGTCCAGGGCTGAAACCCATTGGCAAGACACCCTTCTTCTCTTCTGGGCAAAAGTAATCTGTTTTTATGTCCTGGTGGTGGGGTAATATTTCTCCTAAACAAACTTTTGTTTTTATCTTTAGAAACTTTTAAAGAATTAGGCTTAAAAGAAGAAAAAACAGGACTTTATGAGTGGAAGGGGAGGTCACCTTCACCAGCAGCACAAGTGGAAGTTCAGAAAAGACTCTAGCCTGAGGACCTGGCTTTGCCACCTGCTGGTTGTGTGACTCTGGGCAAGTTATTTAACCTCTCTGTGCATCTTTAAAATTTCTATCTGTAAAACGATAATAGAGCTGTTAAAAGGATTTCATGAGTTAGAATTTGTAAAGCGCAAAACATGGGGTAAGTACTATATGAGGACTTGTTAAAAAAACAAATGTTTTTCTAATGATATAAGCCTTGCAGAAATTTGAGGTGTTTGCTTCTATCCAGAACATAAACAGATTATTAAGAATCTGTTCAGTTGTCTGCTGATCAACGGAATCTGGAGACATGCCGCTAAATATGAGTCATCACAAAGGAGTGGTTCCACACCAACGGAGGGGTGGTTCCTTGTGAGAATACACAGCCTCAGTAAATCACTGAGATTCTTCTGTCAAACGTTTTTATGCAAGTTTAGGTTAAGTGCACCTCTTTATTTCACTCCTCTGCTTAAAATTCTTTTTGAGAAAATTTGGAACAAATGACCAAGACACTACCTTGGACCAAAAGGAGCTTGTATCTTACAGTAACAAATACTATAACTTGAATTCAGTCCTAATTCGTAAGAAACCGGTGAAAGGAGAGGTTCATTCCCCAGTCCCAATCAGTTAATATTATCATTAATAAAAGGAATCATTATCATTTTTCTAGAGCTTAGCTGGGGAATCAAATTTATGTTTATTTTAAACCTTTGCTCGATGCTTCAGGTGTCTGGATTTTTGCAAATGGTATATTATTATTAGTATAAAGATTTAGAGAAAATACCTCTGTAAACATTGTTAGTTTGAAAATAGTGATATGATTTCCTGTGTTTTTCTAAATCATTCTTTGAAACTAATTTAATAGCCCTCATTTTAAAGATGTTTTGCAAAAAAGAAAAAAAAATCCCAACCAACTAACACCCCCTCAAACTGTTCTTTCAGGTAGTATGTTCTGGTAGCTGAAGACTTAGGCTCAAAATTAGATGGATGTGGGTTTGAATCCTGTCCCTACCACTTCTTAGCTATACTATCTTGCAAGTTAAGGCCTCAGTACATACAGAGGTTTGTACATGGGCCTCAGTTTGTACATAGCTTTATCGGGCTGTGAGAAGTCAATATGTTCATATGTATAGAATGTTAGGACTCTGCCTGGCAGAGAGTAATTGTTCAATAGATGTCGATGGTTAACATATTGAGAATCTGCCTTCATTCTGACCAGTCTCTTCATCGCTCTTTAAAAGACAAGACACTCCTAACTCATCTAGGACTTGGTTTTTCTCTTGTCTTCTACCATATTTTATTCAGAAATCAGAAAGCCTTAACATGATTGATACATTTAAATGTAGGATTAAATATTCATAGCAGTTCAAGTGTTCATGTTGCACTTGAAACTAAAACTTGACAATTTGAGGCAGGAATACTATACACTATATAATTTGAGTCTATGAGAAATGTATGGCCTTTAGAGAGACTATATCAAAGCTAACTTCACCGTAGACTGTTCTTGCAGGGTATTATGCCTCTGTGTTTCTCCAAGGCCTTGCTCGGGCCTTTCATTCAATATTTATTGAGTAGATGCTCCGTAAATACTGGCAGGGGATGAATAGTTCATTGAGGAAATTTTTGCAGTAATCCAGGTCATCAAAGATGTTTTGACCTTTGTTAAAGTATCTCTGGTTGGGTGGATTCTTTGTGTACAAGGTATATAAGAAAAAATATGAGAAATACTTCCTCTTCTCTCAAAGTAGAGAAATCCAGTAACTTTCCAAATAATAATATTTGGATCCCTTAAGTTGAAAATCCATATATAACTTCAGACTTCAGCTCCCCCAAAATTAATGACAAAAATGTTGATTTTTATGGTAGTGATAAAATAGACCAATATCTACACATATTTTGTGTAAAATATTAAGGAACCATTTTTCTTAAATTTTTTGATATTTCTCTGCTGCACCGTTCATCTTGGAGTTTTTTCAAATTGTTGCCAATCTCCAAAAGATTTTTTCAATATATTTATTGGAAAAAATCCACATATAAGTGGACCCACTAAGTTCCTATCTGTGTTGTTCAAGGGTCAATTGTAATAATATCTGAGACCTGTCCATTCAATTCTCCAGCATATTAAAGGCCTAGGACCGTAGCACTTTAGAACTAGAAGAGGTCTGCTAGGCCAAGTTCTTCATTTTACAGAGGAGAAAACAGAGAATTGGAGACTTGAAGCCGTTTGTCCAAGGTCCCAGAGCTGGTCTAAGAGGAGAGGCAAGGCTGAAGTCTGGTCTTGGAAACCTCTCAGGCGACGGTGGTTTCATCAGCCTATTGGTAAAGGTGTCCTGTCATTTAAACAACTTTTAATAGAGAAACGGGGTGTAAACAGGAGTCACAAAGAGGGGTTCTGATCACTGCATTCGTCAACTCCTGCAGAGTACAGTTTACCGGCATATTTCAGCAGGAAGCTGCACGACCGCGACACCATCTCTTATATTGACCCAACCTTAGGGTAACGCCAGTAATGCTGACCTAAAGCCTGTATTTGCATTACTTTAGTTAGAGAGCAGGGGTAACGGCTGGGTATGCACTCTCAGCTGTTGTCAAGACCCCCGGGGTGTCTACCATCCGCGCATCTTGAGATACATGCAGGCTTGGAGGTGGGAAAAACAAACAGGGACAGAATGAATGTTGCTTGGGGGCGTTTTGCCAGGGAGTGAGCAAGAGGGTAAGTTTTATACCAAGACGGAGGGGAACCCAGTAAAAACCCGATGCCTCCAGAGAGCCTGGACACTTTGAAGGACCGAATCTGAAGGAGCGACTCCTTGCAGTACGCGCCTGTGGCCCCCGCTCTGCCCTGAGGACTGGGACTCCCACCCGCCGTCCCAGGCCGGGCGCGCAGCACCCGCCCGGCCGTTCCCGGGGCTCGTTCTCTCTCTCTTCTCCGCCCGAGGGGAAACGCAGGCTCGCGCAGCATTCGGGACTCATCCATCAGCCCGGGAGGAAAAGGGGGAGGAGAGAGGAGGCGGGCGGCCGGAGGAGGAGTTTCTGGGCAGCCCGCAGCGCTCGGCGGGGACCGCGGAGGAGGAGCGCCCCTCCCCCCGCGCGCTGATTGCTGTGGCGTCCTGCCCGTCCCCGCCCGCGTGTGTGCGAGGGAGAGCGAGGCGCTGGGTCGGCCCGATGGGGGTACTCGAGGGGTGTGGGGACGCCGAGCGGCGCTTTCCTCTTCCCAGTGAGTGAGGAGGGAAGTCGACGGCTCTCGTGCGCGGCCGCTTTCCCGGCGCCCTGCAGGAGGTGAAAGTCCCCGGCGGGTCCGGATGGCGTAGTTGCGCCGCGGCGCAGCAGCTGCCGGAGCGCTGGGCGGGGAAACTTTCCTCTGCTTTCCTCCGACTTGCGGCGGCGGATCTCCGCCTGACACACCGCCTCCGAGGTACGTGCTCCCCGGGCCCACCGCACTCCAGCCCGCGCGGGGACTCCCGGCCGCGGCTCTGCAGGCTGCGCGGTGCCTGTCACGGCCGGGGTCGTCCCGGCTGCCCGGATCCCCGGGCTCGGGAGGCGGCGTTGGACCGGCCGTGTTGACGTCCCCAGGGGCCGGGACCCATGGCCGGCGGCGCGTGGGGAGCAGCCGCGCGGGTGGGCAGCGCCCAGGGCGATGCGCAGCCTGGGGAAGACGTCTTCGCCGCTGGCCCCACGCCTCCTCCGCGCGATTGCTTCGGACCCCCCGCGGGGCGCCCCGGGCGCGTGACAGCACCGGGGGAGAGGTTCGTGGTGGGGTTGCCCTCCGCGGCCGTTGCCGCGGCGGTCCCGGGACTCGCGCGGACGCGAGCGACGCTCCCCAGTGCGGGCGCCTTCGGGGAGCACGGCAGCCGCGGCCCCGCAGAGAGCGCGCCCCCCGCTAACTTGTCAGCCAGCGCACTCGGTTTATTTTGAAGGCTTCTCTTAGCATGTTCATTTGGTGAGAACAAACTTGGAAGACTTGGGCTGCTGCTAGAAGAATCTGCGTGCAGTCTTGTTCTTATTAGGACATTTGCCCCACTTTCCAGAAACACGTAGTGTAGGGAGTCGGCAGTCAAGCGTGAATTACCTTGGCAGGGCAGAACTTAATGGGTTTAGTGACTGCAAGAAGAGCTGAGAAAAGAAAGTCGCCCCATTTCCTTAGCAGTGAAATGGGAGTAATTAATAGTAATGGTCTCTCAAGGTCGCTGTGAGGATTGAATGATTTAGTATTTTTAAAGTACTACAACTGTGCCTGGTGCCCAGCAAGCGCTGTGCGGGCGTTAGCGCTGCGTGTCCGGAGCCCAGAGGTGATGGAAGAAACGGAAAGAGAGTAAGGGATGGTAGGAGTGACAGACGGAGATGGGGAACCGGGTGTCCTCTGAACTCCATCTCTCTTCGAAGGAGAGAGCAAGTGGGCTGCTTGGGTGGCGAGAAGTCTCTATAGGTAGCAAAGCACATGTCAAGACATTTTAATTTTCCTGAAATGGTACTTCAGGCTGCGAACAGTTACTACAGTGTGAAATCAATGATTTCTCCCCGGTAATAACAATAACAATAACAATAACAATAACAATAATAATAATAATAATAATATACCACCTAATGTTTACTGAGCCCAAACGGTGTGCCAGACACTCTGCTTAATGTCTTAGGGACGCATAATCTTCAAACCAACTCTCTAGTAAAAACACTATTAATTAGCCCCATTTTACAGGTAAGACTGTAGTGGTTAGTTACTTTTCTGAGCTCATACGTAACTTTCTGTTGGTTCTGACTCTGGGCGCTCTGCAGAGAGCAGCGAGTGCAGGCAGATTTGCGTGCAGCGAGTCTTCGCGCCTTCACACATCTTTCCTCTTCCCATGTGACTTGGGACACAGTTCTTGAAACACAAATTAAGGTGTCTGCAATTGACTTAGGTGATATACTTAAAAGGGGTGCCAAATTACAGCTCCTCGGAAACCGGGCCCAAGTAATTGTAAATACAACTATGATTTATTTAATATGAGTCTTTATTATTTATTTCTTTTATTAATTCTCCAGGCACTGTTGGTCAGTGTTACTTGGCTTCCTTAGGAAACAGCTTGGGGTTGGCACAGGAGGCAGGGAAATAATTCTTAGCCCCTTAAGGACTATTAAAATGAAATTGATTTCATGCCATTGTGTCAGTTAAAGGATGTTGTTCTATTTCTTGGTATTCTCTGCTTTTGGCTTTAATTCTGCATTGTTTAGTGTTTCAAGGTTTCACCATATTTTCAGCCCTTCAGTTTGTCTTTGTCATTTGTCAACTTTAATTTTTCCTGTTTTGATGGAATCTGACCATTACATGGCAGTTTTGCTTAACAACTGTTGATCCAGTTCATGTTTTTAAATATGAAAATCACCAACTTACTTTTGAATCCTAGCACTTGAAAGGCAGCCTCTGGGGAATTCATTGTTATTTTTAATATTAGCCAATAGGGGGAGCATAGCACACCTTTGATGTCTATTAGGTACCTAAACCAGTTTTTAGGGTATTATATATTTCAGAAGTGGAAAATGTTACCGCTTTATCTAGCAAAATAACCAGGTTGCTTTCTGAGTTTACAATGGAGAACGGGGTTTAGTTTCAACTGATTACAATAAGAATGACCTTGAGGACAGGGCCTACCTGTATGTTGGATATATGTCAAGAACTCTCTAATGGCTGAACAGATATTAGATAAACACACATGTAGTTTTTCTCTGTTTGTTTTCCTTAAGATGTGTATGTAAAATAATTTTGTGTACCTTGAATAATATTTCAGGTTGTCCAGGAGAACTGGGTATCCAGAGAGATCCATTGTGAACCTTTTTTGTAATGATCCTCATTTTTCTTGTAGAAAACTGGAAACAGTGAATTTGTTCTCATTTCATCTTATATAGTGATGCACTCACAATCCTGTCATTACTATTTTTCATTAACATCTTCTGAGTGCTAAACAATAAGGGATTGTTATCCTGAGTAACAGCATTTCTATTGGGCATTTTACAGAGGCTTATATTTTAGTATAGTAATAGTTCAGAAGTGTCATGTTTGTTGAGTGGAAGTGTGATGTCTTACAGACACTCACACCTGTAAATATAATGGAAGCAATATTAAAGAATGAACATGCTTGGAAAAAACAGTCAAACTGACTTTTAAAAAAGATTTTCAATCTTAGTCTGCAATTTTGTGGGCCAGTTTCGTTTCTTGTGTATCAGGTGGTAGTATTGACTTGACTTTATTTTGTTTACCAAGTTAGGGTCAAGTGAACCCTATGTTAAAATAACTTTCAATTTAGTCCTTTCTTTCTAAATCTCAGCATTGCACGTAACACTTAAGAGTAGTAGCATTTTATTTAGGGCTTAATTCAGTCTTCCAAGCTCTCATCTAGTTTACTCATTCTGCAAACATTTATCAACCCCTGCTTCCCTAATAGATCTCTTAACAGATCTCTTTCAATCCTGAGAGCAGGGGGCCAAGATGCCTTAAGGCTTCCTAGGGCTTTGTCATGGAATGCTTTATAGATTGGCAAAATTGGTTTGCGTAAAGTGCAAAAGTTTTGTGTTTTGTCCCATTCTTTTTAGGATTCAAAGGAACTAATCCTTCCTTTTACTTGCAAACTTGGTTTTGTCTTGCAAAGGTCAGGTGACTCTTGCTTTTCTGAAGGCAGAATCTGGGCCTAAGTGCCCAGGGGATTCAAATGTCCTTTGAGTACTAAGGTGATGACTGCTGCCTTATTTAGTACCTAAGTGATCACCAATTTCTTGGGATCATAAATCTGTGGAAAGTTCTGACTTTATATTTCAAGCTTAACAGACAGAACAGTCAATTTAGAGATTGGTTGGTAAGTATTAACATTGCTGCAGTATTTTTCCTGGATGAATTTGCTGTGATCATTTTGAACTACCCCTATTCTTGATAATCCATTTTGAAGATGTATTTTTTTTCTGATTTCACTGCTGTTGGACAAAAACTAATTCTAATTGTCAGGTTCATTAGTTAATGGGGACAGTCTTTATTATTATTTTTAAATCTTAACAGTTATTTAAAAAATTACTTTATTGCTGTTTCAGTCTGCCACTGGAGCATTTTCCTTTTACATTTTGAAACTTAAAAAAATGCTATGTACTTTTTGAAATTCTCATAACTCAAGTAAGAAAAATGTTCTTAGGGGTCTTTAACTTAAAAGTAATCTTGCATGGCTTCTAGGAACATGGACTGTTTGGAATATAAAGGAGTGAATCTAGGTTATATGCAAAACTACCATTTTGCAAAAAACAGCGCTTAATAATTTCAGTGAGGGCATTTGTGGCTTTGGAAGAAAATCACTGCTCCAAGATCCATGGCAGTAATTTCTCTGGTTCCACATCTTTGGAGTAACTCTTGGAGTAATGCCATTGTCTCTCTGTAGCATTTCATAAAACACAGGCTATTGCTAATTTGTTGGGTTTCTAGTCAAGCTGAAATAAATCAGCACAGCTTGGAAAGGCCTTACAGAAAGGATCTGGGTCCATTTCCTGGGCTCTATCCATTTCTAGACTTCTTGTTTTCTACCTTTTGAGATAGCACATTTGTTTGCTAACTGACATGGAGCTTAATTTTCTCGGCCTGCAAAGTCCTTGCGCAAGACTTAGCAGAGATTACTGAGCATTCTTCCTTCTTTCAGAGGGTAATGGTTTTTATCACTCAGCCAAGATGTGTGCAATATTGAGTGTTTGAAGCAACATTTATAAAAATTCTGCGTGAGGCCACTTTAATTTGGACCTTATTCTACATTTTTTATTTTTCAGTTTTCCAGGCCAGACATCAAGACTTAATAGGCTGACAACTACTGGTATTCTTACAAGTGATGGAGACCATATTTAAAATCAAGATTATTCCTGAAGGTCTGGAAACTGGGGCCCCAGAATCATGCGCTCAGGCCATCCTGTTATCTGCTGCTTGAGATAATCATAGGAAATAAAAAGATGAACATTTGGTGGTCATGCCTGTGCCAAAAGCTTCTTCAAGTCTGGGAAGTGGACTCTGAGTGAGAAGAGAGCCTGGCAAAATCCATTTTGGGGATTTAATGTCAAATTGTTGCCACAATATTAACTTAGAATTAAGTCTGAAATGTTAGCTCTGTCTTTACTTTGAGAAAAAGGATAGTAACACAGAAGCACATATTCCCTCTGCCTCTTGGACACTGGATTCTGGGGAAATGGGGTCAGAGTTGGGTGCTTTTTGCAGCAGGAAGAAGTTCCTGCTTCTCTGTCCTTCCAACCACGCACCTCATTTCCCTGGTACATGCTGCAGGTCAGGGTTTTGTATGAAATTGCAGATGGACCATTTGTATAAACACATTTAAGTTGATTAGTCCTTGAAAAATGATATTTAGAAAACAGTCTTTACAGATTCTAGTCCTTGAACTTTCCTGTTGATCACATTGCCCTGGGAGAAGGTCTGCAGTTTTGCAGGCATGATAACTAACCACGACTGATGGGTAGGAATGCCAAGTTCCCCAGGTGGACAGTCAGCAGAGCTTTGGATTTCTTTTTTATTCTTATTTTACTGTTTTATTAATGGAAACTTGGTGAATAGTTAATTCACTTTGGCATGTGAAAAGATTTCCTTTTGGTTGTATAAGTCTGTTAGACTTATTAGTGATTTATGTGTTGTGACAGTATGAAATTGGTCATTGGATGCAAAAATACACTGGTGGCTATTTGCAAGTTTCATTTCATAATGAATTGTATGATGATTGCTGGAACAGAATGTGATTTTTCTTTTCATACTTGGGAGGTTATTTGAGGTGAAATACTTAGATTCTAATCTCAAAGCCCGCTGTTCACATACTGTAAGCACTTTTGTGTGATACTCCCTGTGTTGTTATGAGTTTTCTCTGTTCTTTTCTTTCAAACAAAACATACTCAAACACAAATACTCTTTTGAGTGTCCATAAAGGATAAATGTCTTATTTCGCTGTATTAGACTTTGCAATTGGCTGGCAAATTAAATTCTACACTGAGGGAAAGCACCATTGACTCATTACATACATTTTGCATCATTGCAGTGTAAAGTCTTCCCTATGTGTGTGGGAGAAGTTTCTGATCTTCTAAATGGGCATGTTTACTATTGCTGGTCCATCTCTTTTTGTCAAAGCCTTTCTGAGCAGACATTCTCCTTAGTTTTCTTATTTTTATATCTTTAATAGAGATTGTTACTTGTCATGTATTCATATTGTACCATCTCAGTCAAGGAAAAATACTTAGGCTAACAACCCATTTTGTGAAGAAACACCTGTCATTCTATTTTGAATCCATCATACTCATCCATTACAACTGCTGCACAGCCCTTGGATGCATCACGGTTTTGACTCAAGAACCAGGGGAAGGATGACCTACTTGATGTATTTCACTTTTTTTTGTATTTATGCCTTTTTCTGTTTGTAACATCTTTATTTCATAATTAGAGTGGCTGCTTTCTAAGATATTCAAGGTTTTAATTTCATTCAGTGTGTGGGCTAATAAGGAAGTTTCCTGTAGAACCAGTTCTACTGAATTCTTAAAAATGGTTCCAGAAAGTATCCCACATAGATACCTTGCTGTCAAGGCCTTTTGGCCATGTTCAAATGGGAAAAAACTGAACACAAAGCCAATTTCCATTTAGCTAAACCCAGTAGGGAGGCTAGGAGAGGATAGTGAGTGTTAGGAGAAAATTCACTTATGCATAATAGTAAGGGATTTAAGTGTTTTCTTTGGAATTAATATATATTTCAAGTAGGTATATAGGCAAGAGATTTGCAAAAGAAATTTTGCTAAGGTTGGGGTTCTGCAGCTGGCACCTCTTAGAAAACTGAAGATACTGTTCTGTGAAGCCAGGAAAACGCAGTCTGTTTCCAATTATATATCACACAAATAGAGAAATTAAGCCAAGAAAAATGATCATTTGAGGGCTGGGTTGCTTTTTTGTCGAGGGTAAAGAAGAAAGTACCATAGTCACACATTTTTAAATAATCTGTTAGTTTTCCTATTGGCTTTCAAATTTTTCTCAAGTGTTGTATATTGGAAATTTAAAATAATTTTGGGATTAAAGACCTCCTCCTTCAGCTCTCTTTTTGTTTCTCAAGAGCAAATAGAAGAGCGGTCACGCAGTGTCTGCTGACATTGAGGTCTTTGGTCCCAGTGTTCTGGGATCCCACTGCCATATCTGGTAAGGCCTTTTCCTATTAGAATGGTGCCAGGTTATGGGCTCCCAGTGTCATAGCAGGCACTTGGAGCTGCAGTTTCTTGTTTTACTTTTTACCATGCTTTGAATGGAAATGTGATTCTTGCTGCTTACCATTATCACTAGGGACTTAGTCTAGGATGCTAGTGTGAGAAGAAGCTGAAGTGAGAAGCCTAACCGGAAATTGAGTGATGTACGTGTGGGTAAATATATTGTCCTCAGCACTTGTCAGAGGCAACTAGCCTTTCTGAATGCCTGCTACTAGTTTCAGGATTGGTGGTCCCATGAGACCAAGGTGTTAACTAAGAAATCTCCTTTCCACCACCAGAGGAAGATCACACCCAGCAGATCTGAGTTCCTGTTTCTCACACCTTACACCTCCACGGTGTTGAATAAAACTTTCCTGATGGTACAGAATCGTTGATAACCATGTCGTCTGTCAGGGCTAGTGCTGTTTAGCCATCAGCGCTTTTCTTCTCACCTCCTATTATTAATGCCTTGGCCTGTGGCAGGCGGGCTCCCCAACTTACCACACTGTCACAGGGCTCTAGAAAAGGTGCCAAGTGCAAAATTCTGTGCTTGTTTTCAGTAAGCATCTCCACTGTCTTCCCTCATGCATTTGCTGCTTTATTCTCTTTTCCTCACATTTTATTATCCTGGTTTTCCCCTTACCTTCCTGATCTTTCTCCGTTTTTCCTTGTCAATGCTGGATCCCCACGTGTTGGCATTCTCCAAGGTTCCATTTTCACTTTCCCTTCTCTTCTCAGTCTACATTTAGTTGCTTACATTTCCATGCCCAGTGGCCATGTCTATGCCAGTAACTCTGAGTTTTACATTTCTCATGTCCAGCAGCTACTTGGTGGTTCTGTAGGCCTTCCTATTAAAACTAAGTCCCAAACCGAACATACTGTTTCTCTGTGGTCCCCAGTCCAACTCCTCTGTTTCCCATGTTGGTAAATGGCGCTTGTTACCACACTAGGAGCCTCAGACACACTTCCTTCTGCTTACTTCCCCGAGCTGAATCACATCAGCTCTGCCATGGCTTACCCTTAGCAGATCTCAAGTGGCATTTTCTTCTCCAATTCCAAATCCACATCTCACCTGTACTATTGCAAGTGTCTTCCAGTTGGTTTTCCTGGCTTCAGCATCTCTATCTCCAATTATTCATCCACTGTGTTTGGGACCTTCTAAAACACAGATTGGTGTTTTTCATTTCTTGTATATTTAAAGTCTCAGCTGTTCCATTTTCCTTGGCATGGGATGTCCAGTTATTAACAATGTAGCTTCAGCCTACTTTTTTAGCTGTGTCTTATGCCGTGTGCTCTCTGGCCCCTCTCCTTTTGTACGTGGCCCTTCGTTAGCATCCCCTCTGGTGGTCTCCTGTCACTCTTTCAGGCTGTCTCCACTGTCAGCTTCTCTGGTGAAGCCTCAGGTGGGTGGTAACTTCTTCCCTTGATTTCTCTTACAGTACTTGTCCTACTGATGATAACTGTTCTTCTGCCAGACAGTGGATTTCTCTAGAGGAGGAATGAGTTTTAGCATCTATGTATCCTGGATGTGTGGCATGAGCTTGGCATATCGTATATATTGTCTGTTAAAACTTTGGGGAAAGATCAAGCTTAGAGTTGGTATAAATGATAGAAAAGACAAAGGAAATCAATTCAGAATCAGAGCTTGGGGTCTTGGGAGTAAAACTCTCTCTCTAAGTGACTCTAAAGATGAGAACAGCTAGGTCTGGAGAGATTAGGTGGCCTGCCCAAGATCACATGGCAGGGGTAAAGTGCTTCCTTCTTTGTCCCTCTGCAGAAATCTCCACTCAATATCCAGAATGGCCCTGATAAAACCTAAGTCAGATTCTGTCATTCCTTGGCTTAAAACACTCTCATATTCCTGTCTTTCTCAGAGTAAACGCCAAACGCTTACAATCATGGGTAAGGCACTACACAGCAAGCTCATAACTCTCTTGCCTGTTAACTCAGACCTCACTCCTCCACTTTCTGGCTCACTCACTTTGCTCCACTTGCCTGGCCTACTTGCCGCTCCTGGAACATGCCAGACATGCTGCCTCAGTGCCTTTGCATGTTCTGTTTCCTTTGCTTGGGATGTTTTTCTCCCAAATATCTATGGAGTTCACTTCTGTAAGTCCTTACTCAAAGAAACAAAACAAATCAAAGACCCCAAATACTTCCTTTCCCTCTTCTCTGCTTTGTTTTCTTAGCATTTACTTCTGTCTGATACACAGTTAAGTATCTTCTTTAGAGTCTGTCTCTCCTGACTATAACATAAGCTCCATGAGGGCAGGGATTTTTATATGTTTTGTTCTCTGTTGAATCCCCATACCTAGAACCGTGCTGACACTCAATAAATATTTGTTAGATGAATAAATGAGTGAGATAAAACAAGATTTTGTAGATTTCTTACAGCTTCATGTCAGTGTACACTTATGGCATTAAAAAGGGAAAATCATCAGGTCTGTCTGGAAGGAGAATCTAACTTTTAAGAAGCTTCACTCAAGATCTGTCAGGCTAGAATGATGACCTCTTTCTGATTGTCTGACTTGAAGCAGCACCCATGGGCTCTCCTCAGCCTTACAAGTGGTTTGGGAAGTCTCCCATTTTACTTCCAGCTGGCTTGGGCTTGCTTTGGTTTCTCTCCACCTGTGATTTGCCCTTTAATCCATTGAGCTACAAAGATGAACAGTAAACATAGCATTAAAGAGAAGAGCTGGGGGAGAGGGTATGGAGCAGAGGAGCAGAATGTCCCTGTGGCCCTGACATCTCCCCTAGGGCTCTGGGCCCGTCATCAAGGCAGCTCACCATATGGTCCAGAGTTGCTTCAGGGCTTGTGCTCTAAGGAATAGTCTGGAGGCCGCGAGGGTCAGATGACTCTGGAGTTTTGCTTTGGTGTTCTAATTTCTTTGAAAAGAAATGTTAAGTTTAGGCCAAAAGTCCATTGGAGAAAGGGTTTTAAAAATTAAATTACCATCTTAACTTTGAAGAGACGTTTTAAGTCTTCTCGAGACAGAGGATTGCAACTGAAATTACCACCTACTTCTGTCAGGGGTGCTAGTGAGGAGTCAAGGCTGCTGGCATCCTGGCCTGTGAAACTAATCCTAGGGTCAGTAAATTGCAGTTCTGAAGTGTCTGATTCTTGGGGTAGAGGTTATGTTGAAAATGAAGAACATAATTTATATGCATGTTACAATGATGTTATAGTGATTTGCCTCCCACTATCTCTGGGATAACATCAGTATAGTTCCTACAGTATAGTTCTTCCGCATTGGGCAGGAAGCCCAGCCAAGAAAGTCAAAGGCTTAGGAGGAAATTAATGGACATATACAAAGCCAGCAGCATAATTTAATTCTGGGATTCAAAACTATCAGATTGAAAATAAATTGTTTTGAATGGAGCTAAATTATCAATGACCTAGTTAAAAATGACCACCCTAAGAATGCAGGAGCCCAGTTTGAAAAAGCCATATGCACCCTTATGTTTATTGCAGCACTATTTACAATAGCCAAGAAATGGAAGCAACCTAAGTGTCCATCAGTAGATGAATGGATAAAGAAGATGTGGTACATATACACAATGAAATATTATTCAGCCATAAGAAGAAAACAAATCCTACCATTTGCAGTAACATGGATGGAGCTAGAGGGTATTATGCTCAGTGAAATAACCCAGGCGGAGAAAGACAAGTATCAAATGATTTCACTCATCCGTGGAGTATAAGAACAAAGAAAAAAAAAACTGAAGGAACAAAACAGCAGCAGACTCACAGAACCCAAGAATGGACTAAAGTTACCAAAGGGAAAAGGACTGGGGAGGATGTGTGGGATGGGAGGGATAAGGGGGAAAATGGGGCATTACGATTAGCAATCACAATGCAGTGGGGGGGGACATGGGAAAGGCAGTATACACAGAGAAGACAAGTAATGATTCTATAGCATCTTACTACACTGATGGACAGTGACTGTAATGGGGTGTGTTGGGGGGACTTGATAATAAGGGGAGTCTAGTAACCATAATGTTGTTCAAGTAATTGTACATTAACGATACCAAAAAAAAAAAGAAAAAAATTTGTTGAGCATTTTTGTTTGAAAAAGTTTTTAGATTAAAAAAAAATCATGGCTACCATTTCCTGAACCCTAAGAACATAGTAGGTATCAAGTGCTCTACATGTTATTAATTCACTTAATCCTCATAACAACTCATTAAGGAAATAGAATCATTATTTCTACTTTACAGGTGAGGCTTGGGGTTGTTTAATAAGTTGCCCATGGTTACTCTAGGAAAAGGCAGGGCAGGGTTTTGAACCCAGGTAGGCTGGGGGAAGGGTATCCCCACAGCCATTATACTGTGTGGTGTCTGCTTCTAGAACAGACGCACCGCTCATGCTCTCGCTGCAGGAACTTTGCACTTGGCTGTCCCCATTGTCAGGGGTGGCTTTTCCTTCAGATGCTGTCTCAGCTCTGCCTCGCAGCCTGTGCTCACGTGTCACATTGGAGAGGCCTCTAAAAAGGGTTCTTCTGGTCACCAGTTGCACTGTATGTGTGGGGTGTCTTCTCGCCACACCACCAAGCAATTCAAATTAATTCTGACACTACTGTCTGTTTGGAGATACCTCAGATTCCATTGGTTAGGGGTTCAGCCCCACAAGAGGGCCTCTTTACTTCAGACTCCAATCAGAAGCCCAGGTGTTTACTCCTGGCTCCTGACCAGTTGGCTACAGATTGGAGGTTCCCACAATCCCCTCCTTCGGTTCAATTAATTTGTTAGAGGGGCTCATTTAACTTAGAGAAATATTTTACTCACTAGATTACTGGTTTATTATAAAAGGATTTAGGTCAGGAATAGCCAGATGGAAGAGATGCATAGGGCAAGGCCTGGGGAAAAGGGTGGGGCTCCCACGCCCTCTGCTAGCACCTGCACATGTTCCCCGACCCAGAAGCTCTCTGAACCCGTCCTTTTGGCTTCATGACGTAGGCATAATTGATTAAGTCACTGGCCATTGGCAACTGGTTCAACTTCCAGCCCCTCTCTGAAAAGGGGCTGAAAGTTGCAAACCTCTAATCACATGGTTCTTTTGGCAGCCAGCCCCCCATCCTTAGGTGGGGCCCAAAATTCACCTCATTGTCATAACAAAAGATGTTTTTTATTCCTCTCATCAATTAGGATATTCCAAGGGTTTTAGGAGCTTTATGCCAGAAATTTGGGACAAAGACTGAATATATTTTTCTTATAAATCACACTGTCACACTTTCTCCGACCACTCTATCTAAAATCATAATGCCTATCTTCTCATCACTCCTCTCCTTAACTTTTATTTTCCTTCTGTAGGACTTACCACCATTTGACACATTATGTATTTGTTGTCTGTTTTCCCCATTAGAAGGTAAACTCTAGAAAGGCAGTGTCATATTTAGTTCACTGTTGTGTCCCAGGAACAGTGCCTGGCACATGGTATGTGCTAATAAATACTTGTTGGATATGAATGAATGAGGTAAAATAAAATTGCTGATTGAGCCTTGCCTTCCTGGTTTTCAAAAAGAAATAACTTAGCTGTTTTGTCAGCCCTAATCAGACTGCCTGCTTCCAGAAGGTGACTGTGCAGGGCCTGGCAGGCATCCCTATTGGGGGAGCTCTGGTTTGCAGTGAGGTGAGCATGGGCCCTGGAGCCAGGCAGACCTAGGCTCACATCTTGGTGCCAGGACTTGCTAGCTGGTGACCTGGGGATTGTTTCGCATCTTGAGGCCTCCTTTTTTTTCACTGTCAATTGGAGTAAAGAACGTCTATCTCCTTAGGTTGCTGAGAGGATGAAATGAGAAAATGAAAAACATAGGAGGTCAGTAGATAGTACATGAGATGCTTTATGGGGTCAGAAGAAGAAAGCCATGTGTTAGCTTCTAATAGGAAGGGGAACATGGTATAAACAAACACATGAACAACCACAGAATAATGACAGAGCAGCATGTAGACAAGTCTTCACTGTGTGACTAACTGGCTGTGAAATGGTGGCCAGTCCCTGAGCCTTTTTAATTCTTCGTTTGCTCATCTATAAAATTAAAGGGTTGTAGTAGATGTTACCCATTTCTAACATTCTGAGGTGGCTCTGAGTAGTAGATAACATGGAACAAATTATACATAAAATGTTAGGAGGCAGAGTTTTCACAGTGGGATGGCAGTAATCAGAAGTGGCTTTTGGAAAGAGGTGAAGGGAATGAGTAGAGTTCATGGAGTTTGAGAATATAGGATAAAAATTGTAGTTTTGATAAGATGGGCATATTTGACAGATTCATGTTCTGTGTGTGCTTACAATATTTGGAAGATAATTCATTCAAATGTTTTTTGTGTATATGTTACACGTTAAGAATTGTCAATGTAATGGTGGTATTTTATTTATGCTTAATGTTGTCAAGTTGAATGTTTTTCTAGATGATACTTTCCTGTGTTAGGTCATTCTTGCCAGCCATTGCATGATCATGCATTTCAGATTTCTACCAGTATGTTCAAAGTCTTATTTTATAGGAAGGACTCAAGATTAGTTTTTAGTTCATATAATGAGAATTATAAGTAAGGTATAGAATAAAAGCTTTTCTTGTTTAATATCTTTATGTTAAAGATGAAGAAAGTAAAGCCCAAAAATGAAATGACATGTCTGAGTTTGTAAAACATGTTAATATCACAGCTCTTGCCTCTCCTGTTCCCTTGAGGCTGCTTGACGTAGAGGCTCTTCCTATACACTACCCTTATCTGTTGGTTTATCATTTATTACTGAGAAATGTTCTGATAATTCACCATCCTTTCATACTACATTAAATTGTAGTATATGCAATAGTATTTTTTTAAGTATCATTGATAAAATTTTATATTGGATTCAAATATATAACACAGTGGTCAAACATTTACCCATATTATTAAATCCTCACCTCCCACTAGTGCAGTTACAATTTGTCGACATAGAAAGATGTTACAGAATCATTGGCTATATTCTCCATGCTGTACTACTATCCCCTTGGCCAATTTACATTGTGATTGAGAGTTTTTGTGCCCCTTTATCTGCCTCCCCCTCACCACCCACCCACGCCAACCCCTCCCCCATGGTAACCACCAGTCATTTCTCAGTGTCTATGAGTTGACTGCTATTTTGTTCCTTCTGTTTTGTTCTGTATTTATATTCCATAAATAAGAGAAATCATATGGTACTTATCTTTCTCCACTTGGCTTATATCACTAAGCATAATACCCTCTAGATCCATCCATGTTGCTGCAAATGGCAGGATTTCTTTTTTTATGGCTGAATAATATTTCATTGTATATATGTACCACATCTTCCTTATCCATTCTTCTATTGATGGACAGTTAAGTTGCTTCCATATCTTGGCTATTGTAAATAATGTGGCAATAAACATAGGGGTGCATGCATCTCTTTGAATTGGGGTTTTCTTCAGGTAAATTCCTAAAAGCAGAATTACTGCATTGAATGGTATTTCTATTTTTAGTTTTTTGAGGAACTTCCATACTGTTTTCAACAGCAGTTGTAACAATTTATGTTCCCACCAACAGTGTAGGAAGGTTCTCTTTTCTCTACATCCTTGCCAACACTTGTTATTTCTTGTCTTTTAGATAGTAGCCATTCTAACTGGTGTCAGGCGATATCTCATTGGTTTTTATTTGCATTTCCCTGATGACTAGTGACGTGGAACAACTTTTTTGTGTGCCTGTTGGCCATCTGTATTTCTTCTTTGGAGAAACATCTGTTCAGGTCCTTACCCATTGTTTATTTGGGTCATTTATTTTTTGGTGTTGAGGTATATGAGTTCATTATATATTAACCCCTTATGGGATAAATCATTTACAAATATATTCTCCCATATTGTAGGTTGTCTTTTTGTTCTGCTGATGGTATCCTTTGGTGTACAGAAGCTTTTCAGTTTGGTGTAGTACCCACTTGTTCATTTTTTATTTTTTTTCTCTTGCCTGAGGAGATATGTTCAGATTCATTCTCTTCATGTAGCTGCCTATTTTTCCCAACAGAGTTAATGAAAAGGCTGTCTTCTCCCCATTGTATATTCATGGCTCCTTTATTGTATATTAATTGTCCATATGTGCATGTGTTTATATCTGTACTCTGTTCTGTCGCATTGATCTATGGGTCTGTTGTTGTACCAGTACCATAGATTTGTAGTATAGTTTGAAGTCAGGGAGTATAATACTGCCAGCTTTGTTCTTCTTTCTCAAGATTGCTTTGGCTATTTGGGGTCTTTTGTGGTTCGATATGAATTTTAGAACTATTTTTTCTTGTTTATTTAAGAATGCTGTTGGTGTTTTGATAAGGATTGCATTGAATCTATAAATCCCTTTGGGCAGGATGGCCATTTTGGCAATATTAATTCTTTCTATTCATTAACATGGGATAGATTTCCATTTATTGGTGTCTTCCTTAATTTCTTTCATGAGTGTCTTATCGTTTTCATAGTAAAGGTCTTTCACCTTCTTGGTTACATTTATTCCTAGGTATTTTATTCTTTTTTATGTAATTGTGAATGATGTTGTTTTCCTGATTTCTCTTTCTGCTAGTTGTTAGCATATTTCTGTGTATTAATTTTGGATCCTGCAACTTTACTGAATCCAGTTATTAGTGCTAAGAGTTTTTTGGTGGAGTCTTTAGTGTTCTGTATGTATAATATCATGTTATCATAGTATTCTCATATAAAAATTCTTTATATTTCTGTGGTATCTATTGTGACTATTTCTTCTTCATTTCTGATTTTCTGTACTCTGTCTTTCTTGATAAGTTTGACTACAGGTTTGTCTATTTTGTTTATCTTCTCAAAGAACCAGCTCTTGGTTTCATTGATTTTTTTTTCTATTGTTCTATTCTTCTCTATTTTATTTATTTCTGCTCTGATCTTTATTATGTCCTTCTAACTTTTGGTTTCATTTCTTTTTCTAGTTTTTTTAGTTGTGAGTTTAGACTCACAATTTAAATTGTTCTTTTTTCTGGAGGTAGGCCTGTATTGCTATGTATTTTCCCCTTAAAACCACTTTTTTGGCATCCCAGAAATTTTGGACTGTTGAACTTTTGTTTTTCTTCATCGTCATGTATTGCTTGATTTCTGTTTTGATTTTTTCATTGATCCATCGATTATTTGGAAGCATGTTGTTTAGTCTCTATGTGTTTGTAGGTTTTTTTTTTTTTTCGTTTAATTTATTTCTTGTTTCATACCATTGTGGTCTGAGAAGCTGCTTGGTGCAATTTCAATCTTTTTAATATTGAGGCTCTTTTTGGGTCCTAATGTGTGATCAATTCTGGAGCAAATTCCATGTGCACTTGAGAAAAATGTGTATCCTGCTGGTTTTTGGTGGAATGTTCTGTAGATATCTGTTAAGTCCATCTGATCTAATGTATTGTTCAGTGCCTATATTTCTATCTGGTTGATCTGTCTACTGATGTGACTGTTGTGTTACAGTGTCCTAAAATGAAGTGTTGTAATCTATTTCCCCCTTTAATTTTGGTAGAATTTGCTTTACATATTTGGGTGTTCCTATGTTAGGTGTATAGATATTTATTATGGTTATATCCTCTTGTTGGATTGATCCCTTTATCATTATGTAATGTCATTTTTTTGTCTCTTGTTACTTTCTTTGTTTTGAACTCTATATTGTCTAATATAAAGACTACTACTCCTGTTTTTTTCTCCCTATGATTTGCATGTAAAATCTTTTTCCATCCCTTCACTTTCAGTCTGTGTATGTCTTTGGGTCTGAAATGAGTCTCTTGTAGGCAGCATACAGATGGGTCTTGTTTCTTTATCCATTCTGCCACTCTGTCTTTGATTGGTGCATTCAGTCCATTTACATTTAAGATGATTATTGATAGGTATGTATTTATTGCCATTTTATTAACTGTTTTCTGGTTGTTTTTATAGCTCCTCTTTGTTCCTTTCTTTCTCTTTATATACTCTTCTCTTGTTATTTGATAGTTTTCTTTATTGTTGTGATTGGATTCTCTTTTAAAATTTTTTTGTGTATCCATTATAGGCTTTAGTTTTGTGGTTACCAAAAGGTTTAAGGATAGCTTCCTGATTAAGCTGATGATTGCCCTGTTTCACACACAGTCTAGAAGTACTTCTTTTTTCTTCTTTTTCCTACTTCACGCTTTATGTATTAGATTCACAATCTGCACTTTTTGTGTATTCCTTGACTGATTTTGTGTATAGTTGGTTTTACTACTTTTGTTTTAATTTTGTAATTGCTTGGTAGGTAATTGGTCTACTACCTTTACTGTGGATTTATTTTCACTGGTGAAAACTATTTAGCCTTAGGAACATTTCTATCTATAGCAGTCCTTTAACATATCTTGTAATGCTGGTTTACTGGTTATATATTCCTTGAGCCTTTGTTTATCTGGGAGTTTTTAAAAATAATCTCTGCTTTAAATTTGAATGGTAATCTTGCTGGGTAGAGGATTCTTGGTCGAAGGTCCTTCTGTTTCAATACATAAAATATTTCATGCCACTCCCTTGTGGCCTTTAAAATTTCTGCTGAGAAGTTTGCTGATAGCCTGATGGGTTTTCGCTTATAAATAATCATTGTTCTCTCTCTGGCTGCTTTCAATACTCTCTCCTTATCCTTAATGTTTGTCATTTTGATTATCATATTTCTTCATTTTGTCTTTTGGGGTTTCTTTTGTTAGGGACTCTCTGTGCTTCCATGACCTGAGTGTCTGTTTTTTTACCCAGATTGGGGAAGTTTTCAACAATTATTTCCTCAAAGAGACTTTCTGTCTCTTTGCCTCTCTCTTCTTTTGGTACCCCTATTATCGAATATTGTCTCTTGTGGATTGTTTGCACAGTTCTCTTATCATTCTTCATTCTTAGAGATTCTTTTTTCTCCCTGTTCTCAGCTTCATTGTGTTCTTGTTCTCTAATATCCATCTCATTGATTGTCTTCTTGACTTGCAGCAATCTATTTTTCATTCCCTCCATTGTATATTTCATTTCAGTTACTGTATTCTTTATCTCTGAATTTCTCTTTTTGGCTCTTGTATCTCTTTGTTGAAGTCCTCAATACTTTTCTATAGATCAGTGAGCATATTTGTGACTTTTACTTTGAAATATTTATCAGGAAGATTGGAAATCTCTGTTATATTCTATCATTTTTCTGGTGTCTTATCCTGTAGTTTTGTTGGAACATATTCCTCTGCCTCCTTTTTTTGTCAGAGTTCCTGTTTCTTCCTTTGTACTAGATGGCTCTGCTGTGCTTCCTTGTCTATAAAGTAATGGCTTTATACAGTAGTATTTTATACTTGCTCTCCATAATGGCACTTTGATTGGATGCCTACTATATGACAAGTGGTGAGCTAGGTAGACTGTGATCCCTTTTTGCAGTGAACAGATAAGTGGGAAAGCCATACATGAAAGGAAATAATACATAAAGATTTACCTGCAGGGTTGACTTGCACTACATTCTAGGTATCCAAGTTTAACTGTGTCCAAGGAAATCATAGGAGGCTTCCTTAAAGAAGGAATGCTTATGTACAGATACCTGAAGATGTTAGTGGCCATGTTTGGAGTCCATGGAGGGTCATTGAGTTCTAACACAGCAAACATCACTTAAAGAAGCAAGGATGTGGCCCTTTTGTTGGGCTGGATTAAGGTGAGTGTGGCTGGAGCATGCAGAGGATGTGGCTGGACTAAGGAGGCAACATCTAGCAGCCTTGTGAAGGGTTTTGGTCTTTTTTCTGACAGTCATGGGCAACCATTGAAGTGTTTTACATGCCTGGGCTGCTGAGCCCTTTCCTTACCAAATAATATCACCTAAATGATTGAAATTATTTATTTAGGGATTACCCCCACCCAAGAGCAGTAATTTCATTTTGGGAGTCATTTAGATGAATAAAAGATGTGCTTAATTGTAATTAGCAGAATACTCTATTGCTAGGGTATTTACTCTGAGTTCATGTATTTGCATCATCTCTGTGAACATAAATGTATATGTGAGTTAAAAGTTTTATTAAATTACAATATATTGTATAAAATAGTCCACTAGAGGTCTAGTAGATATAGCTTCCTGAAAGCTTTTTTTTTTGATAGTCTGGTGCTTGCTAGGGCCTAAGGGATAATGAGTGGTGTCCTGAGAATATTCAGATGTTCTGACTTTTGCTGGAATAATTGCAGTTCCATGATTTAGTAAACCCTTTTGGTGAGAGCTGACTCCTCGCTCTGGGCAGCTGGGTTGGCTCAGTGGCAGTGCCAGGCTGAGTTCCACAGGCCCCCAGCCAAACCCCAGAAGCTGATTTGGAAATTGTAGCGTAGAACTGAGGAGGACCGTAAAGCCAAACCTCTGTCACTTATACTAGAGATGTTGAGACAGTAACCTTATCACCCTTTGGGGAAAGCTTTGCAATATTGTGACTATCTTTAAGACTCCTATCTTGTATTGAGTTTGGAATCATAGTTGATGGAGGGAATTTTTGAAATTCTAGATGATCAAGTCTAATCCAAACTAATACAAACTTTGATATAAACTATTGTATTATCTCTTTACTAGTAGTTTGCTTGGTTTTTGAAAGTCTAGATGTATTTTAACCATACAAACTCCATTGACTATTATATTTTAAAAATGTGCTGTGTGTGTGGGCCAGTAAACACACACAGTATAGGTGTTGTTTTAGGTACCATGCCCAAATTCTATGTCAGGTATTACAATCCAAATATCATTACCATTTTATAGATGAGGAGATGGTGGAGGATAAATGACTTGTCCAGTGTAACACATCTTGATAAGCCAGGTTTTGAACACTATTAGTTCTCTATTAATTCTAGCTTAAATTATGAGCAACAAAAATCTTTGAATGCAAAAATATTAAATGTGAAAGGTGGTTCTTGGAATATTGGTGAGCACAGACCTATCCTAGTTTGTGAATTTGAGCCAAATGTGGTCTTTCACAACCTTGTGATGTGTATCCATATCCACCCTCCCGTTTTTGCTGTGTTGTGCTTGGGATAGGTAGGAGGGCTTTTAAGGATAGACAGAGGATCAGCCCCAAGGAAACTGAGGATGCTGGGGCTAGAGATATGTTGGTCATGCTCCTAGCCAGGAGAGGGGGTGCAGGGGAGAGTGGAGTCCAGCTTCTCTGCACATCTTGTGCCCTTTGTGCCTCCTGCCCTTCTCCCCACTGGGTCTTCATCTCGAATTCCTGCCCACAGGTACAGGTAGTTCAAGAGTAAGCCTTTCCCTGCTACTGGCAGCCACAGAATGTTGGGACTTTAATTAATGTTAGGCTTCAGGATAATAATTCTCTTTGGTAGAGACAGCTTACTGTGATAGATAATGTTACCTTTTATACTGTTACATGTACAATTAATCTCAGTTGATTCTTGCAGGGATCCTGTAATGTAGGTAAGGCTATTTTGTTGTCTTCTTAGAAATGAAGAAACTGAGGTTTCATTCTGATCTAAATCTCCTTTCTTGTCTGACCTCCTGTAAGAGCCTTAACTAATCTTGCATGCACTGCTGGCAACCTCCAATTTGGTGTGTGTTTCCGTGAGTTTGGTTTTTTAGATTCCACATATAAATGAGCTTACACATTATTTGTCTTTCTCTGTCTGAATTGTTTCACTTAGCGTAAAGTTGACTAGATCCATTTTTGCAAATGGCAGGATTTCCTTCTTTTTTATGACTGAATAGTATTCCCTTGTGTGTAATGTGTGTGTGTGTGTATACATACATTTTCTTTATTCATTCATCTGTCAGTGGACACTTAGGTTGTTTCCTTGCCTTGGCTGTTATAAATAATGCTGTAGTGAACAAAGGGGTGTAGATATCTCTTTAGCATAGTGATTTCATTTCTATTGAGTATATACCCAGAGGTGGAATTGCTGCTAAAATGGTTGTTCTATTTTTAATTTTTTGAGGAACTGCCATACTGTTTTCCATAGTGCCTATACCAGGGAAATCTTTGAGAACCCAATTGAATCACACCACTTCCATTCCCTTTTGGCTTTGCAGCCAAGCTCCCTCCAGCATCATGGACCTGTAATGGTTCCTCTAACCTGTAAGGTCATCCCTCACCTGACCTTTTAAATCTCTGCTTACCCTTCAGATTTTGGGTACTTTTCCTTTAGGGTTGTTATTCATAGTGTATGATTACATATTTGTGATTATCTGTTGGTTTATCCCACCAGACTTTAAGCCTGTGAGTGCAAATAACATGTGTCATTGGTTGACCAGTCTATTCCCATTGCCTGGCATGGAGGAAGCAGTAAAGATTTATTGAAGGAAGAAATGAAGCTCAGGAAATTAAATATCTTGCCTAACACAGTACATGGTGCTACTTTTACTAGAATATAAACTCCATGAGGGCACAATTTTTGGCTCCTTTCTTCACTGCTGTATCCTTGGCATCTTCAACAGTGCCTGCCTTGTAGTGGTAAATATTTGTTGAATATTGATTGCACTTGGATGTGATTCCAAAGATTACTTATCCATATCCAGGACTTTCCCCCCCTTTTTGTGCCAGATCTGTCTGAAAATGGGTATTTGGAATTATCCTGTTTTTCTGTGTAGAGAGAAATCTGAGAGTTGCTGCTGTGGCTCAGTAAGGTGGCTTTGCTTTCTCTGTGTACAGGTCTTAAAGGGCATCCAAATGTCATCAGACAAACAACAGTATCTGTTCTACATCCTGTCCACCCCTTTGTACAGGCTGCCAAGCTAGATATTGATGTCATCCATCCTGCTTCTTTCCTAAACCCCCTGAATAACATATTGAATAGCCATCAGAACAATTCTTCTACCAGCTTTTATTTAACCATTTACAGACTTACCAGTGTATTTTCTTGCAAAAAATTCATTCACTTAAATGGCAGACTAGAAACATTTTAATGATGTGTTAGAAAATCATTTAATGTTTAAGTTACCAGAAATTCAGGTAATTGACTACTTGAGTTCAGGGAATAGAATTTTTTTTTTTATTCCACTCAATATACCTCTGTCTTAAAGATCTTTAAGTTTGTTGAGTATTTTCTTGATTGGTTTAGACTATCTAAACAGTCTTAGTGTTAAAATATGACAGTGCACAAGTTTGGGCTTCCTTTTGCCCATTGACTTTTCAAACTTGGAGCCTACGGCATTACCAAGGATTGTTTATTTACATAGCTGCCACCCACAATCCTAAAGTCACAGTTTGTGATCAGTAATGATTTGTGCCGAGTGCATATGTTCATGTGGAAGTACCAATGTCTGATGGCAGCCATGGCAGGCTTCCTCCTCTCTTGGAAAAAACATTCTGTTTTCAGAGATTACATATTGAGGGAGAGAAAATGATTCCTAGTTTGTGGGAACAGACCTGCAGCTGGGAGGCAGAGTGCTGGTCATGTTAAGACTGGCTCTCTCTTGTGTACTCCACAGTATTATTTTGAGCGAGTGCTAGGCTTGGGGATTGGACTCCCCTTAATCAGTGAAACCGTGTTGACCTCTTCTGGCTTTAAAGGCTGTTTGTATCTTTAGCAGCCTAATTCTTTTAACTGAGAAATTGATCCACTACAAGTTATAGTTGACCCTTGAACAAGACAGGTTTGAATTGCTGGGCTTTTTTTTCAATAAATATATTGGAAAGAATATTTTTGGAAATTTATGATAGTTTGAAAAATGTCTTCTTTTCTCTAGGCTATATATGATAAGAATACAGTATATAATACATATTATAAGAGTACAGCATATAATAATGTTAATTCACTGTTTATATCATCAGTAAGGCTTCCAGTCAATAATAACTTATTAGTAATTAAGTTTTGGGGGAATCAAAAGTTGTACTGGATTTTCAACTGTGTGGGGCTTGGTGCCTCTAACTCCTGTGTTGTTCAAGGGTCAATTGTAATTTCGAGTTCTGATTCTGAATAACCTCATGTATATATAGCCAGTGTGCTAGCCATCTAAGGGGAAGGTAGTAATTTTTCTTGTTGGCTTTTAGTCTACTGCCAGACATCATTTGCTAAGTTTTTCCTGTAACATAGAACAAGATTTGCTCTTAACAAAAAAATCCCAGTTAACCCCAGAATACCGTTCCTAATGAATCCTTTTGAACATTGGTTTAACCCAAGCCTTGACTTGGAAAACCCATGGTTTTCAGAGCTTGTTCGGGTGGGTTTTTTCAGCTAATCCTGGTCTTTACCTGTGCACTCTGTTGGATCATTGGAGAATGTGGGACAGCACGCTCAGTTTAATGGCCTCAGAAATATACACCGAGGAACTCTGAAATTAGACCTAATATCACATTCATCTGATTTTTGTTTTTAATCCATTAAAGTCTCTCTCAGAATTATTTTCTGTTCGTTTGTGGGTACTAAAACTTCAGGTACCCTTGGAATAGAACACATTACTTTGAAATGTGGGCAAAAGGACCATTATATAATAGACCCTGAATTGTTTTTTCAAGATCTCAGAGTACCCTATATATATTTCCAAAGGAAGCATTTAGTTTATACAATGCAAAGAGATTCAGTGAGGACAGAAAACCAGGTTGGGGAGTCCCTGCTCTTTGCAAATTGAGTGTGATACAACCTCACAGAAGAAAGAGGCATTTGTATTTCCCTAGTTTTATTTCCAATCTGCAACCTATCAAGAACCCTTTGACTATCTAGCATTCTTCCAACCGAACTGATCCCTACGTTGTGTGTTAAGGCGATGGTGTGTGCAAGTGTTGGCCGAAACTGGAGTTTCACTGAATGGGAACCACACGCTTCCTGATTCATTCTCCTCCGCCTTAGGATCCTGTCACCACGTTGGAAAGATTAGACAAAAAATCTCTGCAGTTTATTTTCTTTTTGAACAAGTTACATTATGGAGGACTTTTAAGCTAAAAGAAGAAAAGCTCCCTCTTTGTTAGAAGCAGCAGTGTGTAGTTTCAACTTGTTTTGGACTTCCTCGGAGATGTTTTAAGATCCGGTGTAAACTTGCTGTGGTTTGCCTTTGGGCATCAAACTGTTTAGCTTGGCTCTATTATAGCTGTAATTGCTGCATTTTAATAATTGCCCAATATTCCTGTCAGCAATTTGCAGTCTGTATTTTTAATAGAACCATTTGCCATTCTTTTCCACAGGTTCATTCAGACCTGGTTTAAATCCCTGGTCTAATGTGCAGAGTCCCCCAGACCCTCTGCAGCTGCGGGCAGGGGTGACACAAGCTCATTAAAAATTTCCACAAGTCTTGTGCTGGCTATAGATTATATACTTCATAAAAATCCTCTGGGAAGCCCATCTTCTTCTGAGATCTTACAGAGTTTTGCTGTGTAAAAATTGCTCTTATTATTTGCTGAAATAGCGTATTCGTTTAGAGAGGGTTTTCCCTACTAGTCCAGGAAATCTGATTTTTTGAAGGGTAAAAATAAGGACAAATTCTCATTGTTGTCATTGACTTTTTAAGTTAACAGAGGAGATTTGCATTTCATCTGAGGTGATGTAGAATTATGTGACAAATGTTGGACTTCAAGAGATGATTGAAGTCAGTTTCATGGCTTCCAAATTTCGCTGTATAATGTAGTCAGTTTTTGAGACAAGACCATTGCACCAGCATTGACTTATGCCTTAACTTGACTGGCAATTTTGTTGTTTTCGTGATTCCACTTTTTGGCTTATCTCCTTTATGTGCTGTTGCAATGCTTATTTTTCAGTAAATAAAAGATTGAACTTGTTTTACAGTAACTAAGAATTACATAAATAATTTCTCCACTTTATTGGGATAAATACACCTCAAAAAGAATGGACAAGTGATAACAGCCAACATTTATCCATTGCTTATTATGTGCTCAGCACTATTCAAAGCATTGTATATATTAATGAGCAAAATATATATTTATAAGCTATATATATATTTTATGTACATGTAAACTCATTTAATCCTCACAACTGCCTACAGGATAGGTTCATACATGCAGAAAAATATGCCCAACATCACCCATTTGTTTGGTGGCAGAGTGGATTCATACCTAGGCAGGCTTGTAATATCTATCATAATCTGTATTTTAGTCATACCAGGCTTTTAGTCACTGTTATATACCAAAATTGAACCACAGTGTATCTGATATATATATAACAATTGAGTATTTAGTTTCAAGTCATATCTAAACAATTCTTTTGAAATTAGAATATTATTGTTATTATCTTTGAATAGGTAATACTTGCAAAACCCAAATGGTACAAAACTCAAATGGGAATTTAGTGAAAAGGCCACCGCTTTATTCCATTCCTCTCCCCAAGTCACCGTATTTCCCTCCTTCTAATAGGCAGTTAGTGTTGCTACTGCAAAGAGCCATTGAGTATTTTCTAATACTTGATGCAGTGCACTAAGACCACTTAGAAACTCATTTTCCATTGTCTTTATATTTTTGTATGGTATCTACAAATGCCCAAATTGGCTTTGTCTCTGATGGCAGCATGCTGATTCTTTGGACAGTATTTCCTGTGAGGGGGTAAGAAGGCTGCAATCCCCAGCTATTTGAGATGGTTTTCCTGGAAACTGTGATACAGTAAGAGCATCAGGGCTTAGATCAGGCAGGGTCTTTGTACACTTATCCAGTTTTTGGATAACTTTTATTCCGATGAGAAGGAATCATGTCTTTACACAGTGACTGCATCATAGAGATGCTCAATAAATGTTTGTTGAATTGAACAACTTCTGTGGGTCATGCCAGGCTCAGGGATACAACACGGAAAATACGCCTTGGAGGTTCTAAATGAGGCGATCTTTAGGGCTGTTGGAGGGATATTCAGGTTAAGCAGACCACCACAAGACTTGTCATTCAAGGCACAGGATAGGAAAAGGTTAGCCAGGACCTCTGGATTCTCTAGTCCAGTAACTGGATAGTCTCAGATGGAGTTGAAAGACAGGGAACACCTTTCTTCCATTAAGTTGCGGGCAAACAGTTGAAACAAGAATCATGTCTTTTAATGGTTCTTCATTTTTCAGATTTATTCTAAATGTATTTTAATTTGATCTTGCTGATAACTCTGTTATCACATTAGATTAAGAATCTAATAAAAGTTGTTTGTGTTTT
The DNA here is from genome assembly GCF_040802235.1 of Manis javanica. Taxonomy (NCBI): domain Eukaryota; kingdom Metazoa; phylum Chordata; class Mammalia; order Pholidota; family Manidae; genus Manis; species Manis javanica. The sequence continues at coordinate 77,674,510 of NC_133159.1, read as the reverse complement.
CTTCTTGGCACTAGGGAATTCATATATCAATTGTCATTGGTTATCTTAGAACCACAACATAACTGGTGATGTTATAGGTGCACCTTGATTTTCTTCTGTATTCCTGGAAACTTTATGAAAAACCAAAGACTTAAAATGTTAAAAATAATCATATCTTTGTAAAAGTATTTGCTATAAAAATCTTCATTAGGTAGCTAGCATTCCCCCTTAGTTTGCTGGAGTGCTGTCTTAGCATCTTTTAAGAGAAACTTATCTCAACACTTTTTACAAATTCTTCATTTCATTTAATGTGTGTTTTTGAAAAAAGCTCTGCATTAAGTTTTCTTCTTGAAATATGTTTATTTTTACAGGCTGTTTGCAATTTGCAAAGAAGGATTTTAAGGCCACTTCTGATTTGTGAAGATTGTCTATGATTCGAAGACCTACCAGCTGAGGTGACTGAACAGGACACACTTTGGAGAAATAAAAATGACTTCTCATTATGTGATTGCCATGTTTGCCCTGATGAGTTCCTGTTTAGCCACTGCAGGTGAGTTGCCTAATGTAAATTACATGTTTTGTATTTTCTTTTGGATATGTTTTTCCTTAGTCTCCTCAGTTTAAAAAAACCAGGGCATGTGATGATTATACAAAACTTGAGTATTTATGTTCTTCAGGGAAATAAGATATTTGACTACTATGCAATGCATACTATGTTTGCCTCAGTTGTATTTTACTAGACTGGAGCTAGACTTCCTAAAATCGGTCATAGTGATGCAGATACCTAACCTTCAGCTTTGAGGTTGGTAAAGAACAAATACGCTAATTTTTAATCCCACTTAATTTTGTTAATGCATAGATTACATTTACTTCCTTGCCCTAAATAAGAATTTCAAGAAAGGCTTTTTGTTCTTTATTACAAAATAAGTAGCTCTAGCTCTTCTAGTTAGAGGTAACATTCCTGGCACAGACTGCTTACAAAGTATTTAATTTTGCCTCTTTCTGATATTTTAATATATGATTTTAAAAAGTACAGAAATATGCTGTGCTTCCTGGAGGCCCTCAGAGCATGAGGTTGGAGATGAGAAGAAGCATATGCCTTGGTTGGGATATGGTGGCTTCAATAAGAGTGTCAGAGTATTAGACACCCCCCCAACATCAACATCTTAATGTTTGCAGTCAGGGTTACTTAACAAATGTGGAAGCTAAATTGCTCTACTTTTCTGTAATTTGTTTAGTGTCTGTTAATAAAACTAATTTGTTGGACCAGTTCTGCAAACTGGCTGGTCTCAACAAGAAACATACTGACTTGAAAAATGATTAACCTGTTGATTTTGGCTATTGAATTCACATACAATGAAAAGAGTAATAATAATTACCATTTATTGAGCGTGTACTACAGCCAGATACTGAGCTAAACAACTGTAGAATGTAACAATTAATAAGAATATTCTTACTTTATGGGCTCACTTAATCACAGCTTAGAGGTAGGTATGATTATTTTCCCACTTTACAGATGAAGAAGTGAGATATATAGCAAGATTAGATAACTTGCCATAGTGGCATGTGGCTAGGAAGTGGAGAAGCCAGGTTTATATCTGTGCTGTTAACCTCTGTGCTATGCTGAAGAAGCTGGACCAATGTTAATTAAGGCTTCAATAACTCAGACTAGGTGTTGAATGTAGGCAGACTGGATGAAGCCAGTCTGCAGAACTTGGTGTATGAGATGGGAAAGCAGAATGTCCCCCTTGTTGCCAGTATCTTGAGAAAAAGTTGCTAGTTTTTTTTTCTTGTTGTTGTTTTGAATGCCAGTGTGTAAGTTTGAATTGCCCATTCTCCCTGTCAGCAGTTTCATTTTGCCTCATGATTGAAGAGTTATTTGCCTTTTAGCCTGTATATTAAAACTGATCTAATTAAAATCTCATTTTAAAGTAGTAGCAAAAAAAAGAAAAACACAGAGAGAGAGAAACAGCTTAATGGAAAATGTGTTGTTTTGATGATGAGATGTATTATCTTACTTGGTGGGTTTGAGGTAGAATTTTCTCCTTTCATTGATGCCTGGGACAGACTGAAAAACAAAACTGAAGAAGGTACTTCATGGAAAAGTGGTGAATTTGATGGCTGTGTAAGCTTTGATGTAATCAATAATTGAAAGAGTTTTGCTTAAGACCTTCCTTCCTCTTTGAAGGCATTGGTAAAGTACACTTTTTTGAGTTGTATGTACACTCAAAGCTTTCCTGAAGTGTACAGTAAAACTGAAGGTACAGTAGAATTATAGATTTTGTAACAACATGAGGCAACTGGTAGAAATCTACAACAGAGCTTTGTAGACATGTCCATGAAGTACGAATGCACATAAAGATCACTTATTCACTGAGGCCATGCTAACATGAGAAATAGTACAGAGGTAGAGATGTCTTTTTGAACAAATTAATGGGCCAAATTAATGAAGAAAAAGGAGAAATGTTTTGTTTGTGATATCCAGTGACTTTCTGTATAGGCCCAGCATACTTTACAGAATGCTTTTTGTGGCATTCTGGATGAGTTGAACTTCAAAAAGATAGTAATAATAATGAATATTTATGGAGTAATTGATCAATTACTGTGTGCCAGGCCTTGTTCAAAGTGGTTTATGTGTATTACCTCAGTTTATCCTTGTAACTAGCCTAGGAAGTGTAGGTACTTTGTTTATCCCTGGTTAATAGATGGGGAAACTAAAGCACAGACAGGTTAAATAACTTCTTCAAGGTCACACAGCTACTGAATGATATGTTTAACCATAAATCTGTCTAGGTCTGCAGACAGAGCCTTTAAGTCTGTACACTCTGAGAGAGTATTGATCAGAAGAATGTTTGTTTAAAAAGAATGGTAATGGGTTTGCTTGCCCTCCTGGAACATCAGTCAATCATTTATTCACTGAGGCCATGCTAAGTGCAGAACACAGTATGAGTCACTTAGGGCTATACGGAGAAATGTAAGAGGCATCCCTTCCTTTGAGTTGTTTGTACTTTAGTTAGGTATATAAAATACACTAATATAACAAAATAATCAATGTATGGTGAGTGCCTGTAAAAGCTAAAAGAACTTGGGGTTAGAAGGGGAAGCCTTGGTGGGTTAGAGCAGCTTGGGAGGGATCTGGGGAAGTTTTGAGCTCTATTTTGAAGGCCAGGCAGAATCTAGAAAGGGGAAGGCATTGGGTTGACCAGATGGGAGAACTGTGCCTTGCACAGCACATGGCGTTTAGGTGCTTGATGTATTTTTAAAGAAGATGACCTGGACAACTGGTGTGGGAATGTAGCAGAAGGTCTGTTTGAAAGGAAGGATGGGAGTAGATTACGGAGGACCTTAACTATCAGAACGAGGCTTGTGGATTTCATTTTGAGGTTTGGATTCTCTCTTTTTCCATTCTCCTGTACCAAAGACATACACTCTTTAACCTTAGAATTCAATCTGTAGCCTCAAAAAGTGAGGTTGAGAATATGGCCTCATAAGCTTCCCAGACAGTACTACCTGGCACATGGGCTGACCCTTGGTCAAGAGCTTGCTGTCTGCCAGCAAATTAATTTGTCTTTTTAAGACAACCCTGTGAGTTGGGTATTAGTATTATTATCATCATTTGCATTTTACACACAAGGAAACTGAGACTCGGTTTAGTTAATAATTTGTATGAAGTCCCATAACTAGTAAGTGACCAAGCTGGGGCTTGAACCCGGGCAGTTTGGCTTAAAATTTCAGCCCATCAGCCACTCCACTGGGGCCTCCATGTAGGAGACCCTCATTGTGGAATGACCTCTTTACTTGATTGAGTAGCCACCAGTGAGCCATCCTGGAACCAGATTACCCCTTTGGCCTCAGAAGAGATGTAAGTATGAGCATCTCAGAACAGAAAGACCCCCAGGTAATGGGCCTTCTTTATGTGCATTTGTACTTCATGGACATGTCTACAAAGCTCTGTTGTAGAGTTCTTGGCAGCAGAAGGGGTGGAGATTGTAAAAGGCCTCCTTTAGACTTGTAGCCAGGCAAGGACAGAGCACAGCTCAGCACATCCCATGAGCCCAGGTAGAATGGTAAGAGACGGCTTGTTCCAGCCCCTCGCTGGACCTTCAGTGAAAGCTCTTCCTTCTCTGATTGTGGCCGAGGGTGGAAGAGGCAATGGTCAGTGAGCCATGTCCCAGGGTCAGCGGTCGCTTTGACAAAACTCGTGCTTCTTCCTCCCCTTGTTCCTTGGTCACTGTGCAGCACTGTGACAAGGGAGGGCAAGCTCTTGGTGAACAAGAGCTATGTAAGGCCCACAGAGCCTCCTGACCAGAAATGATCTTAAGTTTTGGGCACCTTAGATCTCATAATCTTACTAATAAGAAAGGTAGGAAGTTTCAAAAATAAATGCTTGCTCCTGTGGGCTTAAGGCTCACTAACTTTTCACTTTAAAATGATTCTGCTACACATATTTAAAAATATTAATTGCTGCTTCTGAGGCTTCCCAGAGTTAGGTAGGGCTGTGTTCCCAGGAGCCTTAATAACAAGAGAAAAAGGTACACAGTGAATTCAGGGAAATTGCTTTAGTTGGATGTGATGGACTTGTCAGTGCTCCACTCGCCCCTTGTGTCACTATGTTCCAGTCAGTGGGATTTCACTGAGGGGAGCTCTGCAGACATGCTGCTGGCCTCTATGCCAGTGGGGTATTGGTGGGATGTTTATTTCCCTTATTCCACTGTTTCCATTTGGTGCCTAGGTGCATCCTTTTGGAAGCTTGCCCATGACCTGCACACAGACTTCTACTGAGCAAACATTTTTCTTTTCATCTCTACTGGGCATACATGGAGTTCTAGGTATAGTCCACAGGAAAATAGAGATTTTTTTTTTAGTTGGAGCTATTTTCTGCCTAAGAAAGCTCTGAACTTTGTGTCCATTGGACAGCATGCAGTGATAACAGCTGGTTAATACTTGGTTTGAAATGGAATAAGCTGGCAGGCTTGTGGGAAGGCTAAACTAAGAGTAAAATAATTTCATATTTATAGTTTTCAAAATATCTGTATTCCTACTATTTCATTTGATTCTCAGAGAAGTCCCTGGGGTATGCAGGTATTCTTTTCCTCATTTCTAGACTGAGAATAATGGGAGTTAGAGAAAGTAATTTAGAAAGGTAGCTCAACTCTTAGTCAAAACAGAACTCAGCATCCTTCGGCAGACAAACTGCACTGACAGGTCTTATGGTCTTTTTGTGGCAGAGCACCCCTTAGCTCTTGAAACAGTGCCACTGAGCACTCTACTGGGTACTTTATATGTATCAGTTCATTTAATCCTTACACAAGCCCAGTGAGGTGGGTATTTTCATTATCACTGTTTTTGTAATTATTACTGCTGCCACCACTCCTGTTACTGCTATTACCTCATTTTACCAGTGAGGAAACTGAGGTTTAGAGATGAAAAATCTACTATATAATGAAATCCAAATCAATTAAGAAAAAAGTTAAAGTGGTCACTGATGAACAGTCGTACAAGTAGTAACTGGCAGAGTGGGGGCAACTCCAGAGCTAATGCTGTTACCATTGTGTTGCCCAAGAAGAACTGGCGCTCTTTCTCTTGGACTTGACATTAGTGGCCTGGGGACCACAGAGGTGGTCCTGCCTTAGTTTTCTCCTCTCTGCCAACAGAGTGATCAGAGGCTGTAACTCATAATGGCAGGAAGGCAGGGAGAGTGTTGGCGGGGGCTGCCACCTGGGAATTCAAGGGTAGAGGAGGGACGGACTTGAAGGTTCAAAGCAAAAGCAATTGCTTCTCCTGCCAATCCCTAAATCTCAGGACACAACTTTTTGGTTTGGTCTGTGATTATTATCATTTTTAGTTTGTTATTATGACCACTTTCATGTTTAACCCACTTTTGGATACATAGGGAAAAAATATGTAAATTGTGATGCCACCTATCACCAGAGTGCCAACTTTCTATTTATTTTAAGGAGCAAAGAACTGTATTAAAAGACCCACAGTAGATAGAGTGGCCTGCATTTTAGGTTGTGTTCCCTGACGCCGTGCACACTTAAGCATGATGAGGCCCCTCCCTGTTTTATGTTTTTGCATAGAAAGAGTAGCAGACACACACACAGACACACTGGGACATTAGCTGTAGTCAAGGACAAGATGAGTTTCTTTCTTAATGATTCCCTTGCCCTGCATGGGCCTGGATGAGTAAGTGTATGTGTTGATGGAATATGATAGGACATCTAATAAAAGGTCTTTTTAAAAAAACTTGCATGGAGAGTTTACTAATAGGTAGTTGGGTAACTAGATATGTGTGTGTGTGTATATATATATATATATATAATGTAGGAAAGATACCTGCCATGAATGTAAGACTATACATAGATTTGAGGTTAGACAAGTCAATGGAACCCAGGTTTCTTCTTTGCATCCTTATGCCTAGATTATGTAATTGCCACCTACTTTCTGGATTCCTGATTTATTTGAGTTATTTTAGAACACCAGTGATGGTCTATTTTATAAATACTGAGCAACATTTTCACGAAAATAGAGCTATCTGTATGTTCCCACACAGCTGTTTAATTGCCTCAGAGCTTATATTTTCACACATTGTGGATGTAGGAAATGAGGCTTTCTTGGCTTGGTTCCTGTGATAACTGGTCCCTCACACTCTGGGGCCACCTTGAATCATTGCTAGAGCTCTGAACTCCAAGTGCTGGATTTGGAAGTGTTGTAGGATCAGGGAGTATTCCAGAAATGTTCCAGTATGAGACCTTTCCTCGGGCCTTGCCGTGCACATGGGTGTCGAGGCCTCGAGGCACTTGCCCCACTTGGTATATTGGTCTGGCCTGCACTGCATCCATGTTACCTCTGACTTTCATTTTCTTTAAAACATTCTCTGCTAGGGTGGCATAAGAAAGATTTATCCTGGAGTCCAGTAAGTTCATGTTTTTGTTCTCTGAGAGGATGCTAAATTGGGTGGCATTCTAGAGGGTTTGGAAATGTACTTGCTGTCAGAGTTCTCCTTCCAAGGACCAGGCAGCAGATGCTCTGGGGACTGAGACCCAGCTGTTGTCCTGCCCCATCCTGCCAACTCTTAGAAATCTTAAAAAAAAAAAAAAAAGAAATTACAAAAAATGAGTGAAATGTGGAAAATCTTACCACCTTCAAAGGAAAATGTTGATTTTTTTAAAAAAAGTTATTCTCTTGGCAGTGAAGGGAACCATATAGTGGTAAGTGGTAGTTAACAGCAAAAGGAAGAAGTTCCAGTCAAACTGCTTTCAGTTCATTGTGTTGCTTTCTTTTGTCCTCACAGGCTTGAATAACTTAGTCCTACTCTAGCTGACAGACTGGAGACATCAGGAGTAGTGCCTGCCTCCCTTCCCAATTCGGCCCCAGCCCAAAGGATGTTCAGGTAGCGCAGGCCTCAGGAGAGCAGAGCGCCAGCTTCTGGAGTTAGCCCCTGCTCTGCTGTTTCCATTAGTGATGCCGTTGAGCTGTTCAGCAGTTCTCCTGTGAAGCACCTTTCCAGTGGGATGCACCTGTGCCTGCCAGCTCTGTTTCAGGGCTGCATGGTGAAGCAGAATGCCAAAGAGCTCCCACCCACTCCTTCCTTTTAAGTTAGAGGAAAGAACTGTTTGTCATTTCACATTTCTTTTCAATTTGTAAATAATTCCTATGTTTAGGTGAGAATTTGTAGTCTGGTCAATAAACTTGGAGTGCCTACCAAACCTCAGGTACTTCACTAGCTCCTGAGGCACAGAAAGAGGGAGGCTTTGGAGTTAGTGCGAACAATGAGCTCTTCCTCCTTCTTATGTGCTTTGATTTATTCAAAAAGCATCTGTAGAGAATTTTAGACCCCTGGGTTTGGAGATACAGCAGGGAACAAAGCAACAAAAATCCTTGTCCTCCTAAAGCTTATGTTCTACTGTGGGGAGAGATGGACCAGAAACAAAAAATTGTGCCTGTTTTGGCAGGTGCAGTGACAGCAAAGGGGTAAGGGTTGTTAGTCTGGGAGTATGATTTAAAGTAAGGTGATTGGGGGGCCTCTGGGAAGATGACATTTGAGCAAAGATGTGAATGAAAGAGGTGAGCTACGTGGCTATCTGGGGAATAAGGATTTCAGACAGAAGGTATAGCAAGTGCAAACGTCCTGAGGTGCCAGTTTGCCTGAAGTCCTCAAGCAATTGTAAGCAGGCCAGGTGGCTGCTAGAGAGGAGAGTCAGAGTTAACTGGGGGGCATGTATGGGACTTCATAAAGCCTTGTAGGCCATTGTGAAGTTTTTACTGAGTGAGATGGAGCCATTGGAAGGTGTGAGCAGCAGAAGGATAGGATCTGAAGGATGTTTTGAAGGATTGCTCTGTCAGGTGTGTCAAGATTAGGCTGTTGGGCAAGGGTGCATTTGGGGATACCAGGTGGTAGCTATTGTGATAACGAGGTAAGAAATGAAGGTAGCCATGATCAGATTTTAAAAGGAGGGACCCTTATGAGTGATATGCTGACAGAATGAAGAGCAGCTTTCTGATTTTTTTTCAATTTGTTCCTTTTGGGGAGGAAAGAGGATAAAGACATAAATCTCCTATCAGTAGACCACTGTGCCATAACCTAATAGTAAAGGTAATTCCTCCTATGTAACAGTGAAAGCTGATCTTAAAACAGAGAACAACCCCCCAAACCATCTTAAGAAAATATCTTTGCACTGGGAATGGAATGACTGTCCTTGATAAGTTACTGCTTTAAAAGCCCATGTTCTTTTTTCCCAACTTACTCTTGTGAGTTCCAGGTCTCATCCTTTTCATTCTCCAGGTGGTCTGTTTTCTAGGATTATGGATTTTGATAGTTTTACCACCTTTTTCAAAAGTGCTTCTTGTACCATAACTAGTGTTTCAGAGAAACACAGTTGCATCCAGCTTTACACAGTAAATAAATATGTTGTGTGTGAACTCATTTTTATAAATTAAGCTACATATTAAGTGTGAACAAGTACTTGATACTTATTTGATACTTATGGCAAATATTTTTTCTGCAAAGAAAATAATCACTTTAAGATATGTTTTGTAATAAGGATATTCATATCGGTTTGACTGAGGATGGGGTATATTCATTTACTTTTGGAGTTGGAAGTTATGAATGGACAAACATTAGACTAGTGCTTTCTAAACTTTAATGTGCATTATGAATCCCCCTGGGGATTTTGTTAACGTGGATTCTGTTTTAGTAGGTCTTGATGGGTCACAGATTATACATTTTTTTTTTAACAGGCTCATGTGATGTTGATGCTGCTGGTCTGAGGACTGCATCTGACAGCACAGATCATCTGTTTTCTCAGTACACAAAGTATAACACTGAACCTGCAAACACCTTCTAGAAAATTCCTATTGTCATAAAAGGGAACTTGGTTTTAGCATGCCTTTGAAGTAGCTACCTTGAAAACCTTTCAGTCAACTCATTTGGGTTAGAGAGGTCCATGTGCTAGAGAGGAAACTGGTTTGAGGGAGTGAGTTCCATAGACCCCTGTAGCTCTCCAGCTGTGAGTATGGTGCACCTGCAGAAACTAGGGTTTACACCTTGTTACTGGGGGTAACACCTTGATATAATCGTCATAGTTGTTAGAGAATAAATTTCTCCCCAGTTCTTCCTTTTCTGTGCCTCTTTTGCCTTTTCCCATTTCTTGCCTTGTGACTTAGTAGACTAAGGTAGGAGACATACGTTGATTAAATGATCGTGGGGATGGTATGGCACCTATGGCTTCTGGAAGAGACTCTAGGTAATGAGGTGCCAGCTGACTGGACAACAGGAGGAGTTGAGGTAGGTTAATGGTGTTAAAGTTAAAGTTAAGTTGGACACACCTCATTTCTGCTGGAACTGTTCCAAGTTTTAATTCTAGCTTCCTTACTGATTTCTACTTCATCCCCATAATCAGACTCCAGGCTAGAACTTCAAAAAAAGTCAACATTTTTTCAGAAGGGAAAAAATTGCATAAGTTGTTATTGGTATTTGTTTAGCACCTGACACCATGTTTATTTATTATTTAATTTTAAAGATCTTATGACTTTATTTAGTGATGCATAACATGAATCAGGCAGCATCCCATTTAGCAGATAGAAAGGAGCTCTAAAGAGCTGAACAAAATGAAAGACTTTCATAGGCAGAAGGGAATAGGACAAGAAAGTCATGCCAGTTAAAAATAGGTCAGTTGTAGCAAGGTGACTTTACTTTGGGGGTGACAAGGGTTCTATCAGGCAGATTACCTCACTAGTGCTGACCAGGTTATTCCTTATTGACTGGTTTAGGATTCCATTTTTGGGAGAGCCAAAACTGTAATGCAGTCTTTGGTTTGATGATAAGGTGCTTAGCATAAATAACTCCAGTTTGGGCCTGTTATCTTGTTTTTAACAATCCCTATCTCCCCTCAGCAGAGATCAGACTCTCTGCTGAAGAGATGTGATCAAAATTCGAGGCATTGCACCTCTCCCTGCTGTCACCTAAAGTTCATGCAGTTCTTGCTGATTTTCTGTGTAGTATTCATAGGTCACAACTTGGGTTCACAGTTTTTAAGTCGGTCATTCTCTTCACTTCTAATCTTCGGAGGATCATTTGCTTGGTTTGAGCAGCTGCAAACACACATTTAAAGCTTTTAAGAAAATACAGTGCACCAGGGACATTATTATAAACAGGATAATTCCCAATGTCTGCAGTATACTTTGGAGCCATTGTCCCCAAGACCCAAACCAAGAGACTTAAGACAGTGAACTTAGGTAGCTGAGTTTCAATTTCCCCAGAAGTGTCAATCCTGGTGCAGTAGGTGGCGGTGGCCACAGCACAGACACCTCCTTGCTCAACTAGAACATAACCAGTGGCTCCCCTAATATCAAGAACAACTTTGGCCAAAGAGTCTAGGGATTTTTCTTGGGTAGCTGTTGCTTTAGCAACAAATTGTGCAGTGTGTTCGAGAGTTAAGGAGCTGACATCAGTTTTATTAAAAATGGGGTAAGACGCTGAGGTTTAACCTCTATGCCTGAAAAGCTGTCTTTTAAAGCGGCTTTAATTTATATATTTTGCTACTGAGTAGTTCATAAGGTGTTCTGATTTGCTTTTTCAGATCTCATCACTGTTGTCAGGGCAGGCAGTGAGCAACCCAAGGATAGCCCTGGAGTTTACCCCACTCCCAGGTGGTAGTCGTGCTGTTTTTGAAATTGGACCAGAAAAGTCCAGAGGAATGCAACAACATTTACTTCTTTCCCTCTGCTAGTTTTTTCTAGACAGCCCCAAAATATTTTTATTTTACTGGTCATGCATGTGGAGCAGTCTGGAATTCTGTATGGCTTTAGGTAGTGAAAAAAATAGAAAAATTTCCATTATGAATGAGGTTGTGGGAGTGGGGAATCTTGGCTTATTCAGGCCTCTTTGATTGAAAGAAGAGAATTTTGGGATGAGGCTTATTTTAATATTTATGTTTTAAAACTATATATCTTTAAAAAATTAAAACCAATCTTTTTGGAGATGGAGATATGGACTAGAAGTGATACAAAACTTTTAAGTATCAAGTTAATAATTTACATCCATTAGAAGAAAAAAATATCTTTAGGATGAGAGAATAGTTTGAACTATCAAATTCAGACATAATTTGCTCATTATATAGTTTGAGAGCAGGGTCTGGCATATTGTGGGGGACCCTGAAGGCCTGGCCCCAGCAGTCCCCCACCTCTGTCACCCCAGGATCATCTTCAAGGATGGCTTCACTGTCAGTGGTCAGGGCTTAGCCTGGCCCTTGGGTGCCCAGGGAGTCTGTGTCCTGTTTGGCCACATCTAATTAGCTCTAGAAATACTCTATCAAAGGCTGTCTGGCAACATTTCATTAACGGTACAGAGTGAATTCAAATGCCCTAATTAATTGTTTTAGATTATTTGCAAAGCCCATGCTGAAAAACCTAATTCCTGTGGAGAAAGTTGGCAGAGAGGCTATTCTGAGATTAACCTGGACCTTATCCAGCTCAATTGGCTTGTGGAGTTGGGCCAAGAGGAGAGTTGTTTTTCTTTTTGGAGAAGTGCTTGTGGCTTCATTGTTCCCTAAATTGCCAGTTTACTGCTCCAGGCTCTTGCCTGATGGAGCTCATGTGGACCTTGCAGAGTTAAGGAGCCCAAAGAGCATCTCCTAGAAGTTTTGTTTGTTATTGGTTTTATGAGAGAAATGCAATTACTTAACATTCATTAACTAAATAAATACTTCCCAAGGATGTCTTCTTAGAAAGAGGAAAGGGAGCTCTAGTTTGTTATGAAACAATTCAGGTTTTAAGTGTTAAATGTTCAGAGGCACCAGGATCAGGCCCCAAGTAGTTTTTCTCCTTCTTCTTAAAAGAAAACAAATCAGATGCCTCTTTTCCTCTGCCTGCCTGGTCCAGGGCAGCAAACTGCTACTGCATTTGGAAAATGGTGTTCAAAAATCTCAATTTGAAACCAAGTGCATGCCAATTTAGCTTCATGGTATACTGCATGTGTGAATGGGAAAAACAGGCTTGCATCATTTTGCTACATTTGATGTATCTTATAGAATAATAGTATCTAGAATTATGTCAGCCAGATGAATTCTGGAAAAATTATGAAAGTCCCTGCCCCTTAAAGATGAGAGAGATTTGAGACTTGTTGAGCCAAGTGCCAGTTCTGATGACTTTGAGAGTAGTGTAGTCAGTTGAAGATGAAAGTATAGAAGCCTATTTCAGTCTCACCACAGAGCCAATTGAGTGTTCTTTAAGTGAGCTGTTCCTAGAAGTAGTATATAGCTGTGTTTGAAAATACCCATCCAGAAAATCTTCTAGTTCCTGGCCCTGGCCCTGCCTCCTACTGAAGGCCTCAGTGTCTTTTCCTATCCTGGGCTGGAGCAGTCTGTGTGTGAGTAGCTATGTATGAATCCCAGTCCAAATTGTGCTTTATTAACATGATTCAGGAGAAAAGAATTCTAATAAAAAATTTCAGAGAACTGTGCTGAGCTCTTTCACAATATTGTTAGATCTTCCTGAACTCAAGGAAGGCCCAAGAAAATCTATTATTTCTGTTTATTACTCAATTTGGAGTCTATTGGAAAAAACTTACATGAAAACCTCAGAAGACTATGTGCTGGTTGAGGGATTTATTCCTGAGTGCACTGTGGCTGCTGTTTACTCAGCATGAGGCTGGCTATCCTGAGGCCCTGGGTGTTCGTCCTCCTCCAAAGCCTGTGGCCCTAGAGTAGCAACTTTGGACTTTTAACCCTTTTTCAGACAGTTCCCAGGAAACTTGAGGGAGCTGATAGGAATGCAGATCTCAGAGCCATTAGGGATCATAAACAATATTTTTAAAGTTGGAAATAAAGTCTTTGAACCAATAAATGACTATGATATTTTTTTTTTTTTTGCTGCTTAATTTTTTCAGTCTCATTACACTTTCATTTTAGAAAGTAATTTTGTGCCACAATGTTAAGACTTGTTGAAATATCCCAGTTAAGTTGTAAGTTATCATGAATAATGTTGCATCTAAGAATTATATTGATGTTTTTAAGAATGATTTTCTTTAAAAAGATAAAATTCAAGGTTACTCTAAAAGGTTATTTGCATTTAAATGTATTTGAGTGGGAGAGAGGGTTTGGAATTGCCATTGAAATAATGAAAAGTACAAAGAATTTGTTGCTTGTCATATATGTTTTGCCATCTATGAATATGGTATACCCCTTCATTTGTTTAGGTTTTCTTTTAATTCCTTTCAGCACTGCCTTTATAGTTTTCAGTTTATTGTGAAGACTATAGTGTCTCCTAATAGGAACAGTATTTTCATGTAAAGTAGTTCAACCATTGTGGAAAGCAGTATGGAGGTTTCTCAAAAAACTCAAAATAAAAATACCATTTGACCCAGGAATTCCACTCCTAGGAATTTACCCTAAGAGTGCAGGAGCCCAGTTTGAAAAAGACATATGCACCCCTGTGTTTATTGCAGCACTATTTACAATAGCCAAGAAATGGAAGCAACCTAAGTGTCCATCAGTAGATGAATGGATAAAGAAGATTTGGTACATATACACAATGGAATATTATTCAGCCATAAGAAGAAAATAAATCCTACCATTTACAACAACATGGATGGAGCTAAAGGATATTATGCTCAGTGAAATAAGCCAGGCAGAGAAAGGCAAGTATCAAATGATTTCACTCATCTGTCGTGTATAAGAACAAAGCAAAAACTGAAGGAACAAAACAGCAGCAGACTCACAGAACCCAAGAATGGACTAATAGTTACCGAAAGGAAAGGGACTGGGGAGGATGGGTGGGAAGGGAGGGATAAGGGGGAAAAGGGGGCATTATAATCAGCACACAATGTAGCGGGTGGGGACATGGGAAAGGCAGTATATACAGAGAAGACAAGTAATGATTCTATAGCATCTTACTACACTGATGGACAGTGACTGTAATGGGGTATGTCAGGGGGACTTGATAATGGGTAACTTGATAACTAGTAACCATAATGTTTAAGTAATTGTACATTAATGATACCAAAAAAAATTAGGTTTGAGAACCTCTATTTTAGAGCTATAATTCAGTCTTCTTCACCTATTCTTTATTATTAAGGATGAAAATGAATACTCCCTTTGGCCATCTGGAGAGTGATCTCAGTCACAGGTAACTAAGGCCATTTGCTAAAGTGAGTTATTGCTCTGACTGGCTTTGTTCTAAGCTGTAGGAACTCAGAGCTCAGTGTGGACTGTAAGAAATGAGTTCTTCAGCTGAGGTTCAAACTGGTGTTGCTGAGTAGGGAAGAGCCATAGCACTCTTCACTGTGGTAAAATGAGCATCCTTGTTCCTTTGGACTAGAGGTCAGTGTTAAGGATAGTTTCAGAACCAAAAATTGGAAGTTGTGCCTTTTTTGCCAGGCTCTTGGGTTTTCCCAGCAGATCTTTGCTAGAGCACTGTCATTTGGGACTTACAGCTAAAGGGTTTTGTAGAGATTTTATACTCCAAATGTGAGGAATGTCTAAGGACTTTATCAAAGCCAGCAGTGTCTTTGTTGAACTGTTACACTTCTTTTTAGGAGAAATAATTCTCCACCAGAGTGTCCAGTCTTGATGGAGATGTATTAAAGTTAGAGAGTCAGGATTGTATGGTTGTTGTGACTTCGGACTCTGGATTCAGACACAGGTTCAGATCCAGGCTGATTTGCAGGCTATTTGACCATAGCCTAATGTGTAATGACCATAATATCCTCATATATAAAATAGGAATATCAGTAGTAGCTACTGCACTGTGTTCTTGTGAGGGTTATAAATGAGATAATGCATGTAAACCAGAGGGTCATGTTTATTTTAAATGTAACTATTGAAAATAGTGTTCTTTGAGAATGTTAACATGGCAAGCATGCTTACTTGGTCTTTTAAGGTTCAAGCCTTATTTTTGGCAGGCATATTTTTTGGTGCAAAAATCAGATCTGATACTGAAATACAAGGTTGCAGATAAGACAGACTATCAAAGCCCAGTTTCTTTATGCTACATATGTTCTGCACAAAGTGGTACAGTGGAACTGATGAAGTTGGGAGGAGGTTGTGAATAAGAAGCTCTTTTTTTCTTGTTTTGAAGATTTTATTTGAGTCCCAAGTTTATGACTTTCAGAGTTTCTGTTGCCTTATCTGTGGAATACCATTAATTGTACTTACTCTGTTGATTGTTATGAGAATGAAATATATGTAAAGCGGCCAGCAGTTAATGGTATATAGTAGGTCTCCAAAAGTTAATCTTTACTTGGAGAATCTCTATATTTAGGAAGAGAGAGAGAACAAATTTATGATGAGCAGAACGAGTTTGCTGTTCAGCTGTGTCTCCGAGCAGAGAAAAGGAGATGGCTCAGGTGGCTTTGAAATGGGCTGCTTAACTGATGAAGGGCTAAATCTGGAGCCAGGAAGGAAAAGTTCTTGATCCTCTTGAGGAAATGATTTGGCTTTTCTCTGGAAGTTGGAGGGTAGGCATAAATCATCAAGAAAGGCAGTAGTGGCACTGAGGATTGGGCTCAGTGGAGACAGGAGAACCCAGACATAATTGAGAGAGACCTCCTGTCAGTAATTTTCATCTGTGTGGTTCCTCTGGGCTCAGTCCCACTCTAACCATCCTATTGAAAATAGTCATCCCTCCCACCCTCTGCTATTCCTTCTTATCTTGCTGTACTTTTTTCCTCACAGGAGTTAGTCCCTTAAAACATGTTTGCACTTTCCTTATTGTGTTTATTATTTACCTTCCCCCTAAAACGTAAGCTTTATGGAAGTCAAGTTGGTTTGCTTTTGCTCTGGTGCAGCTTTTCCATATATATGAATATAAATATGGAAAGTACATGAGTTTCCATGTCTTTGTCCCTGCTTGAATGTGACCTTTGAGAGAGAGGGCTGGGGGACTGTTCACTGATAAATGCACAGTCCTCAGCACATAGTGGGTGTTTATCTATTGAATAAATCAATAATTATAACCACTACCCTGTGAAGACAGGGAGAGGGGTCAGTGTCTTTTCGATTTTCTAGGTAAAACAGTGTCCGAGTGATCTATGGTGGCTGGTCAGGTTGTTTTAAAGACTGGATCTACCACTTGCTTTTTGGTAAATATTCTATAAAGCTTAACTGAAGACTCTTTAGAGCTCTATATGTTGGCTAAAATAGTGGTGGTATATTTCATTCAGGAGCCTAAGGTTAAAGGTTAACTCTTCAAACTAGTTGTTCTCAAGGTGTGGTCATGGATCTGAGACCTCTTTAGGAGGTCTGTGGGGTCAGAACTAGTTTTATACTTCTAAGATGTCTTTTTCACTGGGTTAGCATTGCAATGACAGTATAAATGCAATATTGGATAAAACAGCTGGTGCCTTAGCAGGCATCGAGGTAGTGCTTCACAGCCACACCCCAGTTTCAGTTAAGAATGTTCTTGATGAAGCAGTAAAAACCCTTAAATATATGTCTTTCCTCATATTCTGTATGATGAAATGAGAAGTATGCAAGTAGCACTTCTACATTCCAAAGTAGGATGGTTGTCTTGAGGAAAAGCACTGTGCAATTGTTTGAATTGGGAGCTGAACTAGTCTGTTTTCATGGAATACCATTGTACTTGGAAGAATGACTGACAGACAAATGAGGGTATTTGGCAGACATTTTCTGAAAATGAACATAGCCTGTTATTTCACAGAAAACAACTGACAGTATTTGTTGCCAATGATAACATTTTATTTTTCAAACAAAAATTAAAGTTTTGGAAAATGTATATCCATCGCCATTGGCCACGGCAGGTTCTCAAGAGTTAATACTATTTTGATGAGATCAATGGAGATATTAACAAATGTGATTTTTTTGATATCGTAAACAAATACATCAACATTTGGCATATTTACGTAACTCAGTGAACCATTATTTTCCAGATGACCAATACATGATGTTACAAAATCCTGTGGGGATAAAAGATCCCACATCTTGATTGTACAAGACAGAACAATTGATGTTTTTTAAAAATTTTTTATTAAGGTATTATTGATATACACTCTTACAAAGGTTTCTCATGAAAAAACAATGTGGTTACTACATTTACCCATATTATCAAGTCCCCACCCATACCCCAATGCAGTCACTGTCCATCAGTGTAGTAAGATGCCACAGATCCACTATGTGCCTTCTCTGTGCTACACTGTTCTCCCCATGATCCCCCACACCATGTGTACTAAACATAATACCCCCTCAGTCCCCTTCTCCCTCCCTCCCCACCCGGCCTCCCACACCCTACCCCTTTGGTAACCACTAGTTCATTCTTGGAGTCTCTGAGTCTGCTGCTATTTTGTTCCTTCAGTTATGCTTCATTGTTATACTCCACAAATGAGGGAAATCACTTGGCACTTCTCTTTCTCCACCTGGTTTATTTCACTGAGCATAATACCCTCTAGATCCATCCATGTTGTTGCAAATGGTAGGATTTGTTTCTTTCTTATGGCCGAATAGTATTCCATTGTGTATATGTACCACTTATTCTTTATCCATTGATCTACTGATGGACACTTAGGTTGCTTCCATATCTTGGCTATTGTAAATAGTGCTGTGATAAACATAGGGGTGTATATGTCTTCTTGAATCTGAGAACTTGTATTCTTTGGGTATATTCCAAGGAGTGGGATTCCTGGGTCAGATGGTATTTCTATTTTTAGTATTTTGAGGAACCTCCATATTGCTTTCCACAATGGTTGAACTAGCTTACATTCCCACCAGCAATGAGGGTTCCCCTTTCTCCGCATCCTCCCCAGCATTTGTTGTTCTTAGTCTTTTTGATGCTGGCCATCCGTACTGGTGTGAGGTGATATCTCATTGTGGTTTTAATTTGCATTTCCCTGATGATTAGTGATATGGAGCATCTTTACATGTGCCTGTTGGCCATCTGAATTTCTTCTTTGGAGAACTGTCTCTTCATATCCTCTGCCCATTTTTTAATCGGGTTATTCAGCGCAATTGATTTTTCAAAACTATGTTTTGAGATAGTTTCAGACTTACAGAGGAGTTTATAAATAGTAGAGAGAGTTCCCATACACCCTTCACCCAGCTTTACCTTATGATAACATCTTATATAACTATAGGAGAATTATGAAAACTAAGAAATTAATCTTGGTACAGTATTAACTGAAGTATAGAATTGAATTTTACCAATTTTACCCTAATGTCCTTTTTCTGCTCCAGGCCCTAAGTCAGAATCTCACATTACATTTAATTTTCATGTCTGTTTGGTCTCCTCCAATCTGTGACAGTTTTCAGCCTTTCAGTGACCTTGACACCTTTGAAGAGTTTTGGGAAGTGTCCCTCAGTTCGGTGTTTTCTGATGTTCTCTCATGATTGCATTTTTATGCATTATTGGGGAGAATACGCAGAGGTAATGTGCCCTTCTTGGGGCATTAAAATGGGGTTACATTATGTTGATATGTCTTATAACTGGCGATGTTAACCTTTATCACTTGTTAACGTGGTGTCTACCAGAATTTTGTGCTGCAAGGTTACTACTTTCCATTTGTAATTACTTGGTATTTTGGGGAGAGCAGTGGATTTTAATGTAACAAGGTATGAAAAGTTATTTATGTGATTCAGATTCCACATTGCAACTAACCTTTTAGAAATTACTACTTACTTATCAATTTTTACGTATCATATCAAAAAAGAAATAGTCACAAGTATATGAAAAGACGATTCAGATTTAGCTCCCCTTTCCAGCTACATATCTGTGTGAGGCCAGATTTCTTTATATCTTTCAACCAGAACAATGTATCACAGCTAATTGAATGCAGAGGTAGATCTGCAAACCCAGCTGTCTTCTATTAAGCAAGACATTAAAGAGATTTGCAAAAATGTAAAACAATATGCTATTCTCACTAAATTATACTTCATTTCAGAAAATACTTATTTTTCATAAAAGGTAATATTTGCATTAATATGTAATGGGTTTATTGTTGGTTTTAAGTGAATTAATAAGTATTTAAAAAATTTATCAGTTTTTATTTCTGTTGTGGTAAATGTCAGTAGACATAACTCATGTCAACAAAATCTCTGTGGAGTCCTTGGTAATTTTAAAGCATAAAGGAATCCTAAGGCCAAAAAGTTTCAGAGTTGCTGCCTTCTGAATGAAAGAAGAGATATCTTGGGGTAGGGTGGGGGTGATCATGTCTTCTGGCCCAAAAGAAGATTCAATGAAGGACTTGTAGGATTCTGGTCCCTGGGGGACATCACACCCTAGAGTCTCTGTATCAGTTCTGTCACCTGGCAAATGAGGGAGATGGGCCTAAAGATCTTCAGCTTTCAGCTCCCAAAGTTTATGATTCTAAATCACTGTTGCTGTCCGACGCCATCTTGGCGGCATGAGCGTTATGGAGCAATACAGTAACTTCTAGAGGGGAGTGGTATTTACAATAATGATGAAGAAGCACTTAACAAAGTGCTGATGTCTATACTGAAGCAAGCTCAGGTTGCAATATCCACTATATATAATCTTCATGAAG
This sequence comes from Manis javanica, assembly GCF_040802235.1. NCBI lineage: Eukaryota > Metazoa > Chordata > Mammalia > Pholidota > Manidae > Manis > Manis javanica. The sequence continues at coordinate 77,654,541 of NC_133159.1, read as the reverse complement.
TTAGTTATTTCGGTGCTTGTTTTATAAAAAAAATTGGCTCTTTATACATCGTTAATATTTACATACATAGACTTAAAAAAAAAAAAGGTCAGCTGGAATGTATTAAGAATCCCAAACTTTGGAACTAACATTTTCCTTTTTTAGTCTAAATTGTAAGGAAACTTGCTGGCTTTGGTTTTTAAAAATGAGGAAACAAGGAAAGGGGAAGCCAATAGTATATTGTCATATTAAGTATCCGTTGATACCAGTTTTTAAACAGGATCCTGCATTCCTGGAAAGTGGATTTTGTAATGGAAACTGCCACAGTTGAGGGCCAGTTATGTCATAATCTCCAATTTGGGCATCTCTGATATTTAGCAGAAATATAAATATCTAATGCAGTTTGTGTTTGTTATACTGTCACAGGAAAATTTGTAATTGATTTTGAGCCAGATTCTTCCAGTGTTTAAGCTACTACTTGGAAATAAGACTTGGAATCTGAACTAACTTTTTGAGTGTTTCTAAAATTTAGTAAATTATAGTAAAGTAAATTTAGCATGTATTTGTATCTAGAAAAGAATTTCATGATTATCTTATATCAGAAAAACTTCATTCATCAAATTTCAAAGGCTCCTTAAAGCAGTTAACTATTTTAGATATTTATGTAACCTAATATAAGAGGAAAATGCTTCCCAATTTCCAACAAGAGCATAGAGGTTCATAGCACAGAGGAGAGAACCAGTTGCCTGGATGCAAATCCCAGGTCTGCTGCTAAGTAGCTATGTAACCTCTGTTGGCTTCAGTGTCCTCATCTGTAAAATGGACCTATTATACTAATAGTTTCCATCTCATAAGGTTGTTTTGAAGATTTAATGAGATACCGTGCTTTAAGTGCTCAAAACTTTTGTCTGGTGCTTACCTAACCACTGCTAAACTGTAGCTATTATTATTATTATTATTATTATTATTATTATTATTATTATTTGTGCACTCTTAAAATTATTGCTTAATTAACATGTGGTATATTTTAGGTTGTGTATTTCTTCATGTCATCTGAATTTTTATCTTATTAGCAATATTATCCACAAATAATGTATTAGGGTAAGTTCCATCTGGGAAGATTCTGCATTCACCAGGCAGGTTTTGAGTACTTAAAGCATGGTATCTCATTAAAATCTTCAAAACAACCTAGTGAGATGGAAACTATTAGTTAGGTCCATTTTACAGATGAGGACACTGAAGAAAACAGTTTACACAGTTACTTAGCAGCAGACCTGGGATTTGCATTCAGAGTTCTACATTTGTGGTATGGTGGTATTTTAAGGATCTTTGGAGATTAACTGATCTGACTCAGCCTGATACATAAATCACCTTTCTAATATTCTGTTGACTTGGCCTCTAGCCTTTGCTTGAATTTAAAATATCTTAACTCCTGGGAAATTTTTCCTTATGTTGTGCAATCCACCTGGCTGCAACCTCCACTCCCCTAGTCCTGCCCAGTAAGAGCTACATAGAATTTGGCTAACAAATAACTCATTTGAATGGTGACAGTGAAGTAAATGGATTCTGGACAATTAAGGGTTGTCTGAAAGTGACCAGATGGTGTGTGTCAGAGATGAGGGTGCTCAAATGACTTGGTAAAAGCAGTAAGGGTCCTATTTGTAGATAGAGCAGCCCAGGGTTGGAAACGTGTTTGCACAGATGTTTGTCCCACTGAGCCAGGGGCAGCACTGGGAGCCAGAGTGGAAGCAGCACCTGAGGTCTTTGGGCTCCACTTGTACAAACCACCTCCTGCCTTGTTGTGCCTGTCCTTTTCTGCAGGTGGACCTTCCTTGTGTTTTAGAAACTTGATCTCTCATTTTTTTTATTGTCTGTTTCTCCTTCTACATAGAATGGAAGCTCCATGAAAACAGAGGAGAAACTGCTCATCTTGTTCACTACTGTGTCTCTAGCAGCTGCAAGAACATGGGAAGCAGTATGTGCTCAGAATTTAAATGATGGAATTAAAGACTAAACACTTACTGTGGGGAAATAAATGTCACTTTCACCTGTATTGCATGACCCATTCTTGGGGCCTGAGCTGAAGGAGAACCTGTCAGAGGGTAGGAAATGAGATCGCAGGATAAGTGTCTATTATTTCTATTTGAAACTTTCAAATAATTCAGAAAAAAAGTTTCTTTTCTGTTTTGATATGTGAGGATTTTCTAGAAAGGAAGGAAAGCCTTCTGATTTTACCAGAGGCAGAGGTATACCGTGCTCTGAACATTGGGTTTTTATCAGCCAAGCTGAATGGCAGCTTCAGACTGTAGCCTGGGTGATGTTATATGAGCTTAGCTTTACTTTGAGTGCTAATGAAACAAGTTTGCTAGAAACATGAATGGTAAAAAGCCATCAAAACATTACAGTGCAAGAGAAAAATGTAGTGAAATTTCCAACATACAGTGTCCAAATAGTTCCTTTTTCTGAAGGCTTAAAAATCTTTTCCTTTAGGTAATTTGCAAAGACTATCTTAGGTTGTAGAAAATATAAGTAAAATTAAAATGACATTAGCTGAGATCTTTGAACAGTTAATTAAGGAAATCAGAGCTTCCTTTTTCTTTGGTGTTTGTATCTCTCTTTAATGTGCCAGCAGCAGAGTATTCCATAGAATGAGGATATATATTTAGGTCAGAACTCACTGGTATATTCCTCGGGATATCTTGATTCAGCATTTTCTCTGGGAAGTAAAACCCTTTGATTTTGGAACCGAAAGGCTGTTTCCTCCCCTTACAGGCTGGCCTTGGCTTCGCATTATTAAGCCAGTAAGCCAATAACTTTATGACTTTGAGTGAATTACTTAACATCCTTCTACCTCAGGTTTTTCATCTGTAGAATGGAGACAGTAGTATTGTAACTCAAAGTGGTTTTGAGAAATAAACACAAGTGAATACAAGTGAAGTGCTTTGAAGAGAACCTGGCACATAGTAAATAATACATAATGATAAGGTTATTATCAAATGTGGGCATTTTGAGTGTAATATAGAAGAAAATAGATAAAATAACTGCAGATTTAAAATTCCTATACAAAGGAGCGTTATTTGTCTTTGGGATGAGGATAGTATTTGCAAAGTTCTTTCCCATTCAGGGCAACTTGCTGTGCTTCCATTTACATTTATTTCCCTTTGTGAGGTGTGGAGTTAATTTCGAGGGTGCTCCATTAAACATGAGGTAGGAGTGCTCTGAGGAAAAGCAGTTTAAGTACTGACTAGTTAAAAAAATGAAGGAACTTTGGATTTTCTAAGCTATAACTTAGAATTTTAATTCTGTTGAATTTCTAAGTAAGGGGATGAAGAACTCTTTCATTCTTAGATTCACAGTATTCACTGGCACAATGGAAAGAAATGGATTAAAAATTACAGTTTTGAGGGGCAAAGGTTTTGTTTTGTAATTATCTACATTAATCAAATCCCTTAATTATCACTTTACAGAGAATATAGTAAATTTTGAACATGCTTTTTTTCATGAAATATATTGGCCGTTATATTTAACAGGATCAGGTTTTTTTTAAAAGTAGAGGTAATTAATTGTGAAGTATTTTGATGTTCAGCAGGCAAAGGAAACACATTACTTTGTATAAACAGAGGTTAATGTGGGGACTTTGAAGTCTAAATTACTGAACTATTTGCCTAAGGACAAACTACTTAACTGTTTAGGATTCCTCTGGCCTGTAATAAACAACAGTGGTGGGAATAACACAAAAACATCATATGTGTAAAACATTTGAATCCTGTTTGCAAAGCATGTTTGATCCAAATTTTCAGGTTTACCGTCTAGTTACCTGGATGAACTAGGGAACTTTCATCCCATTTTTCTCTCCTTGTTGAGGTCTAATTGGCTCATGGATTGATAAAGCCAGAAGCATATGTTTCAGGGAAAGGTAAGCCTTAATTTTGTTTCAAATGATCACTTGTAAATAATACATAATGTTTCTCTGGAACTAGCTCTGCGACCAACAAGTATTTATTACTTCCATGTTGTTCCCAGGAAGTGAGTCTGAAAGACCTTAAGTGAGGTTGATGTTCAGTTCTGTTCTCTAGCTTCCTGGAGCCCCAGCCAGGTGACTTGGTGTTGTAAGAGCCAAGAGGACTTGCCTTAGAGAGTTGCTTCTTTTTTTCAGCTGTTTTTCTTTGAAAGCACCAACCATGAGGACAGAGACTCTGCTTTGCAGAGTAAAGACAATCATCACTGATTGTAGCCATTGGACAACCACTAGGGAGGTGTCGAGGGGCACACGTGTTTCCACATGCAGGTCATGCCTCACGTCTGGTCTTCCTTGTGTTACTAGTCTAGCTGATCTTGTGGCATTTGTACAGGGTTACTTCAGCAAGGTGGAAACACAACAGTGATGGTCTCTAACTTAGAAAGATCTCTGGGACTCTGGTGCTGAAGTTTTTTGTACGTGTGTGTCAGGAAAGAAGTATAATGTATTCCCTGCCATGGGGATGGGAAGAAGGTGTCCCACCTTTGTGGGGAAGGGAGAAAGCATCTGATTGGCACACAGGGTTCAGAAGTGGCAGAGGCCCAAACCCACACTCACTGTGCCTTTTCACTGAGCTCTGGCCCCGCCTCCCTCACGCTGTGGGGACTATGGAAGCTGCAGGAGGAAGTCATGCTCCTTGCGCCCTTTGCTGTCCTGTGCCCCTGGGCTGAGGTCTGTCAGGTGGGTCTGGGCCCCAGCTGAAATCACATTCGTACTGAGCAGCTTGCTTAGCAGTTCCTCCTCAGGGCCTCTCCTCCTGTATGAAGTACTGGCTGGCATGACTGCAGCTCCTGTTGACCTACTGTTCGCAGAGGCATAGGAACAGATAGTGCCAGACTGCAGAACCCAAGGAAAGCTCTGGGTGATCTTTGCTATTGAGCAGCTGCTCCTTGTACCAGTCACTGTGGCAACTGGGCTGTGTTTATGAAAATGAACAAGGACCTCAAGCCTGCGGCATCCACACCATGGACAGAGCTCCCCCTGGAACTACATTGCTTGCCAGATTGCTAGGGCTAAACCCAAACAAAGATGTGCCAAACACAAGTAGCTGGGGAGTGTTCCACTCTGGGTGCACGCACTTTGGCCTGACTGCCTGAGCACCCTCCTTCCCCCAGCAGGACCAGGCCAGGGTGCGCTTATCGTGGTCATGTCAGAGACTGAAGCAGAGACTCCAGTTACTTGCGTGGGCAGTTTTCTGAGCACACTGCTTCATTGCCCAGGCCTGGCCTCTGGCTGTGGGGTTAGAAGGAAGCAGTTTAGTACCAAAGATCTGCCTTTCTGAAAATCTTACTTATAGGTCCTGCCTTTATGTAAACTGTGAATCTGTTTTTAGGTCTGCACCTTTAGAATGGACCCTTGTTTGCAACAACTGGATTTGGAATTTCCTTGGGTCCTTTGTGGTCCTTGTTTTCACAGAGATGGTCCTTTATGTCTGAAGCACGCTTGGTAGTTATAACTCCCCATGGGAAAATGGGGAGCCAATGACATCTATGAGCACATGAGCTTCCTTCGAGGGAACTGCTATGTTTTGGTGCTTCTGGCATTCTTAGGTTCTATGATTCCATGGCTGGACCCTTCTAGCACAAGTGTCCTTTGGCCTCACTCAGATGCTCACTGGGGCACTACACTGAGGTGCAGTTTGGTAAAAGTATAGTCTACATCAAATACTTGCAAAATTTTGGAGTTGGAAGGGCCCATAGAAATCATCAAACCACACTCCTTCCCTATGTTAAAGATGGGTAAGCCAAGGCTAAAGGTTGCTTGGCTAGTCTGGCGGAGCCAGAGCCAGTGCACAGTCTTCCGACACCATTCTGGAGCTTCGCTCCCTGTCCTGTGCCTTGTCCCTGTGAGTATGCTTGGGCTCTGGCCACAGTGTCCCGGTGCTGGAGGGAGAGCTGAGCATATTGAAAGGCTGGTATCAGTGCCAACAGAATAGAGATGCTCACAAACGTGACATCTGTTCAGAGAGAGAAGGACTCCTTCACATCCATTTAAGTTAGCCTTAGCTTTAAGTTTAAAACATCCATTCACTGTGTTGAAGGGGCCTTGAGGTCCCCTACCTGCTCTTCTTGATCAGTTAGATGTCAAGGGTTTGGGGCATAAGGAGGCCTGGGGACCTGGGGTGGGGGTGCTGCTGGTTGTAGCTGCAGTGAAAAGAACCATGGCTTAAACCAGAGCTCCTTCCTGGAAGACTTGGCCTGCCTCTGCCTCGGCAGTCCTTCACTCCCTAACTTCAGTGGTGTGTCCTGGGATTGGAACAGCTGCTGCCCCTCGTGCAGGTGAGCCATCCAGAGGGACTCTTCACTGTGGGGGAGGGAGTGGAGCTAAGTTCACTTCTCCTACTTCAGGACCCAGGCCTGTGCAGTGACTGGTATGGCCGCCACTGTTTGCTCACGATAATTCATTCTGAATGCTCTTGTTGGTAAACCAAACCAAATCAGTGGTAGTTTTCCTTTAACTGAGGATTTAAGTTAAAGTATAACCACAAATATCTAGTTGGTTTCCATTTATTTCAATGCTGAGCAATTGTACACTGGGCTATGGACTTGATACTTCCATCCTGTCTTGACTGAAATACCTGTACAAAATGTGAGTTTGCCACTTGGTAAACTCTTTTTCCTCTGGCTGGTTAATGTAGCTAAAATGTTGATGGGGTTGCTTGGTTATGTTTGAGAGTTTATGGGTCTGAATACTAGTACAGGTGAATCCTGTGCTTCACTCTGAGTAATTGTAATAAGAGCAGGAAGTAAACTTTCCTGGGTTTATTTTACAAGTCTCATGACATTCAGATTCTCTTGGGGAAGGGCTGAGGATGACGGTGGTTAGAGTATGTCCTGAGTGGATGGCATCAGGCTTTGAGAAACAGATCTCAGGGTCATCTGAAAGACCAGTACCTTGAACTAGATGTAGCCATTAGCCAAAACGAAGTTCTGGACAGTCTGAAGCTGAACAAGTTTCCCTGGTATCCATTCACAGTTAGGCAATGAGGTTATTAGCAAGTTGGCTGGGAGTCGATGTCTGCACTGTTCATAACTTACTTGTATTCTGGAAGGGGGTCAGAGAAACTGAAGAGATTTATTCATTCAGTGAGCAGTGAGTAACAACAGCCTTAGCTGCAAAACCAGCTCCTTTCAGCTTGTTGGTGACATGGGCTGTTATTGTTGTCAACAGATTGGTTTGAAAGTGGACCTGGTGGAGTTAGGGCTTTGTTCCTCTCTGTTCAACACTCAGATGTTTTCTCCTATTTTCCTGTAGTAATTCAGTAAACATTTATCAGGTGCCTACTTTATGCCAGAGACCATATTATCACAACCAGTAACTTAGCTAATAAATGATCTCATGTAGCAGGCATACAAAGATGCCTTAAGAAGAGGGGATAATTGGGATCTTCTGTGTTTCTCCTGCTCATCCTTTGGTGCCTTCACACCAAGGAAAGGAAATGGAAGTCAGCTTAAATTTGTTTACTTTGGTAACAGCAGTCTTAGAAAAGGTTTGGAGAAGGAAATTGAAACTATTGAGAAAGGAGGTTTGGGGATTATTTCTGGAGTTTTCTTACTCCTTCTAGCCTAGGGACTGTGTCTCAGTTACCACTGATAATGGATCCTTTTTATGTTTAACTGGCTTGTCAGTAAGTCAGTGACACATGCTGAGAATAGAAACCAGCACCACTGCGTGCTGTAATCGCCAGTCCCTACATGCCCCACTGGTTCTGTTGTTATGATTGTTGCTACGATGCTTAACATCAAAGGCCAGCCATTTGCCTGGCGCTTTACACCACACCTACAGGGTCCTGCCCCAAGCAGTTATCTTCCCTAGAATCCCAGGACCTTTTCCACATCGGCACCGCAGGAAGTGGTAGAGAGGAAGCGACAGGAACCTTCCCTTGGTAAACGTGGTCCTTGCTTGAATCAATAAAGGGAGCTGTGTTCCATCTGTTTTAATGGGGAAGGCCTTTATTTAGGTAAATGTGGGGTGTTTTTTCTGTTAAATTCTGCTTTTTAAAATATTTAGGGTTGAGTGTAACAAGAGCAGACTAAGAACTCTATCCACTATTTACTGTTCTTTCAGAATTGTGTGACTTGCAACAGTTGACTACATACTAGGCTCTGAGGGAGGAAACGAAACAGAGATTTAGTCTCTAGTCTCTGCTCTGTAGGTGCTTCCTGACCAGTGAGGGAAGAGAAAACATCAGGTGGCAATGTCAGGAGCTTTTGAACTTAATGGTGGACAGGAAAATGGAAGCTTGACTAATTTCATTCAATTCTTAGGTTATTTTGTCTCCCCACTTTCTGGCCATATAGCCATCTTAACTGAAGATGGGTCTGCTGATAGAGATGAAGAACAGAGAGTCTATGGGAATTCAGAGAGAGAGGATTTTCAATGGGGAGGATTTGGGAAAGTTAATAAGGAAGGTACAACTTCAAATGAGCCCCGAAAGATGGATTTTGATATGCAGAGATATTGTTATACACTGGCGCTAAAGGGGTTTGACTTGACTTCTGACCTTGAAGACTGTGAGGAGGCTGGAAAAGGAAGGCTGAGTCTGGGAAAGTCACAGTAAGATTCTCTATTTTGTAATGCTTTGCTATTCCCAACCTACCACAGGCATGGGAAGATATTAAAAATGTGTTCCATCTGGCAGTAGAAGAATATGAATATGTTTGTCTGTCTGTCTGTCTATTATCTCTCCAAACTCTAAGTCCTCTAGACTGGAGAAAGGAAGCTTCTCTTATCTTCCTACTCTGTGATGTGGGAACAGTCACACAAGTCACATCATTGCCAAGGTCCCACTTAGGAGACTGCTTGATCTCGTTGGGACCAGCCACCTGACGGCACTTTACAGAGTGTGCTTGCTCACTTTTCTTCTTTACTACATGTTCATAAAATATTAGGGCTGGAAGCTTTCAAAATAGTGAAACAATAGGCTTTGTTTTTCAGATCAGAATTGATCTTGAGACGCAAAGTGTCGCCTGGTTAATACTAACAATGATAAAAGCGAACATATGTTGAGCACTTAGTATGTGTCATGTAATCCCTGTGACAGCCTTGCAAATGAGAAAACTGAGGTAAAGTCTTATGCGGTACATGGCAGAACTAGGAGTCAAAGGAAGGTCTTCTCAGTACAGCAACCTCCAAGCCCAGGTGAGACCCCAGGTGTGCAGGGGCACACAACCACAGAGAAGGAGGAAGGTAGGCCAAAGTCCTCAAGGGCAGGCCAGGCTGTTGTCATGTGGGTGAGTAGATCAGGGTTCTCTGCCAACTAGAGAGACGCTAGGGTGGTTGCTTTTTTGAACTACCTTCTGGTGCTGTCTCCAAATAAGACATCCACAGCAGAAAACTAATCAACCAGTACTGGCTTTAATCAGAATTCCTTGTATAATAAATTAAGGTACATGTTTTTAATTTGTTATTCTACAAATAAAGCTTATACAAGTTATACTTAAACTACATTTGCATGGTAAGAGTTCAGAAATGTGGAAAGAGCAAAGTCACAGTGGGAACTGACCCCACTTGAGGGCCACCGCCTCCTTTAGGTAAGAACTATTTGCAGTTAGAATTATGTATTCAGTCCTGTTTCTATGCACTTAGGTACATACACACATAGCTTTAGGGAGCTAATAAATTGTATCATTCTTTATGTATTTTTCTGCAATTTTTAAAAAAGCTAAACAATATGTCATTAAAATATTTGTCAGTATGAATAGCACTGTTTTAACTGCAGTGTATTATATTTCATGGTACAGATGGGCCCTTATTAATATTTAGGTTATTTCTAGTATTTCAGTGTTGTAAATACTATTGCAGTTAACACCGGTGAGTGTAACACTAATACCTTTACAGTTATGCTGTGAAGTTACAGTGTAATATGGTTGGTGTATTTACAGTGGTACCAATTACAATGTGGTATAATTACAATTATGGTATTATGCCTTTACAGAGATGTTGGGTACTTCAGTTGCTACCCAAAGCTAGTTGAGAAGATTGCAAAAGGTTCAAAATGTTCCTATTGGCCTTTATTATTGAATGATTATACCCTCTAAAAAGTGTTAATTGAGCATTATGATTGCTTTCTATGTGAAAGGTTAGTAAATACTTAATATGTGTTGTGTACTTTCTTATGTATTATCTCATTTAAATCTTTTAACAGTCCCATGAAAAATGTGCTATTATGCACCATTTATCTGAAACTAAGACTGAAAAGATTGTGACTTGCATTAAGTGACATGGTTTCTGAGAAGCCAGTTCAAAAACTGAATGTTTGTCTTCTGATTACCAATTCAGTATCTCTTTCCCCATTGTTCTAAAGCTGGTCTGTTCTCTTCTTAAGGACTCTAAGGAGAGAAATTATAGAAGGTAAATAAAATGTCTTTGAAGTAATGGAATTGTAGCATGAATGGGGAAAGGGAGAGCAGGTCTCCTCTAGACTGAGGGCTGGGAGTTGGGAGGCTCCTACCCCTGTCCTCAGGCCTAGAGGTGTGGTGCATGACTGCAGGAGGCTGTGGTATAGTGGCTGTGCTGAGAGCCCTTGGTGCCCTGACAGCAATGTCCTGCCATTGTAAGCTGTAGATTTAGTATCATGCAAAGAAAAATAAATCACCACCAGGAAAGGCTGGATGTTCAGATGCAGCTGACTCCTGGAGTCTCTCTTTCCCACCAGGGGAACAGCTCTCAGTGGATGAATTGTCTCAGCTTCCTTTGAGTTTTGATTTCTATGTGGATCAAAGGGTTATTTTCAGCCTGTGGGATGGCTGAACTCTTTGAGAAGTGGCCCAGTGGAGTGGGGTGATGGTAAGGATTAAGGGCTGTTTCAAGCTCTTCCTGGCCCCTGTATTTGTAGGCCCCTAAACTATGTGTGAGCAGCCTTTCCTCTCAGAGGCAGAATTTAAACAATTTGTAAAGGGGAATCAGTTCTATTCTCTGGCAAAATGATCTGTGTCCATGCATCATAGGAGGATCCAGTCGGCAGTAAAATAATCTAAAATAATCAAGGGTTTAAAAATCAGTCATCAAGTGTATTTGAGGAAGAAATCTAAGAAAAATCTAAAAACAAAACACAAACCCATTATAGAGTAATGGTGTTCTTATAAGGAATATGTCAGCATTTTTAACAGGTGTGTGCTTATTTAAAAGTCAAAAGCACAAATGTAGTCAATGTTTACATTAAACCTCCCACTTCTAAAACACACACGCAAAAAGGTCCCACTTGTGTATGTGTAATTACATCTCTGAATTTTCCCTTGGTCCCCTTTTTTCCCTCCTCCCCCAAACTCGTATTTTGGTTACCTCCCCAAAGGTACATGAGATATATGAGGTAACATACTCGGTCCACTCACACCTCTCTTGAGTAGTATCGAAATCGTAATGTTTTGAAACACCAGGGACACAGGTCTGCTGGGAATCCTGAATGCCGGTTTCCAGCCGCAACTGTGCTGGAAGGAAAACAGAAAACAATGAGGCATGTGCAGAGTCAGCTTTTTGTGTCTCAGCTCAGCAGTTTTCCTGCTGTCCTAAACTTTCCTTAAAAAAAAAAAAAAAAAACTCAGGGAAAAGAGGAAATGAGCCAGTTAAAAAAAAATTAATAGTAAAGAGTGAAAATATAAAATAGCAGCTAGGGCTGTGGGGACACTTAGGAAAAAATAAAAACACTGGTAAGAAATCTCATTGTACTTTGATCGTAAGGACTCTCATGTGTGTGTGTAGCACAGTGCACATGGCACCACACGTGAGTGCCAACTTAGCCGTGGGTTTTTGTGGTAGTATGGCACCAGCTCTATTTGGTTGTCATGAAGCATGGGTTTTACTATTGTTTCTGCTGCCCACTTGCTGTGGAGCCTTGGAAATGTCACTTTATTTAGAGTAAATAATTTCATTTAACAAATATTTGTTGAGTGTTTATTATGTGCAAGGCCCTATTGAGGTGCTGTGGAGGACTGATAAGAAGATGCTTTCTCTGACTTTAAGGTGCTCTGATGCTGGGAGAATCAAGAAGATAGTGCTCAGCTCTGCAGCTTGCTGCTGAGGTGTGTGCCCATCAGGGACAGAGCCAGCCCTGCTGCAGGGGTCAGAGGGAAAGGGAGAGGTATGTCTAGCTGGCAGAGGCTTCAGAGAGCATGTGAGGACCACACGGTGGCCTTTAAAGGCCCGTGGGCTTGCAGCACTTAGAGACCAGGAGTGAAGATCAGGTGCTGGAGCTGGGGAAGTTCCAGGCCTGTGGGTGACCAGGCCCTGGAAGAAAGCAGGGCTCTGCTGTGGTAGGTGTTCACTGCCTTCAGTTTCTCTGGGCCTCAGTGTTCTCATCTGCAGAAAAGACAGCTGAGATTTCCTTTTGTTTCAACGTGCCAAAGAAAGAAAGAAAGAGAATATTATGTTTGCGGGGTAGGCATGAGAATTGCGAAGGGTCTTCCTGCTTGAAAACAATTAAGTTTTTAGCCCTTTATGAAAAGTAGACATCAAGAAGCTTTCCTTTTTTTTTTCTTTTCCCCTTTCTTATTTTCCTCTTTTAGCCCCATTATCACTAAGATACTATTTACTGAAGGAAGGACTTGTGGGAACTTATTGGTAAATAGGAAAAGAACCAACTAGGTAGTTATGTCAAGTCTTTTTCATGAGTCGTGCAGGAATCCCAATTTACATACTGTAGTTTAAATTGAAAGCTTTGTTAGTGAAGTATTAATTCAGACATTTGTATTTATATCTATAAAAGGAGAAAAGCTAAGACAGAGGGAGATGGGAACATCAAGTATATTCACATTTTTTCCCCATTACCATTAGCATCCTTCAGAAAGTTCTGATGAAAACTGAAGGCCCTTTCCAGTTCTTGGTGTACTTGCCTCAGTGGACCAAGTCAAGGCTGAGCTGGGGGCCACCTTCCAGAAAGCACAGACTTCCTTTCTGATTGGAAATAATCTGTTTTTTGTTTGACCTTTAGAATATTCATGGCCTTGCTAGAGCACATGGGCCAATATTTGTCCTGGCAAGGCCAGGACAGTGTAAGATTGGTGTCCACGGAGAGTGCTTCACAAGCAGTTAAAAGTAGTGGGGGGAAGGTGACTATAGTTATGCAGATGTTTGCATCCTTTCCGGCTTAACAATCAAGGGGGTGATTTCTAACAGGTGGCATTTGAAAACAAACACTGTTGCAGTTCCTATTTGTCTAAACCTTTGAGAACTTTGCCACATTCAGGGTGTTCTTTTGCAAGTAATCTTGTCATGAAGAGGGGATTACATCTCATTTATTACACTGTGCTAATACCTGTAGTCTTCTCCTAGAGAATGTTAGATACAGACATAGGAATGCACAATTTCCATGTCTTTTGAACAATGTGTTCTTTATGATGCTTTGTAAAAATACTGTCAGATGGCTAGGGATTTGCATTAACATACTAAGCTAGCTGGGGTTAGGCCCCATGGTAGCTTTTTTTAATCAGGCCAGAGCCAGAGTCCAAAGCCTAAGGTAGAGTTAAAAGCTACTGATCTTATTTCAGAGAAAATACATAACTGGAGTTCTTGTTCTGTGCTGGGTTCTCGGGTTCTTAGTGAGGGCAGTAATTATCGCAACTTAGGGCCACAGTTGGGTGCTGTCAGACATGTAGTTGCAGAGGTGATAAATGGTAAGGTCCTCAGAGGTTAGATGAATTCATATGTGGTGACTTGAAAATGTTTTCTTCAATAAGAATATTCATTATACGGGAGTAATGGAAAATAATCAGATCCTTGTATAATTTAAATCCTGTATTAATTTAGGGGAAGAAAGCAAAATCAGTATTTTTATTCTGCTTATGTAAAGGGATATAAAAGAATGCATGTAATTAAATTTCTTAATGCTTCATTTCACTTTGATGTGCTCCCACTAGGTAAAGCTATACTTAAATGTTAAAGTTTATATGTGACTGTAAAGTTTCAGCCGAGTCCCATAGATGGGAACCACAGTCTCCAGTGATTTTCAAAATACAGTCCCTGAACGATGAGGAGACCGTAGGACTGAAACAGGTGGTGTGCTCTATTTAACTGGATATTTGGGGGGCCAGGAAGAATCCGACACAGTCTAATCACTGTCAGGAGTGATTCTGACAGCCCATTTTGCTGGCTGTTAGTTGTATGTATGTTTGTCGTTCAGTTGCTCAATTAAACAAGGGAAATGTCTGATAAAAAAAGAACAGATATAAAAGAATATGAGTGAAGCTCAAGAGTTAGGTATGAAAAATAATTGAGAAAAATGAGTAGAAAGAAAGAAAAATAGATGTTTTGATAATCTTTGTCAAATGTTTTCTCAAAGATCAGTTGCAGATTTAAAGTCTCATGTGGATGTAGGCTCTTGCCCACAGGAGCTTCCCAATAGGAATTCAGCCTTGAGTTGAACCTTGAGATACGTTCTTTTCTTTTCTTCTTTTAATTACTAAGCAACCAATTTGTTGTAGTTTGTTGATTTATTTTCTCCTCTTACTCCTTCTATTGCATGAGTGCTGTTTATTCTGGAATGCTGGGCATCCACATGTAGAATTAGGATTTGCCTGCCACTGTTCTAACCAGGAATGGAGAAAATCTGACCCGATATTTCAATTCATAAGTTTAAGTGGGCTCAGAGGGGTTCTAATCCACAGTTACTTGCTCGAAGTTCCAATCTCTAAAGTCCCCATCTCTTTACATAAGCAATACACCAGTTCTCACAGTGGACACTCTCCACTCTGTCCTTTCTTGGCCTTCTTTCTTCAGGTGTTGAGGAAGGGTCTGATCAGAGCCAGCTTCTTTCCTCTTCAGTGGACTTTATAACAAAGCATTAAAGTCCATACTTTTTGTTAGGCAAATCCAGTTTATGAATTCTTTTATAGGTATCTCACTTTTAGACTTAGAGAATTCTTTGCTGTCCATTACTTTAGGTCATTTTAGCGTGGTAGGTAGTATCAGCCCCTGTTTACGGGGATGGAACTAAGTGAAGTGGCCCAGTCAGGCAGCTGGTTAGTGGCAGAGCTGAGAGGCGAGCCCAGGTCTTCTGACTTTTAAGCTCAGCCTTCTTTCTTCTGTGTTCCTAAGATCTGTTATGCCATGTTGTGAACTTCTTTTTGGAGGGGGAAGAAAAGAATGGTGAAGAGAAAGGAGGTTCTTTCTATTGATTCCCTTATATAGTTATTGGTAATATCTTTATAGTCGTATAAAGATTCCTGATTTAATAAAAAGAACACAAACTTCCAAATGCGTGATCTCATTTGTTTTCCCAACAATCCTGGGGATTAGGTAGGACAAGTATTATCCCTATTTTAAAGATGAGAAAACCGAGGCCCCGGGAAGTGGTGTATTATTAGTGGAATTGGAACCATAGCTCAGATGGGGTTGGACCAAGACTAAAGTAAATGAGATTTAAGGTGGGCTTTTCCTTTCTGTAAAATATATGGAGCCCCTATTGGGTGTCAGCTGCTGTGTTAGATGTTGTAGATTCAGAAAAACCTCTTTTTAAAATTGATCAGGATAGTAAAGTTTGGGAGGCTATGGGAGTGAACTTTGTTTAAGGAGATCATTTTTTTAGTGTGGAGGAGGTGGTGAATTTGGAAGACGTTATGTTATAAAACTGCAGCCAGAAACATGTTTACTTTTTTGAGGGCCTGTTTTATTTGCTGGTTTATTCACTCCTATGTGTTAGGATAGAAAAATAAATATAGTTCTGTTTTGGCTCCCTGAAATAGTTTTTATATTTTCTGGAATTTCCTCACTTATTGTCTTTAATATTCCAAAGTTTTATTATGACTCATTTTGGCCCTACAATAATAGAAGTAGTAGGTGTAGGCCTGTTTGAAGGGGCTTGTAAAGTAATTTGGGAGAAAAATATTTTTGAAGCCTGTAAATGTTAATTTTTTTCTTTGTCTTAAGATTGTTTTACGGGTGTCAGTTCTGCATATATTTCAGATGGGAGAGGATGAAAATTTAGGAGTTAAAAGAGCATGGCTTAATATTTTTTTTCTTTGGCTCAAATACCTAGTTTTACCATAAACTACTGAAAGTTTCCTGTTCTTGTTTGATAAAAAAGTGCACTTCCATTCATTGTTTCCATGCAACTTCCTATACTTTTTACAGTAAAAAAAGTTGAAATCTAGGATAAATTATGAGTTATCTCTGGGGCAAAGAAACTCTATTTCATCTCAGAAAAGAGCTCAAGAGAGTGTCTCCTTGAGCCTGGGAAACTGCAGTGGTCCTCAGTCTGTGCCCTTCCTTCCACGACTGTGGTTGGCAGGATGCAGTCTGACCCTTACTTCTAGGCTAACATGAGAAGGCAGGGAAGACTCCACATCATGACTTGGTTTTAGAAAGCTGCAGAGGGGGTCACTGTACTGTAGAGAGGCTCTTGAGGCTCTTGTTTTCTATGTGAAATGTCACTGTCTGGCATCCGGCCCATCTTGCATTGTGTGGTCCTCATTAGATCATCTGCACTTACCTGGTTCAGGGGCCACTGGTAGGAGGGTCTGCTCTCCATGATGGTGTCTGCTAGCACTCATGGGAGAGTGACGATGGAAAGCAATGGTGGTGACACATCTTATTGAAGAACTATGGTGGAAGAATGTGCAAGTGATGCTAAGATCATAATTAATCTGGCACTTGCAGGTTAAATATCTCTTCATCCTGAATAGAGACACAGGGGCAGGAGAGATACCATGAGCCTTTTATACATGCACACCTGAGACCTAGTCATGTATTTACTTGCTTCTCTTCTTGAAAAGATAACATTTCTAAAAATGCCTGAAGCCCTAGAGCAATAGGATAGTATGGCTTTTCACACAGTTTGTGTGTGAACTAAATTCCCAAAAGTTTACCCTTCTTAGGTATAGGCTTCACCTTCTTGGATGACTTGCCATTCAAATTAGATTAGTATGGACAGTATTGCTAATACTGTTGCTAATATTGTCACAACTATTGCTGTACAGTGGCAGTTTTACAGCAGGTTTGTGCATCTGGAGCCCATGAAGACAGCCAAAATATGTGGTGAGGTACAAGGAAAATAGCTGCCAAAGTCCATCTAGGTCCATAGGTGGGATGGCCCTCATGTGGAACTTGTTGGCTTTGAAGGGAGTGTAAAAGATAGCACGTGATGGGTTTGAGGCAGAGACACAGGCCTGTGTCCAGGGTTGAAAAAAGGAAGTATAGAAAGTACAGGCAGAACTATAAGACAGACTATAGGACCATTTGAAGTAGTGGTAAAAATCAAAGTACTGTACCAAGTTCAATGACTTGTAATTAGCACTCATGATGATGCTCCTAAGTCCTCAAAAAAACTTAAAAAGTGATATTCATGATGCTTAAAATATTGAAGACAGCCAGGAAGTCATTATGCATGTAGTATGTTTTAGTTAGAGTTTCCTTAAAAATGACTAAAGTCTCTTTCTTGAAAGAAGTCAAGCCTTAGTTATGGGGAAGATTTGCTTAGATGAGATATCTCAGTACCAGTTGAATAAGTGAGGCATTTGTTGTGAGGTGGTAAGTTGGTTCTCTGGACCAGATGAAGGAAGGCTGGGAGGAAGGGAGTCTGAGGCAAAATGCTGAGCAGAGGAATTAATTACTCCTTTAAATAATGGATTAGTGTAGCTGTGGTACATTTTTCTGTGAAAATCTTGAAACAAAGCCCTTTTTGTTTTAGGAATTGGCATGCAAAGGGTTTTATTCTCAAATCGACCATTTCAAAGTATTAGAGCTGGTCTCCGTGTGAGAAAAGGTGAATTCTCTCTGGCAGAGTGGTTTCCCAAGGTACACTTGGGAGGAGAAGAGAGGAGCTAGTTGATCCAGAGTGGAAAAACACTGAAGAAAAGCTTTTCCCAAAATAATACACAGATTTCAGAAAAACTGGAATTGCTTTGATTGAATATGACAAACTTAAAAAAAAGAGTTGAGCTTTGAAATGTCATATGCCACATCTGTTTTGAAAGATTGCTTTGTCAAATACAGATGTGTGTTTATAGTACTTTACTGTGTGTGAGGTTTTGTAATGAGTAGGCTCAGTAGATGTGTTTTGGAACAGGTATGTCACGTTATCCCAGTTTTAAGTTTTTTAGGAAGAATTTATTAAACAACTGTATAATAATTTGTCTTTAGATTGAACACAATTTGATTAAATCAAATCCCCTTACCTTCAATCCTTTAATTAAACTGAACTGATATCTCTGTTTAGATTTTATTCTCTCAGGAGTTTGTTGATCAAGCATGGCAAAATCCAAAATTTTTGACTTATTACATAGCATTTTTAAAAACTGAGATCACAAAATCCCCAAGTGCCTTTAGCAAACTAATGCCACTTTATTTTTTGCCTTCATACCTACATTAATGCAAATTATTCATTTAAATAGTTAAAATAAAATCTTCCAATTCTAGAATAGGAGTTTTGTGCATACTATAGAGGATTGCTTGGAACCCTGAGTGAAATTCACTGTAGAGTGTATTTCCTGTATTTTTAATGAGGTCATATAAGGAAAGTTATGCACTAATGCTTTTTTGTAAAATGACTTGAAATCACTGTTCTCTTGCATTAATATAAGCCTCTAAAGTTCAGACCTAGGAAAATTTTCTTCTTACTCAGCTGATTTGTTTCCTTTTTATGGGATCTTGTAAGCATCACATTTTCTCTTTTACCTTGGCTGCTGGGAAACTCAGAGCTTGGTTTGGTGCTCAAATGTAGTAGTTTACTTTAGCTATGTTCTGTGATAAGATTTCTTTTTTGTCATAGCCATGTTTTAATTCATTGGCAGCTGAAGTGGATTTTCTGGGCCTGTTTTTTGTTTATTTTTTTGTTATGAGGCTCTGAATTTCCTTTCTAGAAGTGTATAAATAATAAAGGAACATATATAGCATGACATTTTGGTTGGGTCAGCAATTTCCTAGGAGTAGAACCCCCTAAAACTGGGATGCTTTGCACCTAGAAGCCATGGCTGAACTTTGCCTGAATATCAGGAAGGATTGGAAGGAAAGGCCTTGTCACCAACTACTTCATTAGAGGTCTCTTAAATCCTCAGGCTGACCGTAAGGGCATTCAACTATATGGAGCCAAAGTTCCTTTAAACTTTAACACTCTGTGATTCATAACATTAAAGGAGACTGGGATGAGTTAAAAATTATCTTTTTTTTTAGAACACATTCCATAGTTGGAGAGATGGTAATAATAATTATAGTTATATGATTATAAAAATGAATTAATCTTAAGAACAGTCTGAGGGGCAGACACTATTGTTATTTCCATTGTAGATGAAGAATTAGACACGGGTTCCAGAGCTAAAATGAGGTGAGGCTGAGATAGAAACTTAGGAGCCTGGCTCCATGGTCACATATAGTCAGGGTTTTGGTTGTTTTGAGGAATTCATCTCTCAACAAGTCTTTGTGAACACCTGCCACATTCTAGGCCCTGAGCCAAGCACCAGGACAGATACGAGGATAGGCAAAAGGAGCATGGTCATTGTCTTCATGGGGCTGCCAGCTAAGTAGAAGACACACAAACACATGCACAAATAGATGTAACAATAGACTTGTAACTAAAAGCTCATAAGGTTGTAAAAGTAAAGTATAATAGGTATAATAGGCTTATGGGATTTCTGCATTGTATCAGGCACAAAACTGTGCTTCTGAGGCAGGGCTACTTAGCTGGGCACAATCTTCTCTTTCCAAGGCCCAGTGTTCCATGGTCTACCCTAAGTAGTCCTGTCAGCGGCAGTGCTTGATTGGCCCATAACTGCTGCAAACTCTGGAATCACCAGCTCCATAGATCCTCCTCAGCCTTTTCGCTTCACTGTGAAAGGAGCAAGGAGCACACACATGAGTCAGCTGCTCACAGGTTTCTCTGCAAACCATCAACTGTTTCCCTTCTAACAGAGGCACCTGAGCAGTGAGTAGCTAGCTAGTTTGATGAGGAAGGAATATGGTTTAGTATTGTAATTGGATTTGATATAGACTCTGGTGCTTGGTAACTTGGCATTCATGTGAAGCACTTCCTTCATTCCTTTGACAACCGATTGTTGAATGCCCTGATTAAATATAAAACCCTTAAACATATTTCAGCTCATGGCCCAGTTTGCATGCATGGCTATAATTAGTAACAGTTCACATGGCCAAGCCAAACGTTGGTAGATTTTGCTTCCTTAATCTTTTGTCTCCTATGTATCATCAGGACAGGTGGTTACAGGCTGTGATTCAACTCCCAATAGTTGTTTTTTCCACTTCCATCTTTCCTGACCATCCCTGGCTATTAGACCTTCTTGTCTGTCACTTACCCAGACCCTGTACCCCAGCTGTAACGGAGGGCTTATGTCCCAGAGAATGCCTGATGCAGTGTTTTCCACCTTGTTGTTTCTGTGCACATCCCTACCTCTGTTTCTCCCATCTTTTTTCTTTCTTACTAGATACCAGACTGCTAGAGATAAAAAAGAGAAAAT
Source organism: Manis javanica (assembly GCF_040802235.1). NCBI lineage: Eukaryota > Metazoa > Chordata > Mammalia > Pholidota > Manidae > Manis > Manis javanica. The sequence goes on along the minus strand of NC_133159.1, from coordinate 77,634,147 downwards.
TAGTTTAGTGCTATCTTAGGTACAAGTCATGTCTGAGAGAGGAGCAAGTTTGGTGATGTTATCCCTCAGAGTTAATGAGGGGCAGCTTTCCAGCCTTGCAAATCTCACTTTGCCACAAAATATTACGTTAGTAGGAATTAAATTACAATCTTTATTGGTTACATGGCTGAATTGCATTTGATGTCATGAATCCAGATCAATTGTACTTTTAATAAAAATGTGTCCTCCCTTTAATTATTTTGTGTCTCTCAAACTCACCTGGCAGAAGAAAACAGATTCCATTTTCCTCCATCCTCCAACTCTTCAGATTTGTTCTCGGTCTCTGTGCTGAGCCATTTAGGCAAAAAACCCCATAAATTCTCATCTCCCCATAAATGAATACTGTAGCCAGTGTCCCCTTCATCCCCAGTTTCCTTTAGCTCTTCTCAGAAGAACAGGACCAAGTACACCACCTGTGAGATTGAAAGTAGAAAAGAAAGTTGGCCAAGATGGTGCCATGTTACTCCTTTTGGATTGTGAGAATTTTCTGGGGGCATAAACATGGACTGTTCTCACTTTTGGGAGTAGTAGTTCCAGAATGTGCTCAAAGAACAGGAATTTTTACTCTAATACTGTACATAGTTTTATTTCAAATCTTCCCAGTGTAATTGTTATGGATAATTTGTGGGGAGGAATGGCTAGGCAGTAGTATAAGAACATCTTATCTTAGATATTTTTGTTAATCATGCTGAAAGCTCATAAAGAAAACATTTTTTTCAATGGAGAAAATATTTTCATTCATTTATTTCTCCTTCCCCCAGGGGACTTTATGTCTCTAATAGTACTTGAAATTTGTAAAACATATGCATGCATAGTGTCTCGTTCTATCTTAGTCAAGCCTGTCATAAAGTAAGAGAAAGATGAGAAGCCAAAAGACAGGGTCAGACTGGAGTCAGTGGCAGATCTGGATTTAAAACACAAGCCTTTGACTTGTGCTCATTTAAATTTTCTTTTCATGTCTGCGAATTTGTTTTAAAATTGCTTCTGTTATTCTAGGAGAAAACTGTCATCCTCTCTACTTAAAGTGGTGACTGAAAATGCTTGTGTACAGAAATGGTAGGGTCTTGGTCAGAGTTCTGGTCCAGGGCTCCTCCTATACCAGTGTCTAATACAAGGGCTCTTCTCTGGAGTACCCAGTAGTGACTTCTGGGACATGGTCTGTGCTACCTTTTCACTTCAGGTTATAAAGAGACACAAAATGAAACAATCCCACTTCTCACAGAGATGCATCAATCCCCTCTGATACTTCTTGGTTGGATATGGGAAGAGCAAGTGCCCTTTATAATAAACTTGGCATTTGCCAACACTTTGAGAATTTAGATTCTTATAGAAGCTCTGTCCGTTGTTTCCTTTTGAACTTTTAAAAACACAACTTGAACACAGGGCATTCTTCAACATGGTTGCACGATGGTTTCAACACAACAGTATATAAATATGCACTGGCTTTTGGCCCAACAAGTTGGCAGTTGACTTCTTGGAAGAGAGAGTTGGTTTGTCAAGAGGAAGGTTTACATTTAGATATTCATGTAGAGGATGAAAGAAACTATGATAAGATATGCCTAAGCAGTTGTGCTGTAGAAAAATCTGGCGGTTTTTCCTTAGAAATCCACATTACAGGTTTGAGGTCACTATGCATTCTTCTGCCTGTCTTTTTCCTACCAAAGATAAACTTGAGCCTTAAGCCAAGTTTTCATGTTGAAAAACCCAGGTGGTGGCTGTGGTGGAAGGGCCCCCTTTGGATTTTAATGGTGGTACGTTCTGCAGCTCCATCCCCACGGGGTTGTAGCTCTATCCAGTGAGTTGTAATCTGAGATGGTATAAACATGAGCATGTGTTGTGCACACTGAAGGCCCTCTCGAGCTCAGGGCCTTCCAAGTGTTTTTTCTTGGAGCTTTGTTTTTGCATCATATCATGGTGTTTGTCACATTCCCCCTCTTGTAAAGCTCAATTAAAGCCAGGCTGTGCTGTTGGCTGAGAAATCATTTTAGGTGCCCTTTCTTAGGGATTGTTGCATCCCGAGGGGGTAGAAGGAATTTCAAAGGGCAGAATAGATCTTGCAGTGCCCAGTCCCACAATCTGTGGGAGTTTGTCACACTTCGCAGCTGACAGCATTGCAGAATTCCCTATGGGACAATAACTGAAACTCTCATTAGCCAATGGTGTTGTTGGAATAAAATCTCCCCACTGCAGTGTCTTGGTCTCAGGCTATAATGTTACCCCTTGATTCCCTCTGAATCTTTACCACTTTTATTACCACTGAACACACGCTCCTCATTAGTACCCTGGGTGATACGGGGAATCAGTGTGCTGGAAATTATGTGGAATAGGTACCAGATGTTTGCATCAACTTGGTATGCATTGGTATTTAGAATGCTCAAGAATCACATTTATTAAATGTGAAAATTACTTACAATACCTTCCTCCAAACAATGCTCCCTCACCCCCATATTTTACTCCTTGCTGCTTGAGGTGTGATGTTAATTTCTTTTGGGACAGATTAAATTTAAAGGGTGTGCAGCAAATACATCTGTTCCCAAATACTTTGTCTGTATTCTGTCAAGTCTTAGGGCTGGCCCACAGCCAGCATGATGTGGGGGTTCTGTAACTGCGATCGGAATGCTGTGTTGTAGCTGAAGGACATAATGAAAGGGTGAGTCCATTTGCATTTTTTTCTGTAAGTGGAACTGGGAATTTAGACATTGATGTTACAGCCAGATCTTAGGAACATTTCCCATGTGTGCAGATAAGCAAGCATTAGCGAAAAAGAGGAAGAGACATTTGGTAAAATGAGAAATGGTCTGTGCCTTCTCATTAAGGTTATGAAGGCTTTTAAGTCAACCAAAAGGTTGCAAGTGTGAACTAAGCAGTTTATTTTATTTTATCAGACATGTGTTAGTATTTGTGTTCGGCCAGTACATCTGTGCATCAAGGCCTGTGGTGAAGGGCTGGCAACTGCAGAGGAGAATAAGGCGGTGCCTTATCACGGGAAGAGCACGGATTCGGAGTCCGAGAGACCCAGGTTCGAAGTCCACCCTGTCAGTTACTAGTGGCGTGTGGCCTTTGGAAAGTTACTTAACCTCTCTGAGTCCAGTTTCCTTCACTCTAAAATGGGGGTTTTAACACTGTCTTTACAGTGGTGTTAAAAACAATATGTGCACAGCATGTGGCCCAGAGAAAGGTGTATGCTAAGAGTGGGCATGAAGAATTCCACCCTGACTTATGAGGAGGTGGAGGCCCATGGGACCAGCACAGGCATTGTGGTGCTGCCCAGGTGGCCAGCTGATGAACAAATGGAGGCCCTGCTTTGTGAAGGAGGCCGCTTGGTCTGGGCTACATGGTGAGTTTCTCACCTCAGAGTTTACTTGAATCTGGCTGTCTTCAGGTCAGTAAATGTTTGTAGTAAATAGAAGTAGCATCTTGTGGGTGAATAGAGATCCTGTGTCTGTCCTGGTGGCTAAGGAGGGTGTTCCAAGCAGGAAAAGCTGAGTCTGATTTCAGGTCAGAAAGGAGGAGGATAAGTCAGACAAAACACAGCACCTAGCGAGGTTCTGAGGAAATCAGATTGCTTGAGTAGCCAGTGGAGAAGGATCAAACTCAGTTCATGCTTTGAGGCCAAGGGAAAGTTAAGATTTCTTTGGGAATTAGACCCAAAGAATCCCAGACAGGGCATGGACTAGATTCCTGGAATAAACAGAAGAATCCAGCTTTGTAGGCACAGTGAAGAATGTCTCTGGAGGTGAACTTGTATATGGGTCGTGTCGGGAAGAGCTTTACTGAAATATGTACCCAGCTCTGGGGTTTGCAACAATTTACATATAGTGGGAATTGTATCTGGTCTACCCACTTTCTTCTAGTGAGGCTTCAGACATAGTACCTGTAACCTGCCTTTTCACTGTATAGTATGGGGCAATGCCAACAGGAGTGTGTGCCTACGGTGCTGGTGCTTTCAGCAAGCCTGTCCTTCCACAGGCCTGTGCTCTGGCTGACCCTACTGTGGGACGGCTAACTGTGCCGAGTGGCGCCAGCACCTGTACATGGTGTGCACTTGCCTCTTAAGTGTGGGGAGGAGATTGCTCAGGGAGGGAAGGGCTGGGGGTTCCAGCCTTGGGGGACTGCCAGGGAGAGCCTACACCAGCAGCTCCAGAGCTCACAGGTCACCGCGAAAGTGAGCAGCTGGGTCACACAGGTTTTTGGAGCACGTTTTCCTCGTTTCCAAGCCTTTGTGGCTATGAGATGCTGCATGTGGGCCACGTGGTATTCAGCGAGACTCAGGCTGCCCTGCTGCCTCAGGCTTGTGCAGTAAAGCCTGGTGGGGGGTGGAGCACGTGCTTCCCAGGTGGAAGCTTTTCTGACTGGAGACAGGTCTGGGGTTGTGTGGGCCAGCTGCTATAGAAATCACCATGAGGCCAATGGGAAAGGATGGGAGATAGAAGCAGGAGGCTCTCTCTGGCCTTGGGACAGGGACACGAAGGCCTGGCGCTGATATGGGAGGGGGCGGGATGGAGAGAAAGGCCTTGCCAGAAGAGGACACAACAGGAGGACAAAAACAGGGTTGTGTTTCTGGCCTTTTGTGACATTTGTGGGTGGGGAAGCTCAAACCAGGTCTTGATTTTTAGCAACCAAATATGCCACATCCTTCATCTCATGATTGATTTTTTTCCTTTAGTACAAGATTGAAGCTTTGGCTACTAGCTGAAGAGTAAAAGGAAGAACTCTAGGATGAGTGTCCTATTCATCTGAAATCCTTAGAGCATGGAGCTCCTCTTGTTTCCTCTCCTGTCCTCTCTGGCCCCCTTCCCTTATTCCTATTTGAGGGTGCACTGTGTGCCAGACAGTGTGCTGAGATAAGGGATAGGCACTAAACAGATTGGGATTCCATTCTTTTGTGATGTTTTGCTGTCTTTGGGGCTGTGCAGACATTAAACAAATAAGTATCACATGAAGTATAGTGAAGAAAAATAGTACCATGGGAGTATCAAAAGTATATTTAATTGTAAGAGAAGTAAGAGAAGCTTCCTTGAGAGATCTGAAGAATGAGTAAGAGTTTGCCACACCAAGGCAGGGGAAAGGGGCAGGAATGATGGAGAAGGTATTCTTGGAGGAAACCTTGTATGTGGAAGCTCAGGTGGGAAAAAGGTTGGCACCTTTGATGAAGAGTATATTAAATAAGATAGGTTAAGCTGCAAGTATCAGGAAACCCAAAATGATAAGCTTGAATAGGAGAAAACTTACATGTGTTCCATATAAGGAGAAGCAATCCAGAGCTGATTCAACAGCTCCCTATTCATCATAGACCCAGGTAACTTCTGTCTTACTACTTTGCCTGACTCAGCATCTCAGCATGCTGCTTCCATCTTATGGCCCCAGACGGCTGCTCCAGCTTTAACCATCACATCTGCCTTCCAGCCAGCAGGAAGGAGGAAAGGGCAGAAGAACACAACTCCTTCCCTTTATAAGAAACTTCTTGGAAATTGCACATCACCTCTAATTATATTTTCTTAGCCAGAATTTGGTCACATGGCCATACTTAACTGTGCAAGCATTAGGGAGGATTTCCAGTATGATATTGGAGAGGAGTGGTGAGAGGGAGTAAGTAGCCTTGGCTTGTTCCTGATCTTAGTGAGAAAGCTTCTAGTTTCTCACCACTAAGTATGATGTTAGCTGTAGGTATTCTTTAGCGAGTTGAGGGAGTTTCATATGCTCCTAGTTTGCTGAGAGTCTTTTTTTATCATGAATAACAGTTAGATTTTATCAAATACTTTTTCTGTATTTGTTGATATGATCATTTTCTTATTCTTCTTCTTTAGCCAGTTGGTGAGATGGATTACCTAAATAATTGATATTTGAATGTTGCATACCTGGGATAAAGCCTACTTGGTTGCAGTATATACAGTTGACCCTTGAACAAGACAGGTTTAAACTGCATGAGTCCATGTATTTGTGGATTTTTTTCCAATAAACATACTGGAAGATCTTTTTGAGATTTGTGATAATATGGAGAAACAGTTTTTTTCTCTACCTTACTTTATTTTAACAATACAGTATATAATACATAGACAAAATATGTTTTAACCAACTGTTTATATTATTAGTAAGGCTTCCCATCAGCAGTAGGCTATTGGTAGTTGTTTTTTGGGGAGTCAGAAATTATACGTGGATTTTCAGCTGCATGGGGTGTTGGCACTTCTAAGTTCTGCATTGTTCAAGGGTCAACTGCAATTCTTTTTACACATTGTTGGATTCATTTTGCTAATATTTGTTGAGGATTTTTGTATCTATGTTCTGAGATATTAGTCTGTAGTTTTCTTGCAATGTCTTCGTCTGGTTTTGCACTAGGGTAATGGGGACCTCACAGAATGAGTCAGGAAGTGTTCTCTCTGCTTCTGTTTTCTGAAAGAGATTGTAGAGAATTGGTAAAATGTCTTCCTTACATGTTTAGTAGAATGCGTCAGTGAACCCACCTGGGACCAACATTTTTAAATGAAAAATTTCACCACACAGAGATGTTAGCCCCAAAGGCAGGTCTGAGTCTGAGGCCTTGGGTAACTGGGGCAACTTTGGAACAATTACTTAAGTTCGTTGAACTTATATTCCTTCTCTTTAAAATAATTAGGATTATAGCACCTAGCACCACCCAGCTAGAGTGAACACTTAACAAACAGGAACAATTTAGTTTAGTGTAGTTTTTATTAAGCCAGACTGACATTGTATGTTGACCTGTTGAAAGCACATTGGGGGATGGGGGTGGATAATTTCTGAGTTCTCTCCCCACCCTCTTGTTTTTTTGGTCTTTTTGGCTTAAGTATCGCTTAATCATATGTTCTAGCTTTTTTCTTTTATAAACTTGAGGGGAAAAAAAATTCACTTAGGAACCTCAAAAACCAAATACTGCTCCTGGGTGTCCAGTGGTCAAGTATACACTAAACTAAATGTGTTTAAACTTTGATCCCAGTGGTTCTCCATAAAGTACAGCTATCCCATCATTTGATCAGAATGGGCCCTGTGCATTGTTTTCTCTTCTCTGAGACCTTGGACTGACTTGTATGAGCCATGGCTGGAGCTGCAGCCCATGAGTGGGGGTCTGCCCTGTCCTGGACTCTGGCAAGGCAGAGAACACAGACTCTTGGGGGAGGAGCGCTGGTCCTCAGCACAGAGAGTGTCCACATTCCTCCCTCACTGGGTAAGACCGTGTCCTTTGATTTGGTGCTAGTGAGTTTTTAATTCTGACCCAGTGTAGAGATGCTCAGTGTGGTGATTTAAGGAAGGTGCTGATGGTTGATGGTGGCGTTGTGAGGAGGGAGCCATTCAAGCAGATTGGAAGCCTTTTGCCTACGTGTTTTGGGTGGATCTACAGCCCAGTTGGAGCTTTTCACATACATACAAAATTGGAACTGAAAAGTATTTTTATTTGTGGTAAAAGCAAATTCACAGCAGGAAGCTACGGAACCAATTCAGAAGGGTTCCCCAGTGTGGGTAGCAATAGCTGCTGTGTGTCTCCAGAGCTGAATAGGAATAGGAGACTTCCTCCTGAGCTCTGGAGTGTGAAATACCCCAGCCATCCTGCCGCAGGTGGTGAGGGCCAGACTGGGAGCAGCAGGGGGAGCACCTGCTCGTACTGTTTGTTTGGGGACTTCAGGGAATCACATGTCAGGTGCCTGCTGCCTTTGCTGCTGTGACATCTTCCTTCACCACCTCTCTTTCTCAGAAAGCAGCTGGGCACAGTGCAGCAATACTGAGGGTGGCAGTGTTTCTTTGAGAAGGTACATACTTCATTTCAGACCAGATAACTATTATCAGCCTAGATAATTTCCATGAGTTCTGAAATAGACTTAGTGCACCAGGAAGGCTGTCTGTTTATAGTAGCTGTGGGGGTGCAGATTGCCTGGTTCTGAACTGTGTTTGCTTGTTGGACTGGGGCTGTAATCCTGGAGAGTACTTTTTATTATAGAAGTCAGGAAGAACTAATTGCAGTGTGTTCAGATTTTTTATCAGGTTCCATTTGGAAGGTTGTGGTTTAATGGACGCTGTATGTTTAAGTCCCAGTGTCCCTAGCTACTGAGAGGAGACAACACCAAGCCTACAGAGGTGTGTAAGGCTACAGTATTGCTAGTTCCTCTTCCTTGGATACCCCTCGCTGTCAATCCAGCCAATGCAAAATGAGGCTGAAATGTAGTGAGGTTGTACCTCACCTCTCTGTAGCAATCTGTTTCCCATGTAAGCTCCTTCCAGCCAAATCCAGGTCCCTGGAATGGTGCCCTATCCACTGATCAGAGAAGGGGCAATTTTTTTTATAAGCTCAATGGTTCATTTAACAAGTGTTTTTTGAGCATTTCCTACATGCCAGGCGCTGTGATGGGAGCCGAGGATACAAAGATGAGAGACCCTCGGCTGTCAGGGAGGTCGTACCAGACTGGCAAAGACAGAAGTATATATGAGTGGTTACCGTGCAGAAAGCAAAACAGCAGAGATGGGCAGAGAAATTATGGGAGGACAGAGGAAGAGTATCTCCCTTGGCTTGGGATGTTTGTTGGTGGGGGGTGGGAATTAGGGTAAAAGAGGACTTTGGGTAAAGGAAACAAGCTGAAATAAGACAGAGTTGGGAAACACTGTTGTATGTTCGGAGACTTTTGAGCGAGTTGGAGTGGGGTGGGTGAGGCTAGAGAGATAGGAAGGGGCCAGGTCAGGAAAGGCCTTGTGTGCCAGGTTAAGGAGCTCAGGTTTTATTAACAGGCCAGCACTTCTCAAGGGACAGGATACTCCTGAAGACAGAAAGAAGGGGGCAGGAGTTTGCATTTAGAATAACCATCCAGTTGAGCACCCTGGGTTGGGTGGACCATGCTTATATGAAAGGTGGCTTGGAGAGATGGAGACTACAGGCTACTTTCCAAATGCAGTTGTCTAGGGATAGAGACAGTGAGGGATTTAAGTTCTTACTGATCAGAGAAAGGAAGGAGGAGGAAACAGGAGCCAAGTATGACCAGAGTCTACCTTTTCTATTGGAGGCTCTGCTTATATCCTACCTCTCCTGGAAGGGTTTTTCTGACCTCTGGTCCAAACTTTGCTGCATAACCTGGCCCCAGTTGCCTCTGCTCCTTACATTTTGCTTTGTATTGTTCTTAAATTTGTTTGCCTTAAAAGAGAGGAGTGGTATCTTATACTGATTTTGCAGTTTTAGGTGTTTAATATTATTTATGTGTAATATTATAGGGGCTTCAGTCAATTTATTCCATTTACCTCTGATTTTCTTCTAAGAGAGGAAGGAAGAATTGAACACATGTCATATGGGAGGTTTCCTCCATCCGGAAGAATATACTTGGGACTTGTATATCTAAAGGGAATTTAAGTAATCAAATACACATCCAAAGTCCCCCAAAAGGAATTGAAGAAACTGGGTTTTTAGAAGAAGAAGTGAGCTCTTTTGCCATTTAGTTCTGGAAACGACTTACTTGGAAAGGCTCTTCAGGTGGGCTGGCAGTGGCTCAATCATCCACAACAATTACTTTAACTGTGGCACGTTTAGTTGCTGTTTCTAAGGGGCTCGTGTTTGTGATTCCCTCTGCAGGTCCAGAGCCCAGCGCCCAGTGTGAGCTGTCGCCTGTCAATGCCTCCCATCCGGTGCAGGCCTTGATGGAGAGCTTCACCGTGTTGTCTGGCTGTGCCAGCAGAGGCACAATGGGACTGCTGCAGGAGGTGCATGTCCTGAACCTCCGCGCTGCCGACCAGCAGCCCGGCCAGCCAGAGAGAGAGGTAGGCACAGGGGCAGGCTTTCTACCCACTGGCCCTCTGAGCTTGTAAGACCCTTTTTGGAACAAAGAGCCCTTTTCTTCCATTCTGGGTTTAACAGGGATGCTCATAGATGAATATAGGTGGGGAGGAGAATACACTGTACACTCGAGAGAGAAGGATTTCAAATAGCCAATTGCTTTCTGGACTGGGCAACTCTAGGACTTCTCTCTGGAGAGATTTGTTGGCTTTTCAATGGCCTGCCTATGACCCACCCCTCCCCTGCATGTTGGAAAGCGTATTCTTACAAATTTCATTTTTTAAACATGGTTATGAGAAAACAAAAGAAGATACTGTTTCTCTGTAATTGTAAAATGTCTTTCTCACCTCTTGTGCGCTTTCTTTGCTCTGTCTTCTGAGCCTATTGCTTCTGCAGGATGATATACCTGGGAACACTGGAATAAAGATGGCAGTACTTTGTAACTTGTGTAAAAAGCCCCGAGGAGCAGCTCCTTACGCCATCCTGGCAGCTTCTTGAAGATGGTGGTGGTGATTATCCAAGCCCAGAGTGACTCAGTATTTACTCTGTTCTCGCCCTGCATACACTTACCCCCTGAAGTCCTATTATTCTCCTCATTTTACAGGTGGCCGATAGGTGCAGAGATAAGTCATCTGCCCAAGGCCATCACCTGAAGAGGGAAAGGCCTCCTCTTTCCTGTGGCTCAGAAATGACTAGATTGTGGGTGAAAGGTCATTATTACTTCTTTTAAGATAACACTGTTGTCATTCTTTCTGTTTTTAAGCTTATGTGTGTCAGAAATGGTGTCAAATCAAGAATTATCTCTCCAGGGAGAGAGAAACCACAGGAAATTACGATCACAGTAAAGTGTAGGAAAACTAATGCAGAATGGAATTTATCTATGAGCTTTTTTCTGGTCAAGAAAGTTAGTTTCCAGAACCATTTGTTTGTGTGCCTCAACCACTCTGCCTTTTAGGGGTAGTAAGAGTAGGAGAGGCGAGGTGTCCAGAAGGAACAGCAAACTGATTTTAATCTCGTGAAAGTGTGCAGAGTTGGCTCATTTCAAAGACAAATCATCTGACATTTCCAGCTACACTGGAAACTATTGTTAAGACTCTTGGTTGCTCACCATTGTTGCTGCAGCACACATTCCAGGTCAGCTTTCTTTATTCCAGTAATGTGTTTTTAATTCTTAACTCGTGGGGGAGGATTTGTGGTGGGAGGGGAAGGAGGATGGGCGTGCAGTGCCTATGAAGCGTTGCTGACTCCAGCAGTTCTTCAGCAGCAATAATTATTCACTGTGTATATGCTCTCTCAGAGGAACCAAGAGAAAAAAGAAAGCCCAAGCTATTATGGAAGCAGCAGCGGCAGAAATTCTCAGTGTTAAATTGTGCGGTACTGTTGTTGACTCTGAAAATAGATCCAAATAAGACTATTGGAGTGAAAGGGAAACACTTCAGGGACAACAGCGAGCTCTCCCATACTCGTCTCACTGCGTTAGATCGAGATGGACGTGGCAGTACTGGGAACACATAAAATTAGCCGGCGTCAGGGGACATCGTGGGTTTGATGAGGAAGTAAAGAAAGAGGCCTGTAGGGGAGAGTCTGTAAAACTTGTTTAAAAACCTGAATATTATTCTTCTTCCTTCAATATTTGTATAGTATATGTGATGTGGGTTAGTGATTTGAAGGCAGTTTGAGACTAGACCACTGAGAATGCTTGGATTCTTTCCTTCTTTGGGGACTTTTAAGAATTAGATGGTTGTAGTTCAATCCTGTTTGAAAAGTGTTGGGAAATGTGATCTTTGGAAATTCCATCTGGCTCTGAGCTGCCCTCACACAGCAGACCTCTGAGCACTTCATGTCTATAGAGTGAGTGGTCCTCAGAGCAGTGGGGCTGGAACAGAGAGGGTGAAAGAGAGTTTGCTTACGGGTGGTATGATGGTAGCAGAGAAAAGTTAAGTATCTCTTCCTTTCTTCAAAGATGACTGTGGAGATACATTACTGCAGCCATGCAAACAGTTTTTAAAGATCATTTGAACCACATGACCCAACAATTCCATGCCTATCTATATACCCAGCAGAAATGAAAACATGTCCACACAAAAACCTGCTCACAAATGTTCATGGCAGCACTACTCATAATAGTTAAAAGGTGGAAACAACCAGAATGTCTGTCAACTGATGAATGGATAATATCATCAGTGTATCCATACAATGGAATGTTCCTCAGCAGTACAAAGGAAATATTGATACATGCAGCAACTTGGGTGAACCTTGAAAACATTACATTAAGTTAAAGAAGACAAGACACACACTAAAGACAGACCACATGCTGTATGATTCTATTTATATGAAATGTTCAGAATAGACAAGGTTAGATAGAAAGTAAATTAGTGACTTCTTAGGGCCCAAGGGCAAAAGAGAGAAATGGGGATTGCTGATGAGTACAGAGTTTCTTTTGAGGGGGCAGAAATGAATTCTAAAATTAAATTGTGGTGATGGCCCCACAATGGAATATGAATATACTAAATACCATTGATGAATCTGAATAAATGTGAATTTATTAAAAACCATTGCATTATACTTTAAAATGGGTGGATTTTATGGTATGTGAACTTTATTTCAGTAAAGCTGTTTAAAAAAGCTTTAAAAATAAAAATTCAATCAACCAATATTCTAATTAGCCCATACAGTTTACCTTAAATATATTTACTTTTTTTAAACCAAGATTGCTTCCTCCTTCAACCTGAACTCACCCAACTCTTTCTGTTATTCTCAATGGATAACTTGATTTTTATAGACAATACGGTCTGTGCTAAAAATCATAGCTGATCTATTTTTTGGGGTAATAATGGGGGGACCAGAAGTAGTCTTGTGCATGTCTCTACTGAATATTAAAGGCAAATATTTTTCAAAGTGAAATGATTTGATTAATGTCATGGCTTATAAATGAGCAAAAAGAATGCCATACTGGCTCCAAACCATTAATTGACTTTGACTCAGATGACTGTGGAAGTTGTTTTTCACAGTGTCCTCCTTAAATATGAGAGAATTACTATTTCCACCCACTTCCCCTGGCTTGTTACTGATGCAGGATAAGCATTAAGATCTATTATAAATCATTCCTTCTCTATATCTTACCAACTTCCTACCTCCCAGGCACCATAAGACTCTTCAGCTGAGGAGAGGCTGCTGCTTTTCCTGTGTGGAGGTGACACTGCCTACACCTGGGAGTGATAGTTGACAGGTTGACAGGATTTGGGGAAACAGTTACCCTTCAGTTAGTAAGTAATTTTATAGGCCAGCAGAGGATTTGCACCAGGAACACACTTGTTACAATAATGTGTACCGAGCCCAGGGCAACAAAGCCCTCACTGGGTTCTCATCAGGACAGCGCAGACCTCTCAGTGTGTTTTTCATCTGAGACCACACCTTGCTTTGGTAACCACTGGTTTTGGAAACTACAGCCCTGGAAGGTAACAGGAAACTTGAAAAAGACTCCCTGGCCTACCAGGAGGGCAGAAAGGGAAAACCGCTCTGAGAGATCAGCTTTGTCTCATAGAATCAGAGTGGGGTCATCATTTTCATCCTATATTATTCAGCCCCCTGTGCTCTTTGACTTCAAAGTAAAATGCACTCCCTGCCCTCCTTTCAGAGTTGGGACCTTCAGGGTGTTCCCTGATTTCGAGAAGGGTATGGCAGCACCAGAGGTTTGTTTACACTAACATACTTTCATTACTTGCTGGAATGGCAACAATCTTGTTTCCTATCGTCTAATTTTTATGGTGACCTGCTTTTATATGGCCATATGTCTTTTCTGTTTTTGACCTATCTACTGCTTACTTTGAAATGCTGTGGAGGATAACCCCCTAGTTACCATTACATATGTGTGCAAAAGTGATGGGTGTTTAAATCTGTATTTGTTTTGACATTAAAGGAGCGGCTGTTTAGTGCGCGGGCCAGAGCCTGGCTGTAGGGGTGGAGTGAGGATCTGGGAGGCTCCGTTGCCCTGGGAAAGGGGCCAGATTTAGTAACTTCACCCTTCAGAAAGCTCAGATCCCTCCTCTATACTTTTTATGTATTTGCTTGTTCTGTGCCTCATTCCAAAAAAGGATTTGGGATGGGTTTGTAACAGTAGACATATCAAAAGTGTAAGCAGAAATGCAAAATGAGGACAAAAGAAAAAAGAAAAGTGTAGCGTGCTGGCTGGACGGGTCGCTGTGGTTGGGATGACTGAGTATGAATTTGGATCCGTGCTTCTTGGCAGGCAGAGCCAGATGGGATGTGTGGTTAATCATACATGTGGTTCCAAGTCACTTTTACTTTGTTCCTTCTCTGAGGACTGTGGCAGAAAATTGTCCTTTTCCTGGTTCTTTTTGAGGGCAGGAAAGACCACAATTGGGAGAAAGAGATGGAAGTAAACACATCCACAATGCTAACTGTTCTGCTTGCCTCTTAATGGCTCCCTTAGTTCCCAAATAACAGTTACAGGCACTATGGTGGTGGTGGTGGTGGAGGGCTTGTTGTGGGCCCCCCCACCTGCCTGGAACTTGAGTTATCTCTGCCAGTCCCCACGGTCCACCTACAAGGGCAGGAGGCATCTGGAGGTTATACAGCAACCCGGTAGCAGAGGGCCATGGAGTCGAGGTGGTTGGACTCTGCAGTCCAAGCTTTCCCTGCACTTCAGTCCACTTGCCTTTGACTTCTAGCCCTTACCTTGTTCCTGGCTACAGAACATGCTCCCCAGTCTCCTGCTCACTGATCTCAGCTGGCTCTGCCTGTGTGGGTGAGTGGGCAGGTTTCCTACCCAGGGTCTGGGGTTCCTGCATAGGCTTGTGATAGCTCTCAGTGCTCAGAGTCCCCTTTCATTCCCTTCTGTGTGACTTTGTCTGGCAGTGTTTTTTCCTTTCTGGTTTAGAAGATTATCACATTAAGTGTCAGTAATTATAAAATTCAGGGCTGCACTCGGGAGCCCTTACACTCTACAGTGCTGTTAATCCCCACAGTAAATGCCACTCTCCCAGCTGGCTTTCATAGTCGACCATCCCCCTACCCTATAAGGCTTCCGCATTCTTCATTCACAGAGTAACTCACCTGTCCTCTGCTTGTGATGCACGACTTCTCATAACCACGCTTGCTTGAATTGTGTGGTAAAGGAGAACAAACACATTAAAGGACTCTTCCTGCTATGAATGAAAGGCAGGAGCTTCAGTATGTGGACTTGGCTATCTGATCTAATGTCTTTTTTTCCTGCTTTGAGGAATCTGGCAGTTCAGGGATTACGCATTTTGGTGATCCCTATTATCTCCTTCTTACATATAGGTAATGTTTCCTGTTTCCACAGTATTAGTAGGTGAACAGCTTCTCTCTTTTCCCCCCCTTCCTCAGTTATTAAAATATAGACAGAACAGTAAGGAGGGTGAGGGGTGGAAATGAGTTCAGTGTCTTATTTTTACCTATCACTTCAAGAATTTATTTAAATGGAAGTTGTTTTGGGAACCACCCTAGCCTTACAGGTAAGATTACCTCTGAACTGGCCCCGCAGGCCTACAGCAGGTATGTCAGAAAGTTACAGAGAACAAAGGTCACATTCTCAAAAGGCATCATCTCTCTCTCTCCCTGCCCCCATTCATCTGAGTGCTGCTGTGGAAATTATTTCAGTAACTTGAAAGGCAGCTGCATCTGACTGTCATATGTGATTGGAGGCCTTAAATGAATAGGACAGTTACATCATTTAAAAAGAGTTGCCGCCTGAAGATACTCAAAGCAGTTTAAGTGATGACACCCCACAGGCAGTATGAAGGGGCCAAGCCAGGACTGGAGAGAGGAGCAGGGTTGGGAACAGCAAGGCAACTAGACCTCCGGCTGCTGTCTCAGCAGGGGACAGTGCAGACTGTTAGAACTGGCCGTGCTCGCCAAGGGTGGTTTCTAACACGTGGGGCAAGATGTTCAGTCTGAAAGGACAGCCACCTTTTGAATAAGGCCTCTCCAGAAACCAGTCTTGGGATGTTAGAAGAAGTGAAAGCAGAAATCACAGGAATAAGTCAACATCAGGGTTTAGCAAACAAATCAGGACACGAGCTAAGCAGAGAAGTTGCAGTGTTCCTACCAAGATGCTGGTGGCATATCACTTAAACTCTATCAGTTGCTCCAGGAACATCCAGATGCTGTAAAATTGCCCTAGGAAAGCACAGCGCCCTGCTCGATCAGAGGTACCCAGCCTGCCTGGACTCTGCCGTTTTAGCAGGAGGTATTGCCAGGTAGTAGTCTTTGCTGGCTGGGAGCTGACAAATTGAAAAAGCCTGTCTTATTATTGCCTCTTCTCCAGTCTGGAGAAGAGACTACATTGACCCCTTCTAACATTTGTCCAGCAGCAGCATTTTCCAGTCAGGGTGGTGTTTGTCTTTACGGAGGTCAGAGTTATAACCCTGACCCCTAACATTGTTGTCCTGGAAACTTGACTTTAAAAAAATTTTTAACTCCCTGAAAATGTTGTTAGAAAATATTTCTACAGGGGCACCCTCTACATTTGAAAATGTGACTTTTTGACTCTTAAAACTTTTTGGAGAGTATTTGAAACAGCAACAGACCAAAAGGAGCAGATCCACAAATCTGAGACCCCAATGTGCCAACTGGGCAAATGCCCAGTTTGGATGTGTGCAGAGTATCCAAACACCAAGTCACGCTATCTTGGCATTATGTTTGAGAATAAAAGGAAATTTACTGCTAACTTCTCTGATTTTAATATTCAAATTATGCAGAAGTATTTATTTTACTACTTTCAGTCATTCCCCTACTGTGTTTTCTAAATATTTCTGTGAAAATTAGAGGCATGTTCAATTATTTTACTTTTCTTTGTCCCACAGTGAAGAGGCCATGTATGAACTGGGCCCCGGTGTCACCTCCCTGCACTGTCTTGTCTCCCTTTTCCTTGCCTGCCCTACTCCTTGGGGGGGAGTGAGTGCCTGTGTGGCATGCCTTTCTCTTCCTTGCTCTTTGCTGTCTGACTTCTGTCCTCCTAAGCTCATCTCTGGGGCGGCACTGATGGTGCCCTTTTGACTAACTCATGGGGTGCTGGACTTGAGAGGTGCTCTGGGGACTGTCTAGTCTGAAACACCTTGCAGAGGAGACTAAGGCCAGGGAGAGAAGTAGTGACTTACACTAGAAATTGGTGCCAGTGCTGGACTGGAACCTAGGGATCCTGATTCCTATTGCAGAGTTCATTCTACCATATCTCTTTTCCCAGTTATTACTCCTCAGCTCCTTTTATTCCCCCTTTCTGGTCTCTGTCTGTTTTTAGGGCATTTGCTTAACCCAGTTCTCCTTCCACCTTGCCATCTGTTTCACTGTTTCTTTCCCAGCTGCTTGCTCTTCCTTCTCAGCATTTTTTGACATGAGCTCAGTCCTGGCGCTTGTTTTCTGCCGCCTACTGTCCTTGAGGAGGCTTGTCTGGTCTCAGGATTTTGGTTGTTCTCCCGCCCCCCACCATGCCAGTGACCCCCAGCACTCTACAGGCTTCTCAAGTGGAGCCAGAGGCACGTCTCTAAAGCACCCTACCTCTCCCTCCCACCTCAAGCTCCCAGGTGCCTGACAGGTGTTGCATAGGAGTGGCTCTCACTGTGCTACCTGGTGTCAGATAAGAGTTTAAATCTCAGCAGTCACTTCCCAAGTGTGTGACTCTAGATGAGCTACTTAATTCTCTAATCCTCAATTTCCTCATCTGTAAAATGAGATGGTAGTAGGAGTTTTTAGATTTATCACTGAGGGTTGAGAGATGTCTCCATGACACATTAGCACTCAGTAAACAATCAAATGCTAGCTCTTTATTATCTCTGAAATTGAATGTACAAACCTTTGTAAGCCAGTCTTCTCTTTACCCCAGAGCTGGTTTATCAGTCCAGTTTCCCTGTCCTGTCAGTGTCACTGCTGCCATCTGTCTTGGGACTTCTGAAGCATCTTGGATTACTCATCCCCTTCAAACCCTATTATTTGGTTAATCACCGAGTTTTATTGGCATTTCCTCTGAAGTTTCTCCTGAATTTCTGTGTTCCTTGCAGCTTCCTTAACCAGTCTCCTGAGACTGGCATCTTCAACTTCAGGCCCTGGTTCTTTCTGTCTAGCTTGTGGATCACTTCTTAAAACCACTTTTCTCTAAATAATGCTCCCACAATTCATTCATTTGTTCATTCATTTATAGACTCATTCCATGAGTTATTCATTGAGAACCTACTGTGTGCTAATAGACACTCTGCTAGATCTTACTCATATTTATGTCTTCAGCACTTACTAGAGGTTGAGGGGGAATAAATTTAATACAGGGTGACAAAAAATATTACCATTATTCTAAAATTAACATAACTTTGCAGGAGCCCAAAAGAGGAAGTGGTAGTTCTATCTGCAGGTGAGAGAAGGATTCCCAGAAGAGAGCATTTGATAAAGGGCTTGAAAGTCTAATAGAAGTTGCTGAGCGGCAGAGAAGGAAGACACAGAGGGGGGAAGCAGAAATCATGGAGAAAGTTCTCCCGTGTACATGTGGCAACTGTACAGATCAGAGAGTGGCGAACTAAGATATTTGGGTCAAATCTGGCCTGGTGCCTGTTTTTGTATGTATATAATTTACATACCATAAAGTTCACCTGCTTAAGGTGTACATATAATGGTTTTTAGTACAGTTGACCCTTGAACAGTGAGGGGATTAGAGGCACCAGCCCCCTCTACACCCACCCCCAGTCAAAAATTCATGTATAACTTTTGACTCTCTCAAAATGTACCTACAAATAGCCTAATGTTGAAGGGTAGCCTTAACCAATACACAGCCAATTAACACATATTTTATATGTTATATGTATTATAAACTGTATTCTTACAATAAAGTAAACTAGAGACAATAAAATGGTTTTTCCCCAAATTATTGCAAATCTTCAAAATATTTTCTAATATACTTATTGAAAAAAATCCACATCTAAGTGGATCCGTGCAGTTCAAACCTGTGTTGTTCAAGGGTCAACTATATAGTTATAGACCTGCACAGCTATCACTTATTTTAGAACATTTTTCGGTACCTTAAAAAAAACTCTATGTATTAGCAGTCATTCCTCATTGCCCTTGCCTCTACACCATGCCCTAGGCAACCACTAATCTTTCTTTTTTATAGATTTGCCTATTTTGGACATTTCCTCTAAGTGGAATCATACAGTATGTGGGACTTTTGTGGCAGGCTTCTTCCACTTCACATAATGCATTTGAGTTTCATCCATGTTATAGCATATGTTAGTTGTTTCATTCCTGTTTGTTCCTGACTGGTAGTCTGTTGCATGGCTAGACCACATATTGCTTATCCATTCATCAGTCTGATGCCTATTTTTGTAAACAAAGGTTTTTCTGGTAAATAGTTTTAGTGGAGCATGCCCATTTTTATACATTGTCTGTGGCTGCTTTTTCACCACAGTGGCAGAGGCGAGTGTGTGACAGGGACCAAGAAAGCCTAAAATATTTACCATCTGGCCATTTGCAGAGAAAGCTTGCCAGTCTCTGGAATGGGGGGTGGGGTCAGAGATGGGGACAGTGGTGGGGGTGGGCTGGGGCCTAGAAGTGGAAGATGACTCTGGAAAGGACACATGAATAAGGATTTGGACTTAATCCTGTAGGTCAGTGTATCTTCAAGTGTGTGTGTGGTATTCAGACCCCTGCATCTGAATCTCTGGGAGATGCTTGAGTATGGATTCCTGAGCCTCACCCCTGGCCCTTCAGCTAAATCCATTGCCCCAAGTCTTTTTTCTTAATTCCACCTGAACTTCTTTCTTAGCTCTCTCAGTCCTTGCCATGTTAGAAGCCCTGTCTAAGTCTTGACTCTTCAGCAAATCCTTCACTGAGTCCTTTACCCAACTCCACCTCTGTCTTTCCTAAACAGAGTCTGAATCCCTCATTCCCCTCACCTCCTCAGACTATGGGATTATTTGTTTTTGCTGCTGAATTGTGTGTGTTAATCTTGCAGCTAGGGAGTGGACTCTTAAGGGGAGGAACCAAGTCTTGAACATTTTTCTCATTGTGCATGTGGGTCCTTGGCATGGTGCCAAGAATGTCACTTAAAGTATCACTCTGTCTTCTTAAACTCTTCCCTTTTTTCACAGTGTACTAATGCACTTTCATTTGATTTGGATTTTGTCAGTGGGCATGGTGTTTCCTCCCCAGGCCCCTCTTAACCAGTGTAGCTGAGGTAACCTCCATTAGTGCTTTGATTTATTTTTCCTAATTAAATCTCATGCTACTGCAGTCGACTCCAAATTCTCCAGGTCTCTGTTTCAGCCTTCCCCAGTTCATTTCTGAGTTTTTGTTAGAAGTTTCCTTACTCTTACAGATTTTAGTCACTGCTAGTAAACTAGTTGGTCTTTTCCCTCATCTGGGTAAAGAGCCATAAATGGTTTTTGACTCCAAGCTGCTCCCTTGGGTAGCTCATTTGATCAGAGCCAGGTTTGAAGTTGGGCCATTGAGAATGATCTGGCCTCATGATGTAGTGGGGGTAGTTTCCAGCCAATTCTCAATATTGCTGGAATTAATTAACCTTGATTCCTCCCATTGAAAAAGGGCATTTTACCCAGTATTGTTAAATATCCAATAACTTGATTTTCTTATTTCTTTTCTTTGCTCAGTGAGCACTTAAAACATCCCTGCCTGTATAGTAATTTGTTCCCTGTTTAATGTGGCTTTTTCCTTTGTTTACTCTGGACTCGAGTCTTTGTAGCTTGTTTTCTAAGTCAGCTCAGAAGTTGCTGGTCATTGGATTTGGCAGCCTTTTCAAGCCTTACCCACCAGAACCCTACAGGAAGTTGTGTGTCGGCCAGAGGAGTCTGTTTATTTAGAGCATGGTGTCCAGCAGAAGCAATCCATTTACGAAGGTCTGGTCTTAAAGACACAGGAATCTCAATCTGTGTTTGGGAGACCTGCCGCTTTGGCCTCTGCTGGGGTTGTGTGCTCTGTGCTTTCCTTTCCAGACTGCTGGGCACCGCAGCTAGATGGTGGTTAATTGAAGCGGTCTTCTGCCTGAGCTCCTTGGCCTTGTGTGGACTGCTAAAATATATATGTAGTTCATATATTCATATAACTGCCAGATACTAGATAGCCCCTTTAAGCTCATAAGAATGGGATTAAATTTTCTTTTATGAAATGACTTTTATAAATTTATCATCATTTTCTGGTATTCTCATAGAATTTTGTTCTGAGTGTCCTCCTGAATTAGAATGCTAAAACCAAAGTTGAAATGGCTCTACTTTTGACTGCTGGGTATGGTTTTTGCACAGAATCATTTGGCATTATCTGAGTTTTAGTCCAAGACAACCAACAATAGTATTTTATATTCATGACATCTTTTTGAACCTGAGCTACAGAATCTTTTGGCTGAATCTAGAATTTCTACATCCCTTCGGGGAAGAGAGGCAAATTGCAGGTATGATTTGACTTCTTTAAGAGATAGACTAGATTAGATTACATGTAACTATGAGCTAATGAGAGCCAGCTATAGGACACAGGATCACTGCAATAGTCTAATTCTTGCCTGGAGCTCAGACATCACATTGTGCACATTAAAGTTTAATTTCTATTTGTCGATACAAGTGTGCACTCACCTTATTCTTTTTGAATTTGCTATGGTTAAGTTGGTGATGTGGCTTTAGTTTTCATTTGCCTACAACTGGGCTTTCCACAGGGTAGGTACTTAATACCTGTGCACTGATTTAAATGGAAGCTGCTCTCAGATCTGAAGAGGTGAGCCCCCTGCAAGTGTGGCCTCACTCCTAGTGCTGGAGCACATATGCAGGTGCCTGGGAAGGGAGGAATAGAGAGATGTGGCAGCTGTCGAGAGGAATGAGAAATGAAACGTAGAGAGAAAACGAGGTATCACACTTCTCAGCTCTTGCCAAGCCCCTGGCAGGTGGGGTGAGAGGGGTTATCTTTAACGGTCTAAAATATGCATTCCTCCCCTACTCCTTCCAGCCTCAAGTGGAGAGAGATGGCAGGCAGTGCTTTCCTTGGGAATCCGTAGTTTCTGAAGACAAAGGAGAAAGCTGAAGTCCAGAGGAGCCAAAGGCCCATCTTGTCATGGCCTTGCATACTTTGGTGTGAGACATGTGGGGTTTAGGTGTCTCCTTTGCTGTCCATGCTAAGTATCAAATTTGGGGGTCTTCCCAAATCATAGGTGACGGGAGTGCTTAATGAGTCATGCTTAGGCATTTTCCCTCTATCATCTGGCCCCAGAGGATTTTGGTGGGGGTCCAGTTACTCTTCCTTATATTCTGAACATCCCCCAGTTTTTCATCTGGTGCAGGTGGCCCGAGGGCTCTGCGTGCTGAGCCCAGCACCCCTTTCAGGCTGCAGCCCTACCCTTTGTTGCTCTTGAATGTTGTTACTGCAGGTGTTAACTGTTTATTTTTGTTTCCTGCTCTCATATGTTTGAAGGTTCTATTCTTTTTTCCCTTATCACTGCCGGTTGTTGAGATACTGAGAATCTCAAGTTAATGGTAATACTACCATTGTTAACAAGTCTTTGTCTGAGAAGATCTTTTTTGCTCAATTTTAATGGTGTTAATGTCTAATTCCTACTGTTTTAGTTGGAAGCTGTTCAAATTTCCCAAATCATAAAATCTTTCAAAGCCTCCTCTAACTTACTTTTTCATTTAGTTCTCCTACTTGCATAAAAAAACAAAAACAAAAACAAAAAACCTCTCAAAACCAAAAATTCCAAATTCAGCCTGTTTCCAAATACGGAAATGACCCATATTTATTAGAGACCAGAGTGATTCGGACCTCTGACTTGCTGTGAGTTTTTTTTTATGTTTTGGAGCAGTGTACACAAAGAAACTAGTTTTGCCATGTGTTCTTATATCTATTTCCTAAACACTTTCCCTGGCTTGGTGCTATTACTGTGTATACGTCCTACATGTGTTTCCTATTTTTTATGACTCATACTTATGGTACTCATAAAATTTATCCTTTATCTTGGCTCTGAGTAATGAGCCTGCTTGCACATTTCCAGCAGTGACAGGTCGGGTTGGGACTTTTGCGCTGAGTCCTGCAGGATAGGCCTTTTGCAGGTCTAGTGTAGGATGCATGATGACATACTCATCTGAAGGCACTACACGTTCTTCCTCCCCGAGGAAACAATCAAGTCAGCTTTTGTGAACTTATTAATTTGTGTTTTCCAGGTTTTCCTTTACTTTTTCCCCTTTTAGCCATTTTGCTGCTTATGAGTGAGACCGCCAGAGGGGACATGTGGGGAACAAATGATCTACTGACTCCTTTTCCCTTCTGGTAACTGTGTTAGAGGGTTTGATGGAGGAAGAACTGGAGATCATTAAAGTCAAATGATACCTGTGTTACTGTGGTGACAAACACCCAGGGGGTCTTCTTGGGTTCAGATAAACATTTAGACCTGAAGAGACTATCACAGGCCACAGGTGGCATCAGTCTATTCAAAAGGATATAGGGGAGGGGCCACAGCTTGTGCAGAACAACATGACATCCTCTTTTTTGGCTGTTTACAAATCAGTTCATGTAACCATGCAGAGATCTCCAGGTGATGGCTGAAATATTAGGAGATGTGTGGTGTGTAGTGCGTAGTGTATAGTATGTGTGTGTGTGTGTGTGTGTATGTGTGTGTTGCCTGACTTTAGAAGCCTCATACCTCCCAGGGCATCTCTGCCCTGTGGGAATACTTCCCACGGTGCCCACAAAGGACATGTCCAGTTTACAAGAGTCACTACTCTCAGGGAAACCACCAAATATCTTTTCCTATCAGATATTTTTAGTTTTTCCAATCCCAATACAATTTACCAATTGGGTAATTTTTCACTATAAGCAGCTTGCCTTTTATTATAGTTGACATATTGTTTTAGATTATTACCAGGGTTATGGAGTTAAGAGAGTTAACAGATCAAATTCTCATATAAAAGAAGAGTACCTTTTGCTGTAGTGCCACACCTATGGATTTTATTATTCTTTTTTGTATTCCTGACTGTGATAGGCTAAATAATGGCTCCCAAAGACAGGCTCACATCCTATACCCAAAGCCTGTTAATGTTACTGTAATGAAAGAGTCTTTGCCGATGTAATTAACTGAAGGACTTTGAGGTGAGAAGATTCTCCTGGATGATCTGGACGGCTCTAAATGCAATCACAGGTGTCCTTATGAGACAGAGATTTGACATAGACGCAAGAGGAGGAGACAGTGGCCTGGAGGCAGATTGGAGTGACAGGGCCACAAGCCAAGGAATACCAGCAGCCATGAGAAGCTGGAAGAGGAAAGGAATGGACTCTCTCTTAGAGCCAGTGGAGGGAGCCCAGCTCTGCTGACACATTAATTTCAGTTGGTAATACTGATTTTGGACTTCTGGCCTCCAGAACTATGAGAAAATAAATTCTGTTGTTTTAAGCCACCAATTTTCTAGTAATTTGTTACAGCAGCCACAGGAAACCAATGCACTTCCTATCTCACGTTAGCTTGGGAGTTCCATGCAGCCCTCCTGTCCTCACTTGGGTCACTGCTTGTGTTTATCTCTGTAAAGGACACTACCTCCCAGTTGCCAAGGCCAAAATCGTAGGCATTACCCATGACTGCCTGTGTTTTCTCAGATATCACATCCAATCCTACCAAATCCTATGGTAGAATATTTTATTCTACCATAAAAATATATTCTGAATCAGCCAACCTTGACCTCTCCCCTGCCCCACTCTCCACAAATCCATCATCACATCTTTACTTGAGACACAGTGGTGGCCCCTAACCTGGGTCCCTTAGGAGGGCAGGATCTGGACCTAGAGGGCCAGTGGTGGAAGCCTGGTCCCACTGTTTATGAGCTGTGTGGCTTTGGGAAGTTATGTGACTTCTCTATGCCTCGCTTTCCTCCTATGAGGATAATATTAGTGTCTACTTTATAGGTGGCTGTGACAATTCAATTGTTAAAGTACAACAAGTGTTTAGAACAGTGTTTGGTATATAGTAAGCACTCAGTAAATATTAGTTACTGTCATGATTATAATAAGATCAGTTCACACAGCAGCCTGAATGATCCTTTTAAAACTGAAGTTCAGTTGCAAAGTTCACCAGCTCAACTTCCTGCAGTGGCTTCCCATTACCATTAGAATAAAATCCTGTCTCCTGCAGGACAGTCACTCCCATCTCCCCCATTCCTCCCTATTTTCACTGACCTGCGGTCGGTCGGTAGTTGGCCCTGCTGTCCTTCAGAGGTGCAGAGCACACTCCTGCCTCCCGTCCTTTGTCTGGAGCACTTATTCACATTGCTGGTTCCCTCCCTTCATCCAGTCCCTGCCCAGCTTAAGTTACCTCTCAGAGAGGACTTCACTGACCACCTCATTTACAGCAGCCATATCCCCACCCTACACTGTCTCTAAACCCTGTTTACCTTTTTAAAAATAACTCATATTACCTGATATTTATAATTAAATGTGTTAATTGTCCGTTCCTTTCATTAGAATGTGAGATTTTATTTTGGGCACTGATATCTCCAGTAATTGGGACATACCCAGCACATAATAAGCACTCAATAAATATTTGTGAAGTAAATGTGTGAGTGAACAATTGAATATGTTGATTGTAACAGTTTAGCTTTATTATGGACTGAGAATATTTTTACTTCAAAATTTATTTTCTGGAAAATCTTACCGATATTGGCATGTATGGTTCAGTCATAAAATAACGTTTCCAATCCAGATTTCAAGGTATAGAAATTAACACTGGACTGTGCATCTTAAGAGAGGGCTTGGCCCTCCATTTATCAAGGTCATTTTTGTTTAACCTTGAGGAAATCTATATACCCATGTGGGTGTCAGTTTCTCCATTTGTCAATGAGATTTAATATTTCCTTTAGTGCTATTGGTTTTGTGTGTGTGTGTGTGTGTGTATACATTGAGAGTTAAGGGCATAGTTTTTTAATACAGTCCAGGCCTCTAATATGAAAAACAGCATAACTTGCATTTAGTAAAAAATAGCAGTTGAAAAGAAGTGAAAGTGTGTCTGGAATTGTTAAACTAAAAAGTATCCTTAAACCCTCAATACACAGTGGGGAAGGAACCACCTAATAGCTGAAATGTAAACTAAGGGTATCTGATGTCGTCTTATACATTTTTTAAAAAACCTGGATTAAGTAGGATTTACAGATCTGGGGGCAAATCTGGCCTCCACATACTTGGGAAAATGCTTTTCAGTTTCACTGCTTAGCATCCACTGCCATGCACATAGAAATCTGATGATTTTCCAAACATCTCTACTGTGTGATCAGGACAGACTACACACAAATAATCTTTCTTCCTCTCTTATTTGTTGAAATACTGAAGACCAGAGGAGCTAATCACTTGAGCTTGCTTGAGCAAAGGCCCCTTCCCACGTGATTAGACCCAGGAGCTGGGCACTTGGCCGCAGCAACTTTCGGGGTAGCTCCGGCCAAAAGCATTATGCGAGTGACGAAGGCGGCAGCCCGCAGAGCTCCCGCTGCGGAGTGTAAACCAGGGCGAAGAGCAACACCCCAAACAGAGATGGACAGAAACACGGAAACATAGTATAGCTCTAAACACGCATTAGAAACTTAACCCAGTGAATGTGATCAACTGCAGCTGGGCTGAGATAAACACATAAGTGCTAAAGAATCAATCACGTTGTAAGGATGTGGGGGCTGAGGGAGGTGCAGTTGCTGGAGTAATCGGAGCCAGGTGTGCTAGCCTGGCGACGCGTGTCGGAGGTGAGAATTTGGAGAGGTTTGAAATAGGGTTGTGGTTTGGCTGAAGGCTAGAGGGAGAATATTCCTAGATGAGGGGGAGAGGCTGGTAAATAAAATAGAGCCGAGCTGAGAAGTATGAAATATGTTGGGGACAGCAAGTCCCTTGGTAGCTGTTAAAGCTTGTGTCTGATGGTCTTGCCTGTTGGTGTTTATGGTTTGAGAACGGGTGTACCGCCTTGCTACTGCAGGTCTTCAAAGCCGAGTAAATTGGTATAATCTTTAACACTACAAGGGGAAATTTAGGTAGACCTTTAAAGAGAAGTGTTTGTCCCTAAACTCCCCAGCCACAGATTGGGAGAAACTTCTAGTTCTACTTCCTAAACCGATGACTTCAGCTGCCTTGGAAGGAGTTCACAGCATTAGCATTTCCCGTGTTCCTGTTTCAGTGGAAGGCATACTCCAGGATGGAAAGGCAAGTGAAAGAGTTTCTGTTCAGAAATTTGGGCCCCCCAGAGCAGACTTGGTGTTGGGGTCAGGTGCAAAAGAAATGTGGTCTCAGGACTGTTGTTTATTGGGTTCTGAAGTCCCCCAAATTGCAAATGAAATTTGGAGAGCAGGACTTGAGCCTGCCCAAGTTAGTCTTACCTGAACAGGATCTGGTAAAGTTGATTGCATTATGCTGCCTGCCTCTAGCTTGTGGGCCTCTTCGTTAATGAGACCCAATTCCTCAAGGCTGAAGGGAAGGTTGGGAAACAGCAGAGAAGCTGTTACTTCTTTGTTAGGAAGCCAGATGGCTGAGGGTCATGTAAGCTGCTGTCATCAGTCTGTCATCCTGCTTCAAAATCCAGGGACCTGAAGGCAGCAGGTAATGGTACCACATTGATCAGAGCCAAAGTCACACACTGCTGAGATGCTTTTCCAGAATTAGGAAACCTGGCATTTTGATCAGTCTTCTCAACATCCATGCAAAGGAATTGTTGTTAGCTCTAGTTTACAGGCTTAGAAATTAGGACTGAGAGAGGTGAAATATTCTACTCAAGGTCATGAGCTGGGAAGTAACTGGTAGAGCCCAGTTTTGAGTGTACAGCACACACCTCCTGTAGATGAAGTTGATTTTCAGTGACTAGCTGTGCGCAAGGTGGGCTTTAGAAGGGTTTAGATACTTATTCAGTCATTAAATCTGTATTTCCTAAGCACCTGTTATGTGTCAGGCCTGGTGCCAGGCACTGGCAGTCCTGACGTGGAGAGTGAGTTCTTTCCCAACTTCTACTCCCATTTAGGTGATCTCCATCTCTCTGCTCCTTAACGGTGAGCTTAAATCTGGCTCCTGGGGTTGTTTGTTGACTTAATCATGTTGGAGGTGAGTTTTTGAGCTGCAGGGAAGTAGCCATCTGGTAAGAATTAACAAGTGAATAGCTGGATCATCGTCTATAGGTAAAGAGCTTAGAAAGGGGGCAGGCTGGGGCGCCCTGTTACTAACAATAGCGCAGTTCTGTACAAATAGCTCTACTGGATTATCTGTGCCAAAATATTGCCAAATAGCTTGGAAACAGGTTAGGGTTTTGCCCTTTAGGGGAGAAAAAAAAAACATGGAGTTGAATTTGGAAAGGAATCTTGGAAAACGTTTCCGTAAAACAATGTATCATTCACATGCCCAAAAATTCAGCCCTGCAGGGCTCCTGTTGGCAGTATCAGGTGAACTCTGAGATGTATTATGACTTGATCTGAAGCCTGGCATATCTTGGGTAGGCTGAAAGTTGATTATTTTTGTTTTATTGGTAATAATGTTGTATCAGAAATTCCTGGGAGATATGCTTTAGGTAAAAGCCAGCAGGCTTTCTGGTAACTTTCTTTATCTACAGCTGCCTTCTTTTTCCTCCAATTTTATGTAAAAACATAAGTGGAAGGATTTCCATGTTGTGGAGTCACTGCACATGTTGGTTTCTCTCTCTTTTGTCTTCATACATTCATTCTTTTATTCATTCTGAAAATGTGCAGGCATTGTTCTAGGACTAAAGGTACAGTGGTAAATAAGATGGTTTCAACCCTCACAATGCTCACGTGGTTTTGAACGCAGGGTACCTGGTATTCCAGTGACAGGAAGGGGTGGTGACTGCAGTAGTTAAGAATAGCTTTGTAGAGGAGGGGCATGTGAACAGAGACTTAATGATGCAGAGGAGTGAACCATGCTCCCACCTGGGGAAGAACAGGTCAGATAAAGGTTCTGGCACTGCCAAGGCCCTAAGCTTGGAAGCAGCTTGTTGGAGGTGAGTGAGAAGGCTAGAACAGCTAGAACAGAGTGCACAAGGAGGAAAATGATGGGAGATGGGATTAGTCAGTCAAAAGAGTCAAATCATGTGAAGCTTTGCTAGGGGAGAAGTTGTTCCCTGGTACTTAGGTTTCTTTGTTCTTATCCAGTGGTTAAAAAGGCTGGCCCTGAATTCTGAAGACTGGGGAGCCCTTGTTTTCCAGTAACAGAGAATTGGATTTATAAAGAGATGCCTGGATAGTTCCATTAGCAGGATATATAGAAGCTGGATTACTGAAAGATATTTAGATTCTAGTTCCAGTCATGGAACTAGCTGTGGAACCTGGGCACATCATTACTTCTTTGGGCTTCTATTTCCTTATCTACGACAAATATTTGGAGTAGAATATCTCTAAAATCTCCTTGATCACTAAAAGTCAATGATTTCAGTATACACAAGTTTCATTTTATGTTTTATCTTCTTCTTTATCACTTTTATCAGCACTGGTCACAGTAACCAAGTCCGCTGGTTCTAATTTCACCCCTTTCCCCATCTCTTTGCTTCTGAAGTTCCTGGGGAAAAAAAAAAGTGGCAGAAAAAAGTAATGGTGGGGGCCAAGGGGTGGAATGAGAAAACTTCATAACTTTACGCCTTGGATCTGGAGCTGGCCAGTGTGCCTAACAGTGGTCATATACCACATTGCCCATTGGCCTGAAGGAATTTCCAGTCACCAAATGAGTTGATGGGAATGACAGACTTGTTTTGAGCCTAATGATTTGTGGTTTAACTCAAAGCAGCCATTGTCCTTATTAAGGACATCAAAATAGTGTTTTCAGAAGCTGATAGTGTACTCATGTTTGCATTGACTGCCCCATTTTTAAATCATATTTTCACTTATTGGAAACTATATTTCAATAAATAGAAAAATCTGCCACTCTTCCTGATAGTTAATATAAATCATGTGGCTCTGTCATTGAAAACTGTATCTAAAAGAAATTAAAAACCAAATAAATAAACTTGGCTTAAGACTCTTATCTTGTCAACACCACCTACCTTAAAAGACACTGTAAATCTTGATTTACCCTTAGGATTAGCTTTGAGATTTCATAATTTGTTTAGCTTCTGCCAAGCATAAAAGAGTATAGGGCACACTCGGACTCAGAGTTACAGTAAAAAAAAAAAAAAAAAAAGGAAAGGAAAGAAATTCTCTAAAACTTGTTCACATTGTCCAAAAAGTTTAAGTTCACTGTGGAATATTGTCAGTTCTTGAAACAAGAAAACTCTTCCGTTTTGTTCTCTTGTATTCACTTTGGCAAGTTCAACTAAGCTGTTGTCAATCTTTCCTTTTCGTTGTACAAACAAATCATTTAGTGTGACCTGGCATTTATGAACTGATGATTTAGTCACATCACCCATTCATTCTTGTCAGCTACATCTATTCCTAGGGACCTGTCTTGAAGACTGTTACTGACTCTGATAGTTGCTCAAAGAACTGTAGTCTTTGGTCTAACTTCTTCATTTATGGGGAAACTGAATCCCAAAGTGTGATACTTAAAGAATTTTTTTTTTAAATGAATGGTATGTCCAGAAGGAGGAAGACAAGATTGGGAAGCACCGGTGTTTGTGCTTTATAGCGAAAGTTACTTTTCTCTGTTTCTTAGACAAGGATAATTAATGTTTTCTCCCTGAGGGCAAATAATAGACCACTTTCTGTAAATCAGACAATTCTATTTTCATTCCAAAATTGCTTATCAACAGTTGATTTGCTTTCTCTTTTGAAAATAATATTGTAAGAGAAATTATGACCCCAGATCGTTTCATGTGAGTATAGGAAATACTGGAAACTTACTGTAAGGTCTTGCCAAGTTTAGGAGGGGATGTCAAAAAGACATTTGTAGGGTGGAAAATGGTGACTTGTTTTCACTTTAGGGATGATAAAGTAGAGGGAGAGATAAAAGACTTGCTCTGGCTCATTTCTTACACGGTAGAGAACTTAAGGATTTTTGCATGTAATAATATTACCATGACCAGAATTGCTAGGCCTCCTGAGTTATTCCTTATAAAAATGCTCAAGGCTAGTAACTCAACAGTAGTTGCCTGATCATTTATAGTTAAAATATACCCCAACTCAACAGGTGTTTATTGCAGGCCTGTGAGCTGGGGACAAAGCCAAGGAACAAAGTCCGTAGGTCTGGGACACCTGGGGCTGAGGACTAAAGTTTCATTTTCTCACCTTGTAAGATACTTGGTAATTAGCAATAATGGCACCATCTAAGACTTGGAATGGGATCCTATACAAAATGGTATTTTTTAATATATTCTCTTGGGCAGGTAAGTGAGGTGACTGATGTGGGTTTAATAAATTAACACATTAATGTGATTAACTAGGTGACACTTGACATGCTAGAAGTTGATATACCCATCATTTATCAGGAGGCAAGCCATGGTCGTATCTCTGTGAATTACATTATATGCTATTATTGTTCTGATTGCATTCACTATTAGCTAAGCTTGGCTTTTTTGGCCCGTTGAGATCTGGCCGCAGTCTACCTTTCCAACTTTGTTTCTTTTGTATACTTTTGTATATTTCCTCAGCTCCATCTGGATGAAATGTTCCCCAAATTTACCATGCTGCTTTCCAGCCCTGCCCTGTCCCCTTGGTTCTGCATGTCCATCCCTGTTCACCTGCAGGGCCCAGAGGAAGGGCCCCCTTCCTGCTCTCCACAGACATTCACATCTGTATGCCTTTTTGTCTCCATGAAACTGTAAAGTTTTGTATTTGATTTGTATTTGAAGTCCTTTCATTACTCAGTGGTGCTTCCCAAATAATAAGTTTATATATTCTGTCTTTATAGTTTTTGAGATACTCATATACAACCTATATTACTTATCTAATATTTTTCTTTACATCTAAAAAAAAAAACTAGCTTCACGCTAAACATCCTTGCTACAAAATGTTTTTAACACCCATAAAATAAATACACAAAATTCTGTTTAAAGAATTTCTTATGAGTTCCCACACTTTGGGAAAGATTGACTTACCAAAGTGCTTTCCACATAGTAGCCATTTGGTACTGGCAGAATGAATAAGTGACTGCACAAAACATGTAAAACAAGCATGTCTTTTCCCTGTTAGCTTAGTAACTTCATAGTTGTTAACCTGGAAGATGAAACAGGGAGAAGCTAGAAAAGACTGAGCAAGCCTTTAAGCGGTGACATTCATGCCTGTCTGTGAAGGAATTAGGTGTTAGCCATTACTAATTACTTCTGTATATATTGCATACTGCTGGGCTGGGCCAGGGGGGCCTGTGGAGCAGTAACTTCTGTAAATAGTAGACTCCCTGCTGAAACGCCAGAAATAACTCCACAATAGGTGCGGGAAGCAGCACTATACATGGGGTCATCCAGAGAGGAGGAACGTGGTAAATGTATGTACACATCACATTGTTCTAAATACTTGGCTCAGGGTAATTTGAGTTACAGATTCCTGCCTGCCAATAAGTGTTTTTAATGAATGTATTGTGTACTGCTAATATAATTGAGGTTCTGAGAATTTTTTTCTGTAAATTTTTTGCTAATGGGAATGGTATATTTTTCTTACCTAATGTTTGAAGATGTTACAAGGCTACTCAGGTGTATCATTTTGAGTTCCTTAAAATAAGATAATATCTGTATATTTGAGCTGTAGTTAGCATAGTTAGTAATGAACTTTAATCATGTTAATGAAAACTGAAGGCTTTTATAAATCTGAAGAAATTTGTTTCTAAATTGCTATACTTTATAGTTGCTGCCTTTTCATGAAGATATAGAAAATAAAATACTATAGTTTCTTGCTGTTTGAATTATATCATAAATTGATGGTAGTAGATCAGTGGCCTTCAAACAGGTCTTTTCCTCATTTAATGTTAAATGAAGTTTAGGTAATTTTTTCTTAAATTTATAGGGATTAGTAGAATATGATCAGTATGGGATAAAGTCTGTTTAAGGTTTTATCAGAAAAATCACCTTCTCTCTCTTTAAATCCAGGGCTGGGATCAACAGCTGTTCTAGCATGACAGGGAAACTTGATATAATGGTATACATTTTTGCCCTGGTCTGCTCTTAGAGCACATTTGAAATGGTTGTTTTGGAAAATGTGCTGAATTTATCTCTAGACCTTCACACCAGAGCAGTTAGTTCAGCCGAGCAAATCCTTGGCACTTGATGTACATCTTTCATAACAGAAGGTTGATGCTGTGACTTGATGCCTTGAAATCAGCACAGCAGAATGGTGCTTGAAGAACAGTATTTACTTTGATCATTTTTCAACTTCTGTGCCCCCGCCTTTTCATGGAGTACAAATTGCTTTACCAGAGTTATGGGGCAGAAGCCCATGGGCTGTTTTTGTAGTCTGGTTGCTGTGGTGATTCGTAGCCTTCCGTGAAACTCCATCTCCAGGGAAACAGAAACCTTTGCAGCTGTCTCAACCTTTTTGGTATGGTGTCTGGTGGAGGGCTACACCAGGCCTGTAGCAAGCCCGAGACTGGTTGATTTGTGTCAGGGTAAACAGATAGGACAAACAGGCATCTCATTCAGGACATGTTGTATTTCCAAACAAACAGCTCTCTTATCCTTCTCCCAGATCATTTGAGGACTTTGAAGTATCTCCAAGTCTGGCTGAAGCCAGAGTTTAGTGAGCCATGGAGATGTTGTTGGTCATGATAATGAAAGAGTTAGAGCTTTGGGAGAATGGTTGATGAAGTTTATAGAGTTGGCAGGTAGGGAAGGAGAGTGGTGGCAAAGGAGATGCTTACTGGGGCTTGTGTGTGCTCAGAGAGGAGAAGTTGGTTTAAGAAAAGAATGTAGGCTGAGTCCAAGGATGCCAGCAATTTGATGTCTGGAGGTCTGTGAAGAAAACTGTTTTTACTTTAAATCTCAGTGGAGGACGCTATAGGCAAGACCTTCCTTCCATAGAAACCGAGAGAATGGAGAAAAATAGCCATGGTTTTAAGGGGTAGAAGTAATAGCTGACACTAATAGCACTTGCTATGTGTCAGTCCTGTTCTAAGTGCTTTATACATATGACATGTTTCTTTCACATCTGATGGAATAGGCACAAATATCGTCCCCATGTTACAGTTGATGAAACGGATGCCTGTAGAGTCCTAATGTGCTCAAGGCCCTAAAGCTTGTGAGTGGAGAGCTGAGATTCTAACTGACTCTGAGTCACTGCTCTTAACCAGGAGGTCAAACTGCCTGTAAGTTAGAAAGGAAGGCAGAGTGACCCAAAGAACTGGGTTACATGAGATACTGGCCAACTTGGAAAACAATGTAGATCTTGGAAGATACTGAATTATGCTTTAAAATGTGTTTGTTGATTTGTTTGTTCACTCATTCATCCTTAAATATGTAGAACCTGCTAAGTGCCAGGTGTTAGACTAGATGATAAAAATACAAGGCTCAGCCCCTCCTCTCAGACACTTTATATCTATGAAGTTAATTTACTACAAGGCAGTAGGTGCTAGATGCAGTACGGGCAGAGTCAGCCGGAAGCATGTCAGGAGCATCCACTGGGAATAGCTTCTTTCCTCCTTCTCAGGAGGCTGATAACACACAAACTCTTAAAGGGGGTGGTGAGGTGAACAAAATCAATCCCACATGAAAACATGAAACTGTAATTAAACTAAGTATGTTTACACATACTTCCATCTCTTTCTACACTGAACTGAGAGGTCTGATTTGCTGAGTTTGCATATAGCTTGTCCTTGAGAATTCCAATCCAGAGAGCCATATGTCCACTTCATATATAAACAGCTGTGGTAACAGTAGTGAATGGAGAACATATCACAAGAAGGAAGCACTCTGAGAAGGCCTGGGAGGTCCATCTTCATAGGAGAATGTTCTTGTGATGTCTCAGGTGGTGATTGTGGGAAGTTCCTGAAATCCGTTGAGAGCCTGGCTGTAGTTAATACATCATTTTTAACTGTGAGGCAAACATGTTATGAGTGCTTTACAAGTTTTAACTTATTTATTCATCATAATAACTCTAAAAGGTAGGTAGTTACTATCCTGTTTTTTTAGATGAAGAAACCGTAGCACAGAGAGGTCAAGCAATTTGCCCAAGGTCACAAAGCTAAGGAATTGATGGAGCTGGAGTTAAATAGGGAGTTTGGTGCAAGGGTTCATTCTCTCAATCATTATGCTATGCTGATTAGTCATAATTTCACTTTATGGGTTCCCTTTTAAGCCATGAAGTATTAATCAAAACACAGTCTCTTAGATGCTAAGAAGGCTAATGTAAGATAGATCCCCCCTTCCAGATGAATCATCTGGTCATTCACTGTCCTAAGAGGGGTGACATCCATTTTGTGCATCATCCATACTTTTCTCAGTCATGACTGGGAACCTTTGATGATGAGTGGAAATTTAATAGAGGAAGCAACAAAAATCATTCAGTTTTGCTACTTGTTAACTTTGGTAAAAAGTTTGCTTAAGGATGTGGACTCTGATGATGACTGACTTTGTCAGTTTTCTCTATTCTAAAAACAAAGATATTTGAATGTTACCCTTCTGTGATGGTCTGATAATTTTAACTTTCATCATCTTTCTTCAAGAGGAAAATGAAATTTCCCTCACAATTCGGAGTTTACAAATGATTGTATTTATAACAAATATAAGTTATTTGACTTCAACAATCCTCTGTGTTTGCTCTGATCTCTTTTAAGGTTAGGGGAGATTTAATATTTTATAAAGAATAATGTCTTGTTCAAAGCTAGTTCTAATTTTAGAACCTGGGTTTAGAAGACGCAACAAATTCCCACAGACTCACATATACCAAGGCATGGACAGATATGACCAGAACCTATCACAATAGTATTTTGAGCTCTTTATGAAATACTAAAGAACTGTTGTCATATCCCTAATAGATTTGCTATATCCTAGTATCATTTTCTTTTGAAATAATTACTGTTGAGAAACACTTTCATGGGCTTTATTACTTACTAAATATGTGCATTTAAAAAAAAAACAACATTAGCAAACTTTTTTAGAGAAGAGATGGAAAAAGAAGTAGGTAAATAAAGTAATTTTGAAAGTCTTAAGAAAGTATTTATTAATGAAGTCACGGAATCCCTAGACTCTAGGGTCAGAAGGGGTCTTAGTTGTCATCTATTCTGGCTTATACTTGGTTTGTGAATTTTGTTTCTAAAGTATCTCTGACAAATGATTATCCAGCCAATCCAAGTAGTTCAGAGAACTGTATTTTCTGGTTTTATAATTCTGTGTGTGACGTGTCTGAGATACACTTGATTCGCTTGGATTTGAAATGCAACAAGAACATGTATCATGTTGACAGATTTTGCCTATTTTTTACAAAGAAGAAATTTGGGTTTGATTTGTCTTGTCTGGGGTCCTTGTCCAGCCCAAGCTGCTTGCTGCCTCTCCTACCCTTGAAGTTCTCTTCTCTCCCCCCACATGTTGGATATGTCTCAGCCTTGATGTTGTGTTATAACCATTTCTTTGTGTATCTGTCTTCCCTCTGGACTGTGAGCAAATTGTGGAAAGATAGGCTGCATCCCACTCATCCTTCTATTGTCAGTAACTGTCTTGGGGCCTGGCATGTCATAGGTCCTTAACTACAGCTGTTCGAGTAAATGAAAAAAAAAATGCATAAGAAACACAAGTTCCTGTCTGACACTATCCTAGTGTGTGGCTTAGCCTTGACTGCTTTAGATATGAAGTACTGAGGACTGAATGGACCTTTCAGCCTCGTAAGATCAACTGAGTTCCTTATAGTATCACATGAAGGTCTTTTCAGATGAGATTTGCAGCTCAAGACTTGGTCTGGTCCATCCATATGAAAGTATGGATGTAATGCAACTCCCACCCCTACCCCACCTATGCTTCTACTTTTTCCACTTAGTTCTTCTTGCTGCTTATTTGTAGTATTTTCAAAGGAGGAGTCAGAGACAGAATGGTAGACTATGGTAGTTCTGCTGAAAATGCAAAGACAACCAGCAGCTGTTGACTTAGTGGGTATTTGGGACTTGACTGAATTATGAAGCAGAGCTGAAGCTCTTTAATCTTGACATCTTTTAGGGCCTTCTAAACTTTGGTCAGAATTAGAAAATTTCTTTAGAGTTGCATTATGAAAGACTATCTTATACCTTCTCCCTTTGCATGGGAAGCAAAGCCTTTGTAATACTTTCGAACTCTCTTTGGGTAGAGGTGCGTCAGCTGTGCCTTCTATGTTTAATATACTGAGTAAAATTCAGAAATTACAATTTTAGTTTTTTTCTCAATTTAAGTATAAAAAATGAAACTATATATAAGAAGTTAAGACACAATTAGTATTTCCAAATGTTAATGTAGAACTTCATCTTTCCCAGTGTCAAATAGCAAGACAGTTTTGATTATTAGGAATGTGATATGTTTCTGTTGCTTGATCTATCTATCTATCTATGTATCTATCTATCTACTAACTCCCACTAATATGAATAGACTTATCAGGGTTTAAATTTGCTGACTCTGTGTATGGGAGTTAGTGGTGCTGACCCCCTGTGCAGTAAAAACTCCATGTATAACTTTTGACTCCCCAACAACTTAACTACTGATAGCCTACTTTTTTTTTTTTTTTTGAGAGGGCATCTCTCATATTTATTGATCAAATGGTTGTTAACAACAATAAAATTCAGTATAGGGGGGTCAACGCTCAATGTACAATCATTAATCCATCTCAAGCCTAATTCTCGTCAGTCTCCAATCTTCTGAAGCATAACGAACAAGTTCTTACATGGTGAACGAATTCTTACATAGTGAATAAATTCTTACAATGTGAACAGTACAAGGGCAGTCATCACAGAAACTTTCGGTTTTGATCATGCAATATGACCTATAAACCATCAGGTCAAATATGAATATTCGTTTGATTTTTGTACTTGATTTATATGTTGATCCCACATTTCTCCTATTATTATTATTATTTTTATTTTTAATAAAATGCTGAAGTGGTAGGTAGATGCAAGATAAAGGTAGAAAACATAGTTTAGTGCTGTAAGAAGACAAATGTAGATGATCAGATGATCAGGTGTGTGCCTATGGACTAAGTATTAATCCAGGCTAGACAAGGGCAGCAAGACATCCACGGATGCAGAAGATTTCTCTCAAAGCAGGGGGGGTGAGGTTCTGAGCCTCACCTCTGTTGATCCCCAAATTCTCACCTGATGGCCCCCCTGCGACTGTGCCTGTCTTAGGTTGTTCCTCCCTTGAGGAATCTTATCCGTCTCTGGCTAACCAGTCATCTTCCGGGGCCATACAGGGAAATGTAAAGTTGGTAAGTGAGAGAGAAGCCATATTGTTTGAAAAGGTTAGCTCTTTACTTCTTTGCAGATTTATGCCCTGTGGCTTCTATGCCCAGCACTGATAGCCTACTTTTGACCAGACGCCATACTGAAAAAATAAGGAGTTAGCACATACTTTGTATATTATATGTATTATATGCTGCATTTTTATAATAAAGTAAACTAGAGAAAAGAAAATGTTTTTTCAAGTTGTTGGAAATCTCCAAAAATTTTTCCAATATATTTATTGGAGAGATGCTTGTAAAAGTGGGCCCAAGCAGTTCCAATCTGTATAGTTCAAAGATCAATTGTACTTTTCATGCTGCCTCAAGAAAATAGGAAGTTTAAACCCTTCAATACTAGCTTTAGGAAGATACTATCCTACCTTAGACACTTACCAACTACAATGTGCCAAATTCTGAATGCTTATTTTGGCGGCTCTCCCTCTGCTTTGTGTGTTCATAGGTGTTAACCCTGGAAATTCACTGCAGGGCTCAAGGAAAATTGATTCTGTGGAGGAAAACAGGCAAAAGTATTGAACTCTAATGTAAATACTGCCAATTGCATTTGCTTGTATTGTCAGTTAGGCTATACTGACACAGTTTGTTGCCTGAATTAAAGGCATTTAAAATTCCACACATCTAAAAGATAGTGGAACATTTGATGAAAGAAAATCGTTTTTTCAGGAAGAATGCTCTCAGAACACAGAATGATAATGTGTTCTCTCACTTCTGACTTCAGGGTTACTTCTCCCTCTCTCAAGATAGGCCATGTAACATCAAAACTAAGGTTCTTCTAAAAACATTTCCATCTAAAATCATAACCTGGCTGGATGAGACCAGAATATGCCTAGGGGGCCAGTACTGTGACCTTCAAGAGTTGATTTTGTTGGAGTTTTCAGAAGAAACCAGGCTTCCCAGAATTCCCAAGGTTTTCCTACCCTGACCAGAATTTCATTTCCCTGGCCTGTAATTTGGCCTAATCCACATATTAACTGGCAGCCCCTGGAGCTCAAGGAATGAGTGGCTATGCTAAATCCGTGGCTTGTAGAAATCTGGAGGAGGGTCTGTTTCTGCAGATTGCTGGAGACCAGAGTTCCCAGGGCCCTCTGCATTTTCTGGTTTTATAATTCTGCGGGTGACGTGTCTGAGATACACTTGATTCGCTTGGATTTGAAATGCCACCAGTGCCATTTTGAGTTCCATAGTGAGTTTGTTCATGAGAACAGTGAGCATTTTAAAAGCTTTTTGTAGAGTAGTTTGAGGAGGATGTATATCAGAGCAACTCAGACAACTTTGGCTGGTACTGTAGACATCACTGTTCATAAAAACACTTATTGACCCATCCTTGTGGAGTTTTGCTGACCTCTCAGCCTGCGCTAGCTTCCCGTCATCTTGCTCCAGCTCAGTCCCTTTCCTTTCTTCCTTATCTTTCCTTTTCCGGAAGCAAAATAGTTCCTGGTGGAATAGCTCCCCAGCCTCTCCTATGCCCTAAGGCCAACATGCTAGATCGGGATGGGAAGGCAGGGAGAAAAGAGAGAGAGGACAATGAGAGACCTTCATTTTACCCCTAGTACTACCACTTCCTAGCCATATGACTTTGGAAAAGTTTTTTGCCTCTAAGCACCAATTTCTTCATCTTCAAAGTGGAAATAATTAGGTAATTTTGCAAAGCACATTCATTGGAGAGAGCAGCAAGACTTAACTGAATAGAAGGACCCATGGACCTGCCTATTGCCTTTCTTTGAAAGACAGTACTGATGGCTCTCACTACTGTTGATACAACTATTATTAACAGCAGTAACTCAAGGCTACTGTTTTTGAATGTCCATATTTTAGTAGTCAGATCTCTCCATATTCCTCCTTTGTGATAAAAAGGTGACCCAGTATGTCCATTCAGAATTCCTAATCAGCTTCCTACTGTTCCAGCCTAGGATCCAAATGCCATCCTTTGATGCTTGGAGCATCTTAAATCACTGCCCACACGAACACCAGTGCCTTCGTGGTTTTTTTGTTATTACAAGTTTACGGTAAGATGGGGCTTAAGCAGCAATCTTCATTGAGATTTGTGACTGCAACT
The DNA here is from genome assembly GCF_040802235.1 of Manis javanica. Taxonomy (NCBI): domain Eukaryota; kingdom Metazoa; phylum Chordata; class Mammalia; order Pholidota; family Manidae; genus Manis; species Manis javanica. Next base: position 77,593,994 of record NC_133159.1, on the reverse strand, counting down.
GGCAGCTGAAAGTGATTAATCCAGTACTCAGATCACTTGGGAACCAGGGTCTTGCTGTGCCTATGTAACTCTGGGGGGAAGATCCTGGGGCAAAATACCTTTGAAACTGAAATCAGTCAAAGGAAGAAATAAAGTGGGAGAAACCCATTTATTTCTCACAAGAAGTCATCCCGCATCTCTCTCGACCCAGATGCGGAAGTAGAGGGCTCCACCCAATCTCTCCAGTCCATTAAGCCCTTGCTCACCCATGTAATTACCTATTGATAGGGAGATGGACTACTTCTCTCCACCCTTTGGAAACTCCTGTTGATATGGATATGTACTAAAGCCAGGTGAGAGATTCTGAAAATATAGCAATTTTACCCACAGCCTACTTTTTAAATTTGCTTCCGCTGGTCACCCCAGTGATTCTTTTTATTATGCAGTTCTGTTCACCACAGTACTGACAAGTAGGCCATTCTGACATCCCACTATTATAGACAGATATGTACCAAAATACTGGTTTACTAAACAGTTGAGTAGCAAAAACAATTTCAAGCCTATTATAAAAAGTGAAAGTTGAGAGGAAATACATTTACACAGTACATAGTTATATGGAACTCTGGTTATATATTGGTGTTAGAAACAATGATAATAAACTGTTTGGGATGGATCTGTTTATTGCGTGTGATAAGGAATATAAAAAATAAAAACAAACTTTTTTCACATCAATGTGCAACTGCTGAGTTCCTTCAATTTGTTTAGAATTTAATTTCTAACTGTTCTAACACAATTCATTGCCTGAGTGAAAAGCATTTAAAATTCTATACCTCTAGAAGATAGTAGAATATTTAATCAAATTTAAAAATCTTTGTTAGCTATTCCTGAAAAGGAAAACATGCTCCAAAGGGTTTTTTTTATATTTTACATTTTGTGTTTGCATAATTGTTAAAGAAAACAAAAAAAATTCTGTTTGTTTTCTGCCCTATGTGGTCCCCATACATAGTATAAGTGTTGCTCATCCCTTTCTATCCACTCAGCAGAGCACACTCTGGGCATTTATTCCCAAAAAGCCTAGGCGTGGCTTCAGAGTCCTCTGTAACAGGTTCCAGGGAGGTCCTGCCATTCACTTTGGTTGCACAAGTTTGAATCTGTTTATCTTAACATGTTAGAAGTTTTAAAGTTCAACTTGAACTTGATAATGAAATTGATGTTCTTTTACTAGATGCACCGCCCTGCCCCACACTGCTCTTTAGCCTCAAAATATGACAATATGACTCTGTAACCTTTACTCGAATCACATTTATTGAAATAACTTAGATTGAATCTCCCTTTCATTCATTCTTTCAGAGCACTTGTTGACTGCTTACTAGATGACCAGCCCTTTGCTAGGCCCAAGGATGCAGAAATAAGTGTGACTCAGTTTCTCCCTTTGAAGAATGCCCTAAGGATTGCACAATGTAAGGGGCAGAGGAGTAAATGACAAACATCTAAACAGATCACTATAGTGCCATTTGAAGATAGAAGCATGAGTGTGTTCTGTGGGAGTAGGGCCAAGCTCCAGGTTTGCCTGTGGAACAGGAAAAGATCTCACTGGAGATTGCATTTTGAGCTGAGCGCACTTGTCCATTCCGGGGCTGGTGAGAGGGTGCTGTTGCGTGTCAGTAACAGTACAATAGTAAATGGCAGATGCTTAATACTAAAGGACAATGGAAAAGTGCTTGATGTTCTCAGACTCTCCATCAGCAGCTGCCTGCTGAGGAGTCCAGCAGCTTTATCACCCCAGAACATATGCACACCCAGGGTCTCCCCTCTCTCCTGCTTCTCTTCCCTAAAGTGACGGAGCTGTGGGCTGCTCTGGGAAGGAAGGGCCAGGGTCCCTGGAATCCCCTTGCAACTCTCCCAGGACCCCTTTAGAGGGTCATGACCTGTAGTTTCAGAAATATTCTTCTGTTTATATGAGCTCTTGTCCCTCAACCCCCAACCCAAATTTAGTTCCAAGTATTTTTCCAGGGCATTCAAAATATAGAGCAGGGAGGGCAGACTCATTTCAGCATCAAATTTCAGGCTTTCTTTTCTTTTTTTTTCTGCCTGTTTTGTGGTCATAATAGATTATTTTCAAAAGCTCCCAGGGAATCTTGAATCCTGTCCCTGTTGGGGGGAAGAGGAATTAGTTTTGCAATTGACCGGCTGTGTCCCTCTAATCATGTTAAGTGGTTTCAAGGCAAAACCACTGGGAAGGAACTTGACATCATTTGCCATAGCAGTGTGACATCTCTGACCCCAGAGTTGCTGAGACCAGGGAGAATAGTCATTTGACTCCCTGAGTCGAGGGATAGAGACACTTAGGGGGTTGAAATTCCTTGAGTTCAGCACCAACTGATGATGTTCCTTTAGAAAATCAGAGAAATGTAAAAATAAAATAATGAGGGAAATGTTAAAAGCTCCAAATCCACCCCTCCAAGAATATCTTAAGAGAATCTTTTTATACCAGTTCCCAAGTGGTGAAGGAGAAGCCTTCAAGTAAAATGTCAGCTGAGGGGTTGCTTGGGCCAGAACGCACTTTAAGACACTGCATCAGCAACAAGCTGAGCTCTGTCCCCACTCCCAGCAATTGTTTGCACATTTCAGATGCATGGTGCGGGGGTGGGGGGAGCGGGGGGGAGATTTGAGTTCACAGAACTCCTATTGCCCAAATGTAAGTGAAATTTGAGTTGAGCGGGATACCCTAGTATTCCGAAATAGATTTGTGTCTCACTGTCTGTTAGTATAAATTACAGGTGCTCTATGAGACCCAGATTCAGGCTGTTTTCAGTTACTACCAACACCGTTGCTAAGAGGATGTCTCCTTACCCTGAAGAGAAGATAGATGATGGTATATACAGACCATGGTGTGATTTTTCTGGGTCTTGGTTATAGACACACTGCTGGAGTTCTTTTCTTATCTTCGTGTGAACTGACTATCGGAGCATCCATTTCAGAGCATTATTTGGTCTGGTTTGAGAGAACAGGAGTCTCGCTGGTAGTGTTTCAGATGACTTCATCGTTTCATGGGTCCATAGGGGCTGTTACAAGAAATGTTGAAATGGAACCTCACTGACACGTTAGCAAAATTGGACAACTGTTAGGCTCTGGTATCAATTGTTTTGCTCGCTTTGCTTTTGTTTGTTCTAACAAACCCCAAGAGTGGGGTGGGGTTGGGGGTCTAACTAATCAGAATTTTTGATATCACCATGGTAGAAATATCTTGCATCTCTACTCTGAATCCTGGGAAATTTAAAACAATTTTCATTTGGCATCTTTCTATAAAGAGACTAGGGTTTGTTTGTTTTTTTTTCATTTTCTGTAAAAAGATACATAATTCATTTTCATAAAGTGATTTACAGGGTTTGAGACAATATATGGTTTTTGCTTATCAAAGATAATCTTTGGAGAACTGAGAGATCTCCACCCTAACACGGTCCAGAGAAAACTGTCCTTGTCTTTCTGGTGATGATGTAGGCAAGGGCATCCTTCCTGCTGGGGAGCTAAGAAGGTTGTCTTTCTGCCCAGAGGCTTTGGGCTCCTTAGAGTTGGCCTTGACTTTCATCAGGGTTGGGTGCAGATCCCCTAGAAAAGCACTCAGAAAAGATTTATTTTGAATTTCTTTAAAAAATAGGAGAAATGCATTAATTATATTTAGTAGTTTGTTAAAGTGCACAGATACTTCAGAAGACCCAGTATAATTAGATGTTGTAGAACAGATCAGACCAATTAGTTTTCCATCATTTGGGGGGGGATCAACAATAGAGAAGGGACAGTGTCTGCATACAGGTTGTGATAAATCAGATTTACTTGGGTTTTCTCACACTGTTAGGAAGACTGAAATTCAGCACTGTTCAAGACTAACATGATTAGAGAAGGGGCTCTGGGACTAAGCTTTACAGACCACTCTGTTGTCAAGGTGTGGTTTTAAAAGGTGACGGAAGCCCCAGACACTGCTTGTAGAAGTTATTTCTGAGTTGTCATATATTAAGTTCTTAACCTGAGAGGATGACATCTTAAGACCAGAAGTGTAATCTTTAGTTTAATAATGATGGAGTTATTTTGTGTCTGTTTCTGCCATTGGAATTTCCCTGCTCTTTTGCAGTGGGTTCCTTAACCTGGGTTAGTGTATACTAAATCTGGAATTCATGGGCCATGCAGTGGATGTATTTCTCTGACATTATCTGCAGAACATGGGATTATTCTGTGTTTGGGGAGAGGGTTCATGTTTTGCATTAAGTTCTCAAATGCTCTCTGACTCCCAAAGATTAACAAAGAAGTCATTAATTCAGAGACTAGTCATTGTTCCCTCATTTGGGATGCATCCCCTTTAGCCACATTAGCCTCCATGGTCACATGGACCCTAGGTTCAGTTCATTATTACTTATGAAGACCACAGACTAAGTGATGCCCCTAATTTTTATGTAAATTGGACGTAGGATTGAGAGTCAACTCCTTAAAGTACTGTTTGGATTTCCAAGGTAGAAATTATTGAATACCATTTGTAACATTTCTCCATGGGCTATTTCTCTGCTGCAGAGGAATAATTTTAGTTCTAATCTGCCCAGAAAAAATTTTAGTGGTATGTTATCTTTGTAGTTACAGTGTATCCCAAACAATAATTGAGTCTAAAGAGGATTTTCTTCTTTTTCCTTTCTTTCTTTCTGTCTTTCTCTTTCTTCCTGTCTGTCTTTTTCCAGCCTGAGAGAAATTAGGCATCTTAGCCAGGAATTCTTTAAGAGATGTTCTGAGTATGTTCTCTCCACATTTCTTGGAGCTTTTATACCTCCCTTCTTCTGTTGCTTGTTTTGGTTGTCCTTTTTCTTCCCTTCAGCAACATTTATTCAAGTGGACGAAGGATAGAAGAGGAAGGGTTGCTGAGGGGTTAGGTGAGCAGGTGCTTGGGGGACTCTCTGTTCCTGCCAAATGATCTTTTAAAAAAAGGATGGGGGATTTTTCTTTTTAATTTCCCAATCACAGTGTGAATTCTTCTTGGCCAAATGGTTTTTGGGACTTTGCCTGGGCCCCATGTGCCAGAGTCAGAGATTCATGTTGGCCAGACCCTGCCACATACTGAAGATGGAGTCATTTCCAGGAAAGCTGAGCTGTAGCTCCTAGAAATCTTTCCTTGATTGTATGAGCCAGGCCTTGACACTTTCAACCATCTGGAAAATTTTGGACCTGCATGCCAGTATCTGTCTTGTACATATTTTTCCTTTCATTTCCTAAGTATTAAAAAAAAATTCTTGCTCATTTGAGATATATATTTATTACCATTTTATCTACACAGTTCCAAGAATTGTACATCTGAGAGCTGTAAGGAAGATCATCGGAAAAAGAGTTGATGTACCCTCTATGGATAGACATTGCTATTCTTTGGGCCATTATAGTGCTCAATAAACTGTTTTGGAATAAATAAATCTGGGAACTTTTTACTGGTATGTACTATCAGTGACAGAATATTTCTGAGCAATTTTCAGGTATTGTGAACAAGTACCCTGGTGCTTTCTGTAGTGTGCATCTCTCTATTTAGTTAATGCTACAGTTTGACTCCATCCCTGCTCTGTCTCCAGCTTCTCTAGTTTACAGTGGAAATCAATCTGTTTATTTCTAGAGATGGACAGCATCTCCAAAATGTTGTGGAATAGAGTCTGTAAAGGAACATGCTATCTTGCTATAGCTGTACTTGATCACTGTTCGTTGGTGAATGAACTCTGAACTGAGAGTAAAAGTACTCTGCTTTTAATACTTTGCTTATGCCAAATATAAAAAATGATCCCATCTGTGTTGCAGAAACAGTTCATTAATGTTTGAGTATTGTTCATGTTTCTTTACATTTCTGTAAATTAGTCTGCTAAATCCCTTTGAATATATTATCATATTCACTTTTTTGCCTTTTAGGTAACATAAATTTATGAATCTTCTCTGGTAAATTAGTCATTAAAAATTGTCTACTCTGTGTTAGGCACAGTATTAAACTTAAGACGTATCTCTGCTTATTGACTGTTTACAGTGTATTTCAGAGATTAAGACATGCATACTGAACAGTTAATGAGATGACATTATATACTATAGTGCAAATTATTCATAGAACAAAGTACCTTTGTGGCTTAAAAACTAGGAAATGAACTATCCAGCTGGCATTTACAGAGTGCCTACTGTGCGCTAAGGCATGGGTATTGAAAGGTAAGTAAAGCTTAGTGCCTAATTAGCAGTGGCCTGAGAGTGTACTGTGAAAGGGACACTGATGTCCAAGGCAGTACCTACAGCAAAACACATGGAGGTCAAAGAGGGCGGCAGCCACTGGGAAGATAGAAGTGCTTTGACTCCTCTCTCCCTGGTGATTCTGTAGACTCAGATCAGAGATCCAGACCATTTAATCCTCATAAGGATTATTGCTGGGATGTTCTGTTATTCCCAGTGTATCACTCAGTCTGTGTATTCCAGCTAAAATCCTTTTTTTGTCCTTTCCCTCCTTTATCCCATTATGGTGCTCTTGGGTGAGTTCAACTTGTTTAAATATGTGACTCTTGGGCCTTGCTTCACCGTCTGCAGAGACAGCCAGTGGGAGACATGCTTATATGAAACCATCTGTGCAGTCCTTCTTTATCCGTCCTTTCACTTTTCTATGACCAACTTTGGCTTGTACACTCCAGGAGGAGGCTGTTGAACTCACTGCTTCCAGCTCTCCTCACAGGTGCTTTTTGATGCTAATGAAGACTGGTAACCTACAGTTGTCCTTGACCTGCTATCAAAACTGGCCACTGTTTTCCTATCTAAGCTCATGGTTTTCTTCCTGTTTTTTATTTTCTTTTATTTTTGGCCCAGGGCTATATGTAACCAGTTTTTATTCTGCGTGTTCTCTGTGCTTCATTTCTTGGAGAACCCCTTCCAGTGAAGAGCTGGGATGATGAACACCAGCAGCTCCCCGTGGCAGCCCCTTGCCCTTTGTCATTGGCATTTTTCTCTGGCAGAACTCACTTAACTGTGTAGAGGTTGGCACTTACCTGGAAGAGAAGAGAGCCATTTCTCCGGCAGTCCAGAGGGATGACACAGCCCCGGGGATTCTGTACCCCAATTTCCAGCTTAGTCATTTGATTTGAAAGATAAAGCAGTCTTGAGGGAAGGTAACTTCTTCTGCCTTTGCCAACTTTGAAAAAGGTGTGTTCTTTTATTTGTGTTACACTATTACTGGAAGCTGAATCATGTTTTAGTTGAGATCGCTGTGTGTTGAACCACATGATATAGTCATTTTTGTAGTAGAAAAAGGTCAAATATTGGCAGTGTCATCTAGTTCAACTAATGTATTTTATCCGTAGAATCTGAACTGGTCTATAGCTTGTTTCTCTTAACAGTGAACTCTGAAAAAATATTACAGATGCTGTGCTAAGTGATTTTAATGGAAAGCTAGTGCTAACCTTTCTCTCCTCTGTTTCTTCCTAGGTCACCCTGCATCTTAATCCCATCTCTTCAGTACACATTCACCACAAGCCTGTTGTGTTCCTGCTCAACTCCCCACAGCCTCTGGTCTGGCTTCTGAAGACAGAGAGGCTTGCGACTGGGGTCTCCAGACTTTTCCTGGTAAGTGTTTGAAACCCTCCCAAAGTGATCCTTAGTGCAAGGGTATATAATGACCCAAAAACTGTGCAAGCTTTTTAAAAGGCTTATTTCATTGGAATAATACCAGAGTCTGTAGTGTGTTAAATTTGGAGTATGCTCTTAGTGATGTTTGGATGGCCTAGATAAGCATTCGCAGAAAACCACTCACACGTCCTCTCCTGCGGGTGGAGAGTCAGGTCTAGTTTGATGTTAGGGCAGGACCTGCAGTCGTACTCTGTGGCCTGGGCTTTGGCTCCAGTTCCGTGACAACTCTGGGGGCATCAGGAGCAATGCAGATATTGTAAATAGCCACTAGGTGTGTGGTCTCTGACCATAAAATAAATACGCACAACCCCATCTGTTTGTATATAATGCAGGCCTAATTTCTGATATGAGGATCTGTTTGTTGAGAAAGTGACACAGTGAGCTCCAAGATGAAAACATTTGTATTTTATAAAAAAGCTGGAACCCAGCTCTTGTGGAAAGATCCAAATATTACCTACTATTTGTAAATCATGTCCTTTTGAGTTTGCCAGAACATTCAAGTTTGCTAGTTGTGGAGAAATTGATGGGTTGTTTGGACGGAATTTTTGGGGCATGATATCATGTCTGATGATGAGCAGCACTGCCCTTTGCAGTGATAACTCACATTGTCGATTGCTAGAGCTACGCGCTAACGTCCTTAACTTCAGTGCCTTAGACTTTTAAACTTCTCTTGCCCGAAAGCACTCAAAATAAAGAGTCTTCAGTTAATAGTCTTTCTCTTGCATAATAAATAAACTTTGCCTAATTAATGACTCAGCCCAGATCGATAGTTTCTTGTCTCTTGTATTTCAAGAGCACTTTTAAAAACTCAAAAGGTACCCATTGAAGAAAGTAAAAATACATAATCAATACAGTTAATAAGTACATAAATGTGTAAAAAGGGGAGAAGGGAAAGCTCCTTTATAATAAAATGCTAATTAATAATGTAGAAGGACTGATGAAGTTAGAAAATCCTGATTTTTGCAACCATCATAGTAAAAGTCCATCAGGTAAGAGTCATCAATAGATGCTAAATCTACCAGAGGTAGAGAGAGTTTGAGGAACTGTATATTTACATAATCTCAAATTACTTATTAATAACAAAAGAAAAAACAGTAACTATATATAGTGGAGTTACCCAATATACCTTACCAAAGTGATCAAAAGTAACCTCACCAGAATTTGGGGATCAACAGAGGTGAGGCTCAGAACCTCACCCCCCCTGCTTTGAGAGAAATCTTCTGCATCCGTGGATGTCTTGCTGCCCTTGTCTAGCCTGGATTAATACTTAGTCCATAGGCACACACCTGATCATCTGATCATCTACATTTGCCTTCTTACAGCACTAAACTATGTTTTCTACCTTTATCTTGCATCTACCTACCACTTCAGCATTTTATTAAAAATAAAAATAATAATAATAATAGGAGAAATGTGGGATCAACATATAAATCAAGTACAAAAATCAAACGAATATTCATATTTGACCTGATTGTTTATAGGTCATATTGCGTGATCAAAACCGAAAGTTTCTGTGATGACTGCCCTTGTACTGTTCACCATGTAAGAATTTATTCACTATGTAAGAATTCGTTCACCATGTAAGAACTTGTTCGTTATGCTTCAGAAGATTGGAGACTGACGAGAATTAGGCTTGAGATGGATTAATGATTGTACATTGAGAGTTGACCCCCCTATACTGAATTTTATTGTTGTTAACAACCATTTGATCAATAAATATGAGAGATGCCCTCTCAAAAAAAAAAAAAAAAAAAAAAGTAACCTCACCAGATGGCACAGGGTGGACATTGTGTGTCTTTAAATATAATAACTGAGAAACACCACAGCATCATTTATGTCATATTCTAGCTAAACATGCACACAATCTGAATCTAATCATGAGCAAATACTGGCAAAACCAAAGTGAGTGGCCTATCAAACCCAGACAGGTCTGCCTCTGTAAACTCTTATGCTGAACTGGCTCCCTTATGCTCATAGTCATTGTCAGCATTGTGTAACTGCAGGTATTTGTGATAGTCTAATAGCCATGGTCATGATGTCATATGTACATTTAGCCCATGCAGAGGTGTATTGTCCAACACTGTAGGCACAAGCTATGGGTGGCTATTTAAATTTAAATTAACTAAAATCAGAAATAGAGTTTCTCAGGCATACTAGCCACATTTCAGGGTCTCAGTGGGTCCATGAGGCATCAACTATGTGAGGCTACCACATGAGCAGGTTATGGAAGGATTATGAACAAATGCTTTGCCTGCCCTGGTGAATCCAGGCCATAACTTGTAGCAAGTTATTGAACTTCCCTAAGCCTGATCTTCCTCTGTTGCAATAAGGGAATAGTAATAATCCCTACATTGTTGGGGTGTTATCTTGATTAAATGAGATCCCAGTGTGAACTGTTTAGTACGGTTCCTGGCACTGATAACTTCATGAACATTACCTGCCGCTGTCATTGCTATTTGTTGTCCGTCATAGTAAAGAACCCTTGGGAAGGATGTGGAATTTAGATTTCTAATCATAAAACATCTAGCTTGGCTAGTTGCAGGTTGAAAAGAGTTCCTATTCTTTGGGCTATAGTTCAGATGAAAAGCGTGAACCACATATATCATAGCTGTACTGATCACTTTCTGGATTCTGTCTTCAACCTGCTACTCTGAGGGTTTTAAGGGAAAATATCTTACTCTTAGTTATTATATATTTGCTTTAATTTTGTTCAACTATAAGAACTGCTTTCTGGCCATTAGTGTAAGATGAACTAATGATGAAAAAAGGAGATAGTGTAAGTAAACAGTTTAATGTCAAACCTATTTTGAGTTGATCCCATGTAAGGAGATTGCAGATCAAGTGACAAACCTAAAATTACCAAACCAGGGGAGGCAGCATTGGGAGAAATCACAGATTTGCACTTTCCTTTTTTGTCCAGCCAGCTTTCTCTAGAGAAAATTGTTTTCTCCCATCTGTACCTTTCTTCATGGCCTGGAAGAGATGGTGGAACATCTGTTGTTCATTCAGGTTCTCAGGTAGTGAGTGGGACAAGCTGCTTCACAAGCTGGCCAGCTCCCCCTAACCGAGGGTGTGTGACGTGGAGAAGGGAAGGCGAGCTCCTCCCTTGCTCTGTGGCCTGAGATGAATGTCAGGGTCCTCGAGTCATCAGGGTCTTCTCACTTACCTGACGGCTGTTGGAGCAGAAGGATCTGCTGCTCAACAGAAAACCAGTGGTAGCACTGTGTGTCCATTTATTGTAGTGAAGGGTTAAAGTTTGGGGATCCCATAACTGCATTATTCTACATAAAGTGTTTCATCCAGACACTTCAAAGGGCCATGGACTCTTCAGAAACAGGGGCTAAGCTGTTTCCATCACTGTCCTGTCCAAGGCTGCCCAGAGAGCTTGGATTTGCTGAGGAAAGAGGGTGGGTCTCGATTCTCAGTCCAAGAGGCATATGTCCTGATACGATGCTAAAGAGTTTGTATTACCATCTTAAAGCTGTCTTTACTTTCTAGGTAGATTTATAATACTTTAGCAGTTGTTACTATTTTTTTTTTAAAGTAAGGTGGTGAGAAAAGTTCAAGTAATGGTATCATGTGTCAGGATGGCCTTTTAATTTAAATTGACCCATCATTATTATAACTGGCCAGATTAAAAAAGAAAACCTTCCATAATTAGTTAGCAGGGCCTGTGTTACTCAAAACCTCTCAGCCAAGGGTGACTAAAAACATTATACTTCAATACCGTCTACCAGAAGTATCTGGCGTTTCTGTCAAATCATTCCAGTCTTTCTTATGATTGCACAGTGAAGGCATGAGCGAGCATGTCAGGCAGGGAGAAAGTGGGATTGTGTTTTCTCTGCAAATCAGTTCCTTTTCCTGATTGTTCTGATTGTTCTGGTTACTTAGGAAATGGGAGTGGGGTGAAGACTGATTGTTTTGGCCCTACAGTCAAGTAGTGGGTCTTCAAGTGTGAGTGTCTCTCTCTCTCACACAACACAGACACACAGACACACAGACACACAGACACACACACACACACACACACCCGCAGGCGATGGAGCTGTCACAGTTTTTCTTTTGCAGGGTGTATGGATGGCCCAGCGAATATAACAGGTGTTAAAGTTGTCCCTCAGTGCAATTAGAAGTAAAAATAATCCTAGCCTCTCAGTCTGTCATGTTGAAACAAAATCTCTTAGAAGGATCATAAAAGCTTATTTTTAGTTTTGCAATTATTTACATGGAAAAAGAAGTAGGGTAGTTCAACTGGGCAATAGATGTCTGAACTTTCAACCTGAGTTTGCTAAAAAAAAAAAAAAAGACCAGGACAAGTCACAATACTATTGTTTTAAAAAATATTGTTTTAAAAATACTACAATTAGAATAGAAATTTCTTCAAAAGAGAAACAAATTTGACCAATAAGCACATGCAAAGATGCTCAATATCATTAGTTGGTAGGAAAATGCAAATTTAAAACCACTATGAAATAAATGCCCCTTCACACCCACTAGGGTGGCTGTAATAAGAAAGGCAGATAATAATAAGTGTTGTTAAGGATGTAAGGAACCTGGAACCCTTATACCTGCAAAATGGTGCTTTGGAAAACAATTGGGCAAAGCAGGTGTCTACAGAAAAATGTGTCCACAAATGTTTGTAGCAGCACTATTCTTAATAACCAAGAAGTGGAAACAACCCAAATGTCTATCAGTTGATGAATGGGTACTTAAAATGTGATATATTGATGTAATGGAATATTATTTGGCCTCTAAAAGAGATGATGTACTGATATAAACCACAACATGGATGAACCTTGTAAACAATACAAGTGAAAGAAGTATGGCACAAAGAGTCACATGCTGTGTGGTTCCATGGAAGATACTCAAACAGGCAAAGCCATAGCAATAGGAAGTAGCTCAGTGGTTGCCAAGGCTGGTGGGAAGTTAGAATGGAGAATGATTGTTAATGGTATGGAATTTCTTTTGGGGGTGATAAAAATATTCTGGAATTAGTGGTGCATATACCACAATTGTAAATGTACTAAAATTACCACATTGACAGTTTAAAAGGGTGAATATTATGATACATGAATTATATCTCAGTGAAGTTAGAAAAAAAGTTGCTGTAGCACTCTTTGTGGAAGTTACATTGTAAAATCAATGAACTAAATTTAAAATGTATCTTTTTACTTTGTTCCACATACCCATCGGATTTTTGCAAAAATCTTGTGTTATTTGTATTCCAAGCCTGAGTGTTCTCTCCTGCAAGGTGTACAGGCTTGGAGCCCTGGGACAAGCAGAAATTCTCAAGATGAGACCCTAATGCGTGGCTTCTAATATAAAATATCTAATCCAGAGGCCTTGGCCAGCCTTTTAATATCAGGCTTAGTTACTTTGCATGCTCATAAATTAAAAAAGAGCTAACATTAGGAAAATCTAATAAAAAAAAAGCAGCAGCTTTATCCAGCCTCACTCACTCTTCAGATTACTGTGCTGTGATGTATTTTTTTCCAGCCATTTATCATTAAAATCAGAAAAGAATGTATGCAAATGTGTATGTGTTTGAATGGAGGTGTTGGAGTGGAAGAATTTAGTGGTCTGTAGGTTAGGGTTTCCAGAGTTAATATTTGCCCATGCAATATTTGGGGCATACTTATACTAAAAAATTATTCATTGTTTATCTGAAATTCAAATTTAAGTGGGTGTCCTGTATTTTATCTGGCAGATCCACTCAGAGGAAAGTCAGGTTTTTGTTTCTATTTAACACCCTGGCCTGGGTGTCAGGAGACCTGAGTACCAGTCTTGGCTCTGCCACTGACTGGTTATATCACTGGACAAAATCACTTACCTGCTCAGGCCTCAGTTCCCTCATGTCTAAAGTGAGGAGGTGGTACTAGCAAACCTATAAAGTTCCAGCTTTCAAGCTCTCTGCTTCTTTGATGATATGATTGCTAGATATTCTATGCCAATTTATTTGGAAACAGAAAATGGCAATTTAAACAGTGCCTCTTCAGCAAATCCAAGTAAATTTCAAGGCAGGGCAGTTAAAAAAAAAAGAGAGAAACCCAATTCTGTGCTGTTGGCTTTAGATTAAACACCAATCAAAATTTAATCCTGATGAAAAATGTAAATTAATACCAGAAGCGTGCTTAATATTTAAAAACTAGCTTTGTATTTCTGAGAAGGGGGGAGGTGTGGATGAAGAAGCGGGGTTGCCAAAATCTGGCTTATTGCTTTTACTTAAACTTGTGTGGGGGGGTGGTAGGGAGGGGAAAAAATCCAAATATTTTGGGCTTCTGCCACCAAACCACAGGCAGTGCTCTGGTTTGCACTGCAGGTTGGATGACTGACAAGACTCCATGAAAAACAAGTGCTGTTTGTTTTCCTGTGCCCAGTATTTAACTGGAAATCAGAAGGTAAAATTTCCAATCAGTTGTTAAATAGCCCCAGATGGTGTGCTTAGCTCTGCGCTAGGAAGGGACATAGATACACAGCCTGTGCTGCAGCGCCAGCCAGGCATTCCTTTTCCCCAGGCCAAGTGATGTGTGACTGAGGCTGCAGTGTCCAAAAATGCCCAATGAGTACCTCACATTTAAGTTTGCCTGTGGAGGAGGGAACTTTAAAAAATTTTCTGGATTGTCTACTGTGTTGCATTTAAAGCTCTGGAAACGTTTTTTCTCTTTTCTAATATCTTCCTGTCCCTTGTTTGGCAGTTCTCGCCATGTTTAGAAAAACCTGACATTGTCATACCTGGTGCGACAGTGTATCTATTTGTTCATTAATCCCCCACCCAGCTTTTAGTGCCTGCAGGATGCTGATAGCTGTGATAGGCATGAAGGAGCCAGGGAGAGAGGGAGTGGATTGCCTGCCCTCAGTGCAACCTCCCGTTATGTAGGAAAGCTAGGTAAGAGACTGGGATTTGCAATTCGGTGTAGTAAGTACCATTTCTAGATCCTGAAAATTGGAGAAACTGAGAATCTTCTTTTTCCAAATGCAATTAAGGCCACTCCTTCCGTGAGGCTGACTGAGGAGAAGCATGTGGCTGGCAGGTTAGGTTGTGGACACAAGGACAGCTTTTTGCTCAACCAGAAGTGTCACCCCTACATACTAGGGGTCTGGATATACCATTTTAGATTTTCCAGTGAGGTCTTTCCCCAGATGAGTTTTCTCTTAAAGGCAGATTAAATAACTAAACATTTCATGATTGGTTCCTCTTCTCTTTTCTTTTTTTAAAATGTCTCTTGTGGAATGACTCACTGTGTCCTGTGGGATATTCCAAGTGGTTGTGTACCAGGCATTTTTTTTTTTACAGAGGCTGCTTATCTGTTGGTTTTGTGGCTTGTCCATAAGAACTCTAATTATAAGAAGCTTGATCCTCTTATGAACTAGGGTTAGTCAACTGCCATATTTCCTAGGAACAAGTTTCGGGCCCTTTTGCAGTGAGAGAGCCCTTCCTAAATGTCTCTGTGACACTTTGAGCAGGAAGGAGCCCAGGTTCGTTTCAGTTGGCAGGCCTGGTTCAGGAAGAGTTTTAGAAAGACTTCCTCAGATTTATCCTAAGTCTCTGGGTGAAGGCTGGTGAACGTTGTCGGTGAGTGGCCCCTTGGCCTTACGAGGTTTCTCGGGGTGTACTCTTCCTGATTGAGACATCCGGCCCCGGAGGGTTCACCTAAGCCTCGACTTTTCCTGGCTCTGTTGGACTTGCTGCGTCCGGTCCGTGTGCAGGCATGTGCCCTAGCCCTGTGGAGGCTTCACTTTCATTAGTAAACTGAGGTTAAATAAACTCACTTTCACTGAGGTCTGAGGAAGGCCGGTGTTTCTTCATGTAGACTCCCATGACGGCCAGTAAGGCTTTACTGTTTACGGCTGATCTGGCAGCCTGATGAATCTGCCCTTCCCAAGTGTTGGGCAAGCATATCAAATATGACATCTCCGTGCCCTTCGGTAACATGGTGGGCAGCCTCCAGAGGGCTGTTTGATAGAGAAAGTGAGCATTTTGATAAGAGAGGTTATAGGATATTTTCCCATGTAATTGGGACAGTGGGGGATCTGCCTTCTGGGAGATTCTGGTGAGGCTGACTTGACAGCTGGTGGCTGTGTCTTGGTGCTCTCATAAGATGCAGACGGTGAGGCCCTTGGTTAGCATTCCCCACAGGGGGCTTACATTCCCCACCTCTGGAAAGGACCACAGGATGGCCCGACTCCTTCCTGGGTAGAGTCATTGGGTTCATTTGAGGCAACCCAGTTCTGGCACCCAAGCCTCCATCATCTGACTCCCTGTCCAGGGAGAGCTAATTTTTGCAGGGGAGGATAGGGCCTCTTTAGCCTTTCTTGTTCCTTTGTCCAGGGTAGAACATGTATCCCAAGATCTGCTTTTGCCCCAGGTCCTAACACCGTATCCTTAGGTGGCCTGGGGTCTTTGTTGCACTCTTGGGCTCTTCATGCCCCTGGGTCAAGGGAGTCATTGCCGGTCTGCTGCTGCCTGTCCCGCATAAGCGGTGACTGACACCGCTGTGATATGAGGACCCAGTCACGGGCTTGTGCATCTGTCACCTCTGGCAGAAGCCCACAGTGATCACTGTCCATGTGATCTCCAGACCGCCCATCTTTATCACATTGAACCTGTTCTGGATATTTTATAGTTTCTGGGTGATACAGGCAGCTGAGTGATGTTCAGAGTCACCCTTGAAAACAGGGTTTTGACGTTCTTTTCTAGCATTTTGGACAAGAAAGCTATGGTTCTGTCGTGAGAGATGAATTGTGGCCTGACACACTATAGGTCTGTCAGACAACTCCTGCAGCCTATTGTGAGAATATGTATGCACATATGTGTATAACTGACAAACACTTAGAGTGTGTACCATGTGCTAGGCACTCTTCGAAGCACTTTGCATATATTACCTTATTTACTCTTCATATAAGCCTATGAAGTAGGTACTATTATTATCTTCATTTTAAGATGAGGACTGACAAAGAGGTTAACTTGTCATATAGCTAGTAAGTTAAGTTGTGGCCATAACCCATGAAAAGTACCTAGAATAGTGCCTGGCATATAGTAAGTCCTCAGTAAGTATGAATAATAATAATAGCAAGTATTTTTTAATGACAGGGATTAGTAGTTTAAGCTAAATTTCCCCTACTTTCTCCCTTTATATCACGTATTCCAGATTTTGTTCCTGAGATTGAATGAATTTATACTTTGAATGGGAGCAAGTAGGTGTAGCCAGGGGTATTAAATTTTAATTGCACACTGTCATCTGGCCCAGGATTCTTAGGTTATATGATTTTTCTCTGATCTAGATGTAGGAAGTGGTCCTGATCAAACTTGATTGTAAATAGCAGCAGTATTCCTAGACACCATGTGAAGCCTCTGATATAGTGTTGGCAGTTCCCTACCACTGGTTGGAAGTTAGCCACAGTAACTGACACCTTTAAAAAAAAGGCATTGTAGTAGTGATTAACAACCACCTCCCCCAGGTGCTTTGAGCCTCTTTTTACTTGATTTATTTTTCCTTTTACATGGAATCCCTGCCATTATCCTTCAATGACAGATAGTACAAGGCAGGTAGTTGGCTATGCTCCTGAGGAATGTACACCATCTAGGTGCCCCCTTTTTTCCAGAGGGGTAAATGGAGACCTCATGACTATATAGTCATATCACCTGACTCAGAGTCATGACTGCAATGTCATCTAACTTTGGTCTCCAGCCTGGAGCTGCTAATGACTGTCCCAGGGTCTGGGCTTCAGAGTTGAATTTATAGAGCCAAATAAGGATCTCATTCACCTAACCCAGGGAAGAGCTGGTGTGGAATTGCCCATCTGGTCTCATTTCAGCAAGTGAAAGTGTAAAGTGAATGGCATATTTCAGTACTTGGATCTAGGTCATGCCTGTATTTCACTTGGGTAAGGATTTGAAAATGCTCGACCTCTTTCCCAACAACATGTTTCTCTGGGCTGTGGCTGGTCTCTCCCTGAATCAGCTCCACCAGGACACCCTGCTTTGATATCTGCATCTGTCCTTAGCCTTCTGGGAGCCATTTATTTCCCTGTTAATTGACATTAAATGTGTTCAGTTCCACCTCCCTGGCTTTGGCCTATGAGATCATTGGTTGTCTTCAGAGACTGTTAAATGTAGACTGGAAAATGGGGATGAACACAAGAACATGGCTACCTTTAGTTTGAGAGCTTGTTACAAAGTTCAAGAAGGCTCCAATCATTTTTGGAGCAGAAGGTGACACCTCCATCCTGCCCCTGCAAAAGAAATGCCCTTTAGAACCTTTTTCCCTGCCAAACTGTTCTTAGGTGTATGATTGCTGGGCCAGAGTATGCTTCCATTACATCAAATATTCACAGAGGCTGTGTTAGTCTGGGATTGTCCAGAGAAAGGGAATCAGTAGGGGATAGATATGAAGGGATTTACTGTCACAAATTGACTTACGCTATTGTGGGGGCAGGTGAGGCAAGTTATAAATCTACAGGGCTGGCAGTCAGAAATGGCAGCTGGAACTGTCTGGCATGGGCCAAAGCCGCTGTCACAGGTGGGATTTCATCTTCCTTTGGGAAGCCTCAGTTCTGCACTAAGACCTTTCACCTGATTAGATCAGATCTACACGGGTTATCTGGGATACTCTTTCTTACTTAGAGCCCCCTGATTATGAACTTTAATTACATATACAAAATACCTTCACAGTATCATCTAAGATTCGTGTTTGATTGAATAATCGGAGGCTATTGCCAAGCCAAGTTGACATACACAACTGACCATTAGAGGAGCATTTCACCTTAAATTTACAGCCTGATATTCTCCCCATGCTGCCTCTGCCATATTCAGTCATTTTCAGATCCTTGGCAGTTGTTATTTTCTATAACAGACCTCTCTTCTTCCAGCCAAGTAATTATTTTGTTTCCATAACAGTCATTACTGTTTCCATCTGCCCCATACTCTCCTCTTCTCCTCCACTTTCACCAGCACAATTATGCAGGCTGCTGGGGAAGGGGAGAAAGAGAAGGAAACAGCCCCAAGGGGAGAATCTCTGTGCAAGAGGTGGGGAGCAGGCACACCCCCTGCTTTGCCTTACTATCCCTTTTCACTCTCCAGAGAGCTTGGATTTGTATTGCATAGTTTTAAAGTCCAACGGAGTTTGAATCTGTACTCATTCCTTGCTAAACAGTATAACCTGAGGCCTTACCTAACCTCCCAGAGCCCCAGTGTCCTCATATTCGGATGTGAGGATTCAGACTCTATGAAACATGCTTAGTAAATGATCGGTAAGAGACTTTATGGTTATTATCTACAAGTGTTCTATTAATAGGGAGCTGAGGGGTGCTCTGTCTACCTGGCTCTACTATTGTCTTGAGTTTGGTAACAGATCACTCCATGGTGGTGGAGTAGAAAGAGCTTTAGTGTGAGAAATGAGGTCTTTGGTTCTGTTGTCAACCCTGTTTTCTAGCAGCTCTGTGCCTTGGGCATATCCTTTAGCTTCTCTGAGCCTTAATTTCCTTGTCTGTAAAATGGAACTTTTATTGTCAGTCTTGACAAAGAGAAACTGTAAAGAGAATTCAGGAACCTATTTGGAGCCAAGTGTTGGTAAAATTCAGTTTGTGTCCTTGAACCTGACTTGACAGATGGGATATAACTTGAAAGAAAAAAAACAAAAGAAAGAATCCTTCTAGGGTTTTCCCAGAAGCATATTTGTAGGGCAAAAATAGATTGAGGATCATGGCAAGTGACAGTAATGATGCCAACATTTTATTTTTTCCTGAAAAATACCCTTTAGATTCAAGAACACTTTAAATTTTGGGTCAAGCCCCTCCTAACACCATGTTAAGTGGAAGATGAGAAAGCGTTAATTTAGGAGTCTGGAGAGATGATTAAGTAAGTCCATTGAGGATCCACGTGTGGCCTGGGACTCTACTTTGGAAAACTACATGATAAAGCAACTATGCTTCATTAATCTGCTAACCTGTGGGGACCGAGCCTATCTTTCAGATGGCTGATGTTGCTTCTCTTTGTGTGTATACATATTCACATATACTATCATTTCTGTAACATTTCCATGGGAGGTTAGAGTATTGCTTTTGTACTGGCTCACTTTCAAGTTTGTGCATGTTTATATTCAGAGGGCAGCATCTGAGAGCTTTCCCCTTGGACAAGTATAAACATGTAGAGTGTTAAGAACAGAGGACAGTTTCAGTCCTTTAGTTCTTTATATTTCAGCAAAAATAAAAATTAAAAGCAGAGGATGATCCTCATGAATGTTTTGAGAAAAACTGTTAAATATGTTCTAAGTCATTTTATTATTGGAAGAAAATAATCTGGTTTTGGATACAAAAGAAAAACACTCAAGAATTTTTAAGTGGTTCCATGGATTTGTGCCTCTTGAATGCACAATTGGCAGATACCATAATCACATGGCTCATGAATATGTAGCATTACAAATTATGACTGTAGGTTCATGGGCATGGATGTTATTATTTCTTTAAAACAAACTTAAAAAAAAACATTGAGTCATGATATATGGTTAATAGAAAACATGTTTTAGATCACATTTCATATCATGTGGCTTTGGAGGAAATAGGCAAGCACAGTCCTCCCAGGGGTGAGGTAGGGAGAATGTGTGATTTTCCTCTATGAGAATGTAGGGTTTAGTCCTCATCTGGGAGGTAAATATTTCAGTACCATTCCAGGACTTTATATAAGGTCATTTTTGCTGGACTTTGTGCACAAAATACACCAAAGCATAATCTCCTAATGCCTTTCTGCGTGGGCACTGTTATGAGGTTAGGGCTAATCTGCATAGATCACAATAATATCTGTCAAACTAAATCTTAGGGAAATGCTTATTCTACTTGACTATGTGCCCTTTTCCCCCCTAGAATTGAACTAGCAAATACTTGGCATGGCAGGTGTTTCTAAAATGTCAGTGTGTTTTCTTTGCTTTATTTGTTTTCCTTGTTTTGCTCTATTTTCCTTAGCAGGCAACTCTAAAAAGAATTTGTTAGGAGTCGGAAAAGGAAAAGTAGAAGTTACATGAAGGGCAGGACAGAAGGGGAGCTGCTCCTGAGGTGCAAGTGCCCAACGTTGACCAGCTCCAGTGTCATGCAGATGTGTGAGTTGGCTGTGTGAGTTTGAGCAGCCCCACGGAGCTGGAACCCCAAAAGCAGGCACTTAGCCAGCTGATAACTCAAGCTCCAAATGGACCACAGCCGGGTTATAGGGGAATGTGTGTGATCCTGGAATAGATTTTCCTCTGAGTCCAGCAGGCTTTTCTTTACCACTGGGGAGCTGTGGCTCCTATCATTTCTTAAGGCCCATTTCTTTCTTTTTAGATGTGCAGGAAGATGATTCCATCCATGACTTAGCTTTACTCTCCCCTGTTGGGTTTTTTTGCTTTTTTTTTTTTTAACCAATGCAGGGGAGAAGGTTTTTGCTTGCTCTCCAAGCATCATGTTCATGGTTTACAAAGATTTTTTGGAATTTAAATAATATTTGCATCTATGGCCTAAAGCAGTGATCCTCAATTATTGCACTGGAATCATGAAGTTGGGGGTGGGGGAGAGATTACAGTGCAGTTCCCTGGATCCAACATTCCCACCCCACCCTGGGATCTGCATTTTAACATAGTTCCATCTGGTATATACTGGTCTATGGATCACACTTAGGGAAGCCTGGGGCTTGAGATGTCCTCTTGACATTGATGTACATTCTGTGACCAGACCAAGAAGCAGATGTGTGGATGGACATTATCAGTTCATCCTTCCTTAGAGTCATATTTAAGGAAGCACTAGAACAATTCTACATAATAGAAATAAACTGCAAACCATGTAGGTAATTTTTAATCTTCTATTAGCTCATTAAAAAAGGAAATAGTGAAGTTAGTTGTAATGGCATATATATTTAAGCCAATATAAGAAAAATAGTATCACTTAACATGTAATTAATAAGCAGTTATTGAGGATTTTAAACCTTTTCTTGTATTATATGTAACATCGTACAAAACCTGGTATGTATTTTTCATTTCAACATAGGTTGATTTAACTAGCAGCATTTCAAGTACTCAGTAGTGGCATGTGGCTAGTGGCTATTGCATTGAACAGCTGTAGAGCAAGGTGGCTTTCCCTGGGCCCCTGGCAGGCACATGATTGATCATGACCCTCATTTCCATTTCTCTGCTAGTCCTACATATGACCTCAGAATCCTTCTTAGCACTGAACTTAGGCAGGCACTGCCAATTGATCAGACCTCAAGATTCATTCATTCATTAAACAAATACCTATCGAGTGTCTTTTCTGTATGCAACACTGTTCAAGGGGCTTGCAATAAACCCACGAGTAAAGCAGACTTAAGATTCCAGCCTCTGAAGGAGCATACATTCTAGTGGGAGGAGATGGACAGTAAGCATAATAAATAAGGTGACTATACTATATAACAGAAATAACATATAAAGCAGTTTTGGGGAAAATCAAGATGATGAAAGTGGTTGAGTTATAGTTTTCAATAGGTCCCACTGAGAAGGTCACATGAGTGAACTTGAAGGAGGTGGGGTGCAACTTTGGAAGAGATTTAACTGCACCCCGTGTCCTGGCATGACCTGCATTTTCCTGAGGACTGTTCAGCTGAGCATCCTTTCTGAGGTGGTGGCAATAAGGCAGGAGGAGGGGGATCGGACTGGATGAGGCCCTACAATGAGGCACCATCCATGGCAGAGCTTCTCTCTCCCTCCTCACTGCAGATCAAACCAAATTGGGGGAGGCCCACAGAGAGACTGTGAGGCACCCGCCAGGCCTTTTTGTCAGCTGACGTGCTGAGCTAAGTGCTAAAATGAAGAGCCTTGGTTCCAGGAAAACGGTGACTGCACCCGTTCGCCAGGATTTGTTCACTTCACTTGGACTCGGGAGATCAGTCTCGAGGCTTCAGGGGATCTGCCGAGGACTTTAAGAGTTAAAGCTTAAACGCAGGTGTGGAAACAAAAGGGCTGGTTGCCTCTTTTGCTTTTTTCTTGCTCTTTTGGACAAGGTTGTTGAATGTGATCCAGAAAAAATAATAAACTTGGCTCCTGTTGCCTAGCCGTAAGTTCTTGTAATAAAACTCCCAGCACTGGCAGATAGAGTAATGTTCTGCTCTTTAAAAAAGTCTCATAGCCTAACCAGAATTTCAAATACAAACGCTGTGCATGGTTTAAGTAGGGAAGAGCATTAGGGAGAGGAGATGGCTCTGTGTGCGTCTAGGCAGGCTGGGCTCTGCTGGGCAGTAAAGTGCTTCCCGATTGCCCCTTTGACAGATGCTTGCTAAGAATCAGGATTCTTGGAGCTCAGCACTCTGTTCATTCCCACAGGAAGACATTTGTCATGTCAGAGGATTGAGTTTTAATTAGCAAACAGGAGGAAAGTTCAGGGGATTCTGGGGGGAAAATATGGAAACCACTAAATGATTTAATAATTGGTTTTTAGGTGGAGTTATTGGGTGAAAAATCAAATCATTAGCTTTCAAGCCTGGCTGAAAGCCCTTCCTGGGCAGTGAGGGAAGTAAGGAGATTGAGTTACAGAGATGAAGAAGTTATGGCATATCTTCTCCATAAGTAGCATTGAGCTTTCAGTCAACAATTGTTGAGTCCTTGCTTCATGCCAAGCACTGTGCCAGGCCCAGGAGGTTCAGAATGAACAAGGTACTTTCTTGGCCCTCGAGGTGTACTTTGTGAGTGAGGGTGGCAGGTTTGATGATAAAAGCAGAAGAGGTAGGTGCACTAGGCATGTGTGGGCAGCTGCAGCCCGAGGAGGGAAAGGGAACCTGGGAGGCCTCCCAGAGGTGACCCCCGTGGGAGGACAAGCAGGCCATGGCAGGTGAGCAAGGAGGGATGCGCAGTCCAGGGTGGGAGCAGGATGTAAAGACCCGGGAGCCTGACGCAGGATGATGCTTTTTGCCACTAAGTGGTTCCATATGGTGAGTATGTGGGGGGAGTGGTGGGAAGTGGGGCGGGCAGAGGCCCTCTCTGGTCATTTGCCAGTTAAAATGCTTAGATACTATCCTGCATCATCATGTGTTTACTTTTTAGAAACTTCTCCCAGGTGGCAGTGTGGAGGAGGAACAGGGGGGAGACAACTTGGAGTTAGGAGGTTAGTGTAATGCTTGAGATACAAGGTTGATTGAGAGAGTAGGGCCAGAAATGGGGGGTAACATGGCAAGAACCTACAAATAAGGTGGAGGATGGGGGATGAAATAAATAGCCTCAGGAAGTTTCTGCCATTTTATCCAAATATAAAATCCTTGCTCTTAACATATTTTAAAAAACAACTTCACAGTTACTTATGTAGCTAGTTTCTTTGCAATGGTGGTTGTAACCCTTCCTTATATTGGAAAAATTGTATTTTCCCTCTGCTTCTTGTTCTTTGTTACTCTCTTTACATCTATGTTCTTCCACAAACTTTTCATGCAAGCCAGACTCTAGAAAGGGTACCACAGCCTGAAGATTAGGCAGAGAGTGTTGACTGGTAGAGTAAAGGACTGATGTGGACACACACACACTTCAGCAGAGTCTCTTGACAGGCTCTAGTATCACGTCCTCACAGACAAAATGAGGATAGGCCATGGGGCCACTTTGTGTTTGGTGACAAGCTGAGACCCCAGCAAGCACGGCTCAGTGTGCTTGGGCCAGTGTGGGAGTGCGCCCATCCACACACTGGCGTGACCTGGGAGGTATAGACCTCGGCCTGGTCCTGTGTGGCTTTACAGGGATTTAGGTGAATGTATAGAAGGTACGCATGTGAAATTTTAGCAATATTGACAGCTAACAGAATAAGGATTTTTATGTGATCTCTACAGACTTGAAATATGGGTCTATAAAATAACTATAAGACTTATATTTGTACTAAAGAATGACTGGTGAACAGAAATGTGTGAAGAGCCTTAGTCTGAAATAAAGACCGGGGGATTTAGGTACCATCATCACAACACCAGCTGCCTGCCACTCTTTCTCCCTTGGATTATTCCAGAAGTCTCATACTGGTCTTCTGCTCTTGGTCTGGTCTCCCCTCAGTCTAGACTAGCCAGAGCAGCCAGAGTGGTCCTGATGAAACATCTGTTAGATGTTCTCATGAACTCTCAGTGGGCACCCAGACTAAACACCACAGTGCTTGCCAGCGGTCGGCAAGATCCTGTTGGGCCTATTGGTCTCCTGCAACCTCTCTGACCTTTGCTCCCATCCATCTCCCCCTCATCCCTGTGCTCCAGCCGTCCCTATGGTCTCCTTGCTCTCGCTTCCCCACGCCAGACCTTTACATTCGCTGCTATCTCAACAAGTGCTCTTCCCCGTGATGTCTATGTGGCTGGCTCTCTCCTTCAGGTCTCACTGCTCAGTGGCTTTCTTTGTTAGACTTCCCCTATCACAACGTTTAAAAGTATAGAACCCCTTTCCTCATCTCTCAGTTTGATTCATAGCACTTACTACCACGTTATATATTTTACTTAGTTTGCTCCTCTAACTTCCTTACTAGGCTATATGTTCCACAAGGATGGGGAATTTTGTCTGTTGCCTTCTCCTCTGTAACTCCAGCACCCAGAACAGTGCCTGGTGCAGAGGAGAAAGGCACTCAGTAAATTTGGATGTAAGTTTAAAGCATAAATTAATGAATATGAGATAATAGGGTTCACTTGATATACAAGCTAATGGGATCTGGGGTTGTATGCAGTGCCCACATATAAGTAGAGAGAGATTGATTGTAAGGAATTGGCTCATGTGACTATCGTGTCCAGCAAGTCCAAAATCTGCAAAGCCAGTGTTCCAGTTGGAATCTGCAAGCCAGGAGGCTGCTGTAGAACCTGGAAGAGCTGATGTCCTAGTTTAAAGCTGTCAGGAAGGAGGATTCTCTCTTACTCACTGGGAAGGCTGGCTTTTTGTTCTATTCAGGGCTTCAACTGATTAGATGAGACCCTCTCTCATTGATGGAAAGGCAATCTACTCTACTTAGTCTACCAATCTAAGCATTAATCTCATCCAAAAACATCTCACAGAAATACTCAGAATAATGTTTGACCAAATATCTGGGCACCTTGTAGCCCAATCCAGTTGACACATAAAATTAACCGTCACAGTACATTTGTCAGACCACATCCAAAACCCCGAGTCTTGTCACAGGTACCGCATTTCAGAGACTATGCTGGTGAAGCTCTGGCATCCATGGTGTCTAGGGTGGGGGGAGTTGAGGGCCTTGAATTTTTGCTCCAACAAAGTGAAGGTGTGATCAGGGTCCAGTGACATCTTCAGACATTTGAAGGCTTGACTCATGGAAGAAAGAGGAGGCATTCTTTGGTCTGCAAGGCACAGCTCAGACAAGTCGATTGAAGACTTTCTATCTAATCTGTAGATAGAAAGTAAGCACAGAAATCCTCTGTCCTGGGAGCTAGCATGTCTTCTTTCTGGAAGGGCTCAAGGAGAGGCCAGCTGTGACCAGGAGTCAGAAGTTTCTCTGCTCTGGCCTTGCCCTGCAGCTGACTCTCTGGCCTCATGTAGGTGATTCACTTCTGCGAGGTGTCCTCCTTTCTACCATGGAAATCAAGGAAGCCAGCGTACAAGTCATCCTGAGGAGCAGTTGGAAATAACAGTGCCTTCTAAACCTCAGTGGGGGTTGGCAAAAGCTTTTGTCAGTGTGCAGGCTTATCAGAGCCAGGAGAACTGGTGCTTTGGAGGAGTGCTGCCTAACCCCTGCTGGAGTGGGGAATTTCCACTGACCTGCAGACAGGGACACTTCACTGCCCCAGGCAGCTTTCCTTTCTTATTGGAATGTGCCTGAGGAGTGGCAGTTAACTCCTTTTCCAAATTCCTCAGCCCTGAGTATATGATCCTTGTTGCTGCTGGCCCAGGAGATGGCAGATTTGAGCAGGGTTGATGTTGCATGGAGGGATCAGCCAGGAGTTGCCCCTTCTTGAAGCATCAGCTTTGCAATATCACTTCCCATTCCTTTAGGATGCATTTTGGAGTTGTTCCCTATTTCTTCTCTTATTTACACTGTTCACATTCTTGCCTCTGGAATATACCAGGGAGATATGTCCCACCTTCCACTCAGAAGAAATGTACTCAGTGTATAATATATTTAAAACCCAAGTATTTTATTTGATGGCTGTGACATGAATGGGGACAAAACGAGCTGAACAGTCAGAGATGCTCACCTAAATGTTCAGAGCGGTGCTAGCAGCAGGACAAAGGCCTTTGGACTGTTGTGTTTTTGGTCGGTGATAGACTTGATAACAATGAGTTTCTAGCACAAGTGCTTTTTGTGAAAAGATTTTATCACAGTGCTTAAGTCAGGATGTCAGATGAACATTGCTTGAAGTTTTGTGTGTAGCTAAGCCTCAGAGGATTTCTACTTAAGTTGGCTTGGGTGTCATTTGGCAGGTAAATGGTTCAGGAGGTTTTCTTATGCAGGTGTTGTCAAAACAAGGTTGACACTAAACCAGGCCCACTGGCTTTGCTTATGACTGGTTTGGGACATTTATTAAATGTCATTACCACATTTCATGGCACTTCATGGTGCTTGAGACATAGTAGGCGTGCAGTAAATAACTATTGTTAGTGTAACATCATAGTTTATGCAACTTATTAATGGTCACTTCTGGGCTTCCAATACTGATACAAACCAGCATCGTTATCTCACTATTAAGTACTGAACAGCCCAATTCCTATTGTAGAAAGGATTATCAGTTTGGGGATCCAGTAGATGTTTGAGTGGTAGTCACATCTGGTCAGTCCAAAGTGTAGATCAGGTGTTCTCAGTCACAGTACTATTGCATTTCGTATAATTGCATGTGTGTCGGGGGCGGGGGGCAGGGGGGAAAGGGGCTTCTCCATTGCAGGAGGTTTAGCAGCATGCCTGGCCTTTACTGACTAGATGCCAGTAGCTTCTGCCTTCCTGTTGTGATAAACAAAAATGTTTCCAGACATTACCAGAGTCTCCTGAGGAGCAAAATCCTCTGCTTAAGACCTACTGGTGAAGAGGAGGCTGTGAGGTGCCCACACTGCCCCTGACCTATAATGGTGCTTTTCAAATTGTGGATCACACAGTACTTACTAGGCAAGGCTTTTCAACCATGGCTGCACATTGGAATCACCCAGGAAGTTTTAAAGTATTCTAATGCCAGGGTCCCACCCCAAAGATTCTAACTGGTCTTTGGTGTGGCCTGGGCTCTTTGTTATTTAGAAGCTCTTAGGTCTTTCTCGTTTTTAGCCAAGAGTGGGACCATAGCATTAAATGGGTCATGGAATCAATTTGGTCTAGTACTTCCTTGCTAGCACTTAAAAAATATATGTATATATACTCGAAAAGAGAATATTAATGCCTAGCACTATAGTTGGGGCAACTACTGTTCTGTATGTGTGTTAAGGTTGAAAATGCTGCTGTGAGTGGTGGAACCATAAGCAAAATCCCTGCCCTCAATCTGCCTTTAGCCTGGCTATATAACCTCTTCAGAAACTGCACATTTTTTTGTTATATAAATAGTTAATGTGAAATTTAATACAAGACATAGTTCTGTGACTTGGGAATTTTTGCTCACATTTTGAGGTTTCACCCTGACATTGATAAAATCAGTTCTTTTAATACATGCGAGCCAATAAAAATGACATACATATGACCCATAACTAAGTTTGATTAGTGCAGCAGCAAGATGATAGTTGTCCTGCTTTGTGTGTGTTCATTATATATACTATGGCATGCCAGGTCAGTGATGGTCTGAAATACATCCAGCAAGAATGCATAAATCATCCCAAAAGGTTTACTAGAATAAGTCTAACAGTCTCTTGACTTCATTATCTATGGGAATGTGGGGGTCTTACTATATACATAAAATAAACTATAATACACATTCATCTCTCTGCTGGGAAGTGGTGTAATGTGGCAGAAGACTGGCAACCTTTGACCATTCTTTTCATCTCAGTGCTCAAGCAAATGTAAACCAAAGAACTCTTGCTGTGTCCCTGCAGTGGTGACTGTGGGCAGAGGCTGCACCTGTGGAAGACCTGGAAGTGAAGTTCACTTGCAGCAGAACTTTGGGATTACTTGCCCTGATTCTGAAGCCCATTCTAAGCCCATGAACATCTGTCACCAAGGGGTCCCACTTGACTTGAAACACATTATTCAAAAAGGTGGCCTTCAATTTAGATAGCTAGAAAATAGCAAAGATAATTCTTATGATTTCTCACAGTGCCATCTTTCATCACAAAGTTCTTTAAAAACTCAAAGGGACATCCTACATCTTTGGTAACTTTTTCATTACCTGGGAGAAGTAATCTTGGGATTATTTCTTCTATCAGCTGCTAAAAAAAGATGATCTGCCTGTATAACAAAGGGAAGAGGTTGGATTGACAAAGAATTGTTAGTTGTCTGATAAATGCTTTCTCTAATTATGATTCAGCTCTGGGTGATTGCTCCACATTAAATATGCAATTCCGTTTCCTCTAGGTGTCTGAGGGCTCTGTGGTCCAGTTTTCATCAGGTAACTTCTCCTTGTCAGCAGAAACAGAAGAAAGGAGCTTCCCTCATGGAAATGAACGTTTGTTAAGTTGGGCTCGAAAGGAATATGGAGCAGTCACTTCATTCACCGAACTCAAGATAGCAAGAAACATTTATATTAAAGTGGGGGAAGGTAAATTTTATGTGGTTTTAATTAATGACTGATTTATGACAGTCAGTAGTTATTTTCTTTTCTGAGCCCAGGTGATTAGAGCAAAGAACCCCAGAATTAGAGAATGTTGGAGCTGGCAGGGACCTGAAGGACCAGGGGCCTGGCCCCCCATGTCCCCTCCTTCATTTCTTCCTGCTGAAGAAACGGCCTAGTAACAATGGTCAAGAAAGAAATGGGGAGTAGCTTGGTTGAGTGGGGAGTAGGTTGTACCATATTTTAGAAGACATCCATGTACAGAAGTCAGGAGCGATGAATGAAGGGTAAGCTCAGGTGAGAGAAAGGAGGTGATATCTGGTAGAATGAAGGAGGAGCTGCTAGGCTGGTCATCAGTTAGGGCTTCCTCTTACTTATTCTGCAAACATTTGAAACCAATGTCATTTTATAGTCTCGAGATATCAATTAAATTTTGAACAATAGCAGAGGAAAAGTGTTTGAATATTTTTAATACCAATGCCTGTTACAAGGACAAATTAAGAGAGCAAGGAACTGTATGGTCTTGATAAGAGATTGCCCATTCTACTTCCTTGCCTGGCAGAGGGACATAAATAACCAGTGACTCAATTTTGAAAAGCGTATTTTTAAAAAAACAACTTTCATCATTATTTTTAGTTGAGTATATTTGGACCCCTCTTTGGTTACTAGAAATAACAACTATTGTGAATGGGCCCTCATCATAGTCAGGTGATTGTGTACAAACTGCGCTTGAGGTCTTGCTCGTTCGTCTGCTTTCTGCTGAATTCTGCAGCGGCTGTCATCACCTCCACAGAGAGTGTGCCAGTGCAGGGCGGGATACTGAGTGCATGTTCCCAGCCCATTTTTTTTTATCTGGGCTATTCAGCAGATGCAGGAAAGGTGGACACTGACATGGGAGTGTGTGCTCTGTGCAGAGGCCAGATCAAATGCTTTCACATGCACCCCACCAGTAATTCTGGGAGGACCACTGTTTCCACCATTTTATGGAGGAGTTAGTGGAGGGTTAAGCTAACTTGCTTAAATTTACATTACTAGCAGGTGGCAAAGCCAGAACTCAAACCCAGGTTTCCTACGTCTTGAGTCTAATGCTTGTTGCCTGATGCTGTATTTTAAGTTGTAACCAAATAAGCACAACCTAAAAATGAAAGTAGGACACCTGGTTGGAAAGATGTGTTTGGCAGAGTAAAGAGAGGAGGTGTTTTAGACAAAAGTTGGGTTCAAAAAGTTGAAGTTTGTTACTAAACTCTTTGGTAGTCAGATAGCTAATAATAGAGATCAAGCCCCATTGGAACAGATTAAAATAATTTCTTTTAACAAAGATTGTACACCCTGGCCAATAGTCTGCATTTCCAAAGCAGAATTCTAGTAGCATGAAAGAATGTTGATTACCCCCTTGGAATTTGCTAGAATTAGCACACATGTTACCGTAATGTTTAGGATGTTGGGCTTTGTTCTCCTGACAGTGTTTCAGTTTTTAGGGTGCCTGCCCTGAGAAGGAGTGGTTCAGTGATTCCCTAAGGTCACACATGGGGCTGGGGATGATCCGAAAGGACCTGATGTCCAATCCAGTAAAAAGTGGTTAACTCCTTGGTACCACCTTTAGAGACCCTGAAATTTTACTCCAGCCATCATTTGGGTTTGTCCCTGGCCCACATTGTAGAGAGCTCGGAAGTGAGGGTCCTGGGTTAGGTCAGTGAACCACAAGGCTGTCCCAGGGATCCCAGGCCATGAGCTTCCTCTTGCTCAATCCTCAAAAGCTTTCAAAGTGTGGTCCCCGCCCCAGCAGTGTCCTCATCACCTGGGAGCTTGTTAGACATGCCCATTCTTGACCCCCCCACCACCAAGACCAACCTAATTGGAAAGCCTGGGGGTGGAGTCCAGCCATCCGGGTGGTAGCGAGCCCTCCGGGGGATTCTGATGCGCGCTAATGTTTGAAAAGCATTGCTCTAACCTGTGTACCTAGAGTGGAAGAATCGAGGAGTTTCGGCTCTTGCTCCAACTCATTTCATTAACTGTGAGGCTCCAAGCAACCCTCTGTTTTACCACTGGAGCCTTAGTTTCCTTAGCAGGAAAATGAGTTTGCATTACCTCCCAAGCTCTCAGAGTATATCATTCTAGGTCTCAAAGTCATTTGTCAATCCTTTCCTGAAATACAAATAAGCATGTGACTCTTTCTCCCCCCAAAACTTGCCAGGTTTCTGCCTGGGGATTCCCCTTTGTGGTTTCCTTTCTACTTGGCAGTTGGTGTAAGTTTTGATGCCAGGCATGCGGAAGGTCATTTGGGGGAGAAAAAAAAAACCCCCACACAACAAAAACTGATCAGCTTGTTCAACTTAGCAACAATGGCATCTGGGACTTGAGCCCTTAATAACAACTTTTAAACAATTAAACCTTTCCTAGGGGCTTAAGAGGGTTACAGTATGTGTGAGTTTTTTGTTTCAGATCTCCCACTATCTTTTGTTAATTCAGGAAAGATACCCCATGAGCCTACTTTATTCCAGGGGCAAACCAGAGGCACGCGTAGAACCTGGCTTTACAGGCCAGGGTCCCAGGAGGGCCCTAGTCTCTTGAGTTCCAAGCTGGCCTGTCCCTGGCCTGATTCTTGATTGGATTTCAGTCTTGCCACCCCAGTATCATTTTCCATCCTGTGATCTGGGGGAGGCATCCGCAGGGTGTGCATTCCTCATCTGCTCCTCTGTCAAAGCCCTCAGCAGAGGTGGCGGGGAGCTGCTCCAGCAGCCTGAGGCAGCCGGCCCCACCCCCCTTCTCTCGAGGGGGTCTTAGGGAAGAGTGTAGAGCACCAAGCCAGCATGCTTCCGCAAGCAGGAACCTCGTGAGCCCCTCTGGTCCCCTCTGTTCTAGGGGTGGTGCTGGGGGCTCCATGGTGCACAGAGCCATTGTGCCACTTCAGCACGTTGCAAAACTCGGGTGGGGGATGGGGGGTGGTGGGGGAGGCGGTATCAACCCAGCCTTGGGACCTCCTGGGATGATTCCTCACTCCTGAGTGAGACTTGAAGGTGAATTTGAACCCTGGTATCCTGTCCATTAAATGAAAAAGGCAGAAGTCTGTGTCATTAAAGTGCCAGGGCTCTGATTAATTACCGCTTCTGAAAAAAGCTTGCTACACCTAGAACTTCCTTGACACTGGTCCCAACTGTCGTAGTGCCAGCAGTTTCGGTTCTGTTTAAACATTTAAACCACTGGATGGAAATCCCATCAACCACAGTGCTGTGTAAATGGCATGTGCCGTAGGAGGAGTATCTTCAGACTCTTGGTATTTGTGTCACTTTCCAGTGGAGATGCTGAGCAGCCCTCAACACAATGAGATGATGTTTGTGAGAGCACCTTGTAAACTCTAAAGTGCCATATAAACATTCGTTGTCTATGTCAGGATTGTGAGAAAGAGTAAAAGTCTGCCCTCACCTCCCCCCAACCTCCTACCTTCAGTCATTAGCATATGAAGTGCTGTGAGGAATATATGAGGGTATGATTAATTCTACATGGTGGGCCAGAGAACTGTCTGGGTGGCTGGTTCTCCTATTAATTGAAATCGCACATATCCAAGCAGGAGCGTGTCATTGGGTTCAGTGTTGAGTATGCTGACTGGGAAATACCTATTGGATTTGTGGTGGGAGGTGTTTGGAAGACAGATGACAATACAGGTGTGCTGCTCAGAAAGAGTCAAGTTGAATCCATGGGTGTGATTGAGCTCATCTAGGAAGAATATAAGACAAAAAGAGGATTAAGGAAGAGACAGTTCTCAGCCTTGGTTTTATATCAGGATCAACAATGGAGCTTTTCAGAAAGAAAGATTCCTAGGCTCCCTAGATTTTCTGAATCAGACTCTCCTGGATGGGGTCCAAAAAGGTGGATTCTGACGTGCATTAGAGATTGAGAACCACTGGTGTTTCAAGAATGAGCAGAGGAGGAAGGGCCAGTGAGAGAGACGGAAAGAGGAAATGGATGAGGACAAAGAAATGTCACAGAGAACAGGAAAGGAGAAGAGTAAGACCGGAACAGGCTCCTAGAGTTGGGTGGTAGGAAGTCGCTGGTGGCCCTAGGGGAGGCATTTCAGGGCAGGGGTTGAGTTCTAAGGCCATTCCTTGGGGCTTATTGTTCCCTGTGTCCTGTGCTTGCTTGTGTCACTGTTACCTTTCCTTTGAGTCTGGTTACCTGACTCAATCCTGGGTTGATGGATTGCTCTGTGCTGCTTTATTTTCAGACCAGGTGTTCCCTCCCACGTGCAACATAGGGAAGAATTTTCTGTCCCTCAATTACCTTGCTGAGTACCTTCAGCCCAAAGCTGCAGAAGGCTGTGTGCTGTCCAGCCAACCCCAGGATAAAGAAATACACATCATTGAACTAATCACCCCCAACTCTAACCCCTACAGGTGAGTGAATGTGAGTGTGTGTGTGTTCTGAACTGAGAAGAGAAGAAAATAAAGATCTTTCCTGGCTCGAAGGCAGGGAGAGGTGCAACCCTTCCAGTGTGGGAGGGAGGGAGCCATCCACGCTTTAGATGAATTAACAGAAGCTTTGAAGAAAGGAGTAACAGCACCAGTGGTATATTGTGTTTCTTGCTTCTGTCTCTAGAGCCCCTATATTCCAGGTAAGTTCCTGAAGCCTATTCTGAACTTCTGGGCACTAATTGCACATAGTCATGCTAGCTTCATCATTATTTCCTTTGAATGATGGTATCCCTCAAAAAAAAAAGATTGCAGAATGTATCTTATTAATAAAATTATCATTTTAGTAACATCTGTTTTCAGTAAAATTCTGTTAATAGTGTCTTCAGAGCACTTTTTGCACACAACTGTTTGCTTTAAAGCTGTGTGTGTGTGTTGGGGGTGTGTCCGGTGTGGTCCTTCATGGTGACCAAAGAGCCATTAAACACCGCTTGCATTGCCCTTGAGTTTTTGTTCTGCCTTTCCCTCCCCAGCTCAGCTTTCTGCCCCAGGCCTGGAAGTCTAACCCTCCCTATCAAGGATGATTAGGGAAAAAAAGAAAGAAAAATAGAAAAAAAAGGGAAAAGTAGCCTTTATTCCCTCTTTAGTTTGCCTGTCATGTAGACTGGTGATTTAAAATGTAAATTTATATTGTAGAGGGATTTCAAAGTTAAAATTCCAATCAAATTTAGGTTTCAAAAGTGAATAAACTACATATCAGTTTGGGTAAGATGCTATTCTGCCCCACATGAAGAATTTTGTGGGAAATTAAAGAATGAGAAGAGAAAATCTGGGTGAATGTGCTTAGATATTAAGTCTGTGGGGCTTCATTTGAGTATGTCATTCATCTTATGCTTTGAAAGTGTGCAAAACCAAGAAGGGAAGAAAGACTCTCTTAAATTCAGAGTGACAGAGATATTATTGTTTGATTTTTAAAGAGTCTCTTATACTGAATTCTTAGAAGTTTGCGGTGTATTCATCAGTTTTCCAGTAATCACTTCGTTGGCTGGCTGTTTTCTCTATTCTAATAACTGTATGTCCTGAACTTTGGGAAAGTAAATATGGTTCTGTGCAAATGTTAATGGCTTACATAAGCCTTCTCTAAGTCAAGAAATTCTCCAGCTTTTTGCCTCTTGTTTTATTCTGAAGTGTCCTGATTTTTTTCACTGCCAGACCTCCCTCCTCCCTGCCACCTTCTACTCACCAAACTGGCAACCACTTGTAGTTTTGAAGGATTTTGAGCATTTAACATATAGGAAAGTTACATGTTTAAGGTGTTGAAGGTTGAAAACGTGACAGTTCTGCTTCAAAAATAAACTCTTCTAGTGTGCACAAGTCCGTTTCAAACAGTGGCTGCATTAAGTAACCACCTTTTTTTTTTTTCCTGTTACAAAGAAGAGAAAAATTTTAGTGGCTAATTAACAGCAGGCATATTTTTCTCTTGTTCTGTAAAACCGTTTTGTTATGTGTGCACAAACAATCTGTTTTGCACATGCCATCTGCTTGGGATCAACTCCAGCTTTTTAATCAACTGGCCAGACACTGGAAACTTGAAGACTTGGAAGAGCAGAGATAGTTGCAACTTTCTGGCACTTGGGTCCTAACTCTGCCTTTGTTTTCCATTCACAGTGCTTTCCAGGTGGATGTAATAATTGACATAAGGCCTTCTCAAAAAGATCCTGAGGTGGTCAGAAATCTCATCCTGATCTTGAAGTGCAAAAAGTCTATCAACTGGGTAATCAAATCTTTCGATGTGAAGGGAAGCCTGAAAGTTATCGTAAGTTGGTTGACTTTTTCTTTGTTTTGATGAATGGCAGTAACTAAGTTGTGCTTATATGTGTTATTTTTGTAAAATCTCTGCCTCTTTGCTGTCTGTCCAAGCTCTTTCAGTTATTTTTCACTTTGTAAAACAAGCTGCTCCTTGGTTTCTCCTGACAGGGGCAGACAGAGTGGTTGTTAAAAGCATGGCCTCTTGGGTCAAGGCGGACCCCGATTTGAGCCCAGACCCTTTCCTTTACAAAATGTGACCTTGGGCAAGTCCCCTAACCTCTCTGGACCCCAGTTGCCTCATTTGCAAAATTCCTGAAATGTACTCATTTACTTTCCAGTCATAGTAAGTGTAAAATAATGAACACAATTAAGTCTTTCATGGTTGGGAGTCCTGTAAGAGCCCCAGCGTCATGGCCCTGAATATCAGCTCTCACTTTGGGGCTAGGTATTTAGAGAAGGTATGGGAAATTAGGCTGACCCCAGCTCACACTGTCCTCTTTCCTTTTTGAGATAAATACCTGGTGTTGGCATGTCTCTTCACTTGTTTCTAACTTCTAAGGATGAAACACTGATAAAAGAATTGTTGTCACAAAGAGGTCAGTGACATGATCCAGGAGAAGCACCCCTGCAGCCTGCACCTTAAACATGCTTTCTGTGAAGGCAGTATACTTAGGCTCAACTAGTTGACATGATAGGCAAACGGCAGCTAGTTTCCAGAAAAGTGAATGTTGAAATTTGGTAAAATAAATCTTTTTCGGGTATGTTTAGGGAGGTAACTGTTTGACAGAATACTGGTGCAAATAATACTGAGAGTCAAAGAAAATCCTCCTTATTTTTAAGAAAATAATTACCTTAGCATCTTTTTGGCAGGCTCAAATTAAAAAAAAAATATTGTGTCTGATTTCCTCTTTCAGTTACCTGCATTTAATCAGTTGGAGTCAGTTTATGTTTTTAATATTTGGGGAACACGATGCCTTTGGTTTTGGTATTACTCATTTGTGGCACCTTCCATGTGATAGAACAGTGAACGGAGCCACGGTCTCCTCAGCAGCATCATGTATAAGCACTCATCAGGCAGGCAGAGCCACGGCATACATGTCTTAATTTTAAAGTAATTGTTTGTGGTTCCTGTTTTGTTTTTTTTTTTAACTTTGAGAGGATCCCAGTTAACCATCATGTGTAATGATGGGGCATTAATTTGGTTTAGAGCACAGAGCCCAGCTCTGATTTTCTCAAGTCAGAGCTGTTTTGATGGCCTTCCCCTGGCATGGCAAGAAGGATGTTAGTGACCCGGGGTGTCTGCAGCCTTTGCTGCCTGGCACACCAACCAAATGTTTTTAATTTCAGAATAACAAAAACAGGAAAGGGAATCATGCTTTGAAAGGCAAAATATACGCTCCGTTTTAATTCCCTGCTGGAGTTCTTGTGTAAATGTTCTTTCAGCACTGACACTTCAATGGCTCTTTCTCTACCTGAGTCTGTGTGCTTGGCCTGGGGCAGACCTGGAGTTTCCTTTGCATGTCCCTACTTCACATATGAATCAGAAAGGCTAGAACTAAGACTGCTCATCCCAGCAAAGATCTGTTTATATTTCTCTCTGGCTGTACTCCTGTTCCAGGCCAATTTTGGACAATGCATGACAGCATTACTAAACAATTAGGTAATGTTTCACAATGTTCTGTTTTATTCCCCCAGTCGTTTTCATGCTTTGTGATTTCCTAACTCTCTGTCTCAGATGTGAATTCTGACTGTGCTGTGAAGAAAAGGTACCTGCTAATAAGAAGGCATACGTGTGTGCTTAGGGGAAAACAGTTCATAGTGACCTTGCTTCTAATGGTTCCTTTTGAGATGTCATGGTAAAGTGGAAAGAATCCTGGCTTCAGTGCCACAGAGCTGGATTCAAATCCCATCTCTAATTGTCATTACTCCTGGTTGATATTGGGCAATCCAGT
The DNA here is from genome assembly GCF_040802235.1 of Manis javanica. Taxonomy (NCBI): domain Eukaryota; kingdom Metazoa; phylum Chordata; class Mammalia; order Pholidota; family Manidae; genus Manis; species Manis javanica. The sequence continues at coordinate 77,556,555 of NC_133159.1, read as the reverse complement.
TGAACTCTGAGTCTGTTTCCTCACCTGTGAAATGGGTATAATAACGGAACTCACCTTGAGAATTATTGTGAGGCTTAGCCAAGTTTGTTCATTCCTTTGTTCATTCGTTCGTTTGTTCATTTGTTCGTTCATTCGTTTGTTTGCTCGTTCATTCATTCATTCATTCAACAAGTACCTGTTAAGTGATACTATGTGTTTCATCTAAAGCACTCAGTTAAATTCCATGCACATGGGGAGTTCTCAGCTACCTGTTTTACCTTTGTGAGCCTCAGGTTCCCCTTCTATAACAAAAGAATAATAATGCCTATCTATCTCCTTATATTTTGGAGGAGAATTAAATAACGTAACATATGTAAAGCTCCTAGCACTGTGTCTGCCATGAAAAGGGAGTTCATCTTCCTTTCATGAGCACTCTTTAAATGTTTGTCTGTAGGAGCAATTAACTTCTCTAAACAAAGTGGAGACAAAGAAAATGTCTTCTGAAGGAATTATAAGGAACTCGATGGGGTAAATTTAAAGAAGAGCCCATTAAGCATGGGTGGTGTGTGTGTGTGTCTGTGTGTGTTGGGGTGGAGAATTGGCAGAAGGCACCCTCCAGGTGATAGAATGGTCTGAAGAGGTGCAGAGGGCAGTGCTTTGGGCAAAAAGGGGAATGTTAGAAGTGTCCACGTTGCCATGCCCAGCTCTAACTTTTTCTTCAGGTCTCTTAAAGACCACACATAGTCACATTTTGGAAAAACCTCAAAGAATGGGTAGAAAACATCAAAGAATAGGTAGAAACTTGTTAGAAATTTCCTGCTGTACTATTTCATGTAGCCTGAGGACTTCCAGGTTGATGATAGCTAGCTTGTTCTTAGAACAGACCTTTTAAAATCCCAGTGGGAATACACGCTACTCTCTCAGATTGCCCCCTTCCCTAGGCCCCCTCTCCTACACCAACAGTTCTGGTGCAAGTGTGTGTCGGTGGTAGGTGGGGAGAGGGAGGCACTCGGACTCTACCTAGCTCATCATCCTTCATGAAGATGTGGCTGGGAGTGAAGGCGGTGGTATTTGGAGACCTCCTTGAACACTTTCATTTGGAGCAGCCACACTGAGGACTTAAAAAAACCTGGGGACTCCCAGAAATACAGGTTGTGTAATTCTTTCACTGCTAGGAACCAACTTGTCTGCTATTGTCCCAAGCCTCCCTCCTTTACATATGTGTAGATAGATGTCCAGCCTTAAATCCCAAGGCATAATCCGAAGGCATATGACTTATACTGACAGCTTCTGGGTCTAATGTGGAAACATGTAAACAAACCATTCCGTATTGTACAGAAAGGGCAGGTTACAATTATGATGATAGTATTCTGGAAATACAGTATTTTCTCAGCTGTCCAGCAACATGAAAGACTAGGGCAGATGAGGCCAAGCAGTATTGTTCAAGCCTGTATTGCAACTCCAGCCAATCAAAACGATATGCTGCTTTGAAAGGCTGGACCAAGCTGTGCCTCACAAGCTGTTGACTGAATGAGTAAAACATTCTAAGAACAAATTGGATCCTTCTTTCCCTCATTTTAGTTTTCTTCCTTCCTTCTTTCACCTGTCTGTCCTTTCTTCCTTCTTTTCTCTTTAGCTCTTCCTTGCCCCCCAAGAGTTTTTCTGAATGAGAGTAAGAGCTTGAATCTCTGAAACTGACTTTTTGTAGATGGTTACAGAGCTTCATCAAAGCTCAGTCTGGTTCCTTTGCGTGTGACTGTGGTTGGCCCATCTGGCAGTTTCTCCTCAGATAAGCTCTTCGGGTAATAGGAAAATACTCTGAGTGAGAGCCTTTAATGTTTGAATTGAATATATGTGTCCTCAGCCAGTATCCCACAACCAAAGAGGCTGAGAGACCTTAGAGCCTGTGAATCTTCTATGGTTTTACAGTGGGAAAGGATTAATATTTAGTCATGTTAGGGGCAAACAGAATGGGAAACAAATGGGGAATTTAGGAAGAATGCTCATGTGTACAGGAGAAAATAATTGGGCATGGAAATTAAAGTGACTTTTATGCAGCATGAAAATGGCATAATCTGCACACTGGAAGGGCTTTCCAGCCCTGTGGGAGCAGTTGTTGAAGATGTGGTGCCTTCCCTTTGGGGCCCCCTCTGCGTCAGTCAGCCCCCTCACCACCTGACCTTCCATCTGACAAGGTCACTGCTGCAGGGGTCAGGTGACAGGGAAATTTCCCTTCCATGCCTTGATTACTCAGAGTCCTTTTATGTACTAGCCCAGAAAGATTTCTATCATTCAGTTTTAATTTTGTAACTGATTACAAAGTGAAAGCCAATTTTAAGACTTAACTTGTATTGCTGGATAAAATATGGGTAGTTAGAGGGATAGTAACCTAAATTAATTAGTATTTAGAACATAAAATCTAAGCATATTTAGTTAATAGATTTGGCAAATAAATACAATTGCAGGATTTCAAAATTGACCATAAATGATAAATGAAATAGAAACATTGGCTGTTTTACCATATAGAGTTTAATAGCTTACAAAGATGAGGTAGTCACCACACTGATGTGACTAGGTTGTACCTTCTTTCATTTAAATCTAGGGCATAGGACAGAGAAGCCAGTTTTTTTTGTTTTTGTTTTTGTTTGCAATATAACATTTATCTGCATACTTTATGGATAATTTTAAATAAAAATAAGGGAAATTTTAGTGTACCTATTTGATATGTGTATTAATAATGCAGACATTAACTCTGCAGTAACATACCAGGTAGACTTAGTGTGTAGCTACTTAGCTGTTGTTGGGTTATTTTTACTAACATTTAAACAACCTAAATGATATGAGTAAACAACATGAATAGATTTCTCTTAATCTACTGTTAAAGATTTTCATATCAGTGTTCTTAGCTCAAGGAAAACAGGGATCAAAATAATAAATAATTCTCTCATATACAATATACAATCTATTTGTTTCAGATATTTAGTCTTATTTAAAGCGCATTTAATTTTAGACTCCTGAGTGAAATTTTGGTCCTCTTTTCAGGCTCCGAATAGTGTTGGCTTTGGGAAAGAGAGTGAAAGATCCATGGTAATGACCAAATCAAAAAGAGATGACATTCCTTCAACCCAAGAGAGTCTGGTCCAGTGGGCTTTGGACAATGGCTATAGTCCAGTAACATCATACACAGTGGCTGCTGTGGCTAACAGATTTCATCTTCGGCTTGGAAACAATGGTAAGTATGTATTTTTTGTTTTTTAATTAAAAATACCACCCAGATGAAGCTTTCCAATGAGGAACTCATTTCAGCTTATGTGGTGCTGTTTTGCAAACTTGAATGATCCATTTGACTCCTTTTACTATAAAGCTTAAAGTTATCTAGTATTGTGATAGATTATTTTAAAGACACTATCTTTAATACAGACTTTTCAGTAACAGAGGTGATTGCATGGTGGACCACTTTGTTAGAGTTCATCGTCGCTGTGATTACATTAAGGATAGATTAGCCTGGCTCTTTCTCTGAGGCACCTGACAATCACTTACAGCTGAGATGCACAAAGGTTGGGACTGCAGGAAATCCTAGGTCAGGCTGTGTCTTCTAGGAAAAGAGTCACAGGGACCATCCATGTGCTGTCTTTTTCTATGCATGAGTATTACCCAAGTTTGATGGAGCAGAAAGCAGAAGCTTAAAAGTTTTTGAGGTTTTCTGACTCAGAGTTAGAGTTAGAAAGACTCAAATCCCAAGTTTTCTGATCCCCAGACCTGTTCCTCACCCCGTGGTCCTGCTACTGAGAGCAGTGCCATCAGGATGGAGGTCAGGAGTACAGGCCATTCAGAAGTTGCTTGACCTCTGAGCCTCGGGTTGTTCCTCCTCAGTGATATGGGGGAGCAGTAGACTTGCCTCACAGGGTTGTTGTGAAGGTTTTATCAAAGTACAAATTAAAAACTCTCCTGAGTTCTGGCTTCTTTGGAACCCATACAGCTGTGCGGTCTTTTTCAAAAAGATTGTACTGAGGGAGAGTTAACGTCTGCTGGTAATCTTCGCTCCCAACTCCCACTGAGCATCCTGCAAGTATCAGTCATACATCAGTTGGCTTTGGAGAGTGGATGTAGAGAAGCCTGGGGGAATTTTTTTTTCTCTGAATTGTTGAAAATATGACAAAACACTGAGTATTGATTGAATTCTCTGAGTTTGAAGAAATAAGTGTGCCTAAACAGCTTTTTCTCTTTTCCTTCAGGACTAGTTTCTAAAAGGCCAGGGTGCCCAGATACCTGTTAGAATTTAGCAGTCAAAAAGGAGGTAGCAAATAGTTTTAAAGTACCAATATTGTTTTAGAAAATCTTCAGAGAAACTATTCTAAAGAATCTTTAGATTTAAGGGAAGTATGTCAATGACAATTGAGTGGAATAATATTGTCCCACATAACTTAATTGACTCATAGATTTTTATAGTTTGTAGGGCCTTAGGAATCATCTAATCCAATGGTTCTCAACCTTGACTATCCATTGGAATCATACGGGGAGCTTTAAAAATTAATGATGACATGCCACTCCAGAGGGCCTGATATTTGGTTGGCTGAGCATAGGGATTTTTTTAAAGTTCCCAGAGTGATTTTAGTGTACAGCCAAAGTTGAGAACCACTGATCTAATCCACCGTCTTATTTAAAACTTGGGAAAAACTGAGGCACAGAGAATTAAGACAATGGCCCAGAGCCACACAGTTAGTTAGAAAGAACACCAAGATGAGAATTTAAGCTTCCAGACTCCTCCTCTCTTTGATATGGAGCTTATTAAAAGTAATTTTACAAGTGCCATTCTGTGCTAATGCCTCTGGTTCTTACCTCTGGATGAGGACTGTGGCCTGTGTCATACACTGATGGTGTTTTGTCTTTCTCTGTTACCTGCAGAGGAGATGAGAGATGAAGAAGTCCATACCATCCCTCCTGAGCTACAGATCCTTCTGGACCTGGACCACCCACCCATCCGGGGAGGGGCAGGCCGGAATGGAGGTTTCCCCTTTCCTTTCCCTGGTATCTCCAGGAGAGTCCAGAAAGAAGGGGGAGCAGATGGGGTCCCCCAGACAAAGGACCCTACCATCCCCAGCATACAGCTGTTTCCTGGTCTCAGGGAGCCTGAGGAGGCGCAGGGGAACAGGGAGGTCGCCCTGTCAGTCAAATGCGACAGTGAAAAGATGATGGTGGCTGTAGAGAAAGGTTCCGTGCAGGTCAGTGCGGTTGGTTTCTTAGAGGGGATAAGAGAAGCCTGCCTCTCTGCCCACCTCACCCCGCTATGTATCCGTTCTTTCCATCTAGCTCTTTCACTTTTGAACTCTGGAGACTTGATACTGTTTTCTCAGTTGGTTGGGCTCACTTCCTCTTGGCTGTGATTCTCACCCGGGTCCTGTTGTTCTTAGTAAGGGGAGGTTCCAGATCCTTGTGTGTCAATATTTTGCTATTGAGCTCCAAGGCCAACAAACACAGTCCTTGGGCTGTTGAGAGGTGGTAGGCTGGGAAAAGGTAAGGGGGGTGGGAGGGCATACAGGCTGTCAACAGATGCCCCTTGGTAGCCCAGGCCAAACGTGCACACTGTGTCTGCAGACTACCCCGGGGGCCCCCTTTCATTTCCTCGGTGGTGGTTGTTTCAGGCTGACAGCTATTCGGGGATAGAGCTCACCTTGCTGGATCCTACCTGCAAAGCCAAGATGAATGGCACTCACTTCATTCTGGAGTCTCCCCTGCACGGCTGTGGTACGCGGCACCGGTGGTCAGCCCCTGTTGGTGTGGTTTACTATAACTCCGTGAGTGTTCTTCAGAACGAAACTTGGCCCTTTGCCAGAGCCTTGCTGTGTGTTACCTTAAAATCAGTCTTAAAATTTCTGTGTAAATGAGGAGGGGCATATACCCCAGCTTTGAACAAAGCCAGTGTCAGGTCCCAACAAGACAGGATGTGCTTTGGCCCTGAACTCTGTTTTACTTATTTGCTTTATTGATGAATCTGTGGGAGTTGGGAGGCTCCGTTTCTCTGGGAGAGGCATTTGTGGTCAGTTCTTCCACACCTCCTTCCATCTCCTGGTGACAAAGGGTTCACTGGGGAGGTGCTTATGACCTCTCTCTGGCCAACAAGCAAGACCAAATGACCTGGTCCTTATGCAGGTAAAATTCAAGCCCAGGGCCCATCTGTGCAATTCAACTCACAAGATCGGTGCTCTCTGGCCTCATTTGAGTCTTTTCCAGAAGGGGGAGGACTTCTTCCTCCCTCATGAACAAAAGAGGCAAAAGAGGAAATCCAATAAGGGCCTTCAAGAAATTATTATTAAGTCTCTCTCCACCTCTGGGAAAGACCCTAAATTAAAGAAAATCTACTTCTGAAGTTACCCAGAGGGAGATCTCACAGATTACCCCAGTGATAATCCATTGTAATAGCTAACCTACCTTTGCAGAAATCATTCTTGTCAGTTCATCTAAATCTTTTCTCTTCCAATTAAACCTATTCTTGCAGAGAAAGACACAAGGCAGTGCATATTAAAAGAATTTGAAACATAAAATCTAAGAGAATTTATAATGTTAATTTTGCCACTCAGGTTGTACTTTTGATGGTAAAAATAAGGCCCAGAGATCCCTGTGTGCAGCTTTGACGCAGTGCGCGCATCTGTGCTCTTAGCGCCTAGTCCAGTTTAGCATGGGGTGGGGTGGGGCGCAACCGCGTGTTCATGTCTGTTCCACTTCTGGTCGGTAGACGGCGCTTGACCCAGCCGCAGAAAAGACTGATGATCAGGTGTCCCGTCAGTGTGGCTCATGTGGGACCGACCTACCTCTCCCGTGAGCCCAAGTTTATTGTTCCTCAGACAATCTTAGAATGTTTTAACTGGAAAGAATCCTAAGATGATTCCTTCAACTTCCTCACTTTAGAGGTGAGGAAATTGTGAACTCCAGGGGGCTAAGAGACTTGCTTAGATTTGAGGAACTAGTTAATGGCAGAGCCAGGACTGGACCCAGCTTCCTGACCTCTTATCCGCTAATCTTTCCCCACCACCAGGCTGGCCTAATCTCCCTTTGTTACTGGAATAATTTGTTAACCTTTGACCTTTATGATGAGCACCCTCCTGCCAATTCTAACACTAATTTTCTTTCAATTATCCAGTTTATTTTTTCCCAGATATAGTTAATGTTACATTACTGATATACTTGATTTTGGAATTTTAAACTTGTGTCTAAATTAACACCAATAAGAGGCTGTGGTATCTGTTAAATTTAAGGGTCATTTGCTTCAGAAGAGAAAGGTGTATCATGAGCCCTTAAATTCCTTCCTTCTCATATACATGTGTGTATATCTATTTTATTAGTAGTAGTATTGTTGTTAATATTGTTACTGTGATACCTAGAGTAAGCAATATCCTAGCTACTTGCCTTAGCTGTTTTGAGTTCAGAGAATGTTTTCGCTGTTTGTTCCAGTTATAATTATTTTTAGTAATTTTCATACATACTGTATATTTTTGTTTTGTGACATATACTATAAGCATGTGAAGTGAAAATCACATTAAAAATACCATGATTACCCTACATATGCAAAGAAATTAGGATTTTATTTATGGAATCATCATCCTTTCCTTGGGTGAATTTTTTCATGTTATCTAGAACTATCTAGAATGTTCTTTCCTGCATCTAGACACCATCCAGAAAATACTAGAGAAAAAATGAAGAAAGGATAGAGGATTGCAATAGAAAAGATGAAAAGAGAATGGCTCAGGAATAAACGTTAGGACCTTTCTTTTAACTCAAGTGAAACTATACAAATCTCAATGGATACAAATACCAAGAGCTCCTTACATTAGCCAGCTCTTAGTATTCCTTACGATTTTCAGTACAAAGAGAAGCCCCCTAAGAAGTCCCTTCCCTACAGCATAGGTGGTCCTCCTGACAGCCCCACTAAGCCCCATTTCATAGTTCAAGTTTTAATTTGAACGTGCATTGGGTTTCTCTTTATTTTTCATCTCTTTGAAGATGAAATCCTAAGAAAGCGGTTTTTTTTTCAAGTTAGATTTCCAGTTTGTATCCAAATCATTACATGGGGGTTTGTGTGAGATAGACCCAAACACATGTGACTTGGTGTTTTTCTGACACTGTGCTGTTTGCCTTTTAGATTGTGATACAAGTTCCATCCCCTGGGGATAGTAGTGGTTGGCCAGATGGTTATGAAGACTTGGAGTCGGGTGATAATGGATTTCCAGGAGATACAGATGAAGGAGATACTTCCATCCTCAGCCGACCTGAAATTGTGGTGGTAAGTATTTGTTTGCAGGTGTGGAGAATGTTATCTTTTGGGTTGGCTTTAGTTAGGAACTGTAAGGGGAAAAAAATGGGTCTTAAAGGCCTAAGCTCATAAAGCTGCAGGGCCATCATCTTTGATTGGACTGTGATTTATTTCTCTTTGGTCTTTTCCAGTTTAACTGCAGCCTGAGGCAGATGAGGAATCCCAGTAGCTTCCCGGACCCTCCCAATAGAAACATCACCTTCAACATGGAGCTGTACAACACTGACCTCTTTCTGGTGCCCTCGCAGGGCGTCTTCTCTGTGGCAGAGAACGGACACATTTATGTTGAGGTGAGAGACCTGAAAGTTAGCTGTGAACTTTTAGGTTAGTGCCAAGTTGTAGTAGCTCCCTGGAGCACGAGCTACAGCTTCCTGGAGCAGGCCTCTTCCTGTTCTTCCTCACTGCCCTTGATCAGCTCTGGGTGAGGGCTTGGCTCAGAAAACACTTCTAGGTGGATTTCTGAGCAAAGCAGGAAAGTTCAAAGATTTGCTACATGACACTAAATGGAGACAGTGGTTTATAGATGAATGTTTTTTTAGATATTGGCAGTGTGAATTCTAATAAAGCCCTATCCTTGCTTTGTCCTTTGTGTTTATGGAGCAGCAGTTCAGTAGTTACAGTGTCAGAGTTAACCATGGAATATTTCAGACCATCTCACATATTATCTTTTAAAGCATACACACTTTAGCGAAATCTGTGTGCACCATATCTCATGAAAACTGTTTTTTTCTAGACCGTTATCTAAATGTATCTAGAAACTCATAAAACTGCTTCCTATTTACCACGGTAATAGTTGTGCATAGCATAAGTCTGTGGAATGACTGCAAAAATAATTGATAGTGGTGGTGTTAATAATGAAATAACAACAGCTAACGTTTATTGCAGATTTATTTTGTGCCAAACTCAGTTATAGTGTTACAGTGATTTTATTTTCAAAGCAATCCTATGAAACAGGACTGTTACTATCCCCATCTTATGGATGAGGAAACTGAGGCCAGACTTGTCTAAGGTCACACAGGTGGCACCCAGTAGAGTTCATACTCCTGCAGTTGGCTCCAGAGCCACACTGCTTTCCACACTGGATGCTATTGTCATGTATCCTCAAAGGATCATTTGAAAGGGGAGAAAATGTAATTTCTTAGCAGTTCAAATATCCAGGTTCACAGACTGGATTCTCTAGAGAAAGAGAAATTTTCTTATGGCCCCAGGATGTCTGCTGGTCTTACAGGGACACAGTCATCGATGAGCTGATTTTGGTGCTAAGCTGCAAGCTGGTGTTCTCCTTCACTGTGGGGGGAGTGAGAAGCTTACAGGGTTGAAATGGGATACTTCCATATATTAAAAGTGACCTCAGTGCACATATTTCTATTTTAGAAAGATGAATAGCTCACATTTGTACTGATTCTGGGACAGAGCCCACTGGCTCTAGACATTTTCCTGGATCTCTTCTCTGTTTTGATTCCCTGTTCTGAGAGGTCTTCTCTTTCTTTGGGTACACTTTCCATCTCCACTGGGGAAAATATACTGCTTTCTGCATGCTGTTGCTAATCATAGATCTCTTCTAATCCAAGATCATCTTCTAGTTTTTCTGGCTGCACAACCCACACGTGCAGGTGGTCAGTGACTCCCTGTTGTGCTTCGGGTGTTAGGGGTTCTGCCCTACTGCAGTTTGTTCTTTTCCAAATGTGTGCCTGGCTTCATTCACAGCTTTGCAGCCTTGTGCTAATCAGTAGCCAGCCTTCCTCCTGTTACCCTCCCCTGGGTGTTTGGTTTTCTCCCTGCTGCCCTCAGGACTGCCTTACTTAAAATACCATTTTTTTTGTTCTTTTAATTCCTGTTTTCTCATTTATACCTTTTACCATATCATCTGTAATTTTTTGTAATTAAGTTGCATCAAAGACATTGTCAGGTGATGAAAAAGAAATGGACCAAATCCTTTTGCTACCATTTTAATATCAAGTACATTGAGGAGAATTTGGAGAGGGGGAACGGTTATAAGCAGCTTTATTTTAAAATTGTTTTAAACTACCTCAAGTATGAGAGAGAACCTAAATATTTTGCTAAATAAAATAGCAGCCATGCCTTATCTCTGTTTCTCAGTTTGGACTCCACAGTTGATGAGAAAATTTTTTGCTTCGGCTAAATCATTGGCTTGGTCATAGGAACTATTTCCAGGTTTCTTCTCAAGCTGTCCTTGTCACATCCACTCCCGGAGTCCTAGACCACAGTCCCTTCCTTTAATCCAAGACGTTACCAGGTTTGCCACCTGGTCTTGGGTCAGCTGTGGGTGACAGCTGGTGACATAATGGCAGCTTTTCTTTTAGTCTTGGGAAATTTAAAAAAAACTGCTCATAACCCTGCAAATTTGAATCTAGAATAGTACTAGTAACCATAGCTGGTATTTACCGACTATCTGGAGCTGTGTTGTTTGCATGTGGTTTTGACTTCACGCATCCTCCCAATAACTATCAAGTAGGCATAACACCCTCCTGATGCAGGGAAGGAAACAGGCACGGGGTTCCTCGCGTGTAGGTGGTGGAGCACACAGTTTCCTGGAGCTCGCTTCACTCCAAAGTCATAGACCCTCTGCTACTCATTTCCAGTACATTTTAGAGTAAGAGACTTAGTGATGATACTTCTTACCCCCAACGAACTTTTGTATCAATCTTCTGCTATTGCACACTTTCTCTGTGATTGGAGAGGGGACTTGGATTTGTTGTGTCGCATGTTTTTGCATTGTGGGTTCTGAGTTCATGTGTAAAGGGTACTCTTTACTTAGGAGATATGCAACTTGCCATCTCTCCAAGATCATATATGAAATATTGCCCAAATAATAAAATGTGAATACTTACAGACTACAAACACCACTTCCTGGAAAGATTCTTACCAAGTGTTCTCCCAAGGCCACATCTTGGGCCTGGTTGAGTTGACCTTTGGACTACTGTGAAATAGAAAAGAGAAAATGAACTTGACGTCAGAGAACCTTGGTTTAAGCCTTGGTTTTACCCAGTGCTTGCTCGATACCATTGTGAACGAGTCATCTGCTGGGTGTCCAGTTTTTTCCTCCTTTTATAAAATGGAGATGAAAATATTTATCTCACAAGATTGTTCTGAGGGATTAAGCTTTCTATTTTTTACTTTTACTCAGGTACACACAGTAAAATGAGAGATTAAGCTTTAAGGCAGAATAAAAGGACATGATCATTGTTAAAGTGTGTTGTAAGTTAACCAATAGGGAGCTTTCAAAATAGTGTCATGTCCTTAAAGCCCCATTTGATGCCGGGGATTCCCCTGGGTATCTTAGAATGGAAAGTGTGTTTATATCTCCATGAAAGGATTTTGGAGCTATTGGCTTATGGCTACAGACTAACTTCATTTCTAAAGTGTTTTAGTTTATTTTGATCTTAAGTTTAGTCAAGGAATGAGGCATGAAGGGGAGAGGCATTTCACACAGTGATCCATATGTCACCAGATGGAGAATCCAGTCTGGGCTGGGGGATTTTAGCTGACTTCAAGATAGTTGAGGTTTGAATTCTGTTTACACTTGGCCAAACACTATTTCCTGTTTCTTAAGAAAAGAACCTTAACAAGAGTTGGACATAGCCCATACAAATGTTTTGTAAGAGGGAAGTGTAAATGAGTTGGAAACCCTTCCAGATTAGATTTCCCTTAAAATACCCTTGGGGCTTAAAGAGTGGAGGGAGAGTACTTGGCAAGACTGGGTTTGGACCTGTGATCAGCTGGGACACTTTGCCAGGCCCATGATTGCCACCAGATTGCTCCGTCCCTGACATCCAGCCCCAGAGACCGGCTCTGCCTGCTTGCTGTGAACAGGACTAAAGATTGAATCTGCAGCTTTGCTGCAGTGCTGTAGGCTCACTCTGATTTGCTGCAGCTTAGAAGTTTCAGCCCTCCCTGACTAGGTTAAGTAGATTCTGCCTCTGTACTTCATTTTTTGAGCCATCTTTATAAAAGAGCTTGCCTTACAAGTGATACACTATAAAGATATGATGCATTATTATAGCAGTAGAAGCTTTGCCTGTCGTGTTTTATTTGTTTTGGAAAATCCACTTTAGGTGCATGATGTGGGTTTATTTTTATCTCCCAGAGGATTTATGGAAGATTGAAGAGACTTACTCATCTTGTATTGGAATCTTCCAGACTGGCATTTGAACTAAATAATTCACTGTCACCCTCCATTTCAAGTTTAAATGGGAAATATCTCCTTCTTCAATGAATGTATATTTTTGTAACTAGAAAGAAGACTATATAAGTGTGTTATGAAAATAAAGCAATGTCTCTCATCAGAAGGGCCTTATTGTCATGTTACCCTTGTGCCTAAAATAAAAGTGAGATGCTAACTGGTTTCTGAATTGATTGTTCTGTTCTTTTGTAGGTGTCTGTGACTAAGGCTGACCAAGAATTGGGATTTGCCATCCAAACATGTTTTATCTCTCCGTATTCAAACCCTGATAGGATGTCTGATTACACCATCATTGAGAACATTTGTCCTAAAGATGAATCAGTGAAGTTCTACAACCCCAGGAGAGTACACTTTCCTGTCCCGCAAGCCGAGGTGGATAAGAAGAGATTCAGCTTTGTTTTTAAGCCTGTTTTCAACACCTCCCTGCTCTTTCTGCAGTGTGAACTCACACTGTGTACCAAGAAGGGAAAGGACCCCCAGAAGTTACCTAAGGTTAGTGGGCCTTTATCCATTTGTCCTGTTATTTTGACATTTTTAGGTGAAGCAGTGGCCTACCGGAGAATTTTAATCACAAGTTATTGCAGGTTGAGGTTTTTGGTTTGGTAACTGCCCAACTGAAGTAATAAAGTCTGTGATAGTAGGGAACTGTGAGTTTTATGGAGTCTTAGAGAAGAAATCCTGACGGTATGATTTTTTTTTCCATGCATGCTATTTAATAGTATCTTACGAATGATAAATCAAGACTGTTTTCCACTGAGGGAGAGGCCTGGCTTTATCTTTGCTATTCAGATAGTGTGCAGTGCCAAAAGTACAGAGAGCCGAGAGGACAAGTTCAGTGTAAGGATTAATTTTTCCAGAACCTGCTGAGACTTGTATTACAATTGTTTTTTGACCTTCTCTGTGTGAATTATAAGGTTGACTTGTCTCAGGAGGACTTCTAAGGGAAACTAACAAATATTTAATTTCTCAGTTTCATATCAGTTCATCATGTTTGCTTCATGTCACTCTCTGTATCAAACCAGTACATTCTGTTGCCGCAACAGAAATTAAAACCCTTTGATCTTGCTGAAATGGCTACTATAGAGGAGATCTGCAAGATTAATTATGATATCTCATTCGTTTGGCCCTGTGCAAGAAAGATGTGTTCTGCCATAGTTTTGTTGCTGTGATCTGCTATATTTATGTATAATTTCATACGTGCATTTATTCTATATCTTATATAGAGTAAGCCAACTTCTAATACTTTTGTACTTGTGTATCAATCAATGTCTAAAATTTGAATAATTGAGCTGTATCATTAGTAATGTATGTATATGGAATTCTCTCAATGTAAGAGAGAGGTGTAGAAGTAGAAGGGGAAATCATCATTATCAGATAGATTACTGTTGATCTGAATCCTCTGTGCTATTACATTCCCCTGGGCATTCATTTCTCTGATAACACCAAAGAAAACTATAATACATATGAAAATATAGCAAATCTGATCAAAATCATTAGGGAGTATGAATATATGAGGTGATTTGGACTGTTCATTAGGTTGCTTTTGGAAACACTGATGCCTTAGTTGAGTGGCCTTCACCTTCCAGGACCGCTGGTGGACTTTGGTAGAGAGCCACGGGGAAACCGAGCGCTTGCTTGGCTGCAGGCTGCAGCTGCTCTCTGCTGGCGGGGGAGAACTTCTAGGAGGGGAGACTGGCAGTTACCAGGGGTCTTTACTGATGGTTTTGGCTATTTTTCTTTCTGAGTGTGGCCTGCAGAAGTCCACAGTGCATTAATCTGTGAAAATTAGTCCTATTATTTCCTTCTAGAACATTCTAAGGAGAGCTCTAAGTCCTAGGGACATGGGATATGACCTTAAACCTAAAGTCACTGATTACACCCAAGGCAAGATACAGTGGAAAGAGCATGAAGACTGGGAGGGAAGGCCTGCTACTTACTGAAGGAACTTTAGACAAGTCTTTTGCCCTCTCAGATCCTGCATGTCCCCATCTACAGAACTGAAATAATAGTACCTGGCCTCCTTCCTGGGTAGATGAGCAAATGAAACAGCAGATATGACAAGAGCCCACCGTTTATAAAGCAGCGGCTTAGGATGAACTGTTAACCATTGTCTTCCTATTTACTGCTTATAATCAATATTGCCATATTTCTAGTTATTTCTGAGCTCTTTCTGAGACAATACTCAGGGCCAAAGAATCTTTTCAGAAGAGTTCTTGAAGATTGTTGAGTGCAACCCTGCCCTTTGCTGATGCAGCTGAGGCCAGAGGTTACGTGTCTTGCCCAGGGTTAGGCGGTGAGTTAGATGCAGAATCATTCATTCATTCATACTCTTACTTAATTGAAGAACCAGTAGCAAAGTAAGAAGGCTGTTCTTAAAATGCAAATATTTCAATAATGATGCCTCTTCACAGAAAATCCATTGTTTCCCTCTACAAGACTTTTCTCTGTTGGGTATTTTTTTTGAGAACAGAGTTGTTGTATATGTTGCTCAGAGCAGCAGTGACAGTAAAACCAAAAAGTCTTTGCTCTTTGCAATTGGAAGAGCTGGAAGTTAATTAGCTTTTGGGGTCAGCTTTGCTGTAAACTTTTAAAATGATTGATATATTTCTTCTTACAATGAAAGTGGGTAGATGTCATTCATATTAGAGCTTCATCTATTGATGAGCATAGACAAGGGGCCAAAGCTATTTTACAGAAAAAGGTATTAGAGAATGATCATACTTCTGAAAAACAGATACACTGGGCTTGGGCATGCTAGTTGTACATTGGGTCCTTGAAATAGCTAGAAGCAGCTGGTCTCTTGGCCCCCACACCTGGGCACGACTCCCCAGGAATCCATTTTGGAGCACTGGAAGCAGATGACCCTGGAAAGCTTCATTCTGCACGAGCCTCTATCAGGATTAGAAAACCAAACAAACTTGACAACATGATTATCTTTTTGGACAACAAATGTAAAATCTGTCACTTTTGTAATGCAGTACACAAAGTTTCCCACAATCACAAATCACAAACATGAACCATTTATGTGAAGCCCGCTTGGTGAAGGGCCAACATTTGTCATATAGTTTCTTTATTTTTCAGACTAAATAACACTAAAACCTCTAGTTGTTTTGTGGGAAGATGTGGGGAATAGAAAATATTCATAAGCCATCCGGTGATATTTGCATCTTCAAGTACAGCTGAGAATACACTGGGCCTGCTACTATATCTCTGAGATTATTGGTCGTTCTTTGGAAAACACCCAACTCTCCTGTGTGTCTGTGGTAAACAGCTGCGAGCGATCTGATGAGGGGCACAGAACAACTGTGCAGGCTGACTGGTGAAGGTCCTTTCAAGTGACCCCCCAACTGTGTGCTCTGCTCCCCCGCAGTGTGTGCCTCCTGATGAAGCCTGCACCTCGCTAGATGCCTCGATGATTTGGGCCATGATGCAGAATAAGAAGACCTTCACCAAGCCTCTTGCTGTGATCCATCAAGAAGTAGCATCTAAAGGTGTGGCTCTGGGGAGGCTCAGTCAGAGAATGGCAGCCCCAGGGCTGCTCGTGAAGAAGTTTCAGTGCTGTAAATCAAAGTTCAGTTTGTATTCAGAAGATAAATTAAGGGCAGTTAGTAACATTAGAAAAGAATTCTGTTGAGAGTCTTATGTAGATGATTCTCCTCTTGCTGTATAGCTGAGTTGTTAGGATACATGTTGGTGATACATGATTACCTCTTGATATAGTAGATTAGAATCAAAGTTGTCCCTGTCCCAGTGTCTCTCTCCTTTGCATTCAACCGTGCTTCTAGGAGGACGCAAGAAAGGGTTAGAGTTGCACACAGTCCAGTCAACAGCCCACCTGCCCATGGTCATGCTGACTACCAGCAATTGCAGTGCTTTGTCAAGATTGTGGATGCCTTGGGGATAGATGTTAATGTCTATGAAAACACCATCCATCTTAGATGTGAAGTGTTCTCAGAAGGCTGAGAACCACTGTCATTTTAAATGCATTTTTATAATTCAGGTTTCAGGATTATACGCAGTCACATTTGTTGCTTGACACCAAGGGCACCTCTTCCTGCACACACAGGAACATCCAGGATTCTGCTTCCTCTAGGGAAAAGAAGGGATGTGTCCTAAAAGGCTTCAGGACCTGGAGGACAGGTGGGGAAAATCCAGACCTGAAACAGGCCAAGCCAGCCACACCAGCAGAGAAGTAGAGTGGGGTCCGTCGGGTGATAGGAATGGATGCACGGCTCTGTGGACTGCAAGGAGAGCATGAGATGGGGCAGGCATAGCAGCTCTGCGGGCATGGGCAAGCAGGAGCACACCGCCAGCTGTCAGCATCTGAGTAGGTGGAACCAAACGCTAAGCTGTCTTGTCTAGGTAGTTAGAATTGTCATTGTCTAGAAGCAACTTGACTAGCCAGAAACATTGTCTGAGGGTGCTAGGCCAAGAGCATTAAAGTGGGTTCCAAGCCTCTGGGATTAGATTATTTTGGGACTCGGGGCCCCCGGGGCCACCTTCCACCACCCCTATGGGCAGAGAGGAGCCTGGCAACAAGGGCCTGACACCAGAGCAGCCTGACTCCACCTGCTGGGCAGTGGCCGGGAGGCCTGCGGGGGGAGCTGACACCACACGTGGGCTTGGGGGCAGCCCCCGGGTGTCATTTCTGATCTGGGTGTTGTTGGATTTGGCAAGACTAGGCAGCCGGGACTGCCCCGAAGCGGACAGGACCTAATGGAACAGTGGCATGCGGCTGCTGTCCAGGCTCTTCTTTGGTCAAGTGATCTCTGTGTGATGATGCAGAGCCATTCCTGTAGTCTATCTGGTGGTGGCATCTACCCCTTCTTAGGAACTTGCTTATTTTGGAAAAGCAGGAGAGTGCAGTGGGGAGGAGGGGGGGTGCGGGGGGCTGGCTCAGAGCCAGGAGCCCGGGGAAGAGCTCTTAGCTTTCCCTGCGGGCTGTTCTGGGACTTCAGGGATCCTCCACGTTTCGTGGGTTTCAGTTTTCTCTATTGGTAAAGGAGGGGTTTGTTGGAAGTCTGTTGACTTCCACAGACCCTTTCATCTGTATATTCAGATACACTGTTTGAAGAAGCAAAGTGGTTTGGAATTCATTCCCCAGCCATCCTGAATGGTGTGAAAGAAATGTACATAGTAGATGTTTATTGGTTCCTCAGCAGCATTTTTGTTGTCTGTTTTACTGTTATTGGTTGCTTTTTAACCATTTGAAACAACTGTAACATATACAGTCTTGCTATAATTGCTATAAATGGATTGCCCAGATATTTCCATGTTTATTAGGCCAATGGAAAGGAAATAAGAATGAATTAATTGAGTTGCAAAGTCTCTCACAATTTGATAAGAGCTGGCTGTTTTGTACTGTGAAAGCGGTTTAGCAGTACCCACTCTCTGTCTCTCTTACCTGTTTCGAGAGAGGTATTTCTGTTGGTCATTGAAGGCAGCAGCTTGCTCTTTCCTTTGCCAGACAGTTACTAAGGCATCAATATTGCAGTGGTATGACTTCCAGTAATTCATTCATCTTTTTTTTCAGTCTGGTGGTATTTTTCCAAGTAACTCCTCTTGTAAATTAGGTAATTACCTTTATTTAAACTTAGTGTAATTATCCTGAAAGTTCAGGGTATTTTTTTTTTTTACATCAAAGTTCAACAGGAAAGTTTTACAAATATCAAAGCAGTTTCATGAGATTTGCTAATTGGGCTAGATTTTAGTGGAAAAGCATGCAGTGAAAAAAGTTTATTGCTTAGGTTTGTTAAACAAGTCCAGGAGGTTAGATTGTAGGCCAGCTTCCTGGGAACTATATGCAAATATGCTTTCTATGCACTGCATGGGGTAAGTTTTTTGACAGTTTTTAGCTCTCTGAGTGACTCCTTCCACCTCTTACATTTATTTTCATTTGACTCTAAACTCATTTCCCCTCAATGCAGGCCACTGGAGTCTGTGCTTTCCCCTTGCCCCTCAGCCTGTTGGAAAGGGACTGTGTCCATTTTCTGAGTGGCATTGGTCTATTTGAATAGTAACAGGGCACAAACGTCCTTCCTGCCTGGTAGCTTTGTGTGTGAGTGGTAGGAAGACGCAGATACTACAGTATCTCTGGCAGTGAGCAGATCTCCTCCTGGGATTAGCTTTTTGGGTAAGACTCCCTGACCTGTGGGATGGTACACTGGCCTTTTAAGTACACAGGCGCTCTGTGAAGGCTGTGCTGAAATTCCAGCTCCTTTGGTACATTTTGCTTCTCAACTCTTGGGTGTTCTGGGGCAGTAGATAAAAAGGCTCTGACTATCAACTGCACGAACCAGGAGAGGTCTGCTCTCTTCCTACCAATGCCAATAGCATAGACACATTTCTAGCAGTTTCTTCCTTCTGTGGACAGAGGGAATAGGCCACCAAAACTAAAAAAGTTCTAGGTCCCCCTCTGGGCCACTGAACAGACTTTACTGAACCTCTACAGCACAGCTTTGCCACCTTTGATCTCTCAGTTCCTGGGGAACCAGCACTGGCTTAACTTTCTTTGGCTGCTTAAACTTTGCGGCAATCAGTGATGGTGTTGGTGATGGAGATGATGATGATTATCCAACAGTTAGTGAGCATTTACTCAGTACAGAGCTCTGTGCTAAATGCTCTATGTGGATAATCTCCTTAATCCTCACAGCCCCTCTGAGGCAAATATAGAACAAAGTAATGAGGCCGGCCAAGGTCACACCACATATAAATACATGGTGCATCTGGGGTTCAAATCCAGGCATGTTAATACCAGAGTCTGTTCTCATAAACTTATCCTAGATGGAGGTTGATTCTAGTTTTTAATAAAAACTACAGGCAACATAAGCATCTATCTCTTCCCACCCTGCTTCCCACCCCTTTCCTCTGTTCATGCCATATCACTTTGGTGTCCAAGTTAACAACCAAATTCTCTAATGATCATGAACTGAAAAGAAGATACAGAATTCTAGAAAAAAAAAAACCTGTTCCCTTGGTGAGTAAGATGATAGGAAACTATTTAAGAGAGTATTCCAGTTGAGGAGGAGTTGTGTGACTGAATTGGAACACAAAAAGCCCAGAAAACGTGAATAGTTTATGCATATTATGGCTTATGGCAAAACAATTAAAATAGTTGAGGTGGTGCCATCCTACCATATTTTCTGAAATATTTTGGAGTATAGGCATGTTAGAGCTGTTTGCTTTGGATTCTATGACCACTTTTTATAGCATTTGAGAACACGTGGGCTTACACAATAAAAATGGTTATGCCACGTCAGTGATAATTTTTGAAAATGGTCAAAGAGAAGAGTTATTGCTCTGAAATTTTGGGCACATATACAAAAAAGAAAAAGAAACACCAAAGAACAATAAATATCATCCTTAAATTTGCTGTGATTGATTACATGCAATATGTAATTCTTAGCAAATCAAATGTTAAAATACTGACATTTTTACCACATGACTTTTTAAAAGTAAGTGTGCTCAGGATAGCACCGGGCATATCATAGGTGCTCAGTAAATGTTAATTTCCTTTCCTTTCTCCGAACCTCTCAGCCAAACTAGTTTTTTTGGTGGGCTGGGGTGAGTGGAAGGGAAAGTTGTGAGTGTCAATTGGAAGTTAATCCAAGAGAGGCGTTACTTTTTGGAACACATTTGATTTTTCCAGAGCAGAAATATTCTAAAGTACCAGCCAGATTTTGTCCTCAGGCTGAGGTAGAGATGAGGGGAAGCTGAGCAGAAAGATGGTGGAAATGTTTAATTGACACGCCAAGACATTCAGTTTCTGTGCAGAAAGGGAGAGGGATAGCACAGGGTTTTGGGGTTTTTTTGTTTTTGTTTTTTAATTCAATGTGCTTCAAAATGTGAATTAAATTTTCACTTTGGAAAATTTCAAACATATATATAAAAGTAGACAGAATAGTACAATGAACCCCCACAGACCCGTCATCTGGTTTCAACAATTACCAGTTCATAACCAATCTTGTTTTGTTACTTTCTGTCCCTGGATTGTTTTGAAGGCAACCCAGACATTTCACCATGTACCATGTGCGCCTCTAGAGTTAGGAATTGTCAGAAGATCTTGACGGTCAGCTCATTTAGGAAAACCGCTGAAAGCCACATGAAGGGTTGTGTTGCTGGGGAATGTACCCAATAATAAGATGTACATGATATTTATGGTAATTTATTCCCAAAAATGTATATGAGTACCTGCTGTGTGCTCCCATAAAGTAAACAAATTATCCTGTCTTTAAGGCCTGTACAGTCTAGTGCAGCCTTTTACAGCCCTGGCACTGTGGACACTTTGGGAGGATAAATCTTTGTTGTGGGGAACGACCTGTGACTTGTAAGATGTTGAGCAGCACCCCTGGCCTCTGCCACTATATGCCTGTAGCAAACCTCTCCACCACCAGTGTGACAACCCAAAATATCTCTGCACATTAACAGATGTCCTCGGGGGTGGGGACCAAAGATCACGTGGGGGGAGAACTGCTGATCTAGTGGAAGGGTACAGATGAATGACAGGCAATTGCATTAGCACCGTATATATTCAAAGAACCCGAGAAAAGGGGTTCATTTACAGTGAAATAAGTAAAAAGCTATCTTAAATGGGGCCGGCGCGAAGGCCGCCTGAGTCTCTGGCTTCTTCATCTCCTCCTTTCTCCCTCCATGCCAGTTACCAATAGATATGGGTACCAGTTGACACCTTGTTTTCCTGTGGGCTGCTTAATCCTACCATGTTTAGAACTGAATTGAAATCTGGAGGCCAAAAGCTGTGGTCAGTCACTCATGCATAACCCAGAAATGCCCCATTTATGAAAACCATGCCTAACAATCTGAGGAGGGAAATTTTGGTTCTAGAGGCAGACCAAAATTTGGTCAGAGTATATGAGAAAGATTTAATTCAGCATGTTGATTATAGTTTGTTCTTTCTGTAAATAAACCTTTATCATTGAAATTCTCTTTATAGAAAAAGCTGGGATTCCTTTCTTACAATCTTACCCTTAAAGCAAAAGTAAATGTTGTGTGCATACATTTTCTCCCACCATGCCAACTCAATGGTAGGGTTCTGGTGGAGATCAAACTCTGAGTTATACTCAAGGGTTATGGGGATTTGGGAATAAAAAAGTTAGTGGATAAAGTCCTTTAACCTCATTCTACAGCTTGTGCTTATTATTGTTTATGGAGGAACCTCACCCCAGGGAAATAAGCAACAACTGTTTGTGTTTAGCTCTGTGAGAAGGCCCGTATTTGGGGTAGGGGAAGAGGATTAGATCATAACATAAGTCCATTAAAGATTTTAAAACAATGCCATCCATCACATAGGCCTTGCTATGTGAATTCTCCCATGTGAGGTCTCCTTAGGGGGGAATCATTATTTAAAACCTTTTGGGGATTTTGAGTGACAAAATTTAATCATGGGTGGCTGATTGGATAGAACTCATCCCAGAAGTGTATTTTTTCACTTGATGAACACTATAAAGACCTTTAAATGCCTTTGGACTTAGTTTAGCAAAATCAAACCACCTCATGAAAGTAGGAGAATTTTGTGGTTAGATACCCCTTCTTCGTAGGGTTCTCTGGAAGAAGGCCTTTTGTTGATTGTAAAACACTATACAAATGTACAAATGTAAGGCCTCACCATCATTATTTTATTGCTGCCAATAAGGCTTATAGGACCAAACTCCCAGGAGATGTCTTTTGAGTGAATTTCATAGATGGTATATGTTCTGCATACTGAAATAGATTTCCTTAAATACACACAGTGTATTATTTAAAATTTCTTAGTAATTTTATTTAATTATAACTTTTTCATATATCCCCATCCCAGTGCAACCATGTTGCACAACTCCAGGGGCACCGTGCAATTGTAGTGGCTCTGATTCATCCGAGAGCATTCCTCCCCCTAGAGCTGGACCATCAGATCTCATGTAGCAAGAATGTGCTCAGCCCAGCTGAGATGGTTAATCCCAAGAATATACAATATTCTGTACTGTATCTTTATAAACATCCACTCAAATCTGCTGGTTTGGCCAGTTTTTCACAAGTTCTTTTCACTTAACTATGGATTCCAAACCAAGGTGTGTGCTCCTTCTTTACTGAATGAAAATGGAGATGAGGAGAGAGGTGCTAAACACTGCTTTTTTTTTGGTATCGTTAATTTACAATTACTTGAACAACATTATGGTTACTAGACTCTCCCTATTATCAAGTCCCCCCTACATCCCCCATTACAGTCACTGTCCATCAGTGTAGTAAGATGCTATAGAATCCTTACTTGTCTTCTCTGTATATACTGCCTTCCTAAACACTTACTGCTTTTAAGTTGCAATGAGCAGGGGCAGAGTCTGTGCCAGGACTCAGCACGCTTTTCCTATAAAGGGCCAGATAAGTGGATGTTTTTGGTTTGTGGTTCATACTACACAATGCTGCTGTTACAGCATGAAACCAGCCATAGGCAATATGTAAATGAGCGAGCATGGTTATGTCCAAATAAAACTTCATTTATGGAATAGATTTGAATTTCATAAAATTTTCATATCATAAAATATTCTTTTGATTTTTTTTCCAGTTATTTAAAAATATAAAATTTATTCTTAGCTCATGGCCATACAGAAATAAGTGTTGGGTCTTGACACGCTACACCTGGTCTACGCTGTTCTCACCCTTGAGGGAGAGCAAGTAGCTATTCAAAAGTAGCTCCTTAATGAGTGCCTCCCCAGCTCAGGACAGAGGAACACTCCATAGTCATTTAGTCTCCTAGGTGGAATCTGAAGTTCTGGTTCAACTCCTGCCCTGATGCTTTCTAGCTGTGACCTGCGCTGATCACACGCTCTCAGAGTCTTGGACTGCTCATTTGTAAAATGGTGGTAAGAACTCTCTGCCTCCTCACAGTGCTGGTATGAACCACAGATGAGATCGTGGCTGCGTAGCACTTTCTGAACATGAATGCATGTAGAGATGCCGAAGTATACAAGCATTTTCATGTAGTCTTATTCTGAGTTTCCTCTCTTGACTCCGTTTTCACAAAGTACATCAACATTCTAATCATCCCTCACCAAACATTTCTGGCCGGCCTCTTCTGCGCCAGGCTGAGCCCCAAGGATGTGCAGATGAGTATCACCTAGACCTTGCCCTCAGGGCAGAAAAATGGACAGCATTACGATGCCATGTAGCACATGCACAACAAAAGAGAGATGGAATGAGCAATGGGTGGGGAGACCAGCCCTGCTGGGTGGAGATGGGGCAGTGGGAGAGTCAGAGCCTCTCAGTGAGAAAGCCAGCAAAGCAGGTGGGGGCAGATTGGATTTCAGGGGAGGCCCGCCAAGTGTGATGACACAGAGCAGCATGGAGAATTCAGGGAGCTTCAGTCAGGAGCCCAGCATGGGTGAAGGACCCCCTTAGGAGAGGAGGCTACAGTGAGGAGGGTGGCAGAACTTTGTGTGCCATGCTAAAGAGTTTGTTTGTTTTTTTCTTATAACTGAAGGTGAGTCATTGAGTGGTTTAATTAGGGCAATAATAGAATCAGCTCTGAGCTCTGGGGAATTATTCACTCTGGGGGCAAATACAGAGGAGGATTATTTGGGGCAGGGGCAGTGGTGGAGTCCAGGAGACCAGTTAGGAAAGCTCTGTTATCAGATGCATGATGAAGAGCTGAACTGTAGGGCAATACCACTAGGGATAGAAGAATAAAAAGATATTTTACAAAACTTGTGTACATTAAGAGAATTTTTGAAAGTGAAATAATACTATGAATACACTGGAGGTGTACGCACTCACCAACTGTCAGACTCAAGTCCCTTACGTCTGCATTCAGGTCCTCATCCAGGTGGAGAGCCTGTGCAATTGATCGGTAACAAAGGCAGCACCTAAGATTTCTGAGTAATCCATGTGAGAGTTTTGATGTATCAGAAGAGCACAACTGACAGAGCTTTCAACAGAGTGTTTATTTAAGTGTCAATCTCTGCTGGGATTTTGATGACCTTTTGCTTAAAACTTGATTTCTCTGTGGAATGCATAGTGATTTATATTTTTATTTCAGAAACAAGTACAGGCGTTAAGGAACCAAATCCAATTTCCCCACGTAAGTCTTCTAATACAGTTCTTTTGAAATAAAGCCTCCTGGGCTTTTATAAGAATGAGCTGGCTATGAAATGTTTCGCAAACTTTGCACTTTGATAAGGAGTCTTCTGCTCTTGGCCTCCTTCCCCAATTTTCATCATCTCGAACTTCCTTTTTCCTTTCCTCTGTCCTTCCTTCACTCTCCTTTCCTTTCTCCTTTTTACCTTTGCTGTTTTAAAATACGAATTTTTTGACCCACTAGTGTGTATGGCCTTAATGGGATGCTTCTATCAGTTGTGATCTGAAAGCATTCATGTACAGCTATGGGAGGGGTCTGCTTATGTGTCATCAACAATACTTAGCTGCTCAGAGAGGTAGTGCTAAAGGAACGAGCTGCTACGTCTTCAAGAAAATGTTCGTCTGGGCAGCAGGGGTAGGGCGCTTGTAAGAAAAGAAAGGGAGACCAACTACTACAAAACGATGCATTGGAAATTGGGCTGATTTCGTCACTTTAATATGGAAGAGAACTCTGACCAGGAAATATTGAAGTGAGTTGCCTGTGATTATAATTGGCATTCAGGCAGAAACTGGGCTTTCGGGTGGTGCACCCAGAACTCTTCTAGATGATGTTGTCTTGTGAGGAGAATCTGTTGCTTCTTTTCTTCCCTAAGATGCTCCAGTTTAGTCTCCATGGCTGACCCCATCACATACACAACAGTCAGCCTGGTGTGTTTTTTATGCAAAGCACTTCATAACCTGTTCTATTAAGTGTCTTATTTTAACAGTACTGTGAATCCAGAAAGAAACATAAATGGACACATTCTTTCATACTTAGTCTAATTTTTTAAAATGACATTTTCGTCTTTAGAATTTTAGAATAGTTTCACTAAAAACTTACAATCATGCCCCATTTTTGCATCTGTAGGCATAAAAAGGCAAGTCATCTTTTAATATTGGACTGTATTAAATTAGGTTCATCTTAATCTCCAGAAAGTTCTTCCCAGTTCTTACTCCTTCTAGGGGGGGTCCCCAACCCTTTTGCAAACTCCTTTTGTTCACGTCCTGCCTTTAGCAGGTGAAGCAAAGCTATCCCCACTTTTCATAAGTTGAACACACCAAAGGTACACAGCTAAAAGAATAGGGACCAGAACTTGGGAATTTGGATTCTTCTAGAATCTTCTCCACCATGACGTATTTTTCCTGAGCCCTTCAAGTGCTGGGGCTGCTCAAGGGTCATATTTGTCTACATCTGGATCCTTTACACTGAAGTGAGATGAAAGGCAGAAATTTAATTTATATAGAAACCAGCTGGAGTTGCTTCTGACTGGAGGGGGATATAGAAACAGTATCAAAATAATGGGAAGATCCTATACCTTAAATTCATATTAAAAAAACAGCTTAGAAATTTTGTTCTACCAAAAATCCTTCTCCCTTGGAAACTGATTTTTAACTTTTAGAAGTGATTCAAAAGAGGTAGTTCTCTTAAATGAAAGGAAATGTTCTATATCTGTGGCCTGGAATTAATTTCAAATATAAACATCTTTGCCAAATGGGGGAACAATTGGTTCTATTTATATGTTTTGCGGACTATAAAATTGACATTACTCCCCACTGAGTATTTCCATTCCCCTTGTAGAAAGACTGTATAGTTGGAGAAGTGTTAAAAAGTAGGTTGTTTTAAATGACACAGTACTTAACTGTTAAGATTGAGGGTTTTACATGAGTAGATCAAGGAAATGTTATAGTCTACAGGGACAGTTTATCCTGATTCTGTTTTCTTTTCTCACCTCCTTTCTTCTTGTGTCTTTTATACTTTTAAATGTTCATAGAAACAGCTTTGTAAAGTAGCTGCAGTGTGTTTTCTGTGTAGTGTCTCGTTGTTGGAAGTGTTAATTGGAGTAAGAAGCAATGAGTCAGATTTTGATACTGACCTTATTTTCCCACGCATCTTAACCTCTGAATTTTCAGGTTTACCAATCATATCATAGGTCCTCAGTTTGAGACAAAGAACCACAGTTGTAAGGCTTTACAGAGTTTATAAATCTGATTTTTTAGTAAGTTTATTGCTCAAAATAAACTGCAAACTGAGGTTATCTTAAAAATCTGACAATTTCATTTTTCTTTTGAAAAAAATTGGCAAGTTACAAATTCAGTATATTAGAATCCTCATTTCATCCTTGGGTATTACCAGTCAGCGTTCAGCCTTTCTGACAGTGCTTGTGAAAATCTAAAATTGCAATATATGATGCAGACTAACTGAAAGCATATATTGGTTTCTCCTCCTTACAGCAATTTTCCATGGTCTGGACACCCTCACCGTGATGGGCATCGCGTTTGCAGCATTTGTGATCGGAGCACTGTTGACAGGGGCCTTGTGGTACATCTATTCACACACAGGTTAGTGGGACGGTTGAATTACTAGTATCATCCTCTGTGTCTGCCCCACAGTAGATACTCCATTTTTCATTACATGCAAAAATGAATGAAATAATGAATGAAAGAGAAAATTCACTCCTGCTGTTTTAACATTTATATATTTGGCCTCAATTGGGTTTTGCAAAAATATAATTTGCTTTAAGCAGTGTTAGAAAAAGAATGTTTAAACTATTCATATTAATTACAATTAAGATGTTGGTGAAATTTAGTCTCTAAACAAAGCTATTTTGTGGTTAGAATTTAATTAAAGAAAGCTAAAGTAGCCAAGTAGAAATATAAAACCTTCCCCCAAAGCTAAACACTTCAGAAGAGACATATAAATGGGCAGGAAGTGAAAAAGGAAGCCAAAATTTTATTACATCTGCCGGAGTACTGAGCATTGTTTAGCAGAGTCCCTAATCAATGACTTAAATGAGAATTTCTTGACCTTTTTTAAACCCATACCATGTACTCTTTGATAAACATAAAATTCTCATGTCTTGCTTTCATAAAATTATTTGAACTTTTAAGATATATTCTCATGAATTGAAAACAAATAAAAATGGTGAAACCGTCTGTTCTGAGCAGAGAAGAGAACCTGTTCTGACCCCAGTACAGAATGCAGGCCCTGCAAGGGGACTGCAGTACAGCAGGGAAGGAACAGATGGACTGCCCTTCTACTGCTTTTCCTTAATTTCCTTGCAAACATGGGAAAGAAAGACATGCATTTTGAGGCATGTCTAGTGAGCTACATGGATTTATTTGTTCTTGGATATTTGTAGTTTACACTGTGAACCTAGGTAAACTTACTTGATTGATCAGTCTGAGGCCAGTGGCAGGCCCAGCCTTTCTGTTTGAAGTTTTATTAATTTGTTGAACTGATGCCATGATCTTTGGCGTTACCTTGGGCTGTCTAACTAGCCAAGCTGAAAGAGTGGCTGCTTTAAAGGGAAGAGAATCACTGAAGAACATTTGAAGAAGTCTTATCCTAACCCTCATCAGAGTCTTCACTTCAAATACTACATCCTCCAAGTGCATTATTTTAGATTATGGCAGAAGGAGAAGAACAAATCCTTTTGTACCCAGCTTGGGAAAGACACAAGCCAAAGCAGAAATTTAAGAGAATTTAACAGAGAGATTTTGAGTCCTCAGATTACTGTTTCTAATCAGCAACCTTTCAGTGAAATATATTTCATGTGTGTGAGAGAAAATAAGACTCAAGTATGATGATTCTGAGGCTATACAAACATCTATGAATCATTTTAGGAATATTCTTGCTCATGAACAGTTTATATAAGCACCAGAAAGAACAGCTTTTTACAGAGTAGCATTTTAGAGTAAATTATTGTGTCATAGGAATATTGACATAATCAGATCTCATGTTGACAGTTCTTTGCAACTTTTCCTAATATCCTTCATGGCTGTGAAGTTCTAGGGCTGTTGGCATCTTATGCTGTTTATTGGGAATTTACTTGAAAATACTCAGAGAAGACTCTGTGGCCCTGAGGATTTTGTATGGGCTAGTCTCCCCTCATGCTTAACATATGCTGCTGAACAATGACTAGCTGTGTTCATAGAGCTCCACCCTCAAACCTTGAAAGGTAATTTCAAGCCAGGTAGGGCTAGGAAGCCAGGTCTAGGCAGAGTAGGGCCACTAAATGGCAACAATTATTGGCACCCACTCCACTGAACTCCCTCTGATGACCCCAGACTCTCTGTCCAAGCTAAGCCCACAAACCTGATAAAAAGCAAAGTGTGGTTTTGTGGGGAATATTGCTGCTCGTTAAATTCTGAGGTGGTGGTTAGTGCTCCCTGCTCGCCCAAGCCAGAGATTTCAGGAGGGGTTTTTAAATTTTGTTAATATAGAAATAGGTTTGTAAATAGATTAAAGAAAAACAAAACCAGAAACCCTTCCTTTTGTGGTTTCCAACAAAATAAACTGTGCTAATCTGGAAGCTAATGGGTCTATAGACACTGTCATTTGGTCTCTAAACCTGTTAGCATCACCTATAATACAGCTGCAAAGTACTTTTTATTAAACGCTGTGGCCTCTGGTTCACTTTAAAGAGTTCTCATAAGGAATACCAGCACCACACAAGTGTGAAAAAGGCTCACTTCAGGACCCAGTGGTAGTTTCCCATCCAGAACTCTGTCAGTTTTGTACCTGGGTCAGCTGATAGCGAGTTTAGATAGAGGTCATAACACAGTGACCGGTGGGAAGAGGTGTGTATATAAACACTGACTCAGTCCATTCAATTTCTTTTTCTTTTTAAACATTTTTTATTGAAATATAGTTTATATACAATATTATATTGGTTTCAGATGAACAACTAAGTGATTCATCAATTATATACATTATTCAGTGCTCTCCGTAAGTATAGTTACCATCTGTCACCACACAAAGATTTTGCAATGTTATGAGCCACATTCCCTATGCTACACTTTTTCCATCCCTCCAACTAAGTTATTTTATAATTTGAAGTGTGTACCTCTTTATCCCTTCCCCTATTTCACCACCACTCCTCCCACCCCCATGGTAACCAATCATCTGTTCTTTGTTTTTTGAGTCTACTTCTATTTTGTTTGTTTGTTCATTTGTTTTGTTTTTTCAGATTCCACATATAAGTGAAACCATGTGATATTTCTCTTTATCTGACTAATTTCACTTAGCATAATACCCTCTACGTCTATCTATGTTGTCACAAATGGCAAGGGCTCTGTCTTTTTAATGGCTGAGTGATATTCCATGGTATATATGTGTTACAACTTCTTTATTTATTCATCTATTGATGGACATTTCAGTTGCTTCCATATCTTGGCAATTGTAAATAGTGCTGCAGTGAACATGGGGGTGTCTCTTTCATTTCAAATTAATGATTTTGTTTTCTTTGCATAGATTCCCAGAAGTAGAATTGCTGGGTTATATGGTATTTTTAATTTTAATTTTTTTGAGGAACAGTGTCTGCACCAATTTATAATCCCAATAGTGTACAAGGATTCTCTTTTCTCCACATCCTCACCAACACTTATTATTTCTTGTCTTGTTTATACTAGCCATTCTGGCAGTCCATTTAATTCCACAATAATCTAAACTGTGAAACTCAGACCTTATATGGTATATTTTGGGGTTCAGGCAGCATCTGCCTCTATGTCAAAAACATCCTTAATTTGGGTAAATTCCCTTTGATTGTGCTTTCCATTCTGTCTGCACTACAGAGCACAAAATCAAGTCACATATTTGAATTGTGGGTATCTACTTAAGTAAGTGGAATGTGTGCTTGTCTAAGAAAAACTTGGGTTCCATTATCATATAACAGCTTTGGGCACAATAAGGGATTCCTTAAGTCTATATTAACTCTGTTTGGAAAACTCCATTCCTAAAACTTACAGTTTCCACTAAGATGGTAGAGAGGAACGGAAGTTGGGTTGGGAATGGGGCTGGAATGGGACTATAGGTCCTTCATGTTTCTGGGAGCCTATCTAGTTCAGGGGTCCCTAACCTGTAGTCCATGAAGGTCCCAGAAGTCATATGCAAAGTTCTGTTTTTTGTTTTTTGTTTTAAGGAGAGGAGCAAAAACATTTTTAGTTTTTAGTAAAACTTTTTAGCTTTAGCACATGTACTAATATGCACACAGTTTAAAGGCTGAAATAGTTGTACCGAGACTTGTTATTAAAAACATGAGCCCCCTACTACCCCGACTCCCTTTTCTTGCTCCTCAGAACACACCATTTTTGATGTTAGCTTATTCTTTTAGACATAATCCAAAATGACATGAATATAGTATTGCTACTTCTTGACTTACCAGTTTTAGGCCTTTTCTGTCAACCTCCTACTATGGAAAATGAGAATTTAGTTCTTTTTAACCCCTGTACCTCAATTATACATTCATGCCCCTTCTTGTCCCCATCCTTACCATCCTCCTAATACTACTGCAACTTCAGTTAGATCAGTATATACTGTTTACAGTAGAATGACTACCTAAATGCCAATCACAATTTGGCCATGTACAAGTATAATATTATTGTTTCTTCTGCATGACTTTTAATTTTCCCTAGAATTAATGATTGTCTTTCCTCCTACCCCCATATTAGCTTAGTTTTCTATGTACTTATCACGAATTCACCTGTCGACTCTGCCAGATGTCTCAATCTTTTCTTAACGCATTGAGGTTTCAAGTGTCCTGTTGCTTCATTTTCATCAGTAAATCTTTCCTGGAGCCTCTGATCCCGTCTGAACTAGTTGCCTTCTATGTTTGGACACTGACGTCTTCCTACATCCTTTCAGCACTGTTCTAGGGATTCCCTCTACTTTGAGTTGTGGGTGTCCTGTATCATGTACCCCATGTCATCCTCCTTCTTGGTTTAATGGGTACATAAGAAGTAAATGTTTTTCACACCTAGAAATAGAAATATTTAGAAATTTCTCTAGAAATAGCCTCATTTTATACAAACACTTGGTAGCTAGTTTGGCAAAGTATAGAATTTTAAATTACAAAATAATTTTCCTTCAGAATTTGAAAGCAATCCTCATAGACTTCTAGCTCTGAAGACTGCTTTTTGGAAGTTCAAAGCCATTGGTTTTTCTTTCTGGAAGAAGTTTTACAATGGTAGTTCCTGATTCAGATGTATTTTCATACATTAGCTGGGCATTAATTTGAGCTTTTTCGGAAACTCACATCCTTCAATATTGAGATTTCTTAGAACTTGTTTTTTCACCATGATTTTCTCTGTTCTCACATCCTAGAAATCATTTTGTTTGAAAGTTAAACCTCTTGAGTGAGCCTCTAATTTTCTATTTTCCACACTTTTCCTTTCTTCATTTTCTAGGATATTTCTTCATCTTTATCTTTCAGTTTCCTACTGAGTTTTTAATACTACCTTTAAATTTATAATTCCACAAAATTTTTCCTATGAATTAAGAAAAAAGTTATCCAATTCTTGTCTCATGGGTGCAATTAAGAATGGGGAAGTTCTGAGTTTGTGGGTGGGACATTTTGATTGTGAACTTCCCTTGGGGTAGACTGGCTGGACCTTTTATTGAGGAACTCCTGATATCACATCTTTGGATCTTTCCTCTTGAGTTCAACAGGTTTTCTATAAAACAGGTTTTCCTGTTTCCTTCCTGGTGGGTGTAGATCTGGCTGTCAGCATTTGGGGGGTCACAGTATCCAACATGAGGTGTTCGTTTAATCCTCCTCTTTCATGGTGGGTCTCTGCCCTCAGCTGTGCCTGGAAGCTGACGGAACCCTCAGCTTCATCCTCTTCAGAGAGCAAACTTCCTGTCTTCCTCCGGATGAGGAAGGGCAGGGTGTTGGCCCTGAGGAGTATAGAAGGGGTTGTATAGAAATCTTGCTGCTTACACAGAAGTTTAGCCAGCCCTGTTGCTCATAGCCCCGTGTTCACCCTCTCTTCTAGGGGTGACTGATGCTACCATTTCCTGAGTTTTTAAGAGTTCTGTGTTATAACTTGATTTTCTCTGTTTTTCCTACTGTTAGCTTAGATTGTGGCTCTCTTAAATCTCTAAAGTCAGTTGCTACTCACCCATTTCCTCACAGCTTCCAATATTTTATTGCTATTGTTTCCACTCCTGCTTTCCTTCTTCTTGCAGGTTTATGCCTTTTGAAAATCTGTAAATTGTCATTTTGGTGACATCCCTACTTTACAGGGTTATTGGAGGTGAGACTGCCTACAAGAAATGTATGTGAAAAGCTTTCTGAACTCCAATGACCTAAAAAATGTAAGATATTTAAGGTTGCTCAGTTGGGTAGGCAGAAAAAATATCTAAGAGTGGAAACAACACGGTGTTTCACAGAGCAAAATAAAATGCTGAGGTCTTGAATTAGATGTGCCTATCCCAATCCCTCAGGCTTCCATTCAACAATCCTCAGTTGAACATACCATGTGTTCCTAAAGCAGATGTCAAGCTCATACCAGGTGCACCTGAGCTGGGTGAGAGCTTTTAGTTAGGAGCATCTCTGGTGGCTTCAAATATTTTTAGAGGTTTGCAGTTTTTCCAGGCTCCCAGGTCTAGTCCAGGTGAAGAGAGAAACAGCAGGAATATAGGCTAAGATATGACTAAAGTAGGAGGCAAGAGATGTCAGCCCCAGAGATCACAGATGCATCTGGAATAGATGGGAATCCTGGTGTGCCTGGAAAGAAGGCAGGGTACACTCCCCAAGTGCTCAGGTTAAGTTAAAATAAGTCTGAGTTTGTGGGTGGGACAACCAAAGTGAAGAAAAACCAAAGTGCAGGCACAAACAGGTTGGTCATTCTGCAGGAATAAAGGAAGTGGTAGGCAGGATACATCCAAAGATTTTAATTCCTGCCTTGGAACATTTCTCCTTTTCCCCTAAGCTTATAACAATACCTAATCCACCCCTCTTGCAGAGTTTTGCCTGCGAAAGGCAAGTCTTCTGGCATGGAGAGTACGAAGGGACAGTTTGTGAAAATTATAAATAGTGATTGAAAACTTCCCTAAAGATGGCCTGGTTCACTCTCCTTATAGCAGTGAGCTTGTGAAATAACTGCAGTTAGGATATCAAGAGATCAAGACATTAACTGGTACAGAATTGTAGCCAATGCATAGGCCAAGAGCAAAATACCTTTTTCTTTCCAGCTAAATTGCCCCGAGACCTATGGTTTTCAATCCAGTGCTTAAATATGTCCTAAGAAAGAAATTCCAGAAATTCTCCTTATTAACTAACCAATCCCCATAATCAGCAAGTTCTTTTGTTTTGTGACCTAAATCCTTATTACTGACACTAAATTATGGCACCAGACATGATTAGACACACGTCACAAAAGCAGAAATAGTTCACAGAATGATAGGAATTTTCAACACCACATAATAAAAATCTCAAGAGGCAGCATTTAGGGGAGATGTTTGTACTTTTTAATTTTCTTTTTCCTGTGCAAATTATTTTCCTCCACACTCTATGATAATCAATTCAACAAACATTTACTGAGTACCTACCATATTCTGGGTTCTATGCTAGGAACTTATAGCTAATGGCACAGACAAAAAATAAAAAATTATAGGCAAAGTGTGTGGCAAGTGTGATGATTAAAACAAGTACAGGATGCTAGGGAACCCCTCACCAATCCAGTCAGATGAGTCTTAGTCATAATTCATTCACTCACTCACTCATTCAACAAACACTGCTGCATTCCTACATCTTTCAATATGGTGCTCAGTGGTAGATGTGAAGTAGTTCTCTTCCTCATGTTTGGCCCTCAAGGAAGAGAAAGAACAGCTGTCTGCTCCTTTTTGTGATAATCCTCTGTGGTCAGTATCCGCGAACGGTCTCCCTTGGACTGAGTAATTAGGATTCCTTTCACCTTTCTTGAAATTTCTCCTGTTGTTGCTGTGTCCCCATAGAGTCTCTCCGTGTACCTCACATCTTTCTCAGATAAAGTCTCTTCCCCGGGACCTGACAGGGTGAAAGACGTAGAGAATCTAGTTGCAAAGTAGACTGCCGAAGAGGTGGCAGGAGATCAGATCAGGGCAACTCCATGCCGAGCTGAAGAAGTAAAACAGATTATCCCTTAAGAAATACATTTTAGTGTTTCTAAAAGCATCTCTGGCAGTATGTAGGCCCAGCCACAGGCTAGTATGAGAGCTGGGCAGAACTAATCTTTGGTGTCCATGTCCTACCCATGCACCAAATGCCTCTTTCCCCTACTCACCCGCACCTCCCCCTCGCCACCACAAACCTCTCTTCCTCAGTGCGGTTTGAGATTTTTAGGAGCAAAGCATGAAGACTGAACACATTTCTTCTGATGTCCAAGTTTGATGTTGCTGAGTGAGGAGACCCCCTGGAACTTCTTGCACTGGCTGAGTGGGCCTACTCTGTTTAGCCCTAAGTTCCCTGCCCATCTTCTCCAAAAGTAAGCTGGTTGTGTTTGTCACCCAAGGGATGTTTTAGAGAAAGTCAGCACTGCAAGAAAGCAAAGGTCACTGTGATAGAGAGCAAAAAACCGAAGGACCCATCTCAGAAAGCCCCGGGGACTCTGTTGGCTTTTTAAGCAGAAGCATCTGCACATTAAGCGTTCTTTCTCGTGTGAATTTTTCTGTAGTGCCACTTCCATCTGACAACGAAAAAGCTTCTTAATTTCTGAAAAGGGAAAAATTTTTAACAGCTTGGTGAGATTGAGAAATCTTACACATTACATGTGAAAATAGACACAGAAGCAGAAGGGATAGTGTAAAGAAGGTATTTTTCAACATTTCTAAGCAGATACTCAGACCAAGATCCTCCTTGGCACAGTGTTGGCTCAAAGTCAGCAGATCACTAGGTTAACTTGGCTTGTCCACCTCCGTGAACTGTGTGCTGCAGTCTTGAGTAAATGGGGCTTCTTTGTCTTGTTTTGCTTGGGGTTTCATCTTGGACAGTATTTTTGCATTAGCAGCGTAAGAGTTTCCCAAACTCTGGAACTTGAAAGATTTTTTATATGGGCACTGATTAAAATAAACTGACATGGCAACAAATTCTATTTGGCAAATAGACATCAGAAAGCAAATATTCAGACTTCCTGGACAGGGTGGAGTACTGGCACTTTTCTCACGTGTGAATAATCAAGCACATGTCAACTTCTGGATGAGACAGACGTGTTCACTGTCAGTAGATGAGGCCAGGCCATCCTGCTTTAGCTGCTGTCAGGCTGACCTCAGGAAGCCCACAGGAGCCAAAAAGAGGAGGGTGGGGTGTTGACTTACCTGCTTTTCGGCTGTATCCTTTCTTTAAATGTGAAAAAGATATTTATAAAATGTCCTTCATGCACAGCCACATCAGTCCATCTCATAACATGGGGATCCCACTGGGTGTGGGTTAACTTGGGTTGTAATGGAGCTGAATTTGTAAAGTGTAAGTTTGGGATTTTTTTTTTTGAGGACATCAGAATAGCTAAGAAATCTGATTTCCTTCTAGAAATAAATCTCCCACTCTGGGGAAAGTGATTTCTGGCAGAAAGTCACTGTCACTGAGGCAAACTTCCCCACCTTTAAAGTACATACACACATGAAGGGTAGAGGGCAGTGGGGGAGGGTCCAAAATATAGATTGCCAAAAAAAAAAAAAAAGGCATGAAAATGCAGTATTTCTCTGCGTCCAAGGAATTTTGGCCCCCTATCCCTGCTCCATCCCACCAACCCCAGAAAAGAAGATAATCAGAGGAAATACAGCAAGGGCCAGATGTGCAACAAACGTGTAAATGCCTTGAGTTTGATGCAAAAATGCATGTAGTAACTGTGTGGTCCGTAAAATGGGTGACAAGGAAAGTTGTAACCAGATGCAGGGGCCTCAGCCAGGTCTGCATTTTGCAGAACTGCTTTTTTTGGCAGAGGCTTTGAGAGGGGCCCCAGGAAGGGAAAAAGGGAATAGGAGTAACAGGCTAAGTTCCTGTGCTTGGAGGGCAGGGCCTTTGCTCTATATGTTTTGTTTTAATGAAGCAGCTGGAGGGTTGCTTATCTCTGGTTGATAGCTGTGTATTTCAGCATGACAGGAAAGAGGAGGCTCCTTCATAAACAGACCTGGCCCTTTGGGGGCTTCCCACACTGCAGGGGGAAGACTGCTGACCAGAAGTTTATTAAGTTTACACTCTGGCTTTTCAAAGAAAATGCAGCGTTTTTCATTGGAAAGCCTTGATCACTTTTCCCTACCTTAGAGCCGTTTTTTTGAGGGCTGCCCTAAGGCTGTTTCCCTGAAGAAAAGACTGAGCTCTGAAGCCTTTTGCTGTGCTAAATGCAAACCATGTGTGAGACCAAGGCAAGGTTTCCTCCCCTCCAAAGCCCTGCACAGTTGGCGCACGGAACGGGGTTAGCTAACATGCAGTGGGATGCTTAGTGTGTTAGGAGACAGTCACGCTGTGCCCTGCAGGACCTCAGGATGGAGGTGGTGGTCCCTGACCACTGAGGTCCCCGTATGCGGACAGCTGAACCACTCCCCTGAAGGTTTTTCTGAGAACAGCTTCCTCCCACCTGCATCTCTCAGGTAGGTTGTTTGCGTGGGACACATGCCTCTGTCACTGCTAGGGCAAAACCTAGGCTTCACCACCATGGTTTCAAACAATTACATTCAGAAAAAGGCCCCCAAACTTCTAGGGATGTAAAGGTTTCACCCCCAGACTGTCCGATGTCATTTCGAAAGGAGATGGGCTGTGTTTCCTGAGCACAGGTGCTGGTCAGTTGGATCACAGTACAGAGGGTGGTAGTTCCTTCAAAGACCTGGGGTTTCATCAGCAGCAGTCAGGGGTCATAGCCATTGTAGCTATCTGTCAGCTTGAAAACACTATTCTTTTTCCCACGCAAGAGGCTTTGAAAAAAACGAAACAACAAACACAACAGCCTTACGTGTAGGACCTTTCTGCCCATGGTGGAGAACATTGGAAAACATGGCAGAAGAGGAGGTGATCTTTGACTGAAGGCAGGGATGTAATCCACGCCTTCCTCTCTTAACCACAGGGGAGACGGCCGGGAGGCAGCCGGTGCCTACGTCGCCACCGGCCTCGGAGAACAGCAGTGCGGCACACAGCATCGGGAGCACGCAGAGCACGCCCTGCTCCAGCAGCAGCGCCCCCTAGCCGCGGCCCGGGCGCAGCTGGGGCTCACCGGGTTCCCTGCACAGGAGATCCCCGGTGTATTCATCCCTTTCCCAGGGGCTACGATAAATGTGACCCCTGGACTTCTGTAACACACTAGAATTCATGTGAGAAAGCTAAGGTGGTGGCCTTCTCCACCAGCCCCTCGCAGGTTTGGGGGTTTTCAATGTGAAACACATGCCAGTTTTTAAAATGCTGCTTTGTCCAGGTAAGAATATCCATAATTTGGGGCCCCGAGTTTTACCCAAACTCAAGGAGTTGTTAAAGGATAATCCAGATAGTATGACCAGTAAGGAGATGTGGCCAGAGATTCCCTTAGAACTAAACCAGGATGTAAAGCTAACGAAATGCTTCAAGCTTTTCCAGGTGCGTTCCTCCACATCCAGTCAGCACCTACTTGGGGGCATGCTTCCCATCTTGCTTCTACAACCTGTAGGGCTGATGTGGGGGCTGGACTGCTGCTGCCCTCTGCCACCACATCCTGACTCACAACGAGGCAACATCCTGTCCTGTACCCTGGGCCAAACCAGTGCTGAATACCTTCTCAGCTTCCTCCTGCCCACACCGCACACTGGTTGCAAAAATGTCTTCGTGCAAATTTCTTTATAGGCATAGAGACATTGACAATAGTTAAAATCGGGGAGAGTAGATTTAATGCCCACTGATGATATTTTGTTCTAAAAAGAATTGCATAAATTGGGGCAAATTCAGTTGTAAATTTGAAGAGGATTTTGCACAGTAATAAAAATGCAAGTGCAAGTATAGACCATGTCATGTGGCACATTTGTTTTCTCATTTGAAAAAGACAAAATTCATTCCTCCCTTAAAAATGCCCTGTGCCTTCTGAGTTGGAACATATTCTTAAATATATTTGGGAGAATTCATGTTTCCGCTCAAAACACGTCAACCTTTTGAACAGACCAAGTTCTTGTAAGATGCAAATGCGTGGCAGGTCCTGTTGGATTCCAGTTGGTTATCTGAGCACTGTCTCCAGTTCTGCCAGCTAAGTGCTGAGATAGGAGAAAGGGCCCTCCTTTGGATTAGTGTAGAACTGTTGCCTGTAATACATCCCAAATGGAGGTGAGTTTCATTAAGATGGAATAATATGATGCCACTTTGCAGCTAAAATAAGCTCAACTGATACCTCTATGTTAGAAAAGAATGCCAGAGGAAGAAATCCATGCCAAATGATTTACTACTGAGGATAGCTTCTTTGCAAATATATATTTTACAGAATTTCCCCCAAATGACTCAGAATTCTACAAGTGGAACAGGTTATGTTCTACCCCCAAAATATACATAAGCAAATCTCATTGCCCTTAAAATAAGAAAGTTTTGCCTGGTTCTCTGTGAAGGGATCCCTGAGTGGAAATGCTGATGACACCCAAGACCTGAGGGCATTGTCTACAAGGCAAACAGCAAGTGGGTGGAGATATTGGTGATTGTCACTCACTCAGAGAGTAATACTCTGATTTGATAGATGTAGATTGTTCAGTCATGATAATTTTAACCAAAGCAAACTACTTGAGGGTTAAGATTGCCAGGCTACATTGACTTACTGAAAATTTTGCAGATTCCTACAAACAAATGAAGATAGAAGATTAAGAATTTTTTTCCTTCAGTTAGCTTTTTTTTTAACATAGGGGTATGAGAGTGGAGGACCTAGATTATGCTACCTGTGTTTGAAAATAATGCGCTTTGCCTAACCTTCAGCCGAATGTATTGTTTTAGCATATTCTATGTATAAAAAAAATTAAGGATGTCTTCAAAGAAGACTAGAGTCTTTAAATCACTTATAGCTATATTTTACTACAAAAATTTGTGTATAAGGTATATTTAAGTGTTTTAGATAAATTTAAATTACTCCATATGAAATGTTTAATTTCAGTTACTGTGAATTCTTTTGATCAGTTCTTTGCTGTTTAGAAAACCTTTTCCATCTGTTAAAAAGAAAATTAGCTATCAAGAGGTATTGAAAGGTCCAGTTCTTAGACGGACAGAGTTAAAACCTTTTGTAATATATTTAAAATGTATGTTTTTGAGAGAGAAGCTACATTACCAATGATTTTATAAATAATTTAAAATTACCTTACAAATTTATAGATGCAAACCAAAAGATTTTAAAACAGAAGGAAAAAAAATCACCTTTTATTTGTTTCCGTTTTATTGTCAGAAGTATCATTCAGATCAATAGCTCTGTGTTGATGGAAGCTAATCCCATGTTAGAGAATGAATGTCATTTAGTATCTCAGAAATGTTTCTACAAAATGAAAAGACAAAAATGGAGAATGTTATCTTGCTAGCTTCTTACTACAGCATTTTCAACTGCTTCATACTTCACAGTTTTAATCCAAAGTACAAGTTCTACTTTATAACACATCCTGCAAGTTTCTTTAAAACCATTGTTATAATTTCAGTTAAATCTTTCTGCAAAGTTGTCGTTACTTCTGCAGACTATAGCCTTAATTTGCAGAGGCCATTTTGTTTTGTTTGATGCTAATGCTGTTCTTGAAATGCTCTAAACTCCAAGGCAGATTGTGTAATAGCCTATAGATTTTCACTATGTGGTGTTTACCAGTTGTTACTCTGTATTGTAAAAGTCAGAGATTTCTTCTGTCTGAGCTGTTTGTATAGTGTTTTCTAAACAACAAGAAAAATGTCTTTCCCTTGTCTCTAAGATTGTAAACCCGTTTCCTGTGTGTGTTCTGTAGCGGGCATGATTGTGAGCGTGTGTGGGGGTGTGCACACACGTACCAGTCTTTTTGTGCTGTAACTACCTCATGGTTTGAGTGATGGTTGTACTGCTGGTTGTATTAACAGAACACATTTTGTTGGATGAATGGTGTGTGTCTTTATTCCTGTTTGTTTTATCTGGGGGTTGTTCATGAAATTGACAGATGTTTTTCTAAAAAGGACTATTACCAGTTTCCAAATACAATACTTCTCTCTTTTGGTTTTTCCTGAATGAGCCTGATTTTGTTGCTGTTTTTCATCTATGAGGGGTAAAAAGAGTACCCTTAAAAATCCCTGTGGCCAGTTTGAGCACCCCTCTTGTATTCTTTTCTCTGTTCAATGTGTCAGCAATTTTATGAACATACTCAGATGTATAGTTTTAATAACCACAGTTTTAAGTCCTTTATCTGTGCATAATAAAAGGATATATATCAATGATTAATGTGTGTCTTGTTGGCTCATCATTATATTCTACCCTCAGGCTGCTATAACCCTTCTTCATGGTCACTGTTGCTCAGTGTATGGCATGCTCCAATTGTGTTAAGGAGGCGTGGGGAGGGGAAAGACTGAGAGAATACCCTAGCTCACTAGAGCGGGGGCGAGGAGTACGCAGGCCAGAGGGAGAGACAGCAGGAGCTGTCCTTCTTCTTGGTAAACTGAGGTAGGCGACCTGGGAGTGAGTGTCAGCCCTGGCATCCATTCCTGGGCTTTCTGTCAATCTCCTAGAGGCAAGAAGAGAGAATAATATGTATTTTGGATCTACTATTTTCATGCCTTCCCAATTCCCCACTGCTGTTTCCAGCATTCTCTGTGGATATGGCATCACCACCTTCCAGCTGCCCAAGCCAGAAATCTGGAAATTAACTTGACTCATCTTTGTCATCCCCACCCACAAATTAATAAGTCTAAGTTTATTCTACCTCTGGACTCTTTCTCCAAACCATTGATTTATTTCTACTCTTGATTGATACCTAAAATCCAAGGCCTATTATTTCTAAATTACTAAATTACTAATTAGCTAAGTTACTACAACAGCCTAACTAGTATGCTGACTTCCCAGCTTGTTCCACTCTAGGTCTTTCTCCACAATACAGTCAAAGGAATCCTAAAAAGACTCAGATCATGTCCCTTACCAAGTTAAAGCCTCTAAACAACTCCCCCATTTGCTGTCAGGACAAAGTTCAACCTCCTAAGTATGGTTCAAAGAGAACAATCTGCCTACCATGCCAGCTGCATTTCTCATTTCTCTGGAGCCTAAGTTCTATGTGGCATATCCCTCATCAGACAGATTTGTATTATGAAAAGAAAACATTGAACATGTATTTATGCAATGCACTCTCATATCCCTACTTTCTTCTCCCCTTTTGAGAATTAGTGATTTAGATAGTTAGAAACAGACCCAAAATGGTATTAAGGCCAGTGACCCCTCTCCCCCCACAGCCCACACAGATAGGTGGCCCCCCAGCAGAAACAGGGTGAGGGGCTTGATCAGCACCTCCAGTGAGTTGGAGTCCTTGCTACAGATGAGAGTTCAGCTACCTTTCAGTACCAAGATTGTGCCCTGAAGCCAGCTCCTTTCAGAGGATCAGTGGGAAAATTGGCAGCTCAAATAATTTTTTCTGCCATTAAATTCTCCTTGTATCTACTGGAGCAGAAACATAGGCAGTCCACAACTGACCTTCAGAGAGTCTGTTAGCCTCCTGAAATTGTATATAAAATTTTGCATTGATGTGTCTGGGCTTTTGTTGTTCTGGGTTTTTTTGATGAGAGAGTCCATAGCCTTTTTGTAGTTATGTCCTCTAAGACAGTTATTTTTCTTACACACACACACACACACACACACTATATATATATATATACACACACACACACATATATATATATATATATATATATGTATAATGAATGTAAACAATACAGACACGTGGCCATGAAAAAACTGCCATATCCTTATGCTTAGAGATTGTAAGACTGATTTGGTGTATATATTCCCAGACACTTCCTTATGTTCATGTCAACATGTATGTGTTGATAAAAAAATAGTATTACAACATCTGTGACTTGCTTTTTTCACATGGCATATCTTCCTATTAAGCTTCATACAGTAAGTTCTGATTATCACTTTTTTACTAGACCTGCCTTAAATTGCCAAGGTAAAACATGGCCATGATAGGAGGTGAAATAAAATTATCTGTTGATATTCTTTTCTACCCCTCTCATCACTGCCCTGGAGGCACTGATGTTACCAGCCTTTTTTCTAACCTGAACATATTGAAACATGTCTACAAATAGAAGAACTTTTGTTTTTCTTACTAAAAATGGAATTACAGTGTATGTACTCTGAAACCTGCCCTTTTACTTAACATGGACCTCCCTTTAGGTTGGTAGGTATAGAACAAATGCATGCTTTTTAATGACCATGTAATATTTCATAAAGTAAATCTAGCTAGTTCACTGGGGATGGACATTTAGAAGTGTTACTTTCAGGATTTTGCCAAGATAACTGCTGCAGTTAATATCCTTGTATATATAAATCATTGCATACTAGTGCTCTAAAGCAAGGGAAAAAAAGTGACAGTGTCACAAAGAGAAGCTGACAAATTCATCATCATGGTAGGAGATTTTAACATTATTCAGAAGTTAGCAAAAAGATTTGGATATGGAAGGTTTGAACAATACAGTTAAGCTTGATCAAATGAGCATACACAGAACCCTGTATCTTCAAATTTGAGAATTTTGTGTACATGAAATATTTGTAAAAATTCACCAGTATTAGACCATAATGGAATTCTCAGCAAATATCACAGAACTTAAATCATACTTGTCAGGTTCTTTAACCACAATATAAGTAGTTTAGAAATCAGTATGAAAAGGGTAATTTAAAAGTACTCAATATATTTGGAAATTTTTAAACACTTCTAAATAATTCATGGTTCAAAGAAGGGCTCATAATACATTATCTGTAGCCTTGAAGTGAAATAAGAATACTACATTCAAATATGCAGCTAGAGCAGTAATTTATGAGAAATTTATAGCTGTAAAATGCTTACATTGTAAAAAAAGAAAGGTTGAAAATGAAAGCATATCCAATATAGCAAGTTAAGAAAAATGCCAAAAACCAATTATTACTTAAGACTACTAGAAATAGATAAGATTTAAGTAAAAATAAACACATGCATTAAGGATGAAGAGAAGATACTGCAGAGATTTAAATAATAAGGGACAGCCTAGTCTAGGTTTTCAAATTTATTAGAATAAAAATCAGGTAAATTTGAAAACCTAGACTAGGTGGGTGATATGTGTGGGTCAGGGTCCTGTTGGGTGAATGGAAATCACACTGGGTATTTCAACAGAAAGGAATTACTATAAGGCATTGGTTAAGCAGGTGTTAGATGGCTGAAAAGGTGAAAGGAGGACACCGAGGTAACACAGAGTCAGTAAATGTAGAATTTCCTCCCTAAGGCTGGGGATTGTTGGAACTTGAAGTGGGCTGTGGCTTGTTGAGTCCCAGCACCAGGATCATCAGGCAGATAGAAAAGGGTTGATCGGGAACTGGAAGAAAAAGCTCAGTAAATGGCACAGACGATTGCCTGGAAAAAATAATTTGCCAAAACCAATTCAGGAAGCAACAGAAAATGAAAAATACATTTAACCACTAAGAAAACCAATGATTTAAAATCTACTCACACAAAACAGAATACACACACAAAAACAAAACACTGCCAACCCCAGTGGGATTACAGGTAAGTTCTATCAAGTAATCAAAGAAAGCAATGCCAGGTTATGGTGGTTCTTTTATTTTGGGGATAGCAGATCAAAGGGAATGAGTTTTTTCATATTGATATCATTACCACATTACTTTCTCTAAGGGTTGCTGCAAATCACACTGTCACAGGCTTTTCCATCAGCCTGGGACGTGTTGAAACAGAGCTTGGGCTCTGGCCATCAGACTGCCTTAGAGTCTTGGCTCCACCATATGTTAACTGAGCTATTTCCTTAGTTTAAAAAAATCTACTTCTTAGCATTGTTATGAATATTAAATGAGATAGCCACATAAAACACTAAGGTGTGTTAATCACTTTATAAATATTGTCTACTATTACTGTTACCAGCATTACATATTTTAAATTCCACCAGTCTGGTTGAAGAATTAAATCTCATTATTTGAATTTTTTTTTATTATTGTCAGGGAGTTTTAAATTATCTTATAACTATTCATCTTTTCCAGGTCCTTCTGTACATTTCTACTTCCTTTGCTCATTTTTCTGTTGGGTTGTATTTTTCTTAATAATTACCATATTAGTGATATGATATGTCACATGTTATGTATGACAAATATTTTCCTAATCCATGATGGTCTTTTCATTCATTCTGTTTACAATAGATATTGCCAAAATAAAATGTTTCATTTTACAGAGCTAAATATGTCTATCTTTTCCTCTTGGCTTGGTTTCCTGTCTTGCTTAGGTTCTCTCTAATTCTAGAGATGTACTAATCTTTTTATTAATTTATTTTTAAATTTTTGATCTTTATTTCACATATTTATGATGGTATGAGGATAGGAGTCCGTTTTTGTTTTCTGGAGGATTTTTCAACTC
The DNA here is from genome assembly GCF_040802235.1 of Manis javanica. Lineage (NCBI taxonomy): Eukaryota > Metazoa > Chordata > Mammalia > Pholidota > Manidae > Manis > Manis javanica. The sequence continues at coordinate 77,511,681 of NC_133159.1, read as the reverse complement.
TTCTGGGAGCATTTGTTAAAAAGTTCATCCATTTCCCATTGAATTAAAATTTTGAAAAAAAATGGTGAGTGTGGTTTGGCCTTAGCAGTTATTAAGACTTAGTATAAAACCTTATAATAAAAATAGTATGTTAGTAGCATAGGAAGATTTAACTAGATTACTCAAATCAATAGAACCAGAAGTAGATCCTATTTATTGACACCTTAATATGTGACAATTAGCAATAGTTTTTATTAGACTCTTAAAGGATTCCATGACCCATAAGAGATATAGGTTGCCCGATCTTCATTATAAAAAACCAGGTTTGATGTTTTTCTGTTATTCCAAAAAATGTAGAGAAAAAGTTGTGTGAAAGACAAAGGTTTGATTAAGTTAGGTCTACCCCAATCTTTCCATGGTTCCACATGGCTGAGCCATGGGGGTGATGCTCATTCACTCCAGTGGGCCTGAGGGCAGAACATCGAGCCAAAAGGGGTTGCTTTCCAAACCTAAGGTCTCACAGAGTTTTTCTTGCTAGGTTTTGGGCTTGCTTGGGACCCATCAACCCTTCCTTATTTCCTATTTCTCCCTTTTGGAATGGAGTTGTGGAGTAGGAAAAGGAATCTTCCCTCTACCCTTCTAAGCTGAGACCCTGTAATAAAAGGCCTATTTACAAGAGGAAAATGAGCAAGTTTAATAATGTGTATATCTCATAAATACATGGGAGACACCCAGGGAAAAAGTAGTAACTCAGGGAGGTAGCTTTGGAATTCGGGATTAAATAACATTTTATTAGGAAAGGTGAGTGGGAGGGAAATTCAAGCCTTTCAGGGGAGACTAGGTGATTTTTAGGAAAGATGAATGGGCCCTTAGAGGAATGCATGGGAGGTTTGAGTTTGTGACAAAAGTTGGGTATAGTATCGATTTCTAGTCTTTTCTCCTGCGATGGGTCAGTCTTCCCTGGTGGACAAAATTCCCATGGAGGGGATTTATGACACCTGAGTTCCTTTTGGAGGATCTGTCTTTAGGCAATAAGGGGGAGTTCAGAGAAAGCCTCTTCCTGCATTTGCTGTTTTTCAAGTGCCTATAGCTCAAAATGAGCAATATAACAAAGCAGCATATTTTGGGGCAGCATGTCATGAACTCCTACAGCCATGTTTGGGGGTGACGTATTCTGCTGCCCTTCAGAATGCCTGTCCTGTGCTTCTCCCATCAGTGTATTTGGAAACACATCATTTGTTTGGTGACACAGGTTCACAGCTAGAGAGAAACTTTGCCTCAGGATGAATCACACCTACCTCAATTCTCACTCATACCTGATTTAGATGATATAGATGAGACTTTGTACTGGGATGAGTTAAGACTTTGGGGTTGTTGGGATGCAATGAATGTATTTGGCATGTGAGAAGGACATGAATTTGGAGAGCTAGGGGTAAAATGCTTGGACCGAATGTGTCCCCCCACGGTTCGTTTATGGAAGACCTACTCCCCAGTGTGATGCTATCTGGAGATAGGCCTTAGGATATAATTAGGAATTAGTGTCCTTCTAAGGAGAGACAAGAGAGAGCTTGCTTCCTCTCTCCCCCCTGTGCAGATGGAATGAGAAGATGGCCATCCACAGGCCAGGAAGTGGGCTCTCACCAGGTCCCAGATCTCCTGGCAGCGTGATCTTGGACTTGCAGCCTCCAGAACTGTAAGAAATAAATGTTTTTTGTTTAAGCCACCCGGTCTGTGGTATTAATTACAGCAGACTGAGCTAACTAAACAGAAATTGATTTGCTGACACTCCTCTTCCTCCCTCCCGACACCTGCTTGTAGAAAAATTAGTATCAGCTGATCAAACACCATTTACAAAGTTTTAGTGTCCTCCATCCACTTATGAATGTTTTAAGAATTATGTAAAGTGAAGAAACATTACGAATGCCACTTTCAAGGGAAGTGTAGACATCTTTTTTGTTTCGAAGTAAGCTGAATCTATGGCCTTGCTCTTCCCTCACACAATGTGTTTAAAAATGGGCAAATTACTGATTTAAATTTTATAGACATTATTGATAACCTAAAGTCTGAGTTTGGGCATATTTGCTGCATTTATGTCTGAATTTCCATCTCAACTTTTTCAGAGGAACTAAACACTACCCTTTATGTAGACTTGATTCCACATTCAAAATAAAGGTCATATGACATCACCTCCTCTTCCTCAGAGGGTCACAGCTTGAATTGATTTTTAATGACCTTCTCCACTTACTGTTTCTGAGATTCATTTTTTAAAAAGGAACTTTCAAGGTAAAACCACATGGCTGAAGTGATCTTTACCTTGGCTTAAAAAGAAGTGAGGGTCAGGAATGTGTATGCATGTGCATTTGCATACACACGTGCACCCACACACACACACACACACACACACACATCTCAGCCATTTCCCTCTTCTTTTTTTTATCTACATGTTCTTAATGTTTTCTTTCATCCCAGAAGCCCTAGAAATGATGATCCTTTTATGGATCACAACATACCATCTGGGCAAAAAGGATGGGCAAGGAGAACAAGAATTTCTTAACTTTAAAACCCAACTTGTTTCTCTCCACCAGGCCAATCAGACCTGAAAGTCTTCATAAGTGACTTGGGTGGAGCAACTTTGCCAGCCTGTTAATTCGTCCTGGTTCATAAACTGCCATGACATAGTTCCTGCAAAGAACACAGTGCATTTGAAGTGTTGAAATATTGCTACATTTTAAAAGGGGTAAAACATACATATGCATTGTGTTTGGTGGAAGAGAGAAAAACTGGATTGTTGGTGTTAAAACCCAATCCAGGTAATAACAACCCCCACCAAAAGTGGAAACCATAGCTCCAAGTATTTTCTTTATCAGAAGTACAAACGTCTGGGACCACTACTCTTTCAAGCTAAGTACAACAACTGCAGAGGGGTTTCTCCTCTGGGGAGTTTAATTATCAAACTTTTTCTGAAGTGGAGAGGAGAGGTGAAACAAAGAGCTTCTTAGCCTACCAATCAGTCTTCAAAGTACAAGTGTCCAGCCTGGACTCCAGGGGAATCCACCATTTTTCTCCATTTCATTTAAGGTTCTAAGAGAAGGTAATTTAGTTGTGTCAGCCAAAAAAAAAAAAAAAAAAGACAGATGATTAACCCAGCCAGATAGTCACCATTTTGACTGCTGATTTTTCCTTTTTAGTATATTTCTCAGAATGCCAAAAAAATGTGAGTGATAGAAATTCTTCAATTACGGCAAGGAAACTGTCACAGGAAGTGTAGGAAGCAGTTAAAAGAGGCATGTAATGGAAATGGCAAATGTAGTTTCAAATCATTTCATGACCGTGGGTCTGAGCTGAGCTGCAATGGAGAAAAATGGAAGGGATTGTTAGGAGAGGGACGTACTAGATCCTTCCTTGTTGATGGCCGTATAGGATTCTACTGTGCAAGTACCATCGTCTATCAAACCTGCCCCTTTCGGTGCACATGTGGTTTGTTTCTATCTCTTGCTGTCACAGGCAGGCTGCAGGGAGTGGTCTCAGATGCAGGTCCTTTGGTCAGTGTGCAGGCATATCTCAAGGATAAAGTCCACATTAAGGATTACCATGCTGAAGAGTAAATGCATTTATATATCTGATAAATGTTACCAAATTGTATCCTATTGGAATTGCACCATTTTGTGGTCCTATCAACAATGCCTGCTCTCCCACAGCTGGACTGACTGAATGCATTATCCACTCTGGTATTTTTGCCAATAATGGATAAAAATGTATCTCAATGTAATTTTAATTTGCATTTTTCTTACAATGAATTAAGATGCGCATTTTTTCGTATGTATAAAGGTAATTTATTATTGTCGTTCTGTGACCTGTCTGTTCTGTCCCATTTGTATTGGACTGATGTCCTTTACCTTCTCAATTTCTAAGAATTCTTTATAGATTAGGAAATTAGTCCTTTTCCTGCGATTATCTTGGATTTGTTAGCCCTGAGGATCTGACCCCTCCTCATCTTTGACCTCAACTAATGTCAATCTCCTGCCCACCTGTTATGCTCCAGCCACGCCACAATGTTCTGTGATCTTTTTCTTGCCTGAAGGCCTTTACATTTGCTGTCCCTCCGCCTGGAATGCTGTTCTCCAGATCACTACACAGCTGGCTCCTTCATGCTATTCAGATCTCAGCTTAAGTATCATGAGAAAGGTTTTCATGGATCCTCCAGTCTATAGAATACACCCAGCTCCTCCCTGTCACATCATTCAGGTTTCATTCCTTGCATAGCACTTATTCCTCACTAGTACTTTTTCTTACTTGTTTCAGATGTACATGAAATGTAGTTTCAAATCATTTCATGACCATGGGTCTGAGCTGAGCTGCAATGGAGAAAAATGGAAGGGATTGTTAGGAGAGGGGCATACCCACTCCGCAGGGCAGAGCACTCCCAGGCCCCCTGATCTGTGCCCCATGCCCACTCCATTCCCTCCTATCCATTTTTTATTGTCAGTCTCTCCCTACCCGGAATGGAAGCTCCAAGAGAAAAAGGATCTGTCTTGCTCACCACTCTATCCACATAGCTTAAAACAGTGCCTGGCACATAGTAGACATGTCATGCGGATTGTGTAATTAGCGAATCATTTTGTCTTCTCCTTAGACATTCTACATGCCTTTACAATGAACATTATCCTGTCATTTTCCCTAGAAGAAAGATTGAAAATAACATTTTTTTAATCTGCCAGTTTGTGCCAAACACTGGAATAGGATTCATTATACATCTCATTTGATCCTCCTGGTCACTTAGGGCTAGTTAACATTATGTCCATTTTTATGAATATAGGGGGTGAGGCTCTAATATGCCCCCAAAGAAGTTGCCCAGGAACACATGGTTTCTACATGGGGATTCAATTCAGATGAGGCCAGCTGAGTTTAAAGCCCATTATCTTTCTATTACACCACACCTAGGACATTATCTTGCTTCTTGAATCTCTGCATGCTACCTACTTGTTACTGGCACATTGTATATGCTCAGTAAATCAGAAAGCCAAAATATGTCAGAGTCTGATAGGGTCTTAGTGGCCATCTGGACTTACCTAAGAAGTACAGCAAATTAGTAGTAGGCCCAGGATATGAATTGGCAATCCCTGACTCTTCTTCACTCTTCTCCTCCCTGCTTCCTGTTACCTTGGTCATGCTGAGCTCATTCCCACCTCAGGACCTTTACACTTGCTACTCCCTCTGCCTGGAATTATTTCTTTCTAGATTTTCACATGGATAGCTCTTTTTCATTGTTCAGGCTTCATAGCAGATATCACCTCCTTAGGAAATCCTTTCCTGACCACGCAAAGGGAACTAGGTGCCTATCTGACCCCTGATCACTCACTATCCCATTTTTGGCTTTTATTTTCTTCTGAGTACTGTTCTCAAACTGGAATTCTTTTTTTTTCTTTTTTTCCAATTGAAATATGATTGATATGTAATGTTATATTAGTTTCAGGTATATAACATAATGAATCGATATTTGTATATTTTGTGAAATGATTGCCACAGTAAGTCTAGTTAACAATCTGGAATTCTTAATCATTGATTTTCTTGCTAGTTGAATGCATGCCTTTCCCTCTAGAATTTGAACTCCATAGGAGAGGGTCTTATCCAACCTGTGCATGGCTCTACATCCAGTGTCTAGAATAGTGCTCCCATAGTAGATCTGACATAAGTACTGTGAAATAAAATTAACAAGGTGGCTAGAGAAGAAGCATGGAAAAGTCATAGGCTGAGGATGCTGCCCTGGCTCAGTGGTTACTCTATTACCACAGCAAAGTATTGGGCTCTGGTTTTCTCATCTTTCAAGTAAGGGAATAGATGCTTTCTGTGGCCCCATACAGCATGATAATTCTGAAATTAGTCATACAATTCAAGAGTGATTTTCAAAGAAGTAACTTTCACCCCTCTATGTACAAAATCTTTTCCTATATTTTCCACTTGGGATGGGCGTAAATCCTTCTGAAAAGTATCATATACCTTTCTGGCTTTTAAACAAAATAATCAGAATATCACTTACCTTCTTACTGAATCAAAGTTCATATTCCTAAAAGTAAAGATTGTACCATGTTGCAAGGAAAATATTGGACGGTTCTGTTGACTGATATTTCTCCTTGTTATGGGTTGCATTTCCTCCTTCTTCAGATGTCTAATCATCTTTGGATGCTGGACATTTTGTGTGCTACATTGCTGAATTCTGGATTTTGTTGTCTTTTAAAATAGAGAGTTGAGTTTTGTTTCAGCAGGCAGCTAATTTACTTGTGGATCCACTTGGTTCTAGAGTAACTTTAGGTTAGCTTAAATGCTTCTAGATTAATCCTAATATAGGTTAGATTAATCCTAATCTAGGTTAGATTAATCCTTCTCCTAAAATGTAGTCTTCCCGGGGTTGCTACTGACTGCCTGGAGTGTTCAGTGAGACTCCATCTGGCGGGTGGATATTTTCATCTTCTCCAGTCCGGTGTGAGTCTCAGGAACTGTTCAGTTCACAGCATCTCAGTGGTTGTTCTTTCTCTGGTAGTTGTTCTTTGCCCACCCTTGTGGATTCTTGTCCTACACAGAATTTGAGTATTCAGCCAAAGATTTATGGAGACCCCCTAACAGATGTCTAGAGCTCTTTCTCTGCAGAATTCTCTCCTGTCTGAGGCCTTACCCTGTGAATTCTGACCACTCAGTAGCCGTGAACTCTGATCCCTGTCTTCTTGGTTCAGCAAGAGGACTGGCTCTGTTTGAGTGCCCCCTTCCTATACCACAGTGCATAATGGGCCTCCAGGCAGAAAGCTAGGCTACTGAGGATCCTTCTCTTTGTTTCATTTTTCTCAAGGATCACAGTCCTGTCTAGAGTCTGAAAACAACTATTACATACCTTTTTGCCTGTTTAAGAGTTGTTTACAATGGACAGCTAGTCTGGTACCACAATTACTAGAAATGGAAATTGCCTCTGTGGGTACATTTGAGATGTGTAAAATTCTATTTGCCCCAAAACTAAATGAATCCAGAGGGCTGTATATTTTTATACTTTTCCTGGAAAAGAATATGATGGTTTGTAATGCTCAGAGAAACTCACAAGTTACAAATAAGCTGATGTAATACTAGACATATTCCTGGTGTGACTTGCTAATGCTGAGTATCAGCATTAAATAAAAGAATGGCCAATGCTGCAGGCCCAGTGACTGGAACATAAGTAGGTATTTGATAAATAGAGCTTTCTTTCATTTTTTTCTAGGGAAGATACTTGAAGCCAAGTCCTATTTTAAAATCATTTAGTGAACTAGTTATTTAAAGGATTCCTGTGGTGAATCCTTTTCCAAAGCAAAGGATCCTTTTGTGAAATGCATAAACTCCTCCTTATCTTTCTGTAAATATGGATTTTGTATATTTGGTTGGCTTCATGTGTCCTGTGAGGAAATCATTTGCTAAGTCTGAGTGTGGGTGCAGGTGTGGACATGTGTTTGGGAAATGGGCAAGGCTGAAGGGAGTTAGTTGTGCCATGTCATAAACCTTGTTGGTCTGGGTAGGAGCCATGAGGTTTTAGAACTGCATTTTGAGTGAGATAAGACAATAACAAATACAGGATGGGAAATCCCTAGGCTGCAAAAAAAGAGGCAGATGAAGTGCCAGTTTCTGCTGCTACCTGCTGTGCTGGGGTTTTCATAGAACATTTTCCAGGATCCTGGAAGGGAGATTGCCAGGTCATGCCTCTTCCATGGCAGCTCATGCATTCACTTATTTACTCATGCAGCTAATACTTGGTTAGCATCACTGTGTTTCAGGGACTATTCTTGGTGCTGGGGACCCATCCATGAACAGCAGACTTGCCTTCAGAGAACTTACAGTCTAAGGGGGAAGCTATCAGATAAACAAATGAGATGAAGAAAAACAGAGCAGATAAGGGGTTAGGGGATAAGCTGAGCTGGTCAGAAATGCTTTTTTGATATTGGGAGGGACCACCCAAACAGCACCTTAGAGCAGAGACCAAAAGAAAGAAGAGGGAGGGGAAGCCCGTTAAGAATCTATGAAGAAGCAAGGCAGGCAAAAGCCTGAGGTGGGCGAAGTATCATCGGACTGCTGAGGACTGGCAAGGAGGCCCTAATGGCTGGGGTGAAAGCTGGAAATAGGCCTCAGTGGGGACCTTCAATATTTGTCTGGATGAGATGGGCAACCATTGGAAAGTGTAAAATGGCAGAAGGGTATGACTGCACATTTCAGAAGGAACTCTCTGCCTGGAGGGAAGAAACTGAGGTGAGACCAATGAAGTTCTGAAAGCTGGTGGTGGTTTAGACCAGGAAAGGAGCAGCCACGTTGATAGGAAAGGGTCAGGTTCTGCATACATTTCAAAGGAAAATCTGTCAGTAAATGCTAGTGGATTGGATGTGGAGTATGAGAGAAAATGCAAAATCAAGGATGACACCAGCTTTTTGCCCTGATTTTTTTTTGCGATGCCATTTCTAGTAGGAATGGAAACTGCAGTGACAGCAATGGGAGGGTGGTGAGGTTTGGTGGTGAAAGTCATTAATTCTATTTTGAGCTATAAAGTTCATTCCTAGATATCCAAGTGGAAGTGCTGAGCAGGCAAATGAATCTCCAGGGCTGGAGTCCTGGGATGCAGCCCCAGCTGGAGATACAAAGATAAAATTGTCAGCAGCACGAAGATGATATTTAAAGCCATGGAACAGGATGAGACTCCCTAGGAAGTGAGCTATTCCATCATTTAGGGCCCAGGGGAGGAGGATGCAGTAAAATAGACTGAGAGAAAGCAGTTACTACAGAGAGACTTATACTCTTGTCCTTGGTTATCTCTGGTCCCCAGGTCTTCCTCCCTAAAGCAGATAATAATTCTCAGCTCTTGATTGCCATGATGGTTAAGTGAGATAAAGCGTGGGCTTGGCAATGTGCAGCCAGGGTGAGGAGAAAGGACCTTTGTCTTTTCCCAGTGGCTTCTTGCCCTGCGTTTTCTGCACTGAATGTCATGGAACCACATGGGGTCATTTCTCAGGCTGCTCTGAGATGGTGAGGATTAGGTTGTGGCACTGCAAGTCTGTTGTTTTTTCAGCTCTGAGGGATCCTCTGAGCCCGATTTCACAGGGCCGACAACAGACCTGTCCTGAAGGTGTAAGAGGCTGGTGCCTGTGTGGGTTGGCTGAAGACTGTGGTGAAGCAGGGTGGAAATAGGTTAAGGAAGACCTGTAGGGAGAAGGTAGGGGTCGTTGGGATGTACCTAAGGATCCAGGCACCCTTCCCCCAGCCCTGGGAGTAGGGGTGCCTCTCTCAGCTGACTTCCTCTCAGGGAATTTCCATTACTGAACAGTTGCATGTCCAAAGACATGCCCCTTCCCAGGGAGTGGGTATAAAGGCCTGGGCCTCTGGCTTCAAGACAAAACAACTTTGAAGGGCTCTCCAGGTGCGATTCCCTGCAGGAGCTGCTGAAATGCTTGTTGCAGCTACATTGCAGTTCAACTTCTCCCCCTGTGCATCCTGCCGCCCTCATTCCTTGCAGATGCTCAGCTCAAGAGCCCTCCTTAATCAACCTCCTGCCTGCGAATCTGTCTTATAATCTGTTTCTCAGTGCACCCAAGCTATGACAGTTGGTACAAGAAGTGGTCTTAGAAAGCAGGCTCTAAATGGGATTTTAACTGAATCACTCACTTGTGGGCTGTCTAGGAAGACCCCATTACTGGTGGTAGGTGAAGTATTTGTAGCGTCTTGCAAAATTTAACAGCCAATTGTTAAAACCAATAACCAGGGTTAAGTGTAGAGTCATATTTACTCAACTTCTCACTAATGGTTTCTGCCTTGGGGTCACTCACAGAAAGTCTTCCCTATCTCAGAATTACATAATTACTTATATTTGCTTCCAGGACCTTTATGATGTCATAGTTTACATTTAAATCTTTAATTCATCTGGGTATGTTCAGATGTCTGGTTCTTCTGCTTTCATTGTCTCTCAATAAAGCAGAATGTCGTTCTTTTATAGGTGCTTCATTTCTTGTTATATTAATTCCTAGGCGTTTTTAATCTTGTTGTTTTTACTGTGAATGGGTTCTTTTTTCCATTGCATTTTATAGCTGGTTCTTACTTGTGTTTGAAAAGAAATATATATACGTGTCATTACGTGCTGCTTAATAAGAATATTGTCAACAGTCACTGGACTGAAGTCTCGGTCCTCTAGTCTTCCAGTTGAGTCTGGTTTTTCAATAGTTAAAATTTCCAAATAACATTACTGGGGGGAGGGGTGAACATTTTTTCAGGTGTTTTTCTTGGGCATTTGTTTTCCCTTTAGTGCACTGCTAGTTCATACCCCTTGACAATTTTTCTATTTGGCACTTGTCATTATTTTTATTGATCCAGTAAAACTATTTTAAATTAATTTTCACATTAAAAGTAAATATTTGTACATTATTTCTGCCGAGAGAGGAAGGGTCACCAAATGTCAAATGTTAGTGCAGGAGCATCCAGAAAGGTTGCTGGAATCACTGCTTAGAGGCTGCGTGCCTGCAAATTAACTTCTTGTCGCTGCCTGAAACCCAGCGGAGGGTGGGTGGGTAGGTGTGCTCTTCCAGTTCAGCAGCCACAGAGCCTTGGTTGGCCCCCCCACCGACCCCCGCTCCCTTCACACCGGGTGGTCCTCCCTGTACCCTGCTGGCCTCCAGCTCCGCCAGGCTTGAAGGGATTTTTCAGGATCAATATTTGAAATAGTTCTATTTTTTCTAACTGGAGTTAAGTTTATAAGCATTTTTTATTTAACCACCAAACACCAGAAATAAAAATCTGGAAGAGAGCCAGTTTGACTGGGAGCCAGTATACTTCCTCATAGCCAAGGAGCTCGCCTGCGTCCTTGTTGTTTTTGCCCAAGTTACTGACATTTCCTTTCAAAAGCTGATTCCCCAACTTCTCAAATTCTTCATCAGAGTTGTGCAGTCTCCAGTGATTCCCAGAGATCCTGCCCTCCCAGGCCTGGCCAGGCCGGCCTAGCCCCTGACACCTGAGCTGTACCTCAGGCCCTAGCCCGTGACCTGGCTCTAGCTCTGAGTCACTTCCTGGGGGCGCTTTAATGATCAGCTTTGCAAATGCAAAGTGAGACCCTGGCCAGTGGGGGAGGGGCAACAAGAGCGTCTGGTGCCTCTGCAGGCTGGCCACGGAAATAGGTGTGGGGAGAGCTCTGTTCACACTACCCCTAAGGGCTGGACTATGTCCAGCATAGTTTATCACTCATCGAATATGTATTGAGCGCCATCTGTGTACCAGGCATTGTCCTGGTGAAAGGCACTGGTGAACAAGACTAAATGGACCTGGTGAAATTTACTGCCAAGTGGGAAAGACAGACCTGGAATAAATAAATGATCGCACATCACGAATTCAATACTTAGAAGTGTGCAAATTCTGCTTAGTCAAGTGGGACCAATTTCATGGCCTAGCTTACAAGCTCCTTTCTGCATTCTTTGGAAAGATTCAGAGAAACAGTAACAAGGCTGCCCCAGGGATGTTTTTATGGTGGCTCCTTTCTCCTGCGCCCCCCCCACCCCCCCCCCCCCCCGCATTTAGGGAGAGGCCATCCTGCGAAAACAGACAGCCCTGACAGAGTAAGGAGACTCCAGGAGGTCGCATGGGGAGGAGGTGGCAACACAGAAGCTGCTTTCCCTCCCTACTTGGGAAACCAGTCTGCAGGCTCAGCCCCGCAGCTCTCCTGACCTCTCACACAGCACTTGGGGGCTGGTCTGAGACGTGGCAGGATCGTCCAGGGTTGGCCTTGGAAGTCATCTCTGAGTCAACTCTCACTGATCCGCACAATTAGGGCTCCTCCCCTCGTCTCCCCACTCTTTTACACTCAGAACTCATGTTCCAGATGGACTCAGCTGGCAAGTGTCTGAGACGTGTCTCAGCATCTTGTGATGTGTTCCTGAACCTCAGGTCCCTGCGTGGGGTGAGTCACCAGCTCTGACTTGATCCCTGCTGAACACTGGCCCCTTTTTCCTGGACCCATAAACCAAAACCTTTCATCTGACAGCAGACGACCGAGTCCCTGCCACCAGGCCTGGAGGGGACAGCTCTGCAGCCAGGCAGGGCGAGTTGGCCCTGCCCTCCAAGGCCTCCCTTTCCCCCCTTTTCCTCTACACCGAGTCTTCTGTGGAATTCACTTGTCAAGGGATGACGATAAAAGCACCCCACCCCACGGGCCTCCCCCACTGTAGGCTCTGTTCTCCACCTGACCCTGTTATGGCTGGGCGAAGGGACTGAACATCGCTGTGGATGCTGCCAAGGCAGGAATATTGCTATTTCATCAAAAGGGTGAATTTCCTGTCTAGCAACTGGGAGTAGGTGGTGAGTTGGTGTGGTGAGACAGGGAAATGGGAGGACAGGGAGCTTTTACCTTGTGGTTAAGAGACTGCCTGTCTGCATTCAGATCCTGGCCCTGGTACTTCCTAGCTGAATGGCCTTGAGTAAGTTTTCTGTACCTCAGTTTCCTCATCTATAAAATATAAATAAGCACTCAACTCATAAGACTACTGTGAAGATAATATGAGTTAAAACATACACAGATCTTTTTAAAACTCCCTAAAATATAAGTGTGGGTATAGTGCTCTTATTGATGTAATAGGCTTCTTAGGGGGGCTCTTGCTCATAGCTTTTTGCAACTTCAGGCTGGTTATAATGATTTTATGTATGGCCTTCCCTGTTCTACCTCTTCAGGACCAGAACTCCAAAATAGCTAGGCCGGCATCTTTTTTTTTTTCATTTCTGTGGACCCAGATCAACAGCCCTTGGCTGTACTGATTCCTTCGCTCTAGTACCTCTAGGCTCTAGTTTACCAAGGTTTGGGTGAGGGCTGGACAGGAGAAACCCAAGCATGGCTTGGAATCTTCTTTTCTCCACAAGCCTGAGTGCTCGCTCCCCCCTGGCTGACCCCCAGGGAAAGCCTGTTTGAATCATCCAGCCACCGATCCATTCACGTATTCATTTAGTCCATACATATTATTGAGCATCCATTACCTGTCAGGTACTGTGAGAAATAGTAGGTCTAAAAAGATGAGAAATATTCAGTTCCCGTGTGCAAGGATCTCATAATCACAGACAATGATAATTCTGGTGTATCACGTGATGCGGTATGAAGGTGGGTGTGGGGTGTGTTGGATACACAAGGGAGGAAGCTGATCTGATGTTGGGTGTGGGGGTTGATGGCCTCCTATGCTGGCTTCCAGAAGGTTAGGAGGATTTGGCCAGGTGAAATGAGGGAAGGACATTCCTGGCCGAGAAAGCAACACATGCAGGAGCCTGTTGAGGAAACAGAGCAGGTGCAGAGCTTGGAATGGATTCGTGGCCTCCTCCAAGAACGGCAGGGTAGCAGAGTCCAGGGGCGAGGGCAGGGGTGTGCCAGGAAGCATGGGGGCCACTCTCTAGCCTTTCCACCGATGATCTGGGTCTGTCATATTTACCCTATGGTTTCTCATTCCCTAATAGTTAATCTGAAATGGTGCTCAAAAAATGGAGTTAACTTGAATAATTTTCACATGACCAATATGAAGTTGGGGAATTCATTACATATTCTATTGTGTTTGAATATGTTTCATATTTTTGGTTAAACACAACAGATTGAGTATATGTGTTTATCCAAGATGTCTTGTAAAAATATCACTGAAATGACAGCAGAAGAGAAAATAGATATAAACAAAGAGAGGAGACAATAGCACATGAGAAAGGGCAGCATATTTTTAGAATATGAAAAGCAGGTGAGAGAACTAGAAAGCTGAGGAGTGTCTTAGATTGAGATTCCCGTGAAACAGCCCCCGAGATGAAGATGTGAGGCAGACGGTTTACTGGGCAGAGTGTGGGCACCCACACCCCAGAGGAAAGAAGCAGGACTGGGCAGAGCGAGAAGCGGGGCGGGGGCGATGCCGTCAGAGCTGTCTCAGTGCACCTCACAGGAAGCTCTTCAGCGCAGTCTCAGATCCGCACAAGGGGCTCACGCCTTTGTAGCCCCCTGCAACCCTCACTGTGTCTGTCCCTGGAAGGGAGACAACTTTGGGTAAGGCTTGTCCAATTCCTTGGAAGAAACTCAGCTGTAAGCCTTCATCAGCCAATAATTCCAGCAGCTAGAAATGGGAGCCTCAATCAAAAAGGGAGCATTGGAGTGGCACATGCCCATACGCATTACAAACAGATTCGCAGGAGAGGCAAGCCCATTCACACTATAGAACCCTGTGAAGGCTCAGGAGCTGGCAATTCAGGAGATTCTGAGGGCAAATGGGGAGGCGAGGGACTGAAAACAGACATCGTCTGGAACTTTATATATGTATTACTTCAGAAATAATAATGACATGAAAAGTCCATGGATAGGACCCGCTTCAGGCATGACTGGATTCAGGAACTCACATAAAGTTATCAGGACTCAGTTTCTCAACTCTCCTTTCCCTGTATTGGCATTGTTTTTAGTTACGTGCTCTTCATGGGGCATGGGACCTCCTTGCTCCTCTGTTTTCTTTTCCTTCTTTCCCCTCCCTTCCTTCCTTCTTACCTTCCTTCCTTCCCTCTTTTCCTCTTTCTTTCATAATTAAAAAAAATTTAATTGTAGTTTAAAAACTCATGAAATTTGCCATCTGAGCTATTTTAAGTATGCATTTAGTAGTATTGAGTATATTCACATTGTCGTGCAACAGATCTCCAGAACTTTTTCATTGTGCAAAATGGAAACTCTATACCCTTCAAACAACAACTTTCTATTTCCTCCTCTACCAGATCCTGGCAACTACCTTTCTACTTTCTGCTGTTTTCTTATAGCTATTAGTGCCAGCAGACAAAATCTTCACAGATAATGTGTGTGTTTTAGGATTGAGTCCCACTGGACTGACCAAGGTTGGCCAGTACCTCCAAAACAAGTGGCCTGAGAGTCAGGGGTGAGTGGCTGCCCCCAGAGCCCTGGCAGTGAAGGCTGCTGGGGCTCCAGGCAAACAGAACCCAGTCCTCAGGAAACAATGGTGGGGCCAGCCCTGAGAGGTCCCACCCTGCTTAGACTCCGCCTGACTTAGAGGTTTACCTGTACCTCCATGACCAAACCAGCAAGGTTATCTCAGCCCTCCATGGGACTCTTTCTTAAATGTCCTTAGCAAAAACTGTTTTTAAAAAAGATTTATTGTTTGGATGAGTAGAAAATTTTGATTGTTGATAAAGTTGACTTTCTTTGAAAACATTAATGAATTATTTATATTTTTTATTATGAATTGTCTATTTATGCTCTTTGCCCATCCCATATTATTAGTACATAACATTTATCAGCTTTCCCAGATTCTAATAAATGTGCAAAGACATATTTTAAAAAGTATTTCATAGGACCTTGTTCAGGACTTTAGAGATTGCCTAGTCGTGTGACTGTCATTTTATAAAAACAAAAATGGAAGCATCAAGAAATGAAGTGTCAAGCTGGCTCTAGAACCCTGCTGGTAATGGAGGAAGGAACGGAAAATCCAGTTTGATCCTCCACCTGTTAGATTGTGTTGCCTCTTCAATTACTCCTAAATTTGGTTCCCCCAAAGTTACATTTCCTGCCCCATCACCATATTTGGGGATTACAAAAAGCCACCTTTATTTTCCCACAGTTTGCAGCATTTTTAAAAGACTGGGGATAAATAGCTGAGGAGATTTTTAAAGTTAATTTGAGGCCTCATGTGATTTCATGTTATAATCTTGGCATTGCCCCATCGGCACCTTGCAAATATCACTCCCGCTAGCACAGTATTGGATTGTATTTTGCCACTTAAATAATACAAGTTATGGTAAAAAACAAATAATAATAAGATTAGTCTTGTAGCCCTGTCAAGGAATGAGAAGGAAATGCAGTGACCAAGCTGCTGAATTTTTACAGGGGGGCAGTGAAAATTGTTTTGCAAAGTTGGCTGCAGCGCCTTTTTGCTTTGTGTGATGCTCCTGACCACAATAGAGAATGAAAATACCCTGATTGGGATGAAGCATTCTGTGCTCCTCCTGCTGATCTCACTTAGCGTTAGTGATACACTGTGTGGGTCAGAGCAGATGTAATTTGTATTAGAGTAACTGGAGGGTTTAGCGTTTCAAAATGTAAACCGAGCTCTAAGGAATATGAGGCATTGGGTTGGATTTTTCTCTCGCTGAGGAAATCTCGTTGTCCAGAGTAAACTTAAGCAATTGTGTTTTGTTGACTCTAAGTTTCAAGACTAATCAAGTATGTATTGTAGTTTGGAAGGCTAACAGCTGAACTCTGTATTTTTATCTGTTAACTGTGTATTTCCTTTTCCTTGACAGCGTGCACCACTCAAGCGATAAATAGGTCAGGTGGTTGCCTCAGTTAGGCTGCTGGGAGAAGGAGAGTAGAAGAATTATTATAAGCATAGGTAACAGAGAGGTTTAGAATTTTTGAGAGATGGGACTAGAACCTCAGATGGATAAATCTTCAACAGTAAAAGCCAGAGGCCAGGGTTAGAACTAGAATAATAGTTTTTTAAAAAGATTATTGTTTGGATATAATAGGTAAAGCACTTAGAATGTACTAGATGAAGGAAGCCTTTGCAGTATTATCTCATTTAATCTTCATAATAATTCACAAGGTACATACTATTATCCTCACTTTTTAGATGAACTGACTGAGGTTCAGAGTAGTAAAATCACTTGCCTAAATTTATACATCTGGATTCTTCAGGCCAGAGCAAGTTATCTGATTCCAGGACCCTGGGCTCCTAGCTTCTCTCCATAAAAGCTCCATGAATGCTTTACAGGTTGTATTTGCTCCTGAAGTAGTGCTTAGCAAATAGAAGGTGTCCCCCAAAATATTAGCCAGCCAAATATATGAATACTCTGTGCTGTGACAGCCTGTGTCAGGGTCAGTGCACTCTGCAAGCCAGGCAGAACTGAAAGCTGCATTTACATGGCCTTTCAAAGCCCTCAAACCTTTCTGTTTAAACTTAGAATTTCTTGGGTGATTGTCACATTAATGCATCCTCTTTGTTTTAGCAGTTAGAAATATATTTAAAAGCGGTGATTATTATGGTTTATCATGGAGTTATTTAAAGAATGAAAAAAAGTACTGAATGTCCAATGGCAGAGAGTTGATCAAATAAATTATGGAAATGCGATGTTGGAATGCTTAATAGCAATTAAAAATCAACTTGTGGAATATCACATGGCATAAAAACACTTTCTTGATATACTGTCAAGGGGAAAAAGTAGATTACAAAATGATATGTAGATTATTAGCCCAATAATGTGCATATATTTATGTATAGAAAAAAAATGAAAGAAAATACATTAAAGTGCTGATAGTTATGTCTGTGTGGTAAGTGCGTAAGTGATTTTGATTCCCTTCTTGTAATGTTTTTAAATTTTGTTTGAATATTCTGTAGTAACTATAAGTTTTATAATCAGAAAAAAGCAATAATGTGATTTTTTAAAAGCAGTTATAATCAAATTTTGATTCTTGTTTTAAAATTAAGATATGAAATTCCAACTTCATGAAAGACAGCATAGTGTAGCTGGTACGAATATAGACAATGGATTCAGACTGCCAATGTTCAAATCCCAGCTCTACCACTGTAAGGTGTGCATCTGGCTTAAATTACTACCTGTGATTCAATTTCCATATCTCTAAAATATAGATTACTATATCTATGTATGTATATCTATATCCCACATTTTACTGTATCTACATTCCATATCACTGATGATGTATCCTTTTATTGCTCCCTACCTCAAAGAGTTGTTATGAGGATTAAATGAGTTACTATATCTGAAGCATATAGAACAATGCTGTATGAGTTTGTTACTATTTTTGCCATGATCATTATTTTTATTATTAAAAATTCTCCTAAGTTCTCTTACCCCATCTTAAAAAATATACAGACAGAGGCAAACCTAGGTCAAGCATTTTAAGGCCTCCATATTTGGGACTCTAGTATGAATGTGTGTGTAGGAAATGCCAACCCCTCTAGCTGGGCCTCCCAGGACTACATCTCTGAAATAAGCAGATTTTGTGGAAACTCAGATTTATTTTGTCTTCACTTATTATCTAAATTAGCCAAAATATAAAGTTAAAATCAGGAAAAAAATTAAAATATGGGGCAAAGAGCATTCTTCTTATCTCAACCTTCAAATCACCTTTTAGTCTGATCCTTGACTTCACTATGTCCCCCAAACCTAAGGCACCTTGTGAACCTTCAAATTCCTCTCTTCTTCTCTCACTCCTCATCCCTCACGCTGCTCACATGCCTCCCCCCAGCCAGCACACCTGTCCCATCCCCAGGCCTGGCTTTAACAATTGACCTGCACACAGAAGAGGCTGGATTCCACACCAGCCCCACCAGCTCTGACCTCTTGGACCTCTGAAGTCCTGGGAAAGGGAGCCTGGCCCCAACCCCGCTCGGGGAGTGGGAAGTGGCAGTGGGATGCCACCGCAGGGCCTGCTCCCAGGCTGGCCTTATCCCAGTGCAGTGTGGGTGTGGGGGCTGGGATTTCCTGCCCGGAAGCACTAGGCCTGGACACAATGGGGGTTATCAGTCACCATCGGGGGGTTAGGACCACGTTGGGAGCTCTCTGCTTAGCTGCTGGTTTTCCAGGCCTTTCCTGTGTGAAGCCTTACTTCCGTGGAAGCTCCTGTTTTGGTCTTTTCCAGGATGGAAACCCTTCCCCCAGCTTCCTACCCCTCTGTCACTGTGGGTCAGCTACCTTTCATTCCCATCCTTTCCATGTATTAACTTAATTGGCATTCATGATGATAATAATTTAATCAAATGAGCAAATTAATAAACTTTACCTGTATCTAGGTTTAAATTCTTAATCTAAGAGCTTATTTGATTTATTTAACAGTCCTCAATGGGGCTATACTAAAAAGCAAAAACATTTTAAAGTAGACATAATTTATCATGTTGCAAGTCTTAATAATACAAAGCAGAATTACTTTTAAAACTTATGTTGCAAAATAATAGCTGTAATTCACTGAATATTTACTACATGAATCTAGTGGTTTACTCACATTAGCACATTCAGTCCTCAGACCACCTATTTTATGAATGACAAAACTGATCCTCAGAGAGTTTGGGCAAGTCAACTGAGATCACTCTAGATAGAAATGTCAGAGCTGGGTTTTGAACTCAGCCTGTGTGACCAGAAAGTTTGTGCTTTTGACCCTATCCTAGGCTGCTGCCTCCCAAAGTAGGTGATACCACTCACATCTACCATCACTCCCTCGTGTAACTGCAGTTCCTGGACACAGCTTCAGGTCTGAAAGCTTGTCTCCCTCCCATCCATCCTTACCCTGACCACCGCTTCTCAAAACTCACCATGCTCCCCCATAGGAGTTTAGCAGCTCTAAGCTCAAAAAACATGATGGTGTTTGTTCCCACAGATCAATCCCTGTAATTCAAAAGAAAAGCTAGGTTAAACCACAAAGAAAGTGTCAACAACTTAAGCAAAGGTATGATTTTTCTGATGCGTGTATCTGCGGATGATATGATAGCAGATACTTTCCAAATAATTCTTGGGTTGTTCTGGCCTTTCTGGACTGTAAGCACAATTTTTTTTTTTTTTTTTGTTTTGTTTTGTTTTGTTTTTTTTTTTTTTTTTTTTGAGAGGGCATCTCTCATATTTATTGATCAAATGGTTGTTAACAACAATAAAATTCAGTATAGGGGGGTCAATGCTCAATGTACAATCATTAATCCATCTCAAGCCTAATTCTCGTCAGTCTCCAATCTTCTGAAGCATAACGAACAAGTTCTTACATGGTGAACGAATTCTTACAGAGTGAATAAATTCTTACATGGTGAACAGTACAAGGGCATTCATCACAGAAACTTTCGGTTTTGATCATGCAATATGACCTATAAACCATCAGGTCAAATATGAATATTCATTTGATTTTTTTTTTTTTTTTTTTTTTTTTTTTTTTTGAGAGGGCATCTCTCATATTTATTGATCAAATGGTTGTTAACAACAATAAAATTCAGTATAGGGGGGTCAATGCTCAATGTACAATCATTAATCCATCTCAAGCCTAATTCTCGTCAGTCTCCAATCTTCTGAAGCATAACGAACAAGTTCTTACATGGTGAACGAATTCTTACAGAGTGAATAAATTCTTACATGGTGAACAGTACAAGGGCAGTCATCACAGAAACTTTCGGTTTTGATCATGCAATATGACCTATAAACCATCAGGTCAAATATGAATATTCATTTGATTTTTGTACTTGATTTATATGTTGATCCCACATTTCTCCTATTATTATTATTATTTTTATTTTTAATAAAATGCTGAAGTGGTAGGTAGATGCAAGATAAAGGTAGAAAACATAGTTTAGTGCTGTAAGAAGGCAAATGTAGATGATCAGATGATCAGGTGTGTGCCTATGGACTAAGTATTAATCCAGGCTAGACAAGGGCAGCAAGACATCCACGGCACGGATGCAGAAGATTTCTCTCAAAGCAGGGGGGGTGAGGTTCTGAGCCTCACCTCTGTTGATCCCCAAATTCTCACCTGATGGCCCCCCTGCGACTGTGCCTGTCTTAGGTTGTTCCTCCCTTGAGGAATCTTACCCGTCTCTGGCTAACCAGTCATCTTCCGGGGCCATACAGGGAAATGTAAAGTTGGTAAGTGAGAGAGAAGCCTTATTGTTTGCAAAGGTTAGCTTTTTACTTCTTTGCAGATTTATGCCCTGTGGCTTCTATGCCCAGCACTTGTCTCGAGGTATCTTTACCACCTGGAGGAATTATGATACTCGGTAAATTCGATATGAGGCACGAATTCTATTTAAGGTTTGTAATTAGGAAGGAAGAAGAAAAGCTATAGATGTAGCATATGAAGGAAACTTGGGAGGATTGATTATTTCTTTGACATATCTTCTTGTATAGTACCTTAAGTATGTATAGGTTTTAAACTACTAACTAATTTGCACACACATATTAACATAATAGGAATACGGTGACATAAACAAAGCAAATCTATAATTACCAGCCATCTCCAGTGAAGCCAAGAAAACCATTTAGGCACCCTAGGCATTTGTGAAAATTTATCTATGATATGATGGATATTTTCCAACTGTACTTGAACCATCAGACAAATTAAAGCAGCCCATTTCTGGGATCTGTTCACATCCCATATGTTCTTTTAACCATAGATAGTCTATAGTCATGAGATTTTGGGGTGCTACAACTTGCACCCCTCCCAACCCCTGGTTGAGTTCCAACAGTACAGATCCAGTCAAATTCGTTGTCTCACTGTATGCACATGCCAGCCTAGACATCTCCCTCCTCCTTCTTATGGCAAGTCCAGGAGACGGTGGGCTGGATGCAGCCACAACCGCAGCATCGTCCGGATCCCTGTGGAGGCTTTTTGATGATCATCCCCCGGCACGAGTCCTCCAGAGAGTGCTGATGCCGGAAGCTCCTCCTCATATCGTATCTTAGTTCATTTTCTGGGTATCCAAGCTAGGCCTTGATCTTCTGCGTAGAAACAAACAGACCCTTTGCCCACACTTTGACATGCCCTCTATACCACTGTGCAGAACTCATTGGAGGTCAGCATACAGGAACTGCTTTTTTTTTTTTTTTTTTTAATTAAGAGAAAGGAATATTATCAGCAAAGAGTACCTCCATAGCTGATCATCTGACACCCTTTAAGTGATCAACATTAAGGATATTTAAAGCATGCATTGATCTTTGATTTACCAATAGTTTTATCCTGTTAAGGAGTAATCCCCCTTTTCTTTCTTTCTTTCTTTTTTTTTTTTTTTTAAATTTTTAATCTACACTTACCTGAAGAATACTATGTTTACTATGCTCTCCCCTATATCAGGTCCCCCCTAACAACCACATTACGGTTACTGTCCATCAGCTTAGCAAAATGTGGTAGAGTCACTACTTGTCCTCTCTGTGTTGTGCAGCCCACCCTCCCCTTTCTCCCTCCCCCCCATGCATGCTAATCTTAATACCCCCCTTCTTCTTCCCCCCCCTTATCCCTCCCTGCCCACCCATCCTCCCCAGTTCCTTTCCCTTTGGTACCTGTTAGTCCATTTTTGGGTTCTGTAATTCTGCTGCTGTTTTGTTCCTTCAGTTTTTCCTTTGTTCCTATACTCCTCAGATGAGTGAAATCATTTGGTATTTCTCTTTCTCCGCTTGGCTTATTTCACTGAGCATAATACTCTCCAGCTCCATCCATGTTGCTGCAAATGGTTGGATTTTTCCACTTCTTATGGCTGAGTAGTATTCCATTGTGTATATGTACCACATCTTCTTTATCCATTCATCTACAGATGGACATTTAGGTTGCTTCCAATTCTTGGCTATTGTAAATAGTGCTGCGATAAACATAGGAGTGCATCTGTCTTTCTCAAACTTGATTGCTGCGTTCTTAGGGTAAATTCCTAGGAGTGGAATTCCTGGGTCAAATGGTAGGTCTGTTTTGAGCATTTTGATGCACCTCCATACTGCTTTCCACAATGGTTGAACTAATTTACATTCCCACCAGCAGTGTAGGAGGGTTCCCCTTTCTCCACAGCCTCGCCAACATTTGTTGTTGTTTGTCTTTTGGATGGCAGCTATCCTTACTGGTGTGAGGTGATACCTCATTGTAGTTTTAATTTGCATTTCTCTGATAATTAGCGATGTGGAGCATCTTTTCATGTGTCTCTTGGCCATCTGTATTTCTTTTTTGGAGAACTGTCTGTTCAGTTCCTCTGCCCATTTTTTAATTGGGTTATTTGTTTTTTGTTTGTTGAGGCGTGTGAGCTCTTTATATATTCTGGACGTCAAGCCTTTATCAGATCTGTCATTTTCAAATATATTCTCCCATACTGTAGGGTTCCTTTTTGTTCTATTGATGGTGTCTTTCGCTGTACAGAAGCTTTTCAGCTTAATGTAGTCCCACTTGCTCATTTTTGCTGTTGTTTTCCTTGCCCGGGGAGATATGTTCAAGAAGAGATCACTCATGTTTATATCTAAGAGGTTTTTGCCTATGTTTTTTTCCAAGAGTTTAATGGTTTCGTGACTTACATTCAGGTCTTTGATCCATTTTGAGTTTACCTTTGTATATGGGGTTAGACAATGGTCCAGTTTCATTCTCCTACATGTAGCTGTCCAGTTTTGCCAGCACCATCTGTTGAAGAGACTGTCATTTTGCCATTGTATGTCCATGGCTCCTTTATCAAATATT
Source organism: Manis javanica (assembly GCF_040802235.1). Classification (NCBI taxonomy): domain Eukaryota; kingdom Metazoa; phylum Chordata; class Mammalia; order Pholidota; family Manidae; genus Manis; species Manis javanica. Next base: position 77,488,520 of record NC_133159.1, on the reverse strand, counting down.
AATTGACCATATATGTTTGGGTTAATTTCTGGGGTCTCTAATCTGTTCCACTGGTCTGTGGCTCTGTTCTTGTGCCAGTACCAAATTGTCTTGATTACTATGGCTTTGTAGTAGAGCTTGAAGTTGGGGAGTGAGATCCCCCCTACTTTATTCTTCTTTTTCAGGATTGCTTTGGCTATTCGGGGTCTTTGGTGTTTCCATATGAATTTTTGAATTATTTGTTCCAATTCATTGAAGAATGTTGCTGGTAATTTGAGAGGGATTGCATCAAATTTGTATATTGCTTTCGGCAGGATGGCCATTTTGACGATATTAATTCTTCCTAGCCATGAGCATGGGATGAGTTTCCATTTATTAGTGTCCCCTTTAATTTCTCTTAAGAGTGACTTGTAGTTTTCAGAGTATAAGTCTTTCACTTCCTTGGTTAGGTTTATTCCTAGGTATTTTATTCTTTTTGATGCAATGGTGAATGGAATTGTTTTCCTGATTTCTCTTTCTATTGATTCGTTGTTAGTGTATAGGAAAGCTACAGATTTCTGTGTGTTGATTTTGTATCCTGCAACTTTGCTGTATTCCGATATCAGTTCTAGTAGTTTTGGAGTGGAGTCTTTAGGGTTTTTTATGTACAGTATCATATCATCTGCAAATAGTGACAGTTTAACTTCTTCTTTACCAATCTGGATTCCTTGTATTTCTTTGTTTTGTCTGATTGCCGTGGCTAGGACCTCCAGTACTATGTTAAATAACAGTGGGGAGAGTGGGCATCCCTGTCTGGTTCCCGATCTCAGTGGAAATGCTTTCAGCTTCTCGCTGTTCAGTATAATGCTGGCTGTGGGTTTATCATATATGGCCTTTATTATGTTGAGGTACTTGCCCTCTATTCCCATTTTGCTGAGAGTTTTTATCATGAATGGATGTTGAATTTTGTCAAATGCTTTTTCAGCATCTATGGAGATGATCATGTGGTTTTTGTCTTTCTTTTTGTTGATGTGGTGGATGATGTTGATGGATTTTCGAATGTTGTACCATCCTTGCATCCCTGGGATGAACCCCACTTGGTCATGGTGTATGATCCTTTTCATATACTGTTGAATTCTGTTTGCTAATATTTTATTGAGTATTTTTGCATCTACATTCATCAGGGATATTGGTCTGTAATTTTCTTTTTTGGTGGGGTCTTTTCCTGGTTTTGGTATTAGGGTGATGTTGGCTTCATAGAATGAGTTTGGGAGTATTCCCTCTTCTTCTATTTTGTGGAACACTTTAAGGAGAATGGGTATTATGTCTTCTCTGTGTGTCTGATAAAATTCCGAGGTAAATCCGTCCGGCCCCGGGGTTTTGTTCTTGGGTAGTTTTTTGATTACTGTTTCAATTTCTTTGCTTGTAATTGGTTTGTTTAACTTTTGTGTTTCTTCCTTGGTCAGTCTTGGAAGGTTGTATTTTTCTAGGAAGTTGTCCATTTCTTCTAGGTTTTCCAGCTTGTTGGCATATAGGTTTTCATAGTAGTCTTTAATAATTCTTTGTATTTCTGTGGAGTCTGTCGTGATTTTTCCATTCTCATTTCTGATTATGTTGATTTGTGTTGACTCTCTTTTTCTCTTAATAAGTTGGGCTAGAGGCTTATCTATTTTGTTTATTTTCTCAAAGAACCAGCTCTTGGTTTCGTTGATTTTTGCTATTGTTTTATTCTTCTCAATTTTGTTTATTTCTTCTCTGATCTTTATTATGTCCCTCCTTCTGCTGACTTTAGGCCTCATTTGTTCTTCTTTTTCAAGTTTTAATAATTGTGATGTTAGACTATTCATTTGGGATTGTTCTTCCTTCTTCAAGTGTGCCTGGATTGCTATATACTTTCCTCTTAAGACTGCTTTCGCTGCATCCCACAGAAGTTGGGGCTTAGTGTTGTTGTTGTCATTTGTTTCTATATATTCCTTGATCTCTATTTTGATTTGTTCATTGATCCATTGATTATTTAGTAGCATGTTGTTAAGCCTCCATGTGTTTGTGAGCCTTTTTGTTTTCTTTGTAGAATTTATTTCTACTTTCATACCTTTGTGGTCTGAAAAATTGGTTGGTAGAATTTCAATATTGTGGAATTTACTGAGGCTCTTTTTGTGAGCTAGTATGTGGTCTATTCTGGAGAATGTTCCATGTGCACTTGAGAAGAATGTATATCCTGTTGCTTTTGGATGTAGAGTTCTGTAGATGTCTATTAGGTCCATCTGTTCTAGTGTGTTGTTCAGTGCCTGTGTGTCTTTACTTATTTTCTGCCCGGTGGATCTATCCTTTGGGGTGAGTGGTGTGTTGAAGTCTCCTACAATGAATGCATTGCAGTCTATTTCCCTCTTTAGTTCTGTTAGTATTTGCTTCACATATGCTGGTGCTCCTGTATTGGGTGCATATATATTTAGAATGGTTATATCCTCTTGTTGGACTGAGCCCTTTATCATTATGTAGTGGCCTTCTTTATCTCTTGTTACTTTCTTTGTTTTGAAGTCTATTTTGTCTGATATTAGTACTGCAACCCCTGCTTTCTTCTCACTGTTGTTTGCCTGAAATATGTTTTTCCATCCCTTGACTTTTAGTCTATGCTTATCTTTGGGTTTAAGGTGAGTTTCTTGTAAGCAGCATATAGATGGGTCTTGCTTTTTTATCCATTCTATTACTCTATGTCTTTTGATTGGTGCATTAAGTCCATTTACATTTAGGGTGACTATTGAAAGATATGTACTTATTGCCATTGCAGGCTTTAGATTCGTGGTTACCAAAGGTTCAAGGTTAGCTTCTTTAGTATCTTACTGCCTAACTTAGCTCGCTTATTGAGCTGTTATATACACTGTCTGGAGATTCTTTTCTTCTCTCCCTTCTTATTCCTCCTCCTCCATTCTTCATATGTTGTGTGTTTTGTTCTGTGCTCTTTTTAGGGGTGCTCCCATCTAGAGCAGTCCCTGTAGGATGCCCTGTAAAGGTGGTTTGTGGGAAGCAAATTCCCTCAGCTTTTGCTTGTCTGGGAATTGTTTGATCCCACCATCATATTTAAATGATAGTCGTGCTGGATACAGTATCCTTGGTTCAAGGCCCTTCTGTTTCATTGCATTAAGTATATCATGCCATTCTCTTCTGGCCTGTAGGGTTTCTGTTGAGAAGTCTGATGTTAGCCTGATTGGTTTTCCTTTATAGGTGACCTTTTTCTCTCTAGCTGCCTTTAAAACTCTTTCCTTGTCCTTGATCCTTGCCATTTTAATTATTATGTGTCTTGGTGTTGTCCTCCTTGGATCCTTTCTGTTGGGGGTTCTGTATAATTCCATGGTCTGTTCGATTATTTCCTCCCCCAGTTTGGGGAAGTTTTCAGCAATTATTTCTTCAAAGACACTTTCTATCCCTTTTCCTCTTTCTTCCTCTTCTGGTATCCCTATAATACGAATGTTTTTCCTTTTGTATTGGTCACATATTTCTCTTAGTGTTGTTTCATTCCTGGAGATCCTTTTATCTCTCTCTATGTCAGCTTCTATACGTTCCTGTTCTCTGGCTTCTATTCCTTCAATGGCCTCTTGCATCTTATCCATTCTGCTTATAAATCCTTCCAGGGATTGTTTCACTTCTGTGATCTCTTTCCTGACATCTGTGATCTCCTTCCGGACTTCATCCCACTGCTCTTGCATTTTTCTCTGCATCTCATCCCACTGCTCTTGCATTTTTCTCTGCATCTCATCCCATTGCTCTTGCATTTTTCTCTGCATCTCTGTCAGCATGTTCATGATTTTTATTTTGAATTCTTTTTCAGGAGGACTAGTTAGGTCTGTCTCGTTCTCAGGTGTTGTCTCTGTGATCTTTGTCTGCCTGTAGTTTTGCCTTTTCATGGTGATAGAGATAGTTTGCAGAGCTGGTACAAGTGACCGCTGGAAGAGCTTCCCTTATTGTTGGTTTGTAGCCTTTTCCTGGGAGAATAGCGACCTCTAGTGGCTTGTGCTGGGCAGCTGTGCGCAGACAGGGCTTCTGCTTCCCACCCAGTTGCTTTGGGGTTTATCTCCGCTGTTGCTGTGGGCTTGGCCTGGCTGGGGCTGTTCCTCCAAAATGGTGGAGCCCCGTTGGAGGGGGAGCAGCCAGGAGACTATTTATCTCCGTAAGGGGTCTCTGTGCTCCCTGCTGCCCAGGGGGTTAGAGTGCCCAGAGATCCCCAGATTCCCTGCTTCTGGTCTAAGTGACCTGTCCTGCCCCTTTAAGATTTCCAAAAAGCACTCTCCAAACCAAAACAACAGCAGCAACAATGAGAGAGGGAACAGAAAGAAAGAGAAAAAAAAAAGGAAAAAAAAGGAAAAAACAAGCGATTTTTTTTTTTTTTTTTTTTTTGTCCTCAGGTGCCGGTCCCAGGCACCCGCTCACTGGTCCTGCTGCCCTGTCTCCCTAGCACCAGGGTCCTTGTCCTTTCAAGGCTTCCAAAAAGCACCCACCCACCGGTCCCGCAGGGAAGGAACGCTCAATATTCTTTGTCCTCAGGCACTGGTCCCACGCACCCGCTCACCAGTCCTGCCGCCCTGCCTCCCTAGCACCGGGGTCCCTGTCCCTTCAAGGCTTCCAAAAAGCACTCGGCAAAAAGAGAGAAAAAAAAGGGGAAAAACGCGCGATTTCTTCCGTCCTCAGGTGCTGGTCTTAGGCACCCACCCACCAGTCCCACAGGGAAAAATGCGGGATATTCTTTGTCCTCAGGTGCCGGTCCCAGGCACCCGCTCACCAGTCCCGCCGCCCTGCCTCCCTAGCACCGGGGTCCCTGTCCCTTTTAGGCTTCCAAAAAGCACTCGCAGAAAAGAGAAAAAAAAAAGGGGAAAAACGCGCGATTTCCTCTGTCCTCAAGTGCCGGTCTCAGGCACCCGCCCACCGGTCCCGCAGGGAAAAACGGGGGATATTCTTTGTCCTCAGGCGCCGGTCCCAGCCACCCACTCACCAGTCCCGCCACCGTGCCTCCCTAGTACTGGGGTCCCCGTCCCTTCAAGGCTTCCAAAAAGCGCTCGCCAAAAAGAGAAAAAAAAAAAGGGGAATAACGTGCGACCTCCTCCGTCCTCAGGCACCGGTCTCAGGCACCCGCCCCCAGGTCTCGCAGGGAGAAACGCGGGATATTCTTTGTCCTCCTGCGCCGTTCCCAGGCACCTCCTCACCGGTCCCGCCACCCTGCCTCCCCAGCAACGGGGACCCGTCCCTCTAAGGCTTCCAAAAAGCGCTCGCCAAAAAAAAAAAAAAAAAACAAAACCGCTCCGGTTTCTCTCCACCCGCCGGGAGCCGGGGGGAGGGGCGCTCGGGTCCCGCCGGGCCGGGGCTTGTATCTTACCCCCTTCACAAGGCGCTGGGTTCTTGCAGGTGTGGATGTGGTCTGGATGTTGTCCTGTGTCCTGTGGTCTCTATTTTAGGAAGATTTTTCTTTGTTATATTTTCATAGCTCTATGTGTTTTGGGGAGGAGATTTCCACTGCTCTACTCACGCCGCCATCTTGGCTCCGCTGTAAGCACAATTTTATCTGCCTATTGGTAATTGGATATTGCTGACTCCTACTTCCCAAGTAGGATGTGGGGAAACAGAAAGCAGAGAAAGGAGGAAGGGAAGGAGAAATGGGAAGAAAAGTGCATTTGCTCAGAAATGGAGGTTTGGGATCAAACCCGCCAAAGGACAAGCTGCTGTCCCCTCCCTGCACCTCTCAGTGAGTCCTGAGCAGGTTTCACTCTGTCCTCTCCTGCAGGAGAGTGAGCTGCTGGGGAAAGTGGGTCCACACAGGGGAGGAGGGGCAGCCAGGTCCGGTGCCCCCAGAAGGAGCGCCGCTCTGACCCAGCAGGGTGGGGGCGGACTAGCACCTCCCTGTTTTGCACTTGGAGTCCCCTGGGACCCACCGCACAGTGACTCAGATTAGTTTTCACTGCCTCCCTGAGAAGCCTGAGGGAAGTCAGTGCCTGCTCTGCATTAACACCCCAACAGTCAGTTTCAATTATTTGATTAATTTTCGTGACATCCAACAGCCTGCCTGAGGGGCGGATCTCTGAGAGCATCAACACATGTGTGGCTCCGTGTGGGTTTCCATAGGACCCTGGGTCACATGCAGGGCCGCTGGCTGTGCTTTGAGGTGCACCATCCCCAGAACACGGTCCATGTGAGAAGGAGAGGGAGGACAGCACTTTTCAGGAAAGGTTGGCAGCTGTGCGGGGGAGCCATCCTGCCGCGCCCCTTGGGCGAGGTGACCTGTGTGAGTGGGTACCTCTCTGGCTTCCTCCTGGAAAACACAACTGTGGGTCTCTTTGGAGGGCTGTGAAGACCGTGCGCCTTGGGAGAGCTCGGAGGTTTTCCTGGGGAATCCAAGTTCATCCCCCGAGGCACTGAGATTTCCTGGAGAGTTCTGAGTTTTGGTCAGGGAGCCTTCTCTCCAAGCCTCAGATAATCTGCTCAGGTTTTGTGAAGTTCATGGCCTAGGAGCTCTGGGGTGACTCTCAGGGTATTTCAAAAGCTCTGATATTCAGCAAGTCCTTGGAAGCCTTGTGGCCTGGACAAGGAAAAAGTCCAGTGCTGGACTCCAATTCTGCTTCATCCAAGTAAATGGCTTCGATTCAATCGCAATGAGGAAAGTCAGCTTTCTCTGTGGACTGCTCCACAGTCAGATGCGGAGAAGCTGGATGCCCAGGGATGTCGACTCACTTCAGGTCTAAGGCCCAAGGGTGGCTAGGGAGTAGAATCCCTATCCTGACGGTCACCTAGGAAGGGCTGTCCTGACGGTCCCCAAGAGCACCCTACGCTTGTTTTCCTGCTTCCTGCTGCTTATTCCTGTCTACTGGTTCCTCTTTGGAGGCAGCCCAACACCATCTTCCCTGCCTAGGGTGAGTGTGAGGGGCATCTTCCCTGGGTCAGCGGGTTCAGCCCAGCCCAGTGTCTCAAAGTTCAACACCAGGCCAAGTTCTCATGGCTGAGAGGAAAGGGCCCCTGCCTCCTCGCTTGGCCTCCTGACTGAAAACTCCCACTTGCCCTGCACAGTGGATGAAGGTTGCTGCTCCCCATGAATCGTTCCTGAGCTCTTTGCTTCCTTGTTCATAGTTCTCAAGTTGAGCAGAGGTCCAGATGCAATTATAAATAAAACAGGAGAAAATGGCTTGGAAGACAGAGGAGATCTGTTCCCGTTATCCAGATGAAGGATGATTTTAAGGACAAGATTTCTTAAGGATTCTTTGGTTTAAGTAATATGTTCTTTGTGGAGTCATAATCTTTTCAAGTAACTTTTTCATTGCATAGAAGAAAGTGCTGGAGCTTCTTTTGGCAAATGGAGGCATTGAAAAATAGAGAGGTAATATTATTTCACAGCTTCAAGTATGAAATAAAGACTGGACTTGAAGTTCCTCATGTTTGCAATTCTGTCCTATCATGTTCCTCTAGGAGGAGGCCTGGGGACTACGATTCTCAAAACAGGAAGTACTAAGAATACTGATAATAACAGCTGAAGTTGATCCGCTATGCTTAGCACTTTGCATATATTAACTAATTTTTGTTTCTCCTTTATTGATTTCTATCTTTCTCTCACATGTCCCAGTGAATCTATTAGCACATCCTATCAGCTTCTCTTTCACAACATACACAAATGCTAGTCATTCCTCACCACCTCCTCCACTGCCACTCTAAGCCACTTTCCTCTCTGAGCTGGGCCACTGCCGCAGCCTCCCACCTGGTCTTCCCGCTGCTGCCCCTTGCAGTCTAGTTAAACAGAGCTAAAACGCAAATCGAACAATTCTACTAATCTGCTCAAAGACCTTCTGATGGCTCCCCTTTCTGCTCAGAAGAAAAGCCAAATTCCTTGTAACAATATAACAGGTTCTACATGACCTGCCCCACTCTTCCTTTGTACCCCCTAAATAAAACACTTCACCCATGACCTCATCTTTTATTCTACATCTCTATCACTTGGCTTTGCTGAACTGGTTTTCTTTTCTTTTTTGGAGGACTTTTGTTGAGGAGTTTTGCATCTGTATTCATCAGGGATATTGGGCTATAGTTTTCTTGCAGTGTCCTCATCTAGCTTTAGTATCAGTGTATGCTGGCCTCAAAAAAATGAGATTGCAAGTATTCCCCCCTCTTCAATTATGTGGAAGAGTTTGGTATTAATCTTTAAAAGTTTCATAGAATTCACCAGTGAAACCATTAGGTTCTGCCATATTATTTATTGGGAAGTTTTCATTATTGATTCATTCTCTTTATTAATTTTATTACTGGTCTGTTCAGACTTTCTGTTTCTTTATAACCTTCATGGTAAAGGTTGTATATTTTTAGAAACTTATCCATTTCTTCTAGGTTGTCCAATCTGTTGGTGTATAATGTTCATACATACCCTTATAATCCTTTATATTTCTGTGGTCAGTTACAGTCTCCTCTTTCATGTATAATTTTACTTATTTGTATCTTCTCTCTTTTTCTTCTTAGTCTAGCTAAAGGTTTGCCTATTTTGTTTATCTTTCTAAAAAGCCAACTCTTAATTTCAGTGATCATTTCTATTGTTTTTCTAGTCTCTATTTCATTTAGTTCTGCTCTGATCTCTATTATTTCCTTCTATATGCTAACTTTAGGTTTTGGTTTGTTCTTTTTTTTCTAGTTCCTATGAAGTTAGATTGTTTATTTGAGATCTTTTTATTCCTATTGTAAACATTTATTGCTATAAACTTCCCTTCTAGGGCCGTGCTGCATCCCATAAATTTTGATATGTTGTATTCGGTTTTCATTTGTTTCAAGGTTTTAAAATTTTTTCCCTTTTTATTTCTTCTTTGGCCAATCGGTTGTTCAGAAATGTGTTAATTTCCACATAGTTAGGACTTTTCCAATTTTCCTCTTGTTCTTAATTTCTAGTTTTGTCCCATTGTAGTCAGAAAAGACACTTGGTGTGATTTCAATCTTTTTAACTTTGCTAAGACTTGTTTTGTGGTCTAACATTGACCTATCCTGGAGAATTTTCATGTGTACTTGAAAAGAATTTGTTGGATGGAATGTTCTGTTATGTTTATCAGGTCTATTTGGCCTAAAGTATGGTTCAAGTTCAACATTTCCTTGTTGACTTCCTGTTTGGATGATCTACCCATTGTTCAAAGTGGGCTACTGAAGTCCTCTACTTTAATTATGTTTTGCTATCTACTTTTCCCTTCAGTGCTGTTAAAGTTTGCTTTAGATGTTTAGATTCTCCATAGTTGCATATATACTTACAATGGTTATATTCTCTTGATGAATTGACTTCTTAATCATTATATATGACCTTCTTTGTCTCCTTTGACAGTTTTTGACTTAAAGTATATTTTCTCTGATATAAGTATAGCCACCCTTCTCTCTTTTGGTTACCATTTGGGTGGAATATCTTTTACCGTGTCCTCACTTGAAGTCTGTGTGCATCCTTAAAGCTGAAGTGGATCTCTTCAACATGGATGGACTTAAAGGATATCATGCTAGATGAAATAAGCCAGGCAGAGAGAGATAAATACCATATGAATTCACTTATATGTGGAATCTAAAAACAAAATAAAACAACTCAAAATGAACAAAATAGCAAAAGAGAAGTAACTAGTGGTTCTCATGGGGAAGGGGTTGGGGTGTGTGGGTGAAATAGGTGAAGGGGATAAAGAGACACAAAATCTCAATCATAATACAAACTAGTCATGGGGATGAGATTACTGCATAGAGAATATAGTCAATAGCTCTGTAACATGTTTCTATGTTGACAGATAGTAACTACAGTAGTTGGGGTGAGAACTTAATAAGGTATTTAACTTCAAATCACTATGTTGTATACTTGAAACCAATTCAGTATTATGTATCAATTATACTTCAATTAAAAATGTATTAAGAAATAAAGTAAGTGTCTTGTAGGCAGTATATTGTTGTATCTTGAATTTTTAAAAATCCATTGAGTCACTCTATTTCTTTTGGCTGGAGAATTGAATCCATATTAAAGTAATTACTAAGAGGTAATGATTTACTATTGCCATTTTATTCATGGTTGTCTGGCTGTTATGTAAGTCCTTTCTTCTTTTCTCTCTTGCTGTCTTCTTTGGTAATTTGATGAATTTTTGTAGTGGTATGCTTTCATTCCTTTATCATCCTTCTTTTAAGCCTCCACATTTCTTTAGAAGTTCTTAAATTACTTATTTATTCTCTTTACTTGTTAGAGGTTTATTCAGATTTTATACTTCTTGAGACAGTTTCTACTATTTGCTTTCCTAGGAATTTGTCTGTTTCATCTACATTGTCTAATTTGTTAACACACACTTGATCATAGCATCCCTTATAATCCCTTTTACTTCTCTAAGATCAGCAGTGATGTCCCCTCTTTCATTTCTAGTTGTAGCTGCAATTTCATTTGAATGTGAAGATAGTGTATTACCATGGAGCCTTGAGACATTTTTTGTTCAAGAAAACAAGTGTCTGACATTTGTAAGATTTCAAAGGGGCTAATTTAAACTATGGAACAGGTAAGATCAGCTACTTTGATGAAGTTTGTTTCAGCAGTGAGGGCCTCAGAACTTAAAACTGTCCTGCAGAACTAGAAAGTCAGAGAGACCATCTATGTGTATTGGGATCGCCACCATTGATGACTCATGGCATTACCAGAAAAGGCATGTTTCAGCACATAGAGCATCTGGGAGTTATCTGATAACATATGGTAATATTTTATGGACAAAAGTAATTTGAAAAGGAGGGTAAAGTTGTCATGAAATTAACCACCCTTATTTATTTACATGATAAAATCATAAAAAGAATGCAGAATTCACTAACTCTTTACTGCATTCTTGAATTGTTTTCAGAAAGTCAGTTTAGAAGAAAGGGATAATCATAAGACTTCACATTTCAAACAAACCATGTAGCACAAGAAAATCTGTTAATTATTAAATGTTCAGCTGGAGGATTAATAAGGCATTATCCAGGAATGAGTAGAATACTTAGGAGAATAAGAATATAGGTCTAAGGATCAACAGAGGTGAGGCTTAGAACCTCCCCCCTCTGTTCTGAGAGAAATCTTCTGCATACGTGGATGTTTTATTGCCCTTGTCTAGCTTGGATTAATACATAGTCTACAGGCACACACCTGATCATCTACATTTGCTCTCTTACAACACTAAACTATGTTTTCTACCTTTATCTTGTATCTACCTACCACTTCAGCATTTTATTAAAAATAATAATAATAAAGAGAGAAATGTGGTATCCACATATAAATCAAGTATAAAAATCAAATGAATATTCATATTTGAACTGACTGTTTATAGTTCATAATGCATGAGCAAAACTGAAAGCTTCTGTGATGACTGCCCTTGTAATGTTCACCCACGTAACTTATTCACTATGTAAGAATTTGCACTCCATGTAAGAACTTGTTCGTTATGCTTCAGAAGATTGGAGACTGACGAAAATTAGGCTTGGGGTGGATTAACGATTGTGCATTGAGCATTGACCCCCCTATACAGAATTTTATTGTTGTTAACAACCATTTGATCAATAAATATGAGAGATGCCCTCACAAAAAAAAAGAATATATATATATATATATATATATATATATATATATATATATACACACACTTCCAATTGTAAAATAAATAAGTAAGCGGGATGTAATGTATAGCATAAGGAATATAGTCAAAATATTGTAACAACTTGGTATGGTGATAGCTGGTACCTAGAATTATCATGTATATAAATGTTCAATCACTGTGTTGTACACCTGAAACTAATGTAATACTGTGTGTCAACTACCCTTCAATAAAAATAATTATCTAAAAAAAAAAAAAAAGAATATACGTCTAAGGATTGTTATTGATTAGGGGATATTTCAGTGCATTCAAACTATAACTGGTTAACACTGAATGTATTACCTATTTTTCTTATAACTGCACTAATTAAATTAAACTTTTTCTTTTCAATATGGCAAAATCAGGTCCTAAATAAGACATGTCACTCTGAGCTCTACCCTAATACTAAAAATCAAATGTCAGTCCAATGAAGTCAGGGATTTTGGTTGTTTTATTTCATAGTTGTGTCCCAAACACAGTGCTTTGGACCATGTCAACACCCAATGAACAGCTGTTGAATAAATAGATGATTAATAGTAGCTGCTTGTTATTAAGATTCCAATGTAAATAATAACAATGGAAACCTCCTTTTTGTTGAAGAGATATCATAGTTCAAAGGCAAAATAACCTCTTCCAGCAATTTCCAAAATGCAGCTCTAAAACTTCCCTAAAGGATTAGTCTCCTGGGTGGTGAAGCGCCCCAATTCAAGTTTCCAGAAATGCTGTCTGTCGGAAATATCAGAGTCTTTAAGCAATCACAGTTAAAAACACTGTTGTTGTAAGGATTTTCTTTGATTTAAATACTGTTTCTCTTGGAAAGGGCTTGTTATTTTTCTAAGCAAGTTAGGTCATTGAACTGGGCATACCAGGGAAAAGGAAAATTAAAGAAGACATTTCAAAACAGAAACTACAGTCACTTTCTTGTGTGTATCTTGACTGAGTTTCTGATGCCTTCCATTTAATTTTATCAATAAATGCTTATTTATTAAAAATAGACTGAAAGTGCAATTTGATATCAAGAATTTAATCATAACCTCCTCCTGGGGTTCTTGTGAGGGGTAAGTGCTCTAGTGAATGTAAAGTACTGAAATATAAAAACAATCATTCAATGTAGGAAGTATATTAACTTGTGGGTGGGGCCCATCCTTATTTAACATTTTGATATTTTGTTCATCATGAATTTTTCTTAAAGTAATTTTGATTCTTCAAACATTAAAGTATTATTTATCCTGCCTGATTACTATTTTGGTCTTTCTAAAGTTTGGGCCTGACACAAGTGCCTCACTTGCCTCACCCTAATCTTGGCCCTGGTGGGCAACTCTGTGACCCGGGATGATTTAATGAGGTTTTACGGTGTATACCATGCCTGATTCCATTACACGGAAAACTGTATCACTCTTGGTTCCTGGGTCCTGGTCCTTTTTCCATGGGGCCCAGCCATACTATAGTTTCTTCCCTTGGATCCCAAAGCCATTCTTGATGCTTTTTTGCCTCATGTTTATCTTTAAAGATTGGTTCCCTTTTTCTTGAGCCAGGTGAATCAAGCTTCTGTTCCTTTGCATCAAAACAGGAATCCTCAAACAGATAATTATATGTATCTGTTATAGCCAGAATCTATCCCAGTGGAGTGGCCCAAATCTTGCAGTCAAATGGTATTCAGCATCTCAAGGAGGAGGGATTGGAGAGACTCTTGGAGGCCCAGAATGTCTGCTGATTAAAGCCAGTTAGATCTGCCCTCTAGGTACGCACACACTAGGAGAGAAATAAAAGAACAAGCAGAACTAATAGGCAGTTTGCCATGGCAGTTTCCTGGGGACCAAGTTGATCTAAGAGGTAAATATGGTCACTAAACAGTCAAGTTGACCTATAGGCTCTGCGTGCTAGGCCAATCTTCTTGCCTGAGCGGTCTTTCATGGTGAAGTTACAATGCAAGTTAATCTCCATTGGGATAAAGACGAAAGCTTAGAGGACTGCCCCTTGCCCTTCAATTTACCACAAAGAATAAAGGGTTTCTAGGTAGGATAAAAGAAGAAATCCAGGAATGAAGTCAGGAAAAGGATTCCAAAGGAAGTGTCAAGAAACTAGGTATTGGAGGAAGTTAGAGCAGAGGTGAAATAGGCAGAATTTGATGTGTGGCAGGACCACCTTTTGAGGAACAAGTTGGGAATTTCTGAATGCTTCAAGGATGGGCGTGTAATAGAGGGGCCAACTATTCAGCCTCAGTGTGGGAGATCTTGCTAGAGTTTGGAGATGTAAATCTAATTCAGGGAAACCTGAATTAGGAAAGAAAAAATATTTGTCCTTCAGAACTGACAGGAGGGCAAGCAACCCACTTACTTCTTTCAGGAAAATGAGGTGATATCATGTACTTCCTGGGTCAAGGGGGAACAGGTACTCACAAAACAAGGAAAAGACATGACAAAAAGTTATGTGTCTATAAGTTTAAAGTGTCTCTAAGTTTAAAGAAGAAAGTAATGCTCAACCATGTCCCACCATGCAGAATCATCATAAACAATTTAGTTTATTTTTAGTTTTTTTCGATGCATTTACTGAGTTGAGATAATAATATATGCTAATTTTAAGTGCCTCTTAATTTAGGAATATTCGCAAATAATGTAATTTAGGAAGGGACATGTAATAATATATACTGTCTATCCCTGGATAATTTATTGTCTTTCTTCAATGAAAAAACGTCTAAGTTAGGTCATCTAACACAGGGCTTTTAAAGATGCATAAAAACCATTTCTCAAGTTCTTTAGCAATGAAAAAGTTCATTATGTCATTCTGTGCAATACTGCTTTTGTGGAGAGGGAGAGAAAAGACCTTTTGTTTAGCAATTTTCTTGGCACAGGGTCTTCACTATGTAATAAGCTTAGACATTGTTAGAAAAATCTGGACAAGAACAGCATGAGTTATTGTTATAAGTGATCATCAAATAAGGCAAAAGATTCCATATGAATTTAGGTTAAGGGATAGGGCTCAAGAACTATGTTTCTTGGTACTGGGAGAAAGTGGGAGCAGTAAAAGAATAGCTAAGTTAACACTTCAGGGTTGCGTCACTGAGGATGCTCTTTTGACTGGAAGTGACAAAATTCTGACTCATGTGTATTAAATAATAAATACATCTGGTATCACAGCAGTTTGGTTCATTTAGCTAATCAGTTATGTCAGCAAGGACCAAGATTCTTTTCATCTGCTGGCTTTGCCATCCTAGATGTATTGGCATGGTCCTCAGACCAGCTCCTCTCATGGCTGTGAGATGACTGGAATAGTTCCCAGATCTGGTACTTTCAGACATGGTAATGCCAGGAAACATAAGCCTGGCTTCTACAAAGGATAGAATCCTCTATTTGAGAGAGGAGTGTCTTTTCCCAGAAGCCTCCAGCTACAGATTTCGCTCATGTCTTATTGGTCAGGATTATGTCACATGTCTCCACTTAAGCCAATCATAGACTAGAAGTAGTCCAATCACAGTCCACACCCTGTGGTGGTATGAGGATAGTTTTCCTTGAAGCTCATGGCTATGTCAAGAGGTGGGTATGAACAAAATTAGAGTGCCGTTGGGAAGGAAGAAGGATGGAAGATGTTGGTTAGGAATCAGTAACATCTCTCACAAGGCCCAAATTGTCTCTGAGCTACACATGTCCCAGACAACACAAAAAATCTACGGAATTCCCAAATATATTTCCAAACTGTGTAAAGGAAGTCCTGCTCCTTTGTGCGCATGTTGTTAATTTTGATTCTTTTATCTGTTGGTCAGTGTATGCTTCAAATAATGTCCAAGGAAAGACCATTGGTTGATGTCCTTGACTATCTGAGCATGTCTTTCCGTTGCCCTCATTAATCAATGACAGCATAATTAGCTATAACATTCATAGATCACAATCCTTTTCCATCAAAACTTTGTAGATATGGTTGCATTGTTCTTGCATTTAGCATGCAGAGAAGTCGGATTAGTCTAGTTTCTGCTCCTTTGTAAGTATTATTTTTTAACCTAAGTGTTGGAAGGATTTTCTTTATTCAGTCAATTTAAAAATGTGCTGAGGATGATCTAGCTATGGGTCATTTTTCTTTAATTTTACCTAAAACATCTCAGCAGTCTGCCTACTCAAATAATTTTTACATACGAAAGCAAGAAATTTTCAATTATCTCTGATTTGGCTCAGTTTCTCTTTTTCTTCCCTGTCATACTTATTAAGTTGAATTGTATTTCTCTTCTCTGTGTCTATTTCCTCCTCCCCACCATTTAAATTTCCTCTGTATGATAAAAGAATATCTCAAGTGTGGTCTCTAGAATACTAATTTACTTTTGCACAGAGCTAGTGCTGCTCTTTATTCATTCCAGTATATACTTTCATGTTAGATTATTTAATATGAAACCTATTACACTTCTGGTATTGCTAATACTCTTACTTTCCTCATCTACCGCTCATTGCTCTTCATCTCACTCTGTTTTGCATTCTGTCCTTTCCTCCTTTGTGACTATCAGTACCTCTTTCCTAGAAGCCATGTCTTCTGGCATCTCTATGAGGATATTGCACAGTCTTCTAAAAATGTTTTCTGATTCCCCCGCAGGAGATCATTTTCAGAGGAATGTTTTTCACCTGGTCTTCTTCTGCATAATTGTTTTTTATGTCTCCAGTTACAGTTTTTCTTTTCCTGATTACTCATTTTTGAAGGAAAAGAGAAAGAGCCAGTTTCAGATTCACTCACAGATGGGTGTGTAGATTTTATTTGGGCCTATTGATTGGACACTTTGGTAATGATGGAATCTTCTCAGATTTATAGGTTGGTGGGAGTGGGTGTCTGCCCGATTCTGATGCGTTAGCTAGCATTCCTGTAGTGTGGCTCTGCCTCCATGTTTGGTTCTGTGAGACCTTCCTCGCTGTGTATTGCTGCCGGAACACTTCTTCATATCATGAGCTAAGCATTTTATTTCTGGGGATTATCACTTGGAGACAGCAATGCATCCAACACCCCCAGTTTCATACACTTCTGAGAGTTAGTCTCTAAATGAACGTCAAAAGATGGAGATGGCAAAAAGATTTATGTCAACTCAAATGTAGCACTGTCATGGTAAAGGGATAGCCACCAGGTTTCTTGTGGTCTA
The DNA here is from genome assembly GCF_040802235.1 of Manis javanica. Classification (NCBI taxonomy): domain Eukaryota; kingdom Metazoa; phylum Chordata; class Mammalia; order Pholidota; family Manidae; genus Manis; species Manis javanica. The sequence goes on along the minus strand of NC_133159.1, from coordinate 77,471,843 downwards.
GGCCTCGGGTCTCTAATTAGGGAAATACAACAGCCAGGACGAACAAAACCTCTTCCTGCCTTCTAAGTGGCCAGAAATCCTCTGTTCCTTAAGGAAAGGGCCAGACTGATAACTGGCTGTTTTCTCCTGCTCATTAAAAAATTTTAAGTATAAATTCCTTCTAGATTTTGGCAAGTAATTTTCTGTTGGTCTTTAGCTTTTGGTGGTAAATGGGGTTTTTATTTTTCTGTGGCTTCACAGATACTTTAGAGGAAATTTAGGCAAGTTTCTACTAAGGCAGTTAGTCTGGTGCTTTTTAAAATCAGAAGTAAAAAGTAATAGTTTTAGTTACTTCAAACTGGATATGAGTCAATAATGCACTTGGCTGCTATTAAAAAAAGAGGCTATCTTTATAGAGAGATCAAGGCTGGAGATATTCTCATCGCACTCTGCCTTGTGTGAGTTACAGCCAGGCACTTTGGGTTCACTTATGGCTTTATTATTAATAAATGGCAAAAGATTCTTTGACGAATGAGAGTAAGTCCAAGGGTGCATAAATAATCTCTGCATCATGTTGAGGGAGTGTAGGTAGTTAACTCTGAAAAACAGATGACATGGACAGAAAATGGGGGAGGACCTAACTGTGGTAAAATATGCAAACAGTGATCATGGGAAAAGGAATTCTATTTATTCTGGTTTGTTCCAAAAGAACAGAACAAGGATTACTGGGAGGAAGTTACAAAACAATGGATTTGGCTCAACCTAAAACTGATTGATAATGGAGTGGGCACCTCATAAAGAAGGCAGTGAACTGCCTGTCCCTTTCTAGAAGATCCTGGTCAAGAAGATCCTAGCTGACCACTTAGTGAGGAAGCTGTGGGAGAAATTGGGTACTGGGTGGAAAGTCGGGTGATCTATGCTCCATACTTTAATGACCTTGGTTCTGGAGTTTTGCCCTTGAGGTTTCTACCTTCTCAGTTGGATGAGTGACTTGGCCTCTCCTACAAGGAAAGCACTGAACTGCGAGAACCCAACTCCCTCCAGGCAAACGAGGACCCAGGAGAGGCATGTTCCACTTTCACCTGTGCTTTCTAGGCCCCAACTCACACAGTAGCCAAGGCCACTTCCAGACCAGACCATGACCAAGCTTCTGTCCAGGAGGTGGGACGTGGGAGCAAACAGGTGATGTGGGTGTCACTTCAGGTAGTCCTCACCACAATCCTGGGAGGCTGCTTCCTTGACAAAGAATCCAAGGCCAGAGGGGGCTAGACAATGTGCCAAGAGCAAGAAAACATTCATTCATGGAGCCAGTGGAAGCCCCAGGGATTTGCCATCAGAGGAGCTCAGGGGCACAATGGGGTTGGAATGAGAAACTGGAGATGTATCAGGAAGCTGCATATGCCTCATTTGCATTTTCTACGGATGCATGTAATCATGTTTCACATTATGATGTATGTGCTACTATTTTTATTTTGTGTCTGGGGTGGCTTGTGGGGGCAGATGGAGACGGGGATAGAGCTGCTCCATCCCACTCCAGGCACTCCTTGGCATCGTGTGGGGCAAGTCATGATTTGGACCCTGGTCTGATTCCAAAGCTCAGTCTGACCTCATGGTGAGCAGAAAGACCTCTTTAAATGTACTGGGGATTTGTTTTGTTTTGTTTTTGTACTTCATTTAGACTAATATAACTAAATAAGGCAGGAGAAAGCAGATTGCATGGTTTAGCCTGTTTTCTAGCAGACTCCCCCAGTACAGAAAGCTGGCCTGGATGCTGGCGGGTCTTCGCTGCGGCCCTTGCTGGCTGCGGCCCTGTGCTGGCCGCTTCCTCTGACCTGCAGGTGTTGCTCCTTGTCGCAGTCCAGGGAGGAGGACCCCATCTGCTGCCTCCCAGAGGGGACGCTGCAGTCAGTCTGGGTTGAATCTTGAACTCTTCCTTTCCCTTTCCTTTTAAAAACAAAAAAGCCTCCTCTGCTCATCCTATGGGCTTGCAGTCCCAGATGTGGCAGGAGTTGGTTCCCGTAAAGCAGCCTAACCAAGGGGCTCTTCCACCGCGTTACATAATGGCAGGCTTCACATCACTTTTCCATTGGTTTTGGACTGTGCTGGGGATAGTCCTCTGGGGATGTTCTGAAGTTCAGGCTCCTTCAGAGCCAGGAGAGAAAAGCCCAACAGCAAAACAAGTGGAAAGAGAGCATGCTGGCCGTGGGGCCTTCGGTTTTCTCTGAGATGCCTGTCTGTATATGTATTTTGTTTCTGGAAGATTGTGAACAATCTTAATGCTGGTCAAGTGTTTTTTCCCTCACGATCAACTGTCCTCCCCTGTCTTTGGACATATAACACGGATGGCCATTTCCTTTCTGTCTGCGGCCGTGCCTCCCTTGATGTCTACAACACTGCACTTCTGGAGTTCCTCTTCTATTTCTTTGATCACTCCTCTTTCCTTAGCTGAATATTCGGCGTCTGTGCCCTCTTTGCCTTGACATTCACATCCAACCTGCCATTTCTTAAGAGCCCTTGCTGTAGGTTAATCTTCAATAACAAGCAGTTCCAAAAATTATAATGGCCCAATCACAAAAGAAGTCTATTTCTCATGCATGCATCAGTACACAGTAGCTTTTCCTGTTGGCAGGTGGACTTCCTCTCCCCAGGGACCCAGGCTCCTTCCAGTCAATGGCCATCCCTACCCACTGGACTCCAGGGTCTCACTGCTATGTGTGTGCTGCTGACCAGAGAGGAGAAAGAGAAAGCAAGGTACGTCTGCCTTAAGACTTTGGCCTGCAAGTGACACATGTCACTTATGCTCATTTCCCACAGGAGATAACTGGTCAATGGCTGCTTCTAGATTTCCTATTTTCTAGCAAGGGGAGTTGGGAGGAGCAAGCGCCTTCCCCAGCAATGGCTCTATTTTATGGCAGGGGACATGGATTTTGGCATACAACCGGTCACCTTCACCACAGGACTTTAGTCTTCTTACATGACTGCCTTTGGTGAACTGCTCACCCATTCTTGGAGTTTCTTTCTTTACCTCAGCATTAATGACTCCTAAATCTCCATTTCCAGTATCAACCGTGCATGGATGGCTACCTAGTCATATATCCCCATCGTCCTCCAAGCAGCCTCCTCACTCCCTTAAACTTAACCTCTCTCCCATCCAGAGCTGGCTCTCGTGCTGGCCCGCCCCAGTCCTATCAATGGATCATCATTCTTCTGGCATCATCTACAATTCCCAGGCCCCAGAACTAATGCATCTCTGAGGCCTGATATGTCCCTTTTCCTGAGTCCAGTCTCCCTCTTTTCTGATCTATTTAGATGCTTTTGACAGGCTACTCTTTCTGAAACATTTTTATTCTGTCACTGCCAAGAAATTCTCCTGAAGAGCCTATGCTGCCTTGTTACCACTTTAGAAATGTGAAACAGTTTTAAATAGTAACAGCCTGTAAATAAGACAGCTTGTTAGGCAAAACAGTTACTTTTTAATCTGAAGGGCAAGTCCAGTTCAGTGTGATGAGGTGTAATAACCAACAGATAAGGAAGCCAGAAACCATAACTTCATCTTTCCCTCCACCTATAACCAATCTCTGAGCCTCAGTTTTTGTTTTGTAAAATTAAGAAGGCAGCATCTCTCCTGTCTGAAATCTATGGGCTACCACAGATTACATCTTTTGGTTCCTTCCAGCACTGGGAATGATAATTTTAAAAATGCAAACTCCCTTGCCTAATATTTTAAGAGACCCTCAATAATTAAACACCGCTCTTTCTCTCCAACTTAGTCACCCACACCCTCCTAAATACTTCTATTCCATCAGTTGTTTTCTCTCCATGTCCCAGATATGCTGAGTGTAGTCTGACCTAGTATCTCTGCCATGCTCCTCTCTGTCCAGAATCCCCTCCCCATCTGCTCTGCCCATCTAACCCCACCCACTCCCCAGGCACTGTCAGGAGCCAGCCTGGGCCACTTGGGAGGATTTGAGGCATTTAGAAGGACTTGGCCACCCACATGGCCTTGCCACTTCAGGGCTTGGAAACCTCAGTAACATGTGTAAATTTTGCTTTGTAAAATGCCATCACTACATCACTTAGTCTTATGATTGCTTCACGAGTTAGTTTTGTTTCCCCAGTTAACTGGCTGGCTGATTGGATTAATTGATGATTGACTGATTGGTTTCATCAGTCAATAAGCTTCACATAAGGTTGAACCGTGTGAAGCTGTTGGTATTTAACTGCTTTTGATCTACAAAAAAACAGCAATTTCCTATGTAAACCAAATAAAGTACTCTAAAAATATTTGTTATTCTTTCCACTCAACTCACTCAAATCTTCCAAGGCAGAGGAAGCCAACATTTGAGAGTAACAGTTGAAATCACTGTGGAAGTAATTGCCACATCTTTTTTTCAGCAGTCCTTGTCTGGGCTGTGATTTGGGGGAAAGAGCTGTCCCCAGAGGAGAGCCATGTCTGACCCACGGCTGCCCTCCTTGGGAAGCCGGTCCTGGAGCCAGCAGGCAGAGCAGCAGGAGGCTCCAAACCGCCGCTGAGGACTGAAGACTTTGCCTTGTGTCTCTGTCTGAGGTGGGTACGTGATTTCACCTGCACCAGACCAATGGTTTGTGGTATTTGGAAGGACAGATTTTAGACCCAGGTCTTGGTGACTGTGCCTCCCTACCTTAGCCTTCCACAGGGAGCTAGAGTCACCGAGTCAAGACCTTAGAAATCCAGGTGCTTTCTTTGTTTACTTTTTGTCCCTAGAATTCAGTCCTTATCAGAAAGAAATGTCGACTGTGCAGAGCAGGAGGAATTTGATGGGGAGAGACAGCCTCAGTTTTGGAATCAAGCAGACCTGATTTAAAATCTTATTTCTGCTGCTTAACTAGGTATATGAACTTAGATAAGTTAGTTAATTTCTAGAATCCTCAGTTCTATCATTTGCAAAGGGGAATAAAAATGGTTAACCAGCAGAGACAACCTTTTTTGTTAAGAACCTTTCAGATATTTTATCTAAAACACTTGCCCCTCTTACTGCACTAGGCCAAGACTAGTGACTCATTCAAGGCCTGGGCCCCCACCTCCCTTCTTGCCTGTGTGCACCTCGGGCTTCTCACCTTGAATTCTTCCTGAGCTCTTGGGTGAAAACAGTGAAGGAGGATTTCAGTAGAACATGGTTTTTAAAAATATGGTTTCCTTAGTACATGGATCAAATCAAGTTCTGAAACCACAATTACATTGGGAAAAGCTGGCCACCAGCCCCAGAGTCAGCAGGGAAGGCCTGTGTTGTGGGTACACATAACAGTTTTCCAGTGAAAACGTTCAAGTCTTTATTAGCTCACAAATGAAGCATGGAAGTTGTGTCCATTCTTCCCATAGTGGAGACAGGGAAACTGAGAGCAGAGGCGCAGCCTGCCCAAGCTCCTGCAAGTGAGCTCAGGGGTCTCCTGAATCCTGGTGTGGGTGCCGAGTGCCAGCCACCCTCTTCCTCCTGTGGGGCCTCAGGCCTCCCTGGACATCCTGGCCTCCCCGCTAACTCCCTCAAGCTGTCCCTTGCCCAGGCAGAGGGCCATTGCTCAGTTCTGCTTTTGCAGAGGCTCTGATGTGTCTGCTCAAGCACTTCTTCATTCAGCCTCTTTTTTTTTTTTTTTGCTCTTTGGCAGAGCCAGAAAGTGGGGCGAGTCCAAGGCAGCTCTGGAGTCTCTCGAGCCCTTGGGATTTCCTTGTGGGCCCAGGAACTGAGGGGTCCCGGAAAGTCTGAAGGTTGTCTACCATTTGCCTGCACCTGGGGCCTAGTCCAGACGACATGGATCTCTTCCAGGTCCCCCAGATGCTTAGGGTGGGTCCAAGTTACACTGAAAATGATCCAGCGAGTTCCAGTGTGATCCACACCCCTAGTTCCCGGAGTTGAGTGACTCAGGGTTTTAGAAGATACCTCAGTGCTAACTCACCCCCCTGAGGAAAGGGTGTTTCATATTAAGGGCTGTGTCACCTATGGGCTGGAAACAAGTTCTAGGCCTTTCCAGTTCAACTTTCAGGCTCACCCGCAGATTTGCAAGGGGTTCTGGCATTCTGCTACTCCATTTCCAGCCAGACTATAGTGACATTACTGCAGTCCATGAAGATTCCCTAGGAGGTCCAAATATCCATGACCACCCTCTTTCTTTAGCCAATTTCTAATGTATTAACCAAAGGAGCGAGAAGAAGGGTAGATGGTGTATGTGGGATTTGGGGTCCACGGGAGTGTATGCATAGCCTGGAGGCCAACCTGCAGGAGCCTGAGGATGTAGCCCACAGTTACACACTGTAGGTGTGGGCCCATGGCTGACCCTCAGTCCAAGGGTCTTTCCTGGTCTCAGTAGCTTGCACTCTGATACACTTGAGCTCTGGACTTCCAGTTGAGCAGCTGAGTTCTGTTCCAGCCCACAGGTGACACAGCCCTTGAATGTGAAACAGCCTCTCCTGGGGGGGTGACTTAACACTGAGGTATCTTCTGAAGCTCTGAATCAAAAGTGTAGTCATTGCCTTAGCCACCGGCATCTGGGAAGATGTGCCTCTAGATCCGGTGGAGAATAGGCTATGTGTACTGGGAACAGGAGTGTTACTCAGACCTGGGGAGTACCCTCTGTTCAGAGCACACACCAGCACAAACAGACATTCCCTGCTGGAACTTCTCAAGTGGAAGAACAAATGCTCAGTGCCAGCAGGACCCTGGCAGTTTGATGATTTCCAAAGTCATCATTTTTTACATATACATTTATGTACAATTTATAGATTCTGTAGGTTTGAGGTAGATATTGCAGGGCACAAGTTTTTGAAACAAGCAGCTTTCATATATATGTGCCTACCTTTGACTCACAATATGTGTTTAGTGCTGTATTTTTATTATATTAATAATTCATAAGTTAACATAAATGTCCAGGGGAATGAGTAGGTTAATTGTCATATATCCATACAGTGGGATAATCTGTAGCCATTAAAAAGCAGACTAATGACAGAGAAATACTTACAGTATTTTGCTAAACAAGCACAAACTTTTATATGAACTGTATTTTGAACCCCTGATAAAACTACAAAAAGCACTGCTTTATGTACATATATTTATATGTGTGTGTGTACATATATATATATTGAAAAATACTTAACTGATATACATGAATATTTATGCAGTTATCTTTCATTTTAATGTTTTTCTACAGTGTTTATGTATTAACTCTGTAATTTAAAAAATTTTATTCCTTTTTGAAAAAGGATACTTAGAAATTGTTTATTTTGGGAACCCATGGGCTAAGACCCTGGACCACCCACCAACATACACAAACTGCTCTGGACTCAAGTGCTGATGACGTGCGTTGGGTTCATGAACACAGGCCAAGGCCAAGGATTCCCGGGATCAGGGCTGCAACCTTCCCCTTTGGGTCCCTGAGCTGATTAGTCTTCAAGTGAGCTGGTAGAGTAAAACAATACACTTTGCTCATAAGGGCAGTGCAGTGTAACTTGCATTTTTTTTTTTTTTTTTTTTTTTTTTTTTTGAGAGGGCATCTCTCATATTTATTGATCAAATGGTTGTTAACAACAATAAAATTCAGTATAGGGGGGTCAATGCTCAATGTACAATCATTAATCCATCTCAAGCCTAATTCTCGTCAGTCTCCAATCTTCTGAAGCATAACGAACAAGTTCTTACATGGTGAACGAATTCTTACAGAGTGAATAAATTCTTACATGGTGAACAGTACAAGGGCAGTCATCACAGAAACTTTCGGTTTTGATCATGCAATATGACCTATAAACCATCAGGTCAAATATGAATATTCATTTGATTTTTGTACTTGATTTATATGTTGATCCCACATTTCTCCTATTATTATTATTATTTTTATTTTTAATAAAATGCTGAAGTGGTAGGTAGATGCAAGATAAAGGGAGAAAACATAGTTTAGTGCTGTAAGAAGGCAAATGTAGATGATCAGATGATCAGGTGTGTGCCTATGGACTAAGTATTAATCCAGGCTAGACAAGGGCAGCAAGACATCCACGGATGCAGAAGATTTCTCTCAAAGCAGGGGGGGTGAGGTTCTGAGCCTCACCTCTGTTGATCCCCAAATTCTCACCTGATGGCCCCCCTGCGACTGTGCCTGTCTTAGGTTGTTCCTCCCTTGAGGAATCTTACCCGTCTCTGGCTAACCAGTCATCTTCCGGGGCCATACAGGGAAATGTAAAGTTGGTAAGTGAGAGAGAAGCCATATTGTTTGCAAAGGTTAGCTTTTTACTTCTTTGCAGATTTATGCCCTGTGGCTTCTATGCCCAGCACTTGTCTCGAGGTATCTTTACCACCTGGAGGAATTATGATACTCGGTAAATTCGATATGAGGCACGAATTCTATTTAAAGTTTGTAATTAGGAAGGAAGAAGAAAAGCTATAGATGTAGCATATGAAGGAAACTTGGGAGGATTGATTATTTCTTTGACATATCTTCTTGTATAGTACCTTAAGTATGTATAGGTTTTAAACTACTAACTAATTTGCACACACATATTGACATAATAGGAATACGGTGACATAAACAAAGCAAATCTATAATCACCATCCATCTCCAGTGAAGCCAAGAAAACCATTTAGGCACCCTAGGCATTTGTGAAAATTTATCTATGATATGATGGATATTTTCCAACTGTACTTGAACCATCAGACAAATTAAAGCAGCCCATTTCTGGGATCTGTTCACATCCCATATGTTCTTTTAACCATAGATAGTCTATAGTCATGAGATTTTGGGGTGCTACAACTTGCACCCCTCCCAACTCCTGGTTGAGTTCCAACAGTACAGATCCAGTCAAATTCGTTGTCTCACTGTATGCACATGCCAGCCTAGACATCTCCCTCCTCCTTCTCATGGCAAGTCCAGGAGATGGTGGGCTGGATGCAGCCACAACCGCAGCATCGTCCGGATCCCTGTGGAGGCTTTTTGATGATCATCCCCCGGCACGAGTCCTCCAGAGAGTGCTGATGCCGGAAGCTCCTCCTCATATCGTATCTTAGTTCATTTTCTGGGTATCCAAGCTAGGCCTTGATCTTCTGCATAGAAACAAACAGACCCTTTGCCCACACTTTGACATGCCCTCTATACCACTGTGCAGAACTCATTGGAGGTCAGCACACAGTAACTGCTTTTTTTTTTTTTTTTTAATTAAGAGAAAGGAATATTATCAGAAAAGAGTACCTCCATAGCTGATCATCTGACACCCTTTAAGTGATCAACATTAAGGATATTTAAAGCATGCGTTGATCTTTGATTTACCAATAGTTTTATCCTGTTAAGGAGTAATCCCCCTTTTCTTTCTTTCTTTCTTTTTTTTTTTTTTAAATTTTTAATCTACACTTACCTGAAGAATACTATGTTTACTATGCTCTCCCCTATATCAGGTCCCCCCTAACAACCACATTACGGTTACTGTCCATCAGCTTAGCAAAATGTTGTAGAGTCACTACTTGTCCTCTCTGTGTTGTGCAGCCCACCCTCCCCTTTCTCCCTTCCCCCCATGCATGCTAATCTTAATACCCCCCTTCTTCTTCCCCCCCCTTATCCCTCCCTGCCCACCCATCCTCCCCAGTTCCTTTCCCTTTGGTACCTGTTAGTCCATTTTTGGGTTCTGTAATTCTGCTGCTGTTTTGTTCCTTCAGTTTTTCCTTTGTTCCTATACTCCTCAGATGAGTGAAATCATTTGGTATTTCTCTTTCTCCGCTTGGCTTATTTCACTGAGCATAATACTCTCCAGCTCCATCCATGTTGCTGCAAATGGTTGGATTTTTCCACTTCTTATGGCTGAGTAGTATTCCATTGTGTATATGTACCACATCTTCTTTATCCATTCATCTACAGATGGACATTTAGGTTGCTTCCAATTCTTGGCTATTGTAAATAGTGCTGCGATAAACATAGGAGTGCATCTGTCTTTCTCAAACTTGATTGCTGCGTTCTTAGGGTAAATTCCTAGGAGTGGAATTCCTGGGTCAAATGGTAGGTCTGTTTTGAGCATTTTGATGCACCTCCATACTGCTTTCCACAATGGTTGAACTAATTTACATTCCCACCAGCAGTGTAGGAGGGTTCCCCTTTCTCCACAGCCTCGCCAACATTTGTTGTTGTTTGTCTTTTGGATGGCAGCTATCCTTACTGGTGTGAGGTGATACCTCATTGTAGTTTTAATTTGCATTTCTCTGATAATTAGCGATGTGGAGCATCTTTTCATGTGTCTCTTGGCCATCTGTATTTCTTTTTTGGAGAACTGTCTGTTCAGTTCCTCTGCCCATTTTTTAATTGGGTTATTTGTTTTTTGTTTGTTGAGGCGTGTGAGCTCTTTATATATTCTGGACGTCAAGCCTTTATCAGATCTGTCATTTTCAAATATATTCTCCCATACTGTAGGGTTCCTTTTTGTTCTATTGATGGTGTCTTTCGCTGTACAGAAGCTTTTCAGCTTAATGTAGTCCCACTTGCTCATTTTTGCTGTTGTTTTCCTTGCCCGGGGAGATATGTTCAAGAAGAGATCACTCATGTTTATGTCTAAGAGGTTTTTGCCTATGTTTTTTTCCAAGAGTTTAATGGTTTCGTGACTTACATTCAGGTCTTTGATCCATTTTGAGTTTACCTTTGTATATGGGGTTAGACAATGGTCCAGTTTCATTCTCCTACATGTAGCTGTCCAGTTTTGCCAGCACCATCTGTTGAAGAGACTGTCATTTTGCCATTGTATGTCCATGGCTCCTTTATCAAATATTAATTGACCATATATGTTTGGGTTAATTTCTGGGGTCTCTAATCTGTTCCACTGGTCTGTGGCTCTGTTCTTGTGCCAGTACCAAATTGTCTTGATTACTATGGCTTTGTAGTAGAGCTTGAAGTTGGGGAGTGAGATCCCCCCTACTTTATTCTTCTTTTTCAGGATTGCTTTGGCTATTCGGGGTCTTTGGTGTTTCCATATGAATTTTTGAATTATTTGTTCCAATTCATTGAAGAATGTTGCTGGTAATTTGAGAGGGATTGCATCAAATTTGTATATTGCTTTCGGCAGGATGGCCATTTTGACGATATTAATTCTTCCTAGCCATGAGCATGGGATGAGTTTCCATTTATTAGTGTCCCCTTTAATTTCTCTTAAGAGTGACTTGTAGTTTTCAGAGTATAAGTCTTTCACTTCCTTGGTTAGGTTTATTCCTAGGTATTTTATTCTTTTTGATGCACTGGTGAATGGAATTGTTTTCCTGATTTCTCTTTCTATTGATTCGTTGTTAGTGTATAGGAAAGCTACAGATTTCTGTGTGTTGATTTTGTATCCTGCAACTTTGCTGTATTCCGATATCAGTTCTAGTAGTTTTGGAGTGGAGTCTTTAGGGTTTTTTATGTACAGTATCATATCATCTGCAAATAGTGACAGTTTAACTTCTTCTTTACCAATCTGGATTCCTTGTATTTCTTTGTTTTGTCTGATTGCCGTGGCTAGGACCTCCAGTACTATGTTAAATAACAGTGGGGAGAGTGGGCATCCCTGTCTGGTTCCCGATCTCAGTGGAAATGCTTTCAGCTTCTCGCTGTTCAGTATAATGCTGGCTGTGGGTTTATCATATATGGCCTTTATTATGTTGAGGTACTTGCCCTCTATTCCCATTTTGCTGAGAGTTTTTATCATGAATGGATGTTGAATTTTGTCAAATGCTTTTTCAGCATCTATGGAGATGATCATGTGGTTTTTGTCTTTCTTTTTGTTGATGTGGTGGATGATGTTGATGGATTTTCGAATGTTGTACCATCCTTGCATCCCTGGGATGAACCCCACTTGGTCATGGTGTATGATCCTTTTGATATACTGTTGAATTCTGTTTGCTAATATTTTATTGAGTATTTTTGCATCTACGTTCATCAGGGATATTGGTCTGTAATTTTCTTTTTTGGTGGGGTCTTTGCCTGGTTTTGGTATTAGGGTGATGTTGGCTTCATAGAATGAGTTTGGGAGTATTCCCTCTTCTTCTATTTTGTGGAACACTTTAAGGAGAATGGGTATTATGTCTTCTCTGTGTGTCTGATAAAATTCCGAGGTAAATCCGTCCGGCCCCGGGGTTTTGTTCTTGGGTAGTTTTTTGATTACTGTTTCAATTTCTTTGCTTGTAATTGGTTTGTTTAACTTTTGTGTTTCTTCCTTGGTCAGTCTTGGGAGGTTGTATTTTTCTAGGAAGTTGTCCATTTCTTCTAGGTTTTCCAGCTTGTTGGCATATAGGTTTTCATAGTAGTCTTTAATAATTCTTTGTATTTCTGTGGAGTCTGTCGTGATTTTTCCATTCTCATTTCTGATTATGTTGATTTGTGTTGACTCTCTTTTTCTCTTAATAAGTTGGGCTAGAGGCTTATCTATTTTGTTTATTTTCTCAAAGAACCAGCTCTTGGTTTCGTTGATTTTTGCTATTGTTTTATTCTTCTCAATTTTGTTTATTTCTTCTCTGATCTTTATTATGTCCCTCCTTCTGCTGACTTTAGGCCTCATTTGTTCTTCTTTTTCCAGTTTTAATAATTGTGATGTTAGACTATTCATTTGGGATTGTTCTTCCTTCTTCAAGTGTGCCTGGATTGCTATATACTTTCCTCTTAAGACTGCTTTCGCTGCATCCCACAGAAGTTGGGGCTTAGTGTTGTTGTTGTCATTTGTTTCTATATATTCCTTGATCTCTATTTTGATTTGTTCATTGATCCATTGATTATTTAGTAGCATGTTGTTAAGCCTCCATGTGTTTGTGAGCCTTTTTGTTTTCTTTGTAGAATTTATTTCTACTTTCATACCTTTGTGGTCTGAAAAATTGGTTGGTAGAATTTCAATATTGTGGAATTTACTGAGGCTCTTTTTGTGAGCTAGTATGTGGTCTATTCTAGAGAATGTTCCATGTGCACTTGAGAAGAATGTATATCCTGTTGCTTTTGGATGTAAAGTTCTATAGATGTCTATTAGGTCCATCTGTTCTAGTGTGTTGTTCAGTGCCTGTGTGTCTTTACTTATTTTCTGCCCGGTGGATCTATCCTTTGGGGTGAGTGGTGTGTTGAAGTCTCCTACAATGAATGCATTGCAGTCTATTTCCCTCTTTAGTTCTGTTAGTATTTGCTTCACATATGCTGGTGCTCCTGTATTGGGTGCATATATATTTAGAATGGTTATATCCTCTTGTTGGACTAAGCCCTTTATCATTATGTAGTGGCCTTCTTTATCTCTTGTTACTTTCTTTGTTTTGAAGTCTATTTTGTCTGATATTAGTACTGCAACCCCTGCTTTCTTCTCACTGTTGTTTGCCTGAAATATGTTTTTCCATCCCTTGACTTTTAGTCTATGCTTATCTTTGGGTTTAAGGTGAGTTTCTTGTAAGCAGCATATAGATGGGTCTTGCTTTTTTATCCATTCTATTACTCTATGTCTTTTGATTGGTGCATTAAGTCCATTTACATTTAGGGTGACTATTGAAAGATATGTACTTATTGCCATTGCAGGCTTTAGATTCGTGGTTACCAAAGGTTCAAGGTTAGCTTCTTTAGTATCTTACTGCCTAACTTAGCTCGCTTATTGAGCTGTTATATACACTGTCTGGAGAGTCTTTTCTTCTCTCCCTTCTTATTCCTCCTCCTCCCTTCTTCATATGTTGTGTGTTTTGTTCTGTGCTCTTTTTAGGGGTGCTCCCATCTAGAGCAGTCCCTGTAGGATGCCCTGTAGAGGTGGTTTGTGGGAAGCAAATTCCCTCAGCTTTTGCTTGTCTGGGAATTGTTTGATCCCACCATCATATTTAAATGATAGTCGTGCTGGATACAGTATCCTTGGTTCAAGGCCCTTCTGTTTCATTGCATTAAGTATATCATGCCATTCTCTTCTGGCCTGTAGGGTTTCTGTTGAGAAGTCTGATGTTAGCCTGATTGGTTTTCCTTTATAGGTGACCTTTTTCTCTCTAGCTGCCTTTAAAACTCTTTCCTTGTCCTTGATCCTTGCCATTTTAATTATTATGTGTCTTGGTGTTGTCCTCCTTGGATCCTTTCTGTTGGGGGTTCTGTATAATTCCATGGTCTGTTCGATTATTTCCTCCCCCAGTTTGGGGAAGTTTTCAGCAATTATTTCTTCAAAGACCCTTTCTATCCCTTTTCCTCTTTCTTCCTCTTCTGGTATCCCTATAATACGAATGTTTTTCCTTTTGTATTGGTCACATATTTCTCTTAGTGTTGTTTCATTCCTGGAGATCCTTTTATCTCTCTCTATGTCAGCTTCTATACGTTCCTGTTCTCTGGCTTCTATTCCTTCAATGGCCTCTTGCATCTTATCCATTCTGCTTATAAATCCTTCCAGGGATTGTTTCACTTCTGTGATCTCTTTCCTGACATCTGTGATCTCCTTCCGGACTTCATCCCACTGCTCTTGCATTTTTCTCTGCATCTCATCCCACTGCTCTTGCATTTTTCTCTGCATCTCATCCCATTGCTCTTGCATTTTTTTCTGCATCTCTGTCAGCATGTTCATGATTTTTATTTTGAATTCTTTTTCAGGAGGACTAGTTAGGTCTGTCTCCTTCTCAGGTGTTGTCTCTGTGATCTTTGTCTGCCTGTAGTTTTGCCTTTTCATGGTGATAGAGATAGTCTGCAGAGCTGGTACAAGTGACCGCTGGAAGAGCTTCCCTTCTTGTTGGTTTGTAGCCTTTTCCTGGGAGAATAGCGACCTCTAGTGGCTTGTGCTGGGCAGCTGTGCGCAGACAGGGCTTCTGCTTCCTGCCCAGTTGCTTTGGGGTTTATCTCCACTGTTGCTGTGGGCTTGGCCTGGCTGGGGCTGTTCCTCCAAAATGGTGGAGCCCCGTTAGAGGGGGAGCAGCCAGGAGACTATTTATCTCCGTAAGGGGCCTCTGTGCTCCCTGCTGCCCAGGGGGTTAGAGTGCCCAGAGATCCCCAGATTCCCTGCTTCTGGTCTAAGTGACCTGTCCTGCCCCTTTAAGATTTCCAAAAAGCACTCTCCAAACCAAAACAACAACAGCAACAATGAGAGA
The DNA here is from genome assembly GCF_040802235.1 of Manis javanica. Lineage (NCBI taxonomy): Eukaryota > Metazoa > Chordata > Mammalia > Pholidota > Manidae > Manis > Manis javanica. The sequence goes on along the minus strand of NC_133159.1, from coordinate 77,456,826 downwards.
GGGAACAGAAAGGAAAAAAAAAAGAAAAAACACGCGATTTTGTTTTTTTTTCCTCAGGTGCCGGTCCCAGGCACCCGCGCACTGGTCCTGCTGCCCTGTCTCCCTAGCACCAGGGTCCCTGTCCTTTCAAGGCTTCCAAAAAGCACCCACCCACCGGTCCCGCAGGGAAGGAACGCTCAATATTCTTTGTCCTCAGGCACTGGTCCCACGCACCCGCTCACCAGTCCTGCCGCCCTGCCTCCCTAGCACCGGGGTCCCTGTCCCTTCAAGGCTTCCAAAAAGCACTTGGCAAAAAGAGAGAAAAAAAAGGGAAAAACGCGCAATTTCTTCCGTCCTCAGGTACTGGTCTCAGGCACCCACCCACCGGTCCCACAGGGAAAAATGCGGGATATTCTTTGTCCTCAGGTGCCGGTCCCAGGCACCCGCTCACCAGTCCCGCCGCCCTGCCTCCCTAGCACCGGGGTCCCTGTCCCTTTTAGGCTTCCAAAAAGCACTCGCAGAAAAGAGAAAAAAAAAGGGGAAAAACGCGCGATTTCCTCTGTCCTCAAGTGCCGGTCTCAGGCACCCGCCCACCGGTCCCGCAGGGAAAAACGGGGGATATTCTTTGTCCTCAGGCGCCGGTCCCAGCCACCCGCTCACCAGACCCGCCACCGTGCCTCCCTAGCACTGGGGTCCCCGTCCCTTCAAGGCTTCCAAAAAGCGCTTGCCAAAAAGAGAAAAAAAAAAAGGGGAAAAACGCGCGACCTCCTCCGTCCTCAGGCACCGGTCTCAGGCACCCGCCCCCAGGTCTCGCAGGGAGAAACGCGGGATATTCTTTGTCCTCCGGCGCTGTTCCCAGGCACCTCCTCACCGGTCCCGCCACCCTGCCTCCCCAGCAACGGGGGCCCGTCCCTCTAAGGCTTCCAAAAAGCGCTCGCCAAAAAAAAAAAAAAAACTGCTCCGGTTTCTCTCCACCCGCCGGGAGCCGGGGGGAGGGGCGCTCGGGTCCCGCCGGGCTGGGGCTTGTATCTTACCCCCTTCACAAGGCGCTGGGTTCTTGCAGGTGTGGATGTGGTCTGGATGTTGTCCTGTGTCCTGTGGTCTCTATTTTAGGAAGATTTTTCTTTGTTATATTTTCATAGCTCTATGTGTTTTTGGGAGGAGATTTCCACTGCTCTACTCACGCCGCCATCTTGGCTCCCGCCGTAACTTGCATTTTTAACCCCCGCTGCAGGGCCCCTGGGCCTGCAAAGGTCTGCTCTGCTGCCTTGCTGCCCCTCTCGCCTGGGGCCCGTCCCCACCCAGGGATGAGCAGCACCTGCTGAAGGGCTCCAACACCAGCTGGCAGCCAGGGTCTGCTTGTGCCCATGCGAACACCCTTGGAGCAAAACACCCTGTTTACTCTCACCCTAATGTCCCAACCAACTGAACCCCAAGCACGAGCTGGAAGGGTAAAAGCAGTCAGAAGATGGTGCCCCTCAGCCTGAAAGGGAAAGTTTGGATGACATGGTGTCTGGTTTCCTTGGTGCTGGCGGCATGTGGAGCTCCTGCTGGCTGTACTCATGGGGTCCCAGGCATCCCTCAGTCAGCTGAAGGCCCTTCCAGTCTGCTGCCCAGATGCTGGCCATAGTAAAGAGACAGAGCATGATGCCTGAGCCCTTCCATGTATCTGCCTCTGAGAGACTTGACCCTTTGGGTGATTTATGGGGTCTGGCTTTTGAGAGTCTAGAGGGTTCATGGGCAATGCAGGTGCTAAGGAAAAGTAACAAATGCAACAAAAGATACCACTTATTCATTCATTCATTTGTTCACCTAATGCATATTGAGTGTGTTCTATGTGCTTTTGAGTTACTGCAGGGAACATGACAGATGAAGACCCTGCTTTCATGGAGCTGCCATCCTAGAATGGTGAGAGAGACATGATAAGTACGTAAATAATAAATTATGATTGTAAGTGTTATAATGAAATGAAAGTGTCATGATGAGGTAGAGAGTACCTAAGGGCAGGCAGGGGTGCTTGGCTCCTGCATCACGCCCATAATATCCATCAGGGGCCTGGGAAGGGAGGGTGGAAGATGATTCTCAGTAAAGTAAGGGGGCCCCTACATCCAGGGCTTAAAATTCAAATTAGGCTGTGCTGTTTCTGTGTGTGTGTGTGTGTGTGTGTGTGTGTGTGTGTGTGCGCGCGCACATGTATGAGCATGTACGGGGCTCCCCCTTTTAGCCTAAGTTGTTTTTCCTGAGGTTTGTCTAAGGTAAGGAGAACCCATGGTTGATTTTCATATGAGTCCATCAGAGAACGGAAGGATGGCAAGAACGCTGTGGTCCCTATGCATGGAGAAGACAACAGGGTCGCAGTTTGCTGTCTCCTGTCCCCTGTCTCTGAGCCCAGCCTGACGGAGTCACGTGTGGGCTTTCCGAGAGAGGCTGCAGACCAAAGCTGGAGAAGCTTCTGTCCCTGGGAATCTGAGACACTGGGCCCTAAGCAGTTCTGATTGTGCATGGTTATGTGGTATGTGTCCAGTATAACAGATGCTCCATCATGCTAACTATTATGCCACTCTTTCAATGACAAAATATGAGAAGACTTAGGGAGGGAGACAAACGTGGCTCAGTGCTTCAGAGTTCCTGGGCTTCTGAAGGTCTGCAGCTCTGGGCAGATCCAGGGCCTGCGGCCTCAGTGCAGACATCAGCATTCTCACAGGAAAGCCTCCTGATAAGCCAGGAGGGCAGCCAGGGTCAGGATGGTGACCTCACCAGAAGGTGGCAAGAGGGAGACAGGAAGACAAAGAAGGAAAGAGAAAGAGGGGCCAACCCAGAGTTCCTTTTCCTTCCAGTCCTCCTACTCATCAGCAAGCTGGAGGTGGAGGGTATTAGTAAAACGTGTGCATAGCAAGATGTGAAACAAAACAACTGCATTAGTTTTGTGCAGTGTCTCCATTGTTCCAGTAAGAGGGAAATACATGGCATATGCAAGCTATGAAATAAAAACTGGAAAATTTCAGGGATTCTACATATGAGTTAAGTGCTATTATATTTGCATTTAAAACAGGGATTGCACAATCTCAAGATGAATGGTAAAATTCATTCTAATAACCTAAAATGTTAATTTTATTTACAACATTATATAGCAAATAAAACAACACCATGGTAAATAGAGACTGCAGATGAACTGAAAAAATTTTATATTTTGGCACTTTTAAAGGCAGTTTTGTCCTGCTTTTTTAAATAAGGGACTACATATTTTCTTTTTGCACTGGGCCCCACAATTTATATAGCTGTCCCAGGCAACAAGTTTATGTACATGTTGCAGGTTTTTAGAATTTTTCTACGTCACTGTCCTTGGACCCCAGGGGCTCTTGGGACCCCTCCACACTTTCCCCATCATGAGAAAAAGATGCCTGACCATGGACTGAGCAAAGACACAGTGAGACCGTGTTGTCAGAGGAAGCCTGACAGAGGTATCCAGCCTCCCCTTCTGTTTCTGTGATTTGTCTTTCCTGTCCTCAAAAATGATAAGGTGAGGAGGTCTCAAATGAAGATGTAGGTCACCCTGAGCCAGATTTTCACTAAGGCTGCAGAACTGCCTAAGCCTGAAAAAAGTGTGGCTCCTCCCAGCTCACCAGGAGACAGTGTGGGGTCTGTGGCCAAAGACCCAATCAGGAATATAATTCTTTTCTCCTGTGTGTATTTATATGCGCATGTGTGTGAATCTTTCCTTTAGGGCTTATCTTCGTAGCAGGAATTAGTCAAAGATTTGGGGTTCTTGGTTGGAACTCCCAAACTGCCGTCTCACTGTGAACAACCATGGAGTCAGCTCTCAGGATGCATCCCCATGCATTTCCCTCCTGGAAGTCTGTCAGCACGCCAGGGCTGCAGACAAAGAGCGGTCAGGACTGACGAGCTGGTGAGAGGCTCTGGAGAGGCAGCTCAGGGAGGTCGGCCTGACAGGGAGGGCACCTCCCCCAGGGGAAGGCAGCTGATGTGGGGACATGAGGAGCTCTTCCAACAAGTGAGGCCAGGGGCATCTATCACCACCAGGCCAGCCCGTGACACCACCTGGACTCCTCCTGTCAGCAGGGCTGGCCCCTCCTCACCTAGGCTGGAGACAGGAGCCTTAGGGTGTCCTGAGCTGGTGGGAGGCGTGCCAGGACAGGGCCCTTCCCAGGCAGCCAACTCTCCTCACTGCCTCGTGAACACACCCGGGGTTCAATTTGCCTGGGTACAAAGAATCAACCAGAATAAAACAAAGAACCAACCTTACAAATGATTGAGCTCCTCCCCTGAAAGAAAGGGGCACAATTGTGGGATTTTTCTTTCCCTGGCACCATTTTTTTTCAATGGGAATCAAAGAATATTATTGGGAAAACCCATTCATTCATTCAGTGTTTATCATCTACCTATTTTGTAAAGGAAGAAGATGCTCCAAGAAGTGAGACACACTAAGAAGAAAATCCGGGGCATGACTGAGTGACAGCAGTTTAGCCAGTGTTTAAAGAAAATAAAAAGTAGGAATGGCTGGAAAGGGTAGGGAGTCTGGAGTGTGGGCTTTAATTCCTTGGGCAAATGAGAGCCACCAAAAGTTTTTTTGTTGCTGTTTTGAGATATAATTTACATGCAGTAAAATTAATCCATTTTAGTGTTCTGAGTTTTGCAAATGCACATAATCGTGTAAACACCACAAAGATCAAGCTACAGAACATTCCCATCATATCACAAAGTCCCTCAGTCAATCTTCTCTCCACACTAGCCTCTTATAACCTCTGATCTGTTGTCTGTCTCTGTAGTTTTGCCTTTTCCAGAATATCCTGTACATGGAATTATGCAGCAAGTAGCTTCTTGAATCTGTCTTCTTTCACTTAGAATGATGCATCAGAGACCCACCCATGGTTTTGTGTGCCCAGCATCCGTCCCCTTTTTGCTCAGCAGTATTCCATTGTGTGGGGGCCTCACACCTTGTTTGTCCCTTTATCAGCTGAAGAACATCTGGGTTATGTCCAGTTTGGGTGATTATGAATAAACCCACTAACCACATTCATGTACAGGGTTTTGCATGAACATAACTCTTTCATTCACTTGAGCAAATTCTGAGCATTTAAGAGTTAGGAGTCCCAGGTCAAATGAGTGTTTATAAGTGTATGTTTAACTTAAAAAAAAACCCTGTGAAACTGTTTTGCAAAGCAGTTCTCCTGAGCAGTGTATGTGACCTTACTGTCATTCTGCATCCTCGCTGCTCCTTGGTATTTTATTTTTTATTTTAGCCATTCTGATAGGTGTGTGGTAGAATCTCATTCTGGTTTTAACCTGCTTTTCCTTAATGGTTAATGCCATTGAACACCGTGGCATAGGTTTATTTGCCATTCTTACAAGTCTTTGGGTAAAAGATCTATTCAAATCTACTGAAGTGACATGATCATAGTCATGCATTAGGAAGAGTTCATCCTGGCCACAGGGTACAGCCTTGCTACTCAAAGTGTTGAGTGAAGACCAGCAATACCTGAATCTCCCAGAGCTTGGTAGGTCTGCAGCACCATGGCCTCATCACAGTAAGACCTCCAGGTGGTCTGTAATCGTGTTAAACTTTGACAAGCACTGGTGTACAGGAAAAACTGGAGGAGGGAAAAAAAAATGTAGGGTAATTTAGGAAACTGTTGTAATACAGAGAACTTGGTGAGGTGAGCTGTCAGAAGTCCAAGGAGGTAAGAATCTCCACATTTTCTGCTGACAGGACCTAGAAACCTGGCTCAGGGTTTGAGTTCCTGCTTTCTTACCTGGGTTTCACTGTTGGAGGAAGGCCATGTGATAATGTCTTGTGAATGGGTGTCAGCCCCAGACAAGTTCACTATGGGTGTAATGAGACCGAAAAATGGCAGTGGAACACTCTTGGGGTGAAAGGGTTATACAAAACTTTATCCCCATGGTCAAGCACGAGAATCCCATCCACTCAGAGCGAGTCTGCATGAAGCAAGCCCATCTCTGCCTCTGGGCCTCTCTACCCGCCCCCCACAGCTGTCTCAGTCTCTGTCCTCGGCACTGCTACCACTCCAGCAGCCTTGCAGCCCTGCAGCCATGCCACCATGTCACCCAGAGCATTGGGCAGAGCTCTTTATATAGAGTCAATAGCAACATATTGCCCACATGTGTGTAGTGACCTAGCTGGCTAAGGCCAGGTGAGAATCCTGGCCATAGAAACCTTCACTTTATCCACACGTAGCAAAGAAGGTCATCAGAGGAAACCATTTCCTAGAACAGGAGACATATCTTCAGGCCTCCACTCACAGTCTGTGTGACCAGAGCAGAGGGAGGCCTGTGGGTCAGGAAGGCAGGAGAGGATTCTGTTTAGCCAGTTGGCCCAGCCAGTTCTCACAGTGCCTCTGTGTGAGCACACAGATAAGCCTCAGTCCTTAGATGAAAAGTCCAGTTGAGGAGACAGACACACTGTTCAGTATGACAAGTGTCAGAGCAGATGTATATGTGACATACTGCATGAACCCAGAGAACATTGTGACTAATTGGGGTAGGGGATGTCAGTAAGGGGCAGAAGATTTCACAAGTTGACTTGGTTTTAGAAGCTTATTATTAATAGCCAACATTTAGAGAGCACTGGCTGTGTGTCAGACCCAGTATTTTGCATGAGTGTCATGTTTAACTCCCAGGACTGCCACTGGTACCACTCTATGCATAAAGTATCAGTGGACTTAGGGGGATTCATCAACTTGCCCTAGGTCTCAGCTTGAGTCCCGCTCTGTGTGACTACAGAGTGTGTGTTCTTAACTGACCATGTGCTATGAGCCAGGGTTGTCCAAGAGAATCCCAGGGAGAACAGAGGCAGAAACCAGTGTCCCTGGCCCAAGCAGCTCCTAGGCCTTGCCCCAGCCCCACCTGTGCCCAGAGGGACCAAAGAGCTTGGACAGATGCCCAGACAAAGCCTGCCGGCTGCCTGTGAAAGACCTGGGCATAGACTGGAGCCACCACTGGGCTGCTGGGGTCAGGCGCCCATGGTCACCCTCTGCTGTGGCCGCCACCTTCCACTGCAGGCAGAGCTGGACAGTATCAAAAGCTTGGCTCTCCTTAGATCCCACATAACTGTGGATTTCTCCTCTATCTAAGGAGATAAAGCCAAATACAGGCTTTTGCTATTTCTCAGCCTCTCTGACAGCATAGAGGCCTGTGCATTGTAAAGATTTCCAAAAAGGAACTCTGTTATAGTTTTAGAAGTAAACCTTGAGATGCAGGGTAGACATGACTCTCAGCATATCTTGTAAAGGCCTCATGCTCCCTTGACCTGTTAGTTGAACTTTGTAAAAGCTCATTGAGTGCAAGGACACATATGCATCTATGTTCCTCTCTTAGTACCTTCATGCTGTGCTGCCCCAAAAGGTGTTCAAGGAGTGTTGATTATGCTGACAACCTTCTGAAGCTGTAGCTCAGAGAGACTATAAGGAGCACAGATTGGAGCCAGGTCACCAGGCTGAATCTTGTCTCTGCTACTTACCAGCTGATGTGACATTAGTAACTTAACTTCTCTGGGCCTCAGTTTTTCCTTGGTAAGATGGAGGTAATAGTCCCTCCCTCTTAGATATGTCATGAGGTTTAAATGAGTTGTTACAAGTCAAGTGCTTACAGAGTATCTGGCCCATACTAAGCACAACAAGCATAGTGAAAGAGAGCAATCTTTGCAATTAGACCTGGGTTGAAATCTCAGCTCAAGAAAATTACTCAGCCTGAATTTTCATTTCCACTTCTGAATAATGGGGAAGATAACACCTTCATCAGAGGATGGGGGAGAAGATTAAAGGCAGGAAAGGACTGGCCCAATGTCTTCTCAGAGTTAGACTGCTGTAATTATTTGGTTTCTTGAGTCACTTGTTCACCTGATCTGAGAGTGAGGGAGACATGGAGTTCTCTCTCGCTGGCCTAGTAAGGTGCACTCAGCCCTGTCTTGGATGAAGTCCTGAAGCTGATGGAGGTTGGCTAGGCTGTGCAGAGAGAACCTAACACTTCTAGGGCAGAACTAGCAAGACTGATGCATGGGAGGCCTGAGGAAAGCTGAGCAAGATGACCCCTATCCAGGGCTGTAACACCAGAAAATGTGGCAGCTACAAGGCCCCAGGGGGAGGGAGGGAGGACTGGATGGGTGCTGGGTCTCCCTTGAGCCATGGCTATCTGGAAACTCTGTTTCCTCTCTGCCCTGGCAAGCTGCTGGCACCTTGGTCTCTGTCACACTGCTATAATTCACTCCCTGTTCCTGTGTATTTCAGGCTCCATACAGACAAGCCTGTACCCTTTGCTATTGCTGGGACTAGCATGTTCAGCACACCCAATTGCACGTGAAACCAAGAGTGCTTCCAGGAAAGCAGAGTCACGGACAAGGACAGGGAGGAGATAAGAAGCAAACGTGTGCAGAAGATCAGTGGAAAAACACTGACTCTTGGTGGAGATAACACACAGGGTGGCCAAGGATACCGTCTCATGGGCTCCTATGCAGGCGGCTGAGGGTGCATGGCCCCCTGAGGCCTTTTGTCCCCATGGTCTTCTGCTGCATCTTCACTGAGACCACAGCAGGGAGCCCCTTTTGCCCCTCTGTGTACTGCCTTTGGAAGCCCCTGGAGAAGGGGTGCAGGGGACAGGGGGGCGGGTGCTGACTCAGACAGGTGGGTGGGGCAGGTTCTTAGAGGGTCTTGGCTGCAGATCCAAGGAGCCGGACTTGTGTTGTAGGCAACGGGCAGCCAGTGACAGACGTTAAGCGGAGAAGTGCAATGATTTGATGGGTGTTTTAGAAACTTCTTTCACAGTTGTGTGGCGGATAAGCTCCTTGAGAAGATAAAGAAAACACTGGCTAATTTTTCTCTTAAATGTACAGCGTTTTCCAAGTGAAGCCTAAATCACTGACTTTGTTTTTCTCGATATATTTTTTTATTTGATTTCTTTAAAAAGTCAAAGAATACTTTTATTCTTTTAAGCCTTTGATGGTGTCCTAATTCATCCTCTCCCCACCATGTGAAGCAGGGCTCAGAGAAATAAGGCAAATTGCCCAAACTCATGCAGTGGGTTTTTGGCACAACCAGGAAGGATTTCACACAGTCTAGATTCCCGGAATTGTGCTCTAATGAGATCCTGCTGCCACCCACCCACACACCCAAGTTCACACTTAACTCCGAAAAAGTTACTTTAGCCTTAGGAAGAGCACTGCCAAGCTTTGGAAACTGGGCTCTGAGTACAAGCCCCATGTTAGACGTTTGCAGATCTCCTTGCCTCAGTTTCCTTCTGTGTCACCAGCTTCCCATTGTTAAGGTTTCTGAGTTTCCTGCCACTTCCTTCACTGGGTTATAAATGTAAACACGGTCCCAAAGTTGACCCTTAGCCTAGCATGGCTGTGAGGCCCCAAAGAAACCCTCCTTAGGAAACGTGACTGGTAAATACATGTTGAATAGAAAGTGAGAGCTGCCTGCCTTCTCCTGAGAGCACCAATGTACCTCTTCCTTTACCATGAACACTGGCCTCAGCCGCATGACTATGTCAGCGTGTCCTGTTTTCTCGGAGCTGAGATGGCTGCTGTGTGGTCCACCCGCTGCACTCTGTCTCCAGAGCACCCCCGGCAGGGAAGGCCTGTGTGTACAAGACGTTTATGAGGCCGCACTCAGAGTGTACTGTGGATTTCATGTAAATGCTCCTGTGATTTGAAGTAGAAAATGGTGCACCGTATATCACTTTAACCGAGTGATCTGAAACTCTATGCTATTCCCAAAGGCAACATAAATGCCTCACTGTCCCTTACACAACAGGCTTCCAAACTGTGCAATGACAAACAGGTGTATTTCTGCATAGCTTTGCTCTTTCCATAATACTGTGTAGTACTTTGTTTCTAGCCCATATCTCACTCTGAGGAAAAAACAAAACAGGTGAAAACCCTTAGGTCATACAAATAAAGGATGTTGTTTGTATCCATACAAATAAAGGATAATGTTTTGACAGGATGTTGTTGGGCTTCAGGCTATGGGGAATGAATGGTACCTTTTACCACAACTCTAGGCTTCCACAGGAAGGTACAGCAGGCTTGCCTGCAGCAAGGAATCAAGTTGCAGGCAAGTTAGGGCTTTTTCAAAAAGAAATAGAAAATAGAAATCTGTACTTTCTGAACATCAGCTAGTAAGATATTTTCAGTTGGCTTATTAAAGCATGTTTGAACCTGTTTCAGAGAGGCTCATGAAACATCCTCGCCAGAGTGGGGGAAGGCGGTGGTCATTTGATTTTCCCTCAGAGAACTAAGCCTTGTCCCAACAGGATACACTACCCCCTGGAACTGAGGGAAGCCCTGAGCTGCGCAGCTGGGGTCATATCTGTCTGGACCCTGTTCTCAAAGTTCAACAACCTCATTTTCTTTAAATGAAACACTAACCTGCACAAGCCTGTGCTTGCGAGAGGAGTCACATTCAGCTCAGTCCTCGATGGGAGTGGGTGGCAAATGGTGACCACACTTGGCAAAAATTCAGGTCAGAAAAACACCTGCATGTGTGCCTTTTGGAAGACTTAGGTGTCTAACCCATATTGTACTATCATGTCTAGCTTCATTTTTAACAAATTTCAGAGGCCATTTTTATATTTCCAATCTATCACTTACGTGTTTTATTTCTCTATGGGATATACTTCTATCATTAAAGGATAGTTTCATAGCTTCATTAAAAATTATCTCTTATACCCCATGTTCCTTTCTCCAGGCCAGGTGGGAACCCCAAAACACAATTATTGTCAATTAATGATTCCTGGGAATTCAGGAAAAGCTGAGAATAATGTCCCATAGGATCACTTTCTAGGATCAGCATTTAACCACAAGCCTGAATAAATACTCCTTTTGCCACAAGAAAAAAATAATTCACCGGAGAAATCATGTTGCTGATGAAACTGAAAAGAGAGCATAAATCTTCCAGCTGGGGAAATGAGAACAGCTTCCCAGAAAGAGATGAGGCTGAAGGGAATTGTGTTATCATTGTGAGCCATGTTCACAAGACTCAGATTTAGGGTGGGCACAATGATTATCAGCTGACCTTGTATTTGAAAAAGTAAACTAAGGCAAAACTAAACATTTACAGAGGATGCGAAGAAAGAAAGACTTTTTCAAAAAACAAAGTTTTAAAGCCTATTTATCCAAACTTCCAAGTTAATAGTTAGAATTTATAATTAAAATGTGAAATTGTCATTTGAAAAACCAGTATTGATTCTTACAATGTCTTTACCAGCTTTCCCCCACATAATAACTATGTTCTGCTTCCCCACCACACTTACTGTATCTAAACATTTTTCCATGTTACATAGCCTTCAAAATTATCCTTCAATTGGTTGTTTCTAATTTCTCACTATTATAAACAATGCTGCAATGAACACTTTGAGGACTTTAGCTTATTTCAATGTCTGAATCACTTCCTTAGGAAGTGCCTGCATTCTGGAAGTAGAAACAATGGGCTAAATAGTATGTTCATCTTTATGCTCTGGACACAGTTTGCTAGATTGTTTTTCCAGTAGATTATACTTAGTTACCCAGCCATTAGCAATGAATGAGAAGCTTGTTCTCACCAGCTGTGGGCATTAATATGTAAAATTTGTTTATTAACTTAATAGTAGAATAATTTACCTGGAAGCTTTAAAATTTTTAGGATGGCAAGCATGTCCATCTTTATCTCTGCTTTCTGAAACTGCTCTGGGCTTAGACAATTGTTCCCTTTCTCCTTTAAGAGCATTGAATTTGAAAATGTGCAGGAAGAGTGGGATGTTTCCCCCTGTCTTGGGCTGCACCCCAGAGAGGCTAAATCAAAACATCTGAAAGTGGGTTCTGGGTCCCAGGTGACTCCTAGTGCGGCCAAGGCCGAGAACCACTGGCACAGAAGGCAAGACCTTATTTGGCTTTGAAAGGGTGAAATAAGAAAAGAGGTATTGGGGAGATAGAGTCAACAGTTTCCCTTTCAGGGAGTTTGATGGAAGGCAGAGATAAGAAGACAGTTTGAGAAGACAGCAGGGTCAAAGAAAGGGACTTTTAACAATGGAAAGATGACCTGCATGTGTTTGAAGGTAGAGAGAAGGATTCCATGGGAAGGGAGACAAGGATGGAAGGGACAGAGAGAAAGAGGAGGTGAGCAGGGCTGAGGCAGAGAAGCGGGGCAATGACCCCTGAAGAGGGTCAGCATGGGGAAGAGAACATAGTTATTGCTCAGACACATGGGAAGGACAGACTATGGGCCAAAATGATATATAATGAGATTTATTTAAATGTGGATTAGAACTCAAGTGACTGTGGGACCTGGTGGAGAAGTCTAAGCAAGACTGGTGCCTCTGCATCAGGTGTTGGGACTGAAGTCACCGTAGGTCAGCAGGGACTGAAAATTGGATGGGCAATGAAGGAGAGCAAAGACACACTGGAACTCATGAGGACAAGTAGGAGCTGCATGTGTCTCATTGGCTCCATCCTGGAGGATGTGCGTGACCTGCAGAAGCAGCTGTGGCCCTGGTCAGAGCTGCCCATGTACCGGCCTGGGACCTGGAGAACTTGGGGCCCCATATCAGTGAGGTGGGCCAGCAGGTGCCTAACAGCATATGCAAGCTGCCAATGCACCTGGTGCCTGCACCAATCTATGGAGCATAAGAATGGCTGCTGCCTCACTTTTGGTCCCAAATCTCCCAGAAACCAAAGAGAGAAAGGAATTCTGGGAAACTTGGCTTCAATGTGGCTGAGCTGACACCTTACAAAGTCACTGCACACAAACAGTCTCTATGTTCAAAAGTGTTTTAAAGCACTCCTCAGACTCATGCAGAAATCTGGGACACAAAACAGACTGCAGGCAACTTTTGAGTTTTATAAGAGCAGAAACACCAGCCCAAAGTTTACAGTTTGGACCCAAAGTCATATCTTGTGGTTCCACTGGAGCGACAACAGTTAAAACTTAGTTTTTCTGGTCCTACACCTGAGTGAGAACTGAGATGCCTTCTCTCTGCTCACCTAGAGGTGCTAGGGGATCAGAGGCTCCCACAGCCAGCACCTTTGGACACAGTGCCTGGTCTGAGTGATTAACTCTCATGTGGGGGCACCTCAGCTGTGAACTTGAAGACTTGGCAGCATCCTGGATCCTCATAAAGCTCACATATTTGCCGTCCAATGAAGCATGGCTGAAATAACACAATCTCCTTGTCGTAGGTTTGGGGAATGTGGCATCAGCTATCCCCGGGGCTCTGTGGCTTCCGTTCCTCTTCGTGGAGGTGGCCAGCTGAGGAGTCAGGCTGGTTCGGATGGACAGGGTACAATGTCTGCTCTGGCATGTGCCCTGCCTGCTTCCTCTTTAACCTGGCTTCAGACACAAAGGGAATCAATCAACACCTAGATAGAAATTAGACAACTAGGTCTTCCTTCCTGTATTTAAGCTTGGGCAGCCACATTCAGTGCCTCAGAGAGGGTAATGTTTTAGTCAGATTCAGACATCATTTAGTTTTACTGCACATGTGCAATCAAGCTAAACTGGAAAGCAGAACCATTTAACAGGACCTGGGTTGGAAAGATTTTGGAAAACATTCTTGGAAGTAGGTAAGGCTGGCTTCCCAAAGCTTTGCTCAATCTCTCTTTTCTTTCCTCCTCCTCAGTTTCCTCCTCCTTCCTTCCCTTCCCTCCTCTTCTCTGTCCTTTATGCTCATTCCAAAAACACATAACCAAGTGTTTGCTGGGACAGGCCTGTGATAGGAGCTCGGGGCAGTGAGAAGATCCAACCTCTGCCACAAGACAGCAAATTAAAAAGCACAGCATTGTGGTGGAGCAGGTTACAGGGGTGGGTGGATGTCAGGTGAGCTGAATCTTGAATCAAAAGCGAGAATTACCTGGTGGTTCCCTCTGTTCTTTGGTTCCCATTTTTCTGCCCAAATGTCCTCTTTTCTTACCCTTTACTAACTACCAGAGTATCTTTGGGAAGGAATAACCTGCAGCAGGTAGCAAACTTTGACATCACACTTCTTATGCCATCTCTAGCCGCCACCTCCTGGGTGAAGAAATCATCCTCAAATGCCAAATTCTTCTAACTTCCTGACTCTCCAGAGGTACCCAAATTAAGTTCCAAACACCCAGTCATCTGCCCATACCCACTTTTAATTAGAGCCTGTGAGTCCTCTCAGCTGTGTTGACCTGTTAAAATTTCTGCAGTTCTCTTAAACACACAAACATACTTCATTTTCAAGCCTCTTTCCTGTTTTTCACATTTCCCGGCTGCTCTGCTAGATTTTTTTGTTGCCTCTACTTTCACTTATGCCCCATCCACACCACAGCTTGTAAGGTGGTCAGAAACTGTTTTAAACATAATTTGGCTCCCTGCCTGAGAGTTGAATTTATCATCCACTAGTCTCCTGGTATCACACCTGTCCTTCCAGCAGCAACTCTGGTACCCGGCCCAGCTGTGGGCTGAAAGTGTGAGCTGCCAAGGAGTGGGAAGCAGCTGTTAGGGGAGGGCCTTTAGAGTGCTGATGGCACAGTCACTAGATCTGCAAAATCGTACGGAGCGAAGGGTGGGATTGCTCAGAGACTGAAGGCTAAGCTTAAGGAACGTGGAAGTCCTTCAAACTAGGTATAAACAGAGAGCCACTTTTTATGGAATCTTTAGGAGCAGCGTGTCACTATTCTGCACCGTCTTATGGGTGCTGCTGCTGGACGGTTTGAGGGCCTTGGAGGTTGTCATCAGCCTGGTAACCAGCAGACTGCCCTTATGATGCCTAGCATATCAGAAGGGGGGATGTGGTCCATGGACCAGCAGTCTGTGTCACCTGTGAGCTTGTTTGAAATATCAGATCTCAGGCTCCACCCCCCCACCCCCAGCTCTACAGAAGCAGACTGCATTTTAACAAGCTCCCCAGGTGATTTGTATGCACATTACTGTTTGAGATGTTCTGCCATAGAATTTTATGGCTAACAAAGCACTGCCATATAAAATGGTCATCCAAGGGAAGCTGAGGAAACTGAGGATTTGTGGTGAGTGACTTATCTAAGGTCACATGACTGGAACAAAAAATTTCTTACCTTCTAGTAGTTTGGAATTAATTTTACTATATTACTTTGTCTTCTGGAAGCAGTCAAGAGTGAAGAATAGTGGTGTCTCACCTGTGGGGGATTGCCCCCAGGCAAGTTCACTCTGGATTCAGTGATACTGAATAACAAGGAATGTTAGGGGTTGTGAGGAAGTTGGGATTCCTGTGGCCAGGATCCTCACTGAACTTAAACCACTTGATGATGTAACTGGCCTGTTGCTAGGCTACTGCTTCCACACCCATGTAAACTATTATTGCACTATATAGAGAACTCGGCCCAGTGTTCTGCTTGGAGGCAGAGACACTAGTGCTCGACCTACTGCTGGGAGAACAAGTTAGGTAATAAACCCTTTCACTCCAAAGAAATATTATACTGTCATTTCTTTGGTCATGCTGAATCCATAGCAAACTTGCTGGGGTCTGAAACCCATTGGCAAGACAGGGGTAAAAGAGTTTATACCAAACTTTATTCTCATGGTGCCAGGTTGAATGCTGGAATCACATCTCACATCTGTATCTGGAATGTTTGCAATCCGTCTCAGTCTCTGCCTCCAGGCAGAGCACTAGGCAGAGCTCTTTATATAGTAAAGACAAATGGCTCATTGCCAATGGGTGTGTAAGCATTAGCCTATATATAGTCGGCCAATGATGTCATCAGGTAGATTAGGGTCAGGTGAGGATCCTGGCCACAGGAACGCCCCTTTTCCCTACAAGTGATGATGGTTATATTTGTTGAGCTCTCAGCATGTGTCAAGCATGGTTCTGAGCTGTTATTTAATCTCACTGGACCTATGAAGTGAGGACCTTTATTTTTCTCATTTTTCAGCTACTTAAATGGTAGAACACCAGAAGAACTAGAGTATCCCAGACTCTGTTGGTATTAACCACCTGAAAGTTGGATTTTGGATTTCCCAGTAACTAGATTTCCCAGGAAGGAACAAGGGAATGATACAGAGACAGGCAACTGGCTGTGTGGCATGGGACAAGTTACCGTTTCCTCCCCTCAGATTACTCATCTAATAAATGAGATGTAATTAGATGATCTTTAAGGCAATTTCCAGTCTTGAAATTTTAGGATTCCGCATCTTCCAAATTCTCCCTTTGGTATCTAGTGATAATTTGAATTCTGAGCAGCTTTGATTTAGGATCAGAAACTGTTCATTCAGAGCAAGGATGGGGAACAGGGCTTGGAGGCAGAGCCATATTTTATGACTGGGACAGATGGCAAGCCACATCCACAGCCTGCACTCAGCCTGCTGGCCAGCGTCAGCCCAGTCTTCTCTGTGACATCTCGGGAGAATGTCCAATAAGGCTGTCCTACAAAAGGTTCTGAGAATGACTTAAAAACACTCCTTGCAGCTGCACCATCCCCTTCCATATACAGCTGGCAAGAGAATACCTTGAAAGAAGCAAAGGTGGTTGGGCTTGGAGTGTTTCCTACAAACCCCACACCACAGAATGTATCAGAAACACATGGTACTCAACAAGCTTCTCTCAGAATGCACACTGTTTAATAATCTAGGGAATCACTGTTTCTCAAAACAGTTGGGGCTTGTTACCAAATCCAGGACCTCTGAAATCCAGCTTGAAATGTATTGTCAAACACACCACACTCTCCAGGGCCAGATTAATGCATCTTTGCTCCATCTACAGAAGATTATTTTCCAATAATAACATTTGGTAATTGTGACTCAGAACAGGGTCTGATTAAAACTAAGTTTTCAAAGATACCTGACTAATTATGCTGAGTAAACACAGCTTACAACAAATCACAAGGAAGCACTGCTTTAGTCAGAGTGCAAAAGAACACATGCTTGCTGCTTCTATTTTCAGAAAATTAATGAACAATTTCAGTTATGGCAAAACAACCCTGCAGAACAAGGGTCAGTTTGCTCTTTTAATCAAGAAGCTTTGCCAAATATTTACTAAAATAGGGCAGACTCCTTGTAAAAGTATAAATAGTTTTGTTTCTTATTTAAAATAAAAAGGTCCCTAGCACCTTATATGGTCTGATCCTTTGATAGCACTCAAGTGTTTTTATAGTAGGATTTCCATTGTGGTCTCTAGTAGGGAAAAAAGAAACAAGATTGCAGCACGAGGTTAGAGAAAAATAATGCTTCACATAAAAATCTGATAGAAAACTCTACAGAGTAAACTGTGAGTAATGTCTTGAGAGGATAAAGCATATGATAATGTTATACCCAGATTCAGTTTAGACCAAGGTTTCTGTAGTTGGTTGCTTACTCAAGATATATCCCTCCTTCCTCCCAGTTATCTGTCTCTCCATGATATAATGCAGAGGATGGACTTCATGGGAAAATTCTGTTTCAACCAATCATGGGAGTCCCACTGATTCATTTAGGAACAGGCATGTGATCCAGTTCTGTTCAGTGGAAGGGGATACCTTGCTGAGGAGTTTGGGAAAAGATTTCCTTACTCTCAAAAAAGAGGAGTGAGAGGAGACAAATTCTTCTTCCTGTGGATGTTGTTGTGTTTGGATATGATATTTTCAAAGTGGCATCCCTCTTGCTCTTGGACAGGGGATGGGCAGAGAGAGTCACTGAGACATGGGAGAGAGCCCTGTCACATCGCATCTGGAACCCACCTGCCTTTGGGTTTCCTGTTATGTGAAATAATAAATGTCTTTATTGTTTAAGTAAGTTTGGGTTGATGTTTGCAGTATATGCTGCCCAAAGTATCCAAACTCATCTAATATAGCTTTCAGATTAGCACACAGACCAGCCATTCATCTTTTCCATCGCTTTTTCCTGAATACTTCACCTTGCCCATCATGTTGCCAAAAGTCTTCTGAAAGGCTAAAATTTCCCCAAAGGCTGTAGGTTAAATAATAAGCCTAAATGGTGACTTTCTACTGATTACAACTAATTTCATTTTCATTTCTCAAGACAGGGAGATACAAGTGAGACCCTAAATAGTGACTTCTATAATAAAGATAAGATTGAGTCAATAGCATTATTTACAATAGTCAAGATATGGAAACAAACAACAACAAAAAATATATATATGTACATTTACAATGGAATATTACTCAGCCATAAAAATAATGAAAATTTGCCATTTGTGACAAATAAATGGACCAGGACAGTATTATGCTGTGAAATAAGTCAGACAGAGAAAGATAAACACCATATGACTTCACCTGTATGTGGAATCTGAAAAACAAAACAAATGAATAAACAACAGAAACAGACTCATAAATACAGAGGACAAACTGGGGTTGCCAGAGGGGAGGAGAAGGGGGAGATAGGCAAAATAGGTGAAGGGGATTAAGGGATACAAACTTGCAGTTATAAAATAAATAAGTCATGGGGATGAAAAGTACAGCATAAAAAATATAGTCAATAATGTAATATCTTTGTAAGGTGACAGCAATTACACTTATGGTGAACATTTCATAATGCATGTAATTGATGTAATTGTCAAATCACCATGTCATACATTTGAAACCAATATGTCAACTGTAATTCAGAAAAAAGATTGAGTCAATAGTACATGCATTCTAGGACTTGTTGAGTGGATCCATCTACTTTCTCCCATGTATAGCCCTTGTAATGAATTGCTGGGAATGTTAACACAGCCGATGGGGGGTCAGAGTTGATGGTGGAGATCCTAGAACAGCAAATCTTACTGGTTCACTCAGGAGTCAAACCTCTAGCCAGTGCCTCAGAAACAGCTTGAACTACAGACAAGGTTTTCTGTAGTTTTTGAGTCTGTGTATCATATTGCAATATGAACTACAGACAAGGTTTTCTGTCCCAAACCCATGTGAGATCTCAAGGTCAAGTTTTATAAAGAGCTCCTTTGTCCCATATGAAAAGTAAAAATTAACTTGTATTCCCAAATATAGTCTGGTAGTGTTTATACCTTTGTTTGCATGTATGGCAATAATGGGCTTCCAATTTTTCCAAGCAACTTTGATCTCAAATGGTTCCTTCTGCTTAGAGTCAGAGGGTTCACATACAAATACCAGATATGTTCTCTATTTTACATTCAGAATTTCTTTTTCTCCCCTGTTTTTCTTTTTCTTTTTAAACCTTCATTTAAGTTCTTTATACAAATATCTCAAAATAAAATGATGCAGTAAAAAGAGTAAAGGGGGAATTCTAAAAGCATTTTCTGCCTATACCTGATGAGAAAGGGTTGGATTTATCATCCGTAATTACTTGGCTTATTGCTTCAATTTTCTCTTTTGTATGTCTATGAAGACTAATTAAACACTGGCCATCAAATCCCTTGCAGGTGGTAGTTAATGTTCTACCAGCTCTAATAAGGAAAGCCTCAGGGCTTATAACTCCAGGAGGGCGCCTGGCACTTAGATTACAAATTGTAGGAATTGTGGGTAATTTCCAATCAAAACTGAATCTGGAAATATTTTTAACTAGATTCTAGAATCCTAACCATTGCTCCTATCTATATTCACTCAAAATTATAAATGAAATAGAGGTGAATTTTTGTGGGGAACTGAGTGGGAGTTTGTGAGAACCTATTGGCTAAAGAGTAAAACAAATCATAAACCAAATGTCAATTCCATTTCTGTGTTGATGCATCCTTACAATGGCAGGGGCAGCTCTGGTCGTGCTGACATCCCGGCACACATCGTCACTCTCTCCAAAGACTGTAAACTGTGGCGTGAGCCCTGTTGAGAAAGACTTAACTGCTCTATAGAGTTACAGATGCACTGAGAGTCTTTTCATTTCTCCTTCCTCCGGGAAAGGTACAGTGCCTTTCTTGCAGACATTACGGGCAATATGATACACAGACTCAAAAACTACCCTGTAACACACACAGCTTGACCCCAAATTCACAACCTTTGGGACTCTTCCCTTTCATGTGAAACCCGAACACCAGGCTCATGAACTATGTTAACACAGGCCTTTATCCTTTGCATTCATTATAATTAAAACACAACAAGTGACATCTGCCATAGTATCACGGGAGCAGGCTTTGATGATGTGTTCTAGAGCGCACTTCAGTTTGCAAAATGGTTTTCCATATGTTATCTTATGTGAGCCTCTCAGTAATTCTGGTGGGATTTCATAGGCAGGAAAAACAGATGAAATCACAAGGCTCATATTACTTGCCCAAGTTTGGAGGCAGAGCTGGTTCTTGAGCAAATCTTTCTTACTTTAAACCCAGTGCTTCCTCCATGAAACTGTATTGCTTGAAGAAGGTGACACAAGGATGTTATGTGATGGTGAAGAGCACAGTAGATCTGGGTTCAAATTCCAGCTCTGCTACTTACTGGCTCTGTGAACTGGGGGAGTCCCTGAGTCTCAGGGTCCTGCCTTGGTTTTCTGGCCTACAAAATAGAAATCATAGTATGTGCCTCACAGAGTCTGGGGAATGAATGCATTAATGCAGGAAGGACCTGCTATGCGTGCTTAGCACAAAGCACAGTACTTAGCAAGTCCTCAATGAACAACTACTAAAAACAAAGGGGAAATTAGCTTTGTTTGAAAACCTTGAGTACAAATCATATTTCTGTGGCTTTTCACTGTTACTGTTAGTCAAACATGTCCTGTGAGTTCCAGTTTCCTGTCACTCCAAATAAAGGCAACAGAGGCCTTGATATTAAAACCTGGAAGAACCATTCTGCTGACCTCTGTTTTTAGCACGGAGCTCTCTGTTGTGGGGTGTGTGTACCCTAGGTGTGGAGGTGGAGGAGGAGGAAGAAGGGAGTGAAGGACCTGGGTATCAAATTTACCAGCTTTCCCTTCATGTTAACACTCACCCAGCACCCAGCCAAGGAGTTCACAGTGCGGGAGATCAAAATGCAAAGCAGAGTGGTGACATTTGGAAACTGTCAGAGTGCTCTTGGCAATGCACAGCAACACACACAGACAAGGCTACTATTGATTTTAGAGACTTAATGATTCTAGGATGGCAGCAATAAGATTTAGTAGTTAAAATTCCTAAATTTACATCATTTGTTTAAAATACTTTAGGGCACAAACAAGTAGACTGAACTACAATGTTCACATCACCTGGCAGGAATGATATGATGAGAAAGCCAGCACCTAAAAGAGACTGTTTCTTATTACCACGCAAGTGAACTGGATGTTTATACTAGGCAGGGCTTCCTATGTGCCACACAAACCACTGTAACCAAGGCCCAGGAGGTGTGAGGAGTTGCAGAGATTCAGAGTCCTCTCTCTAACACCTTTAAAGTTAAATTGAACAACAATTTGCTAGGATGTGCCACATAACAAGCAAAGAAACAAGAACTAATACAAATTCCTGATCAGGGCCAAAGTGATTCTTGAAGAACAATATTCCTCAGGGTTGTAGTTGGCCAGTGGGGTCACTATACAAGCTCCCAAAATTGTAACTCTTCATATTCACTGCTTAGTTGTTCCCAAGGAGTCCAACACCACTGGGGGTGGAAGGTGGCAGGGATGGTTTCTGTTTGGACCTTCAGATCAAGTCTTTCCTCTCTACACCTAAGGTGGTAGGGGAAGTTCTTTCTGGAAAGACATTTAAGCAGAGACCTGAAGACTGTGAGGTGCAAGCTGGCAGATGTGTGAAGAGTGTTGTAGGCAAAGGGAACAGTAGGTGTAAAGGCCCCAAGACCAAAAAGATACTTGGCATGTTTGAGGAACAGCAAGGAGAAAAACGTAGCTAGAGCAGAGGGAGTAAGAGGGGCAGGGAGAGCTGGGGAGAGGTGCAGGACGTGAAGGCCCTTTGAGGACTTTGCTTTCACTCTAGGGGAAATGGGAAGCCACTGGAGCATCTGAACTGGCTGACATGCTCTGCCTCTGGGTTTAAATGAGCTCTTCTGGCTGCAGCTTCTCTGTCTCTCTTCTTTCTAGGTCTCAGCCAGTTCTCTGGCTGTTAAGTGAAGAATTGATTGAAGAGGCTAAGCCACACTTGTATACCTACCATTCATTGACTTCTATGTGCCAGGCATTTGAAGTACAGAGTTTCTATTTTGTAGAGGAGGAAATTGGTGTTCAGAGAGGTCATACAACTTGGAAAGTTGATAACAGGTTTTCCAACTTAGGTTTCTGATTTTAACCAATATGCCCTACTACCTCTCCTGATAGAACCACTAAGCTTCACAGCATAAATACTATGGGTAGAATTAAACATAAATATTAATGACTTAATAAAGTTAAAGGGCTTGGGTTCATGATCTGTGGGCAAAGGTTGAAGCAAACACATGCATGCTGGAACCTTGAAGCTTCAGCTTCATGGCCTTTGGTTTGTGATTGAATCAACTCCTTCTTCCATACTTGATGGTGAGTCATGTAAACCCAAACTCACAGCCCTAAAAAGCCACCTAACCACAGAGAATTTAATTTATACCTATGGTTTCAGACTACCTTCTTGCTTTCCTTTAGCTGTATCTGACCACAGCTGCATCCTGCTCTATTAACCACGACTCAAAGTTGCTTCAAACTTGTCTTTCTTTTTACGGAATCATCTCCATACTGTATAGCACACTGAGATTGGAAATTAAATTCTCTGCTTGGTTAGAATTACCCCTCTCTGTTATCCAGGAAGTTGAATAGAACCCAATTCCATCACATTCCCCCTAATCTAAGAAGATCCTGTCTCATTAACATGTCAGATGATAGGCTGAGCCTTCTAGATCTACCTTTTTTAAACAGTGTTTTTGTAGGTAGCCTTAGTTAGCCAACAGCTGTCTAGTAGAAAGGCATGGAATGCGAGTTAATTGCTGCTGTTGTTTTTAAAGTTACAATCATTAATTGGTAGCTTCTTGGGTAACAGAAAAACAATAGGATGTATTCTCTATTACTAATGCAGTAAAATTAAATTATCAGTCACTCTATGACCCCTAGTCTACTCCTGCAAATTTATAACCAAATACACTGCAGACATTTATATGCTTAACATAGTTGTCAATTTAGAGTTTATGTTTTCCTAACAGCTGGGCTGTGAGCAACTGTTTTTTGGTTTGTTTGTTTGTTTTTTGAATGTACGGGAAAAAAAGGTTGAGGAAGGAGGGAGTAGCGACCAAAACTAACTTTAGACCAGCTGTGTTTCTTCTTCAAGAGGGACCACTGAGGAGGTGATGGTTTGTTTAATCTCAGAAATGTAAACTGAGGGAAGCCTGTCACTATTAAGTTAGAATTTAAGCACTAATTAAGTCTGATGCCATGTAATAGAGATTTAAATTTAGCAAATATTGATCCCAAACAGCTCTACTTTCTTTACATGTCTCAAATTAATCTTAATGGAAACCAACATGCACGGGTTCTTTTTAAAGTAAAATTCACTCATATCTGTATTCTAAGAGAAATGAGATTGGAAACCACAGGGATTACATTTCCCAGGAATGTATATTAAAGACCACAGCCTTGGAGTGGTGCTATCTGTGTTTCTGCAGTCTTGCTTGCAGCCCGTCAGTTCACACAGACCAGCAGCAGCAGATCACTAAGGAATCCTGGGCAAGATGACACACACACACACACACACACTCTCTCTCTCTCTGTCTCTCTCTCTGTCTCTCTCTCTCTTATATAAACTGACCCAAAGTGTCACAGACTCCAAGTTTTTAAGATCTACTTTGTAAAGTTGGTTGCATAACTAGAAGAGTGTGTTAAAAATATTTGAAAAAAAATTATAATTAATCTACCAGCAACTACATCTCCCATTTCAGTCCACCTCTGTGATGGCTAACTGAAAATCCAGATCGCCTTTGAGGGCATGGAGAAATAAACAGTTCCTGATACTTCACAGAAGAGGAATTTATTTAATGCTGCTAAGGGAGTTTGTGATTGTCCAGTTTACTTTGAGACCATCTTTGTCATTTAAAAAAATACATACTTGTCAAATGAGTTAACCTTCTGCTTTTGTTTTTATTAAAAGATGATATGCTTGTTTTATCTTTGTAAGGTTTTATTATTTTTTAAAAACAGTTGGCACCAGAAAGGCAAAAAATGAAACAAAAGAAAAACCTCACTTAAAATAGATAAATGATTTTCCCAAGAGGAGAATTTTGTCACACTGAATTGGTGCATAGACCAGGAAATATTATGGTAATGGAATGTCTGACACCTTAGATTTTGTATCAGAATCCAAGACCTGGAAAGGATCATCCACCTCTTCTGAGCAGGGCTATCCCTGGAAAACATTGGCATTTTTCTTAACAGTTTGATAACTGAAATAGAAACCAAGAAAAAACTCACTGAGCTATCTGTTTTGCAGGTGAGAGGACTAAGTTTCTTCTGTGAACCCCCTGAACAAGTGATAGCCTAGAATACATCGAGGATGTTTGTTGGAATCAACAAGAATCAGCTATGGATGGGATGTGGAGGGAAAGGAAAAGGGATCAGGGATGACGTGTATGTTTTTGATTTGAGCATTGGGGTGGAGCATGATGTCATTCCCTGAGATGGTGAAGACCGGGAGAGGGCAGGTTGATGGGTGGTAGAGCACAGGGTTCTGCTGTGGCTGATGTCTCAGAAGCCTGGTAACCATCCAAGTGGAGATGTCCAATAAGCAGCTGAATATATGAATCTGGAAGCTCAAGGGAGCTCATGCCTGGAAATAAAAAATGGAGAGGATCTGGATGGAAAGAAGTAGGAAGTTCAGGACTGATCTCTGTGCAGGGAGAAGATCTAGTAGTAAACACTGTGTTGGAAAATTCATAATTTTGAACTCCTCTACTGAGTATCTTTATTACTTTGTTTAGAGCTGTAAATTCCTAGGACAGTAAACACACATTTTCAAACATATGGTTCAAATATATGAACAAAAGTATATTCCAGGTGAAATGTTGATGAATTTTGGGTTAATTGCTTTAGAATAATTTTTTAATCATTGCAGCTCAAGATTTGACTATATTTATATTTTCATATTCAGTAGAAACTAGTTCAGTGAATTTGACAAGTATTTAATAAATAGATTTAGAATCATACATTCAGGACTTAAATGCTAGTTACAGCACTTAATTGACTGTGCAATTGTAGACAAATAAATTAGGGTCTGAACTTTGGGTTCCTGAGGCATAAAGTATCATTGGGAGGGTTAAGTGAGACAATTTAAGGTAAAATACATGGAGCAATTCCTAGCACACACTAAGAGTTCAGTAAGAGGAAGCTATTATTATTTAGGTAAGGCATGTATGTTCTCCCTGGACCTTTCAATCTGGTGAGAGAAGACAGACAACCAGGAAATGCCAGCAAGAAGTTTCCAGAGGGAGAAGATTTGATATGAGCAGGGACCTCAACAGTTCTGTTCCCTTCCTGTCAACAGGAGTGAGAAGGATGGTTCCAGCCTCCCCCTGTTCTCCTGGGTGGGTTGAAGCTGGATGGCAACCCATTCCAGCCCTTGGAGAACTGTTTCTGGCCACCCAGGAGACACTGACTTGTCAGGACCTGTAAGAGCAAGTGGCTGGCAGCCTTGGGCCCTAATTTCCCTTTGGGTGCATCTGCCTTCCCCACTGCCCTCCTCTTACCAGACAGTCTCCTCCCAACCCGAACCTTACTCTGCCCCTCACAGAGTCACACTTGGTTTCCTGACATGCTGCTGTGTCCCTAATTAGCAGTTTCAGTTCCCTCTCTGGCCTGGGGTTTCCCCTAAACAAAGGTTGTGGCATCCAGAGGACATGTCCTAGGTCCAGGTTCTGCTGCTGGGTCAGAGTGCTTCCAGCTGTGTCCGGAGATGCTGAGCTCAAATGCAGGTTGTTGGGGAACCTGGCTAGAGCCTGTTTGCATGACCCACTATGGTCTGAGGTGCTGTCTGTACTTCTGCAGGCATAACTTCTATTCCCTCGGAGGCATGGGACTATTTGTCCCTGGTGGGTATGGTTTCTTGGCTCACTGTTTTAATTCACTATGCATCCTGAAATGTTTCCCTCTTCTGTTCATCATATCACAGCAGCTTCAGTAGCCAAAGGATGCAATTTAAGTGGGAAATGAGATGGACTTCCTGCCTTAGACTTGCCATACTGAAAGCCAGGCCAGCTTTAAAGGCAAAAGGCAAAATTTGGTGTGATGCATGGCATGTAGCTCATACTGGCTCAGTTTGGGTGTCTTGGGTCCCAAGGCACAGGTGATCTGTGCCTCCAGGGATTTACGGGCTTGAAGAAGGAGCAACAACAAAAATCTATGAATGTAAAATGCTGGTCAACAGTGTCTCATAACTTTGTTTAAAACAGTAAATATTCTGTAAAATAACAGTTTATGAAATGTTCTTTTTAAATGATTACCTTTGAATTGACTACCTCAGTGTTTCAATCTAATAATAATTCTCAGGCTTGCAGAGTTTCTTTTCACTTCTTGCTCTGATCTTCCTAGTTTCTACTCCGGGCTTGAAAATCAGCAATTAGGCATCATCTCTGTGTGCCAAGGAAATAGGGTAAAGCCTTGCTTCCTCCCACCAGACAGGAGCCACCAAAGATCTTGCTAGGTGGTTAGAGCTCAGTGAGATTTACCTAATGTGGGTTTACCTCAAAGGTAGGTTTAAGCTTTGAGACTTATTCTTGTTCACACCTCTCCTGAGGCCCAGTACCTGATTTTGTATTTGTATTTTCGTATTCATTTGCTTTCAAAGGGCCAGAAATTATATGGCTTGAGGCCTCACCAAACCTGACTCTACACCTGGGGTGAGTGAACTCCCTCCAGGGCCAGTCAGAGGACATCTTTGGGCTCATGCTGGGCACAGTCTCCTTACCAACTGACCAAGGGCAGTGTTAGAAGAAAGGTCCTGAAGTGCAGGTTACCTTTGGAGAAATTTGCATGATGCAAAACAACAGACATTTACATCCATCCCTGAGTACCAAATGGAGATGGCTTTTGATGGATTGTTGGAAAAACAAATGCACATAAAATGTAGGCTGTGAGGTAGGTCTGAATACCTCTCTGGTCACCTAAAGTTGCCTCCCAAGTCTCCCAGGCTAGGCCACATGTGACCCAGATCCTCTTCACTTGGGAAGCTTCTGTTTGCGGTTCCTCATTCTCTTTACATCCCATTTGGGGTTCTTGTTTTTGCTGTAGATTTTGTGGTTTCTAGTTAATCCTAGCTGTTTCCCCGGGACTCTGGCCAAGTTCCTAGATCCATCTTACCTTCGTGGAGGGCAGGGAATGTAAATAGTAATAGATTTCAAACAACATTGTAAATGCTTTATGAACTGTGTGTTACAGGAAGTAGCTGAACTGTATAAAATTGGAATTAAATCTATATGTTTACAGAAATGTCCTGCTTTCTAAGTACAGCCTTTGTGATGCAGAGCTTTGGGTACAAGGCTCAGAACCAGGGGCTCAGGGACATCTCAGACAGCGTCCCGTCAGTGTCTGAGACATCTTCCCATTTTCTCCATGACACTTTGCAGTGACTCTTCTTGTGGGGCATACAGCTTCTTTACTGAGTCTGTAATGCATTCCTTGTCAAATACCCCTCACATGCGCCCGTCACATGAGCAGGAAATGCCCCTCCCTCTAAGGGGAAAATGGTGCTGTCAACACTCCTCCTCAGAGGGCACATGTTTAGTGAGTGATAGTGATGAGCTCCACCAGCTGTCAGGGTCTCCACCCCCTCCACCAACAAGCCAGCTGGAAACACATCTCCGTGTCACTATTACCAAAGCAGGAGAAAGCAGCTTCCTTTCTTCCTCCCTCCATCCTTCTTTTCTCCTTCCCTCTGCCCTTCCTCTCCCTCCCTCCTTTTTTGCCTTTCTTCCTTCTTTCCTGGGGCTCTCCTGAGTGTCTACTCTCATTTCCTCTTCTTGACTTTGTTCATTCAATCACTATTGGCTCCCCAGACATTATATAAAGTAAAAGAAGACTTTATACACATACACATCAAAGGAGTAATAGGAGAGGGAGGTAGCTTAGAATGGGCGAAAAGAAGTCAGACCATCCTAGTTTTGAATCCTGACTTAGACAGGTGGGATTTCGCTTAACTCCTCTGAACTTCTGTTCCTTCCTCAGTTGCGTTATGGATATAAGAACCTTGCAAGGGTATCACAATATAAATTGGTCATGGGCATAGTAGTACAGCATGGAGAATACAGTTAATAACTCTATATCTTACTACATTTACAGATAGTAACTGCTCTAGACGCGGTGAGGATTTAATAATATGGATAACTCTTGAACCACTGTGTTGTATATTTTAAACAAATGTAAGATTGTATATCAATGATACTTTAATAAAAATTTTTAAAAAAGAACCTTGCAAGGGCAATATAAGAATTCAAATTTGTATAATAGGTACCCTGTAAGTGGTACACATTATTATTTGTATGACTTGCATAACAAAGTTCACAGTAGTCCCTGTAGGCTTTAAGAAGGAAATACCCAGAAACGAGTTATATCATCTGGGTTTCTGGATGGTTACAAACTGGTAGGAAATAGGTGAATCAGTAATTCAGAAATTGGCATGAAGCAATGGGAGTTTTGACTCAGAGATCATGTTGAACTGGTCTTGGCTCATAACTCACTGAAGACCAACCTAATGAAGTTCATTCGTTGGGAGCCAAATTAATGAACTAGGACTGAAATAGGAAATGGTTGGGCATCTCACATAGATGAGTGTCATTCTCCACTGGGCTTGTGGGTGCTGAGCATACAGATGCAGGGTTCCAGGATGTTCTGTCAATGGAGTAGGCACACTCTGACCCAAAGGACACCAAGAATCCTACCCTGTCCTAAAGTGTTTTCCCTGCAGTTGGTACCAACCTTATGATCCTGGCACTGTGTCTTCAGAAATGTTACAGCAGGAAACTTCCCAGCATCCTTTAGTACCTCTAATTTTTTTAAATTGACATATAATTGCCATATAACATTATAATTGTTTCAGGTATACAACATAATGATTCATTATTTGTATATATTGTGAAGTGATCACCACCTAAAATCTTGATACTTGCCATCCTTGAATCTAGGCTGTCCCATACTTACCCATTTTTTACCAACCTGTCTGCCATCAAAATGTTTATCTCTGCATTCCATTTGCTCTCAGCTCACTGTAAATAACACGAAGCAACTTAGCAAAGCAATCCCTGTGAAGGGATTAATGACTGATAATAAGGATAACAGCACTAACAAGCACTTACTGTGTACAAGGAATTTTGCAGAATATATTATTTCTAATCTATAGAAATGATAATTCTACATGGTAGTGTTTTTCTTTTATACTGTCATAGATGAGGAAATTAAGGCTCAAACAGGCAATTAATTTGGGCAAGGTTGCCCATCTGGTACACAGTAGGACCAGGATTTGAATTGAGATTTGCCTGTGAATGTTTTTGGAACATTCACATCCATATTGGCTAAAAGCAAGGCTGCATGGGGATGGTGTGAATACCTGAATGACCATCAGTGTAGTTACGAAGGGAGGGGAAACTGATGAGTGTTGGGGGGGAAGCATAATGGCCACTGTGGCTCTGTAACCAACCTTCATGGCCTGTGCCTTACAGGACAATTGTTACTCCTTTGGGGAAAATTTCCCCACCTCCTTGTTGAAGCTAAAGGGTGGCTAGTACTCCATCAAGAACAGGCCAACGTGATGATAAGCAAAGGGGTCTGATTATGGGGCCTTAACAGGGGCAGCAGCTGTTCCAGAAAAGATGTTGCAGTGAGAGAGGCAAGCCACTTGGTCCTCAAGGAGTGGCGGGAGGAGCACTCCCGGAGCTATCCTGGGCGCTGTGTGCCCATCAGGGGGCCTGCTGAGTCTGATTCCCAGCAATTAAGTTGGGACTGCTGGCTGGGTCTCCTGTGTTGGTGGTGCCTATACCATTTGGTTTACTGAACCAGGCAAGAGGCTCCCGGGGACTCCAGGGTAGGGTATGATATAGCCTGGGGGTCAGAGGGAGGTGCCAGTGTTGGACAGCTTAGGTCAGATCCTGAATCTGTTACTCAAGAGGAGTGTTGAATTGATTTAGTTGATAAGCCCTTCTCACCCCCAATTTCTTCATCTTTCAAATGTGAATAATTGTACCTATACTTCTTCTGGGAATTCTGAGGTTTAATATAGGAAAATAATAGGATTGAATATAAAAAATACCCAATAAATGTAAACTTTTAATATGATTTTGGTTTCTTCTTATCGTGGTTCTCAAGTTGGGGCAATTTTGTCCCCACCCCTGCTCCCCTCACCTCCAGCAGACATTTGGAAATGTCAGGAGACAGTTTTGGCTGTCACACCTGGGGGAGTAAATTCTACTGGCATCTAGTGGGAAGAGGCCTGGGAAGCTGATGAACATCCTGCAGTGCACAGCACAGGCCCCCAGAACAGACTTGTCTAGCCCCAAATGGTAACAGTGTGGAGGTTCATAAGAAACAAACCATGTGGATCTTTCATTGTTTACCAAGAAGTTGGTGAGATGCTTGATCTGCCATGAGATTGGGAAGGCCTGGGTTCCAGAGCTCAGCAAACAGCCTCTTTGGGATGGGTGAGTGGAGCTGAGGGCCACATGATTTCGTGATTCTCAAACACCTCTTTCAGGACTGGTTAATTGGTTGCATGTATTATCAAGCCATACTTGACCATTTTGACCCCTGTACTTTTTGTCTTTCTTTGCAGAGAAGATCACTGGCATTCTTAAGAATAGTGAATAGCAAGGAGGAAATAAAACAGGCCATCTCTGTTCCTGAGGTTCGGCAGCACTCCTGGCCTTTCTACAGGTCCCCTGCCAATGATGGTTTTACCTGTTACACCTGCAGAAGATTTTATAAAGTCTGGTATTTGCATGGCATTGTTCAAGACAGTCCCTCCACCAGGAATTCTGCTCTGTTCTCCTGTGCCTCCTGGGCCCCATCCCAGTCTCTTGACTATTGAAATTGGGAATTTTATTGTTCTTTTAAGGTCTGCTTCATACTGTACTTCCTGCAGCTTCACTAGTGTAGTTGGAAATTGTCTCTCCCTCCTCTGAACAACTCAGTCATAGTCTAATCACACCCTGACCTAAATTGAATTTGCCTGATAGCTTTTCAAAGCAAAGACTTTTTCTTGCTACATCTTTGAAGTTTCTAATGCTCAGGATCGGCACGTGTTTGAGTGAATAGCTAGCCATATGGATCCCACAGGAATGCTCCCTCACTGCCAGCCAAATGCAAGTCAAGTGCAAGCCCAGAGAGAACTGTGTCCAGGCTCAGGCTTCTGCTGTGCATTCCCATAGTACCACATCTCTCTCTGATGAAGCTGTTTTCTGTTGATTCCTTGGGAAAACATTCCAGGCATGTACAGTAAAGGTCACCACTGTGGGCAGGGGACTGTCCAGCTGAATTTATGTTTCTACCCTCAAGGACCATGGAGCTGAACTGCAAAAAAGGGTGAAGCCCAGAAATAAGAGGAGATTGTAGTGTGAATGCCAGCAATTTAGAGCATTGGTTCCCCTGGCCCTGATGCAGCCAAAGGGCACTGCCCACTCTCTATAGGACTGTTGTTAACAGCCCAAAGGGTGTCATATTAGTGTCAAAGCAAAGTTCACATTTCCATGGAAGGCACAGAGGCCAAGGGAAAGGTCAGGCGCGTCTGTGGGGCTTTTGTCTGGTGGTTCTTTGTTCAAACCCACATGTGGGCCTATCTTGATCTTGCACACATCTGCATGTGTTTCTGGGTGGATGAGAATGCTCTGCAGCTGGACCCTGAGTAATGATTCCGGCCTTCGACGGGCTCCACAGAGGAGCAGTTTAGACAGGGCTGCATTCTGCTCTCAATTTCCAGTTTGGCAAAGGAAACTGCATATTCATCTCATCAAGTAAGGGGAGAGTTAAGGGCGTTGCCACCAAATTCTTTTCCCTTCCCCCGTGTGCAGTCATGAAGGAACAGTTCTGACTCTGTGTCTCTGTAACGCCAATTCATGGCATAGGAGTGTCAGCGCCAGTCTACTGCCTGGTACATAGTAGGTGTTGTTTTCTAACTTTTTCTTATGGAAAATTCCAAGCATGTACAAAGATAGAATATACAAGATGATTTCAGGCACATAAAATGATACCTATCAGTCACTTTCAACACTTACTAACTCATGGCCAATATTGTTTTGTACTTCCTCCACTCCATCTGCATTATTTTGAAGTGAATTTCAGACATCATAG
Source organism: Manis javanica (assembly GCF_040802235.1). Lineage (NCBI taxonomy): Eukaryota > Metazoa > Chordata > Mammalia > Pholidota > Manidae > Manis > Manis javanica. Next base: position 77,424,772 of record NC_133159.1, on the reverse strand, counting down.
AATTTCTTCCATAAATAGTTCTGTAAGAATCACTAAGTGACTCTTTAAAAAATATATATAGCTACAATACCATTATCACATCTAAAAAACTTAGCAAGAAGTCCTCAATATCATCAACTATCTAGCTTGTGTTCAAATTTTAAATTGTCTCCCAAATGTCATAATTTTTAAAAAATTTCTTTATTTGATTCATAAGCCAGGTAAGGTCCATATATTGTGCCTGGTTGCTATGTCTCAGCTTTCAGCTATGGGCTGCCCCTCCGTCTCTCATTCTCTCTCCCACTTTCTCTAGCAGACTGAGCCTGCACACAGGTAGGATTGCTTTCTAGAAGCTGTATTTTCCCATCAGGATACACACAATATTTGGTTTCTCCCTTTTGTGATACTAGCAACCATTGATGTTCAATTCCTAGATCCATTTTAATCCATTGTTGCAAGATGATGACGATTATACTGTAATTCTACCATTATATTTTCTTATTCACCTGTAATACTTCTATAAAGAGAAGAGAAACTTTTCCCATACTGCTTGGTTAACCAGTGCAATCGTTTATGTAGGAAAGGCAGGATAAATGCTTGATTTTCTAAATTTTTATTTTTCCTTATTTCCCAGTGATCCAAAAAATGAAAAGGAAGAAAAATCAACTCACCAGCCCTTCAAGTGTGACAAATTATCTTTCAGAATCAATATGAACTCACAAATGTAAACATACCTGATGCATTCTAATCTATTGCAGTTACTGTCATTGTTGATTTCCAAACTGTCCCATCTTTGGTTGGTGGGAGCCTCTTAAAGTCATTTCCTTAGTCTTCAGGGCAATCTTAGTAGTAATCTCAGTCTTTGAGAACTTTCTATCTGGTATGACAAGATGTTCCAGGCACATGGATTTCCTGCTCTAAATGTGGAACCAACTGTTTCTCCAAAGAGACTTGTTCCCTTTAGTGGGAAATGGTATTTCTGGAGCTCATTCCCGGGCATGGGGGTGCTCTACGCTAACTCGCTACTCATTGTTTCTAAGTCTTTTTGGGAGACAGAGCCAGGAAATTTGTATTTAAGATAAATATATCATGAGTTCATATGATATACATTTCATAATACTTTCAATTCAAATTCAGGATTGCAGATTCTGCTTAACATCAGTCCTACATCTCCTTTCCCCCAAAGCTGAGAATCCTGGTTTTCATATATACTGGGAATGATATATTATCACATCATTGTGCATTTGTTCTATCATACAACACACACAATCTCAAAGTACCGACATTTCCACCAACAAAATGATTTCCTGAGAAGAGTTTAAATGGATTTGGTTTTGTTCTTGTAGTTCTTATCTCCCCTAGGCCTTGTACCCCCTAGGGATCTGCAGTCAAGCTGAAGCTTTAGAACCTGACTCCTCTCTGTGGTTATGCAAACTATATTCACATTTAGGATCAATTGGTCCACAGTATATCTTTGTACTATATTTTATTTTCCAGGATTACTTTTTCAAAATGTAGTTTTATAAAGTATTTACATGGTTCCAAACTCAAGTCTATGAACAAAGTATAAAGTTGACTAGCTTCTATTACATATCTCTTCACCCTATTCCCTCATATCTTATAGACAATCATTTATTTTTAAAATTTATGGTTTAATTCTTCTAATGCTTGTTTTTAAAATATCATACACACACACACACACTCACACACACACAGAGATATACTTTTCCTTTCCTCAGATATATATACACAATTTTCTCTATTCTGTTTTTTTGCTTACCATATCTTGCTTACCATATCTATAGTGTTCCATAGACATATTTCTTATTCCTTTTTTTAGATTGGTTTTAGTTTACTCAACTAGTCTTTTGAGGAGGGGTATTTGAGTTGTTTCATCTTTATTGGCAAAAATAATAACAGCTTTGTGCTCTTTCTTTCTTCCCTTCTCATTCCTGCCTTCCTTCCTTCTTTCCTTTCTTTCTGTGTTTTCCACGGTATATCTTTGGAGTATATTCCTAGAAATGGGATTACTGGATACAGATAGCTTAAATTTTTTTTTTTAACAATCTCAAACTTAAGGGAAAGTCACAAACAGAGTAAAAACATTTCTTTCTGGCACCATTTGCGAGTAAGTTGCCAACATGAGGCAACCCAGTGAATATATATGTATTCCCTACAAACAAAGCCATTTGCCCACATAACAACAATACAACCATCAAAATCAGGAAATTAACATCAGTCTGATACTACCGTTTAATCTTTGGACTCCATTCAATCTTTGCCTGTAACATCCTGTAAAGTGAAAGGATCCAATTTAGAATCACACCTTGTGTACTGGTGTCTGTCAGATCTCTTTAGAGTCTCATTTTGGAACAGTTCTCTCTTTCTTTAACTTTCATGACCTCAATATGTTTGATGATTACAAATCAGTTATTTTGTGTTTCTCAGTTTGGGCTTGTAATATTGCTTTGTTTTTTTAAAAAAAAGATGTATTGGAATAATGTTCACCATGTTCTCCTTAAGGAGTGTCAGGACCTTGGGGAAGAGGGTGGAGCAAGGTGAAGGGAGAGAAATATCACTGGAAGAGAGGAGCCCATCCCTTCTGGAAATGTGCGTATCTCACTGCACGCAAATGATTGTAGCCTCTTTTAACGGAGGGTGGGGATAGGGGAAAGGAAGCCGATTCCCCAGGAAGCTCTGCCAGATAAGAAATCTGTCTGTAAACTCATCTGCTTCTGTGTTTTATATTGTCCCTCTTTAGCTTTCCCCTTAGTTCTAGTAAAATTATTCATGGGTGTGAAAAAATTTCAGTTTCGTTTCAGCTCAACTATGGGGAAAGGGGTTGGTCAAGAAAGAGGGCCAGGTATAGGGAATCTATCCTGCTCAGGAGTCAGACTATGAACTGGCCCTTAAAGGAAGATGAAATGAAATCCTGTATGAAAAGTGCCTGAGCGCAGCCAGAACTCCAAAGGTAGCTTCTTTGCAGAGCGCTCAGAGCTCCTCTTTCCCCGTCAAGGGCTCTGTCCATACCCCTGTTATAGACCTTACCCCATTGAAGCTGTTGGGGCCTCTCTTCTGGTCGGGGAATCTGGTGCCTCCCGGCTTTTATCAGAGCCAAGCAAGAGGAATGACATGCGCTGAATAGTATCACATTAATATGGTTCTCAAATGCCTAATCCATTAGCAGCCATAATTAGGGGGGCTTCAGTCAGACAACAGGAATCTTTTCCATAAAGAAGCTGGGTTAAGGCACACATTAAATATAGGAAAAGAAAGAAGGGTGCAAGTATCCACAAGGGTCTGGTGACAATTTCAGGCCCAGCAGCCAGAGTAATTTCATGTAAACTGACCTTGAGGAGAGAAGGAAGAGAAAGGAAAACAGGAAGTCAAAGAATTTGTGATTGATCCCCTTTCAAATCCAGGATGCAGGAGTCAGAGGGACCCATGCTGACCACTGTCCCCATGAACCCTTGCAGCCCAAATGCAGCCAGGCCCAGGCCTGACACTCTACACCCTAGGCCTGCTTGAGAGTTCGGTCAGGCAAGGAGCGATTTGCTTTCACTGCCTTTGCAAAGCCATGTTTTCTTTTCAGCCCAAAAAAATATAAAAGAAAAAAGGCAAAACTGTTTCAAGTGTTTGCACTGCTTGCCAAAGACAGAATGGACACAACTTCCTCCTAGGAGGTATGGTGGTAGGTTGGAGGATGGTTTCTCTGTGGGTATTTTATTGGACAGAGCCCCCAAATTGGATAGAGTACCCCAACACTGAATCCTTTTGTTAGCTGATAGGAACTCCAATGCACTCATCAAGAAAAAATCAAGTTGCACCTTCAAACAACTGCTCTGAGTTAACCTCAGAGACTAAAAAGTCACTATTTGCTTATAGGAGCTCTATGTACATGTCACACATTTCATACTCGGAGTCTTCTAAAATTCCTTATTTCTGATGGGGTACAGCTTGAGGACTACCCTCATCAGGAAGTCCCTACTTCCTTATCCTCCTCCCCTCCTTTCTGGGTGAAACATTCTTTTTTAACTCTCTAAAGATTGCTATTTGGCTATAGTTGGAACTCTCTTGGTAAGAGGACTTTGGCATGTTTGTATCATTTTATTACTTGGGGAGAGAATGCACAATTTGACAGTAGGGCTTCTAGATATGAAAGATTTTGCTAAAACACTTGGAATTTAAAAGCTCTTCTTGCCTTGTAATGAGTTCTTTGAAAGATAATCTGTTTGGGGCCCTTTGAGGTTTCTGAGGAAACATGTAGCTTTGAGGGGAAATGCTCTCTCTCCCCCTTGGTCTCACAAGTGCGCATTTCTTAACCCAGCGTTCTAGCTGGGTCACTCTGCTTCCTCATGCAGTAATCAGATATTTTGGTGAAGGAAATTTTAAAGCCCAATCATGCTGTAGTGAGGAAGGTGGGATTTCTTTCCTTACATGTAACTCAAGGGCACATTTTCCTCAAAAACCAAGTATTACATTTTGGCTTCTCACTGAATGCCCAGCCCCTTACTATGAAAGGGCTCACAGTCTCTGCCCTTGGAGAGGTTACTATCCAGAGTGGAGGAGAGGCAGCCAGCCAAATAATTTACACGTGTGGTAATTGCAGTAAACTTTTATTAGTGTTGTCAGTACATTTGACACATTTATTGCATTTATGGAGCTCAGTGCCTAGGGACACAAAGGCAAATACTAAAATGTATCACATCACATCTATGCACAGATAGCAGCCACACCATTGCTTTTTTTTCTTTCTTTCTTTTTTTTCTCACCAATAAAGAAAAAAAAAACCCACTGCCAATTGTAATGTAAAGGAACCTGATTTCAGAGATGCTAAAAAGTTGAAAATCTGCCTCTTAGATGAATGAGATGCAGGAATCCCTTCCCTATTCACTTGGAAGACAGGGAAACAATTGCAAACCAAGGAAAGAGGCACCTTTGGAGGTCGGAACAAAGTACTAAGTTGGTCCAGAGCCAGGAGCTCCTGATGCTCAGAGGCAAGGCAGAGAGGCTTTGCAGAGAAGGTGACATTTGAACACCATCTAAAGAATGAATAAAGATTTTCAGGTGGAGAAGAAAGAGCATTCCAGACTGAGGGAACTACATGTGGGCTTCAGATACATGTACCAAATTAAGGCTCACAACAGTATGTTAGGTTGTATGATTACTTCTCTTTTACAAAGGAGGAAACAGGCACAAGTTGAATAATTTACCCAAGGTCTCTCAGCAGCTAATGAAGAAATACTAGCTACTGCTATTATGTATTTCTGTCCAGTCATGTAGGTCCATCATTCTAAAGCTGTGCGGCCCAATATGGTAGCTACTAGCCACACGTGACCATTGAGCCGCCTGTGTCACTTGAGTTGTGGCTAGTCCAGATTGCGAGGTACTTTAAGAATAAAATACACATTGGAGTTTAAAGACGTGGTACCCTCCCCAAAAGGGGGAAAAATCTAATAATTCTCTATATCAATTACAAGTTAAAAATGGCAGTGTTTTGGATGTCCTTGGTTAAATAAAATATATTATTAATCACAGTAATTGTTTCCTTTTATTTTTTGCAATTGGGTTACTGGAAAAAATTTAAATCACATATGCGGCTCACATTATATTTCTGTTGGTCAACACTGTTCTAGAGCAGCCTACTGCGAAGTGACGCGTGGGGAGGGTGAACGGAGCCCAAGGGCCAAGGACTGCGCTGTGCCTCATGCCCTCTGCCCCTGAGGCTGTGCTCACAGCGCCCCATACTGGGCCTCGCTGGTGCAGGAGCTTACCCAGGCTCCACAGCTGCAGGTGGCGAGGCTGGGCTTTGAACCCAGGCAGCCTCGCTCTACAACCTGCCTTTCTATTCCAAGAACGTGAGTGACTGAGGTGTTCATGACGTTGAGTGCAAGGCGGTAGGGGGCAGGTAGTTAATGTGTTACCCCTTCAGGGAACATGTACTTGTTTCCAGGAGGCCTCTGAGGAGAAGTGGAATGTTGGGAATTTCTGTGCCAGCAGCAAGGTCTTGAGGAAACAACTTCCTTCTTGCAGCCGGCTCCTGTGAGAGCTAGGCAACCAGGTTTGGGCCTGTGCTAGTGAACTTCTGCCTGAAGCCTAAGTGTGGAGGACTCAAGCCCCTCCACACCAGGAGCCCTGCTTTCTAACTCACCTCACTGTTTTGGCATCTGACTCCCCTGCCCTCACCACACATTACCTGCGGACTCCCTTAGACACTAGGGACTTGGACGTGGCCACGTCTTTGCTAATGCTCTAGCTCAGCTTACTGGCCTCTTCCTGTCTTGCCCCCAAGGCCAACTCTCCCTTCAAGACCCAATTCTAACATCACCTTCCCTACAATCTTCCCTGGCTTACCCAGGACAAAACGTGTCCCTCCCACCTCTGTTCCTTATGGTAGTTATTTGCCCACATATTTGAGGCTCCTGCCTCCACATGCTCTGGACCTGCTTTTGGGATGGAATTGAATTGAATCATGTTTGACCAGCTGGAGGAGAACGGTGACAGCTCCCTCACAATCCAGCTGGCTCTGCAGATCTTCAGGTCAGGGGCTCCTGCCCTTTGCCTGTCTGTTAAAATGCAGGACGAAAAGAGGAAACTAGTAGCAGTTGTTTAACTTCTGAAATGGTTGTTACAGAAGCAAACCATGCAAGAAAAAAAACCTCACCAGCATGACTCAGTGAGGAGGCACATTCCAGGGGAAATGCGGGTTGGTTTTACTCACAGGTTTTTAATCCGTGAAACCCTGTCACTCTCCCTCACAGGTGTCTCATGCTTTGTGTCTTAGCTTTGGAGGCACCATCTGGGGCCCATTTCTGTGACACTGGAAGGCTTCTGTGCTTGATTTCTTCACTGCTCACAGCAGCCTCAGAATATAGTAAGGGTTTGGATATTTTCCTTGGTCTTAAAGTTTTGTCTCATGAAGTAACAACTTGCAACAAGTTTTCCCACCTCCACATGGTTTGATTTTTTTCCTTTCAAACTGACTACTATAATCACAGTACTTTGGACCTTCGGAGTCAGTACTTGAGCCTTCCCTACCGGAGCCAGGTGCTGACAGCAATGACTGGGTGCTGGGGGAGATATTTAAGATGGCAGTAGGGTCTGTGTATATACCCCAGGTCCTGAAAAGGAGCCCCAAGTCTGCCCCGAGAGCCTGTGCATGCTGCAGTCTCAGGAGGAGCTAGCCTCCCATCACCTGCTCCACTGAAGTAAAACTGACATTTATTCTAGAAGTAAAAAATTTGACCCCTCAACCCCAAGCAACTGTTATTCCACCCAGGAGGTGGTTCTATCCACCCCCTGAAATACTACTCTGCATAAAATTTCAATTGTTTTACTACAATGTCCAGCAAATATTCGGCATCTGGGAGCCCAATAACTCAGCAGGATGTTCTCTGTTTTCTTTCTGACTATACATTTGTATACTAAATTTTGGAGTCTGTACAAAGTAGAGAAGAAAATCTGCCTTCTGCTCAAGAAAGCAGGGATTTGTCTATATTGTCAGTGTGTGAAGAGCTATGTAGCAGAATGATTTGCTGATACTTAGCTTCTGTGATAGTGTTCTCATTCTTCTCCTTCTTCTCCAGCTCCTCTTCCTGCTTCTCTTTCTACTGAGAAAGGTATCAGAAGGTCTGGGAGGGAAAACAGTCCTGAGACACTGCAGAAGTAGCCTCCTCCGAAGGCAACAGGACCCACTGAGATCATCCAGGTGACCTATCTTAAGAAGTGGTGGGTAGCCCTATTTGCTGAACATGAGCAATAATGAGGACCTTTCATGTTTCAAGTGGTGAAAAGAAAAAGTTGCCAGACCTACAGCTGCATTGTCCATGAGGATGGAAATTACACAGAAATGTAGGGCCTGCAGGGCTTGACAACCTGATAAAACCTGATGCAGACCTTCTGGGTGAGTGGGTCTTTGGGGAAAGGTCACATAAAGGACTAAAGTTAGCACTAGTTGCTGTAATTCTAGGAACCTAAGCAAGGGGCAGTCTGGACAGAGCCAAGCATGAGGGGAAGGATCATTTTCCTGGCATTCTTCAGCAGCCTGTGCAGAGCCCTAGACCAACACCATTTGAAGACTCATATTAGGCATTTTCCACAACCACATGGCAGTGATCGGAAACGTTTCTCCCACTGGGGTGTGGAAGTCTGACTTCCCCCTCTGTTTTGATTATGTGAGCCTTTTGAGATTTTGGGCAAGTTATGGGGTGGGAGACAGCCCCAAGACAGAGATGCTGGACTTCCTGCTAATCCCACAATCTGTTAAACCATGGACACTTAAGCCACTCGTTTGTGTGAAAAAACTAAGTATGACAGTATTTGCCCCTGGATTTGTGGAGCAGTCCTACTGGCTGTTACATCCAGGATATGTGCATACACGAACAATTAGGAAGCTAAGGAGTTTTCATCATCAGCCCCAAGTTGAAAGTTGGTGAAGGGGCTGACCCCAAGCTTCTGTCTTGATGGTTCTGAGACACATCAAGACAAAAACAAGCAGCTGAAGACATTTGATATACATTTTATGTTTATAATGAGAAGAGAAAATGATCACTCTTGAGAATATGGTGCTACAACAAAGCAAAATGAGAGGCTAAGCTCTGAAACAAGGTTTGCTCAGTCATTCTGCATTTAATAATGTTTCCATAGTACCTACTCTTTGCCATGCACTGTGCTATGTAGTGGGGAATAAAGTGATAAAGCAGACATTGTCCTTGCCCTCTGGTGTTGAGGTGGAGAAATACATTTTTCCAATAATCATTCATATAAGTAAAAACTGTAGTTAGCACTAAGGACTTAATTACTATTTCCAGGCTGATTAATTTTCAGCTAAGAGACTGGATAGATGAGACTCTATGAATAGAGCTCAAGTTAGGAAAGAGTTAAAGCCCTACATGGGGCCTTACTGAGCTGCCCCAGGGGAAAAGAGGGGCCCATTCTTCAGTCCTTGGGTGATGGATTGGTTTTTCTTCTATGGCCATTCAGAGAATGCATACACCCTCCGGCATCCTGGCTGGCCCGGAAGGTCACTGTAGGCTGAGGGTGCCACAAATGCAGGATTGTTCACTCTCTTTGGCTGGGGAACTGGGCTGAGGACCAAACTGGCCCACAGATTCAGGTTTTCCTATTTCATTTCAAGGGCAGCCAACTTCAGGGCCTTAAAAATGGGCTTATGGCACCACTGAGAATGATGGTGAGGGGAGCCAAAGCCATGCCATCACCAGGCCATGCTGCCTGCAGAGATTTCCCAATTTCTGAAACAACTGCAGAGTGATTGCCAGAGTGATTCAGAGGGCAGGAGAGTTGCAGTGACTTTGGCTTGGAAGGTTGTATGTTGAAATAATAGGTAGAATTTCCTAGGGATCCCCAGTCTAGTCTATTTTTGAACAACTGCAGTTTGGCTTTCTTTCTGTAATTCTTGGGTGTAATGTGAATTTATATGGAATTTTGTATTGATTAGCTAATCAATTCAACACATATTCACTCTTGCTCATTCTTTTACTAGCTGTAAAACCTTAGGTTACAGTCCCTTCACACCTCCTTACATCCAACCAACAAACATTTATTTAGTGCCTACTGCAAGTCAGACTTGCGCGATAGCCAAAGAGGGGAACTTAACCCAGAGGTTGAGCAGAGTACGGAGAGAGGAGATGGGCACCATAAAGGACATTTCCCTGTAGCAGAGATAATACTCACAGTTCACCACATCTCATATCATTCATCTCTTTCCCAAAGCACATGGGAAAACTACATTGCCCAGACAGTCTGGGGAATCCTTATTGGTTTGGACCACATGACTGGATCCATCCAATAGGAAAGAATAGAAATGATGTATGTTACACTCAGGCCTGGCCATAAAATCCTTGTGCAATTGTCCAGGTTCTCACTTTTCTTTTTGCAGTGAATCCAGATGGCAGCAATATAAGGTGAAAGGAATGTGAAAAGGAACCCTGAGTCATCACTTGAAGAAGAGCCATAGGACTGTGGTGCAGAATTTATTTGTTATAGGCTAGTCTTGCTTTCCCTACCTAATATACACACTCTTTAAATGTGGGAATGTCTAAGTTTAATACTGAAAGAAAAGAAATTGTCTAGATTAAGTCAGGTAACATGACCACTTTCAATTATCTTTTCCCAGATACAAAAAAAAAAACCAACTATATAAAAAAAGCCAGCTTACCAAACAAAATATCTTGATCAAATACCAAAGTCTTGAACGACTCTCAGGTTTCTATGTGAACAACTGGATACAGTGGTTGCATTCATCAAAATAGAGATTATAGAAATTTCATGAAAAATTCTGATTCACACTGAATAAAGTTTTAATAAGACTGAAGGAGATAAGAGGTTAGCTGGAGGAATCATTTTCTTCTCATAAAAATGGATCATCCAGTTCTTGACCATTTGGAGTTTACAACTTAATGAGATAGAATAAAGGAAAGCAGAAAGAATATCAAGTTCATTCAAGTCCTAGATTCTTGGACCTAGCTTTTCTCCCTGCCAGGAAGGCTCTTGTCATTTGCTTCCTCAGAAAACGCCTTGCTGACAGCTTGACATAAAACAGAAACTCCAGTTGTTCTCCACTGAATCACCCAATCTAATTCTCTGTGTAGCGCTCTCCATAATCTGATAGGTTTCTTGTTTATGAATTTTGTTTATCATTGGCTGTCTCTTCTCACTCGAATGGGAGAAAGAACACTTTGCTCAACATTATCTCCAACACAGTGAATAGTGGCTAGCACATAGTAGGAGCTCCATAAATGTTTAATGAATAAATGAATGGCAGGCCAACAGGAGCAAAAATGCAAATTTTTTATTTTGAAACAGATTCACAAATATACCGAATGGCCAAGCTTGAGATATACCTCAAATGAGAACTATGAGGTGGCCATGTTCATCATTCTGCACCAGAGAAAAACCAATGTCAATTCGCATCAATATCTTGCCTCTTCTGAAATAAAATTTTTTTGAATGATAAAATGGAGCAAGTCTACTACCGAGGAATTCCTTCTTGATAAAGTCCCAGAGATGTAAATAGTTTTAAATCTGATTTAGTTCATATACATTAAACCCCTTTATGTGAAGGTGTATTAAGATTATTTGATGCCCACGATGCAGTTTTTACTGTAGAGGCTGAAGAAAGCAAGATCTCTCTTTCAAAAAGGATGTGAGTTCTTGGACTTGGGCCTCCTCTACTTGATCTAACTGATCTGGACCCTGAGGCATAGGCAGGCCACATCTGAGTTATCAGGAAATTCTAAGAATATGCAGTAAGTCTTTTTCATGACCTAATATCATCTTCAGACAATCAACTAAAATCTCAGTTTTGAAAGTCATGTTTGAAATGAGTATAAAGACTAAAGAGATGTGGTTGCAATCCTGAAGTTAGAAGCTATAGCCAGAAAATAGGTCAAGAAAAAAACTGACAAAAATGGCATGAAACTGGGCCCTATAAAGACCAGCCCTGCTAGTTCACCAAACAAGGAGGACTTCTCAGGAAGCCACATGAGTGGGCTCACTGCAAGCCAAGCTAAGGAACTAAGTACTAAGGAGGGGGCTCACATAATAATAGCTTTAGTAACAGTTGCAATAGCTAACAGTTTTTGAGTGTTCACTGTGTGCCAGGCACTCTGCCATGTACTTTACATGCATCATATCATTTAAAATTCCTCATGACCTGTGCCAGTGAGCGTGCGAATAGTAATTTCTATCTATAGGCCAAGAAACTAAAGTTAATTAACTCACTCAAGCACAGATGGATTTTCCTGACTCTTCAAATTTAATATAGAAATATTTCATTTGAGTCTTCTCATAATAAGGAGGATTAAAATGTTCAATTCAGGAGACAATATGTGGTGTAGTGGAAAGACTAAAGCATGTTAAAGCCTCTGCGCCCTGCCTCACTCCTGCATTAACCATTAGTATGATTCCAGGTCCCTCACTCACCTTCTCTGTGTCTCGGTTTCCTCATCTATATAATGGGACTAATCCTTGCCCTGTATTTCCCAGTGCTGAAAAGACTTTCTGAAAGGCCTAACAAGGGAAGGATTCTAATTTAAGTTGACTAAACCTCTTCAATACATTTTAGTCTCCAGGATTTTTTTTCACTGGCCACTAGGTGTAGAGGAAAAAGAAATGCCACAATACAATCACAATATAATCCAAATCTCATCTGCACTACAGGAAACTGCATCATTCTCTGGGCCTATGTTGTGCTTTTTCCCTTTAGAGGAACAGAAAAGGGAAAGCGTTATGATCTATGCTGAGGAAGCAGCCTGGAAGGCGGGTGGACACCAGTCTCTCACCTCACAGCCGTCATAGGAAGCAGCTGGTAGAGTATGGCAATCTACTTATTCCTTCAACATTTTAATTATCTGCTGTATAAATTCTAAAACTTCAGGTGTTTTCTAGGTAGAAATCTTGGATCAACTCCATATATATTACACTCAGACAAGATGGAGAGGGTTTCTTGGCCTGGCTGTCATTGCCTGAGAGGCACAGGAACATCAGGAAGGGCCCCAGATGCCAGGCTGCGGGGCTGGGGGCCAGGAGGGCTGTGATCTGTGATGCCCAGTGGTGCTAAGGGACCTCAGGGCAGGGCTTGACAAGGCTCTGTGGTTGAAGGGTGGAGCCCAAGAGATGGTTCAAAACAACATTCTTCCTTCCTTCCCCAAATGTTGATCAGCTGACCCATGTCCAGGCATTGTCCTAAGCATGGGAGATACAGTGATGAAGAAGACAGTCTTTTATAGTTGGTTTAAGATAGACTTATGAGGCAATAAGACTTGGGCTTAAATCTTGCCTCTGCCACTAATTAGCTGTGACCCTTGGGAGGTTACTTGACTCTTTGAGCTCAGCTTTTTCAATCAGAAAGAGGGGACAACCTTACAGTTATGATCGTGAAAATTAAGTTAGATCATTTCAGTGAAGCATTAAGCACAGTTCCTGGCATGGCGTGAGGGCATCCAAGCAATGCTGAGCGCCTGTGAGGCAGGGACTGCCTTGGATTGACTTTGAGTCCTCGGTGTTTGCCAGGGTATACAGAAAGTGCTAAGAGAATGATCTCTTCAAGGTTTGAAGGTTAATAGGAGAGTCAGGTTGGAGGCCAGGAAGCAAACAAAGCATCTAGAACAGGATAAAGTCAACATGTCAAGGACTAGAAAAAGCAGAAACAGGATTTAGGAACAGAACATTCATAGTGACTAAGGCTACTGGAGCCAGGCCTCTACAGGAGGTGGCGGCTTTATGGGTGAGCATGGAATAAAGGGTTGTAATAACAGATACAGGCAAACCTTGTTTTTTTGCACTTCACCTTATTGTGTTTTTAAAAAATTAACAGCTTGTTGCAAACCTGCATCAAGCAAATCTGCCAGCACCATTTTTCCAACAGCATTTGCTCGCTTCATGTCTCTGTATCACATTTTGGTAATTCTCGTCCTATTTCAAACTTTTTCATTATTATTGTATCTGTTATGTTTTTCTGTGATCAGAAATCTTTGATGTTGCTACTGCAATTGTTTTGGGCACCACGACCCATCCTATATAAGGCTAAACTTAGTAAGTGCTGTGTTCTGACTGCTCCACCAACTAGCCATTCCCCTGTCTCTCTCCCTCTTCTTGGGCCTCCCTATTCCCCGAGACACAACAATATTTAAATTAGGTCAAGTAATAATCCTACAGTAGTCTTGAAGTGTTTAAGTGAAAGGAAGAATCACATGAATTTCACTTTAAATCAAAAGCTAGGAATGATTAAGCTTAGAGAGGAGGGCATTTTGAAAGCTGAGATAGACTGAAAGGTAGGCCTTGTGTGACAGAGTTAGCCAATTTGTGAAAGAAAAGGAAAAGTTCTTGAAGGAAATGAAAAGTGCTATTTCAGTGAACACATGGATGACAAGAAAGCACAACAGCCTTATAACTGATATGGAGAAAGTTTTGTTGGTCTGGATCAAATCAGGCACAACATTCCCTTAAGCCAAAGCCTAATCCAGAGCAGGGCCCTAACTCTCTTCAATTCTGTGAAGGCTGAGAGAGGTGAGGAAGCTACAGAAGGGAAGTTGGAAGCTAGCAGAGGCTGGTTTATGAAGTTTAAGGAAAGAAGCCCTCTCTGTAACATAAAAGTACAAAAAGTGAAGCAGCAAGTACTGACGTAGAAGTTATCCAGATCTACCTAAGATCAAGTCTTCTCATATAAGAAATACATTTCTTAAGCTGCCACAGACAGTGATTCCACTGATGGATCTGGGCAAAGTAAATTGAAAACCTTCTGGAAATAATTCACTATTCTAAATGGATTTGTGATTAATGGGAAAAGGTCAAAAAGATCAACATTCACAGGAGTTTGGAAGAAGTTGATTCTAACCCTATGGTGACTTCGAGGGATCAAGACTTCAGTGGAGGAAGTCACTGAAAATGCGGTGGAAACAGCAAGAGGACTAGCCTTAGAAGTGGAGCCTGGAGATGGGACTGACCTGCTGCCATCTCAGGATAAAACTTTAATAGCTAAGGAGCTGCTTTTATGGTTGAGCAAAGAAAGGGTTTTTAGAAATGGAATATCCCCTGTGAAGATGCTGTGAAGATTGAAATGACAACAAAAGATTTAGAATAATACATGAGCTTAGTTGACAATGCAGCAGCAGGGTTTGAGAGGACTGAATCCAATTATGAAAGCTCTACTGTGGATAAAATGTTATCAAACAGCATGAATGCTGCAGAGAAACCATTCATGAAAGGAAGAGTCCATCGATGTGGCAAACTTCATTGTATTAAGAAACTGCCACGGCCACTCTAACCTTCAGCAGTCACCACCCTGATCAGTCAGCAGCTGTCAACATGGAGGCAAAATCCTCCACCAGCAAAAAGATTATGACTTGCTAAAAGCTGAGATGTTTAGCATTTTTAGCACTCAAGTGTTTTTCAGTTAAGGTATGTACACTGTTTTTTAAAACACAATGCTACTGCGCACTGTGTTTTTCTCACACATACATAGCAATAATACTATATTAAAACAGCAGTAATAGTCTAACTCCTTTTGGGTTCCTGGACCCGATTCCACTGTGTCTGGGTGTGGGAGGGGATCTTCCCACACATAACAACAAGCAATTCTTGGACACCAGCAGGGTGTCCCAGAACTCAGCTCAATTCTGACACCATCTTCCCAGAGACAGCACCAGATTCCCAGGTTAAGGGCTCCGTCCTACAGGACTGCCCTCCACCCCCAAATCCAGATGTCAGTTGACCCAGGCAGTTACCTGTGCTTCTGACCTACTGGCTACAGATTGGAGGTTCCAAAGACTTCCCCTTTAGGTTCCATTAATTTGCTAGAGCAGCTCACAGAACTCAGAAAAACACTTACCTTTACCAGTTTAATGAAGGATACAAGTTAACAACAGCCTGATGAAGAGATACACAGGGCAAGGTCCCAAATAAAGGAGCTTCTATCTTTGCGGAGCTTGGGGACTGGCTCAGTGGCATGTACGTGGAGGCATCTGGTTCCCCAAGTGCAGAAGCTCCCTCTGACCAAGAAGCAGAATCCAAGAGAGCGATAAGCTCTTCTCAGGGGCTTTTGTGATGGCTTCATTGCATAGTTATGATTGACTAAATATTAGCCATTGGCTGATACAACTTCCAGGCCCCACCCTTCCTTGGGTGGGGTCCAAAAGTCCATTAACATGACAAGGCACCCATTCCACCTTTCAGACTCTGCAGTGTTTTCAGGAACTGTGGATGAAGACCAAATATACCTGGAAAATACATAATTGGTCATCTGAATGACCAATTCTGTATTTCTTATGATTCATTATACTACATACACTTAATAGACTACAGCATAGTATAAACACAACTTTTATCTGCACTGGGAAACCAACAAATTCATTTGACTTGCTTTATTGTGATACTCATTGTATCGCAATGGTCTGGAACTGAACCCATGATATCTCTGAGGGACAACTCCCCTGGGCTCTCCCCCTCCAACCAGCCCCACAGGCTATTAATGCTCCTCCATGCTCCCATGAACACACTCTCTTCTAGTGACCATTAATGATTATAATAATAATAAACACAACTAAGTAGCAGAACAAATAGTTCAGTGATTAGATAGTTGCCTACTGCAAGAGCTGGGGACAGAAAGACAGTTTTTGCACCCCAACCATACTCCCAAGTCAGGGCCCAGTTTGAGCACTGTCTGCTCAAACATCTCCTCTACCCCAGCTGGCTCCCCACCTTACCGTCTCCCGGAAAAGTAGGGTAACCATACGTCCAGGGCGCCCAAGTTTAAGCTCGTGATCTAGTCCAATCATCCATACAGCAAGGCTTTTGACACTTGAGTGTATATACTAATCACCTGCACTGTTAAAAGGCAGATTCTGATTCTGAAGTTCTGAGTCCACACTTTCCAAAAACTCCCAGGTGAGGATGATGCTGTTTGCCACAGGACCACACTTTTCAGAGCAAGGGTCTACCCCCAGCTCTCAGACACAACTGCGCATCAGCATCTCCTCAGTTACAGATGTAGGGGCCCTAGTCACTTACCTGATATGCCTCAAGGGCTCTGGAAGGCCTGCTGTGAAAATAGCTCTTCAGGAATTTCCACTTGCCTTTTCCACCAAACTTTCTCTGGGTTAAGGGAGAGCACACAGAAAATCAACCCGTTACCCTTAACTAATACACGTTCGTCTAGATGCAGGGGTAAGCATCAGGGGACCTGTCAGTTCTGACATGGGGTGAATTGGGAGTACAGCAGGAGTCCAAGAAGCCACTCTAGAGTTTTCCCTTCTGATGTCCTGGGATTTAGTTGTGAAGCATATGTGAAGATTTGTGAGAGCTGGTCAGTATACTGTGGGCCAGGAACTGAATGAGGCACTGGAGATGGGGGTGGGGCAGTATATCTGGCTTTGGGGAACTTTAAAAGAGGTAAGATTTCATATCTTTTCAAAGTCTGGACTAAATACATGAAAAAGAAATCGAACAGAACACCAGGGTGCTAAAGAAACGTTGAGAACTGAACAGAATAGGGTTAGAAGGGAGAACTGTAGCAGGTGGAAGTGAATTTCACAATGGGTTTTGCAGGAAATAATCTAGGAGGATTAGTGAAGTAGATGGAGGGGTTGCTGAGTGGAGGGACTGAAAGGTGGAGGTGGCCAAGTAGGAACTAGAGGGGACTCCCTGAAAAGCCATTGGGTTTTAAAGTCGTTAAGAAAATATCTCCATCTGTAGGGACACCAGAGCACTCTCATCTAGGGTGAGCGCCTGGGGCAGCAACTAGCCCACATCCTGCCCTCCGGCACCGGATGGTCCTGCAGCTCACAGTGCCTGGACCCCTGGATGTTATTTTGATCATTCTTGCCCAGCAGTAAAATGACACCCAACTAACAAGCTGTCACATGCAAACTGTTTCGACCTACTTCCTCCCTCCCTATCCCTATTCCCACCCACCCTGGAGTGGGCCCTGGGGCAGCAGTGAACAGTGGAAGGAAGCAGATTTGATTTTCCATGCACTTCAGAGCAGGGTCAAGTGAAAGGCACCACTGGGGCTTTTAGAGGAGATAGGAAGGGCAGAGAAAGGACTGCCTTGCTGCAAGACAAAGCTGGGTGAACAACTGAGTCTTTGCCTCCTTGACAAAGGAGAATGAGGGACTCCTGCCAGGCTGGCTTGAATTGACTGGAGAAAATTCACTTTGTAATTCACAGCCCTCCACATGCTGTGGAAATGCTGGCAAGGGAGTGAGACAGGCATGCAGTTTGCAGGCTGAAAGAGCATGAACCATGAGACAATTTCAGGCTCCAGGGTCAAGGATACGGTTGTGCAACGTGTCAGGACAACCTCAGGAAAGCAGGGGCTATGGCGGGGAGGGATCTGGTTGCCCCTGCAGGCCTGGGCTCCCCCAGTACCATCTGCTGGGCTAGGAGGGGCTGGGAATGCTCCAGCCACTTACTATGATCATGTTGGGCAAGGTTAGCCAGTCCAGGATGGCCACTGCAGGGTGCCACGCATATTAAGGAGAGCTGGGAGACTGCTCTGCAGGGAGTGGAGGCACAAAGAACAAATCAGGGGATAGCACGAGGGAACCCAGCGCACCCCATCTGTCAGTTGGTCCACAGTGCTTTACTGTGTAGTTGCACTGGGCTAGACATGGAAGCTGAATTTGACTCCCACTGCCTAACTTATGGGCTCTGGGACATAGACAGCAAATAACTAAGCAATGATAAAGTCCACTGAAGACTAGTCCCTACGGCCACCACATGAAGCTCAAAATGGAGTCATCATATTGGTGGCTAATATTGGATTTCTCATCAGTGTTGTGGGGTGGGGGCCAAGCCAGAGATCATGATTTACAACACATAAATGTGAAGTTTCTTACATCTAGGTGGTCTGGGAAAATCCAGACTAATTGCACAGTACAAATTGCTGTGATTTTGTGCTAAATTGGGTGCCAGTTGAGTACAGCTGTGGTGAGATAGAGAGATTCCTAGAGACCAGAGTCATCAGGAAAAGTTTTGTGGAAGAGGGAGAACTGGAATTAGGTGCTGATAGATAGGCAGACCATGGATAGGCAGAGGGAAATGGGAAGGCAGGAGGGAAGGGGACAGATAATCAAAGACTCCGAGATGACCATGGTGAGTTTTTGGGGGCTTTAGAGGGATTAGGCTGTTTGGAGTCTAGCAGGTGCTTTGAAGAACATGGGAGAGAAGAGAGCACAGGGCTGGAGTTTAAAGAGTTGCTCAACGAAGAACCCCACAGTGCCTAGGAGGGTTTCAGCTGTCAGGGTCTTCTGAGACTCACCCTCAGCTCCTTTTGGGGTCTAAGGAGATCTTTAATCAGAGTTCCAAGTACTTCAGCTGATTTTCAACTCTCCCTTGCTGAATCTTCTTGGAAGGGGGCCAAAAAAGCAGGTGCTACTCCTCTGAGGTACTAAAACTCTGGTGTTGAGAGGAGGCTGCTTCAGAGGGACTTTGGAAAGAGAAATATGAGTGTATTATGAGTTTCAAAAGTCTTTTAGGCATGAGGCCAAGAAAGCAGGAGATGTGCTGAGAGGCCCCCTAAGGCAAAAGAAAGGCTTTGGGCACCGGACTGGCTGTGGGGTCAAGAAACTGTGCTTTAAGACAGGGAGCAAGGGTTAGGGAGAAGAGAGAGGCCACTGCTAGAAAGTTGTGTGATCCTGGGTGTCTTACCAATGGGTTTCAATCCCGGGGAAAGTTCACTATGGATTCAGTGAGACCAAGGAATGACAATGGAATGTTCTTGGTGTGAAAGGGTTTATACCTAACTTTATTCCCACAGTGGCAGGTCAATGACTAGAATCCCATCCACTCAGAGTGAGTCTGCCGCTCTCTGCCTCTGGGCCTCTCTACCCCGACAGTCATCTCAGTCTCTGTCCTTGGCACTGCCACCACTCAGCCTCTGCTCTCCTGCAGCCTTGCAGCCCTGTGGCCATGCCACCATGTTGCCCAGAGTACTGGGCAGAGCTCTTTATATAGATAGAGTCAATAGCAACGTATTGCCCACACACGTGTAGTGAGCTAGCCAACCAGGGCCAGGTGAGAATCCTGACCATAAGAATCTTCACTTTATCCACATTAGGTATCTGCAATACCTCCTCTTTTTCTGGAAGAGCCATCAGGGTTCCTTTTGAAAAGACAGCATCCAGAACCTATCAAAAGGACAGGTTAGAAACAGGCAAGCATGTTTGTTCTTACCACTTCAATTCAACTTTACACAGGAGGTCCTAGCCAGTACAATTGGGCAAGAAGAACAGATTAAAGACAAACAGATTGGAGAGGAAGAAGTAAAACTGCCCTTATTTGCAAGTGACATGATCTTGTATGTAGAAAAGCCTAAGGAATGTACAAAAATCTGCTAGAACCAATAAGCAAGTTTAATACAGTTACAGGATATACAACCAATCAAAAAATGAAATTAAGAAAATTCCATGCATGATAGCATAAAAAAGACTAAAATACTTAGCAATAACTTTAACAAAAAAAGTGCAAGACCTGTGCATGGAAAATCTCAAAGCATTGCTGACAGAAATTAAAGATCTAAACAAATGGAGAGATATACCACATTCATGGACTGGAAGATTTAATATTGCTAAGGTAGGAATTGTCCCCAAATTGATCTATATTATCAACACAATCCTTATCAAAATCTCAGCAGGGTTTTTTTTTTTTTTGTAGAATTTGACAAGCTGATCCTAAAATTTATATGAAAATGCAAAGGGTGAAGAGAAATAAAAATACTTTTGAAAAACAAAGAACAAAGCTGGAGGATTTATCATAAAGTTATAGTAATCAAAACAATGTGGAATTGACCTAAAGATAGGCATATAGATCAATGGGACAGAATAGACTCAAGACTCCAGAAGTAAATCCTTAGATTTACAGTCAGTTGATTTTTGACAAAGATGCCAAGTCTTTTCAATAAATGATCCTGAAACAACTGGATATCTATAAGCAAAAAAACGAACATATATCCTTACCTCATACCATATGTGAAAATTAACTCAAAATGAATTAGAGTGCCAAATATAAGGGCTAAACTATAAAACATACAGAAGAAAACAAAAGGAAAACTTTTGTGAACATGGATTAAGCAAAGATTTCTTAAATATGACACCAAAAACATGACCTTTGAAAGAAAAATACTGATAAATTGGACTTCATCAAAATTAAGTTTTTGCTTTTTGGAAGATTACACTGAAAAAGTGAAAAGGCAAGCCACAGACTGGGAGAAAATATTTGCAAATCATATATCTGATAAAGGACTTGTGTCCTGAATATATAAATAACTCTTACAACTGAAGAAGAAAATAAACTGTTTTTTTAAATGAGCAAAGGACTTGAAGAGACATTTCACCAAAGCAGTTATACAATTGCTCAGTAAGCATATGAAAAGATGCTCAACATTAGTCATAAGGAAATGCAGTTAAAACTGCCATGAACCACTATAACCCAGCACTAGAATGGCTAAAATAAAAGACTGACAATATCAACTATTGGCAAGGATGTGGAGAAATTGGAACTCTCTTACATTGCCTTTGGGAATATAAAATGTTACAGCTAATTTGCATAACAGTTTGGCAGTTTCTCAACATGTCAATATATATATATATTCCATACAACCCAGCCCTTCCACTCCTGTATCTACCCAAGAGAAATGAAGACACATATCCACCCAAACACTTAAATGTGAGTGTTCATAGTTGCATTATTCATAATAGCCCCTACAGGGTAGCAGAATATGCCACTCCAAAATAAGCATCTTTAGTATAAGGATTATTTTGAGAAACACCAGTCACAGGAGAAGCTCTGAAAACAGAGTAGAAATTACTCTTTTGAAAGGAGAATCAACACTTATAAAGGAAATCTCCATTTGTAAGGGTGTCTCCCTTTCTGTACAAGGAAGAGAAAGATGATTCTAAGTCACCAGAGAGTCTTATCAATGGAGAAGGCACTGGTTTAAAGCTGCATGCTTTTTCTGGTAATCTCCCATAACTGGCCTTCACCCCATCCTCTCTCCTCACATAACAACTTTCTTTTGTCTTTAGCTGGAGATGGTATTTAAGCTGGTGTCTTAGACCACCTCAGGGAGTACTCATTTTTTCCTTGGGTATCTCCAATATATTCATGAGGTATATATGTGAATAAACTTCTGTTTGTTTTCTCTTGCAAATCTGTATTTTATTACAGTGGTATTAGTCAAGAACTCAGAATAGCAGAGGGAAATTATTTTTCCTCCCCATGCCCTAAACTGGAAATAATCCAAATATCTATCAGTTAGTGTATAAATAAACAAGATTTGGTATATCCATGATGGACTACCACTCAGCAATAAAAAGGGATGATACATGCAACAACATGGGTCAACTTCAAAAACACACAAAGTAGGAAAAGTCAGACACAGACTACATTTATATGATTTCATTTATATATATGATTTAGAAAAGCAGACGGGAACAGGGATTCATTGCATAAGAATAGGAGGGAATGGGATGGAAGTGTTCTAAAACTGGATTATAATTGTGATGATTGTACAATTGTTTACATTTATTTAAAAAGTTAAACTGTATAACTTATGATGGACCAATTTTTTAGTATGAAAATTGTATTTCAGTAAAACAAAGGACAGGGAGACCACTGGAAAGGTATTCAGAGGAAGGGTGTGTGCACACGTGCTTGTGTGTAGTTGCCACAGGAGGATAGAAGGCACCCATGGTGGAGAGTTATAAATTAAAGTGCCGCAGAAAAACACAAGGGTTCTGCAGCTAGACTGCTGGGTCTGGATCTTGGATCTACTACTTATTACCTGTATGAACTTGAGACAAATATTTAACCTCTTCAAGCCTCTGTGAAGTGAGGCCAAGCATCAGTACCCAGGTAATTGGGAGTATTGAAGGTAATGTGTGCAATAGTAGGTATTTGTTGAGGGGAAATTCTGGACTAGGACCAATTATTTATATAGATAATTTGGGTTTTTGCTGTGACTGTAGAGTTATGGACTCTCTGGGTGTATTGTAACAGAAGTACAGGCCTCTCAATGACCTGATTTATTAATTATTATTAACTAATTAATGAAGAAGCCTGGGATCATGGGCCAAAAGACCTTGGTTTCCAGCAGTGGTCCTACTGCAATCACACCATATGACCATAAGGGAATTTCTTAACCTTTCTGGGTTCCTAAGTTATGCCCCACCTCCCAAACAGGGTTGTTGGGATGCTTCTGAAGTCAGAGGTCACTGCCAACATTGAAAGGATACTGTCTAAGGTAATGGTGGCACAGATCACAGAGTGGGGGCTGGGGCCCAGCATGAGAGGAATATAATCTGGCCAAGGTCACAATGTTTATGGGCTGGGATATGTGAACATCAGCCTAGCAGGAGGCCATGGAAATTTTCACAAACCAAAATTGGCATTTGGAGCTGAACTGGGAAGCTGTGAACACAGGATGTTGCTGAAAATGGTGCCGGGCAGGGCCGCTACCTGAGGTTTTGGCAGGCTTCACCCACTGCCAGTTGATTGCAGAAGGATGTTGGATCATCAGGAAATAGGGATTTGAAATAATCCCACAGGAAGGCGTGAATAACAACAGAAGCAACAAGCAAGCAAGCCAGCCAGGCCAGGTCTGACGAGGGTGCTGGGTTGGGAGACAAGTGAATTCTCACTTTCTTCAACACTTTAGAAACTTCTGAGGAGGAGCCCAGCTGGCGTTCAAAGATGGCTTTGTTATAGACTAGCCCCCTGCCCCAGCCATCCTCCATCACCACCTCCTGGAGGAGCAGAGGGAAGGGTAGCAGCTTGAGGGCATCACTCATCTCTGGCTCAGGATGCTGGCAGTCCTCCCTGGAATCGTTTGTAGAGGACACTTGTTATATTTTTGGATGCACAGAACATACTCCTACTTGTTTCTGGTAAGAGCACTTGAATTCTTTTTGGAATTTCCTACCCCCATTATGTGCAATCGTAGTGGGACTGTCAATCCAGGTACGCTGCCCTCCTTGGGTCAACTAACTCTCCCTCTTGGACTCTGAGGTGAGCAGCATGATGGAGGAGAACAGGAAAAAATTTGTTGAAGAGGATCTGACTCCTCACTCAACCTTTACTTATACCTGGTATTTGAATCTCACCTCTGTTTGTTTCTTAACTCTTCTATTTTATGAGCCCCTGATACCATTCTGTTTTGCTTAAGTTAGCTAGGGCCCATTTCTACAGACATAGAACATGGCAGCAGCACTCTTGCTTGGGGCAGTCTTCACGGAGGAGACACAAGGGAAGTAGAAGAGCCCTCCTTCAGTCGTCTGGCTCCTCCACTTTCCAACCATGTGACCACAGGCAAGTCACTAAATCCCTCTGAGCCTCCATTTCTTCTGTAAAATGGATGTTTTATAGAACTGTTAGGATTAAATATATTTATTATTCATTCACTTAATATTTTCCCAGCAGCCCCCACCTCCTTGGGACCAGAACAGAGAGGTGAACAAGGCAGACATAATAGTCCCTTTCTTTATGGAGCACACCCTACTGAGGAGATAGACATAAACTTCACATTTACAAGTCTGATAGTGTTGTAAATTACCTATCCATAGTGATAAGGTACCATGGGAGTGGTTAATAAGGGGATTCAAGGAATCTAGTAGAGGGCTGCATATGGAGGATCCTTAATAAATGTGACTTCCTTTTACTCTTCTCCCTTCCAGCTGTTTTCTTCTTCACCATGATACCTTCATCATGGAAGGATGTTCACCATGTTCTCGTAGAATTAGGACATTCCGGAGAAGTCCTGATTTTATTCAGTGACTGAACATCTGCCCTTTGTGTCTGAAGCAAAAGTGAGAAGCTACTTACACCAATAGATAAGCTTAGCCTGTCATAAATGGAGGACAAGATGACAGGATGGGCAAGGGACTAGGAAGGCCTAACACCTTCAGAGCTGACTGCTTCTCAGGCAAACAAGGTCTGGTAGGAGTCAAGATGAAAGAGGCAGGCCTAAGGTTGGTATCTACAAAACAAGAACATGCAATTTGGATCTCTTATCCACTAAGTATCTTTCTAGCATCACAAAGTTTCAAAAATGATGCATAAAATATTACACCAGAAAAGACCTTAGAAGGCATTTAGAAAGCTCCTTCATTTATCATGAGGAAGCCAAAGCTCACTGAAATTAGGTCTCTTATCTGTGACTTGAGTATGTAACCTTGTTGCATCTTTAGACCCCTGTTAGTGATTGAGAAAGCCCAGATTGGTTCCTTTTTTAATGTGGACAAGTCCTGGTGGAGGTACCCTCTAAAAATAGTCTAGGTTAACTTCCCCAAGGGCAGGGACCAAGGGAGATAGGCTCAGTGCTCAGTGTTGGGAGGGACAAAGATAGTAAGACACAAGCCCTTTAGGGTTCTTCTGACATGGCTGGGGATCCGAGACACACACAATGCTACAGTCATACAAAGTGATGACACGTGGCAACTGCCTGTTGGTCATGGTCACAAGGATGTGCTGGTGTCACTTCTCTCTTAACATCTCCAAAACCCATCTCATCATTTCTGTCCACTTTTCTCCCAAGTCTTGTACTGGAGGTGCCTTTGCACAGATGCCTGAACCTATTAATAATAATACTGTACTCTAATCACAAAGATTTGAAATATTGGAGTTAGTTTTTATTCCTGTCTTTTTCTCATCCCCACATCCAGTCAGTCACAAGGTCTTATTGATCTGATCCTTAAAATCTGCCTCATTCAGTTCAAAGACACCAGAACAGAATTCTTAATACACAGTCCTCCTGTCATTCCCCAGCTCAAAATCCTCCAGGGTGCTGAGGAAGAATTTGTGGCATGAAACCCAAAGCTGCTGCTGGGTATCTTAGTGTGCTGCTCTTTAGTAAGCTGCTCCTTAGTCCCAACTCCAATTTCCTTCTTCACGTCCTGCTGCTCTCCTACAGGGATGTATTGACCATGTCTTTGTTTTTCTTTTTCTTTGCATTATTTTGTTTTT
Source organism: Manis javanica (assembly GCF_040802235.1). NCBI lineage: Eukaryota > Metazoa > Chordata > Mammalia > Pholidota > Manidae > Manis > Manis javanica. Next base: position 77,399,317 of record NC_133159.1, on the reverse strand, counting down.
TGATTCTTTGACGTCTGGGGCTTTGCTGACCCTGGAGGGACCACTCCTCTCAGGACTGACCAATTCCTAGAGATAGTAAACAACTAGCCCCTGAGTGCACCTTTCAAAGGCAGACCGACCAATCCGGAGCCCTCCTCTATCAGGCTACCACTCAGGGCCACTCTTTCCCTGCCCAAAAACCCCCAGGGCCACGTACCAACTAGGAGTAACCCCTGTGACCTGAGCACACTGAAACTATTCAAACTAGCCAATCCTAAACCTGTTTGCCCTGTCTTGCCCATTCCTTCCCACAGAGACCACAATAAAGGCTCTTCCCCAGGTTTGTCCCACTCCTTCTGCTTCCTGGCTGACTACCCCTGATGCTTCCCCATGTGGCCCCCATGCATGGCGTGCTCATCTCCTGTGAGCGTAACTATCTTTTCACTGGCAGTGCTCTCCTCATCTGTTGGTCTTGCCATACCTAATTATAAAACCTGTACTTTAAAACAAAGGAACTCATGCTCCAGAGGAGCTCTCTTGTGCTTCCCAAACTGGCTCCCACTTTCCTGCATCCTTGCCTGCCTGTGCTATTTATAATTCTCAGAATGAATTCCCTCTGCCATTTCTGCATCTTACAATTTCACCCATGCTCCAGTGTACTCTCACCAGTACTGACTTGACTCACTGATGATTTAAAGATGAGTGTGTGAGGTTCAGTGGCTTGTGACTTGTACTGTATCATACAGTGAAAAGCAGAGTCAGGCCTCAAAGCCCCGTCTGCTTTCTTTGTGCCCTTTTCAATCATTGTATTGGCTCAGGACCTTTGAGCATGTCCAACAGAAACTGACCCTAGCCAACCTGAGCACCACGAGACTTGCTGGAAGGACGCTGAGGCAGCTCACATAACTGGAGGAGCTGAAAGACCAGCCTCTGGGTGAAGTGGGAACAAGGGCAGCCCCAGAATTGTCTTTGAGTCTTCTCAAGATCCTAGTCTTTAATAGGATTCAGCTCCCTTTAAGTTTAAATTATCTGGGACTGAAAAATTTGAGGGACCCCACCTAGTCAGGTGTAAGCTCTGAATCAATTCGCTATGGTAGGACAGGCTTGGGAGGAGGCAGGGGAACAGCTCACTGATGAGATCACTGGGGGACCACTCCTGCATGTTAGAGACTTCTCCCAAGACAAGGGAACTGTGAGAGCTGGGCATACATCCCAAATTGAGTCTCCTAATATATTTCTAATATTTAAAATACTAAGTCCCCCAAATAAAATTGGATAATGGAAGGGTTGGATGAAAACAGATCCAAAGCAACTTTAACAGTTCCATAGTCCTGGAATGCTCACTGTGTGCGGAGTACTGTGCTAGACACTGGGTGGGCAAAGGGATGAGACTGGGATGTGACGATCAGTAAGATCTGGCAATGGATAAGATGGTCATATAGATTGTGACAATGCAGGGCAGGGTACAGGCACGACAAGGCCAGTAGAGGCATGACAAGGTAGAAACTGCTATGAGGTTTTACGATATGAAGACATTTCCTAAAATTTATATCCAGAAGAAAATTAAAAAACGAAAGCCCAGATTTTCCTTCTTACAACTTCATCATGTTGGAGAAATTATACACAATACCACATGGAAAGGAACAAAATGCTATTTCCACTGACTGCAGCCCAGCTGCCAATTCAAACATCTGTCACCCCTTAAATGTGTGCACAGGGAAGCATCAGATTCAGGGGACTTATGTGCCACTGCCAAGCCCCACTTAGAAGGACTGTATAAACATGGTATCTGAAAAGGAAAAAGGGAATTGCCAGGGGTGTCTTGCCTATACTCCTGTGAAGATTTCAGATGTTTGTTCCATCAGGGAGACAATTCTAGAAATCTGTAAGCACAGGCAAGGAGAAAGCCCTCTAGAATTCCTGCTGACAGGGTTGGAGACAGAATCCTTTGCTGATAACATCACTGTACAAGGAGTTTGCCACATTTCGAAATTCGAAAGCTGCAGGCCCAGGGCCACGCTGTTGCGACATATTTGGATCCGTCTCACATGTGGTGGTGGAGAGCGAGAATTTAAACACCCAGGTCCCACTGGGATTATCAAAACCACCTCACAACTGAGAGCCCAGGAGAACCTCACGACCCGTCGGGTAGGGTCGGGGACGTTCCACGTAGGGTCTGAGGCGGGTGGGGAATGCCATGGCTTCTCTTAGCAATCCTTTTGGCTTGTTTCTAGTTTGGCAGTTACAGGAGGTGGCAGTGGCAAAGGGATGCTGAGGAAGGGAAGGCAAGAAGCCAGGGAGCTGGGAGGTTAAGTCGGGAGATGCCTATGTGTGGAAGCAGGGCAAAAGGGAAGACTGGAGTTGTTTGGCGGTCTCACTACTGAAGGAGGAGAGAGCACACTGAGCACCTGGACTCACTGTCAGCGGGAGATAGCAACGCGGGACCAGCTCAGGGAGGAAACGAGCAGGTCAGGGTTCCTGCAGGCCCACTCTGTGACAGGCCCTGCTGAACTTCCTTCAACTCGGGAACTTAGGTACAGAGAGGCCTCCAGCTTTATACTTTGGAGACTTACAACAATTTTTCAGACATTCAGACTTAATACACATATAGGCTTCATCTCCAGAATGTAACTTTCTTTTAGCTGGTGTTCAGCCTCCACCCCCGGGTCAGAGAGCTTAGAACGCTTTTATTTGTGGGTTGAGAGATCACAAACAGATGAGACTCCCTCAACCTTAAAGCCACAGTGAGTACTGGGAGGTCAGTTGTATTTGGCTGAACTGAATGAAATAGTTGTTTTTCCAGGTCAAAAAACAGTTGAATATCAACAATTTCATGTGGCTTAACTTTCTAACATACATTGTACATTATATGTATGTTAAAGATGCTGTTAGATGAAACATTAAAAATTATCATTTTTATAAACCTGCTTTGTCATCTTGTCACTCTTTTTAAAAATACTATATTGGGATCTTTAAAAAAAAAAGGGAGACCTAGGTCCTTCTTGACTCGGGTTACAGCCTCATTCTAGCTTTATCTTGGGACCCTCGCAGGCAGCCTTGGACACATGTGTATATGAGCTTCATGTGTGCTCAAGACCAAGAGCACATCTTTAGAAGTGCTTCTAGTGGCCAAGTCTGGGAGCCTTTTTCTTTTTCTGAATGTTATCCCAGCTTTGTTTCTTATAGTAACCGTCTACACCCACGTAAGTTCTCCTCTTGTGTATTTTATGTACCATTATCTGTTTGGTCACCAGATGGCTGCTCACAAACCATTTTTCTATCTCTTCAAATCTTTTTACTCTGCAAACCATGTTTAACTTCCTACAGTTTGGCATCAATTCCAAATTCATTTGAGAATTCAGGCCAACATAAAAACTTTTCATTAGTGTAGCTGCTATTAAAAGCCCACCTGGTTGACTCGGAAAGTACAGATGTTGTTAAATCAAAAAAATAAAAAAAGCCTAGTATAGGTAGGTCCCTGCTACCATTTCTCCTCCTCTGCTCCACTGAGGTCCTCAAAAAATAAACCCATTTGTTTCAGTGTGCATGTAGTTATGTGTACTCATTTTCCAACAAATATTGGAGGCCTGATAATGTGCCAGGCACCGAAAATATGATGGTGCCTAAAATAGACATGATTCTTGTCATGAAGCTTACAACCTAGTAGGTGCTAAGGTAAGAGAATGACAATATACACTGTGCCACATTGCTGTGAGCACGTAGGAATGTCTATAAGGTGCTCTGGGAGTACAGGAGAACAGTCATTCCTTACTATAGGATTTGGAATGTCCACTTGTCCCAATCACTATTCTAGATTGTAGAAGAGATGATAAATCAGTAAACTGGGAGGAAGGGTGTGGTGCACTGAACTCAAAATGAAATGTCAAGGAAGGCTTCCTAAAGCCGGTGATGTCTGAACTAAGCCTTGAAGAATGAACAGGAGTTACCAAGTGATGGACGCTGGGGTTTGGTAGGAAGTGTTTCACATTAAAGGAAGCAGGAGATGAAAAAGCCCAGGCAGGGGAGGAGCAAAACAGGTGAGAAGTTTGTGGTTGGAAAGGATGAGGGTGTGAAAGATGACCACTAGCTCCCTCTTTCCCTGGTTGAACTCTTTTAATTGTCAGCGCCAGTATTTTTGTGTCCTATCTTTTTTTGATACACCAGACCAAACCGCCTGGACAGCTGACAGAAAATTTTCAAGGAACTCCTGCCATCTGGTGGACAGACAGAACATCACCGTGCATAGAAAATGAGCATTGTTTTGTCAGACTCACAGCATTCCAGATTACGGCAATTTTCAGTTTAATGGTTTAAAAACCCTGATGTGCTTAAAAAAAAAAGCTAAGGAAGAAACATATAAGAATATTCCCAGGCCATGCTACCTTGTAGGGGGAGGTGAAGGGCAACTAGAGGAAGAAAGGAGGGAGGAAAGGGAAACAATTATGTACCGTGTCAACTTTATACTTAGGAACCATGCTCAAAACTTACTATCCCTTCAAAAGATGAGGCAAGCATATATAACCCGTTGGCAACTGATGAAACGAAGGCTCACAGTTCAGGGAAGAGTCAGCCTTGGCTGACACCTCTATATTATGTCTCTTCTAGTTAGGGTGTACTTCTAACTGGAAAAGGGTGAGTAAAGGAGGATTAATTAAGTCCCCCGATTGTTACACCTATACTTTTAATCTCAAAGAAAATATTTAAGGCCCCATTCGATGCTCAAAGAACATTGGAAAACTCTCCAGTTTATTCAATAATATGTGTATCAGCTGGTTCCAAAGCAGACAGCCTCAAATGCCACGTTATAATGAACATATTTTCAAAGCTAAAAAATGGGAATACGTTTCTAACAATTTTCACACTACTTTTAGTTGAGAGACATTCTTAGAAATGCAGTTTGGATGAAGAAATGTTGGAATTCTCAGAACACATCAATGTGGACTAACATTTTTGGAACTGAAGTGGTTTCAGAACAATCCAAGATGAATAGGGCCTTGCATGTATGAAAATGAATCACATTAGCAAAGCATAACCAAGTGTGAATATAATCCTTTCCCATAGTACTTCATATACTCTTACAAGTCCTTAAAACAAATTGACTTTTTTATTATTATGGTGCTTGGTACACAGGAGCTAAGAACATGACTATAAGCCCTATGAAATGTTTACTCACTCACGTCTTGTACAAGGATGTGAAGGGTTATTACAGACAGAATGTCCACAGGCTGTTCTGTCTCCACCGGGGTCAAAGCAATGGGAGTGGAGCTCCAGCAGACTGGAGCGGTGGGAAATTAGAACTGGTAATGGCCAGATTGGGTGCGGGGCACTGGGATGTTTTAGATGACACTACCAAGGGGAAACAGTATAATCCTGCAAATGTTTAAGAATAAAAGGATTAGGCAGTGATTATTCGTGTGGGGTTTGGAAATACCCCTGGTGTCAGGTTTCTAGTCTATCCCAAAGTTCTGAGTACTTGAGTCTCTATAATGTGATAAGAAACGTGGGGGGATATGAGACAGTCTTTACCTTCCAGAAATTTATACTCTTGGTATAGGAAATCAGGGAAATAATCATTAGGATTGATCAGCAAAGGTTTTGTAAGGGGGGCGGGTGCAGGACCTCTGATAGCCTAGTAGGAACACGCACATTTGACTTCACAGGAGAAGGCATTGTAGATAATGGCAAACAATAGTCCAAAGATCCCCTTAGGGCTATTCTGAATCTAAAGCCTGACATCAAAATCTTGCCTTTATTTAAATTACATATTTATTGAGGGGTGGGTGTTGGGAGGAGATGGCATATTGAAAAAGAGATCATGTGAAGAGTAATGAGACATTTCATTTTTCTTACCATTTGGCATCACTACCTAGCAAGTAGATTGTACCAAACAGAAAAATGGGCACCCTAATTAGGAAAGGTTTTTGGCTTAATATCTGGCCAGGAAAGCAATTAATGACACATAACTTAAATGCAATCACTTAATAAATATTTATTGAACATCCACTCAATAAATGCCAGGGACTAGTCTAGTCACACTATATAGGGACAAACTAGAAAGACACTTCCTCATAATACACAACACAAAGACACTGGTGTTTATTTCTACACATAAAAGTGCTAATAAGTTTCCATTTTATAAGGAGTCCACATTCGATAGGGCCACTTATCCATGGAGTTTTAAAATAAGTTAAAATGACAGAAGAGACACTCACAGGACAGACATTCATTTCATAAACCTTGGGGGAGAAGTGTAAAGCAGCATTGCTAATTCTTGTATAAAGATCACTCATTCACACACACACACAGTGGGACTGGTTTTGTTTTTAATCAGAACACTTGAGTGTAGGAAGACCAGCAACATGCCAGAAGGAATAAAGAAACTTCTACTGGGTAACAAAGTATTAAGATGAGTGTTAGAGAAATTCGGAGGTGCTTTTGCTTAAGGATGGGGCTAAATAACAATGTGAGGCTTCAGAGCCATACATCTGTTTCTGATTTACTGTCTTAGTCTTATCCTTGTTTGTCATCATTTCTAGATCATATACTACAGTCTTCAGAGAAGTTACAGAAGGAATTTACACAAAGGGTGAACACATAATTAAATACGCACATATAAAACCGCAGCATTGATAGGATGTAGATAAGAGACATGCAAAAATTCTCATTAGAATGAAATTATCAGATGGCTTTTTCATTTTCTGACTTGTGCTACTCACTCCCTAGCTGACAGTGCTTTTAGGGTTATTTCAGGATGTCAAGAGGCCCATCCCTTGACTGCTCTAGGTTCCCTACTACAAGGAGTGACACTGGCCTTCCCTAAATCTGCAACCAGAGATTAATTTAGAAGCCAGTTATTCCTCTATATTCCTTTGTAAGGCAGCACTGAACTTCCTAATGCTAAACCTGTTACTTTCCTCAAAGAAATGCATCAGTAGGGCCCAAGATGGAATCTGCTTAAGGGCTAGGGCAGTGTACAGTATTAAATTTAAAAAGCATTTTGCACCTGGTGCCTGCTTAAACACATATCTAAACCATTCACATCTGCTTTCCGGTCATCTTCCTTGTTTTACAAAAGCTATGTACACACTCTCCAAATAAGTTTCTTGCTCATCCTTTTGAATCCTTTTCCACATTTTAATATATTTTTAAAGCATCCATAACAGGGGTCAAGGACAATTTTTTTCTTTTAGTTAATATTCTTCTACTGAAAAAAGACTTAGCCAGTAAAATTAAGCTCAGACTATTTTGCAATCAGTTTCCAGAATTTCATTTTTATAATTTTCTTGCCCAACTTGCAACTGCCTTTTCATTTTAGATATCTAACATATCATTATTGACTAAGTACTTGTCTTAGCACTGACCTTTGTGGTTACTTTGTTGAAAATCTTGCTGTAATTTGACACAGCATTAACTACTTCTGAGTACTTATCTAGTATGTGGGTGATGATATCCACCTTTCAAGAAAGTAAGACAGTTCAAACACATCCTTTGACAAGATCAGGAAATTGCAACATCAGTTCTAAGAACATAGGAAAAAATCTGAAGAGTTGAATTTCCACCTGATATTAGATACAGTTCTTTATAAAGACCACAAACAGCACGCACAAATGTAGGTGGAAACAATACGTCTGCAGACATTGGCAGACAGCATTACCCGACAAATTTAGCCCCAGTTTCTTAAGATAAATAACTTTTCAGTGATGCGAAGGGCTGAAATTACATAAACAGAAGAAATTACTAATACCTAAGTCTTTGAGTTTTGTGCGTTTCAAGACTTTATGCAATCAATATTCTGCATTTGCAACACCATCTTGTTCCTAAAATGCTGATGCCAGAAACATAAGAGATTAACATCACTTGATGACATTTGTTCAGATTTGAAATAAACTAAGTTGAATTCTCTGGAATAACCACTCTTGAGACACATTTTTATTTAGGTCATTAAGGCAACCACAATCATCTCCTTATAAGGAAAAGTTTCATTAAAAATGCTACAGAGCTGCAGCCTGTTTCAAAAACCAATACTTGTAGCTTGTTATTAATAGTTCTAAATGTCTAATTCTTATTAAATGAAAACACCCTTAACAGTTTTATCTCAAGAGTCTGAACAGTAAGAATTTTAAAAAGCAATGACAATGAAAAATAGCTAAATATTCTGGGAACTTCCATAATAATAGGAAATGGCATCAACTAGTTACCTTCTTTATCTTTCCTTAGGAATGCCTATTCTGCCTACTAAAGATTTCTTAGGGAGGTATCTGCCATTATAAAATAGTATCCAGAAGGCTGGAAAATCTGAAAGTACGCACATGGAAGCTCCTTTCTACTTTTTATCTCTACAGCACCCAAAATTGAGGCAACATTCTCTAGTGGGACTTAAATTCTGAAGAGAATTAATTTGTAATACTGGGTATCTTTTAAAACACTAGTTCCCTTTACCTCACCTTGTGTATCAATCAAGTTCTATTGTAAAAGTGACATTAATGGAAAGTTAAACCAAGAGCCCTCAATATTAAACTTTCTTAGAAAGTATCTCCTTCCCTACACGTTTGGTAGTTACATTTTTCTACCTATTAATTTTCCAAGAATATGTTAACTGGACTGAGTTACATAAGAGTCTCTTTTTATCTATAACTTCACTTTGGTTAATGAGATGGTTTTATTGCTTTACTACTTGTGACAACCTAAAAATGAAGTCAATGAGCACCTTTTCTAGAAAACAAAAAAATCTATTTCTATCTTTCCTTGAATCACCTGAATCAGGCCAATTTTTGTTACTCTTATTATTTGCTGAAGAGAGAGCACTCATCAGTCTGAGAAGGAAAATACTGTGGTCAATACCTTGGTTTTTTCCTCAAGTATTTTTCAAATGAGTAGTCTGACATAAGAAATATAAAAGGGTAACTTTATTAAACAAATTCAAGAACATTCTAGTTTTTTTTTAAAGATTACAACATGAGAAGACAGAACAGATCAATTGAAATGGTATATATATATGTATATTATATTTGCCAAGTAGAATAGGTAGACATACTGACTTCAGTGCTCAAAATAACAAAAAGAATAGTGTATGTCTTGAAGCTGTTTCTGTATTCTGACTACTAAATGGGAAACTTCTTAGCAGACCTACACCCCAACTTACGTCCCACGGAAGTCTGATATGCATCATTTTGGTAGGCAGTAACAATACACATGCCTCTCTCTCTGGTCCTTTTCTATGGTGCCTACTTCATTAACTTTCTTCTCAACTCACCCAAGACTCTTCAAGAGTACAGTAATCAACCTTCTCTTAGCAAGACCAACTTAGTCAAAACAAGGTATTTAGGGAGAACTAGGTGGCTCTAGGCAGAGGAAAAAAAATCTCCAATAATATTCTAGATTCTGTGTTCATTTTCCCTTTTTAGCAGCTACCTAATTATACCTCAGATGGTGTGAAAAAAACAGACATTCAAAGAAAAATAAAAGCATTTTGGACTATCCAATCTTCACCTTGGTCCTACAGCTTGCCCCTTTTATCAACCAGGTTATTATGCACTGTTTTAAGTTCCCACCTGTAAACACATGCAATATTTAACCAAGTACCCAGAAACTTTGTGGGAAACACTGTATTTTTTCCAAGGAGACTGTGCTGGGTGGCAGTAGAGAAGGCCAAAAAATCAAGAGAGAATCCATTAAGAAGAACATGGCAATTCACACAAAAAAATGCCTTCACAAAATGCTTTCAACAATGGATACATTAAATTCAATTTTAAGCAATATTACCCCCAACCCCGCATTTTTTCACTGTCTTAGTGTTCATAAGAGGTATTAATACATGCCTCTAGAAGAGGAAATTATCTTTACTTACTGGATAATTAGAGCACCAGCACCAGGTTGAGTTTTACAAAAGAAAACACAGTTCAAAGAAACCAATAAAGTATGTTTTTTGACTCATTTAATCTCTATCACATCCATTAATTTTAGGATCTGTACTTTGAACCACTATGTACTAGACCACAACTGCTCCTTTTTCTGCATATGGCAGAGTGACAAGTAATTAGGGAAACAAAAGATCTGATTCTACTTGGGTAGATCTAACTCAAAGATCACGTTATTAGTCCAAAGAATTAGCCCAGGGATCTTAAATAATCTTAATCCATATTTTAGAATCTGTCACAAGCACAAATACTAAAATTTGAAAATATTCATCCTGCCCTAGTCTCGTCAAGAATTCATGGCTTTACAAATAACTTTTTCATCCCACCTCACAATACACATCAGCAATCTTAAATGAAGAACGATAGTCACAAGCTGATACCTTTAAAAAAAGGATGCAACAAAGCCTCTTCTGCTGTTATTCTTGAAGCTGGATTTAGATCTAAAAGTTTATCAAGCAGGTCATAAGCTTCATCAGGTACCTCATCCCAGCCTTCTAAGCTGGTTGTGTACGTGGTAAAACGACCCCCACAGCCACCATTACTGTCCCCTTCATACAATGAATTCCCTGAGAGCTGTGCCTGAGGTGTTTGTATGAGGTGAGCAGCTTTGTGGTCAGTCTTCTCTGAAAAAGTTGGGTCATTAGAAGCAGGCCCTTTAACATCATTTGTTAACTTGGGAGTGTTAGAATCTATGCCTCTGAGCTTCTCACAGAGTTTTCTCAAGTCTTGTGCTGGAACTTCTTTGCTACACAATATTGACTTGCCTAAAAGAAAAAATACACATATTTTGTTATTTGAATCTATCAGAAGCCCCTCTCCCAAGCAGTATTCAAGTCCAACCATGGGCTTTGTGTATACACTTACAATGAGTATGAGTTAGGGTACCACATGATATACTTAAGTTCTGTTTTGCATTGCACAGTTGAAGGTATTAAATCATAGAGTGGACGACAGTAAGCAGCAAGCAGTGGCTTACTAAGCTATGTAAGGTACTCACTTGAATTTGTCAACTTCTCCAGTGTCATCCTTTCCTTCTGTAATCTTTAATCAGCAGCAGCTTCCACTTCCTCTCCCTTCCAAGCTGCTATATGCCTTTGGCTATGTGGTTCCTGTCTCTGTGAGCTAGCAGAGAGTTGACATTCTAAACTTCTGTTGCATCCTATGAAGATTTCTACTATTACTTTTGCTATCCTGTATTATAACTGATACAATGTCTCGCCTACTAGACTATGTCTATCTCACCTACTATACTACTATCATACAGGCTACCCTGAAGTCATGAAATAATTAACAGTATGTGTACACCATCTCCCAAAGTCACAAAATATACCTAAATTATTTTTTTACATGACCAAAAAGAGGGCTTATTATTCAGGGAAAATAAACTAATACATTCATTCAAAACATATTTTGTTACAGACTACTATGTGCCACACATTTGTTTTAGCTTAAGATTTTTCTCCTGAATTTGACACAAATCCAGAAGTACTTAATAACAATCCACAATGGAGCCAGGTCATCCCACCTTCTGTTGAGGACAGTGGGGCAGGTTCCACACAAGAGAAGTACAAATACTCTTGCTGCTAATCTCAAACAAACACTTCTTTGTATCTTAGGAAGAACACTGTCACAGCTGCTGAAGTTTTGAGTCCAGTTTGCAGCCCAAAGTTATAGTGAGATTTGACTGAAATAACTACAGAAGTCATACTAATAAGTACTATTTAGCATTATTATTTTTTAAATATGAGAGTAAGCATTACAGTGATAAATCTCTAGAAGTCCTTCACTACTGTCATGACAGTTGCCCTGAAATGATTTTGTGTGAAATGCTGTACTTCCATTGCTGGTCCTCATTATAACTTCTACTGCAAATGGGGGAGATTAAAGTTCATCAACAAAATATTTTGGTGTTCTGGTAAACTTCATGTTCATCAACTCTCATGACATTTTTCAATAGTAAATGGCAAGTTTTCGCAGTCATCTCAGCATCTCAGAATAAACATACTGATGTAAAAAAGGAATACAATTTCCAATATCTCAATCTTGCTTTCCAGTCACAGCTGTTTTCCCTGTATGTATGTATTATTTCACTGTATTATCATATGATAAAATTTTCTTAAAGTAGGTTCAAGAAAGGTCCAAGCTGTGGATTGACTCTGCTGCAGAAACATTCTTAGTAATAAGCTTCTATTAGGGAGCTTTCTTCATAACTACCAAATTTTTCTGGGGGATTAGGCTGTGGCACTGGTGCCTAAGCAAGGGACAATCATTTTTGCAATGGTTCTTAGTCAGTAGTTCTTTATCAAAATCACTTTTTTCAAACTAACAAGTCTGGACCCTTCTTAAGTATCATGTTTTTCTGTACCGTATTTTCCAGGAAGGAGTGGGGTGAGACAGGCATATGATTTCTTGAAGTTCTGTAGATAATTCTAATAGGCACCCCTGATTAAGAATCAGCGATCCTGAGGCTGGGTACAATGCAGCCCAGCTACTTTTGAGGTATACTGATGAAATTTTGTTCCAAAGGGGTGCTCTACATTGTGGGGCAGCTATCCACTTTGGAAAATATTAACTATAATTGTGCATAGAGAATAAACACAAGGTGTATTTGAGTTCAAGTTTTTGGCCAGAGCAAGGCTGAGATAATTCTCAGGTGCCCTATGAAGTACACTACATATCCCAGTCTTTAAGTACAAGAACTTATGTAGCTAAGGAGATGACTCCCCATGTCCAACATATGCTTACAATACTACTCCATCAGTAAAGGTGTTCTCTTCACATTTCTTCTCTGCTACCACACCCTGAGGAACCTGACAACTAACACACATTCTATTATCTTCCCTACTATAGTCCTTATTATGCTATATTATAATTAACTCTTTACTTGCTAGTATAGACTAAAATCACTTAGGTAAGGTTCAAGAGCACCTGATTTTTTAAAATAAATATACAATAAACAAATTAAAACATTGTTGAACTTTAAATATTGGAGAAGTGTAGTGCTTTGCGCTTGGTAAGATTAAATGCTTAAATGTATAGAAGTGATGATAAATTATTTTTAAATAACGCAATTAATTTTCAAGTAAGTGAAGTATTTTCTACCTAACATCAGAGAACTTTATGAACAGAGAGTGTGTTTACTGGTAAAGAGAATTTCATGATAACTTGAGTGATTTGCAGGATATAATCCAAGACATTTGTTTTGTACTAAAGTAATAAAAAGGCTTACCAAAAGTTTTAGCAGCCTGGATAGTTTCCCTGGATCCACGAATTGTCATAATTTGAGCCAAAGCAGTTAAATCATCACTTGCTTTATAAAATGGGTATCGCCCACTAAGTAAAGAAAGGAATATGACACCTGCAGACCACATGTCAATTGCTGTGACAGAAAACAAAAAAATCCAAATCTGTAACTTGAGCATCAGAAGCCAATTTATATCAATTTTATATCAGTGGTTCACAACCTTTACTATGCATTCAAATCATCTTGAGAGTCAAAAATATTCAGATGCCAAGGCCCACTCCCTCAAAGACCCTCATTTAATTGCTCTTTTAAAACTTTTAAAAAGTTTCTCAGATGTTTTTAATGTAATCTCAGGATTCAGCCTCCCTGGTCTAACATCCTTATTACAAGATACAATGTTTTCTTTCTTGAACAACATATTGGTAAATTTAAAAGGCTATTTCATCTAGAAAGCACTACATTAAATGCATATTTTATAAGATTAAAAAAAATCCAAAAATAGCTATGTGGGGAAAAATCTGGATGTTCCTCAAGAATTACACAAAATAGTAGTAAAAGTGGTTCATTTTAATGAAAGGAATTCAACATTATAACCTATTCTTCAGCCAGGTGCTAACTCTGACTTTTGCTATACAATCTTTAATCTCTAGAATTCTGGCAATTAATATGAAGACCAGTTCAGCCTCAGGTTAAGAAAACCTTTTCTTTCAGGGACTTTTTCTGTCCTAACTATAGGCCTCCTAGTATCACCAAACAGTATCAGAGCCAAGTTATTTGCTCTCTACTCCACTGGCCACTCTATCTTCTTGCCTTTCTTGGTTACCTTTGCACATGCGCCTGCTCCAACATTTTCTCCAAGCCTGAGAAATGCTGAGGTTCCTGAGTTCCTGACTGCCCCATCCACTTCACAATTTCAACTACCATTTATATAATAATGATACTCAACTGTATTTCCAGCCCAGACTTCCCTGAGCTTCAGACTTACTTTTGCTCTGTTGGACATCTCTATCTGGATGACCCACAAATATCTCAAACCAATTATGCCCCCAATCAACCTTAGTTTCCCTGGAAGCCAGTTACTTCTTTACTTACCACCTCAGTCAGGTAGCCATCCAAGTCCTCTAAGCCAGGAATGCTGGATGCTTTCTCCTTTACCACCCCATACCCAAATCCCATAGCCAATTATCCACCGGGCTTTGCCTTTCCAATACTTCACCTTTCTTTTAATTCCTATTTACAAAGGCCCTCATTCAGGCTTTCATCATCTCTCACCTGGACACTGCAGGCCACCACTCTCCAAAACCTAACCTCTCTGCACACCTATCAGAATGACCTAGAACACAGTTATTACTATCTCTTGCCCTTGAATAACTTTCTAATACCTACAGTCCAAGCTGTTTAACAAGTGTGACCATATCTACCTCTTTTTAGGTTAATTTCTCACTATTCCTCAAATTCCACCTTACTTTCTAGCAAAACTAAACTTCTAGTTTCCAGCATGATATACCAGGCTGTTTTTTGAGTTTCTCCACTCATGCCTCAGTGTCAATTGCCCAACTCAGTTTACATGCTCTTCTCAGAGATTCTTTCTTCTATGAACTTCCTCCTAAGGAATCCCTTCAGGTAAGGATAGACATCCCTAAAATACCTCACATGAATTTCATAACCATATTCAACAGATTACTCTATAATTATTTGAGAACATGTCCTTACTAGAGTGTAAGCAGATGGCTTCATTCATTTTGTGTATTATTAGCAAGTAGAGAATACAGACAATGAATGAATGCATTTCTTTCAAGTCCTTAATCCAAGTGAATAGAAGGATTCATCTATTCAATTAAGATGTTTCCTGGGTTCTGGCTTCATGACAATTTTTTTAGATTATGGATTTTTTTAATTCAAAACTTTTTATACTGCAATTATATTGTTTGCCCAGTAACAAAAAATAATGTGAATCAAACTCACCATCATATGTGCATTACAGAAGACTTCAGCATTAGTTGAACAGATAAAATGCTGGAAGTATTAAGTTAAACAAAGACCACCAAACACAATTTTTTCCCCACAAAGGTGATGTTAAAAGCATCTGTTACATAGGTAAGCAAAATTCCATAGAAAAAAAATTGTTAAAAAAAGGAGGGGGGGGGCAACACTAGAATTAGAAACTTTCATAAATAGCATTTTGACTCTAGCTGTATGGAGTCACTCATGTAATTTAATTAAAAGCAGAAAATAGGCATACAATAGAAGATCATAAATAAAATATACATGGGGCAACTAATTTTAGTTGGGTTCTGTATTTCTAGTGCAACATACCTGTGGTCTGATTGGGGCACTTTGTCAGGACCTCTGGTGCTCTGAATCCTGGAGTGCCAGCCCTAGGAGCAACCTGCTGCCACCTTATGATGATGAAGTAAGGTATTTCTAGTTAAGTTAAATTATTTAAGACCAAAAAATAATGTTCATTGATTTGGTTCACAGTACATTCTGCCTTGACATCTTGAAAAATTATTATAAAGTAAAAGATAATCCAGTGTGATGAAAATCCTAGATTTTACTTCTACTAAACTCTTCCACCCCACTAGGCTTTATTCCAGGTTTTAAGGTAACTTCTAGGCACCCACAGATGACAAGAGCCATAACAGAAAAACAGAATACATTAGGAATTCAGAAGTATAAAAATTCATTTCTGCATGGAGTGATTAACTACGAATATATTTATTCACATATATATTTGAGTTAATCAGGAAAAGCTCGTGAATGCTAATCAAAGTCTTAAAAGGAAGGGAGAAATTTATGTGGCTAAGAGCAGGAGTGAAAGAGGAGCTCTATTATTTGGTTCTGGTTATTCTACAAAGGCAGAATAAAGAAAGAAAACAAAAGATTAAATCAGCAAGCAAAATGTACAAGTCAAAAAACCTCTCCCTCTCCCCACCAAAATTATTTGCATGTAAGAGTAAATGTGTTTTCCAAATGAAGAAAATATCAGTTGTCATTTGCTCTTCAAAGTACACCTCTCTGCATTAGTGCCTCTGTAGTTCACAGAACTTGTTTTCCCTTTCACTCACTAATCAACTGCTCAGCACAATCAATGCAATTCCTAATCTTGTTTGGCAGCCTGTTGGTGAGTTTATAGCACCATCAAAACACATTACCTTGAAAGACAAATACTGCAAACTTTATCTGTTGCATAACAATCACAGGTCAGGCTAGCTGGGCAAGAACTGGCAGTTTTCCTCATCACACCACTATTCGTAACTTTCGTAGAAATAGTCTTCTTTTTCGTTGCTAACTTTCTAGACAGCACATCCACAGACTTTGACTGCTTCATAAGCTGTAAAAGAAAATCCGTATTTCCTATTTTCATTATATTTAACACTATACTTTCTAATGTTAGTATGGCAAAATGCAATAGTGGAAATATAACTCTTAAAACTGCTTCAGTGTGCTACTGGACTGTAAACAGCTGTCTATTAAAACATTAAAGGTCTTAGTTTTTTTCTGTTGAATAAACATCTTAAAATTTACTAACTAGTCCTAGTTTTGTAAATATTTGATTCATACTTCTCCTGATTACAACTTCTCCTGATGTATTACAAAAGTACAAAACAGTTATGTTCTAGTGTCTAACTCCATTTCAGAACTATAAACTGCACAATTACATTGGCTAAAATCAGCTTTAGTTTGTTGCTCATGCTACCTAGCTGTTACAAGTCATTGTAAATCAATTTAAAACCATTTAACATTAGTGACAATTTTGTAAACTTTACAAACACCTTATACTATGAACTGTGTGTCAGAAATATGTTAGTTGTTGGGAGCTCACATTCTAGCCACTAAGAGAAAAGGCCTTAATTGTTCTAAATGCTCTTTCAGTGAAAGAGCAAGTCAGCTAACCAAAAACAATGAAAAATTCCCCCAGAAGAGTTTAGAAAAAAACTGGAGAAAGTGTTTACTAGATGCTCTAAGCAGTAATACCTTCTGCTAAAGCAAAACTTTACTTTAAAAAACTTACTGATAATGAATGCTACTCCCTAAATTCTCTTCAGTGTACCACTGACTTGATTGCACTATTAAGCTACATTACTTACTTTCACTGCAGGGCTCTCATGTGAAATGGAGCTGTGTATATTGAAATTTCTTTCTCCAAAAACAGAGCGCTGGACAGAAAGGCCTACAGATCCCTCCTACAATACCAACAAAAACAAGGAAAACAGGATTATATCTGTAACACTTTCTGCCAGCTGTACTCTGCCATAGTTTTGAAAAGAGTTAAGGACATGAAACAAAACCAGCTGTATCCAAGTCATTCTCAGGCACCAAAACACTTCTGTGAAAGGAGAAAATAGTCTAGACAGAACTCTTAACATCAATATAATGTTACCATAGTCCATAAATATATATAACTAAAAAAAATTCAAAAACCACCTGCATGAATGTTACATTTTACTGTGCAGTTAAAATGGAGATAGACACTTCAGAATTTTTCCCCTAAAACTAATGTTCTTCTTTAAAACGGATAATTAATCTGAACTTCATAACATGCAGGGAAAATTTATTATTTCCCATTTTTGTTGTATAATGTAATTGTAATGACAAAGACATTACAATTATAAATCTACCAAGTAAATGTCAGCTCTGAAATGGTACAAATGACAAGTCTTAGTGATCACTATCTAATGAACTGAATATATAAAAAACAAAAATAATTTTTTTAGCTGCAGGTATTAACCTAGTACTATATCTCCCTCTGCTGGATGAATGAGTCCATTTTTAAAACCATACTAGTACTTAAGAAATAAAAGAGGTAGAACCTTTCCATTTTGTCCTTGTTTAATCTGAATTTGTGCATTTGTGTAGGGCCTTTTAACAGAAGTTTTTGTGGTGGGCTGCTGATCCAGCTCCTTAGGTGCTCCTGGGCCACTCAATGAAATCTTGTTTCCTGTGACGTGGGATTTATTTTGTGAACAACTTCCCTGCTGAGCCTCAGACTGGACAAATTTGAGAAGTTCTATTTTTGTATCATGGGTTCCTTGGGCCAAACCAAAGTCTACCAAGGCATACCTAAGGAAAAAAGTAAGCAATTTTACTTCTCTGTAACAACTAAAACTTAGTAGCATCATAATATATTTAAACCATGCCTATACAGAAACTGTAATTCTTTTTGGCTCAGTTAAGATTTATAACTTTCTTTAAAAAAGAAAAGTAAGTTTACAGCCAAGATAAAGACTTATTAGCAACAAGAAATGGAAATTAAGGAAAGATGTATCTCACACACACAAAGTCTTTCCTCTCTGTTTTCCAGTGGCTGTGCTGACAAGGCAGACAAGGAATACAAACAGTCGGTACCCTGACAGTGGCAGAGATGGCATCAGAGCAGATAAAGTTTTAACTAAACAAGTTTTAAATAAAAATAAACTCATGGTTTTAAAGGAAAATTGAAGAAAAAGTCAAGAAAGGCCCAAGAAGTTACAGTTCTACACTTCTTGTCATACACTTCTTGTCATCGTAAAAACAGCAGTATTTAAGTTTTCAGCTTACAATAGCTCTATCAGCATAAAAAGATGTACATATACATAATACAAACACACATAAAAACAGAACCTTAGTGTTGAAGCAGGAGATTGGCTATCATGTGGTCCAATCTCATTATTTACTAGAAAAGAAAAATGAAGCCCAGAGATAAGAGAAATGTGTAAGGTCAAAAAAGACTAGACCCTTTGTAAGTTTTCTCTTAGCTAAGTGCTATTTCTACTGAGCCATGGTACACCAAATGATGTATGCTGTTACCTCTCTAACCCAATTTTATCTTCTCCTTCACTCTATTGCCCCTGCCCAATCATAATGCAAATTTGAAACAGAAAAATCCTCTGCGTGGCTGTCGCTGTATGTGCTATGACTAAGAGATGGACTTGACAGTACAAATTCATTCACGTGTAAATATATCCTGGTAACTTTCCATACTTACTTTTTTAGGTGCCTATTATATAAAAAATTGCTGGGTTTAACATCACGGTGAACAATACCAAACTGATGAACACGTTTCAAAGCTTTGAATAGGTTAAACATGTATTCCCGTACTTCTTGAAAGGACAGAGAATTCAAAATATCCTAAAATAAAGTTATGAATAAAGTCATAAAACTGTTTTCAATAAATACTTAGCTAATGAAAATTCAAAAAATATTAAAACCTACCAAAAAGGACTCATGCTCCAGATACGGCATAGCAATAACTACATGATCGTTCTTCCTAAAGCAGTATTTAACTCCCATGACGTTGTCTTGCCCCCTAGTGGAAACATGTACAATGAACTTCAGAGGAAAGGTCAAATGAACTGAATCTTTATGTCCAGTTTTTTAAAAATACAATTCTACCTAGAAAACTCATTTTACCTAGAAAACTGACTTAAAACCATTATCATACAAGATAGTATATACATTTAGCTGACTTGTACAAGATAAAAGGTTTTTAAAAAACAAAACAGTACCAGTTGAGGTTACTATAGTAACGAGGTAATTCTAGTTTTAATTAGGGAAGCAACAAATGAGAAAGAAAAGATGAATAATGAAAATGAATTAACAAGCCTTAGTAGCAGATAAGAAATAAATAAATAAATAAATGCTGACATTTATTATGCATTCATTTTATGCCAAGCTTTGATCTAAGCACTTCAATTATTAATCTTAATCCTCACAATAACTCTCTGAGGACAGTGCTATTACTTCATCTCCCTTTTTTACAGAGAAGAAATCTGAAGTACAAAGAAGTTAAGGAACTTCCTCAAGATCACTAAACCAGAAAGTTATAGAGCCAGGATTTGAATACAGGCAGTTTTTTCCAGATCTATGCTCTTAGCCACGATGCTACACTGCCTCATAAAAGATGAGGAAAATAGAGAAAATAGGATCTTGAGTCTGAGAGAGTAAAACAACATGGATATCAACAAAATATGTAGAGAAATCTGGAAAACTAGTATTGAAAAAACAAGACCTCATCATTTTGATAAATATGTCTAGATAAGGGGCTAAATCTTACATGAGCAGTCAGTGATAACACCTGCAAAGAAGTGACACCTGAAGCTATGAAATCTAAAGGTATGACACCTGAAGGTACGAAAAGGACTAGAGAGAAGAGAAAACTGAGTCTGGGAAAAGTCTCAAGTTGGAAATCAAAACAAGGAAGGAGCAAAAAGCTGAGAGGGACAGCTGTGTGAAGAGTTTTAAAGAAAGGGAGGATAAACATGGGGGTCAAAGAGAGTGAGGACTGAGGGAAGGCTTTTAGTTTGGCAAAGAGGAATTAACTGGAAAATTTTCAGAGAGCAAATTAAGTGGGAAAGAAGAAGCCAACAAATAGGATTTAAGGAGGGAAAACATGATTCAATGGAAGCAGAACATAAAGATAAGTATCTAGCAAATAAAAGAAGAAAAGCCAGAAAGGAAGCAAAAACAGATAAAGATATTTTTAATATGCACTTTCTAAAAGTACAGGCAAAGGAAAAGTGGTAAAGGGAACATTCAAACTGTGGAAAAAGGAATTTAAAGTGTGGCATTAAGGGGACTACAGTGTATGCAATCATGCCTTAGAGAGGCTATCTCATCCTCTTGCCCTCTGTAATAAGCAGAGGGTGAAACTAAGATACAGGCTTGTTCACTCACGCAATAAATATTCAGGGGGCACTGTTATTGGCCAGACACTATGTTAGATGTTAGGGATGCAAGGTGAATTAAAATTAACATGATTTCTCCCTCATGGAATTTAGTACCTAGTGGACAATTCGGATAATAAGCAAGGTAACAAGTAATGACAGATTATGATAAAGGTTTTGAAAGAGATCAAAGGTCCTGTGACAACAACAAATAGGAGAACCTAATTTAATTCAGAGAAGACCTTCAAGTGGTGCCATACCTGCTCAGATCAGAAAGATGAGGAGTCAGTATGGAAAGGCCAAGACAGGTATTCCCAAATGGAGAAACAGTATGTGTAGTGGCTCTAAGGTGAGAAAGCTTTTGAGACATGTTTGAGGAACTAAAGAAACTGGAGCACAGTGAAGGAAGTGGGAAGAGAAGATAAGGATGGATTTTTTTCCTAAGTACATTGGAAAACCATTAAAGGATTTTAAGTGGTGGTACTAACAGCATTCAACTTATATTATATACATGCATACTTTTCTATTTTAAAGATCACTTTGGCTGTTTTGTGACTATAGGATTAGGGTGGGAAGAGAAGTAGGCTACTGTAGTAATCTACGCTTGAACTGAGATAGTGGTTAAGACATGGATGGGTTTTTAGACATAAACTGGAGGCAAAATGGCCAGTACTTGGTGATGGATGTAGTTTAGGAAAGATGGTGCCATTTGCTGAGATGGGTAGATGAAAAGAGGTTGTTGCAGTTGCGGTTTTTTTTTTTTGGGCAGGTAAGGCAGATTAAAATTTAGTTTATGGAATATGAGGTTTGAGATGTTTATCAGGTACTCATATAGAAACAAATATACTGGTGGATATAGAAATTCCACAGTTAAAGGTCTGAGGCTAAATATATACTTACAGGAATCATTACTATACATTTAAAGCCATGTAGAAATATATAATTCTGCCTAGGAAGAGTCTAGAGAAAGAAAGGCAGAATCAAGCACTGAAGAACTCCAACATTTAGGGGTCAGGTAGAAAGGGAAGATCTGGAAAAGGATATGGACAACCAAAGGCCATATAAAGCAGGAAGAATACCAGGAATACGTAGCAGTACAACAGTCTAAAGATAATGATTCAAATCAATTATGTTATGCACTGCCTAGTTCATGTGAACAGAAAAAGGAACTGGCAAAATGGAAGTCATGGATGACTCACCCTAAAGTAGTTTCAGTTTAGCACAGAGAACAGCTGTGTATATAGTGAAAGAGGGTAGGGAAGTGAAAAGAGTAGATGTAGATGGTCCCCGAGAAGTCTGGCAGTGAAGGGGAGCAAAAAAATGATGGAACAGCTAGAAGAGGGATGGCAGAATAGGGGAAACAGAAGCGCCTATGTAGCGGCGCAGTAGAACATACACTGTGCTGCACGTTGACAGGAATGACCGAGCAGAGAGACCAATGAGAAACACATGCCAGTTGATTCTGTTGCTCAAAATAAAATAGGAGATAAGGCTGTCAATAGCTGGGGAGATATGAAATTTGAGTTCCCGACATTTTAAAACATATCTACACCATGGAAGCCAAGGTTTATGATTTGGCAGGACGATTAGAAAAAGAAGTATTAAGGGAACAGAAAATCAACCTGAGTCTCAAGGGACAGCCACTCTAAAAGTTAACCTAAATATAACAAACCATTCCAATGTTAGAGGAAAAGTGCTACCAAACCGCAACTACTGATGAAGAATCTTAAGTCATGGACAATTTTATCGCCTGTGTTAGATGTCTACTTAAAAAATCTTAAAAATTATATATGGCTAGTTCTATTAAAGTATCTTTAAATTGCCTACCCAGCCACCGTTAAGCACTGAAGTTCAGCTGCAATCCTTACAGGATGACTTGTTGGAATTAGGTGTTTTAGAGCAATTTTCTCTTCTGGTCCTACTTGTAACTGTGCTGTGGCCAAATAAACAGAACTAAAAGTGCCTGTAAAACAATTTGTTACATTTTTCAATATTTGGTTTTTTAAAATATTAATGAAACAATGCTAAAATAGATCCTAAAAACTGTTTGGAAGCCATAAAATTAACAAAATCATTAATATTTCAATGGCACTGAACATGAGTATTTCAATGACACTGAACACAAAGAATGAACACATCTGTAAAGACAACTTATTTTCAATTCTTAATAAATTCCTAACTGTCCTCAGTTCTTTAGGGGGTATATTAATTTATGAAAGCTCTACAGTAAATCTTTTTAACTGGGTCAGCATAAAATATTTTCATGGTTATGAATGATCCATTCTATTAAGCATTTTTTCGTAATACTGAAGTTGCCACTTGAAATTACTTTTTTAAGACTTGGATAATACAGGTCAGTCAGAAGCAGAAAAGAAGCAGTTAGAAGTCTTAGAAAAAAAACAGTGACAGAAACACCTGGGCTTTTAAGTTTGACACTAAACTAAACAGAAAAAAATAAAAGATTTGGTGGTCAATTGAATTTGAGAAATTCTGAGTTAAATCAGACAACAGATTTCTTTATGACAATATTTTTCAGAGACTTTAATGTGTGGAAAGTACATCATAAATAACCAAAAGGAGGCTACACACGCTACATTTCCAAACTTATTTTAGCCTTATGACACATTTTTCCTCTCAAGGAATAACTACCATTTGTTAAGAGGACATCAGTGTTTTCTGGAACAAAGGTTGAACACTAAGTCAGTGTTTAAGAAATGTAAGGAAAAAGATGTAAAAATCTGCATCTTACATCACAAATCATCTTATCTTCAGCTTCCCTGACCCAGCATTTTCTCATCTGACACTTTTCATTGTGGAAGAACAAGTAACAAAGTAAATGGAAGTTTACACTATTTAGGCATTTCCCAACATAGCCACCAAAAAGTTCTATTATATTTTATCTTCTCATTCCCTTCACGTTTCTGCCAAATTTACCCTTCATTCAATCAACAGGACTGCCAGTCTCTCAATGGTATTTATGTCAATACTGACCATCCTATAAATACTGTAAATAGTATTCATCATTTTGCCATTTTAGGTTCCATATATGTTTCAATGTGCAAGTCTACCTAACTGCAATGGAGAAAGAGGAAAAATACTTGGCTTCTCTTGACCAAATGCCATTTGAATCTTAAATTTTTCATTTCCCATTGATGGAATAAATAATTATCATTACCAATATACTATTAATGTCAATATTTTAATGTATAAAGTATAAAGATTAAAATAGGACTGTTCATTTTACTGTAAATATTTGTTCTTTCACTATTTCTAGGGAAAAAAGAAATGCTGTTACCACAATTAGTAATATAACCATGGCCTTAATATCTTTGAGAAGAGTAAATTTTTCAGTAAGAAATAATGAAAATCAAGATTATACAAAGGAAAATAGAAGGAAAAAAACCTTATAAAGATAATAAAATACATCCCCAAATTACCTTCTCCAATTTTGTCCTTAATCTTAAACACATTGCCAAGCTGAGGTACAGCTTCATAAAGTTTCTCAATATCTTTTTTAACACCTATCAAGGAAAAAGGAATTTATAGTCATAATTAATGAGTGTATTTTATACTTTTCTTAGTTAAAAAAACTCAAGGAAATCCTAAAATATGAATAATAAATTACAAATTTAAAAATAGCTATAATAAACCTTGAAATCATAACAATAATTAAAACCTCACCAAGGTGCTATAACTCATACATACCTCTTGAACTAACAGACAAAACTGGTAAATCACAGAATCACATACACTAAATTTCTATACTCTGGATTTATATACTAACAGATACATTGCCATTGCATAAAGTGCAACACAATGTAAAAAATAACTAGACTTAAAAAAGTAACTTTCTAATAAAATTTAAAAAAAACAACAACAATTTGTGCTGCAATCACTAGATGGCATGAGAAGGACAAAATGCACTCTTGAAAACTATTTCCTTCCTCTGAAGATACAAAATCTTACAGGCTTGGAAATATTTTATGTATTAATGCTCTCAGGTTTCCTACAGATCTCAGGATTGTTAAAAAATATTTTTTAAAAATTGTCTGAAATATCAGTAGTATCCTCTATCCTTACCAGAAGATAAATTGCTACTTTTAAATAAATGTAAGCTTTTTACAAAAACATACACAGTTAAAATAAGGAAAGGCAATAATACAAAATGGGATAAACTACTGGATACAAAAGAGACCTACATAAGACTCCTCTAATTTTATTATAATACCTAGACCAAGTGTTAGCTACTTTTAAAGCTATGATACTCTGCATGGTTTAACAGTTTAAGTCATTCCAAAGCACTTTCACATGTATTACCTTTTCAGATCTTCACAATAGCATTGTGATATTGGTAGAACAGGAATTACTACCCTGATTTTTCAGGTAAGGAAACCCTATTTAGGGAAAGTTAATCATTTGCCCCATTTCACAGAGGTGTTGTTGCTGGTATGTCTATATAGACTCTTTCATTTAACAACACTGTGTTTTCAGCAATGGGTATATTTCAAAAAGTGAACAAATTCAGTGTAGTCCCATTCTTTAGGAGCTTAGTGTACTGGAAGCTCACTCACTCTTAATGCAAGGCAATAACTGTAATAATAGAGGAATGCATATAATGCTAGGTAGGAGCAGGAAGGGAATGAACGCTTCTGAAGGTGCCAGGAAGCTGCAGGTGACACAGTTAAGCTGTGTTCTGAAGCAGTTACCAAGTGGAAGAAGGCATTTTAGGAAGAAGGAACTATGTGTGCAAGGACATAGAAAAGGAAAAAGGTATGGACTATGGTAGGGGGAGAGAAGGGGGGAGATAATGAAATTCAATATGGCTGAGGAAGAGAAAGGCACAGTTTCAGGCAAGTGAAAGCCAGTCTCTTCTGACATCCTCTTTAAGTCAGCACTCCTCCCCTTACATTACCCTGTGTTGCACTAAAAAATCATCCTGCTTGTTTGTTCCCGTCTGCCTCCTCCCACTAGAACATAAGCTCTACTAGTGCAGGTTCTGTCTGTATAGTTCCCCACAGAACACTCTCAGCTCCTAGTTAGAAGAGTGCCTGGCACATTTGTTGAATAAATGAATTACTACCATCATTATGGACATTCAAAGATAGCTGTTAAGAAGAAACAAAAACAAAAAAACCACAGAAGTTTATTAGTTACAACAGTGAAGCCAGACAGAAGCAGTTACTTCAATAAGCTACCACACTACTTTACTCTAGAAACCAAAACTAAGGCCTGGGTGAAAAGCTGTTTTTCTAGCAATCAAGAGTTGCCACAGTCAATTACAATCTTTCCTAATGAGTGTCAATTCCAACCAGCTTCACAGCAAAGGCACCATGAAAGGACACTAAAATGTTAAATTCAGTTTGACATTACCTTTCTTTGATTCTAAAAATAACTGTGAAATTGGGATCCAACTTAAAATTGTCAGTCATCATCAAAACACAGAATAGTTATCAGTGACTTCAAGAAAATCCAAGAAATCATTTAGAAGCATTCACATTTGAACCCTTAACAGCCAAATGGCTGTGGGGAGAGGTGGTAGAGGTGGTAAAGCAGAAATAAAATGTAGGCCAGCATAATTAGTCTCTTAAGAGTCCATTAACAATGGCTTTTTTTTAAGACAAATGTATTCAAAGAAATTCTGCATCACTAATGTATAGAGAATAATACTGTGAAAGGGAAAATAAGGTACTGATGAGTCCAAGTACAAAAAGTGATTCAGAAGACACATATCTGAAATGTTTATTTTCCTTTTTAAGTATGTACCAGAGATCACAAATTATTTGTCCAATTAGGTCTAAAATAACTTTCAATAAATATAAAATTCTTTGTGATAAGAAAGCATTGTGTCATAGTCTAACTGACAGCATTTCTAAGCAGTACATAAAATAGTGTACTTTACAATCAATGGTGTTTAGATATGATGAAGTATTTTACGAACCCTGTTTGTAGTCTTTCTATTATGACACATATTGAATGAAGTTTTGGTGTGCGTGTTTTGTTCATGATTAATAGTACTAAAAGCTTTGTACAAGGATGATAAAGAGCTGTACCGTCTACTAATTCTTTAAGTTTAATTTCCTCAGTAGCACTAACCATGTGATAACACAGAGACATTTCTGTTATCACAGAAAATTCTACTGGACAGTGCTGACATACAAAAGAGCCTGGATTCAACTCCTACCATTGAACTACATTAGTGCTCAGCTTCTTAACTTGTAAAACCAAAGGGTTTAGATGAACTTTCCCTTCCTAGGATAAAAGTCTAAGTTTTTCCCATGAGTTCCACATTTACAACTTCCCTTTGCTTAAGCAAGCACAAGCTAGCAGTTAGTAGATGAGTTACTGGTTAGCTGTCAGAAATCAGCAGAGAGAAATATATATAAGAAGATAGTGTGCTATGTAAGCTCAATGTGCTTCCACACTACTCACTATGTATTTACCTATCTTTACAAAACTCAAAATACATTTATATTAAGGTTTCCTGTTGCTATAGAACAACTTTGACATTTTCAAAAAGTAAAACTTCCTGACAACCAAAGTGAATGCAAAATCCTCAAATTATAAAGTGGGAGATGAAAGTAAACAGCAGAAAAGAGCATTCATGTCAAAAGCCGGAAAACACTACTAAAGGCAGAGACCAGTAAGTATATAGTTTGAGAATTAGAGGAAGGCTCTTCCAAGCCCACAAGCTAAAAATTATTTATATGTCCATATTTTACACATGAACATTTAGGCTTCTTTTCTGAAATTTTAAGTGAATTTTTTTTTGCTACATAATATGTCAAGTGGCTTTAATACAGCAATAGCATTCTTAACTATACTCCCTGCTTTCACCCTTGCTGGGTAGTCTATTCATAACACAGCAGCCATTACCCTGTTGAAGCTAAGTCACCATATCACTATTTTGCTCTAACACACTAGTAGCTTCACATCTTAGTCCATGTAAAAGCCAAAAAACTACCTCCTCTCTTCACACCTCTTTTTTGACTTTACTACCATCATCCTTCCACTTCTAGTCACAATGACCTCCAGCCATTCCTAAATGCTGGGCACTCTCTCCTGTCTCAGGGCCTTCACATTTGCAGTTTCCTTGGCCTGTAATGCTCTTCCCCAGATACCTGCATAGCTCCATGACCACCTTTAAGTCTTAGTTCAAATGTTAACCACAATAAAGCCTTCTCTGACCAATAACACTTAGTAAATTGCAATCTCCTCCCCGCCATACTTCCTATCTCTCCTTCCCTTCTACATTTTATTCACAGTACTAATCACTTTGAATATACTACTTATTTCTTTTGTTTATTGTCTATTTCCCTCAGAACAAGGGCACTGATCTTTGTTTTATATATTGATTCATCCCAGCAAGTAGAAAAGTACCTGCACATAACAGACATTTAATATTCATCATATAAATGAGATGTTTTCAACTACTTACCAAGGAGTAAAACTGATACTCCAGGAATATGTCATGCTTACTCTGGAGCTTCATGTACTGCCTGATTTACGCTTACTAAAACTAGGAAGATTATGTAATTTAGCCCAAACTGGGACACTTGAGAGTGAAAGGGGGTGCTAATAATAATTACAAGTGTGGTAACAGGCATAAACTGGATCTGTCCCAGGTACACCATATGGTACCTCTAAGCCACTTTAGAAGCAAGGGCTAAGAGCATCTATATAACACACCAAAAGCGTTACAGTGTACTTCCAGAATATGGCAGAATATGGAAGAGACATTTGGTGAATAGTTGACACTTAGTTATTTCACTGAACAGATTTTCATCACTTGACTAAACTTGACATACAGCAGATACTTAAAAAAAAAAAAAAAGCTTACTGAAAGAATGAAAGAATAAACATTTGGTCCAGTATTATTCCAGGTACTTCATTCACTGTAGCATTTTTCTTAATGGGAAAAAATGTAAAACAATCTAAGGCTTCATTAAGAAAAAGCCAATTAAATAAATTATACTATGCAGTGGAATATTAGTCAACTTAAATCAAGCTGTAGAATATTTAATTATATAAGAAATGTTCAAGATATATATTAAGTAAAAATGGAGATAAGAAATAAGTTGACTATGAGCCCACTTAAATTTTTAAAAAAATGTATCTCTGTATGCACAGGAAGACTAAAGGAATATGACAAATCATTATATATAATATATAGTATATATAACATATATAACTGTCAACAGTAACAATATCTGGATAGTGTGTTAATATTTGATTTTGACTTTCTATACTTTCTCAATTTTATTTATAACATATGCAATTTTTATCAGAAAAAAGTTATAAAAACTGACAAATATTCTAAAAGTCCATGCTATTCATCCATTACACTAAGTATTTTAGTTCATACCCTTGCATTAAACCATTCATTCAAATACTTTCAAGTACCTACTATATGCCAGATACTGTTAGGTTCTTGAATACAAAGATACAGAAAAAGCCACAAAATTCAAGTTATTCCATTAAAAGAAAGTTAATCACATTAGATCAGCTATGTGCCTGGATCTCATTAGTTTTACTCCTTATTAAAGTTATATCTTTGATATAACTTCAGCTTTTATTAAGGGTCATATAATAACCATATGAATAAAACTTCAGCATTTTTGTAAGTTATCAAAGGTGCTGTTTTATAATGCTCAATATTCTGTTACATGAAGGGCACAAAACTTAAGAAATCTGGAAAAAAATTCACCTCACTCTTTATTTCCCAGGTTTTCAGAAGAAAATCAAAATAGTAGCTTTCATCTGAACATAAAGCTAGAACCAAGTCAGATTCATCTATTCATACACTCTGCCTCATATAAAACATACATTAGGGGCTATATGAGATAATGCCTTCAAGAAGCTTACAGTTAAACTGAAGAGACAAAATACACAGAGTGCTAAAAAATTACTATGACTGTGTTATGTATTCAATGATGGGAAAGTTGAACTGTGAAAAACAGGTAAAACAGCTAACTCCAGGAAAAATGGAAGAGAAGAGGGACAGTATGCATGGAACTGAATGAAGCTGGCATTTTCTACTAGCAGTGTACAAGATGAACTGGAGAATAGAAAAAAAATGAAAGCAGGCAGTTTAGGTAAGAAGCTTTGTATTCAGGAGCCAAGTATAAGGTGACAAATTACTGTGATGGAAGTGGGAGTGGGAAGAAGAGGCAATGCCATACATAACAAAAAGAATGTAAGACAGAGTTTAGTGACAGGATAATACAAAGTCTAAGTCGAAGACAACTCTGAAGTTTTAAGTATAGGTAACTGGATAATAGCAGCTTTCATCACCAAAAATATCAGGAAGGGTACTTATTTCTACACCAAAGATGAGTTTAAAGCAAAACCAGGAGATGTCATTTTTCTAGGGTGGTGTTCAAGTTTATTTTGTAGTGGGTAAGTATATTTCACGGATGAAAGGTCAAAACTAGTATCTTTTGGACAAGTACTAAATACGCTTAAGGCAAAGATGAAAACGATTTTGGTACCTTTCAGGAAAAATACACAGTCAACTGGAACTCTTCTATTTATCAAACATTTATTAAATGCCTGTCCCAGACACTGTGCTACAACAGGAAGAAAGGTGCACATTTTAGTGTACAAGATCAAATGCAGATACTGTTTGACCCTCTACCTCTCACCTTAAGGTCTGGGTTAGGGTCAAATGACACTTCTCTTTATTATTGATACCAACTTTTCATTTATTTTTGTCAGTGAATTCTGCTTTTGAGTACTTAAGTGAAAATCCCTCCAATATCAATTTCTAAATCCAAGCTTTATGCAGTATGAAGAGTAAAGATAAGAACACAAGTCTAGGAGAACAGAAATAGTTTGGTTATCAACAAACTGTTTTCTTGGACAATCACTAATATTTAGAACTTAGCAACTTCATCTTGAAATGACATGGTTGAACTACAATTCTTCTAAAATGCAATTAAATCCTGAATCTATATTCCTGGGAGCTTTTCTGATTTGTAAAACGCTCCTATATAAACAAGCAACTCGCTAGAAGATACAGGAAGTTTTGTCTTTTTTTTAATAATCGAAATTGCAGAATTGCTGCCTGTACATCAACACATACCTGGTAGTTTAAAATTCTGCTCATGATTTTTAAACGAGCCTTCCTCCTGAAATCGGTCACACAGGGGTGAACAAGCCATTGGTTCATCCATCTGAATCCCCAAAGACGCCTCCATCACAAAACAACTGGGATGCAAAATGCCATCTAAGGGGTCATGTCCACAGGGGGAGCAAAGTAGCTGTGAAAGTCAGAATACTGGTGAAGATGAGATATCTGCGTCACTCACTGAACCAAGCGCTAAGAAATGCCCCTGCCCCCCGAAAGGGGCAAGCATTCAAGATTGCACCGTATGTCCAAATTCTCTAAGGAAGGAAAACTGGGCCATTTCTAAGGTTTCCGTTTGCTTCCCTTTCCGTTCGCCTTCCAGAAATTAACGGCTAGGGGCCGACGGGAAAATTTCACCGTCCGGGTGCCTCCTCAGCATCTAGAGGCGGCGGGAAGGGTGGCGGGCACGGAGGTGGCAGCGCGCCCCGCACCAGCCTGCCGGCGAACGGCCCAAGGCGAGGCACAGGCCTCGGGAGAGCGGCCGACCTAAGGAACAGGGCTGAAAGGGCCAACCTTTGACTACCCACCAAGGGGGGAGCCAGGAGGCTCGTCCAAGGCCCTGTACGAGTTGGTGGAAAACCGATACCGGCCACGAGCACCGGCGGCGTAAGAGAACAGGGAATGAATGGAACTCGCCGGGGAGCGCGGGGAGCGAGCCCAGCAGGGAAGAACTTTTCTCGCTCAGACCCGAGACCGCAAGGGATGCTTAGTGCGCAGGCGCACGACTTTCCCGCCGGAGGTCAGCGGGATCCGAAGGGGCGTTGGGGAGCAATGCGCTGCCATAAAACCGAAATCACGATCCAGAATTCGTCTCTAATCCCTCATAATCCCGCGCCGCGGAACGCATCAGAAACTCACGGTTTAAGAGAATACGACATCAGTGGCTCCCCAGATGCCTGGGTCACCGCCTCCAAGAGCTTCCCACTTACCGAGTCTGCCAAACGCGCCTGCGCACTACTTTCCGCCTCGCGGCTTCTAGTTGCTCATGCGCACTGTAAAGCCCTCGGCGCCGCGGGATCCTCCGCTACGCGCTTGCGCAGGGGCTGGGCTTCCCTCCCCCAGGATTTGGTCGGCTGAAAGAGCGGGTAGGCGTAAAGCCCGGGACCAAGCCTTTACTGAAAAGCATAATGAACCATACGGTTAAGGATCCAATACTATTTTCAGAAAAAAGATAATTTAGTTAGGAAAGCCTCAGATCCGGGGGTTCTAGCACATCCCGATATAGTGTGGCCTCTCAGGACATGAGTCACTCTCTATATAAAAGTCACACTTGACTCACTGCTTTTACTTCTTTTTGTTGAGTTCCCCACTTCTCTGTAAAAAACAAACAAGAAATGCAATCGCTAGTTATTTACGGCTGTATAAGCAGAAATGAGCCCAATTCCAGTGAGGCGGTGACAATAAACGAATAAATGAACAGCATTCTTACAGATACTGATTAGTGCTCTAAAGGAAATAAGGTGGAATGTGATGGATACTAGGAAGCATGATGGGACCCAATGGACCAGTGTGCTCCCTTTAATCTTATTATTCTAAATGTGCTGTGGGGAAGGGCAAAAGTAGATAGGGGAAGGGATAGGGTAGGGCCATTCAAAGGGGGATGAGGTTGGTGGGTCCCATCCACTGGAGGGGGAGGGGGAAAACTTGAGCAGAGAAATGACTGGGCAGTACTCATAGGAAGACTGGCTCCCAGGCCTGGCAAGAGGCCCATCCCTGTTGACACAGGAGCACAGACCAGGTGGGTTAGACAATGGGCTCCTCATCGCTAACAAGTGCTCCCTATTGCTTTGGTGCTACATGACACAGCTCCCTGGATCTTTGCATGATCCTGGCAAGGATTAGAGGGGATGCAGAGACTGGATTTCCTACCATCTCAGCAGAAGGGGGGCTCAGAGGTAAATTAAATTGGATTGAGATAAATAAATGAGGCATATCTTTTGAACAGCTGAATAGGAAGTTGAACTTGTTTAACAAGTTTACACAGCAGTAGATGAGTCAGGACTTAAGTTCTACTCTTTATGTCCTCAAGCCTGTGCATTTTCCACTGAAGGAGTGAAGGAATTAAAAGGACAATTAAACTGTCTACCTGGACTGGAGCCTAGGGTACTATATGGTCCCATATCCTTCTCTGTTTATCCAGTTGTGTTAAAAACCTTGTCCTTGTCCTGAAGGTGTTGTCAGCAGAGCTCTTCTCATTCTCTACCACTTAAAACAGTGCACTCTCAAAACCTCTTGCTCCTGAATTCTAAGTAAAGGAGAACATTTCATTTGACAATGGATAATTTAGGGCTATCCTCCAAAGTAGCTATGAGTGGATTCTATAGTGTCAGAGTCACACAGTCTGGGTAAAGGAATAAACTTTGTTGGGAAAAATTATTAGCTAAGGGTTAGCAAGAGAAGCCATGAACTGTGGATGCCAGTGAGTCTGCGCTGTAGCAAAGGTTACCCTGCCGGTGAACTTTTGTTCTCCTTTCTAATAGGGAGCACATAAGAATAATCTTATTAGTGGATTTCAGACCACTTGGGCGTCAGGCAATCTGTGTTTAGATGCCAAGTGATTATAGACAACTTGTCTAGAAAAACCAGGTACCCAGCAAGATGTGACCTTGTGGCCTGTGGAAATTTGAGTTGAGTGCAGCCTCTCTGGGAAAACTGGGGAGTCCCTGGTCATTTGTATAGTCAGCTCAAAATAAGTTCCCAGCACAAATTTCAAATAATTCTGTTTATCTTTCTTTCCCTGGTAGCACCTAATAACCAAAACCAAACCGAAACATAAAGAAGACAAAGAGAAAGAGAAAGAAAGAAGAAATGCTTAGTATACAAAAAGTAAAAGTTATTGGAAGTCTCATCTCTTCCCCACTTTTTTTTTAATCCTCCACTATTAAATTGGGGTACCCATTAGAAAATCCTCCAAGGTAGATAACTTAGGATAAAGATAAAGTAAATACATAGCTTTTGGATACAGACAGAAATTTTCTTTTAGGGCAATTGTTATAGATTAATTGTGTATCCTCCTCCCCTCCTCACATGTTGATACTGAAATCTAATCCCCAAGGTGAGGGAAACTATTTCAAAAATAAAATTATAAATCATTTAAAAGTTGAAGAGCTGTCTATGAGCCAATTCTGAAACTACATTGGAACAGCAAGGACTTCTGAAATGTTCCAAGTTCCACAAATAAACAAGTTCAGTTTCTCAAGTGCACAGAAGAGGGAGTTATTCACTCTTAGTAATGTGGGAGGAAGAAACAGGTGCCTTGCAGGAATGTTAGATAGATTAAATAAGAAAATACTTAAAGTAGAGCTCATAGAAGATACCTAACATTCTAATTTATTTGCTCATTCAATTAAATACCTTCTCACACTTTCTGTACCTAGCAATAGAAAAGGTCCTGTCACATAGCAATGACTAAGAAGAAGGCTTCTCCCCCAAGTAGCTTAAAGTCTATCTAGGAGTTAAAGCAGTTTCCATAGTCATCCTTCATCACCCAGCTTTAAGCCCTCTTTCTCAAGGAAGCCTCACCAATCAAATAGGTTAGGTCTCCAGGTCTGTGCTTCCATCGCATCCCATATTCCTTCTTTTATCATATTTTGTTATAATTACATGTTAATGTCCATCTTCCTCATTAGATTTTTTATCTCCACTATGATGGGGACAAGGCCGGTCCTGAACATGCCCTCTGAGGCTGGACTGCCAGTGACCATGGGCAAATTATTTACCCTTTCTGGGATTCAGTTGCTTCCTTTATATAAGGACCATACTAAAAGTATTTACTTCACAAAGTTGTTGCTCAGGTCAGTGAATTAGTAAATGTGTATTATTTAGAACAGTGCCTGGCATATGGCGAACTCTATGTAAGTATTAGCCAGGATGACAATTATGATGAGATTCCCTAGCACAGTACTTGACGTGTTAAGTAGGTCAGTAAATATTTGCCAACTGTTATTGAATCTCTCAACTGGATGAATAAATAAAGTGGAATAAGTGCACAGAGAGAGAGTCTTCAGTCTGAGTCAGGGAACTTTTTCTGGGGCAATTGAAGTCAAAACTGGGTTTCGAAAAATTAATAAGAGTTCAGGTGATTCAAGGGAAAGAGGAGGCATTCTCTTAGGCAATGTAAGAGGACTAAAACAGACAAATGTGTTCGGGGAACTATAAGTTGGTTGATATTACTTCAACACTAATAGAGAAAGATTGGTAGATGAGCTAGAGAGCAGACAGGGCCCTCATCATGAACTTTCTTGTGTACTATTCTCAAAATGAGGGCAATAAAGACCTAAAAAAAGTATTAAATGGAGGAGAGAGAGAAATAAACAAGTTTTATTAAGATCATTTTGGTAAGAGTATAGAAAATAAACTGCAGAAGCAAGAGGCTGTAAACTGGGTGAGCTATTCAATAAATGTTTAGAGAGCATTAACTTGAAATAGATGATATGTAATGATCTTCTTTTGGAAAAACTTCCATTTTTCGGGTCTATTCCTACATGAGGTTTTCTTTATGCTGCATACAGGGCATCTATATTTTGCTTGTGTTCATTTCTCCTTAAGAGATGTTGAAAGGATAGCAAGCATCTAGTTTGCTTATGAACAAAAAGGCGTACAAAAAAGCAAAAATAGCAACCCTATTCTCATCATTGCTAACTGGACCTCAATAATCTTGTTTATACTGTTGGCAAAAGCTGTCTCCTTTCCAAGAAAAAACAGATGGAGCAATAATAACTAGGTCAGTGATTCTAATGAGTGGGTGTAGGAACAAATTAGCCAAGGGAAAATACATCCCTTCTTTTGATGTAGCAATTTTTAGGGAAGGTGGATTAGTGAGCAGTGGGTCCCTGTTAGAAATTTGACTTGGGGAGGGCCGCCTGAGCCCTGGACACAATGTACTTCCTCTGTGGATCCTGCTTGTCTTGGTGGTGGATTGAGATGATACTGTCTTTTTGGCTTCCCCTGAGGATGAGAGTCATTAGCAAAGTTGTTGGTCTAAGAAGGGTCACTAACATGGCATTTGCCTCCAGACACATCTCTCCTCTGGTATCACTGGTGGGAGAATATGAGCAAACAGAACAGATATTCCCTGTATACAAGGTGTGAACTCACAAGTGTATGGCAGTTGGTGGCACTACTTACTTTCCTTTTAGTCTGCGGTCCTCTGGTAGGTAAGCCTGGTTGTCTTAACCTGGTGGATAGTTGAGAGAGAATTGGGATAAATTATTCCAAATTCCACCCCTTTCTTCAGGGTCCAGATGTATGTGAGGTAGGTAGATAATATTTAAGCTTAGTCCTGCATTAGACTGGTGAGGGAAATGGGCAGTTTAGGTAAAGGAACACAGTACTGGCACTGAGGGACATAAATTACAGCGAACTAGGGCACTTCCCTTCCATTCACGCATCCTGGACAGAAGTTAGGAAAGTTTAATAGCAATGCTGTAAGGAAAAAACTCCAAGAATTTCTTCTCAATCCCATTTGATGGATGTTTGAATTATTGGTATAATGAGAGGAAAAGAAGGGGATACGTTCAGTGGGCACTGGCACATGCACTGAGTCAGGCAGTGAAGTAAAATCATTATATGTGTTATCTTATTAACTTTTTAATTACTGAGCCTATTTTATCAACAAGGAGAATGAGGTTAGAAAAGCCTAAGAAAATTACTGACAACAGCAAGCCAGTAAGTGGCAGAGGTAGAATTTGAATTCAGGACCCTTCTATCACAAAGGTCTTGATTTATATTAGGCTTCTTATATAAAAAAAATTATTTTTGTGGTAAAATACGCACAACCTTAACTATCTTAACTGTTTCTAAGTGTGCAGTTCAGTGGTACTAAGCACATTCATGTTGTGTGTAATCATCACCACCATCCATCTCTGGAACAGTTTTCATCTTAAAAAGTTGAAACCCTATACCCATGAAACAATAAATCCCCATTCCCCACTTCTCCCAACCCCTGGTAACTACCATTCATTTTTTTGTCTCTATGAATTTGACTACTGTAAGTAGTACATATAAATGAAATTATACAGTATTTGTTCTTATGTACCTGGCTTATTCTGCTTAGCATATGTCCTCAAGGCTCATCATGTTGGAGCGTATGTCAGAATTTCCTCCTATTTGAGGCTAATATTCTATTGTATGCATATACCACATTTTGATTATCCATTCATCCATCAGTGGACACTTAGGATGTTTCCACATTTTAGCTATTGTGTGAATAATGTTGCTATGAACATGGGTATACCTCTTCAAGACCCTGCTTTCAATTATTTGAGGTATATACCCAAAGTGGGATTGCTAGATCACATGGTGACACTATTTTTAATTTTTTGAGGAACCACAATGCAGTTTTTCACAGCAGCTATACCATTTTACACCTCTATCAGCAGTGCACAAATATTCTAATTTTTCCACTTCTTTGCCAACACTTGTTATTTTTTTTCATTTTGATAGAAGCCATCCTATCCTAATGGGTGTTAGGTTGTATCTCTTGTGGTTTTGATTTGTATTTCCCTAGTGATTAGTGATATTGAGCATATTTCCAAGTGCTTGTTGGTCACTTGTATATCTTCCTTGAAGAAATGTCTATTGAAGTACTTTGCCCATTTTTGAATTGGATTTTGTTGTTGAATTTTAGAAATTCTCTATATATTCTTGATATTAACCCCTTGTCAGATATATGATTTGCAAATATTTTCTCCTATTCTGTGAGCTGCCTTTTTACTCTGTTGATAGTGTCTTTCATTTTCATGAAATCCAGTTTGTCTGTTTTTTCTTCTGTTGTCCGTGCCTTTGGTGTCATATCCAAGAAACCATTGCCAAATTTAATGTCATGAAATTTTGCCCTTTGTTTTCTTCTAAGAGATACATAATTTTAGTTCTTATGCTTAGGTTTTAAATCTTTTTTGAGTTATTTTTGCACATGGTATTAGGTAAAGTCCAACTTCATTCTTTTGCGGGTGCCTATTCAGTTTTTCCAGTAGATGTCAATTATATATATATATATTTTAAAGTTTTGTTCAATATAGCTAGCACCTAAGTGGCTCAGGTTAAGTGAAATTTGAAATTCAATTTGAAAGGACAAGTAATTGCATACTCTCTCACTGAAAAGAAGATACTAATTTTTGTACTATTGTTCTGTAGCATAACTTAAAGAGATACAAATCTCTCAGGATTAGGTTAAAAAGAAAAAAAGGAAGCCAAGCTTATTTGTCTAATTCCTATGTTGTCGTCTTGCCTATCTGTTCATCTACCCATCTTTGTGGTACCTGTGGGTAGTTGTAACCCAGTTTCAAAATTGAAAATATCAAGTATGGGAAGCTCTGTAAAAAATATCTAGAAATCACCAAGGATCATGGGAAGATGGCAGCATGAGTAGTTCAGAGGAAATCTCCTCCCCAAAACATACATATTTATGAAAATACAATAAATACAACTATTCCTAAAAGAGACACCAGTGGATGCAGTACAACAGCCAGGATACATCTACATCTGTGAGAACTCAACTTCACAGGAAGGGGGTAAGATACAAGCCACCACCAGGCGGGACCCAAACGCTCCCCCACCCCAGAACATGGTGAGAAGAAAGCAGTCGGAATGGGGACGGAGTGAAAGCCCAGGACTGCTAAACAACCAGCTCTAGAAATCTGCACTTGGAGCGCAGATGCTAGGTGCATGGGGAGCTGGATATATTAGAGAAATGGAAAAGCAAAACCTGTGGACAGGTCCCCACAACCGACACCCCTGAGACAAAAGAAAAGCGAGTGCTTTCTGCAAGTCTTAAAGAGACAGGGACCCCATAGCTGGACGAAGTCGTCCTGGCACACTTAGCCAACAGCTGGGAATCCCGGGAAACCTTAGGTGCCCTAAACCCCGGGGAGGCAGCACAGTTCTGACGCCCCTCATGGCACTAAGCAGTCTGCCAGTTATTCTTCCAACCAGTGTGGACCCCGAAACACTGGCCCAGTAGTGGGAGAGTGGTAGCATGTGCCAGGGGCGGCAGCGCCAGAAGGCACTGGGAGCAGATCGCATGCACCAACAGTGCCAGAGGGGACCAGGAGAGGCTTGTGCAAGCCCGCAGTGGCGGCGACCAAAGAGCCCGGGTGTGGCTCACGTGCACTGGCATTGGTGGAGCCAGAGAAGCCCAGTAGAGGCCTGTGTGGGAGAGCCCTGTATGCACCTGCAGTGGAGCCAGAGGGAGTAGGCGCACTCCCAGCAGCCAACCGGAATCCCAGCCCAACGCACAGCCGCCTGGACCAGACCCAAAGGCCGCTACTGGCACACAGCTGCCTGGCAGGGGTGCCGCTATCACAGAGGAGTGCACCTGGACTGCCTGCCACTCCCTGCAGGGCTCCACGCTGCTCTAATGGAGACCCCGCCCACAGCAGCTTAGGGGATTAACCTGGTGGCTGCTCCAGGAGTGCGGGTAACTGTCACAGGCAGTGGAGAAGGGCAAGGCATCCAGCAAGCAGGAAAGGACTTTCTTTGCCCAGCTGACACACCCACAACCTGCCTACAGCCACCACTATCACCATGAAAAGGCAAAAAAAAAAAAAAAATTTAGTCCAGTCTAAGATAGTTCAGACAACACCTGAGAGAGGATCTGCAGAGAAAGACCTAACCAGTCTCCCTGAAAAAGAATACAAAATAAAAATCATAAACATGCTGACAGAGCTGCAGAGAAATATGCAAGAGCTAAGGGATGAAGTGCGGAGGGAGATTACAGACATCCAGAGGGAGATTACAGAAGTGAAACAAACTCTGGAAGGATTTATAAGCAGAATGGATAAGATGCAAGAGGCCACTGAAGTAATAGAAACCAGAGAACAGGAACGCATAGAAGCTGACTCAGAGAGATAAAAGGATCTCCAGGAATGAAACAATATGAAGAGAATGTGTGACCAATCCAAAAGGAACAATATCTACATTACAGGGGTACCAGAAGAAGAAGAGAGAGAAAAAGGGATAGAAAGTGTCTTTGAAGAAAAAATTGCTGAGAACTTCCCCAAACTGGGGGAGGGAATAGTTGCTCAGACTACGGAGGCACACAGAACTCCTGAGAGATGGGACCCAAAGAGGACAACACGAAGACACATAATAATTAAAATGGCAAAGATCAAGGACAAGGACAGAGCATTAAAGGCAGCCAGAGAGAGATAAAAGGTCACCTACAAAGGAAAACCCATCAGGCTATCATCAGACTTCTTGACAGAAACCTTACCGGCCAGAAGAGAATGGCATGATATAATTAATGCAATGAAACAGAAGGTCCTTGAACCAAGGATACTGTATCCAGCACGATTATCATTTAAATATGAAGAAGGGATTAAACAATTCCTAGACAAGCAAAAGTTGAGGGAATTTTCCTCCCACAAAACAGCTCTACAGGGTATCTTAGAGGGACTACTCTAGATGGGAGCACTCTTAAAAAGGGCACAGAACAAAACACCCAACATATGAAGAATGGAGGAGGAGGAATAATAATGGAGAGAAATAATCATCAGACTGTGTTTATAATAGCTCAATAAGTGAGTTAAGTTAGACAGTAAGGTAGTAAACAAGCCAACCTTGAACCTTCGGTAACCACGAATCTAAAGCCTGCAATGGCAATAAGTACGTATCTTTCAATAATCACCCTAAATGTAAATGGACTGAATGCACTAATACAAAGACACAGAGTAATAGAATGCATAAAAAAGCAAGACCCATCCATATGCTGCTTACAAGAGACTCGCCTAAAACCCAAAGACATGCACAGATTAAAAGTCAAGGGATGGCAAAAGATATTTCATGCAAACAACACAGAGAAAAAAGCAGGGGTTGTATCAGACAAAATAGACTTCAAAATAAAGAAAGTAACAAGAGATAAAGAAGGACATCACATGATGATAAAGGGCTCAGTCCAACAAGAGGATATAACCATTATAAACATATGTGCACCCAAAACAGAAGCACCAATATATGTGAAACAAATACTAACAAAATTAAAGGAGGAAATAGAATGCAATGCATTCATTTTGGGAGACTTTAACACACCACTCACTCCAAAGGACAGTTCTACCAGACAGAAAATAAGTAAGGACACAGAGGCACTGAACAACACACTAGAACAGATGGACCTAAGAGACATCTATAG
This sequence comes from Manis javanica, assembly GCF_040802235.1. NCBI lineage: Eukaryota > Metazoa > Chordata > Mammalia > Pholidota > Manidae > Manis > Manis javanica. The sequence goes on along the minus strand of NC_133159.1, from coordinate 77,358,279 downwards.
AACTCTATACCCAAAAGCAACAGGATACACATTCTTCTCAAGTGTACATGGAACATTCTCCAGAATAGACCACATACTAGCCACAAAAAGAGCCTCAGTAAATTCCAAAAGATTAAAATCCTACCAACCAACTTTTCAGACCACAAAGGTATAAAACTAGAAATAAATTGTACAAAGAAAGCAAAATGGCTCACAAACACGTGGAGGCTTAACAACATGCTCCTAAATAATCAATGGATCAATGACCAAATTAAAATGGAGATCCAGCAATATATGGAAACAAATGACAACAACAACACAAAGCCCCAACTTCTGTGGGATGCAGCAAAAACAGTCTTAAGAAGAAAGTATATAGCAATCCAGGCCTATTTAAAGAAGGAAGAACAATCCCGAATGAATAGTCTGATGTCACAATTATCGAAATTGGAAAAAGAAGAACAAATGAGGCCTAAGGTCAGCCGATGGAGGGACATAATAAAGATCAGAGAAGGAATACATAAAATTGAGAAGAATAAAACAATAGAAAAAATCAGTGAAACCAAGAGCTGGTTCTTCAAGAAAATAAACAAAATAGATAAGCCTCTAGCCACACTTATTAAGAGAAAAAGAGAATCAACACACATCAACAGAATCAGAAACGAGAAAGGAAAAATAACGACGGACCCAACAGAAACACAAAGAATTATTAGAGAATACTATGAAAACCTATATGCTAACAAGCTGGCAAACCTAGGAGAAATGGACAACTTCCTAGAAAAATACAACCTTCCAAGACTGACCCAGAAAGAAACAGAAAATCTAAACAGACCAATTACCAGCAATGAAATTGAATCGGCAATCAAAAAACTACCCAAGAACAAAATCCCTGGGCCAGATGGATTTACTTCAGAATTTTATCAGACATACAGGGAAGACATAATATCCATTCTCCTTAAAGTTTTCCAAAAAACAGAAGAGGAGGGAATACTCCCAAATTCATTCTATGAAGCAACATCACCCTAATACCAAAGCCAGGCAAAGATCCCACCAAAAAAGAAAACTACAGACCAATATCCCTGATGAATGTAGATGCAAAATACTCAACAAAATATTAGCAAACAGAATTCAAAAATACATCAAGAGGATCATACACCATGACCAATTGGGATTCATCCCGAGGATGCAAGGATGGTACAACATTCAAAAATCCATCAACATTATCCACCACATCAACAAAATGAAGGACAAAAACCACATGATCATCTCCATAGATGCTGAAAAAGCATTCGACAAAATTCAACTTCCATTCATGATAAAAACTCTCATCAAAATGGGCGTAGAGGGCAGATACCTCAACATAATAAAGGCCATATATGATAAACCCACAGCTAACATCATGCTGAACAGCGAGAGGCTGAAAGCTTTTCCTCTGAGATTGGGAACAAGACAGGGATGCCCACTCTCCCCACTGTTATTCAACATAGTAGTGGAGGTCCTAGCCACGGCAATCAGACAAAACAAAGAAATACAAGGAATCCAGATTGGTAAAGAAGAAGTCAAACTGTCACTATTTGCAGATAACATGATATTGTACATAAAAAACCCTAAAGACTCCACTGCAAAACTACTAGAACTAATATTGGAATTCAGCAAAGTTGCAGGATACAAAATTAACACACAGAAATCTGTAGCTTTCCTATATACTAACAATGAACTAATAGAAATAGAAATCAGGAAAACAATTCCATTCACAATAGCATAAAAAAGAATAAAATACCTAGGAATAAACCTAACCAAAGAAGTGATAGACCTATACCCTGAAAACTATAAGACACTCTTAAGAGAAATTAAAGAGGTCACTAACAAATGGAAACATCCCATGCTCCTGGCTAGGAAGAATTAATATTGTCAAAATGGCCATCCTGCCCAAAGCAATATACAGATTTGATGCAATCCCTATCAAATTACCAAGAGCATTCTTCAATGAACTGTAACAAATAGTTCAAAAATTCATATGGAACTGCCAAAGTCCCCGAATAGCCAAAGCAATCCTGAGAAGGAAGAATAAAGTGGAGGGGATCTCACTCTCCCACTTCAAGCTCTACTACAAAGCCACAGTAATCAAGACAGTTTGGTACTGGCACAAGAACAGAGACACAGACCAGTGGAACAGAATAGAGACTCCAGACAGTAACCCAAACATATATGGTCAATTAATATTTGATAAAGGAGCCATGGACATACAACGGGGAAATGACAGTCTCTTCAACAGATGGTCCTGGCAAAACTGGACAGCTACATGTAAGAGAATGAAACTGGAACACTGTCTAATTCCATACACAAAAGTAAATTCAAAATGGATCAAAGACCTGAATGTAAGTCATGAAACCATAAAACTCTTAGAAAAAAACATAGGCAAAAATCTCGTGGACATAATCGTGAGTGAGTTCTTCATGAACATATCTCCCCAGGCAAGGGAAACAAAGGCAAAAATGAACAAGTGGGACTATATCAAGCTAAAAAGCTTCTGTACAGCAAAGGACACCATCAATAGAACAAAAAGGTATCCTACAGTATGGGAGAATATATTCATAAATGACAGATCCGATAAAGGGTTGACATCCAAAATATATGAAGAGCTCACACACCTCAACAAACAAAAAGCAAGTAATCCAATTAAAAAATGGGCAGAGGAGCTGAATAGACAGTTCTCTAAAGAAGAAATCCAGATGGCCAACAGGCACATGAAAAGATGCTCCACATTGCTAATCATCAGAGAAATGCAAATCAAAACCACAATGAGATATCACCTCACACCAGTAAGGATTGCCATCATCGAAAAGACAAACAACAACAAATGTTGGCGAGGGTGTGGAGAAAGGGGAACCCTCCTACACTGCTGGTGAGAATGTAAATTAGTTCAACCATTGTGGAAAGCAGTATGGAGGTTCCTCAGAATGCTCAAAATAGGAATAATATTTGACCCAGGTATTCCACTTCTAGGAATTTACCCTAAGAATGCAGCACTCCAGTTTGAAAAAGACAGATGCACCCCTATGTTTATCACTGCACTATTTACAATAGCCAAGATATGGAAGCAACCTAAATGTCCATCAGTAGATGAATGGATAAAGAAGATGTGGTATATATACACAATGGAATATTACTCAGCCATAAGAAAAAAACAGATCCTACCATTAGCAACAACATGGATGGAGCTAGAGGGTATTATGTTCAGTGAAATAAACCAGGTGGAGAAAGACAAGTACCAAATGATTTCACTCATATGTGGAGTATAAGAACAAAGGAAAACTGAAGGAACAAACAGCAGCAGAATCACAGAACCCAAGAATGGACTAACAGTTACCAAAGGGAAAGGGACTGGGGAGGATGGGTGGGAAGGGAGGGATAAGGGTGGGAGAAAAGAAAGAGGGCATTACGATTAGCATGTATAGTGCATGGAGGGCACGGGGAGGGTCAGAGAAGACAAGTAGTGATCTTACAGCATCTTACTATGCAGATGGGCAGTGACTGTGAAGGGGTATGTGGGGGGGACTTGTTCAAAGGGGTAGCCTAGTAAACATAATGTTCTTCATATAATTGTAGATTAATGAAACCAAAAAAAAAAAAGAAAACGCCAAAAAAAAAATCTAGAAATCTATCAAGGGAGAAAAACATTTATAGGATAAAATAAACATGCTATACTTGAAGGTGATTGAAACCTGCAAAGAAAACAACATATTTTCCCCTCCAAAGCATACAAATTTCAAACACCCTGGAATAAATCTTGTTATTATTACTCAAATTCAGAGAGATGAATAGGACCAAACTCATATTTTTAAAATTTAAATATGAACTTATAAAAACTAATATGCTCTTTACATTCACTGGGCTCCATTATAAAGTAAAATACTATTATGACTAGCTGGTCAAGGAACAATTACTGATGTGTTAAGTTTCATCTCCAGGGACTGAAACTTTCTAGCATCTGGTATCACTCTGAAATGGGCTGACATTTTCGGTTCAGCCGTCAGTGGGAAAAATATCCACTATGATGAAGTCATATGGTTTAACTTCCAATTGCTTGTTATCTTTTAAGAAGATGCTTTAGTTTTGAAAAATCCCTAGAATCCCAAGTTCAGAGCCTTTATCTTGGTGCCCTTTTTCTGGAAAAGAAATACGCTTCAGAGTAAATTTTTTAAATGGTATGCAGTATTATTTAAAACTTAAATATTCCTGTGTTTTTAAATTCCAGAATAAGATTGTAATTCATCAATTTTTATTTAAAAAACTTAGAGAGGTGAATGTTCACTATTTTTAAGACATTTTATCAGCATACAGTTCAATATAGCAACGTTAATTCAGGATCAGTGCTTGCGGTTTTTCAGATTTAGCACAATTTCCTTCTCTATTTTAGATTTTAAAAACCAATTTTTATACCAAAGAATTTGCTATTAAGCTGTAAATCCCTGCTGTTCCCTCAAATACTAAAATAGAATTTAAAATGGTAACAGACATAATTTACTACAAAGCTTTAAACACAATGACCAACTTTAACTCTCATTAATTTGGTAGTGGAGCATCAGAAGTCTGCTAACTACATATAGTCTGTGGGCCAAATCTAGCTTTCTGCCTGTTTTTTGTGTATACAGCAAGCTAAGAATGGACTTTACATTTTTTAATTGTTGAAAAAAAATGTTTAAAGGATAATATTTTGTGACACATAATTATATGAAAACCAAATTTCAGAGCCAGTAAATAAAATTTTAATGGAATACAGCCACATTTATTTGTTTATGTATTATCTATGGCTGTCTTAGCCATACAATGACAGGGTTGAGTAGTTACCATGGAGATATGTGGCCCACAAAGTCTAAAATATTTACTACCTAGCCCTTTATGGAAAAAATTTACCAACTCCTGGAGCACCACAAAAGCAGCTGGCATTGTGGTATGAACATACAAATTACACAAATGTCTCTAAGGGGTGCAGAAGAAAAATTTGCCATCAAACCAGCTATTTAATAGGGAGAAAGGAAGGACACAAATACTTTCTTTAGAGTTTTTTAATTACAACCGTTAAGAATTATGACTAGGGTTTTCTCTGGATAGTTTTTTTTTTTTTTTCTTGACAGGAGAGGCTTAATTTACCCACTCCATGTGAGAAAAATACAAAGGCAGAGATGGAGAAATAGGACATGCAGCCCTTGTTTTTAGCATGACTATGGATGGACAGTGACTGTGGTGTTTAATTTTAATGTGAGGAAGGAGAGGCCAGCAGTACTCAGTGCCTCTTAGAAGTGAAGGTGAAGACGCACCAAGTCCTTCCTTTGGAGTCGTGTATACCTGGGAGTGGGCTGTGGTAGAGCTGGTAAAATTGCTTTACCAGCCTCCAGTAGTAATGATTCTAACCCTTTTCACAATTTAGGTCCTATTTATGTTGTTACTCATACATTCAATGACATTCTCTCTTCCTAGCCACATAGGAAGTATAGAGTAGCACATGTCTTAAAATTTGGAGCAAAACAAATTAAAATAAGTTACATCATGAACTTTTCTTGAGGATTTTTATGGCACCTCCTTAGAAACTTGAAAGTTCTTAAAAAAGGGTAATGATCATCTCAGAATATGTTACTGGGAGCTAAAGAGAATCCCTTGCCTGGTAGCCATCCCTGAAATTAGTGAGCTATATGTTTTAAGAATGTATAGCCACCATCAATTCCAACCAAGAAATTGGCTGAGGGTGGCAACCCAAAAATAAGAGAGAAGATGGAGGCCTGGCAATGAAAAGAATTGGTGCCTTCTAACATGTGCTGTGTAAAGCATAACATCCCAACTAAATATCAGTCCTACCAAAATAAATTAAAATAAAAAAAACCAGTATGTTCTATTTTTAGATCCTGTAAGACAGTTAAAAATTGATTATATAAACACTCATCTTCTGTATAGCAAGAAATCACATCTCCATGATCTATTCTAGGCTCCATCAATAATTCTGGATGAAGCCCATCTGGAACTTGTCAAAGCAAGTTAACTCTACAAGGTAGTTCCTTGTAGCAAGATCCCTGGCCAATTCATTTTTTCCACCACATTTCCACTGCAGTTTACACATGGATAGTCACCATGAATATTAAAAATGAAGGATAAATTCCCTTAAACTTCATATTTTGCTTGAATTTTAACAATAAAAATATTATTTTTAATTGTTAAACAATTAAAATTGGTCTAACAAACCAGCATTGCAAACTTTCCTGTCTTTTTTTAGTAAACCTTGAGTAGGCATACTCGTTTACAAACTAGTGTGTTCATGGGATATGCCCACTTCCCTTTTCCATGTCATTTTATGCCTATCATTTTACATTTTTTTTTTCAATATGAGGTTAGGAAGTCGTATGAAAGAAATGAATGGAGTCACTAAATGTTATTCTTAAGGCACCTGAAAGGCACTGGTATTTGTTGGAACTCAGAATCTCAGGCTCTTTGCACTAAACAGCTTACTCCCAACAGAGATGCAATAATAACTCTTCAAATATTCTGGATGTTAACTTATGGGAAAATAACACTTGCTAAAGCAAGACCCATAAAATGGTATCTTTGTCTGGGTTTTCCTTAAGGCCAGTAGTGTTTATTAAACAGTGTGATTCCAGGGAGCAGGCACACAGGGCAGGAAGGAGAAGCCAAAACAACGTTGTGTTGCCTTTATGAGCGATTGGCACATGATCCTGCAGAATCCTCTGAGGGGGCTTTTGAAATGTGTTATAGAACTCCCCACCTGAGTTTAAAAGAGGGAGCAAGTATTTATGCATTGTTTCTTTTCCCATTGGTCGACTTTCTCCTCCTTTCTAGGTAGCATATGCCAGGGTGCTGAGTAGGTTCCTACACTTTCACACAGGTTGTCAGGGGTTCCCCAGAGCAGATAGCTGGAGCGACACATCACAGCTTGAAGTAAGGGTAGTGTCAGATTGTTTCTCAGTAAAATCAGTTCAGATATACATAAAACAAGTTGCATCAGGAGTGGCTGAAGTGAGAATTAAGGCTGATAGGATTTGAAGTAGTACACTGTCAAGAACTGGGAAGGGTCTGAGTATTATCATGCTTGCAGGCTAACAAGTTAGTCTGTCAGTTTCATGCATGCTGGCAGAAGACATGAGATTGCTGGGTCAGAGACAAAAGGCATCATTACTCACTGCACAGCATGCAGCATGAGGTTCATGGTCATGTCAGTTCCCCTTTCCCTAAAGTCCCACTGGGACAATGAGGAGGTGGGTCTAAGTGGATGTGGCATACAACAGTGTGAGCAGCAGCTCAGAAACTCTGAGAATCAATTTTTTCGTATGAGGGCCACAAGCAAACCTGTCCAAAGTTTCTGTTGAGAGACATGACCTTTATATTACTAGTCAGCAAAAAGTCTGCCTTTTGCCCCCAAGAGAAATACTATTATCAGTCTTCCAGAACTATTTGGAGCCTCTTTTTCCCCCTTCCTGTGGGCATCACCTCGCCTGGCAACATGGCTGCTGCTTCCATTGGGAACTGTTGCATCTACCTGAAACCACCACCTCTGTGACTTCAGAGGAACCCTCAAGGTGTCAAAATAGTACCTCATTGCAACTGGGGCAGAATGCTGTGTTTTTGTAACTCTTTTGTGTTTTACTATTAGAGAAAGAGCACAGGTATACTGCCTATGACCAAAATATCTTTTACAAAGTTTTAACTGCAACAGTTCACTACAGTGTTAAAGTCCCTGTTCTGCATAACACATAAGTCATGAGGTTGTGGGGGGCTATAATAAGAGGAAATTCTGAGCAAGCCATAATTACCCCCCCCCCCTCCCCCTGTTTATCCTTCAGGTTTTGCCACTAAGCTAAGCATGCCTGCCTGCCTTTTCCCTTGTGCAGCGACTGAAAACTGGTGGGGGCAGAATTCAATAGCAGACACATTTTGTTGGGTGAGCACAACATTGTTGCTCGAATGATTGAAGGCAGAGCATGCACGCTCCAATTTGCCACGGTTCCCACTATTCCCCCAACGTATCATGTTATATCCTCCTACACCACACATCTGCTACTGCCTTGGACTCTTAAGTTTGCACCCCTGATTTATAGCTTTGGTATTTAATGTGTGCTCTGGTGACCAGCAGTGTCAGTATGTCAACATTGCCTGGGAACTGGTTAGAAAGGCTGGTTTTCAGACCCCATCCCAGGCTTACTGAATCAGAACCTGCATTTTTAAAAGATCCTACATGATCCTTGAGCACATGAAGTTTGAGAAACTGTGCCTTATGGGATTTGTTGTCTATCTGAAGGCTCTGTAGCCCTCGTTTGATAGTATTTGGCCTGTGATTTGCAGACATATTACATGGTGGCGGGGAATCCTTGCTACTCCAATGAAAACCAACAACATAACTTTATAGTAGATACCAAACCTTGCAAACTAAAGGCAGGAATTCCTCTCTGTTTTACAATGGGAAATCACTATCTTTTCTCAGTTGCTTTCCTATTTCCTAATATGGCTTATTCTCAGGTAGAATGTCCCATCTCTTTTTCATTCAGTAGTAGTTTCCATGTGTTTACATTTCTCATGATAAATTGAGGGAGTGATATTTTATATTTTTATCCAATCAGAACTCTTTTGCTTATGAATTTGGGGAAACCTAGAAAAAGAGATCAGTGGACTTGCTTTTGACCTAAGGTGGTTTGAGCCATTGCACTGCCAGATGCCCACTATTCTGCCTTTTAGAGAATTTCAGTTGTGAGACAACATCAACCATATTTGGCAAACAATCTGGGGGCAGGGATAGGACAGGAGGCTATTTCTTAGTAGGAAATGAAAGTCCCTCATTAATCACTTCCCAGCTGTATTTCACAAAAAGCAAATACAAATTTTAAAAAGTAGCAATTTAACAGGAAGCATCATGCAGTAGTCTCTCCACATCCACTCTCCATGCTTCTCCATGCTGCTCTGCACCACGGGTAGCTGGTCTCTACGGACTGGGCCACATCACTCAGGCTCCCTTGCCTTCAGGATCCTGGGTGAGATTGGTTACTGGCTGGAGGTGAGGAGCCAAAGGAGAGAGGCTGTTTGATATCCTCCCTGTTTGATATCCTCCCTTGTGGGCCCCACACTGACTGGCCAGGTTCCCTGCCTAAGGCCACAGCTCCCCCACCTGGCTCCTCTCCCACAGTTTTCACTCTCACCAGCTTCCAAATGAGCTCCTCCATTCACCCTTCAGGTCTAGAAGTGGAAAGGCTTTCCCATCCCCCAGCCCATCCTCTTGCTGTTAGGCCCCAGCAGATTCACTAGCCCTTAATTCTCTTCATTCCTTTGCAAATAGTCCCTCATGAAGCTCTCCTCAATTATGCTTTAAAGTTTACTGGTCTTTTTTTTTTTTTTCCCAGTACATTAAACCTTAAAAACTTTGGTACCTTTTTCTTTTCACAGTAATTTTACTTCTAAAATTCCCATAAGAAAATAATCATAGCTACAAACACTTATAAACTCCACCGCCTGTGGGGTGTTCCTGGACATAGTGATTGTTTGGAAAGTAGCCATGTGACCTGAGCATATCCAAGTAATTGGGTTGAATTTCAGGTCTGGGGCTCTTGCTTGGAAATCCCCTGTCAATCAGGAGAAGCTCTCTGTCTTCCAGGAGGCACAGTGGAGAAAGAGAAAGAAATTGGATCTCTGATGACAGTCACTAGTTTCACTGAAGCCCATCTTCACTCTCCCCTGCTTTGTAAAACAACGTTATGGAGGTATAATGAGACATAATAAACTACACATATTTAAAGTGTATAATTTGATGAGTTTTGATATATGAATATCCCATAAAACCACAACCACAAACAAGATGGTGCATGTATCCATTATCTCCAGAAGTTTCCTTCTCCTTTGTGATCACTCTCACCTCTGCCCATTCCCCAGCAACATCTGATGTGTTTTCGGTCCCTACAGATTAGTTGCATTTTCTGACTTTCATATAAATAGAATCATACAGATCTACTTTTCTGGTCTGGTTTCTTTCATTTGGCATAATTATTTTGAAATTTATTCATGCTGGGTATATCAAAAGTTCATTTCTCTTTGTGGGTCAGCAGTATGCCATTGTATGGATATACCACCATTTGTGTATCCATTTACCTGTTGATGGACATTTGAGTTGTCACTAGTTTTCAGCTATTACAAATAAAACTGCTATGCTCATTTGTCTACAAGTGTTTGTATGGACATATATTTCCTTTTCTCTTGGGAAAATGCCTAGGAGTAGAATGGCTGGTTAACATGGTAAGTATATGTTTAACATTTTAATAAGATACCAAACTATTTTCCAAAGTGGTTGTACCATTGTACATCCATCCAGCAGTGTTCCAGTTCTTCTACACCATCATCAACATTTAGTATGATTAGTCTTTTTCATTTTAGCCATTCTACTAAGGTGCATAATGATATCTCATTGTGCATTTCCCTGAGGACTAATGATACTGAACATATTTTCATGTGTTTTCTTTTGGATATCTTCTTTTGGAAAGTGTTTACATCTTTTGCTCATTTTTTAAAAATTAGTTTGTTTTCTTATTATTGAATTTTGAGTTTTTTCAAATGTATTTTGGACATACAAGGCCTTTATCAGATATTTAATTGGCAAATATTTTCTCCCAATCTGTGACTGGTCTTTTCATTTTCTTGACATAAACATTTCTGGAGCCAGTAAGCCTTTTATTGTTTAAGGCAGTTTGAGACCTAAATTTACAGGTTTACTGAAAAATCTGGAAATATGCTATATGTTCAACAGAGGGAAAATAGTTAAACAAAGATGAAACATCAAATAAGTGATTATATAAACTATATGAAAAGCAAGCAAGAAGGAAGCAGCCCCTGACATCTGAGAGCTACCCTGGTACTACTGGCTAGGAATCACTGTTTCCCCGTCAAACATAAACAATTCCACAAAACAGCAACATCAAACAAGGCCACTCTGCAACTGGGATGGATCAGGGCAAAAACAAGACCAAGCCATACTTCTGTTGGAACAAAATATGAATCTTCTCTAAATCACAAAAATAATCAAACATTCCCTGATCCTGGCTACTGGCTAATATGAATGACTGTTTGAACTGTCCCACTTCCATTCCTTGCCCCCCCCACTTCCATCAGTATGTCTTTCTCTGACTGACTCTTCTGACTCCTTCTTATAAGGACTCTTGTGATTACATTGAACCCATCTGAAAAATCCAAGCTAGTTTCCCCATCATACACACATCTTAATCACATCTGCAAAATTTTTTTTGCCATGCAAGGTAACATATTCAGAGATTTCATGGATTAAGGCATGGTGATTTTTGAAGGGGGCCCTTCATTCTGTCTACCACACCACATAATAGGATTATTGTAGAGATTAAATAAGAAAGTACATGTAAAATGCTTAGCTTGATATAAATATTAAGCTTAGGTCTGGGCTTCTGAAATTCATAAGCCAAGGATTATTGTCTGCAGCCTGCTGTGTCATCTTTTCTTCAAGGCAATGTGTGCCTCATATTCTAACTGCCATCTAGGTAAAGAGCAGGGTTGTGAGATGTGAGAAATGTGTAGTAAAAAAATGTCTGTTAAATTGCGAAGATCCATTCCTTCCACACCTGCAAACATTTTCATTTTTCCTGAATTGGTCCATATGCAAAGAAGTTTACTCAGCAGTGAATTAGTTGACTTTTAAGGTCCATTCCTACTCTAAGATATTTCTTTAAAACTAGGATCTTCCAATTTAGATCCTCTTTTCTGAGTGAGTATGAAATGCTCTAGGACCCCCTCCTGGCATTTCCTGCACTCTTTTCCTCTCTTCCTCTCCCTCTCACCAAAATCTCTGAGGAGTGCCAGGAGGAGATGTGCAAAGTCAGGGTTGGTCATGGTTGGGCCTGGTACCCTGGAAGGGACTGCTCATTGTGCTGTGCAGAGCCACCCAACCCCAATGTGGGAAATATATATTTTATGGCATACTCCGTTAGCATTAGAGAGCAGGAGCATCTCCAGGTGCCTACTGAGAGGGGCTGGAAAGTGAACTTGTAATTAGAGGGAGTCTTGCTTTGTCATCTGAGCAGAGCCAGCTGTTCTCCAACAGCCCCCATAGCCGTGCTGGCTTCCCTGTGCTTAGACAAGGCTGCAACTCATCAATGCTCAAAATGACAAGAAGCAGGCAGCATTCAGTTTTTTTAAGCCAAGAAGGAAATTCTTTTAAAATGCTGGGAAAAATGTAAGAATATATTCCCCAAAATGGGGTCAGGAAGTCCCCAGAGGGAAGCTGTGTCTCATTTTGTGAAATGATCTCTAGAAATTAGAAATATGGACCTTGTGGGACCTAAGGGATAGCACAAAACATAGGATGAACACTGAGGAAAGGAATCTCTTAGGAAAAGATGATAAGCCATCGATTTTAAATTATGGGCAGCTGTGGTAGATCTGGACCAGCACTGACATGTTATTAGACACTAATAAGGCCTGGCACTTACACTGATCAATAGTTGTAAGGATCACCAGTTATTAAGCTACCCCTGTGGTCAGGATCTGGTACCTGGTACTTACTGGTGTTACCTTTAATACTTAAAAATACTGCAAGGTAATATATTATTATCTCATTTTATTCTATATACATTTCTCAGCTTTAATTTTCTTTATTTTTAAAACTGGAATGATAGCATCTATCTTACAGTATTGTGGGGAAAATTAAATTTAAAAGTATATGTCAGAGTGCTTGGCATTTAGCAGGGACCCAATTTATATTTGTGAAATGATTATTGAATTTCAAAAAGATGAGGATATGAAAGATATTTTGATTGATTATTTCATTTGGCAGTTGTATTGGATATGTGTTACATTCTGGTTCAATACAAACAGCATAAAAATATAACATTGACTTTAGGATGTTCACAGTGTAGTGGGGAAGTTAGAAAAAAATGCTAATCAGGTAAAAATATTATTGATTAGATCTTAATACCATATATTTAGGATAGGATGTTAAAAGGTACTTCTAAAACCAGAAAGCACATAAGTGGATTCTTTAAAGGAGCAAGTGGGAATTGATGTGGGGACAGGGGGGTTGTATGTTGTTGGTGGGCAGTACTTCCTGTCCATTTATTTGGGGCAGGGAATAACTGCCACTAGTTTTATACTGTCAGATAAATAAATCTGTGGGATGGGATTGGACAGGTAGGTAGGAGCTGAATCATGTCAGCTCTTGGACACTTTTCTGAGAAATTTGAATTTTATTCTAAGAATGATGGATAGATTTTATGACAGATGTACTCTGTTCAGATTTATGGCTTAGAAATATTATGTAAGGAATAGTGGGTGGGGAGTGGCATGATATTAGATGTAGGGAAAGTTAAGAAACTAAAAGGAGGCAGTATAGTGTAGTGGTATAAAATATAAGCTCTAGAGATAGGACTTCTGGCTTCACCATTTTCTAGTTCTATGGCCATAGATGATTTACTTAACCTTTCTGTGCCTCAGTTTTTCATCTGTAAAATGGGGATAAAGATAGTACTTACCTCATAGGATTGATGTGACAGTTAAAAGAGTTAATAGAGATACAGCAAATAGTACAATGCCTGCCACATAATGAAGCCCAAAGAAATGTTAGCTTGTTGTTGTCATTATTATTATTTTCAATATAATAGTGCAAAAGTGAAACATTGAGGGCCTGGGTTAAGGAGGTGGCAGTGGAGATAGAAAGAAAGGGATGGTGTCAAGTGGAATTGAAGGGACTTGTCATGGAACTTATTAAGGCTTTAAAAGGAGGGAGGGGCAGGGGGATTATCTGAATTCACTGGGCAAGTGGAGAGGGTCTGGATTCAAAGCTGTTCTAGTTTATATTCTTTTTCCATAGTTCTCTGAATAGATTGCACTGTGATTCTGTCATCTTGCATGTCCTTGTCCATGGGTACTGGGCTCAGATCTCATTCGCAAGCACAGATGTACAAGGAATATAAATATCTTTCTTTTTCTCTAGCTCAACTTAAGCTGTTTTGAGGCTTCCCTTTGGACAGGAAAAACATAATTTCAGTTAAATTGGGTCTGCTCCTCCCTTTTTCCAAGGTTGCACCCATGTACTAGGAGAGCCAAGGTGTGATATTGGGCTTGGAATTAGATGCTTGGTGTCATCCAGTCAAGCTGATACCTTCTGGGGCTAGCATCATGTGGGTAAAATTGCAATATTTCCAGAACCTCTTGCCTTCCTTTAGTGCATCTCCATATCAATAGGTGTTTCCAAGGGGTGGAGAGAGGTCGTCCATCTCCATATCAGTGGGTAATTACATGGGCGAGCAAGGGCTTATCTGGACAGGAGCGGTTGGGTGAAGCTTTCTCTTCTTCTGCAGCCAGGTCTGAAGAGATGCAGGACAACTGCTTATAGGCAATAAACAGGTTTTAAACTTTATTTCTCCCTTTGACTGATTTCGGCTTCAGCTAGGTATTTTGCCTCAGGATTTCCCCTCCCCGGAGTTACATCTGGCAGTAGTCGGCAGGACCTCTGAACCCAAAATCTGTCTACATGGGTGTAACCCTTGGGCGGGCTGCCTCTAGGAATGGTGGGGAGGCCCCAATGGCTGTAGTGGAAGAGAGTGCAGCTTCACTTGGGAACCTGCTATATGTGGGGCTTCTAATTGGGGAGCCTCTAGTGGGGAACTGGTCTAGCATAAAGCACCTCCTAGAGGGGTGGGGCCTCCCCCAGAATCAGGGAAGGGTGGAGACACCAGAAGCTGCAGAATTAGCCTTCTGTCAGAAAGAAGACTGCTTAGAGGCCCTGAATGACCATGTAGCAGCTAGGATTGTAGGATTTCTTTTCGTTGAGATAGTGGAAAGCATTATAGTGGAAAGAGAGAGGGCTATCAAGGACAGAGAGGGGGTTGTTGAGGAGAGGGAGAGACTTCGGCAGGAGACCACTTCAGCATAGCTTGGAGGAGCTGGGCAATGACCTACAGGATGCCCTTAAGAAAGGGAGACAGTTATGGAGAAGATGGGTTGTGCTTCTGGAAGATAAGTCAGCAGTGAGGGAGGAGACAGCCAGAGAATCCATGTTGTAGGAGGCCATGGGGCAGGGGGAGAAAAGAGCGATGCCTTCAGCCCGGGAGATGAAGATGTCAGGAGAGGATGAGGGGGTATTGCAAGGCCACTGCCCAAGGCACCAGCCTCACCTGTATTAAAGGCCCACGCTGTTGTAATTAATAAAGTAAAAACACAACAACCATGGGCTCCTGAGGGGGAGGAGCCACCCGCTCCCCAGGTGGTGGAGCACTCCATGCTCCACCCCTGATTACATGGCTTTTGCATTTCTGGGATATGGGGGTGGAAAACATTGTTATGTTGGGTTCTGAAATGAGTAGACTGGCTTCCCTGACAACTCATCCTTCCCTCTGGCAGTAGTTGCAAAGAGCCTGCCACACCTCAGGGAATTGGGCACTTCTGAATTGGCTGACAGCAGCCTTTAGGGCAGTTTGGCCTAATCAGGGTGATTTACCATACTTACCCACTGGCGGGAAAATGTATGCAGATACCCAACAGGTGTTATGGGTACTGGGCATGAAAAATATCACCTATAATGTGGACCCCAGGACCCTGATGAGGAGGTGTTCACTGTAGGAATGAGAAATTTGGTGCTGCATACAGCTCCCCCACCTCTCTTTGGATCCCTAGTGACTATTCTTGCCTCCCACATAGGGCAACCCATAAGTGATGCTACTCATACTTTAGCAGATCTGGGGGAGGTTGAAACAATAAGAGCATGGAAGGAAATATGGGCTATGACTGAAAGGAGAGATACAAAGGGCCCTGTGAAGGTCTTGAGGACCCAGATGTGGGTTAATTTGATAAAGGCCGGGTAATGAAAGAAAAACTTGATAGCCCAATAGAATATTGTTAGAACTGGGGTATCAATTAAAGCCAGAGCAGCCCCCAGCCGCTGAGGTTCAGGACATGGTAGCCAGAGGCAAAGCCCCATGTCAGGCCTGTGTCCCTTCAAGACTTCCTGGAGTATAGGACTCAGGCTCCCCCTGGGCCCTCACCTCCACAGGATGATGATTGGGCATTGTGGTTTAACTGAGGGGAGGGTCAAGGCCCTCACCTTTGGGACGTGGTGGGGACCAGAGGCCACATGTAGAATTAGCAATTCATTGGTCCTCTGTGAAGGTACAACATGTTCTGCTTCTGGTGGACACAGGAGCTGAATGTCCTTGGATTTACAGCGACCCTGAGCATTTTTCCAGGACCCCTGCTGTGATAGATGGCTATGAGGGTAAGGCAATTAGAGTGAAGAAAGCCCAAATCCCACTGGAGATAGGGCGTTTACCCCCAAAGGAGTATACTGTGTACATTTCTCCCATCCCCAAATATATTTTGGGGGTAGATAACCTGCAGGGCCTGTGGTTACAGACCACTGCAGGTGAGATCAGACTGAGGGTAAGTGTGGTGAAGGCAGTTCTGAGGGGACATGCTAAACACTCACCTGTAGCTCTTCCTGTACCTCAGTGGGTGACACATACTAAGCAGTATAAATTGCCTGGGGCACAAGGAGATTGGAGAAACTCTACCAGAGTTGGAGAAGGTGGGCATCATAAAGCCCACTCATAGTCCTTTTAATTCCCCAGTGTGGCCAGTGAAAATGCCAGATGGCTCCTGGCATATGACCACGGACTACAGGGAATTGAATAAAGTCACACCCCCTTTGCAAAAATGCTGCTGTTCCATCTACAGCAGCCCTTATGGACACACTCAGTCATGAACTAGGGACTTAACATTATGTTGTGGACCTTGCTAGTGCTTTGTTCTCTACTGACATAGCACAGGAAAGTCCAGAACAGTTTGCCTTCACATGGGAAGGTCGGCAGTGGACATTCACTGTCCTTCCACAGGGATACCGCCATAGTCCCACCATTTGTCATGGACTTGTAGCCCAGGACTTGGCCACATGGAAGAAACTTAAAATGGTGCAGCTGTGTCACTACATTGATGATATGCTCAGATCTGATTCTCTTTCAGATTTAGAAGGGGCAGTCCCTAGACTGCTGCAACATCTACAGGAGAAAGGATGGGCTGTGAACAGCATCAAGGTTCAGGGACCTGGTTTGTCTGTAAAATTCTTGGGGGTTGTTGGGTCAGGTAAAACTAAAGTTATTCCTGAAGCAGTCATAGACAAGGTCCAGGTTTTCCCCACCCCTACCACTGTGGCAGTATCCTAAGAGTTTTTGGGTCTTTGGGCTACTGGAGAGTGTTATCCCACACTTAGCACAAATTCTGAAGCCCTTATACCAGTTGGTATGAAAGGGTATCAGGTGGGATGAGACATGCAGATGCTTTTATTGCTGCTAAGCAAGGAGACAAGGTTGTGCTGGCCTTGAGTGTAATGGACTCATCAAGGTCCTGTGAGCTAGATGTTCGTGTAACTGAAGATGGTTATGGATGGGGCCTTTGGCAGCAGCTTGAACAGACATGCCAACCTATTGGATTCTGGTCATAAACGGTCTGGTACACCTTGACAAAGAAGCAACTGGCTGCTGTGTACCATGCCCTGGCTTTGGAGCCCATTTTCGGAATAGCTCTGACCAAGATAATAATCACCTATCCCATGGTGGGGTGGGTGCAAGACTGGACCCAAGGGCCATGGAGTGGCATGGCACAGACACCTACACTGGCCAAATGGGTCACATATTTACAGCAGTGTAGTGCCCTCTCTACTAGCCTCTTAACTGGAGAACTCCAATGCTTATTGGGCCAATGACCTATACCAGTGGAAAGCAGGAAGAACTTGCTTTCGAGCCACTGGAAGCCAAGAGTCCTTATCAGGAGGGAAAAGCCCCTATACCTGAAGATACTTGGCATACAGATGGCTCCAGTCATTGGCAACCCCCAAAGTGGAGTACTGTGCCTTTCATCCTAAGACTGAGACAATATAGATGGAGGACAGAGAGGGAAGAGCAGTCAATGGGCTCAGTTGTGGGCAGTATGGCTTGTGATCATCCAGGTCCCTCCCCTATAGTTGTCTGCACTGACAGCTGGGCCATCTATTGGGGCTTGACCCTGTGGCTACAGACATGGTACCTTGCCAACTGGATGGTTGTTCACTGGCCCCTTTGAGGGCAAGAATTGTGGCAAGAGCTATGGGCCTTTGGTCAGACTAAGACTGTTACTGTATATCATGTGACTGGCCATTTGTCTTTGGCATCCCCAGGGAATGATGAAGCAGACACATTGGCCCAGGTGTATTGCCTAGAAGGAAAACCTGCCTCTGATGTGGCCCAGTGGTTATATCAGTGTTTGTTGGATGCAGGCCAAAAGACAATGTGGACTGTAGCCTGTCAGTGGGGCTTGCTGTTGACCTTTGAAGAAGTCAACCGAGCTCTGAAGGAGTGCCTTGTGTGCTCTAAGAGGGACTTACATGGAGTCCTGCAGCAACATGGGACAATAGTAAAGGGCCAATACCCCTTGTCAGGTGGCAGATAGATTTTATTGGGCCTCTGCCCATATCAGAAGGATATCAGTATGCCATGTCTTGTGTGGACACAGCTACTTGTCTGTTGGTTGCTCTTCCTGCATGTTGTGCAGATCAGCAAATGACCAAAAGGGGGTTTAGAGCGTCTCTTTGTAGCCTATGGCTGGCCACAGATGATTGAGAGCATTCAAGGCACCCACTTTGCTGGACATGTGTTACAGTATAGGTGCAGCAATTAGGAATAAAGTGGAAGTTTCATATACCATATAACCCTACTGGGGCAGGCATGAGAGAGAGGTACAACAGTTTATTGAAATACGGCCTGAAGTTGGACACCAATGGTCTACAAGGCGGGTCAGTTTGCTTATGGACAGTGATACGGCATTGGAATGAGAAGCCCCAAAAAGGAGCCTTGAGCTCCGTGGATATGCTAACAAACCTTGTTGCCTCTCCTATACAGCTGTATGTACAAACCAAAGAGGAGTTACTGAAGCCAGGATACGGCCAGCAAAGCAACCTCCTGCTGCCAGCCCCAACTGCATTAAACCCTGAAGACACTGTTGAATGGATGTGGCCCTGAACATTTTGACATATAGACTAGTGAATGCTGGCCCTTCTGGCACCTTGGAAAAAAGGCCTGGAAGCTGGCCTCGTATGTATTACTGAAGTAACAGCAGACTGGCCTCTAAAGATCACAGTAGTGTACCCAAAATGTCCAGGAAGTAAGAGCATCTTATGGAGAAGTTTTGTTTTATCTTTATGGCTAGTGCATGTACCTCCTGTAGCCCTATTTATTGACCCATTTGTAACTCCCACAGGGGGTGGGGGTGAAAGTCTGGTGTATTAGACCAGGATGAGATCCGATTCCTGCCACTGTCCTGTCACAGGACCACTCTCTTGCATGCATCCTACTGCATAGATGAGATTTGCCTATGCTGGTGCCATTAAAACATGTATCTTATCGCTCTTAAGGTTATTTCTTCTATAGTCCTTGTTGCCTGGATGTGCCCCCCGGTTGCAGCTGCTACATGATGATTGCTCTGAACCCTCTACCTCTTCAGCTACTGCCTGCCTGCGGAATGGGCGAGCTATGGACTTAATCTGTATAGGACTTTGAACCTAGTCCTGACATGCTGAGAAGTGGAAAACTCTGTAAGGTGTAGGGTCATTTGTCACTTCTGTGTCCTCTTGGGCATATAGAAGGCATTCCATGGTTCTGCGCCACACTGTGGCATGTGGGTGAGGCTGTTGAAGGTGCTAGTTCTTCTCCAGGGTCATACCACCTGCAAGACCTAATCTTTGTTCTTGACTCTCCTAAACCTTCCCAGAGTTTCTGCAGAGTCCAGAAGTCTCATCTCAACCTGAGGGAGGAGTGGGGAAGTATAAGCAGCCTTTTCTCAAGGATCCCAAGTTTCTAGGCTTGGATGGCTTCCCCTTGACTCTCTTCTCCTTCCACCCTCCAGGCCTAAAGCCAGGTTCTTATCTTTGTGTCCTTCTAAAAAAGTGCCCTGAGTTTGTCCACTTCTCAGGACCTAGCTTTTGAAACTCAAAACCTAGAAAAGACTCTTTTACAATCTCTTCTTCTGTAACACCCCTTTCTTGAGGCAAGGAAAGAGGGGAAGTGCTAAAAGATGGGGAAGTGTTAAAAAAAAGACCCCTTAATGCTTCAGAGATATTAGCCCATCACATTTTAAACAGTCATTGGGTGATAACCTACAATCCCTTTCATGTTTAGTCTTTTATCCTTTCTCTAGTTGACAGATAATGTGTGTAATTTTGATAGTCCTCTGGTTTATTGATGTTGGATGTGTAGGCAGTGATGAATGTTACTTAAGCAGAAATCTCTCAAAGAAAAGAGAAGCCAGAACCTTTGAATTAGGGGGAAGATAGGGTAGGGATGAAAGATGGAATTTTCCCTCACTCCCACCTTAGTGCCATGTGGGTGGGACAGGGCTGAAAGTGGGAAATGTCTATGGAAAGCTGAAGTGGGAGAAGGGATTTATCTCCAGCTGGACTAGAAGGAGCATGCACACCTGGGACAGTGCTTTATGCCTTATTTCCTCAGGGGCCATCTGGTTAGTGCCCCTTTCTCAAAACTGTTGTGGCTTAGACAATAAATTATGTGGTCACTCTATTTCTAGCTTATATATAAGTCTTTTAAAATGTTCTCCTTTGGATCTAAGTTAAAAACACTGGAAGTCTGAATTACAAAGATTTTTTTCCTGATAAAATGAGGTCAAAAATCACCCAAGAATCTGAGATTGAGTAAGGGTCTTTGTTTTTAATTTGAGGACTATGTAAGTCAACAGCTATTTTGAAATAAAAATCATAATTTCAATACAAATAAATATATAAGGGTATGCTATTCAGCCATTTCTCCTTTATTTCACTATTCACATCTATCACTGTGGTTTCATAAGCCTTCTTTGTCCATTTAATTTGTAGTGGCAAAGAGAACCTCAAATCATCTGCTGTTCTGTTTCACACCAAAATTTTTTGAGTTCTTTGTTATCCATGAATAAAATAAAAATATGTGCTGCCCAGATAAAATCCTCCTTCTCAATTGGGGTGATCTTCCATTAGGAAGTTTCTAGCAAAATTATCAAATTTGTATATGTTATCCATAGATAGCATATATGTATAGGTATTTGGTATCTTGTGAAGCTGATTAGGTTCCAAAAGATAAAAAATAAGAGACCTGAAAGCATGATGATTTCCAGTAAACACAAATTCCCTGCTGCAGTGCACTACCTGATCCCCCATGGTGGCTTTGTCTTCTTAGGGTTTAGGTTATCAAGAATGATCAGAGAGAAAGCAGATCAACTAGGCATCCTGCTTTTCTTTTTCTTTTTTGTGTACATGGCATTACACTTCCTCTTTTAAAAGTCTCACTCTAACTTTATATTACATTTAAAGGTCACTTTTGATGGAAAAATATATTGACAATTTCTGTCAGATTTACGCAGACCTACTATTCAAACAATTTTAAAAGATATCATAAGCATGAAATAATTTCATTTTTATAATGTACAACATTTAAAAAATAAAATCTAATAGTTCTTTGCTTTGAAGAGCTTGTAGAGTATGGCAAAGTTGATAAATATTAAATTTTGAATAATATTTACAGTAAAAATGGATAATGTAACTTGTAATCAAATTATTATCAAGACAAATATATAAAATTACATAAAAGCAGCTTTTAGAAAAAATGATGCACATTTTTGTAATTTCTTATCTTTTGTTTTTTAAGTAAGTTATCATTAAAGACCATTGGAAACATGAAGGAGCTCTATTCCTTCAGGTTGTTATGTGGAGCAGATAAAATATTCCATTTCCTAGTGAAGAGACAGGAAAACTGAAGATCCTCCTTGTCCCTCATTAAATGTCTACTGCCAGTGTTTCAAAGATCTGGGGGAGTTCTTAGGAGATAGCAGATTCTGCCTTGGGGGAGAAAAGTTGGGTATTATAACAGAAGGCATATTTTCCATTGCAAATAAGACCAGAAGATAAGAGTTCTAGTCTAACTGAAGTGATATCTTTTTGTTTGGCTCCTTCGACACTTTCCAACATTGGAATCCAAAATAAGGATGAGAATAAAGTAGGAAGCAAGTGGGATAAACAGATGGACAGGTACGCAGAAGGAGCCTGGCCTTTTAGTTGAATTGTTTAGAACAAGGTAAACATAGGCAAAGAAAAAGTAAGACATAGTGCTTGTAAAAGGCAAGTGGAAGGCAGATTACGTGACAAGGTCTTTGTGATGATTGACTCTTCTCAAATGACACAAGCAATACAGGTCATCTTTTCTGGGTCCCTGTAAAGTGCTTACAAAGTGCAAGGTGCCCTGCTAGGTGCTTTTCCATGCATCATCTTGAATCCTCATAACTGTCCATGGTAATATGACCTTAGTTTCTCTAGCTCTTGGTTGGTCTTACTTATTCCACTTAAAAACTCCCTCCTTCCCCTCAAATATTTCTGGGAGTCTTCAGATGGGGCCTCATGTGCATTCACAAACAACTTCAGCTGGTGACCATCTTGCTGGTTCCTCTATGCTGCTGTGTACATGCTGCTACAGATTGTTGGGTACTGGGACTGGTTCTTCTGGGCTTTGGTGAGGTCACTGTCATCCTGAACTGCCACTCCTAATAGGTACCTAAATAGATACCATCACTATCAAGTCCATTGGCTACCACTCTTGATGGTCTGAGGATTCAAGGGTTTCAAAGTTACCTGGTGTTCTATGAAAAGTGAGAGAGAATGCATCTGCCACACACTGATAAAAGGGGTACCAATGTATTAAAGCGTTTAAAAAATGAAAATATTTCTTTCAGTTTTTGACTTCCTTCTCCACTTCCTTCCTGTCCTTTGACAAATTAGGAAACTGAGTATCCAAGGAGCTAAGTAATTAGAGTTATGCAACTTAGTCACAAGTTGGTAGATGTGCTAACTTGCTGGTAAGTGGTGGAACTAAGGGTTGGACTTGTGTTTAAAGCCTGGCCTTTCCCAAAACACCTTGCTGCTCCACCATCCTTGGTACTTCTAGGGATTTGATGGCTCTGGTTATCCATTTTCAGGAATCTGGAACTCTCTTCCCTTTGCCTCTAAGACTGTAAATATTCCAAATTCTCCTCCAAATTGGCTCTTCTTTGTTTCCTTCCCTAGGTCCTTTTCTCACCTATTAACTCTTGTTCAGTACTGCCTTGTCAGTGGGTTTGAGCCCCAGGCAAGTTTACTCTTGATTCAGTAAGACCAAAAAATGACAATGGAACATTCTTGGGGTGAAAGTGTTTACACCCGACTTTATTCCCATGGTAGCAGGTCAAGCACTAGAATCCTGTCCACTCAGAGCAAGTCTGCCTGCAGCAAGCTGGTCTCTGCCTCTGGGCCTCTCCGCCCTCACAGCCCTCTCATTCTCAGTCCTGAGCAGCGCCACTCCAGCTTCTGCTTTCCAGCAGCTGTGCGGCCCAGAGCACTGCGCAGAGCTCTTTATATAGAGTCAATGATAATGTATTGCCCACACATTGTAGTGAGCAAGCCGCAGGGTCAGGTGGGAATCCTGGCCACAGGAGCTTTCATTTTCTCTACAAGTACTCACCTCTTTTGTTTTCTTTGCACTCTCCCTTATCTTGTCTAGTTTTGCTTATTACCTCTAAACAAACTTTTTTAACAGCATTCATTTAACAAATACTTATTCAGCTCTTATTAAATGCCAGACATTGTGCTAAGCAATGGAAATACAAGTCTATTAACCAATTTAAATTCTGGCATGAAAAACATACTACTTGTTAATGACAGCACAGTGTGATAGGTACTATGGAAAGGCAGGCATAGGGTGTGATGGGCAGGCATCATCAGATTTTAAGAGTCAAAAACTACGAGAAAGGACAAAGAAATGAGTCTGGACACTAAGGGAATGATAAAGAAGAAGCCCTTCCACTGAATCTTGAAGGAAAAGTTGGTGTTAGATAAGGACTAGATGGGCTGGGGTAAAGGCAGAATGTTTGAAACCGAAGAAGAAATATTTACAAAGTCACATAGTCTTAGAGCTATATTACCTGACCTCAATGTATCCACAGACCACAAGTAAAAATGCTTAGAGAGGCTAAGCACATAAGGTCAATGAGGGAAGCAGGTGAGGTAAAATGCAATACGGAGAGTGGGAACTGTGACAAATCAGAAAGCACTTACACTGTCCAAATGGGAACTCTTCCCACTGCAGCCTGAAGTTACCACTGTGCATACAGACCCATACATGGCCGACTTGGGGTTTTTTTTGATACTTTTTTTTTAGAGAAGCCTAACCTACAGGTTTTATGTGAGTTTTCCCAAATGTATTAAAATACTACGTGTCCAAATAAAACACATCTGCCTGCAGCATCTGAGCCAAATCATGATAACCCTTGTATATTCAAAGAGATTGAAATTTCTCCTAAACACATTTAGCAGGAAATCACTGAATGTTTTAAAGTGGGAATTGACATAATTGGACATCTCTTTTACAAAGATTATCAGTTCATTGATGGAAGTATGGTGGATAGATTGTAAGTTCATTTTGCTTTCAAGGCTTGCCCCTGGATGCCCTACCTTCTCAACCCTTTCACTCAGGGAATGCTGAAATTCTCTGTCTGTTTGGCCTCATAGATTCTCATCTTTCTGAGATCCTAAAGCAGTTTATGGTCTTTGCTGAACAGGCCACCAGAGTAGTCCTTGAAACCTTAAAATGCCTACCACACACAGTAGAGCCAGTTCTCTCCTGTGTAAGCTGCAATGATTCCAGCAGGATGTTTTCAGTGAGCCTAGCTTGGCTAGCCATGGTGGCCTGGCCTGGATAGGTACTGCATGTGCCAGGGTCAACTGCATTTGGGATGGTCACCTCTGAGGTAGCTTGTCACAAACCTGTCCCCAAATTTGTTTCGTATGGTGGTTAGCCCTTTTTTGGAGAAGGGTAAAATATTAGATGAGCAAAGATATTTGTATCCAGTTTGCTATTGTGAGAAATACAACATTCTTAATTCTCTGTGCAGCCACTACATTTACCAGTCTAGGAAGAACACCAGATCCAGAGGTTCTGAATCACTGGTGAGGCAACTCCCTCTGCTACTTCAGATTCCAGCATATTTTTGCAAATAATCTACAACATTAAAGGAAGTCTGTGCATATCTTATACTAAATTGAGAAGTTTAGTATTTTTTTTTTAACTTATGTTTCATGGGCTTTAGGCATCTTCCCAAAAGACCACAGAGACTTTTTAAATGGAAAGCACATGGTGTCTCCAAGCAAGAGCAATTGGCTACCTTTCAAGAGGCCCCACAGGATGGATTATCTTTGTGAATTTACCACAGCCTATGATCTGGCTCTCAGCCCTGTAGATTTAGAAACTGGATTTTATCAACACTTACAACATAGATCTATTAGTCATTATTGGCTCACAATAATCGGCCCACAAAGACTGATGGGTAAAGCTAGAACATCTGTATATTAGTAACTGTCCCGAAGACCAGATTTGAGATCTGAATAAGGATTAGATTAAGAAGACTTTCATGTGTCATGTGTCTGTTAAAGAGAAGTGGATGGAGTTGGTGTTAGTGGCAGGAACTGCACAGAACCTGCAGCTGTAATTTTGTTGGGGCAGCCAGTGGTGAACTGCCATCCCTGAAGGGTAAGGTGGGAGGTGCTTGTCCCAGACGTGATGGTTTTTCAGCTCAGTGTTTGGTAACAGGTGATCCATAGAGAGGTATACCCATCCCATGGATTAAGTTGCTTGCATCTGTAGCCTAGGGTGCTCTCCCCACCGGACAAAGACAATCGTGGACCATTATCTAAGAAGCTGATTGATTGGCTGGGAGGGATGAGGGAGAAGTAGGAGTCAGAAGACCTCTAGGTTTATGGCCTGAGTAACAGGAGGCATAATGAAGCCATATATGGAGGAAGGGAACACTAGATCATGAGCTCAGCCTTGGCCATACTGAATGATCTGGGGATGATATTCAGACATCTAACTGAAATGTCCTATAGGCAGTTCTGTATTCAGATCTGTTACTCAGAAGTGTGGTCTATGCCAGAGAAATAAATTTAGGATTTGTCAGTGTATAGATAACTGAAGTCATGGAAATTGATGATATTTTCTCAGGGGAAAGTATGGAGAGCAAAGAGTGGAGGGCCTAAGACAGAATTCTGAAGAACACCAACATTTAATTGTTCAGTTGAGGATGAGAGAAACTGAAAAAGACTAGCCAAAAAAGTAGGAAAAAAAACCAGCGGTGTGCTAAATGGAAATTCAAACCATGAACTGTTTAAAGAAAGGCATGTAGGTACCTCCTGAATGGTGATTTAAGTTCCCAGTATAAAATGGCTTGGTACTATGCAGACTTGAGTATCCTGGGTTTAGCAAGAGTCCGCATGGTGCAGACATGGCCACTGGCAGCCATGTGTCCTGCCTATTAGGGACTTTGCAGAGTCCTGAAAACATCCTCTGTATCATGCTGCATCTGTTTTGCTACGGGATCAGGTGGGAGGGAAACACTTCCTTTGGACTATGTTTCTGTGTATTTTCCTATATAAATAAGGGAATGAAGGACTAAATTGGATTAATAGTAACAGGGACAAAAGGCAGGAAGAGACCTCGGAGTTCAGCACTAGGAGGTCCTGCAGCCCTAATAAAGCAGGTACAGCATAATGGCAGGCTTGGAATGAGAGTGGGCTTAGGCACTAAAGGTTTGTTCCTAGAGGAGAGAGAGAGTATGTGTGAAAGGCAAATCTATGTTACCTAACATGAGGGGAGAACTGGATCGGAGTATTGCAAAATACCTTTAAAAAAGTATTGGTAATCAAAACAGTATGGTACTGGCACAAGAAGAGTCCCGCAGGTCAATGGAACAGAACAGAAAGCCCAGATATAAACCCACACATATATGGTCAATTAATATACAACAAAGGAGCCATGGATATACAATGGGGGAAATGACAAGGGAAATCCTCCTACACTGCTGGTGGTAATGTAAAACTAGTTCAACCATTGTGGAAAGCAGTATGGAGGTTCCTCAAAAACTAAAAATAGAAATACCATTTGACCCAGGAATTCCACTCCTAGGAATTTACCCAAAGAAAACAAGATCCCAGATTCAAAAAGACGTATGCACCCCTATGTTTATCACAGCACTACTTACAATAACCAAGATACGGAAACAACCTACGTGTCCATAAGACAAGAAATATTAAGTGTTGGTGAGGGTGTGGAGAAAAGGGGACCCTCCTACACTCTTGGGGGAAATGTAAATTGGTGCAACTTCTGTGGAAAGCAGTATGGAGGTTCCTCAAAAAACTAAAAATAGAAATACCAGTCGACCCAATAATTCTACTTCTAGGAATTTACCTGGACAAAACAAAATCCCTGATTCAAAAAGACATATGCACCCCTATATTTATTGCCACATTATTTTCAATAGTCAAGATATGGAAGCAACCTAAGTGTCCGTCAATAGACGAATAGATAAAGAAGATGTGGTACATATACACAATAGAATATTATTCAGCCATAAAAAAGAAATCCTGTCATTTACAACAACATGGAGGAAACTAGAGGGTATTATGCTCAGTGAAATAAGCCAGGAAGAAAAAGACAAATTCCATACAATTTCACTTATTTGTGGAATATAAAAACAAAGCAAAACGGAATGAACAAAATAGCAGTAGATTCATAGACACTAAGAAGTGACTAGTGGTTACCATGGGGGGAAGAGTTGGGGTGTGTAGGTGGGGAGAGTGAGGGGGATAAAGGGGCACAAAAATTCTCAAGTATAATATAAGTTGTTCATGAGTACAGTAGAACAGCATGGAAAATATAGTCAATGATTCCGTAACATCTTCCTATATTGACAGATAATAACTGCACTAGTGGGGCTGAGGATTTAATAATAGGGTAGCTGTTGAACCACTGTGTTGTATATTTGAAACAAATACCAGAATGTATATCAATACTAAAAAAAGTATACTCAGCCTGAGAAATTCATTTTAGCATGCTAGTTTGGTCTTTCATTCTAAGGGCCATCAGTGAATGCTTTAAAAAATTAAGCCTGGAGATGCTAGACTGTTTCTGGGCATATTTGGTGCCTAAGTAGTATGAGTTGAAACACTGACACAAGAGGAATGCTTGTGTCACTGCTTCAAAGTGAGTGGCTACATATGGCCTGTCCAGATTTAATTAAGGTCAAAGTTCAAAACTGAGAATTATTAAACATGCACTTAGGATGACATCTAACAACCTCAGCCTGTAGAATGAAACTAATAAAATTAAGGGACCATGTGCTGCACTCAGTCACATACTCAGCTCCCACTGCTGTCTGGATGTATCATTCTTGGCTTAAAACAGCAAACGGATTTAAAAACATGCTCTTCCTTTGCCTTCCCTTTGGGAACAAATTAACTTAGAAAAATTCCCAGAGATATCTGATTCATGCAGAACCAGGTAAGGAGGAGAATCCAGATGCTTCCATGAGCAGTAGACGAGTAAGTATTTTCTCCTTTTGAGGTGGAGAGAGTTAAACAGAGGGTCCCTTTATTTCTCCTCAGTCAACACCACATCCTTGCTTACGTAATTTAAAATAGCTCTCCAGACTTCACATTTTCTTCTTTCTTCTAAACCTCATAATTAAGCACAGCTGTTTTTAACCCACTTTCTGAAGGACATGGTTCTGGTTTACCAGGATGTAGTAGCTATTGCAGTGCACTAACTGGAACGGACTAGCTTCTAACTCTTTGTTCTGTTGTATGATTTCCATTTGCCTCTGGCAAGTAGGCAAATAATCTGTACTGAAGACCTGGAAGGTATGCCAAAGGAATCAATCAGCCTCAAAACTTAGCCTTTCTAAAATGCCCTGCAGTGGGATTGTGTAACAAGAAGGACCTCATCATTATTACAGATTTGAAAACCAAAGGCTTTGGTATCAGACACATTTGATTTCAAATCCTGATCCTGCCATTTTCCAGCTGAGTGATTTTGAGCACATTGCTGTTCTTCTCAGTTTCTATTTTCTTATCTTTATAATGGACAGATAGGGTTATCATGAGGATTAGGTGAGATAATTCATGTAAAAGCCCCAACATAGTGTCTGGCATAGAGTAAGGGCCCTGAATAAATGTTAGCTCCTTGTATTATTAGATATATTAAAAGAGCTTGAAAATATTATCATGAATTTAAAATAAATGGCAATAAGATTTCCAATATTATAAGTGAAAAGTTATTGGAATCATGGCTTTCATGAATGATCCCCATGTATAATAAAAATCTTCTAAAATTTTAAGGATATTTAAAAAGACTTTGATCATGATTTTTAAAAAGACAAGGATTTAGTGGCCTTTTAATAAGGTAGACTTTTACCACTACAAACTAGCCTGAGAAAACCTCACCAAAAAATTATCACAGCATCAATTTTAGGAACTTGTATTGAGACACCATGCCTCCCCTACCCCACCTCATTTTGCATACATAAAGGTTATAAAATTGAATAAAGTAATTTAAAGATCAATATTTCACTATAAAAGACATTTTTAAAACCCAGTACAGAGGCAATAAATAAGCATTATAAATTTATATGATAATGTAAATGCTGAAAATTCTCAAGAGCAACATTTTAAAAATACAATTTCATTTTCGGAGATGAGAAAGGGGGAGACAAACACTTATGGAATGAATAAAATAGAGTAAATTTAGTTAACTCTACTAGACATTTTCTTTTCTATTTTAATAAATCTAATATATATATGTATTTAAATATATCTAATAATACAAATAGCTAACATTTATTCAGGACCCTTACTCTGTCAGACACTATGTTGGGGCTTTTACATAATTATCTCACATAATACTCATAATAACCCTATCTGTCCATTATAAAGATAAGAAATGTCTTCTAAAAGAAGATATAGTTGACCTATATCTAATTCCACTTAATATAGCTGCCATTGACTAGAAATGCACAATTCTCTTATTTTCCATTTTAATTTATTCATTCATTTAACAAATATTTATTGATATCCACACTAAAGCTTGGGTTTATGTAGTGAGCTAAAACAGACACAGTCTGTTTAATAGTGAAACATCTCTTTGAAGTAGAGTATCCTCATATGTTAGCAAAAAATTTTTATGCTTAAATCATTTTTTAGGATTTGTGATTCATTATGACCTTCCAAAAGCAGATTTCAGAGAATGAAGGTCAAGGTATTTTGTATCTGTGACACAAAATAATGGGAGAACAGACTCTAAAGAATTTAATTTAAAGTGGTTGCTCTTATAGCATACAAAACAGGCTTTGTCTCATTTTATTTGACAAAGCCTGATAAAGAGGATAAGCAACAATATTGTCTGGAGGCCAGGAGATCTTAGGGGCAAAATAATTACAGATGGCTTCACAATATAACCCAAGTTACTGGCATCTACTAAAGAACGGATTTGGGAATACAGCAAACTTATGTTTATCTTGGAAATTGAACAACCAGCATATGCAAATAACTAGGATGTTTTCTCTTCCTATTCTGCACTCCATTTTTATGAAAAAAGACAAATAGGAAATATGCTGTTGCCAGAATTTTGGTCCAAAAACTCAAATTAGCATATGCTACAGGTCAGTACAGGTTCAGTGTAATTTCTCCTGTATTCTGTAGAGGTATGCTGAAAACCATTTAGGGTCAAATAAAACAAATTACACCAGACCAATATTGACTGTTCATTCATTCATACAGGCAAAAAGTATGTACTGAGCCCATGTGCCAGTTATAAAATAGGCCTGCAATACAGTTCCGTACAGAACATTCAGCAAATGTGTATGGATCAGAACCTTCCTGTAAGGAAATAGAGAAAAGATTGGGAAAGTAGTTTGGAGCCTAACTCTGAAAGCCCTTTGAATATCAGGCTAAATAATTATGGAAGAATTTTTGAGGCAAGGAATAATACAATCAGAGGAGTGTTTTAGGAATACTGTACTCATTTGGAAGGAGTTTGCAGGTTCATGTTCTCCCTCTCCCCTTTCATGGGGCCATTGCTGAAACATGCAGAGGAGCCGGGAGTGGTATTATTCTCAGGGGTTAGTGATGATAACAGGCCCTCCATCTTATATGGTCAGTGATTTGCTCGGCCGAGAGAAGTAAGCTGAGTCACAAATCATAGAGGAAAGTTGAAGTCCAGTATAACCAAGTAAATGGTCAAGGCAAATGAAATCAGTAAGAAACCAGGAGCAGAAACAGAAGCTGGGGTATAAGCCAAGACTTTAAAGTCAAACAGGTGAATGTGAATGAAAAAAGTCAAGTACAGAAAGGAAGATGAAAGTGTTGGGAAGAAGTAAATGGGTATGGCTACCTGTCTTGAAGGACCAGGAGTGGTGGCAGTGGGAATGGAAAAGAAAGGAAGAATGGGAGAGATACTCTGAGGAGACGCCATTCAGGGTGTCTGATGATACATCTCTTTTCTGAGAAGAGGAGTGGACCCTGAGTCGTCCATATTTGCATCACAGATGTCTGTTGCCTTTCCCTACACCTGACCTAAATTGGGCCAAATCACATCCTCACCTGAGATTTTGAAATTTGGATTGGTATGTCTAGTAAGTTTGAAATCTTCCCATGAGTAAAGATGGTATTAATTTGGAAGCTTTGTTGGCCTCATAAAATAAAAAACTGAGGAAAGCTTTGGAACAAAAAGATAGATAGGGGTAATGCTTAGTTGCTTGATGACTTTCTGTTTCGTGGTTCCATTTCTTCCTTAAGGTCAGTTTCCATTTCAGTGCTTGACCTTTTGAGTCTGTAAAAGTGTCACAATTTCCAATAGTTATACTGTGACTTATAAGAATATGTACTTGGTCTTCATCTCCCTCTCTGGCACAGAGCTTCTAAAATCCTTGGAACTTCCTAAGTGATGATAGATACAAGGTGTCTTTTGTTATGTTAACATGGTAACTTTTGGAATCCACTTAAGGATGGTGGCTTGTTGCCAGGAGAACTAACCATGTGATTAGAGGGTTGGAACTTTCAGCTCCTCCCACCCCACCTCCAAGGAGGGAAGAGGGGATGGAGGTGGAATCATCTTAGTGGCCAATGATTTAATCAATAATGTCTATGTAATGAAGACTCCATAAAAACCTAAAAGAACAGTGTTCAGAGAGCTTCCAGTCTGGTGAATACATGGAGATTCTGGGAGAATATGCCCTTCTCCTACATCTTTCCCTATGCATGTCTTTCATCTGACTGTTCATGGGTTATTTCCTTTTATAATATTGACCTTAAAAGTAAAACAGCTAGTTATTTTATCAGCAAAATGTGTTAATCTGGTAACAGGAGAGGTATTTTAATTCAGGACATGCAAGCTATGGCAAACCATAGGCAAGTTGGGAGATCAAACGAGAGGAATGATACTTTCTAGGGAAAAGGGGGAAGTTGGGAGGGGCTACTTTGAATGACAGTCCTTTTGAGGAAATCAAGAGTTCAGGGTGATGACAGTTCCTCATTGAATGAGTTGAATTATTTTCTTATTGGCTGAGCTTGTTTCTGGGCTAGGAGAAATTCTTTCTCCTGCAGGAATAGTAAAGTAGGCTTCTTCCTGTTGTGAATGTAGGGTATGTCTCTTCCTGTTGGGGTCTGCAATTGACTATAAGCAGTAGGAAATAACACCACCCCATTCTGGCCTACTGACTCCATTTTAAATAAGGTTTCTTTTATTCAATTTCACAATAAACTGGTAATCTAGTAAGTAAAATGTTTTTCTGAGTTTTATGAGCCACTCTAGCAAATTAACTGAACATGGGCAGGGGGCATTGGAACCTCCAATCTTTAGCCAGTTGGTCAGAAGCACAGGTGATAATCTGGGCTTGTGGTTCGCCTCCGAAATGGAGAGGGGCAGTTGTGTGGGACCAAACTCCTAAACTGTGAGATCTGATGCTTTTTCCAAGTAGATAGTGTCAGAATTCAGTTGAACTGTAGGACACCCAGCAAGTATAGAATTGTTTGGCTATGTGGGGAAACCCCTCCCCTGACACTGGAATCGGAGTCAGAAGCACTACCAATAAATTCCTTTTGCTAATTTGAAGTATGTCTTTACTTGCATCAGAATTAGTAGAGTCTGATTGTCCAAACTTTCTCCACAATCAAACAAGCCACTAGCAAGAGTGGAGATGGTGGAATGGGTACTTACTATCTTTGCTGAAATTCTAGAAATTGTGCCCTGAAAGGCTGTCAAGATTAGAGATAGGGCAAATGATGAAAATCAGGGTTACTAATCCATGGGGTGGGGGAAGGTGTGGAATAGAGATAAGGAAGGCAAAGAAAAAGATTCATAAGGCAGAGAGAGGACAGACTGAGTTTGGTAAAAATTCTAAGGGGTCTTAGATGAGGTTCTGAAGCACATTTATGCTAGCTTATATAGGACTGCTGGGTGCATTCAGAGCTGTAATGGCTAATGGTGACTGGATATGAGTGACAAGAACCCTGAGAAATTGTTATGTTCTGAGTTATCTTTTGAATTACCTATAATGATATTAATTTGTTAGTACTATAAGTAATTGAGTAATTAAGATTATTGTCAGTGCTGAATGTATTTTATTGTAGTCCAATTTAATGACAATAACAATTGTTTACTAAGCATCAATGTGCCAGGCATTGTGCTAAGTACATTATCCACATCTGTAATCCTCTAATAATAATAATAATGCCTCATAACTCTGAATAGTGTCAGAATTGAGTTGAACTATAGGACACCCAGCTAGTATAGAACTGTTTGGTGATTCTATATATCTATTATCTATTATAGATAATTGCTATTATATATATTTTATGTATTTGTGATTGATTAATTAGGCATATTTCAGTAACCCTGAACTTTATTTTTGAATGCAGCTAGGGAAGCCTTAACTTTCCATGTCCTTTTTATGAAGTAATGCAAACACATGAATTTATAGTAAAATGGAAATTTTTTAGAAACAATGTACATTGCCTGTGTACATATGCAGTCACCTTTCTGGGCTCATGAACTGGAATGATCATGGAAAGCACCAAAGGTCAGGCAGTTCTAATCATGTTCACAAATACAAATGGAGGGAAATTCCAAGAACATGGACAAGAGGTCTTCTATTTCTACTTTTTGAAAGCAGGACTTGTCTCAGCCTTGCTATGCCTGTGGGGCTTGAAACAGAAAGCTGTACCTGACGTATCTCATCTTTAATTCTTTTCTATCTATTTCCTTTCTAAATAAAGTACATGAGTTATTGCAGCACCCATCATTTATATTCCAGGAGTGAGTTTGGAAAAGAGCAGAGCTTTTATTTTCCTTGTCCGTCCTGTGGTTGAGGTACTAATGAGCAGGGAAATAACCTAAAGGCAAGTTGCACTTAAGAGGGGTGCAAGGATTTGAGGTCTCAGAACTAGCTACAGAATTAATGCTCAGGCTCTGAATAATGACAAGCTCTATGAATGGGAAGGAAACAAAATTATATCTTAAGTATTTATTAAAGAATTTTAATGCTTTATGAACTCCAAAGGATTTTGATTAAAGAAAAATGGTCTTAAATTTTTTTTTTACCATAAAGTCACCTCATGTTTTTTTTTCCTAATGAAACACTTCAAAGGCAATGAGTATCTTTCTTACGATGAAACCGTAACTACGTGGTTTGGATAGATGTGTGATAACTGGAATTAGACAGCTTTTATTTTTTAATTTTGTTATCATTAATCTATAATTACATTAAGAACATTATGTTAACTAGGCTCTCCCCTACCCCAAGTCACCCCCCAACTCCATTACAGTCACTGTCCATCAGCATAGTAAGATGTTGTAGGATCACTGCTTGTCTTCTCTGTGTTGCAAAGCCCTCCCCTTTCCCCCACCTCCCACATTATACATGCTAATCATTATACCCCCTTTCTTCTTCCCTGCCTTATCCCTCCCTACCCTCCCATTGTCCCCAGTCTCTTTCCCTTTGGTAACTCTTAGTCCATTCTTGGGTTCTGTGATTCTGCTGTTGTTTTGTTCCTTCAGTTTTTCTTTTGTTCGTATACTCCACAGATGAGCGAAATCATTTGGTATTTGTCTTTCTCCACTTGGCTTATTTCACTGAGCATAATACCCTCTAGCTCCATCCATGTTGTTGCAAATGGTAGGATTTGTTTTCTTCTTATGGCTGAATAATATTCCATTGTGTATATGTACCACATCTTCTTTATCCATTCATCTACTGATGGACACTTAGGTTGCTTCCATTTCTTGGCTATTGTAAATAGTGCTGCAATAAACATAGGGGTGCATCTGTCTTTTTCAAACTGGAGTGTTGCATCCTTAGGGTAAATTCCTAGAAGTGGAATTCCTGGGTCAAATGGTAAGTCTATTTTGAGCATTTTGAGGAACCTCCATATTGCTTTCCATAATGGCTGAACTAATTTACATTCCCACCCGCAGTGTAGGAGGGTTACCCTTTCTCCACAACCTCACCAACATTTGTTGTTGTTTGTCTTTTGGATGGTAGCCATCCTTACTGGTGTGAGGTGATATCTCATTGTGGTTTTAATTTGCATTTCTCTGATAACTAATGATGTGGAGCATCTTTTCATGTGTCTGTTGGCCATCTGAGTTTCTTCTTTGTAAAACTGTTCAGCTCCTCTGCCCATTTTTTAATTGGATTATTTGCTTTTTGTTTGTTGAGGTGCATGAGCTCTTTATATATTTTGGATGTCAACCCTTTATCGGATCTGTCATTTATGAAAATATTTTCCCATACTGTAGTGTACCTTTTTGTTCTATTGATGGTGTCCTTTGCTGTACAGAAGCTTTTCAGCTTGATATAGTCCCACTTGTTCATTTTTGCTTTTGTTTTCCTTGGCCGGGGAGATGTATTCATGAAGAAGTGGCTAATGTTCATGTCCAAGAAATTTTTGCCTATGTTTTTTTCTAAGAGTTTTCTGGTTTCATGACTTACATTCAGGTCTTTGATCCATTTCGAATTTACTTTTGTGTATGGGGTTAGACAGTGGTCCAGTTTCATTCTCTTACATGTAGCTGTCCAGTTTTGCCAGCACCATCTGTTGAAGAGACTGCATTTCCCCACTGTATGTCCATGGCTCCTTTATCAAATATTAATTGACCATATATGTTTGGGTTAATGTCTGGAGTCTCTAATCTGTTCCACTGGTCTGTGGCTCTGTTCTTGTGCCAGTACCAAATTGTCTTGATTACTATGGCTTTGTAGTAGAGCTTGAAGTTGGGGAGGGAGATCCCCGCCACTTTATTCTTCCTTCTCAGGATTGCTTTGGCTATTCGGGGACTTTGGCAGTTCCATATGAATTTTTGAACTATTTGTTCCAGTTTGTTGAAGAATGTTCTTGGTAATTTGATAGGGATTGCATCAAATCTGTATATTGCTTTGGGAAGGATGGCCATTTTGACGATATTAATTCTTCCTAGCCAAGAGCATGGGATGAGTTTCCATTTGTTAGTGTCCTCTTTAATTTCTCTTAAGAGTTGTCTTTTAGTTTTCAGAGTATAGGTCTATCACTTCTTTGGTTAGGTTTATTCCTAGGTATTTTATTCTTTTTATACAATTGTGAATGGAATTGTTTTCCTGATTTCTCTTTCTATTGGTTCATTGTTAGTGTATAGGAAAGCCACAGATTTCTGTGTGTTAATTTTGTATCCTGCAACTTTGCTGTATTCCGATATGAGTTCTAGTAGTTTTGGAGTGGAGTCTTTAGGGTTTTTTATGTACAGCATCATGTCATCTGCAAACAGTGACAGTTTAACTTCTTCTTTACCAATCTGGATTCCTTGCATTTCCTTGTTTTGTCTGATTGCTGTGGCTAGGACCTCCAGTACTATGTTATATAACAGTGGGGAGAGTGGGCATTCTGTGTTGTTCCTGATCTCAGAGGAAAAGCTTTCAGCTTCTCACTGTTCAGTATGATGTTGGCTGTGGGTTTATCGTATATGGCCTTTATTATGTTGAGGTACTTGCCCTCTATACCCATTTTGCTGAGAGATTTTATCATGAATGGATGTTGAGTTTTGTCGATTGCTTTTTCAGCATCTATGGAGATGATCATGTGGCTTTTGTCTTTCTTTTTGTTGATGTGGTGGATGATGTTGATGGATTTTCGAATGTTGTACCATCCTTGCATCCCTGGGATGAATCCCACTTGGTCGTGGTGTATGATTCTTTTGATATATTTTTGAATTTGGTTTGTTAATATTTTATTGAGTATTTTTGCATCTATGTTCATCAGGGGTATTGGTCTGTAATTTTCTTTTTTGGTGGGGTCTTTGCCTGGTTTTGGTATTAGGGTGATGTTGGCTTCATAGAATGAGTTTAGGAGTATTCCCTCCTCTTCTATTTTTTGGAAAACTTTAAGGAGAATGGGTATAATATCTTCTCTGTATGTCTGATAAAATTCTGAGGTAAATCCATCTGGTCCAGCATTTTTTTTCTTGGGTAGTTTTTTGATTACCGCTTCAATTTCTTTGCTGGTAATTGGTTTGTTTAGATTTTGTGTTTCTTCCTTGGTCAGTCTTGGAAGGTTGTATTTTTCTAGGAAGCTGTCCATTTCTTCTAGGTTTTCCAGCTTCTTAGCATATAGGTTTTCATAGTATTCTCTAATAAATCTTTGTATTTCTGTTGGGTCCGTCGTGATGTTTCCTTTCTCATTTCTGATTCTGTTGATGTGTGTTGATTCTCTTTTTCTCTTAATAAGTCTGGCTAGAGGCTTATCTATTTTGTTTGTTTTCTCAAAGAACCAGCTCTTAGTTTCATTGATTTTTCCTATTGTTTTATTCTTCTCAATTTTGTTTATTTCTTCTCTGATCTTTATTATGTCCCTCCGTCAGCTGACTTTAGGCCTCATTTGTTCTTCTTTTTCCAATTTTGATAATTGTGACATCAGAGTATTCATTTGAGTTTGTGCTCCCTTCTTTAAATATGCCTGTATGCTATATACTTTCCTCTTAAGACTGCTTTTGCTGCGTCCCACAGAAGTTGGGGCTTTTGTTATTGTTGTCATTTATTTCCATATATTGAAGGATCTCCACTTTAATTTGATCATTGATCCATTGACTATTTAGAAGCGTGTTGTTAAGCCTCCATGCGTTTGTGAGCCTTTTTGCTTTCTTGGTACAATTTATTTATAGTTTTATACCTTTGTGGTCTGAAAAGTTGCTTGGTAGGATTTCAATATTTTGGAATTTACTGAGGCTCTTTTTATGGCCTAGTATGTGGTCTATTCTGGAGAATGTTCCATGTACACTTGAGGAGAATGTGTATCCTGTTGCTTTTGGGTGTAGAGTTCTATAGATGTCTATTAGGTCCATCTGTTCTAGTGTGTTATTCAGTGCCTCTGTGTCCTTACTTATTTTCTGTCTGGTGGATCTGTCCTTTGGAGTGAATGGTGTGTTGAAGTCTCCTAAAATGAATGCATTGCAGTCTATTTCCTCCTTTAGTTCTGTTAGTATTTGCTTCACATATGCTGGTGCTCCTGTGTTGGGTGCATATATATTTATAATGGTTATATCCTCTTGTTGGACTGAGCCCTTTATCATTATGTAATGTCCTTCTTTATCTTTTGTTACTTTCTTTGTTTTGAAGTCTATTTTGTCTGATACTAGTACTGCAACACCTGCTTTGTTCACCCTATTGTTTGCATGAAATATCTTTTTCTATCCCTTGACTTTTAGTCTGTGCATTTCTTTGGGTTTGAGGTGAGTCTCTTGTAAACAGCATATAGATGGGTCTTGTTTTTTTTATCCATTCAGTGATTCTATGTCTTTTGATTGGTGCATTCAGTCCATTTACATTTAGGGTGATTATTGATAGGTATGTACTTATTGCCATTTCCAGCTTTAGATTTGTGGTTACCAAAGGTTCCAGTTTACTTTCCTTACTATCTAAGAGTCTAACTTAACTCACTTAGTATGCTGTTACAAACACAATCTAAAGGTTCTTTTCTATTTCTTCTCCTTTTTCTTCCTCCTTCATTCTTTACATATTAGGTATCAAATTCTGTACTTTTTGTCTATCCCTTGTTTGACTTTGGGGATAGTCAATTTAATTTTGCATTTGCCTCACAATCAGCTGCTCCACCCTTCCTACCATGATTTTACTACCTCTGGTGACATCTATCCAACCCTAGGAACACTTCCATCTATAGCAGTCCCTCCAAAATACACTGCAGAGATGGTTTGTGGGAGGTAAACTCTCTCAGCTTTTGCTTATCTGGAAACTGTCTAATCCCTCCTTCAAATTTAAATGATAATCTTGCCAGATAAAGTAATCTTGGTTCCAGGCCCTTCTGCTTCATGGCATTAAGTACATCATGCCACTCCCTTCTGGCCTGTAAGGTTTCTGCTGAGAGGTCTGATGTTAGTCTGATGGGCTTTCCTTTGTATGTGATCTTATTTCTGCCTCTGGCTGCTTTTAACAGTCTGTCCTTATCCTTGATCTTTCCCATTTTAATTACTATGTGTCTTGCTGTTGTCTTCCTTGGGTCCCTTGTGTAGGGGGATCTGTGGATCTCCATGGCCTGAGAAGCTATCTCCTTCCCCAGATTGGGGAAGTTTTCAGCAACTACCTCCTCAAAGACACTTTGTGTCCCTTTCTCTCTCTCTCTTCTTCTTCTGGTAGCCCTATAATGTGAATATTGTTCCACTTGGATTGGTCACACAGTTCTCTCAACATTCTTTCATTTTTAGAGATCCTTTTTTCTCTCTGTGCCTCAGCTCCTTTGTATTCCTCTAGTTTCTATTTCATTTATTGTCTCCTCCACCATATCCAACCTGCTTTTAATACTCTCCATCATGTTCTTTAACGATTGGATCTCTGACCTGAATTCATTCCTGAGTTCTTGGATGTCTTTCCGTACCTCCATTAGGATGTTGATGATTTTTATTTTGAACTCCCTTTCAGGAAGAGTCATGAGGTCCATATCATTTAAATCTTTCTCGGGAGTTGTATTAATAATTTTACTCTGGACAAGGTTCCTTTGGCGTTTCATGTTTGTATATGGCGCCCTCTAGTGTCCAGAAGCTCTATTCTGGAGCTGCTGAGCCCCTGAAGCAATGTCGGGGGTTGCAGGGGAGCGGTACTTGGGGTAGGAAAGAGCTGTTCCCTGTCTCCTGGCTGCTGTGCCTGTCTCCACTGCCTGAGCCAGTGGGCAGGGCACACAGGTATAAGTTTTTGTTCCAGAGCAGCCAGATATGGATCCCTGCTTTCCATAAGCAGCCGGAATCCGAGTCTCCCCAGGAACTCTGCCTGTAGTAACTTTCCAACCCAGTAGTCATGCGAGTCTCAAGAAAGCACCTTGAAATGTAGATTTGTGCTCCCAGCACCAATTAAATTTTTTAATTGTATCCAGTTTTAGGAGGAAGCCTCTGTCTCTCCTCTCATGCCACCATCTTTAATCTGAATTGAATTAGACAGCTTTTTCCTAATCATTACCATAGCAAGATATTCAGAGAATTTAAAAGACAGAAAAAAGAAAACAGAGAGAAATTAACTAAAATATATTAGTAGAAAGGAAGTGATCATTTAAAAAAATGAATCAGAAAAAATTCAATTAAAGCTTATTTATTACAATAAAAATATTTCAGTCCCATACATTCCAGCTTCTTTCTCTTTACTTACACAGCAATGAATGCCAGAATCTCCAATACTAAATTGCTGTTATTTATTTTTTGAGAAGATAGGCCATCTAGCAGTAAAGAGACCTGTCATGTAGGGCAAATTCACTGTGGTTTACATTCGATGCCAAATGAGGTGGGGGTTATTTTGAGTGGGTCATTTATCTTTTTACAATGGAGAACTGTCACACAAATATCACCTTAGCCCCAGACAGTGTTTTATAAGAGCATTTGTTTTTTCTAATGTAGAGAAAGGGAGAAATTCATTACAAATACTGAAAAACAACACAAAGAAAATATCTGATTTGACAGTAAAAAAATTTTTAAGTAATTGCTTTTGTATTCAAGAGTAAGTTTCATATGAATAAGTTTCTTTGATTAAAATTAATGTTGGAGCATCCAGGTCACTGCCTAATGGCTAAGATTTAGTCATAACAGATTTCTATTTGCATTATGTACTCATATCATCTAAAAACTATAATTACAAATAATCGAGGATTATTAGTTCATTAATTTAGCAAAAATTCTTATGTGCTGGGGACTCTGTGCTTGGGGTGGAAATGTAACCAATTTATCTAGCAGTTGGAACTCATTGGAACAAACATGAAGTGGTTATATTTTTCTCCAATCATTGCTCTCTCTATAAAATCTTAG
Organism: Manis javanica; assembly: GCF_040802235.1. NCBI lineage: Eukaryota > Metazoa > Chordata > Mammalia > Pholidota > Manidae > Manis > Manis javanica. The sequence goes on along the minus strand of NC_133159.1, from coordinate 77,317,051 downwards.
GCAAATGTATAACTTTCCATTCACCTCCAGTTATTAAAATACCAATCTGCTCAGTTTAAAGCTCTAATCTCATCTTCTCTCCCCAGCCATCCCTGGCTAGACTGTGCCTCAAGGGACAGGACAGGGGACAAGAGCTGCTTTTTCATTACTATTCCTTTCCTTTCCCTCTTCAAGATTTCTTAGGCTTGAGGGCAGGGAGAATAGATAAAAAGGAAAGGGGATTAGTCTTTTTCCTTTGTTGAACCCGTTATTGAAACCATGCATCACTGCCTCTCTGGTTAGTATTGACTGGGCATTTGAGCCCTCTGTCTGACAAATGTCCAACTGCTAGATCTGGTGGGCACACTTGCAGGGTTCTTTTGAGGAACTTCTTTGACACCCTCAGGGACGGTGTATCCCAAAACGTCTTGCTGATGGAGCCACTTCAGCCAGCAGAATTCCCATTCAGTTGGAGCACCAGCAAGATAAAGCCCTTCTACTCTCCAGATAATTGAACCAGGGGAACTCTTGCATCTTTACTATGCCTATTCCCCAAACTTCCTTCACTATACCTGCCTCCGATTGCCTTTTCTATGGTTATGTAATTACAGGACAATCAAAGGCCCCACTGCCTAAGATGATGCCCCCTTGGAGAATGAGATACCAGTCTCCCTGTATCATAGGTGGCCCAGTCTCTATAAGTTGCACAGTTTATAAGTTAATAACTCTCAAAGTTATTCTAATGTTGTTATTTGGTGATACATTCATAGCTGAGGGTGGGGTATGATCCAAAGGAGTTCCTAGGCCACAGCATAAGAAGGGAGAACCCAGATGGAATTTGGAAGAATCTCTGAGTTGAGGAGACACATAGAGCTGAAACCTGGGAGACCAAGACAATGAGAGTTCACAGGAAAGAGTATTTGAGAGAAAAGAGAATTCCAGAGATCTGCAGAGGGCCTCTCAGGTATTCAGCTGAGTATGGATAAGCAGAACCATGAAAGGAAAGAATTTTACCTTTTTGGCAAAGGAAAAAATTTTATCTTTGCCAGAAAACATGTGCCTTTGGCTGGAAAAGGACCTCTCAAAAGAATTAGAAGTAACAGGACTGAGAATAATGCCCGTTCCCTACCAGTCAGACAGGAAAATATCAAAGTTTATGGGATACTAGAGAGTAGATTATATTATAGCTACTTGCCTCAATAGTGGGACTTAATTAGCTCTGACTGAGCACTGCTCTGATTCTACCATTCTCACAGGCAAGGCACAAAAGGATCAAATTGTTTCCAAGCAACTTAACTGCACCACAGAACAAAGCCCATAAACATTATAGAAATACAAATGATCTAGCATTCAACAGGTTAAAGTTCACAATATACCCAACCAAATATTACCAGCAATATGGAGAAGCAGGAAGATATGGCCATACTTATAAGAGGGTCATAATTAGTTAATTGAAATTAACCAATTGTAACAGACCCAGAACTGACCAAGTAAAATTAGCAAACAAGGACACTAAAATAATTGTTATATTTGTACTCCATGTCATCAAAAAGTAAAATAGAGACATTGAAGACATAAAAGGACCAAAATCTAACCTCTAGAAATGGAACAAAATGTGACATAAAAAAGTACTGGATGGAATTAACAGCAAATTACACATTGCAGAAGAGAAAATTAGTGAACTCAAAGTTAGTAATGGAAACTATTGAAAATGAAACAAACATAAAATAGAATTAAAAAAATAGACAATCTAACAGTCTAATACACATATAAATGGAATCCATGAAGAAGAAGAGAGGGAGGAACAGAAAAATATTTGAAGAAATAACAGCCGAAAAATTTCCAAATTAGATGAAAAGTATAAATTCACAGAGCACAGAAGCTCAATGAAGAAACATTAAGAAAATTACACAAAAGAACATCAAGCTCATGCTGCTCAACCCTTACATAAGGGTTATGATGAAAAGAATAATCATAAAAGCATCTAAAGGGGAAAAGAAAGATATGTATAATGGAACCAAGATAAACATGCAGAAGATTTCTCACTGGAAAAAATGCAAGTGAGAAGATGAAACAACATCTTTAAAGTATCAAAGGGGAGAAAATCTGTCAATCAGAATTCTATACCCAGTGAAAATACATTTAAAAACAAAGGCACAATGAATACTTTTTCAGGCATACAAATGCTGAAAGAATTCATCAGACCTTCACTGCAAGAAATGCTAAAGGAAGTCCTTCAGGCAGAAGGAAATTGACACCAGATGGGAAATATGGACCTGCACAAAAGGATGAAGAGCAGCAGAAATAGTATCTGCATGGCAGAATGTATGTTTTTTCCCTTACTATTTAAGTCTCCTTAAAGGAGAATTGTTTATACAAAAGTGATAGTGTATTGTGGTGATTATAAAGTATATAGAACTAAAATAATGACAGAAAGGGCACAAAGTCTTTTTGTGAGAGAAATGGAAGTACAATATTGTAAATTTCTTACTATATATGTGAAATGGCAAAAGGCAGACTGTGGCATGTTAACGATGTATATTCACTACGAACCCTAAAGAAACCTCTAAAATAAGACAAAGGATATATCTAGTAAGCTAATAAAAGAGATAAATTATAAAATATAAAACAATACAAAAGAAGACAAAAAGAGGATAAAGGGAATAAAAAATCGATAGAAGATAAAAAGCAAACAGCAAGATAGATTTAAACCTCATCATATCAATAATTACATTGTAATTTCTTATGTGGTATGACAAAATCTTAAATAATGTAGTTAATATATGCTGCATATTTTATGAATTAAAAAGAAGGAAAGATTGAATTAAACCAGCCTGCATGAGGAAGAAAAGTAGGGGAGATTTTAGGGTAATGGTGTGCTAGGCTGATATTATTAGATAAGGAGCTCCAAAGAAAACAGGGTGAAGGTTAGAAGTAAAGCTGCAGTGAAATGGTATGAGAGGAAGGGGAAGGAGTGAGGATGAAGTATTTTTCTAAAAAGTGTAATTTGGGATGAGGTAAGTTTAATTACAAATAAGAAAGAGATTCAAGAGTCAGTGTTTTAAAATTTCTGGATAACATAAAGTTAAGCTGGGATAGTGCTTATCTTTGATATGTATGTTTTAGGAAGACTTTTAAAAACTTACTTTTCACTTTACTTTGGTTTTTATAACCTTAGCAAGGGTTTTATAACCTTATAACCTTAGGCTGATTTAAGTGATTCATTTCATTTACATTTTCAAGTTTATGAATATCATTAAAATAAAGAGCATTAAGAAGTGTGATATGAACATAGGCAAAAATCCTTTAGACATAAACATGAGTGACTTCTTCATGAACATATCTCCCTGGGCAAGGGAAACAAAAGCAAAAATGAACAAGTGGGAGTATATCAAGCTTAAAAGCTTCTGTACAGCAAAGGACACCACCAAGAAAACAAAAAGGCATCCTTCAGTATGGGAGAATATATTCATAAATGACAGATCTGATAAAGGGTTGACATCCAAAATATATAAAGAGTTCACACACCTCAACAAACAAAAAGCAAAAAATCCAATTAAAAAATGGGCAGATGAGCTGAACAGACAGTTCTCCAAAGATGAAATTCAGATGACCAATAGGCATATGAAAAGATGCTCCACATTGCTAGTCATCAGAGAAATGCAAATTAAAACCACAATGAGATATCACCTCACACCAGTAAGGATGGCCACCATCCAAAAGACAAACAACAACAAATTTTGGCGAGGTTATAGAGAAATAGGAAGCCTCCTGTACTACTGGTGGAAATGTAAACTAGTTCAACCATTGTGGAAAGCAGTATGGAGGTTCCTCAAAAAGCTCAAAATAGAAATACCATTTGACCCAGGAATTTCACTCCAAGGAATTTACCCTAAGAATTCAGGAGCCCAGTTTGAAAAAGATATATGCACCCCTATGTTTATCACAGCACTATTTACAATAGCCAAGAAATGGAAGCAACCTAAGTGTCCATCAGTAGATGAATAGATAAAGAAGATGTGGTACATATACACAATGGAATATTATTCAGCCATAAGAAGAAAACAAATCCTACCATTTGCAACAACATGGATGGAGCTAGAGGGTATTATGGCCAGTGAAATAAGCCAGGCAGAGAAAGACAAATACCAAATGATTTCACTCATATGTGGAATATAAGAACAAAGAAAAAACTGAAGGAACAAAACAACAGCAGAAACACAGAACCCAAGAATGGACTAACAGTTACCAAAAGGGAAAGGGACTGGGGAGGATGGGTGGGAAGGGAGGGATAAGGGGGGGAAAAAGAAAGAGGGCATTATGAATAGCATGTATAATGTGGGGGGTGCATGGGGAGGGCTGTGCAACACAGAGAAGACAAGTAGTGATTCTACAGCATTTTACTATGCTGATGGACAGTGACTGTAATAGGGTTTGTCAGGGGGACTTGGTGAAGGGGGGAACCTAGTAAACATAATGTTCCTCATGTAATTGTAGATTAACTATACCAAAAGAAAAAAAAAGTGTGATATGATCTTCATTTGGCTCTTTCCAGTGAGTAACTTCTTACCTCTGATGACAGTGAAAATGTATTAAAGGGTAAATATTAAAAAACAGAGGAAAAGATAAACCATTCTTATTTACCTGGGAGTCTTAAAAGGATATTACATAAAGGCTCAGGAGTTTTGCTTTTTAATTTTCCTCCAGTGTTTGTCATGGTCCCATATACATGTAAATATATAATAAATATTTTTGGATAGTTTAGTGTTGAATCTGATGCTTCAGTATATTGTCTAGAAAACAACAGGTTTCATGTTCTTCATATCACTTGTGGAAAGTGCTAACTTAGTATAAATAGAATCAGAAGACATCTTTATAAACTTGTACACCTTTATAAATCTTTATACCTTTATAAATATATTAAAATTTATTTATTTTTGTCCTCTCACACTTCAGACATTTGGTAATAATGATAATAATAATAAAAATGCTTACTTACTGAGTACTTCACAGTGTAAGTTACTGGGCCAGGGATAGTTTCCAAATTAATGCCATCTTCATTCATGGGAGGATTTCAGACTTACTAATGTCTCAATACAAATTCCAGATTCTCAGGTCAGTGTGTGATTGGCCTAGTTTAGGTCAGGCTCTAGGTGCATGATCTCATTTCTTCACCAATACCTTTTGAGGTGTGTAGTGTTTCTTCCATTTTGTAGGTGAGGAAACAGGCTGGGGGAAGCTCAGTGACTCATCTGCGTGCACTCAGCTCCCATGTGGCTCCAACACAGGTCTGGGTAATGCCAAAGCCCTGACTCCTAGCCACACCTTACACAGCTGTCCACTGTCCCTCTCCCAATGATAAATACAGCGATGACTTTGAGAGCCCAGTTTCAGAATAGAGTAAGTAAAGAAATCAGATGCTCGTTAAGCATAATTACTGCATGCAGGTCTATGAGAGTTTCAATGATTACTTTGGCATGTAATTTTGTGGGTAGAAGAATCTGCTGATGGCCTCAAAACAAAGTAATTAACATGAATTTGTTAAGTACCTACTATGCTCAAACCTTGGAAAACACTATTTCAAGTTACAGTTTTTCCATAATATGAGTAAGTCTACTTAACTTTAATTTATAAGAAATCAAAATCTATGAACTTTTCTGTCACAGAGATTAGTATTTCAAAGATCTTATATTGTGCTGCTTAGGTCAAAAGGAAGCTATAACAAGTTTCTGCTTGTTTTTCATTCACTTCCTATAAGAAAAAAAGGTTGAGGATTTATAAGAAAATTATTTTAAGCCCAAGATAGAACAAAGAAGCACATTCAGAGAAAATCTTGCTTTACCCCTAAATCCAACAGCTTGTCAGAAGTGTACAGAAATCTCAGCAGGCAAATGTGAAATGTTTTTGCCATACCCAGCAGACCATGTACTGAAACCCTGAAATATAAAACAACTCATCAAAGCAAGAATCGTCTAGAGAGAGAAAAATAACCAGTATATCACTTACGGCATTGGGTTTAAAATATTAAAGATGAGGCAATACTTTAGAAAGGACTCTGTGGCTATTGTTAAAATAGAATTTGCTCGGGGACTGTGTTAGTGTTCTAAAGTAGTAGTTCCCTGAAGCTGTTTCAGTCTACCCCCACGTTTCTCCTATGCTAGGAACCCAGTGATTAAAGGGCTAGAGAGTCACAGAAAACTTTGGACCCTGTTTATTTCTCCTCACCCTTGAAGTTCTATTTCCAGTGTGCATCATTGTATGACTGTGGCCAGGCAAAGAAAAAAAAGGAACTTTTTCCACATCAATGTTGCCAATTTCAATGGTTTTTAAGTTTGAACCCAATAAACTGGACATGTGGCATCACAGAATTCTTAATTTTACTGTAACAATAGTAATTTACCAACACATTCTTATGAAACATTCCATTGATGTGTACATTCTAGCATGGTTTTCTTTTCTCTTATTTGGCATGGAAATTGTCTTTGCATTTTTTTTCCTAATGTGGAAAAAATATGTCATATTAATTTCAGGTTATAAAAACTACAAAGAAGATAGGCATACTTTTCATATTTAAAAAAGTGATTGTCTTCTATCAGGAATTAATAAACACATTTTTAAAAGGGTATTGTATTTTTACCCCATTAATCCTAAATCCTGTGTTGTAATATACACTGTGGGTCTGAGTCTGTCTGGAAGTAGCAGGCTGTTCAGAACTCAAGTACTCAGTTTCATCTTCAAAATGGCCCTGAGAGGACAAAGCCCAAGACATCAGTGATTGCTGAAAATGAGTGGTTGACTATCTAGGTGACTCAGAACTTAGCCTCCTATAGATAGTCATTCACTTTTTTTTTCTTCTGGAAGTTAGGAAGATACACAGAAGTTTTTGCTCTCTATTCAAAACCAGAATGAAAAGGTTTAAACAAACTTCTTACTCAGAAGCTACCCAAACATTTGTTGTTACTATTGAACAGTGGTTCTCAAATGGTGAGGAGAGATTCAGTATCTGCATTCAATAAAAGGAAATCAACAATGCCCAACTTTTAATCCACCTACCATTGGAAAAGCAGGATCTAATTTAAATTGATTTTACCAGAATGAAGGGTACTAAATTTTGGTTAAAAGGGATTATCATTTCCTTTCAATAGGAAACAATTATTAGCTATCCTGGCCAATAGATAAGATGGTATCACCAATCAGGGCAGCAAACAGGTAGTGATGTAAATATGGCATTTAAATGAGTCTTCATGGAGCCTCTGAGACTCCAAGGAATTCTTTTGAATAATCCTCTGGAGCAAGAGAGGGAGATACAGGATAGCCAAACAATCTGGGAGGCTGGAGTCCTGAGCCCTGGCAAATGTTTCTGCCTTAGTCTTAGGCAGAGCCACTGATTACTGCTTGCTTTGTACTCTGGACTTTCATACAAGATTATCTTTGAAAACAGATTAGCATCATTAACAGAAAAAAAGTTTGAAAACTTTCAATCTTAGAAACTTCCACTATGTGCTAAACAAGAATAAAATGTGAGAAATCTGCTCACTTTTGCCCTCTCTTTTGCCCTCATATCCTATCAAGGGCAAAGTTCATGTGAAGTTGATTAACCACTCTCAGTGCCCCTCATTCTTATCTATATCTGCAACCCACTTTCATCCTCTCTACCATATCAATAACACACTTTTAAAATTAGTATATACTAATTTATTTTCAAACGTTTTCAAAGATATTTCAATTGTCTTTAAAATTCTTTCACAAATTTCTCAAACAGAATTTTTGAACTTAGTTTATTTCTAGATATCCATTTCTTACTTTACCCATCTTTTAGCGTTTTAAGATTGTTCAGTCAGTTTTTTGATAGTTTCCTCCTACTTCCATTATACTATTTTGTTGATAAAAGAAAGCATGAATATTATTTGAGATACTAAACATACAGTTCATACCAGTAATCTTTTCCAGACATCCTTATTTCCTTTCCACTGGTTTGAGCAAAAGAGATGTCCAATCTTTCTGCAAACTGTTACCAACTTGAAAGACTGATTGCTTCTTGTTTAAAACTAATTTTTCACTTCATTTGTGAAAAAATTTATTTCTTCTGACATGTTTGCTAAGCTTTTGAGTGTTATTTGCTATTTTTCAAACTTTTATCCATTTCAGTGTTCTGTCCTCAATCCTCAAATGGCATATCAAAAGGTTTTTTTAAAAATATCTTCTTAAAAAATGTATTTAAATTTAAATCTCAGCATTTTACCTGTGATGAAATTTATTTGGTAACATTTTGAGTTCCTTTGCACAATTTGGAACATCATCTTTAATTTTCTAAAAGTACCTTAGGGTTGTCTGTTATTCTTCTATCTAACTCATTGGCATAGTGGTCTGTGTTAGATTATAGGTTTAACACCTAGACTGAGACCCAAACTAATAATGACTTAAACAAGGTAGACATTTATTTTCTTCATTTCTTCTTCTAAAAGTCTGGCAGTTGGTGGTCCAGAGCTAGAAGGGTAGATTTGTACTATGAGGTTGTCCAGGAATCCAGGCTTCTTTTATCCTGTTGCCACAAGGTATTTCCCAAGTACATATTGCCTGCAAATTATTTAGTTGAATTTCTGCATTCCAGTTAACACAAGAGAGGAAGAAAAACAGTGGAGAGCATACCCTTCCCTTTCAAGACTAGGCCAAGAGGTGTATTCATCATTTCTCTAATTCAAAGGGCCAGAAGTCAGTAATGTGGCTGTGCATAGCAGCAAGGCAAACTGGGAAGTGTAGCTTTTATTCTGAGCAGCTAAAATTCAGAGGTTTCATTACAGAGTGAAGAAGTGGAGAATGGTGCTAGATAACAACTAGCATCCTATACCACTCAGCCTTAATTTGTTTCTGGACATTGGTATCCCAAATGCTCCCATTTTATATTGATGCTTTCTAAGCAATTCCGTATTTAGGATGAATGTACATCAAATTTTGGGGCTTTTGGTTGTGTTTAGGGAAAAAGGGAAAAGGGTTTGGCTATTGTCCTTGTTTCTAGCAGAGCCAACTTTCTAAGGCACATGAGATCTGGGCATTCTGGCTGCACTAAGGAAACTCAGGTGGCTGTTGGAGCATACTGACATTCTGCTGCTCCCATCTCTTCAAATCTTCATGGGGTTGGGAAAACGTTTTGATAAGAAAGGTCATTGTTTTCAGTGCTCCCTTAAGGCTCTCTCCCCTCTCCTCCTCCCTTGGCCTCCCTTTCGCCTCCTCCTTCTTTTCTCCCCCTCCCCCACCTCCCCTTCTTCTTCTTCCTCTTCTCTCCTTCTCCTTCTTCTCCTTGTCTTGCTTTTCCTTATTCCTTCCATACTGTTACCACTACAAATGTGAATTACCCTGCTTTGAAGATCTTTAATAGAAGTTCAACAGCATTTTGACTGAGTTAGCTCAGACATAGTTGATTTAGTATAAATAATGAACAGGACCAGTATGGAATACAAATACGGGACTTCCCATCTAAGCTCTGGAGAGGAACCTTACTCAAAGAGGAGTCCAGACTACAGCTAGGTGTTCAGCTAATGAGAATAAGATATTCATTTTTAGAAAAATAGGCTTCCTTCATGGATAAAAGTTAGATTTTCTTCCTCATGGATAAGGGTCAAAATGAAGCAGGGTCAAAAGTCAAAATTCTTTAGAGTGAAAGATGATGAAAAGAGAACTTTCAATTGAATATGTCCCATCTAACTGTCTTATCTATACTAAGTGATGTTAGAGAAAAGAGTGTTATCCCAGAAGGAATTTTTGAAAGCTGCCATATTATTATTAAATTTACATAAAATGTTGCTTTACATTTATGCATATCAGTATCCAAAATACAAAACAGAGCATATTTAGTAGACTTAGATCCTGCCTTCTAGAAATTTAAACATCAAAATTGATATTAACTCAGACTAACAAGCAAAACATAAATAAGAAATTCCTACACATAATAGAAATAAATAACAAAATAATTAGAGATTAGCATAAATTCAGTGATCAACTTTGAATACTTGTGATCTGAAAATAGGCCATAATTTCCTGACTCCCATTCTCTAGTTAAGACTTCTAGAGTGCCTCCTCACAGAGAATTAGCTAGCATTTTTAAGAGTGTGATGTCTTAAAATTTTAAAATAATATCTACATTGGTATAATATCAACTCCAGGCTTTCTAAATATTTTATACCAAAGTATGCTTCATGAGACAAGGAAGCAGAACCAAGAAGAACAGGTTTTTTTCCCCTTAAGAAACACCTTAAAGGAACCTATAAAAAGTTGAACAAGGCATACATGTTGGAAGTTGCTCTTTATTTTAGGAAATGCATTGTCTATTATTTATAAAACTATGAACAACTTGTGAACATGTTTCTAATATGAAAATAAATACAAGGCAAGTATCTTTATAAGCAAGAAAACATCTTCATAATCCACTGGTGAAATTTATATATCAAACTGATTAAACAGTCTAATTTTCTTAAAATGCAACAAAAGACAGTATTTTAAAACAAAAGGAATTGAAACACACACACACACACACACACACACACTTAGCAACATCCATGTAAACTTTCAATTAATCAAAGTTTGGGACTTCAATTCTTTGACTTAAACAAATGATTTGTAACTTTAGAAATGGAGACTGTGGTTCTTACTTGAAACCAAAAGAGTAATGGAATTAAAAATGTTGGCTGAAACTTTACAAATAATATGACTTTGCTACACATGTCTCTCAATAGAGAGTTCTATGAAATACACTTTAGAAAGAAGAGGCTTGTTCAGATTGCAAGTTTTAAAAAGGAATGGGCTTACAAAAAATCAGAAGCTGTAAATACAATGTGGGTGACATTAGTTATACTTCAAATTTACTAATGATTGTTTTGATAATGACTTTCTTATATGAACATTTAAGTGATTTTTTCCTTGTTTCTGTAAAATTATGATCTATCAATTAAACATTCATTTACTCCTGTCTGTGCCAGGGATTGTGCTAAGAATATAACACATGCCTTCAAGGGACAGATGTGTAAGCAAATGATAACAGTACAATACAGAGTGCTACAAACTATCAAAGAAGTGTGTTCAGGCTGTAGGTGAACAGAAAGGAGGGAAAGCCCCTTAATTCAGGATGGAGGGGAGGGAGGAACATAGTGGCATTGTAGAGGAAGGCTTCCTACAACTAGTGAAGAATATTAAAGATAACAGAATATTGAAGAGAAGTTATTTACTAGTAACTGGGGGGGAAAAGGGCATTTAACAAGAAGATTCAATAAGTGTAAGAGTTTGGGATCTTAGCTCTCCTGGCAAGTATGAAGAGGAACAAGTGATCAGTATGGCTGGGATATAGAGGATCTATACTGAGAGGTTGGTGACTGATTCATTTGTTCCTCATCCTCCATATCTACATTTATCAACAAGTACCCGTGTTTATACCTCAAAAACATCTCTGGAATATGGCTCGTGTCTCTAATTCTATCTCTACTGCTCCAACTCAATCCAAGCCATTATCATCTCTAACCTGGACTATGGCAATAATTTCCTCACAGATGTTTCTGTTGCCACTTTTATTCCCACTAAGAAAAATCTTTTTTTTAAATTAAAGTATCATTGATATGCAATCTTATGATGCTTTCACATACACAAAACAGTGGTTCAGCATTCACCCATATTATCAAGACCTCACCCCCTCCACTGCAGTCACTGTCTATCAATGTAGTAAGGTGTTATAGAGTTATTAATTGTATAAGAATAATCCTTTTAAAAAAATCAGATGGAATTACTCCTTATCATGGCTCTGTTAAATGTGGCTTCTATCTGTCCACTGTTGATGCTCTTCTTAGCATTTATCTTAACTACATTAATTAATTTCAGCTTAACTAAAAGCTTTTCATTTCAGCTTTCCTTATGAGATTTTTTAAGGAAAAGCCGTGCTTGTTTATATGCCCGATGTTTAGCACAAAGAAGAAACAAATAAATAAGAAGGAAGATATAGAAATGGAAAGATTTAAGAAGAAAGATATGACAACCACTTGTAATAAGGTATCCCAAATGAGAATCTGGAACAGAAAATAGGCAAAAACTAAGGAAATCTGAATAAAGAATGAGCTTCAATTAATAATCAGTTTGTTAACTGTGACAAGTATAACATACTAATGTAAAATTTTAACACTAAGGGAAAACTGGGATCAGAGTATATGGAACTTTCTATACTGTCTTTGCAATTATTCTGTAAGTCTAAAGTATTCTAAAACTCAAAGTTTATTTTTAAAAAGAAAGGAGGGGGGTCAAATAAAGAGGAAAAGTAGGCAGTATGCACCTGGGGAAGTATGTAGGGGGGTTAGTTAGTAATAAGTTTCTCATATGTCATGTAATAAGTTTGGACTATTTGCTGAAACAGGGGACTAAAATGATTAAATTTTTGTCTTAGAAAAGATGGCTGTAATGCAGGGGTTGACAAACTTTGTCTTAAAGAACCAAACATCAATATTTTAGAATTGTGTGCTGGCTTAGAATTTCCTAAGACTATTGTGAAATGTCACCACAACCTTGGTGGCTTAAAATATCAGAAATTTATTCTTTCACGGTTCTGGAGACCTGAAGTCCAAAATCAAGGTGTTGGTAAGACTGTTCCCTCTAAATTCTCTTAAGGAGAGATTCTGCTTCTTGTGCCTCCTAGCTCCAGGTGGATCCGGACATCCCTTGTTTTCCTTGGCTTGTAGCCATATCTTTCCAATATCTGCTTCCATCCTCACATCACCTTCTTCTCTGTGTGCCTATACTCAAGACATTTATCACTGAATTTATAGCCCAATTCCATAATTCAGGGTGATCTCAGCTCCACATCCTTAATTTTATTACATCTGCAGAGATCCGTTTCCCAAAAAAGATAACATTTATAGGTCCCAGGGATTTGGAGGGAGATGTGTCTTTTTGGGGTCCATCATTAAAATCACTGTATGGGCTAAATGGTCTCTTTTGACTCAATTCTGCAGTTGAGGCACAAAAGCAGCCCTAGACAATATGTAAATAAATTGGCTGTATTCCAAAAAGATTTTATGAGCTGGCTTTGGCCCACAGATGAGCCAGAGTTTGGAAGGCAGCAAATGAAGGCAGTTAATCAAGTCAGGAAGGAATTGTAATGGTTGACATTAAGGATGAGAATAAGACAATGGCAATAGAGATGAAGGGGAGAGGACAGAACTGAGAGCTGGTGAACAGAATCAACACAGTTGGGTGATAAGACTACAGGGAAGGGATCATTAAAGCTCATTACAGAGGTGGAAACTATTATATCACCTATAGATGAATATGCTTTTCAATAGAACAACCTGAGTCTTTTTACTTGAAAAATATTACTTTCACCAAGACAAGTTTATGTAACTCATACAGATGAGTAATAAAAAGAGAAAGACTAAAAAGTGCAGCAGATTTTATTGTGCAGCCAGAACTACAGTATATGGGACATTTTGAAGTCACAAAAACAATAGTTAACCAGTTGATTTATTTCTTAGAAGGAACAAATCACTGCTGGGAAGGATTTCCTTTCCCATGAAACACCACAGCATGTAAATGGTCCTTCCCATCTTGCAAACAGTTGAATGGGTGGGGTTATCAACTGTAATTAATAGTACACATTCATTTACAGTCTATAAAGTTCTGACATGATACAGCATGTCATTTGATCCTCACAACACTCCTGATGTAGGGTAGGCGTGTATTATTATGCCTGGAATAAAGAAAAGCTAACTGACATTTTCAAGGTCACACAGACAGCAAATTCTGGTTTCCTGGTTCAAAATTCCCTAAATCTGTGGCTGTTTCATTTTTACTGTCTCTGAAGTTGGATCAGAGAGCTGTGTCAGTGTGTGGCCCCTGTAGCTGGAGTGGTCAGCACGACCAGGAAGATAAAGATGAGATTAACGAGGCTCTTAACTAGGCAGCCAGGGTGGCCTCCCAGCTGTCCTTGGAGAGCAGATGGCCAAAGAGAAAATGCAGCCCTGAGAGCAAAAGCAGAACACAACATGGGCAGGGATGATGAGAGAAATGACCCAGAGCGGGCTTACAAAAATTATGGAGTGCCAAAGAGATAAAGCAGCTATGTCATGAATGTGTCCAAAGGAATGGGCACCAGACTCACCAGAGCAACAGTTACCTGGAGTTTGTTAGCAATATAGCTGCCCAAGTTCCAATTTAGGAGGGTCCTCTGACTCAGCCAATCTGGGGTCGGGGCTATGAAGGATCCCCTACCCTACCCCAAGAAATCTGGTAGAAAATGTCCACTAAGTAGTCCAGAGGATAAAAGCAGCAGAAACATCTGGGGAGATTTTTGATGTTAGGATAGGAAAAATGTTGGCAATATATTAACTTCTATTTTTAACAAACACCGAAGGAGTCTGGGCTTCTTTTAGAAAATGATTTTTTGATACTGGCTTTGTCCACGGTACCAGCTACCTGAGGGTACAGAATTAAGAAATTAATAGAAACTTGGTCCTTGTGCTCACAAGGCTTACATTCTAGACGAGAGATTGATATCAAATAATTACATAATATTGTATAATAACTATTATTATATGCTAGTATGTAGGTGAGTGCTAATAAAAAGAAGTACAGGGTGTCGTAACAGGGGAGCCTGACCTAGTCTGAGATCAGACAAGGTTCCCCTGAGGAAATGGTCTATAATTTCAGATCTTAAGGATGAGTTGTATTGACCAAGGAAAGGGGTATAGGAGAATAAAAAAAGCATCTCAGCTGGACATTAATTAGTTACTTCAAGGAATATTTACTGAGAATTTGCAATGTGCCTGGTATTTTTCTAGGTTCTGGGATACACAGAAAAGAAGTGGATAAAATTCCTGTTCTCATGGAGTTTATATCCCAGTTTATGAGAAAACATTTAAAAATAAACAGGAAATTACCTGATATAGGGGAGAGCATAGTAAACATAGTACTCTTCATGTAAGTGTAGATTAAAGATTAAAAAAAAAAAAAGAAAGAAAGAAAGAAAAGGGGGATTACTCCTTGATAGGATAAAACTATTGGTAAATCAAAGATCAATGCATGCTTTAAATATCCTTAATGTTGATCACTTAAAGGGTGTCAGATGATCAGCTATGGAGGTACTCTTTTCTGATAATATTCCTTTCTCTTAATAAAAAAAAAAAAAAGCAGTCCCTGTGTGCTGACCTCCAATGAGTTCTGCACAGTGGTATAGAGGGCATGTCAGTGTGGGCAAAGGGTCTGTTTGTTTCTATGCAGAAGATCAAGGCCTAGCTTGGATACCCAGAAAATGAAATAAGATACGATATGAGGAGGAGCTTCCGGCATCAGCACTCTCTGGAGGACTCGTGCCGGGGGATGATCATCAAAAAGCCTCTACAGGGATCCGGGCAATGCTGCGGTCCTGGCTGCGTCCACCCCACCATTTCCTGGATTTGCCATTGGAATGAGGAGGGAGATGTCTAGGCTGGCATGTGCATACAGTGAGACAACGAATTTGACCAGATCTGTACTGTTGGAACTCAGCCAGGAGTTGGGAGGGGTGCAAGGTGTAGCACTCCAAAATCTTATGACTATAGACTATCTACGGTTAAAAGGACATATGGGAGGTGAACAGAACCCAGAAATGGGCTGCTTTAATTTGTCTGATTTCTCTCAGACTGTTCAAGTACAGTTGGACAATATCCATCATATCATAGACAAATTTTCACAAATGCCTAGGGTGCCTAAATGGTTTTCTTGGCTTCACTGGAGATGGATGGTAATTATAGATTTGCTTTGTTTAAGTCACCGTATTCCTATTATGTTAATATGTGTGTACAAATTAGTAGTTTAAAACCTATACATACTTAAGGTACTCTACAAGAAGATATGTCAAAGAAATAATCAATCCTCCCATGTTTTCTTCCATATGCTACCTCTATAGCTTTTCTTCTTCCTTCCTAATTGCAACCCTTAAATAGAATTCGTGCCTCATATCGAAGTTACCGAGTATCATAATTCCTCCAGGTGGTAAAGATACCTCGAGACAAGTGCTGGGCATAGAAGCCACAGGGCATAAATCTGCAAAGAAGTAAAAAGCTAACCTTTTCAAACAATATGGCCTCTCTCTCACTTACCAACTTTACATTTCCCTGTATGGCCCTGGAAGATGACTGGTTAGCCAGAGACGGGTAAAATTCCTCAAGGGAGGAACAACCTAAGACAGGCACAGTCGCAGGGGGGCCATCAGGTGAGAAATTGGTGATCAACAGAGGTGAGGCTCGGAACCTCATCCCCCCTGCTTTGAGAGAAATCTTCTGCATCCATGGATGGTTTATTGCCCTTGTCTAGCTTGGATTAACACATAGTCTACAGGCACACACCTGATCATCTACAATTGCTTTCCTACGACACTAAACTATGTTTTCTACCTTTATCTTGCATCTACCTACCACTTCAGCATTTTATTAAAATCAAAATAATAATAATAATAATAATAAAGGGAGAAATGTGGGATCAACATATAAATCAAGTATAAAAATCAAATGAATATTCATATTTGACCTGATTGTTTATAGTTCATAATGTGTGATCAAAACCGAAAGTTTCTGTGATGAATGCCCTTGTACTGTTCACCATGTAAGAATTTATTCACTATGTAAGAACTCGTTCACCATGTAAGAACTTGTTCATTATGCTTCAGAAGATTGGAGACTGACGAGAGTTAGGCTTGAGATGGATTAATGATTGTACATTGAGCATTGACCCCCCCTATACTGAATTTTATTGTTGTTAACAACCATTTGATCAATAAATATGAGAGATGCCCTCGCAAAAAAAATAAAAATAAAAAATAAACAGGAAATTATCTGATAATAATGATACTGTAGGATTTCAGTTAGGTCCAAATCAATTTATTAACTCAATGCAATGCCAATCAGACTCCCAGCAGAATTTTTTTGTAGAATTTGACAAACCAGTTCTGACATTTATATAGAAATACATATAAAAAGGAAGTCTTAAAGAAAAAGAAAGTTGGGAAACTTCAGTAAATACCAAGACTTATTCTAGAGCACTAATTAAGACAGTGTGTGCTGTTTTGCCACAAGGATAGGCAAATAGAACAATGTAACAGAAAAATGTTTAGAAATAAACTCACGCTTGGTATATGGCAAAGGTGCCAGTGCAATGCCGTGGTAAAAAGAATGCCCTTTTCAATAAATAGTGCCAGGTCAATTGGATAGCCTGACAGATAATCAATACACAAGAATAATTTATTGTGCAAACTAAAGCAAAAATGCTTCCAGAATATAACAGAAGAGTGTATATTTGTGAACGTAGAGTGGTGTAATATTTTTTAAACCAGGTACTAATCACAAAGAGAAATATTGATAAATCAAATGTCATTAAATTTGAGAACTTCTGTTTATCAGCAGACACCATTAAGAAGATGAAAGAACAAGTCACAGAGTGGTAGGAATTATATGCAAGGAAATGTAGCAGACAAAAACCACATGTTTAGAATATATAAAGAATCCCTACAAATCAGTAAGAAAAGAGGGTACAAAACTGGGACAGGAATTTTACACACAGGACAAAAAAGATTATACAAATAGCTAATAAAGTTATGAAGAATTCTTAATAATAGGAGAAATATAAATTAAAGCCACAATGGGATAATATTTCACACCTATCAGAATGGTTGACATTCAAAAAAGATTAATAAGAACAAGCACTATCTAGGATGTAGAGCAATTAGTGGGAGTGCATAGTTGGTACAATCACTTTAAAAATGGCTCTGCAGTATCCACTAAAACTGAACATGGATGCATATTGTATGACCCAGAGACTCCACTCCTAAATATCAGACTTAATGTATACAAATAGACATGTATATGAATGTTCATAGCAACCCTATTTGTAACAGCCCCCAAATGGAAACAACCCAAACGTCTGTCAGTCTGTTTGGGCTGCTGTAACAAAATACCATAGACTTTAAGGCTTATAAATAATAAACATTAACTCCTCACAATTCTGGAGGCTGGGAAGTTCAAAATCAAAATCTGGCACATTTGCTGTCTGGGGGTAAGGGTTGTTCCCTGGTTCGATGTCCATCAGCTGAGTTTAAATTCTCAAAATGAAGTACTAGACAGCAGTGTAAATCAACATATCTACTACAGGAAACAACATGGATGAATCACAAATGTAATATTGAAGAAAGGAAGTCAGTTACAGCACAGCAGATAAAATATTCAATCTATATGAAGTTCAAGTACACGCAATACTAATCTATAGAAGTTACATGGAGGGAGATAATTATTTCTTGATCAGAGGTTGGTAATACAGGTGTTACTTTGTAAAAAAAACCATTAAACTGAATACATAAGATTTCTGTACTTTTCTGTATGTATAGTTATTGCTCAACTAAAACTGTAAGTAAAACCACTTTTACTAAAAAGAAAGAACTGAAACCATATTAATCTCTTTCTCTCTTTTTTGAGGAGATATCTGTGGTTACACTCTGAATAACAATCTGCTAAGAAAAATTAGTAGCAGAAATTATTAAAGTTCAATATTTCATAAGAAGTTTAAAATTTATCTTTTATGTGATTTAGTTGTTTTCACATAATTATTTTTATTTTAAAGTCTCATTTAGAGGATATTCAGTTGAAACTCATGAAAAATTACTTGGTGTGTTAGTTAGGATAGGCTAAGCGATGATGTAGTAACAGCATCCTCCTTTTTCCCCTAACCCTGAATCTCAGTGGCTTAAAATAACAAAAGTTTATTTCATGTTCTCATTATTTTAATTAGATGTTTGGCAGGGGGCCTTCCCCCCAGACAGGGGCCCAGGCTCCTTCTGGCTACTGGCTCTGCTTTCCTCTAGGACACTGAGTTCCTCCTGGACCCTCTCCATCTGGTCAGTCAAGGTACAAAAACAAAGAGTGTGGAGAAGGCATATTCTCATCTAACTGCCTTGGCCCAAAGAAGACACATCCCTTCTAATCATATAATGAGAATTAGTTACTTGGTTCTATAAAAAAACAGTGGGGATAGGAAATGTGGGAAGCTCGGTGATAAGGAAGAGGAAACGAATTTAGTTTGGCCTGCAGCTTCTCTGGCAGACTGGAGGCCAGGACAAGTCATAAGGTCAGGAAAGGAGTGCCCAGAAAGGAGCTGCTGGTGAATGGGAGTTCTAACAAGAAGAGTTAGCAAAATGACACCTCAACAAGGAATCCTATTGCATTCAAAGATATAAAAATGAAATTGGAAAAAAAAGTTCTTTCATGTTTTGAGAGAAAGAGGTTATTGTGAAGAAGGTATTAACTAGAAAAATTGAAATGGAGACACTATTGCATGGGAGGAAGGCATGTATCAAGGTTAAGTATTTGAAACAAACTATGGGAACTTAGTCAATTCATGAGCTATTGTACAGGTCAATGGGTCTTTATGGAGAGACAGACAAAACAGGGAGACAAAGCGGCAGGACTAGGGAAGATTTTGCATCCTTTGTACTAAATAGTAAGGTAAGCCAAGGATATGGTACAAATATAATCAAGAAGAGTTAAGTTCTCACAAAAAAGGCTAAAACTTAGAGGCACCTCCTAATGTCCCTGGCATTAGGACTGGGTCTTAATGCTAATAACATTATAATAGGGAAAAACACATGTAAGAAATAGCAATTAGGCTGTGATGGGAATGGCAGCTTCCGGAGTTGCTCAAAATGGTGCTTCTGAGCCTCTCGTTTCATTGTGGGAGAAGTCTGGGGAGAAGCTGAGCAGGTTTGTGATGGAGACAAAGAATGAGGTCAAGAAGGGAAGAATGTGAGTTATTTTAAGATGGTTAATTTTAGCCCCCTCATTTAAGAGAGCTTCTGGGAATGCAGCATATCTGTTCATTCTTATGTTGACTTGGGTCAGAGTTACTGTAGATAATAGCTTCTTTCTGTATTGTTTCACTGTACAATTAACAGACATAGCTTACACTTCACAGAAGGACAGGTGCTCTTTCTTCTGGTGCTCTGTGCAAAAGGGAGTGGGGCAGAGCAATTGTAGAAGTTACTGCTTCGACTCTTCTCCCTGCCTGTTCTATCACCTGGAACACTAAAACCAAACCAAGTATATTAATTAGGGTAAGGCTAACCTGCTGAAACAAAGGCACTCAACATTAATTTGGCTTCTTAAAGAAGATGAAAGTTTATTCCTTTCTCATGTAATAGTCTGCCGTGAGTGTTCCAGGCTGGCAGACAGCTTGTCTGTTTGTGATAATTTCGGGGCCTGTGTTCCATCCACCGTGTTGCGCTATCATCCTGGGGCATCTTGCCATCTGCGTGGTCAGAACTGGGTCACTGTAGGTTCCAGCTAATGGGAAGAGAGTGCATCTTGGGGCCTGAGTTACAAATGACAAACTTTACCTGCATCACATATTATTGGCAGAACCTCAGTCATGCAGCTGCACTTAACTACAAGTGGGAGTTACAAATGTTATCCCTAGCTGATAAGCCTAGTTATTACTTTGTATGAAAGATAGGAAAATGGATTTTGGTGGGCATCTAGCAGTATCCATTCTGGAAGAACAGAGGGAATAAGATAAAGCCATTAAAATTAATTTATGTATATTATTAAACAACGTATAGGTCAACTTTGTTCATATCCGAGTTACAGCTACTATTTGTTGTAAAACATTTTCAAATTTTGAAAATTACATTTTTTCAAACTACCAACTGTACTATCATTTCAGATGTTTTATTTCTAACTTCGACTTATCTTTAAATAGCCAAGACTTCTAAATCTACACCTCTAAGATTTTCTGTCCCTCCCCAAAATCAAATCATTAATGGTAAAAAAGCAGACACTGTGATGTTAAGAGAGGGATAGTTACAATTTAAAAAATGAAGGTAGACATTCCTTTTTAGAGTAACTCTATAATGCAATTGTCCTGAAAATTTTGTTTTGAAATTTTAAATTATCATACTGAAAGTGTAAGATCGTTAGTACAGAATGTGAGATTTTTGTGATTTAGAGTACATAGAGTAACTGCTGGAAAATAATCTTACTTTCTGGTTTTGCATTGTCACTAACCATATCCTAGGAAAGCTTTATATCAACCTTGGTGTATGCAAGGAAATTGTCGCGACCCTTCAGGGACCGAAGCAACACGCCCAAGGTCTTGATTCTTCTCTAGGCTTTATTGTCTAATCTCTCACGGTGGTTACAGCAGTTGTCGGGAAGCTTTTCTTTCCCTCCCGGCGGGCTCCCTTATATTCAGTCACCCAACCAATCCGGGACAGTATCATGCTTGACCTTTAAGCGGATAGGTGTCACGCGCCACTCTAAGCGGGCAGCATGAGCTGTGCACGGGTACGGAAGTCTGCTGGGCCAATCCCCAACAGGGAAGAGGGGAAAGGGTGGTGAGCAGGAAGCAGGCGCCATCTTTAGGGCATTGTCCAGCTAGAGTGGGGCTCAGCCTTGGCCGTAGGCCGGGCCCCCACAGAAATCATACACTTAGGCCCAATATTTAGTAACATACAAGATTTAAAATGGCAAGTCCTAGTTTGCTTCTGGTATGGAGAAGTTGACTAACAAACCAATCCTCCCACAAATAACAGTGGTAACACTCTAGTGGACAGAATATAGAAAAACACAGCTATGTGAGAATTCTGAAGATTTTGGAGGCAAAACTTGGATCATGCAAGTAGAAAAAACTTCCCAAGCTTTATTGAGATATGATTGGAATGTACCATTGTGCAAGTTCAAGGTGTACTTTGTTTTGATTTGATACATTTATGTATTACAGAAGATTACCACATGACTTTAATTAATATCGCCATCCTGTCACATAATTACCATTTATTTTTTGAGGTGATATGTGCTTTTAAAGCACCATTCAAGTCTCTAATAGAGTATTATTTCCTGTAATCACCACAGTGTACATTAGATCCCCAGAACTTGTTAATCTCATGACTGGAATAAACTTCATTTTTTGATGCTTTGTTCTGAGGCCTATGCAGTTACATTGAAGGCAGGTGGTACAGAGGTAGTTAAAACTTCCCTAGAAAATTTGCCACCGTCCTGGCTAGTGGACTCAGGGGAAGGATTCTGTGGCAGTTAGGGCTGTGTAGAGAAAAGAGGTGTCATGGCCAGGAGAACCCAGCTCACAGACAAATTGTTACATCTTTTATCTCCTACCATATCTACTTCCAACTTAAGGGGATTTTCATTAGATAAAGAATTACAAGCTTATAGTTCTCTTCTTTCAGCAGTTGAAAAATGTTATTACACTTATTTTTATCTCTATGGTTTTTTTATGAGAAATATGCTATCATTGAAATTGTTTTCTACTTATAGATTGTATGCTGTTCCTCTTTGGCTGCTTTCAAGATTTTTTTCCTTTGTCTTCAGTTTTCAGAAGTTTGATTTGACTGTGATGTATCTTCATGTAGATTTATCTTATGTGGGATTTTTCTCTGTTTCTTGAATATGTAGGTTTATGTCTTGCTAAATTTGAGAATATTCTAGCCATTATTTCTCTGATTATGTTTTCAGCTCTGCCCTCTTTAATCTATTTCTGGCATTCTGATGACCTAAGTACTAGACTTTCTGCTATAGTTCCCCAGCCTCCTGAAGCTTGGGGTTTTTGTTTTGTTTTATTTTAGTACATTGTTTTTCTGTTGTTCTGCTTGCCTAATTTATTGTGTTCCATCTTCCAGTTTACTGATTCACTCCTTCATCCATCCATTGAGTATTTTATTTTAGTTATTGTATTCTTCAGTTCTAAAACTTTCATTTGGTTCTTCCTTATCTTCTATATTTTTAGCTGAGATTTTCCATTTTTCATTCATTTCATGTATGTTGGTGGTTTCTTATTCAATCATACTTCTGATGGCTTCTTTAGAATCTTTGTAGATAATACAAACTACTTTGTCATCTCAGTATTGGCATCTATTGATTTTTTTTCATTTAGTTTGAGATCTTTTTGGCTCTTAGTGTGAACAGTGGTTTTTCTATGTAAACCTGGTCATTTTGAGTATTACACTGAGATTATGGCTAGCCTTTAACTTTCTATTTTGGCTGGCTTTCTCTGACAGTATTCTGGATGGGGAGGAGGTTGCCATCTTCTTACTGGAGTAGAAGTCCACGTTTCCTACTTGGCCTCTGTTGACACCTGAAGTGGGCAGCACCTCATAATGCTGTGGGGAGAGGGTTCCAGCTCCCCACTAGGCCTTCACTATTACCTTCTTAACTGGCAGAGATATGAGTGCCTTGTTACTGCTCTCTGTGTAGTCAGTCTCCAGTGACAACATGGGGAAGAAGAGACCTCATTATTTTGGGGGGGGGTGAAAGTCCTGACTTTCCACTAGGCACCTTCTGATACCATTATAGTGGAGAGGAGGAGGGATGACTCTTTAGGGCTAGCTGAGAGTGGATTTCAACATGGATGGTCTTCACCAACACAGGGTAGAGAGGAGGGGGACTCATTACTACCTGGAGGATATACAAGTCCTGGCTCCTACTCAGACTTTTCTGACACCATCATGGAGTCAGTGTGGAAGGTGGAGACATCTTATCAAGGCCTAGTAAGAGTGGAAATCTAGGCTCCCCACTTGGCTTTTGCTCCTTTGCTGGTGTACTTGCTGGTGAGGTCACAGTTTTTCCTGTGATGTTTTGCTGGAGAAGGGTGGTTATTGTCAAAAAGTTTTTTGTCTTTTATAAGTACCTGAGCCAATTCCCATATAAGTCTCCTCTTATCTATATCTATAATATATATATGTACACATATATATACACCCTATTGGTTCTGTTTGTCTGCAGAATCCTAACTAATACATGAATTAATTTTTATTTCAGAGATTTTATTTTTCATTTATAAAATTTCCATTTTGGAGAGGCAGAGCCAAGATGGCGGCGTGAGTAGAGCAGTGGAAATCTCCTCCCAAAAACACATAGAGCTATGAAAATATAACAAACAAAACTCTTCCTAAAATAGAGACCAGAGGACACAGGACAACATCCAGACCACATCCACACATGCAAGAACCCAGCACCTTGCGAAGGGGGTAAGATACAAGCCCCAGCCCAGCGGGACCCGAGCGCCCCTCCCCCCAGCTCCTGGCAGGAGAAAAGAAACCGGAGCGGTTTTTTTTTTTTTTGGCAAGTGCTTTTTGGAAGCCTTAAAGGGACAGGGACCCCATTGCTGGGAGGCAGGGCAGCGGGACCAGTGAGGGGGTGCCTGGGACAGGCACCTGAGGACAAAGATTACCGTGTGTTTTTCCCTACAGGACCGGTGGGCGGGTGCCTGAGACCGGTGCCTGAGGAGAGAGGATATCGCGTGCTTTTCCCCCTTTTTTTCCCCTCTTTTTGGTGAGTGCTTTTTGGAAGCCTTAAAGGGACAGGGACCCCGGTGCTAGGGAGGCAGGGGGGCGGGACTGGTGAGTGGGTGCCTGGGACCAGTGCCTGATGATAAAGACTATCCCGTGTTTTTCCCTGCGGGACCGGAGGGCGGGTGCATGAGACCGGTGCCTGAGGACGGAGGAAATCGCGCGTTTCCCCCCCCCTTTTTTTTCTCTTTTTGGCGAGTGCTTTCTGGAAGCCTTAAAGGGACAGGGACCCCGGTGCTAGGGAGGCAGAGCAGCAGGACCGGTGAGAGGGTGCCTGGGACTGGCGCTTGAAAACAAATAATATCGCGCATTTTTCCCTGCGGGACCGGTGGGTGGGTGCTTTTTGGAAGCCTTGAAGGGACAGGGACCCCGGTGCTAGGGAGGCAGGGCAGCAGGACCAGTGAGCGGGTGCCTGGGACTGGCGCCTGAGGAAAAAAAAAAAAATCGCTTGTTTTTTCCTTTTTTTTTTTTTTCTGTTCCCTCTCTCATTGCTGTTGTTGTTTTGGTTTGTCGAGTGCTTCTTGGAAGTCTTAAAGGGGCAGGACAGGACACTTAGACCAGAGGCAGGGAATCTGGGGATCTCCGGGCACTCTAACCCCCTGGGCAACAGGGAGCACACAGGCCCCTTATGGAGAAAAATAGCCTCCCAGCCGCTCCCCCTCCAACGGGGCTCTACCACTTTGGAGGAGCAGCCCCAGTCAGTTCACGCCCACAGCAACAGCGGAGATAAACTCCATAGCAAAAGGGCAGGTAGCAGAAGCCCTGTCTGTGCACAGCTGACAAGCATAAGCCACTAGAGGTCGCTATTCTCCCAGGAGAGGAAGGCCACAAACCAACAAGAAGGGAAGCTCTTCCAGCGGTCACTCGTACCAGGTCTGCAAACTATCTCTATCACCAAGAAAAGGCAAAACTACAGGCAGACAAAGATCACAGAGACAACACCTGAGAAGGAGACAGACCTAACCAGTCCTCCTGAAAAAGAATTCAAAATAAAAATCATGAACATGCTGACAGAGATGCAGAGAAAAATGCAAGAGCAATGGGATAAAGTCCGGAGGGAGATCACAGATGTCAGGAAGGAGATCACAGAAGTGAAACAATCCCTGGAAGGATTTATAAGCAGAATGGATAAGATGCAAGAGGCCATTGAAGGAATAGAAGCCAGAGAACAGGAAAGTATAGAAGCTGACATAGAGAGAGATAAAAGGATCTCCAGGAATGAAACAACACTAAGAGAACTATGTGCCCAAACCAAAAGGAATAATATTCGTATTATAGGGGTACCAGAAGAAGAAGAAAGAGGAAAAGGGATAGAAAGTCTCTTTGAAGAAATAATTGCTGAAAAATTCCCCAAACTGGGGGAGGAAATAATCGAACAGACCATGGAATTACACAGAACCCCCAACAGAAAGGATCCAAGGAGGACAACACCAAGACACATAGTAATTAAAATGGCAAGGATCAAGGACAAGGAAAGAGTTTTAAAGGCAGCTAGAGAGAAAAAGGTCACCTATAAAGGAAAACCCATCAGGCTAACATCAGACTTCTCGAAAGAAACCCTACAGGCCAGAAGAGAATGGCATGATATGCTTAATGCAATGAAACAGAAGGGCCTTGAACCAAGGATACTGTATCCAGCACGACTAGCATTTAAATATGATGGTGGGATTAAACAATTCCCAGACAAGCAAAAGCTGAGGGAAATTGCTTCCCACAAACCACCTCTACAGGGCATCCTACAGGGACTCCTCTAGATGGGAGCATTCCTAAAAATAGCACAGAACAAAACACACAACATATGAAGAATGGAGGAGGAGGAATAAGATGGGAGAGAAGAAAAGAATCTCCAGACAGTGTATATAACAGCTCAATAAATGAGCTAAGTTAGGCAGTAAGATACTAAAGAAGCTAACCTTGAACCTTTGGTAACCACGAATCTAAAGCCTGCAATGGCAATAAGTACATATCTCTCAATAGTCACCCTAAATGTAAATGGACTTAATGCACCAATCAAAAGACACAGAGTAATAGAATGGATAAAAAAACAAGACCCATCTATATGCTGCTTACAAGAAACTCACCTTAAACCCAAAGACAAGCATAGACTAAAAGCCAAGGGATGGAAAAACATATTTCAGGCAAACAACAGTGAGAAGAAAGCAGGGGTTGCAGTACTAATATCAGACAAAATAGACTTCAAAACAAAGAAAGTAAGAAGAGATAAAGAAGGATACTACATAATGATAAAGGGCTCAGTCCAAAAAGAGGATATAACCATTCTAAATATATATGCACCCAATACAGGAGCACCAGCATATGTGAAGCAAATACTAACAGAACTAAAGAGGGAAATAGACTGCAATGCATTCATTTTAGGGGACTTCAACACACCACTCACCCCAAAGGATAGATCCACTGGGCAGAAAATAAGTAAGGACACACAGGCACTGAACAACACCCTAGAACAGATGGACCTAATAGACATCTATAGAACTCTACATCCAAAAGCAACAGGATATACTTTCTTCTCAAGTGCACATGGAACATTCTCCAGAATAGACCACATACTAGCTCACAAAAAGAGCCTCATTAAATTCCAAAATATTGAAATTCTACCAACCAATTTTTTAGACCACGAAGGTATGAAAGTAGAAATAAATTCTACAAAGAAAACAAAAAGGCTCACAAACACATGGAGGCTTAACAACATGCTACTAAATAATCAATGGATCAATGAACAAATCAAAATAGAGATCAAGGAATATATAGAAACAAATGACAACAACAACACTAAGCCCCAACTTCTGTGGGACGCAGCGAAAGCAGTCTTAAGAGGAAAGTATATAGCAATCCAGGCACACTTGAAGAAGGAAGAACAATCCCAAATGAATAGTCTAACATCACAATTATCGAAACTGGAAAAAGAAGAACAAATGAGGCCTAAAGTCAGCAGAAGCAGGGACATAATAAAGATCAGAGAAGAAATAAACAAAATTGAGAAGAATAAAACAATAGCAAAAATCAACGAAACCAAGAGCTGGTTCTTTGAGAGAATAAACAAAATAGATAAGCCTATAGCCCAACTTAGTAAGAGAAAAAGAGAATCAACACAAATCAACATAATCAGAAATGAGAATGGAAAAATCACAACAGACTCCACAGAAATACAAAGAATTATTAAAGACTACTATGAAAACCTATATGCCAACAAGCTGGAAAACCTAGATGAAATGGACAACTTCCTAGAAAAATACAACCTCCCAAGACTGACCAAGGAAGAAACACAAAAGTTAAATAAACCAATTATGAGCAAAGAAATTGAAACAGTAATCAAAAAACTACTACCCAAGAACAAAACCCCGGGGCCAGACGGATTTACCTCGGAATTTTATCAGACACACAGAGAAGACATAATACCCATTCTCCTTAAAGTGTTCCAAAAATTTGAAGAAGAGGGAATACTCCCAAACTCATTGTATGAAGCCAAAATCACCCTAATACCAAAACCAGGCAAAGACCCCACCAAAGAAGAAAATTACAGACCAATATCCCTGATGAATATAGATGCAAAAATACTCAATAAAATATTAGCAAACAGAATTCAACAGTATATCAAAAGGATCATACACCATGACCAAGTGGGATTCATCCCAGGGATGCAAGGATGGTACAACATTCAAAAATCCATCAACATCATCCACCACATCAACAAAAAGAAAGACAAAAACCACATGATCATCTCCATAAATGCTGAAAAAGCATTTGACAAAATTCAACATCCATTCATGATAAAAACTCTCAGCAAAATGGGAATAGAGGGCAAGTACCTCAACATAATAAAAGCCATATATGATAAACCCACAGCCAGCATTATACTGAACAGCGAGAAGCTGAAAGCATTTCCTCTGAGATTGGGAACCAGACAGGGATGCCCACTCTCCCCACTGTTATTTAACATAGTACTGGAGGTCCTAGCCACCGAAATCAGACAAAACAAGGAAATGCAAGGAATCCAGATTGGTAAAGAAGAAGTTAAACTGTCACTATTTGCAGATGATATGACACTGTACATAAAAAACCCTAAAGACTCCACTCCAAAACTACTAGAACTGATATCGGAATACAGCAAAGTTGCAGGATACAAAATTAACACACAGAAATCTGTAGCTTTCCTATACACTAACAATGAATCAATAGAAAGAGAAATCAGGAAAACAATTCCATTCACCATTGCATCAAAAAGAATAAAATACCTAGGAATAAACCTAACCAAAGAAGTGGAAGACTTATACTCTGAAAACTACAAGTCACTCTTAAGAGAAATTAAAGGGGACACTAATAAATGGAAACTCATCCCATGCTCATGGCTAGGAAGAATTAATATCGTCAAAATCTCCATCGTGCCCAAAGCAATATACAGATTTGATGCAATCCCTTTCAAATTACCAGCAACATTCTTCAATGAATTGGAACAAATAATTAAAAAATTCATATGGAAACACCAAAGACCCCAAATCGCCAAAGCAATCCTAAAAAAGAAGAATAAAGTAGGGGGGATCTCACTCCCCAACTTCAAGCTCTACTACAAAGCCATAGTAATCAAGACAATTTGGTACTGGCACAAGAACAGAGCCACAGACCAGTGGAACAGATTAGAGACTCCAGAAATTAACCCAAACATATATGGTCAATTAATATTTGATAAAGGAGCCATGGACATACAATGGCAAAATGACAGTCTCTTCAACAGATGGTGCTGGCAAAACTGGACAGCTACATGTAGGAGAATGAAACTGGACCATTGTCTAACCCCATATACAAAGGTAAACTCAAAATGGATCAAAGACCTGAATGTAAGTCATGAAACCATTAAACTCTTGGAAAAAAACATAGGCAAAAACCTCTTAGACATAAACATGAGTGACCTCTTCTTGAACATATCTCCCCGGGCAAGGAAAACAACAGCAAAAATGAGCAAGTGGGACTACATTAAGCTGAAAAGCTTCTGTAAAGCGAAAGACACCATCAATAGAACAAAAAGGAACCCTACAGTATGTGAGAATATATTTGAAACTGACAGATCTGATAAAGGCTTGACGTCCAGGATATATAAAGAGCTCACGCGCCTCAACAAACAAAAAACAAATAACCCAATTAAAAAATGGGCAGAGGAACTGAACAGACAGTTCTCTAAAAAAGAAATACAGATGGCCAAGAGACACATGAAAAGATGCTCCACATTGCTAATTATCAGAGAAAAGCAAATTAAAACTACAATGAGGTATCACCTCACACCAATAAGGATAGCTGCCATCCAAAAGACAAACAACAAGAAATGTTGGTGAGGCTGTGGAGAAAGGGGAACCCTCCTACACTGCTGGTGGGAATGTAAATTAGTTCAACCATTGTGGAAAGCAGTTTGGAGGTTCATCAAAATGCTCAAAACAGACCTACCATTTGACCCAGGAATTCCACTCCTAGGAATTTACCCTAAGAATGCAGCAATCAAGTTTGAGAAAGACAGATGCACCCCTATGTTTATCGCAGCACTATTTACAATAGCCAAGAATTGGAAGCAACCTAAATGTCCATCGGTAGATGAATAGATAAAGAAGATGTGGTACATATACACAATGGAATACTACTCAGCCATAAGAAGTGGAAAAATCCAACCATTTGCAGCAACATGGATGGAGCTGGAGAGTATTATGCTCAGTGAAATAAGCCAAGCGGAGAAAGAGAAATACCAAATGATTTCACTCATCTGAGGAGTATAAGAACAAAGGAAAAACTGAAGGAACAAAACAGCAGTGGAGTTACAGAACCCAAAAATGGACTAACAGGTACCAAAGGGAAAGGAACTGGGGAGGATGGGTGGGCAGGGAGGGATAAATGGGGGGAAGAAGAAGGGGGGTATTAAGATTAGCATGCATGGGTTGGAGGGAGAAAGGGGAGGGTGGGCTGCACAACACAGAGAAGACAAGTAGGGATTCTACAACATTTTGCTAAGCTGATGGACAGTAACTGTAATGTGGTTGTTAGGGGGGACCTGATATAGGGGAGAGCATAGTAAACATAGTACTCTTCATGTAAGTGTAGATTAAAGATTAAAAAAAAAAAGAAAGAAAGAAAGAAAAGGGAGATTACTCCTTGATAGGATAAAACTATTGGTAAATCAAAGATCAACGCATGCTTTAAATGTCCTTAATGTTGATCACTTAAAGGGTGTCAGATGATCAGCTATGGAGGTACTCTTTTCTGATAATATTCCTTTCTCTTAATTAAAAAAAAAAAAGCAGTCCCTGTGTGCTGACCTCCAATGAGTTCTGCACAGTGGTATAGAGGGCATGTCAAATAGTGGGCAAAGGGTCTGTTTGTTTCTATGTATAAGATCAAGGCCTTGATCAGCTATGGAGGTACTCTTTTCTGATAATATTCCTTTCTCTTAATTAAAAAAAAAAAAGCAGTCCCTGTGTGCTGACCTCCAATGAGTTCTGCACAGTGGTATAGAGGGCATGTCAAATTGTGGGCAAAGGGTCTGTTTGTTTCTATGCAGAAGATCAAGGCCTAGCTTGGATACCCAGAAAATGAACTAAGATACGATATGAGGAGGAGCTTCCGGCATCAGCACTCTCTGGAGGACTCGTGCCGGGGGATGATCATCAAAATGCCTACACAGGGATCCGGGCGATGCTGCGGTCGTGGCTGCGTCCACCCCACCGTTTCCTGGATTTGCCATTGGAATGAGGAGGGAGATGTCTAGGCTGGCATGTGCATACAGTGAGACAATGAATTTGACCAGATCTGTACTGTTGGAACTCAACCAGGAGTTGGGAGGGGTGCAAGGTGTAGCACTCCAAAATCTTATGACTATAGACTATCTACGGTTAAAAGGACATATGGGAGGTGAACAGAACCCAGAAATGGACTACTTTAATTTGTCTGATTTCTCTCAGACTGTTCAAGTACAGTTGGACAATATCCATCATATCATAGACAAATTTTCACAAATGCCTAGGGTGCCTAAATGGTTTTCTTGGCTTCACTGGAGATGGATGGTAATTATAGATTTGCTTTGTTTAAGTCACCGTATTCCTATTATGTTAATATGTGTGTACAAATTAGTAGTTTAAAACCTATACATACTTAAGGTACTCTACAAGAAGATATGTCAAAGAAATAATCAATCCTCCCATGTTTTCTTCCATATGCTACCTCTATAGCTTTTCTTCTTCCTTCCTAATTACAACCCTTAAATAGAATTCGTGCCTCATATCGAAGTTACCGAGTATCATAATTCCTCCAGGTGGTAAAGATACCTCGAGACAAGTGCTGGGCATAGAAGTCACAGGGCATAAATCTGCAAAGAAGTAAAAAGCTAACCTTTTCAAACAATATGGCTTCTCTCTCACGTACCAACTTTACATTTCCCTGTATGGCCCCGGAAGATGACTGGTTAGCCAGAGACGGGTAAGATTCCTCAAGGGAGGAACAACCTAAGACAGGCACAGTCGCAGAGGGGCCATCAGGTGAGAATTTGGGGATCAACAGAGGTGAAGCTCAGAACCTTACCCCCCCTGTTTTGAGAGAAATCTTCTGCATCCGTGGATGTCTTGCTGCCCTTGTCTAGCCTGGATTAATACTTAGTCCATAGGCACACACCTGATCATCTACAATTGCTTTCCTATGACACTAAACTATGTTTTCTACCTTTATCTTGCATCTACCTACCACTTCAGCATTTTATTAAAAATAAAAATAATAATAATAATAAAGGGAGAAATCAAATGAATATTCATATTTGACCCGATTGTTTATAGTTCATAATGTGTGATCAAAACCAAAAGTTTCTGTGATGAATGCCCTTGTACTGTTCACCATGTAAGAATTTATTCACTATGTAAGAACTCGTTCACCATGTAAGAACTTGTTCGTTATGCTTCAGAAGATTGGAGACTGTTGAGAATCAGGCTTGGGGTTGATTAATGATTATGCATTGAGTCCCCTATACAGAATTTTATTGTTGTTAACAACCATTTGATCAATAAATATGAGAGATGCCCTCTCAAAAAAAAAATTTCCATTTTGGAGATGTTGACTTTTGGGAAAATGAAAAAGATATACCATTCCTATTGCTCTCAGTAACTGCAACGAAAACCCTTTAAGTTATATATAAAACAAATTTAGGAAGACTCTAAAAGGTGAAGAGAAGAAGGTGGACCAGCTGGGGATCTCAGGACCCAAGGGGCAGCACAGTGGTGTTTCCTGTGTTTTCTTTTATCCTCATATATACTAGATGTGGAGCTTAAGAGGTTGGTAAACTAGAAACACCACAGGAACCTACTGAGAAAAACACAAAAACTTCCCCAAAAGTCCTGCTTTCTCTAGCCAAAGGACAAGGAAATGGGCTGAATAATGTGGCAAAGTCTCACAGTCTACTGTCTGCAGGCTGGAGAACTGAATCTGAGGCTGAAGTCCTGAGAACCAGGAGCTCTGACTTCTGAGGGCAGGCAAAGATGGATGTCCCAGTCAGGAAGAGAAAGAATTTGCCCTTCATTTGCTTTCTGTTGTATTCAGGCCTCCAATGGATAGGATGTGTGACTATATTGGCAAGGTGGCTCTTCTTTACTGAGGCCACTGATTCAAATGCTAATATCTTCCAGAAACACCCTCACAGATATACTCAAAATAAGTTTTACTAACTGTCTGAGCATGCCTTAGCCCAGTCAAGTTGACACATAAAATTAACCATTACAACTGGTTATACCAGAATGGAGATGACAGAGGAAAGTGTTAGTAAACTAGAACATAGGTCAAAGAAATTATTAAATCTGAAAGGAGAGAGAGAGAGAGACTGAAAAAGAATGAACAGAATCTCATGTACCTGCAGAACAAAAACAAAAGGTCCAACATACTTTAATTGGAGACCAGAAGAAAGGAAATAAATAATGGAACAGAAAACTGATTTTTTGGGGAAATAATAGCAGAAAACTGCTC
The DNA here is from genome assembly GCF_040802235.1 of Manis javanica. Classification (NCBI taxonomy): domain Eukaryota; kingdom Metazoa; phylum Chordata; class Mammalia; order Pholidota; family Manidae; genus Manis; species Manis javanica. The sequence goes on along the minus strand of NC_133159.1, from coordinate 77,283,729 downwards.
AAATATGAAGATGTGAGCTTACCAATTCAAGAAACTTGGCAAACCCTAAATAGGATAAATTTGAAGAACTCTAGGACAAATTCAAACTGCAGAAAACCAAAGATAAGGGAAACTCTTGTGCCAGAGAAAATGACACATTATATACAAGGAAACTATTATTTAAATGATTACAAACTTCTTATCAGACACCACTGAGGAGGTCATATTACAATGCCATAACATCTTCAAAGTGCTGAAAGAGAGCTTGCCAACTCAGAATTCTATATCCATTGAAAACGTTCTTGAAGAATAAAAGTAGAACAAAGCTATTTTGAAATAAAGAAACTTAAGAGGGTTTGTCTCCATAATACAAGAAATGCTAAAGGAAGTTCTTTAAGTTGAAAGGAAATGATACCAGAGGAATGTGAGAAATGCTAAATATATAGGTAAATGTAGAACAGTATTTTTATGTCAATTTCTTTAAAATATAGTAAATGACTTTTAAAAGCAAAAGTTAGAACACTGTCTTGAAGTGTTTAAAACATTCATGGAAGTAATACATAGAATAACTATAAATAAATAACGGTAGGGATGGGAGTAAATGGACCTATCTAGTTGTAGATTACTGGATGAACTCTAAGTAGAATGAAAAGTTTAAGGATGTATATTGTGGTATGTAAAGTGGGTCACTAAAAGAATTGTTAGGACATATAAATAAAAAACCAAGGACCAAACGAATATTAAAAAATATGTAAATAACCCCCAAAAAGCAAGAAAGGGAGCAGAGGGAAAATATACTAAAATCACAGATTATTAATAAAATAGTAGACCTAAATTCAACATATCAATAATTACATTAAATGTAAACAGACTAAACATTCCAATGAAGAAACAAAGATTATCAGCATAGGTTAAGAAGCAGACCTAACCATCTGCTGACTAGAAGAGATGAATTTTAAATACAAAGATTCACTTCAAATATAAATATATAGGTAAAATTAAAAATACAGATTAGACAGTCCAGAAATAGAACCACACATATATGACCAATGATTTTCAACAAAGTTGCCAAGGCCATACAATGGGAAAAGGAAAAATCAATAAACAATGCTGGAAAAACTGGATGGCTATACAGTGAAAAACAAGAACATCAACTCACACCTCCCACAATACCCAAAATGCATGATAGACTTAAAGGTAAAAGGAAAACTGTAAAACTGTAAAACAGTCCTATTTGGGGTAGGCAAAGATTTCTTGGGACAAAAAAATCATGAATCATGAAAGAAAAAAGTATAAACTGGACTTTATCAACATGAAATATTTTCTTTTTGCAAATGAAAAGGCAAGCCATAGAATGGGAGAAAATATTCTCTAGCATATGTCTGACTAAAAGCTGGTATTCAGAATAGATAAAGACCTTCTTCAACTCAACAATAGGAAGATAACTCAGTAGCATCTCATGAAAGTTATCTTATTTTGTGTTCATGAAATGATACTCCATTTCATTAGTCATCAAGGAAATGCAAATTAAAACCATAGGAAGATACCATTACACCCATTGGAAAGGGTAAAATGAAAAAGACTGATGATAACAAGTGTTGGTGAAGATACAGATTAATTGGAACTCTCACACACTGCTGGTGGGGATAAATGGCACAACCACTTTGGAATACAATATGGAACTTCCTTAAAAACATAAACATGCATCTACCATACAACCTATACAGTCTACTTCTAGGTATAACCTAAGAAAGATGAAAGCATATGTCCACATAAAAACTTTTACACAAATGTTCATAGTAGCTTTACTCACAATAACTCCAAATTAGAAACAACCCAAATATTCATCAACTGGTAAATGGATAAACAGAATGTGGTATATCAAAACAATGAAACACTACTCGGCACATAAATGGAATGAACTTCCCATATACAAAACAATAGGGATGAATCTGAAAATCATTAGGCTCAGTAAAAGAAAAGAGACAAGAATGTTCATGACATATGACCCCATTTATATAAAATGCAGACTACCCTATAGTGATAAAAACAAATCAGTGGTCATCTGTTGCCAGGGGAGAAGGGAGGGATTGACTCTGAAGGGAAGGAAGGAGCTTAGGGATGCTGGACACATTCTGTATTTTTTATGAAGATGGTGATTTCACAGATGTTTACAACTGTCATAACTCATTGAACTGTGTATTTTAAATGGAATGTAGTTCATTGTAAATAACTTATTTATCCACACATTTTATAAGGAAGAAATGGAAAGGCCCTTTTCATCTCATTCTTCAAATTGAATCTATTTCTCACTCAGTGACAGACTTAATTCTGTGGTCCTGGTTCTACTCTCTGAAACCAAGCCTATAAAAGTATGAAGAAGTTATTTATTTCACTACAAGAGTCCCTCAAATATTTGAACACAGACAGCATATTTCTCTTAGTCTTTTATTTTCTGTATTATGTGCTAGTCCTCCCCAACCCCTGCTCATTGCCTATTTCTTTAAATATTCTTTAAGTCCAAGGTTCTTTAACCTCCGTTTTCCCACGTTTGAACACACTTTAGTTTGTCAACATTCCTAATAAAATGAACCATCCCATAGTGAATGCAACAGTGTATTTGTTAACTAGTAAGTCTTGTTCAAGAGAGAGAGTTTGCTTTGTAGAAAAAGCAAGGGACCAAGTACAGCAGAATTTGAGTTCTCTGGCTTTTCTAATGAGTGACTTGCTTTTTGATTTTAAGCAAATAAATCACTGTAGATTTCTCAGTATAATGAGGGAGCTGAAATTTTTTATTTGACCTATGATTTTATTCATTTTTAGCATCTAGAAATGAAAGCACAGGTAAGAAACCTCTGAGAAACTTCCTTAATTAGGAAATATAAAGCAACTGAGACTTTCTGCTTCCAAATGAGTGAGGCTTTAAACTAAGTTTTTTTGTGACTTGAAAAGAATTGTTCAGTTTTGAATCAGATTTGTGCTTGGAGGGATATACATTTTTCCATTTGCATGGATCAATGACCCCTAACTCTGATGTCAGAAATTTTCCAGTCCTGTGTTTTAGATCATGCAGGTTTGTGACTTAATGTGCAATCTCCAGGAGTTGGAAAAATTCAAAACATATGGCAGCTCAGATGTTAGGTTAGGGAAAATAAAAAATTAAAACTTTTCAGAGCTCTTTGGAAGATGCTGTATATATTTTTTATGTGATTTGTGTATATGAATATGTTTGGAAAGATGCCACTTGGGAATGAAATCTTAGGAAAGATATATCTTTAAATGTTAAGTCCACCCTAGGTAATAGCAGATGTTGCGAGTAAAATGGGAATTTGTTCAAAGCCAGAGATTTAAAAAATACATGTTTTCTAATTGCAACCTTTAAACAATGGCAACAAGTGACAGCTGCTTTTCAACAGAAATTGCAAGAGAGTGAGGGACCACGTATTAGTAAATTCAGGAAAAATTACTATGATAGATATCAAATACTAATTTCTAGGATATTTCCAATCTGCAGGGAAATTTCAGCTAAATTGTGTCAGTGGTACTTTTATCCAGGAAAGAAAAAATTCGAGCTCTCCAGTTCTATGGGTCATAGCTTACAAAATAATTCACTTAGTCAAAACTTCCCCAAATGATTTGTGATACAAGGCATCCTGCTGGAAAAAGAAGTTTTCTGTGGTTACTCACTCACTGCTACACATATGGATGGAATAGAAAGTGTGAACACAGGAGGAGAGATTTGGCAGGACTTTCTTCTTTAGAGTTAGTTCTGAAATATTTTTTTTCTAGGATAGCATGTTTTACGTGTCCTGTTAATTAGGGAGCACATAAAATAGATGAATAAAGTTCCTAATATTCAATGATATATTACAATTTGACAGCTATTTTATTCCACAGGTATCTGAAAAAGTTCTAACAGTACACATTAAGTCATTTTGCTTTCATGGTAATCATGCTCTGTTTCTTAGGTTTACAGGGTTTTGTTTTCCTCTCAATCTCCATGTATGTTCTTTTTTTTCCCTCCCATGTTGTGATAGATATTTTACTCCCTTCTAGCCCAGGGACTACTACTTCAGATTGCTTTTCATATCCATACTGCTGCATGTTTCTGTAAGTAAAGTTTTTTAAAATTAAGGTATTATTGATATACAATCTTATGAAGGTTTCACATGAGCAACATTGTGATTTCAACATTTGTCCATACTATAAAGTCCCCCCCTCACCCCACTACAGTCACTGTCCATCAGTATAGTAAGATGCTATGGAATTATTACTTGTCTTCTCCATGCTGTGCTGCCTTCCTCATGACCTACCTATATTGTGTGTGCTAATCACAATGCCCCTTAATTCCCTTCTCCCTTCCTCCCCACCCGCCCTCTCCCACCCCTCCCCTTTGGTAACTGCTAGTCCCTTCTTGGGGTCTGTGAGTCTGCTGTTGTTTTGTTCCTTCAATTTTGCCTCATTGTTATGCTCCAGAAATGAGTGAAATCTTTTGGTACTTGTCTTTCTCCATCTGTATTCCTTAAATCCATAGCTCCTCACCTTTTGGGGGGTGTTTCTGGCAAAAATAATTTCACCTGAACTTGCCTTAACCCACACTTCTATATTTACTGGTGGAAGGACAATATTCCCTCTGCCTAAATACATAATTTATTTTCCATCCTCTTGATTCCACTCCATTCTCCTGCCCTTCCCATAACACACATACAATGCTCCTACTTTCTCAGCCACACACTCAGGCACACACACACCATTTGTATGACTTCTCAGACATTTTTCCCCCTCCACGAAATGAACAAATGTTTGTAAACTGTAGAGCACTATATAAATTTTGTTGTGACACTGGTGTTTCGTAGACCATTAATCTGAATTAGACAAAGCAAAGTAACAATTTATTTGGCCACTGAAGACAACAAAACAAATTATTACTCTGAAACCATGCCCCCTAATTGTTGGAACCCAGATTCTCTGACAACCCCCACCCACTGTCCCTTCTCTTTCCCAATGACAACTGGAGGAAGGGACTTCGTAAACCCTCCTGATTTTAGTCATCAGTTCTATTAACCATCAGAAATAACACTTATTTTTTATGAGCCAGGCTCACTTTCCTGGCTGATTTCACAGTTCCTACTTCAGGACTGTCACTGTAGCTGTGTAGTGGTAACAGTTCTGCTCTCATATTACCACCTCTACCTGGGCAATGTGTTGTTCTGAGGTCAGCAGATCTCTCCCAAGGCAAAACCTTTCATTGTGGAGGGCTTAGTAGGGCCAAGCCCTGGGACTGGTGTGTGAGCATCGCTTAGCTGCTTCTCCCCTGAGCCTAGTCCCTGTGGCTGCTCTTGTTGCTTCTTGCTGAGTCTGCTGGATGCAAGTGAGTCTTCCTTAGGGTGCCTAGCATTGGGGCTGAGGGGGACCTAACCTCAGCACTGAGCTACTTTTATTCCTTGTGCACTTCACCTCTTCTCCCAGAAAGCTATTCTATGTTCCCAGGATTAGTGGGAACCATGAATTGCCAGAATTTCTAGAGAATATCTTCAGATTTAGCTTCTTCCCTTCTCTGGTGATTATTAATGGTGGCAGCTGCTGCGAGGAAACTGATGTATCTGTTTCTTTTTGCGGTAGCTTCAAATGCTAGGCAAAGATACAGCACTCCGAACCTTCTTCCAGGGGTCATCCAAAATGGTAAAATACATGCTATCACATGCACTGTGCTTTTTCAATGCTTTGATGTATTTAAACATGTGAGAATCTATGATTAAACGCAACCCAACTCAACATACATCCCAAATGAATAATTATCTGCCACTTGCAATAGCATCTCTCACCACTCCCCTCACCCCACCCACTCCCTGGAAAGGATTCTAGGCAGATGCATTATTTCTGTCTCTTCATGGTCTCATTTCTGTTATTCTGTCCATACCACAATCTGTCCAGTATCTTAACTGGTTACTTATATCATTGCATATCTTTATTAACTACAGAATTGTATCTTCTCTAGAAATGATCTTATTTCTAAACAACATGCGAACTATATGAATTAATCTGATCATATTACTGCAAGATCCTGCCAATTATTTTTTGTCTTTAGATTAAAAAATGATAAAGAATGCTTGTTTTGCATTCTTTTTCTTAATCTAAAGCATATTACTGCAAGCATATTATTGCAAGATCCTGCCAATTATTTTTTTTGTCTTTAGATTAAAAGAAAACAAAGAATGCTTGTGCTTAAAATCTGTTTTATACTCTGATTCTTGACATTCAAATACCTTTAAAAATATCTGTCAGTGGCTTTTCAAAGTTTCTTTGAGTATTCTTTTTGCAGGTATAATGTATCCCATGTTTCATAAAGACAAACTTATATAAAAGTGTATACAATTCTGGATGCCAGCATCTTGATTACAATAGATAAAGTCTAAGACTTTTAGGTACTGACTGAAGGAATGTGTTAATTCTTATTTACCCAGGGAGTTTGGCAAAAGAATTTGCAAAGAATGACTAAGCCTAGGATACTCTGCAGTGACAAGTATATACCATTTATTACACAAATCTAAATACAACTAGCCATAGAGAATATGCACTGGTTACCAGTCTCCACTTTACACCTGAAAAAACTGGTATTAATTTTTAATTAGGAAGTAATTCTATTCCAGTGTGGAATACTGCTCTTTGTCTCAAAGTTTCTGTGCTGGGATGTTTGCTGCTTACTTTAGGGTTTGTGTTACCACATTTTAGACTCTACTTATGCAATTACACAAAGAACAGCCATTTGAATATTGCATCTTTATCAACTGACTTCTATGGAAGGCTTATATTTCTTGAAATAATACACTGACTGGCTGTGACTGTGTTTTGGATCCAATTGGATCACCCTGTCTGGTAGTCCCATTAGAATCAACATTCTTGGTTTGGGCGATATTTTTAAATCATTTTGGCTGGAGAAGCCAAGTTCTACCTGAAAAACAAACAGATCTTCTGAAATATGGGTAGTAAGGTCTTGTGCATCACCATTAAACATATTCCTTAGTACTGGAATTTAAGGAAGTACTTTCTGATAAATTTATATCTATTATTTTATTAGTTACATTGAGACTTACTAAATAATGAACAACTGTCCTTCGATTTGGTCTTTATTCATTTATTCTTTTGGTAGTAATGCACATACTAAATGTATAGATAGCACTGGACTCTTCCACACAGAATTGTGCATAACTCTGTAAAGCTTTCTTTCCTCCCAAGAAGCCCCTCATACCAGATTCCATTACTTTCCTTTCTTTTCCTTTCCTTTCCTCATCTTTTCTCAGGAATTAATCCTACAACGTTCAGATTCTTTCAAATGATCTCCTTACATCTTCTTTTCTAAGTCTGACAATAGCATGACACATTTCTGACTGTTACTAAGAGAAATATACTCCTGAAACTTCAACATTTCTTGGTCCTGCTTCTCTAGAGTCATTAGCACCAGTTTTTAAAAATCAATGCCTCCTGATCAGAGTTTTAAAAGACTGGAGGTAACAAAATAGTGAAAATTTTGGTTATGTTGAGTTTATGAGCCAGAACCCATGGCATCAGTTGTATTAGCAAAAATGTATATTGTTTCTGTGTGTGAACACCTGTTATTTTTGTCTGCAAGCTCTTCCAGTCTTTTTGGAAATTACAGCTGCCTCACCACCCTTTTATTTGAATTGGGCCCCTCCATTAACCTTAATTCACATGGAAAAAAACTTGTTCTATCATACTCAGCCCCAAGTGGTTCAAAGACCTGAATTTAAGAGCTAAAACTGTAAAACTCTAAGAAGACAACAGTGGAGAAAATCTTCATGATACTGGATTTGGCAATCACTTAATGGATAGGACACCAAATGCAGAGGCAGCAAAAGAAAAATAGATAAATTGGATTTGATCAGAATTCAAAGGATACAATCAAGAAAACAAAAAGACAACCTATTGAATGGGAGAAAATATTTGCAAATCACATATATGATAAGGGATATATATCTAAGCATATATACAAGCGTGTATTGTAAGAACTCTGACAACTCAATAACAAAAAGATAAATAACAAGAAATTGGCACAGGACCTGGATAGACATTTTTTGAACGAAGATATTCAAATGGCCATTAAACACATGAAAAGATGCTCAGTATTATCAGTCATTAGGGAAATGCAAATCAAAACCGCAGTGAGATACCACTTCACATCTACTAGTATGGCTAATTTTTTTTAAATGGAAAATAACAAATGTTAGCAAGGTTATGGAGAATTGGAACCCTCCTTAATTTTTACTGAGAGTGTAAGATGTACAGGACCTGTGGAAAATAGTTTGGTGGTGGTTTTTCAAAAGGTTAAACTTACAGTTACCTATAACTCAGCAATTCCACTCCCAGGTTTGTATTTCAAGAACTGAAAGCAGGGACATTTGTACACTAATGTTTGTAGCAGCACTATTCACAACAGCCCAAAGGAGGAAACACTAACGTCCATCCAAGGACATGGATAATGTAGTATATATATACAATGGACTATTCAGACTTAAGAAAGAATGAAATTCAGATATGTTCTACAACTCTGACGAACTTTGAAAATATCATGGTAAATGAAATAAGCTAGACACAGAAGGACAAATATTGCATGTTTCCACTCACAGTAGGTATCAAGAAGAGGCAATTTCATCGAGCGAAAAGTAGAATAAAGGCTACCGGAATCACTGGGGAGGGAGTAAGCTCTTTATTTAATGAGAACAGGCCATAGTATAACTGCAGCGATATATTCAAAACTAATTATAATCTTTTGGAAAGAAAGAAAAGAGGCGGGAAGGGAGAGCGTGGGGACCCTGACGATCCATTGCTTGGAGCTCGGCTTAGCCAGGCTGGGGGTCCTCCGAGGGCCGGTGAATAGGCGCTCGCCTCTGGGAACTGGGAGTCCCGGGGACGGTGGGAACTGGTTCCCCGGCGTCTCTCAGGGGAGGGAGGACCGTGACCCCGGGTGGAGGCGGTCGCGGCGGGGGTCGAATTTGGAGCCGCCTTCCGGCCGAGAGCGCAGCGGCGGCTGAGTGGTGGGAAAGCCGCCCCACGCCGGCGCGCCGCCCCTCAGCCGAGTTCCAGTCAGAAGCGCGCCGAGGCCTGAGGCGCGCCCCCTCCCGCCGGGCCGAGCGGACGCGGCGGTGTTGTTCTGGTGACTCCCGGCGGCCCCGGTGTCTGCCTCCAGGTGTGCTCCGCCCCGAGCGGTTGCCGGCGGGGCCCGAGTGCGCTGTGGGCCCGGTAAGCGGTGCGCCACACGCCGGCCGTGAACCGGCCCTGCGGCTGGGCGTCTGGGGGGCTTGCTGGGATTTAGGGGCCCCCGGGACGTCCACAGGCTGTTTCGCCTCGGCCCAGATCCGGGTCCGGGCTGGAACCGGAGGCCCCTTGGATCCTCGGGAGGTGGTGGGGGTCCGGCGCCCCGCCTGCTCGGCCGCCTGCCTCGGAGGCGGCGCTCATTCGCCCCCGGGTTACCCTCCTGCTGGGTCGGGCTCCTCCCAGGCATTTCTGGCGGTTGGTTCGAGGTTATGCTGCTTTTAGCTTCTTCACTGACTACCGGTGTCTGGCAAGTCAATACTTTATATCTGAGTTTCAGCACTTTTGAAATGAGCATATTTCTGAGAGTAAAAACTGTAAGGAAAATAACAGGTCTGAAAAAATTTATACACTAAGGTTTACAGAAGATAACAAAAAGCTAAACTGTCACAAAGATAATAAGATAAAGGTACTACTGGTCATCTCAAGAGACAGAAAATTATGTAGTCACAGAAACAGTTTAAGTATTTTAAGAGTTATCAATTAGAAGAGAAGCAAACACCAAATGTATACACATATAAAAAATTTATATATAAATTTCTTTGCAAATTTGGTGCAATTGGTATAAATGGTATAAGAATTTTATACCATATGGTGAAACTAAAACTGAAAATAATCTGACATGGAAACTTAGAAAACCTGAAATTTAAATTCACTTAATCTGAAATCTAGCATCTCGTACAAGCATATATTGAAATGTGGCAAGGTTCCTTTTAGGAATTGAAAGGAAAGGGGCGACACACAGCAGCAATTCACCGGAGAATTCCGCTTTATTAGGGAAAGGTGCTGGGTTATATAGGAAGGGGCATGAATTGATTGAGGTGTCACTTCTACAGGGCTGGTGGCTGTTGGCTAGGTGCTGGGATTGGGAGGGGGGCGAGTGGTGATTGGGCTTCAGGTGGCGCTGGCGGGAACCGAGGACCCCCCCCCCCAAGAGAAGCCGGAAGTTTGCCATCTTACTCGTGGGGGCCCTTCATTCCCCCCTTTCTCCTCTATGGGGTTGTGGGCGTTGCTTTCTCTCTGGCTGCTTCCTGCTGAACAGGGGCGGAGAAGGGAGTGAGGGCTTGAGGATTGGGAGGAAAGGGTTGATAGGACTCCCCACAGTAAGGACGAGTAGATGTGGACTTCTTCAGGTTGGAAATCAATGAAGGTTCCCTGTAACCATAGGTCGAGGACCTGTTGATTCCAATGGTGCCAAGAGGATATGGGTGTCAGGAGCCAGGCGTCTGCGGCCATTGTTTCCAGGAACAGTTTCCAGTGGAGAGAGGGGTCCATCTCAGCGTGTGGTGAGGAGGTCACGTGAGGGTGAGGGATCTTCTGTGGCCAGAAGCAGGTAGTTCCTGAGTAAAATCTGGTTGAAAGCTTGATTAGAGATTTTTCCGACTTGGGGTTTGATGAACTTTATTATACAGGGTAAGAAGAGACAGGCGAGAAGAATGATTATTATGGGGCCTGCAATGGGCCAGAGCTAGGTGAGGAGGGGTTTTGTTAGTATTGAAGAGAATGGGTTGGAATTGGAAGCAGAGTGGAGGCTGGAGGCAAGGTCAGTGAGTTTGGTGATGTCAGTTTCTACAATGCCGGATTCGTTGATGTAATAACAGCACTCTTCCCAGAGGAAGACGCAGGTGCCGCCCTTCTCGGCTGTAAGCAGATCTAGGGCCCGCCGGTTTTCAAGGGTGACCTTAGCTAGCGAAGTGACCTGTCTTTGGAGAGAGGCTAGGGAATCGGCAGTGGATGTCAGGGCTCCCTCAAGTTTGGTGTTGAGATCTCTAACTGCCCATAGAGAGTGACCCAAGGCTTCTCCCGAAAACCGTGCCCCAATGGCTGAGGTGATCAAAGAGATACCAACCATGATGGGAAGGAAAGCAGCTCTTTTTGTGCACGAGGGCAAGGGAGGTTGGAGCTCAAGAAATTCTGCCATGCTGTAAAGTGTAAGCTGTGGGATTAGGGTGACGAGAATGCAGGGTATTGGAGTTGAGAGGCAGTGAGTTGAAAAGACTGCCATTACACCAAAAGAAGTGTCCCGGTTGCGTAAAAGTCTTAGAGCCGGAGGTAGGGGTGTAGATAGAGAGGCAGTGAAGTGCACTTGGAGGGGGGTGGAGTTGGGCCTACACAGTGGTGGATGGTGAGATTATCTGCGTATTCTGGTTCCCATAGGGGTATGTCTGCCAGGGGGCGGAGGGGTTGTCCTACTGCATGGAAGGAGTAGTTGGAAATATTAAGGGGCACGGTGGCCAGCAGTGGGCGCTGTAGTGATGCACACAAGAAACAATTGGCGGTGTTAAGGGTGTGGTTAAGAAAGATGGTGGTGTCCTGAGTGAGCTGTAATGAAGAGTAGGAGAAATGGGAAGAGGGGCGGGGATAAGAAGATGAAGAGGCGCTGTCAAGAGTTTGGATAGTGACTTTTTCGGAATGTCTGATATCTGATGCAACTTGAGAGATCTGGGAATGAGAGGGAACATACTTTCGAGAGATATGAAGGGTACTGTGGGGAGGTCAAGGACCCCCCGTAGTAAACTGAGGCTGTGACTCTGGCAGCCCATCAAGTGTCCCAGGGATCTGGGATTGATAAATCCCATTGGGATATTTCAGGAAACGGTTGGAGGAGTAATACTGTGGGTACTGGAAGTTACCCACGTAGTGAATGGCGCAAGACTAGTAGGGACATCTCCTGTAGGTGTCTGGCCATCGCCTGCAATAGGCTTGTTTTTGGTCATAGAGGAAGCAGAGGTAGGGAGAATAAGGGTAGCTGCTAGTGAACACTTCGGTGGAGGGAGGAAAGTGGAGGTATAAAGGCTCAGAGCAGCTTTTCAGAGGGCAGTCTGGTGTGGCAATGAGGGCAGTAACTTTTGTTTGATGCTGTGTGTAAGTCTGTCTGACTTTGAATCACCATACAAAGGAGGCTGGGGTGGTGGGGAAGACAATAGAAATGAGGGAAAAAAAGCAAGAGAGCAGTAAAGGAGGAAAAAGTCATGATTCGGGTATGGATGGCAAAGGGGGTGAACGGGATTTTGGAGGAAAGAGGACAGTAAGGTCAGGAGTCTGGAGGGAGGGAGAGTCTGTAAACTTTTGTAGGTTAAGAGATCTTTTAGGTGATGTGGGGACAGAATGGTAAGGGGCGCCTTGAATGTCAGTTTATGAGCTTCTTTCTGCAAGAGCTGTCTAGCGGCTAATGCTCGTAGGCAGGGGGCCCATCCCTGAACTGTGGGGTCTAGTTGCTTGGAGAGATAAGCTACTGGGGCAAAGGATGGGCCATAATATTGGCCTAGGACTCCTAGAGCTTGACTGGACCTCTCATGAATGTATAATGAGAAGGGCTTTGACAAATCAGGGAGATGGAGAGCTGGAGCTTCCACAAGGGCTTGACGGAGCTTAATGAAGGAGTGTCGGGGTGAGGATGATAATGGTTCTTTAGGGGGGCCCTTGCTGAGGTCGTATAGGGGTCTTGCCAACAGGGAGAAGTTAGGGATCAACGCTCTAAAATACCCAGCCAGGCCTAGAAAGGAAAGGATTTCTGTCTTGGTTTTGGGAACGGGCAGGTCAGAGAGGAGTCATTTTCTGTCTAAGGTAATGGACTTTCTTTGTTGAGACAGAAGGAATCCAAGGTAAGTGACAGAAGGGGAAGAGATTTGAGCTTTGATGGGTGATACCCGGTAACGTCTGGAAGCTAGAAGGTTAAGTAGAGAGGCAGTGTGAAGTTGAGACTGTTCCCACGAGGGACTGCAGAGTAGAAGATCATCTACATATTGTAATAAAGTGGACTCGGAGTGATCATGATGAAACTGTTTGAGGTCCTGAGCTAGGACTTGTCCAAAAGTATGGGGACTATCTCAGAAGCCTTGTGGCAAAACTGTCCAAGTAAGTTGTTCAGAATGTCTGGTGCATGGGTCCGTCCAGGTGAAGGCGAAAAAATCTTGGGAGGAGGGGTCCAGAGGGATAGAAAAAAATGCGTCTTTGAGATCTAGTACTGAGAAGTGGGAGGCCAAGGCAGGGATCTGCAATTAAAGGGTGTACGGATTTGGAACTAAGGGATGGATAGGGACAACGACCATGTTGATGAGGCGAAGGTCTTGGACAAGGCGGAAAGATCTGTTGGTTTTTTTAACAGCTAATATGGGGATATTAAACAGGGAGTGAGTGGGTCTGAGGTAATTTTTGTTTAAGAGATCTTGAATGATGGGTTGGAGGCCAGTGAGGGCTGAAGTGGTTAGGGGGTATTGGGCCTGACAGATATACTGAGAGGGGTCATGTAACTGATAGAGGCAGGAGGATATAGAGCCACGGAGGGGCTTGTAATGTTCTAAACTTTGGGATTTACAGGGTGTATGAGGGCGGAACCGGAGCTTTTTCATTGGGTAGAGGGGGGTCGTCAGCTATGAGGGCCATCAGAAAGGGAGTACTGGGGGCTGTGGGAGTGGATATAGTTATGGAAACGTGGAGGAGAGAAAGGATGTCCCGTCCTAGTAAAGGGATGGGACACTGGGGCATAACCAGGAAGGAGTGGGAGAAAGGTATGGGATTGTCTTGGATTGTGCATAAAAGGGGGGGTTAATGGGAAAATCTGTTTACCTCTTAACCCCGACTATAGGAGTAATGGCAGGCGTGGTAGGGCCCCGGTATTCTCGCAAGACTGAGAAGGTGGCTCCTGTATCTAGGAGGAAGGAGATGGGGTGACTGTCTACTGTTAAAGTAACCCTGGGCTCCTGTTTAGTGATGGAAATGGTCGGGTGAGAAGCCCCCGGGCCCCATCAATCTTCTTCTGCCAGCCCCAGTATGGTGAGCTTAGGATGGGGGTTGTTCGTCCAGCTTCCCCTTCGGGTGGTTGGGCAATCAGACCCCCAGTGGCCCTTTTTGTGGCATCTGGGGCATGGGGTGGTAGGAGATCTGGGGGAGGGGCACGCCCTTGACCAATGTCCCTCTTTTCTGCACTTGAAACAAGCTCCTGGGGGGGGCTTGTTTGTAGAGGGGCGTCCAGGTTGTGGTTTTATCAGCTGGGTCAACATTTGGAAATTGGCCTGATCAGCCTTTTGTTTATGGCCTTCCTTCTCCTCCTCCCGGTTATGGAAGACTTTAAAGGCCACTGTTAGGATCTCAGTCTGTGGGGTAGTGGGGCCCTGTTCTAACTTTTTGAGTTTAGCTTTAATGTCGGGGTAGCTTTGAGCTAGGAAGTATGTCAGAAGGACATGTCTTCCTTCAGGTGTTTCTGGGTCCAGGCTGGTATACTGTAATATGGCTTGAGTGAGTCTGTCTAAGAACTCGGAGGGGGTTTTGTCTCTCTTTTGAATTATGTCTTGGAGCTTTTGAAAATTGACTACTTTACAAGCTGCCTTTCTCAGACCTGCTATTAGGCAGGAGGTGAAAATATCTCGAGAGCGGAGACCCACGGCAGTGTTATAATCCCAGTGTGGGTCTTGTTCGGGGACAGCAGTGGGGCCAGGGGGATAGGTGGGGTCAGTCCTGTGGGTTTCGGTAGTGTGCATTTGGGCGAAGTCCCAAACTTGTCTACGCTCTTCAGGGAGGAGAGTATTGGCCAGGAGCATGAAAATGTCATGATGCGTGAGGCTGTAAGACTGGAGGGTCCATTGAAACTCCCTGATGTATGTCGTGGGATCAGTGGAAAAGGAACCTAGGCATTTCTCTAGTGGGGCTAAATCTCCTAAGGAGAAAGGGATGTGAATGTGCACGATGCCTTCAGATCCTGCTAACTCTCGGAGGGGGGCGATAATTTTGGGAGGCTCTTGGGACCGAGTCTGAGGGGGACTGAAGGGTTCTGGCTCAGTCTGTGGGGGAGTGACGCGGTCTAGCCGTTCCTAGTCAAGCAGGTCCTGAAGTGCGGAAGGGGGCCAAAGAAAATAAAGAAAGATAGAATCGGACCCACGTGTCGCCAGCCAGCAGCCCAGCTGCTTCCCTCTGCCGCTCTAGTTGGGCTTGAACTCATGACTCTGAGGTTAAGAGTCCCATACTCTACTAACTGAGCTACAGCAGGGCTCCAGTTAATTGCTTATGGAATGCGTAAACAGAATGTTCTTTGTTCTCCATTCCTGCCACGTTGGCAAGTGGGGGAAGGGCATAGCTAGAAGCAGGGGTGGTGTTTCTACACATCTTCAAGGTCTCTCCCTATTTTCAGAGTGAGGAGTCTTGGCTCATCTTCGAGGACAAGATATGTTTTTGTGGACAGATAACTTCTAAGGACTGCACTGGTTGTTCTCTAGCTTGTGCTTTCCCACGCTGCATTCAGACATGGGGGAAGGTGCTTTCCCATTCTCCCTACAAACATGTGAGAAGACAAAGGCAGTCCCTAACAGGGAGAAACAGGTGATGAGGGCAAAGACGGAGGAGGCCCCCGGGACCTAGTTAAAGGGGGGCTGAAAGGCTCAGGCTTAATCTGTGGGGGACAAGGTGAAGGAGGTGAGATGGGGGAGGAGATGGTGGGGGAGGAAGGGAGAAGGGCTGTTGTAGGAGAAGAAGGGGAAGGGAGTGAACAGGAGGCTTCTGCGGGGGTGGCGGCTTGCAGGCTAGGAGAACTTGGGAGGGAGCGGTGGGGGGGGGGAGGAGGCGGAAAGCTTCAATATAGGGAATCTCCTTCCATTTTTTCAGGCGCTGGCAGTAGTTAAAGAGATTGCGAGTGATGTTAGGATCAAGAGTTCCCCCTGCGGGCCATTGGTTGTTATTGTCTAGGGGGTATGTCGGCCAATCTTGGGAGCAATATTTACGGAGAACTTTTGGTTTTATATCAGGCGTCAGGGAGAGGGTAGCCAGATGCTTAAGCAGGCATTCAAGAGGCGAAATTTCAGGGAGGGATGAGGAGGCTCCCATGGCTAAAGGACAGAGAAGGAGACAAACAGGGGAAGACGAACGGAGATCCTCGGACTGGAAGCAGACCGCAAGGAGACAAAGGGCATTCCCGATGATCTTTGGTGGTCTGCGGAAACTCGTACACGAGTCGGAATTTCTTAGGAAGTGTGGGTCGTCACCCAGACTTCCCTAAGAAGGCAGTTTGCCGGAGTCATGAGGTACCTAGTGCTAGGAATTTTCGGCAGACAGAACAGATTTTGGCGGATGGAACAGAAGGAGGGGGGGGGAAAGGAGCGTTCTCATCTGCAAAGGAGTCACCTCGTTTATGGCTGTTGGAGGAGGGGCCTGAGGGCCTGCCGCAGCCGTGAAGGCCTGAGGTGGGGATTTATGGCTGTTGGAGGAGGGGCCTGAGGGTCCTCCACAACCGTGAAGGCCTGAGGCGGGGAGAGTTCCCTCCTCATCCCCGAGTGTCAGGGTCTTGCCGGACGATCACGGTCAATGGCACTGCGATAGCTCGGGGAAGAGTGGCCCACTCTGGGGGGAAACTTACTTAAAGGCCAGAGAGGAGTGGTGAGTGTGATGAGCCAGCGCCGGAAAAAGAGGATGAGGGCAAGCTGCTGCTGGTGTCGGGGGAAAGACGGGGCCCAGTTGGGGTGTCCCGTCTCCTGGGTTTCAGCACCACTGAAAGGAAAGGAGCGACACACAGCAGCAATTCACCGGAGAATTCTGCTTTATTAGGGAAAGGTGCTGGGTTATATAGGAAGGGGCATGAATTGATTGAAGTATCACTTCTACGGGGCTGGTGGCTGTTGGCTAGGTGCTGGGATTGGGAGGGGGGGCGAGTGGTGATTGGGCTTCAGGTGGCGCCGGCGGGAACCAAGGACCCCCGAAGAGAAGCCAGAAGTTTGCCATCTTACTGGTGGGGGCCCTTCAGGAATGTTTTTTAAAAAAATATTTATTTACATAACTAAAGTGCCAAATTCATCATCTTATGAACCTTCATGATGGGGTTGCATGAATTCTGAACTAGAAAAAATTGACACTTATTTTTTGATAATGAAGTAGTTGTCCTCTTTTTTTTATATCGAACCATAGTTAATATACAATATTAATTGTTTTCAAGTATACATAGTGATTCAACAGTAATCTACATTATTAAATGCTTACCCCAAGAGGTCAACATAGAATGATGTTATGAAACTATTGATTATATTCTCTATGGTCTACTTTCATACCCCGCAAATTCACATTTTAAAATTGAAAATTAAATGTTTGGGGGAAAAGTTAAAAATTTTAGAGTTGATGGAAAATTATTTTTGTAAACCGATCATTGCTAGTGCATTTATTACACCATGAATTCTTGTGGATCATTTAAATTTGCCAGCCACTGTTCTGCATTATTGAAGTATATTAATGAGCAAAAAGTCCCTGCTCACTCTATAAGGAAAAATATAAATAAAATGAATGTATAACACCAATTATCAATCAGTGCTATGAAGGAAAACTGTACAATACAGGGATAGAGAATTTTAGAGAGGGCATGTTTTCTTTCATGGGGTGCATCCATACTAAAATACATACATGATTTTTTTCTTATTACAACTTTTTTATTAAGGTATTATTGACATACATTTATGAAGGTTACATACAAAAAACAATGTGGTTACTACATTCACTCATATTATCTAGTTCCCTGCCATACCCCATTGCAGTCACTGTCCATCAGCGTAGTAAGATGCCACAGAGTCCCTACTTGTTTTCATCTCCTCTGAGCTACACTGTCTTCGCCATGATCCCCTTCACCCCATGTGTACTAATAATAAAACTCCTCAACCCCCTTCACCCTCCCCACCAACAGTCTCCCCCACCCATCCCCTTTGGTAACTGCTAGTCCCTTCTTGGAGTTTCTGAGTCGGCTTCTGTTGTGTTCCTTCAGTTTTGCTTCATTGTTATACTCCACAAATGAGGGAAATCTTGGTACTTGTCTTTCTCTGCCTGGCTTGTTACACTGAGCATAATATCCTCCAGCTCCATCCATGTTGTTGCAAATGGTAGGATTTGTTTCTTTCTTATGGCTGAATAGTATTGCATTGTGTATATGTACCACATCTTCTTTATCCATTCATCTACTGATGGACACAAGTTGCTTCCATATCTTGGCTATTATAAATAGTGCTGCAATAAACATAGGGGGTGCATGCGTCTTTTCGAATCAGAGAAGTTGTTTTATTTGGATAAATTCCTAGGAGTGGAATTCTTGGATCAAATGGTATTTATATTTTTAGTTTGTTGAGGAACCTTCATATTGCTTTCCAAAATCGTTGAACTAGTTTACATTCCCACCTGCAGTGTAGGAGGATTCCCCTTTCTCTGCATCCTCGCCATCATTTGTTGTTCTTAGTCTTTTCGATGCTGGCCATCCTAACTGGTGTGAGGTGATATCTCATTGTGGTTTTAATTTGCATTTCCCTGATAATTAGTGATGTGGAGTATCTTTTCATGTGCCTCTTGGCCATCTGAATTTCTTCTTTGGAGAATTATCTGTTCATATCCTCTGCCCATTTTTTAATCAGGTTATTAGCTTTTTGTTTGTTGAGGCATGTGAGTTCTTTATGTATTTTGGATGTTAACCCCTTGTCAGAAATGTTGTTTACAAATATATTCTCCCATACTGTAGGATGACTTTTTGTTCTGTTGATGGTTTTCTCTGCTGTACAGAAGCTTTTTAGTTTGATGTAGTCCCATTTTTTAATTTTTGCTTTTGTTTCCCTTGACCAAGGAAATGCTTTCAGGAAAAAGTTGCTCATGTTTATATTCAGGAGATGTTTGCCTATATTGTCCTCTTAAGAGTTTTATGGCTTCATGATTTACATTCAGATCTTTGATCCATTTCGAGTTTACTTTTGTGTATGGGGTTAGACAATAATCCAGTTTCATTCTCTTACATGTAGCTGTCCAGTTTTGCCAACACCAGTTGTTGAAGAGGCTGTCATTTCCCCATTGTATGTCCATGATTCCTTTATCATATATTTATCGACCATATATGCTTGGGTTTATATCTGGGCTTTCTAGTCTGTTCCATTGGTCTATGGGTCTGTTCTTGTGCCAGTACCAAATTGTCTTGATTACTGTGGCTTTGTAGAGCTTGAAGTTGGGGAGCGAGATCCCTCCCATTTTATTCTTCCTTCTCAGGATTTCTTTGACTTTTTGGGTTTTTTTGTGGTTCTGTATGAATTTTAGAACTATTTGCTCTAGTTTGTTAAAGAATCCTATTCTGATAGGGATTGCATTTAATCTGTAGATTGCTTTACACAGAATAGCCATTTTGACAATATTAATTCTTCCTACCCTTGAGCACAGGACATGTTTCCATTTATTGGTATCTTCTTTAATTTCTTTCAAGAGTGTCTTTTGGTTTTCAGGGTATAAGTGTTTCATTTCCTTCACTAGGTTTATTCCTAGGTATTTTATTTTCTTGTTGCAATTGTGAATGGAATTGTTTTCCTGATTTCTCATTCTGCTAGATCATCGTTAGTGTACAGGAATGCCACAGATTTCTGTGTATTGATTTTGTATCCCACAACTTTGCTGAATTCAGATATTAGATGTGATAGTTTTGGAGTGGATTCTTTAGGGTTTTTTATGTACAATATCATTTCATCTGCAAACAGTGACAGTTTAACTTCTTTACCAGTCTGGATGCCTTTTATTTCTTTGTGTTGTCTGATTGCCATGGCTAGGATCTCCAGTGCTATGTTGAATAAGTGGGGAGAGTGGACATCCTTGTCTTGTTCCCAATCTTAAAGGAAAAGCTTTCAGCTTCTTGCTGTTAAGTATGATGTTGGCTCTGGGATTGTCATATGTAGCCTTTATTATGTTGAGTTACTTGACCTCTATACCCATTTTCTTGAGAGTTTTTACATGGATGTTGAATTTTGTCGAATGCTTTTTTGTTATCTATGAAATTCCATATGGATATGGATCATGTGGTTTTTTCCTTTTTGTTGATGTGGAAGATGATGTTGATGGATTTTCTAATATTGTAACATCCTTGCATCCCTGGAATAAATCCCACTTGATCATGATGTATGATCTTTTTGATGTATTTTTGAATTCGATTTGCTAGTATTTTGTTGAGTATTTTTGCATCTATGTTCATCATGGATATTGATCTGTAATTTTCTTTTTTTGTGGTGTCTTTGCCTGGTTTTGGTATTAGAGTGATGTTGGCTTCATAGAATGAGTTTGGAAGTATTCACTCCTTTTCAACATTTTGGAAAACTTTAAGGAGGATGTGTATTACAACTTCTCTAAATGTCTGATAAAATTCAATGGTGAAGCCATCTCATCTGTGGGTTTTGTTCTTAGGTAGTTTTTTGATTACCAGTTCAATTTCATTGCTGGTAGTTGGTCTGTTCAAATTTTCTGTTTCTTCCTGGTGCAACCTTGGGAGGTTGTATTTTTCTAGAAGTTGTCCATTTCTTCTAGATGATCCAATTTGTTTGTAAAAATAATCTTTTAAAAATGAAATGTAAACATTTACATGTGTGTTATGTAATATGAATGTAAACATTCTTAGGAATGTTAAACTTCTAAATTTTTTATTTTGGGAAATTTCAAACATACGTAATAATAGAATATTATAATGAACTCTGTGTAACTGTTTCACAGCTTTAGTAATTATCAATGCATTGTGAATCTTGTTTTTTCAATACCCCTCTTCCTCTCCCTTTTTATTTTGAAGCAAATCCCTGCACAGTATATGGTTAGGGACACATACATACATTCACAATAAAATGAATTATCCTAACTCAGAAGTAATGATATGAACAAAGTATTTAAGAACCCAAAAGTAGTGATTAATTCTGCCTTAGGGAAGAGGACAAATTCAGAAATGTCTTTGAAGAAGAAATGACATTTGACCTATACCATGAAGGATGGTTAGGAATTTGCCAGGTGCAGATTAAAAAAAAAACACATTCTAAGCATTGGTGCATCGTGAAGAGACGGTACAATTGTGACTATGCATGACTGAGTAGACAACAAAGAACAATGTATTTGAATATTGAGGTACTTAGGAGTAAGTTACAGTAGAGGCAGCTTGAAATGTAGTCTGTAGTTATTCTGCAAATTAATGATTATAGTTTATGATTTATCTAGAATTTTTTTTTCTACGTCTTTGTAAAGAAAATAAAAACTACCTTTTTATATTTTGTAGATTTATGAGAGTCCAGTTTTTAACAATGCTGAAATCAAATGATTCCTTTCTTTCTTTGGATAATTTGTTTTTTGAAAAACCAGATGAAACTAAAAAGTAAGTCTGCCTTAAAGTATGATAACATAGTATATTGTTTTAGAGTTTTTTATTTTTGAGTTTTAATTTTCTCTCTGATAAATATACAAATAAGAAATGAGGGGTCAAAGGATATTTCAGTTATATCTTTGGTAAACATGGAACTCAGATATAAATGAGCAACTGAAGTTTAACATCTTAAATGTTATACTTTTAAAAAGAGATTCTTGCCTATTTGGCTTCCATTTATTTGTATTTCTTTTTTGTTCAAATTGTTCAGCTAAGATAAAGACGGGAAGTAATGGTTAGAGTACCTCAGGATAAGTAAGCAGTGATAGCACCTTTTTGAAATGGAATGGCCAGTGTGCCAAAGGTCAACTGTGACAGGCAATTTCAATGCAGGCAGAAAATAGGATGGGAATAAAGGTGTGGCACCAAAGGAAATTAGAATGGAGAATATGTAGTCTTTAATACTGGCCCTTACGGATTTTAACATCTAAATTACTCTGAATTCGAAGTTTTCTATGTATAGGTTCCATTGTATTATCCTTTTTTTTGAGCTTTGAGTAAATTATTTATTGCTTCATTTATTCATTCATTCAAATGTTAACTCAAATATTGAGTGAATGCTTAAAGGGACGTAAAAAGGATGAAACAGACTTAAATGTTAAAAAAAAATCTGCTTGAGCTGATTAAACACACAAACGGAAAGGTCGTTCGTAAATAATGTGCCATGTCATTTATCATCTAGACTGGGACACTTTTGAGAGTTGAAGAGTGTATCCAGCTGGTGTTAATCAAGACTGGCCTGGGAAGATTGGACCATAACAGTTGCCCTTCTAATGATACAAAGTAAAAAAAAAAGGTAGAAAGCAAATGATAAGCATACATTCAATGATAAGGAACAAAATTTTAGGTTTGAAAGGAGACTTTGGCAAACTGATATGGTCAGGTTTTATGGTAGTGAGGGGAGACTTCCAGAGGCTCTGAAAAATTTGATAATTTTTATAAGCAGAGAGGAAGCAGGCATTTAAAGGTAGAGTATAACAGCAAAAGAAAAAGAATGGAGATGTGGTAATTCATAGTACCTTTAGGGAATAGTGTATAGAGAAGTTTCCTGGAACAGAAGATTCATAAAGGAGAAACAGTGGAACATAAAGTTAGAAAGTAATGTGAGGATAGATTGTGATTGATGTTAAATGCCACAAGAAGAATCTTGGACATAGCTGTATGTGTTAAATGCCATGGAATTGAATCAACACACATTTATTGAATAATACACCTATTATATAAAGCCCTATTTTAAGTACTATTGATGTAAGTGGAAATAAAAAGAAAATTCTAAGTGTTTATAATCCAGAGGGGGTATCAGATCTATTACCTTCTATAAATGTACACACAGACACACAATACAAGAAAGACTTGGTAGATATTACAGATTTAAATAGTACTTAAAAGAGTGAAGAAAAAAACTCTTAGGGAATATGTGAGGAGATTTTGTAAAGGTAGGATTTGAGCTAGATTTTGAATAAATTTAAGTTCTAGGATCAGAACAGTGCCTAGAATATAGTTCTCAGTAAATAATTATTGAACCAATTAATGAATGAATGAGACAGTTGGACTTCTATAGGTGGCAATGGGGTAGGGTTGTGTACAGGAGCAAGCTGTGTAAAGGAAGTATTTTTTGAACAAAGATGAGGAGGTACAGAATGAACAAGTAGTTCATTTCAGCTGACTACAAGGGATGTATAGGAGAATTAAAATGTAATGTCGACTAAGGACACTTGGAAGTTTGGCATTATTTGGAAGCCACTGAAGGATTTTTAATGGAATAAAATGATGAAAACAATTCCAAATCAAAGTGGTAAGAGTGTATAAAATATATTAGAGAGAGAAAGTAGTGGGGGCATTGAGGGCAATTAAGGCTGTATTCTTCTCAGCCAGACATTAGGTTGATTAGAGGCTTGATTAGGATAGTAACAGTGGAAATACAAGGAAAGGATTAATTCATAAAGTATTATAAGCAAGGTGAAGTAAGAACTGGTGTGTCTGGTTATAATGGGTAAAATATGATACTATCGCTTGGAGTCTGGGTGACTGGAATATTGGTGGCACCTCTGGAAAATAGGGAAATCATGAGGAAGATTTGATTTTATGGGGAGGCTGAATAATAGAGCTAGATGTGTGCCTTTTGTATCTTGTTACCATCTTGGATTTTTCTGGAATAGTCTCCGTGCAGGAAAGAGTTAATACATCAGGCCTAAACTGCTGTCCTTGAAAAAAAAGGTCTGCTTGCAAGGTTGACCTTTGGCTAGAGTCTGAGAACTTTAGGAAGTTTATTACTATTAGCTGATTAGAATGCTTACTGTGTGTAAACTGTTTATACAAAAATATGCTTTATTTTGAACATCTGCTTTTCTTTCTGGAATCTGGAATTTAGGTGGGTTCAAGAAACGGGATGCTCACATGATTAGCCTTCAGTAAAAACCATGAACATTGAGTCCCCAATGAGCATCCCTCATTGGCAATCCTTCACATGTGCTGTAACAACTTGCTGAAGGAATTAAGGAGATCCTGTGTTACTGGGAGAGGACCTTTGCAAGTTTGTACCTGGTTTCCCCCGGGCTTTCTCTCATAGTCATGAGTAGGACTGTATGTTGAGCCCTGTGAGTCATCCTAGAGAATCATTGACCGTAATCTTGGGGACCCTCTGACATAGTCCTAAACTTCAAATGTTTGCCTATTGTCAGACAGTCTTTCAGGCATTGTCAGATAATGTGTTGTAGATTTTTGATTTGTAAAATATAACTGCAGTAGTATGTGTTAGGTGCTATGAAAGAAAGAAAAATGAAAGACAGGGTGTCTCACTTTTGAGAGCTTAAAATCCTAAATGAAGAGATAAATGGATCAAAATTGCAACTTGGCATAAAGAGTGTATGTGCTGTTCTTCTCAATTTTATTTCTTCTTACTTAAACTTATCTTTTTGTTATAGTGAAGGACAAGTCAATTTTGACTAGGAAGGAAACATTAATAGCATCACAACTAAAAAGATTAGAGAAAGTTAATAATAGGGTGTCAAAATTTCAATTAGTGTAGATTTATAAAGTCATTATCAATTTCACCTGGTTTCTTTGAGTTTTTTGTGGTTTTCAGATAGTTCTGACCAACAATATTTGGGTTATGACATAAATTTGTGATAATGCCTTAAGATTACTCTAGAATAACAGCAATAGTGTCATTTATGCATTGATGACCCATGATTATTGGTGAGGTTCTGTTGTAAGTAATTTGTTACTTTCTATAGCTAAGATGCTAAAGTGTCAGAATGATTTACTGCTTTTTATTTTTTTGGAAGGGATTTAAGATTCACAGGCATTTGAAATGGAGAAAAGGAGATGGAGATATAACTATTATTTAGGTAGCATATCTCACATAATGTTATAAATACTATGACACATGAGGGAAAAAAGATTGAGAATGCTGCTGTGTACGGATAAATCAAAGTCACAACAGAAAGTTAATTCATAGGATGTATTTCTAAGAGTCTGTAATTGAGTAATGTTTAATTAATAAATACATAGTTTCTGATGTTTTATCTTTGTTAACATATATAGTCTCACTTTTATATTTTATATAGCTGTCCAGACAATGAAAAATCACTGGATTGGTTTCTCCCACCTGCTCCACTGATTTCAGAAATTCCAGATACTCAGACATTAGAGGAGGAAATACAAAGTCACAAACCTTTAGGTAAATTGTCACTTATTTATTGTGAAGCTAAACTCATGCAACTTATATTGTAAGACATTAGAATATTAATTCCTTTATTTTAATGGAACAAAATAAAATTTAGAGACTTCTTTTATTCAAAATAGTGCTCACTAAATCTTAAAATCTAAAACATTTTCCCTTTCCATACATGCATATACACACATATGCATATTATATGAACAAAATATATTTATCTCTCACACCTGTTCTTTTGTTTTGTGAATTTGTTTCCTCTTACCATTAAAACTGTCATGGCTGTTTAGTTTTTGCCTTGCCCTTTACTAAAGGTAGAATCCTCTGGTTTGGGAAACCAGATTTCTGAAATATATTGAGGGAAAAAAACAAGATACAGAAAATTAGCTCAATATCATTTTATGTTTAAAAACAAGTGTACTGACTAACCAAGGAAGTGAAAGACCTATACTCTGAAAACTACAAGATACTCATGAGAGAAATTAAAGAAGATACCAATAAATGGAAACACACCCCATGCTCATGGATAGGAAGAATTAATATTGTCAAAATGGCCATCCTGCCTAAAGGAATTTACAGATTCAGTGCAATCCCTACCAAAATACCAACAGCATTCTTCAACGAACTAGAACAAATAGTTCTAAAATTCATATGAAACCACAAAAGACCCTGAATAACCAAAGCAATACAGAAAAGGAAGAACAAAGCTGGGGGATTATGCTCCCTAACTTCAAGCTCTATTACAAAGCCACAGTAATCGAGACACTTTGGTACTGGTACAAGAACAGACCCATAGATCAATGGAACAGACTAGAGACCCCAGATATAAACCCACACATACATGGCCAATTAATATATGATAAAGGAGCCATAGATACACAATGGGGAAAAGAGAGCCTTTTCAACAACTTGTGTTGGCAAAACTGGACAGCTACATGTAAGAGAATGAAACTGGATTATTGTCTAACTCCATACACAAAAGTAAACTAAAAATGGATCAAAGACCTGAATGTAAGTCATGAAACCATAAAACTCTTAGAAGAAAACATAGGCCCAAATCTCTTGAATATAAACATGAGCAATTTTTCCCTGAGCACATCTCCTTGGGCAAGGGAACAAAAGCAAAAATGAACAAACTGTACTATATCAAACTAAAAAGCTTCTGGACAGCAAAGGACACCAATAGTAGAACAAAAAGGTATCCTACAATATGGGAGAATATATTCATAAAATACTTATCTGACAAAAGGTTAACATCCAAAATATATAAAGAGCTCACGTGCCTCAACACCCAAAAAACAAATGACCCAATTAAAAATGGGCAGAGGATCTGAACAGACACTTCTCCAAAGAAGAAATTCAGATGGCCAACAGGCACATGAAAAGATGCTCCACATCGCTAATCATCAGAGAAATGCAAATTAAAACCACGATGAGATATGACCTCACACCAGTAAGGATGGCCACCATCCAAAAGACAAACAACAACAAATGTTGGCAAGGATGTGGAGAAAGGGGAACCCTCCTACACTGCTGGTGGAAATGTAAACTAGTTCAACCATTGTGGAAAGCAGTATGAAGGTTCCTCAAAAAACTAAAAACAGAAATGCCATTTGACCCAGGATTCCACTCCTAGGAATTTACCCTAAGAATGCAGCAGCCCAGTTTAGAAAAGACATATGCATCCCTATGTTTATCGCAGCACTATTCACAATAGCCAAGAAATGGAAGCAACCTAAGTCTCCATCAGTAGATGAATGGATAAGGAAGATGTGGTACATATACACAATGGAGTATTATTCAGCCATAAGAAGAAATCAAATCCTACCATTTGCAACAACATGGATGGAGTTAGAGGGTATTATGCTCAGTGAAATAAGCCAGGCAGAAAAAGACAAGTATCAAATGATTTCACTCATATGTGGAGCATAAGAACAAAGAAAAAACTGAAGGAACAAAACAGCAGCAGACTCACAGAACCTAAGAATGGACTAACAGTTACCAAAGGGAAAGGGACTAGGGAGGGTGGATGGGAAGGGAGGGAGAAGGGGAATAAGGGGCATTATGATTAGCACACATCACACTGGGGGGGCATGGGGAAGGCAGTATAGCACAGAGAAGACAAGTAGTGACTCTATAGCCTGGTACTATGCTGATGGACAGTGACTGTAATCAGGTATGTGGTGGGGACTTGAAAATGGGGGGATCTGGTAACCACAATGTGGCTCATGTGATTTTATATTAATGATATCAAAAAAAAGTGCACTGAAACAATATATGTGATATAATGTGATATTGTTTGTAAAATTTAGAATTTTAAATTGGGTGGTAGATTCATACATGTATATTTTATTAAGCTTCATAATTTACATATATATTTTACAATGAAATTATACATATATATGTACATACTCTGTATATACCAAATAATATATAGAATATGTGGTGTATACACTTCACAGACAGACACATATTTATATATTCTTCAGTATGTATACATAGGTGACAAAGCAAATTTAAGTCCTAATGGGCTTCCTCACTCCTCTTAAACATCTTAAAATTACTTATATAGTCTCTGTAAAGAAACCATTAAAATTCTGTCATCCTAATGAAAACATTCTTTTGTCTTGATTTTGGTAGCAATATTAGAGAGTTAAAAGCATCTTATCATATATTTTAATGCCAAATCATATTCACTAACATTTTATGTGATTCATCATTGTATTTCTGTGTGTAAATTTAAAAATCTTCATAATTACTTGTGTAATTATGTCAATTTTAGATAAAATACCTAAATATTAAGACTATGATTATGTTTGTGTGTCAGGAATTATTATATTATTTTGTGTGTCATTATTTTATAATGTAGTTTTTTTATACATTTCAAATTTAATTACAATAATTCTTAATTTCTGAGTGCCCTTCAGTGATATACTGTAAGAATAACAATCACCAATATTTTAAAATCACATATGGTATTATAGATTATGTTGTTATTGTACTAGCACTTTTCTTTTGACTTTCATATTTGCTTAATAAATTCTTTGAAAATTTTTATTAAATTTTTTCAGTCATTTTGAAATTTGTTTTCATGGAGTACAT
This sequence comes from Manis javanica, assembly GCF_040802235.1. Classification (NCBI taxonomy): domain Eukaryota; kingdom Metazoa; phylum Chordata; class Mammalia; order Pholidota; family Manidae; genus Manis; species Manis javanica. Next base: position 77,255,485 of record NC_133159.1, on the reverse strand, counting down.
GTAGTAATTAATATATTCCATTTTTGTAGGTCAAGAAACAAGGCCAAAAATGTTAACATCAAACTTAAAGATAATTGATGAAAACACAACTTATATTTCACCAACACAAAAATTCCAATATGTCCTTCCATCTAGTAAATATGAAGATGATGATCTAAATTTAAGAGGGGCAGGTAACAATGATGTACCCTGTGTTACTGGCAAACTGATATATGGGTCTCAGAAAGACAAAAGTCATTTTGGCACTGAGATAGCACCTAAGAAAAGTGTTTTGGATGATACAAAATTAGTTAATTTTGCAGAAGGTAAAGGAGAGAGTACATCAGCCTTCCGAAAAAGGTAATTAATTAAATTAAATAAATAATATTCAGCTATAAAGATAAATATTTATGTGTGTTTAAAAGAATCTGAATGAGAAAAACATCAACAAAGAAATAGGCTGTGTACCAGATATCCTTTTAACTCAGGGATTCTAGTTAGGTTCTTACCTTCAGAGAGCCCACAATTTAATGGGTAAAATACAGATAGTAAATACTAAAAATAATTTATTAAATATTTTAAATATGACAATTATTTCAATGAACATATAGTTAACAGAGTTTCTCAAACGTTTTGTTGTCTGGACACTTAAAGATTATTGGAGATTCCCAAAGAGCTTTTGTTATGTGGGTTATATCAATCAATATTTAACCATAGTAGGAATTAAAACTGAAAAAAAAATTTGCTAATTCATTTAAAAATAATAAACCCAGTACTTGTTAATGTATTTTTATTAAAAAGTAACTCTTTTCTAAAACTAAAAGTAATTTAGTGAGAAGAGTGGTTTGTATTGTAAATGTTTTTAATTTCTGGTTTAATGAAATATAGTTGGATTCTCATATTTGCTTTTGCATTCAGTCTGTTACATTATAGCATATGACTTGGAGCCTCTGGGAAGCTCCATGTATACAAGTAAGAGAAAGAGAGAAAGAGCAAACAATGTCTTAGTAATATTTTTAAAATTGTTCAGAGCTATGAACTCCTTGAGTGTCCTCCATCCTTTGAGAATTGCTGTTAGAGAATATAATATGGGGACCTAATTTGCTCTGGACAGTCAAGGAAGGCTTTCCTGAAGAAGTGGTGTTTAAGCTTAACCTTGGAGGAGTAGAATTAAGCTAATGAAAGTAAAGGAGAGTGTTCCAGGCAGAAGGAATAATATGTGCAAAAATCCTAAGGTAGCACAGAGCTTGGCCTGTTCTTAGAAAATTTCCTTTTGTTTAAAATGAGAGAGGACGCTGAGAGGTAAGCAAGTACATTTTGTATTTTTCTAAGGCAGTGTGTCTTAAACAGTGGCCCATAGACCTGCTGCATCACCTGGAGTGCTTGTTGAAAATCTGGATTCCTAAGTAGGATTCTAAGTCCTACTTTAGACCTATTAAACCACAGTCTAGATAAAGTAGGGATGGGTCTAAGTATCTTTTTAAAAAAATTAAGGTATCATTGATACACAATCTTACAAAGGTTTCACATGAGCAATTGTGGTTTCAACATTCACCCATGTTATCAAGTACCCCCAAATGCCATTGCAATCACTATCTATCAGCATAGTAAAATGCTATAGAGTCTTTTGCAATCAGGGATCTTGTTTTCTTAGGGTCAATTCCTAGGAGTGGAATTCCTGGGTCAAATGGTATTTCTATTTTTATTTTATTGAGGAACTTCCATACTACTTTTCACAGTGGTTGAACTAATTTACATTCCCACCAGCAGTGTAGGGGGGTTCCGCTTTCTCTATATCCTTGCCAGCCTTTGTTGTTTCTTGTCTTTGGATGTTGCCCATCCTGACTGGTGTGAGGTGATATCTCATTGTGGTTTTAATATGCATTTCTCTGATGATTAGTGATGTGGATCATCTTTTTTTTTTTTTTTGGTATTGTTAATCTACAATTACATGAGCAACATTATGGTTACTAGACTCCCCCCCATCAAGTCTCCCCCACATACCCCACTACAGTCACTGTCCATCAGCGTAGTAAGATGCTATAGAATCACTACTTGTCTTCTCTGTGTTGTACAGCCCTCCCCGTGCTCCCCCTCATTATGTCTGCTAATTGTAATTCCCCTTTTTCCCCCTTATCCCTCCCTTCCCACCCTCCCCCCCCAGTCCCTTTCCCTTTGGTAACTGTTAGTCCATTCTTGGGTTCTGTGAGTCTTGCTGCTGTTTTGTTCCTTCAGTTTTTTTCTTTGTTCTTATACTCCACATATGAGTGAAATCATTTGATACTTGTCTTTTTCTGCCTGGCTTATTTCACTGAGCATAATACCCTCTAACTCCATCCATGTTGTTGCAAATGGTAGGATTTGTTTTCTTCTTATGGCTAAATAATACTCCATTGTGTATATGTACCACATCTTCCTTATCCAATCATCTACTGATGGAGACTTAGGTTGCTTCCATTTCTTGGCTATTGTGAATAGTGCTGCGATAAACATAGGGATGCATATGTCTTTTCTAAACTGGGCTGCTGCATTCTTAGGGTAAATTCCTAGGAGTGGAATCCTGGATCTGAATTTCTTCTTTGGAGAAGTGTCTGTTCAGATCCTCTGCCCATTTTTAATTGGGTCATTTGTTTTTTGGGTGTTGAGGCACGTGAGCTCTTTATATATTTTGGATGTTAACCTTTTGTCAGATAAGTATTTTATGAATATATTCTCCCATATTGTAGGATACCTTTTTGTTCTACTATTGGTGTCCTTTGCTGTCCAGAAGCTTTTTAGTTTGATATAGTACAGTTTGTTCATTTTTGCTTTTGTTCCCTTGCCCAAGGAGATGTGCTCAGGGAAAAATTGCTCATGTTTATATTCAAGAGATTTGGGCCTATGTTTTCTTCTAAGAGTTTTATGGTTTCATGACTTACATTCAGGTCTTTGATCCATTTTTAGTTTACTTTTGTGTATGGAGTTAGACAATAATCCAGTTTCATTCTCTTACATGTAGCTGTCCAGTTTTGCCAACACAAGTTGTTGAAAAGGCTCTCTTTTCCCCATTGTGTATCTATGGCTCCTTTATCATATATTAATTGGCCATGTATGTGTGGGTTTATATCTGGGGTCTCTAGTCTGTTCCATTGATCTATGGGTCTGTTCTTGTACCAGTACCAAAGTGTCTCGATTACTGTGGCTTTGTAATAGAGCTTGAAGTTAGGGAGCATAATCCCCCAGCTTTGTTCTTCCTTTTCTGTATTGCTTTGGTTATTCAGGGTCTTTTGTGGTTTCATATGAATTTTAGAACTATTTGTTCTAGTTCGTTGAAGAATGCTGTTGGTATTTTGGTAGGGATTGCACTGAATCTGTAAATTCCTTTAGGCAGGATGGCCATTTTGACAATATTAATTCTTCCTATCCATGAGCATGGGGTGTGTTTCCATTTATTGGTATCTTCTTTAATTTTTCTCATGAGTGTCTTGTAGTTTTCAGGGCATAGGTCTATTACTTCCTTGGTTAGGTTAATTCCTAGGTATTTTATTCTTTTTGGTACAATTGTAAATGAAATTGTTTTCCTGATTTCTCTTTCTGCTAGTTCTTCTTTATTATATAAGAATGCAACAGATTTCTATGTATTGATTTTGTGTTCTGCAACTTTGCTGAATTCAGTTATTAGTTCTGGTAATTTTTGGGCAAATTCTTTAGGGTTTTTTATGTACAATATCATGTCATCTGCAAACAGTGACATTTCAACTTCTTCCTTATCAGGTATCTTACTTTTTAACAGATTTTTTAGATAATTATTAGGTGTTTTAAAATTTGAGAATCATTGTTGTTAAGGTCCTGTATTTTAAGCAGAGGAATAAAATTTCTTTCTTTTTTTTACCAAAAGTCCATTTTGGCCCCAGTATGATGAATTAGAAGGGAGCTAGAATACATTGTGCAGTTTCGCTTAGAAGATTATTTTATTAGTCTAGGTGAGTGAGAATTGTAGTCTGAACCTAGGACTATGGTAACAGGAATGAGAGAGGTCAGTTATTTAGGAGATAGAATCCCACAGGACTTAAATAATTATTAGATACAAGACTTGAGTAATACATTTCTAGCTTAAGGCAGAATGATGAAGGGTGGTAGAACCCTTTTATGGAAAGGAAATGGAAAACTCTATAAAGGAAGAACAAGTTTGGGGGAAGGTAATGATTACAGATGTGGACATGTTAAATTTAGGTATTTGTAAATTGTCCAAATAGACAATTGGATTTATGGGTTGAGGATTCAGAAGAGAGCTAGTTGATAGTTTCTGTTTCCTCTCTGATATAAGAGATGAGGTCCTCTGGAGTTTGAGGGAAAAAATGGTGGTATTGAGCAAGTATGAAAAAAATGGAGGTTATGGAGTATAGGAAAGCAATCTAGTTAGAATAATGGTAGGACTGTTAGACACTGTAAAGGACATAGTTGAGGCTGATGTCTGTGAACTTTTTATAACAGTTTCATTAAGATACAACTCACATACCATAAAATTTACCCTTTTGAAATGGAAAATTCATTGCTTTTTAGAATATTCACAGAATTGTGCAGCATTGCCCAGAAGAAACTCTATACTTATTAACAGTCACTCCCCATTCTTCCTCCTTGTAACACTTGACAACTACAAATCTACTTCCTCTTTCTATAGATTAATTTATCTATAAGACATTTTGTTCAAGTGGAAATCACACAGTATCTGCTGTTTTGTGTCTGGCTTCTTTTACTTAGCATAGCATTAACTAGGTTCATCCATGTTATATCATGTATCAGTACGTCATTCCTTCTTATGGCCAAATAATAATCCATTAAATGAATAGACCACATTTTGTTTACCCATTTATCAGTTGATGGGCATTTGGGTTGTTTACATTTTTGGCTATTATGAATATTGCTATGGACATTCATATACAGGTTTTTGTGTGAATATATTTTTAAGTCTTTTGGATTTATACCTAGAGGAGGAATTGCTAGGGAATATGATAACACTGTATTTGACTTTTTGGGTCATATTTTCATGTGATTATTGGCTATTTGTTTATCTTCTTTGGAGTAATGCCTATCTAAATCCATTGCCTGTTTAAAATTTCTTTTTGTCTTTATTGTTGTGTTGTAAGAGTTCTTTAGGTATTCTGGATAAAAGTTCCTCATGTGCTGTATGACTTGAAAAATTTTCTCCCATTCTATATGTTGTTTTTTACTTTTTTGGTGGTAGTAGCAGCACAAAACTTTTAAATTTTGATGAAGCCCAGTTTATCTAATTTTTCTTGTGTTGCTTGGGCTTTTTGTGTCATATGTAAGAGAAGACTATTGCCCAATCCAAGGTTGTGAAGATTTGCTCCTGTTTTCTTTTGAGAGTTTTATGGTTTTAACTCTTACATTTAGGTCTGTGACCTATTTTGAATCCATTTTTTTTTTATGGTGCAAGGTAGGAGTCCAACTTTATTCTTTTGCGTGTAGATATATCCAGGTGTTCCAGTACCATTTCCTGAAAAAAATTTCTTTCCCCATTAAATGTCATGGCATCCTCATTGAAAATCAGTTCATGGTAAATATAAGGTTTGGAGTGTTTTCTGACATCGGCCGATTCTCTGATTCTCTGGCACCAATGGATGTCCAACAATTCAATTCAGTTTTCCCAATAACTCCTGAAATTAGAATCAAACCCTGCATCTTAAGGGGTCAGACAGTCCCACTTCAGATGACAGTCACAAATAGGATGGCAGGCTACCCACATTTCTGCCTTGAAGACTACAAATTTGAGAGTTCCCATGTACCACACTAGGCTCAATAATTTGTTAGAATGACTTAACAGAACTCAGGAAAACACTTGTGTTTACCAGTTCATTGTAAGGGATAAAATTCAGAAACGGACAAATGGAAGAGATACATAGGGAAAGGGTATGAAGAGATACATGGAGAGGTTATGAAGAGCTTCCATGGCTTCTACAACTGTGTCAATCTTTGAGCACCTTGATGTGTTCACCAAGCTAGAAGGGTTCACTGAACACCTATCACTTAGGAGTTTTTCATTCATACAGGTTTCATGACATAGGCGTGATTGATTAAATCATTGGCCACTGATGATTGAACTCAATCTCTGGTCCCTCTCCCCTCCTTGGAAGTCTTTAATACCATTTCTTTTTCCTCAGTATCATTTTATAATGGAATTCTACTGTTATCTAAAAGTAACCATTTGCTTTTGAATTTTCTATCTTCAAAAATAGAACTGCTGGCATTGGAGGTTGCAGCTCTACAATTTGTTCTTAAATACATTTATCTTTCTAGTTTTTTGAAAGACTAGTTTTTTCTTACAGGAAAATATACCATTAAAATTAATAGTAAAAATAACTTAGAAAGTATTCTGTATTTGCACAGTACTTGTTTGTGTGTCATTACTTACAGAATTCTGTAAGACTGATACCTGCTGTCATCCCTATTACTTATGTAAGATGTGAGTGTTATATTAGGAACCTTAATAGTCACTTTATCCCTTAAGGTTATTGAGAACAAATTGTGTTGATGGATTATCTTGTGATCAGTTGAATATAACAAATTACAATCATAAAGATGATTTTTCTGTGTTTCCAGAACTTTGCAAGGAAGCATTTTCATGGTGTTTGTGATTTTGGTGCTGGTCACTGACAAGAGGCCTCAGTACCTGTCTATGTGGGCCTGGCTAGCTCCCCTCGGTGTGAACGAGCCAAGAGACCATTCAGGAGTAACAGTGTCTGATGACCTAGGCTTGGAAGTCACACACTTGTACTGCTACAGTACTCTGTTAGATACATAGGCCAGTCTTGATTTGAACTGGGAGACTATAAAGTTGTGAATACCGTGAGACAAAGATCATTTGGTCTGCCTTGGTGGCTAGCTACTACAAATGAATTTATCTGAGTTTTAGGGAATTGAAAAGACATAATTCATTACTAAACTTAGCAAGTTGTATTTTAGGAGAATGATTGGCTTTTGTATTTGAATAAACTACAATCTGTGGGTGTTTTTACCAATTTTATGCTAGCTTTTCACATCCTAAGTAACTGTTACAAGAGTAAAACATGTTGGTTTTTTTTTTTTTTTTTTTTTTACAGACTGTTTAAAATATCTGACAATATATATCAGGGTGATTATCCTAATGACAGACATATTGGCTCAGTGAAAATTGTCCAAACAGAAATGAACACAGAGAAATCATGGAAATGTAGGAATAGTAAGCAGAAACCTCAATATTCAGATATTAATATGTTTACATCAAGTGATGCCTTTTCTGCTTCTGATATCAGAGAAGGTGATTTCAAAGTACCATCTTTTTCAGTTTCATCCCAGCCTCAGGAAGTTCAAGGTAATTCCTTGTTTTTTAGTCGGTTTTATAAAAGTAAAAACTAGTATGTGTTTCTTAGCATAAGGAAGAATAAAAAAGTAGTAAATTTGAGTAGATTATGTACGACTTCTGCATTTACATTAATTTGAACTGCTTTCAATAAAAAGTTACGCATATTTTTTTGAAGTGGTTTTTATGGATAAGGTTAAAAAGCATACATATAATATGTAAGTTTTTTTTTTTTTAGGGGTAACAGAAAATGATTTAGATTCTTTAAAAGCTGTCACAGAAATCCGTATCCTTTAAATTATTTTAATAAATTTTAAATGTTTTGTTTTATTTTGTCTCTGTTTTGGTTGACAAAGTGAAAGAAGGAAAAGCTCACTGAACTGAAACTGCTAAATTGTTTCCCAGTGTATTTAAAGTAGAAGACTGAATGCTATTCATGATAACTTGTGATTACTTGGACATAACTTTCTGATTTTTTCCCAATATTTTGCTATATTTGAGTCCTCAGGATAATAGAAATTGGGTCAGATTGATCCTACTAAAGTACTCTTGGCATTTTCTCTTCTGCAGACATTTTCCTGTATTATAATACATAAGTGCAGTGACACTGCTGAGAGTTTGTTGAGCAAAAGGAAAAATTTGGTATCACGTGTTGATAGTGATGATAAATGATGTTAGTAGTTAAGTTTTCTCATGAGCTAGAAACTGATTCTACATCCATTCTAAATCAAAGACTTATTTTTGTGCATGTAAAGTGATGTGGAGTACCTAATGAGAGAAAAACCAGCATGATGGCTCACTTGTGGGTTTGTTACAAATAAATATTTTATGGGAAGAGACGTATTTTGAAGGAAAAATGAGGTTCTTTGAAAAGCTGATGGATTGACAAACTCAAAATTATGTTTTTGTTTTGGCACATATATTCTGACTCTGCACAACTGAAAGTAAAATGAAGATTTGTAAATTATCTGCTTGATTTAATAAATGCAAACGTATATTAATTGAGCTCTTACTGTGTTCCAGGCACTGTTCTAGGTATTTGGGATATGTCAGTTAAGAAGTCAGACAATGAATCCTTGCCCTTGAGGAGTTAACATAGATCTGAACAATTATAGCAGTATATAAATAAAGCACACAGTATTTTAGAAGGTAATGAATGATATGGAAAAACAAAGAGGAGCAGAGTAAAGGAGATTAAATTGGGAATGATGGGACTTGGGGTTCAGGGATAGAAATAAATAGTAATTACATCAGGTTTTCTTGAGAAGGTGAGATGTAAGCAATTGAAGGAAGTGAAAGAGCCAAGAAAATATTGAGGAAATAACAGACTAGATGAGGGAAGGCCTTACAGCAGGAACATGGTTGATGTTTTTGAGGAACAGAAAAGGGTCCAATAGAGCTGGAGGAGATGAATTAGAGGCAAGAGTCAGGGGGCATGATGTCAGAAACACAAAGGTAGGGAGGAGGCAAGATCATAAAGGGCCTTGTAGCCATACACTTTGAGAGAAAGGGGGGAATTTGAGCAGAGAAGTAATATGCCCTAATTTAACTTTTAACAGGATCAGTTACTACAATCAATTTTTGTCTATCTTCATAAAATATAATTGCTTTAATAGCTATGTATTTGTGTTCTCAGATATATTGTCTGTCTTATATCTCCTAGTAGATTAAAACAGTCTCAATTGTAGGAGGAACTCATTTTCTTCTTTATAGGTTCATGAAACTTTCTAAATCTAGTAATGTGTTCAGCATATAGTGTTTAATAAATGTAGCTGACAAATGTGAGACTAAGAAGAATATCATTTAAGTACAAATAACTCCCAAACTGGCAGTAGATTCTTAGGGTGGAGAGGAGACAATTTATTCTTCATATCTGTTAATATTTTTGAGCTTTCAGACAGAGGAAGGATGATTTAAGTTTCTGCCAAGCCAATATGATGCTAATTGCAATCAAATCCACCACTTAGCACAACCAGTTTATCAAAACCAAAGGTATTCAGGGTTAGGTAACCAGAAACACACAGCAGCTAATGAAACATAATCAACAGTTAAAAGTGAAGTTTGGAACTCCTTTAAAGTTCTTTAAAGAAATAAAAACCAAATGGCCTAGTCAAAATGAATAAGAAAAATACTACTGTGGAAAAGATAAACTACTAACTTAGTTCTGATATACTTGCACATATTTATTTGCATCTCTTCCATCAGATTTAATTGTTAAATTATAACTCTCATATAACCTTGTTTTCCTGTAGGGACTTCATAAGTTCTTTTCAGGATATAAAATATGACTGGGGCCTGGAATAATTTCTGTTAATTCCTTCTCTTTACCCCCTGCCCCTGCTTTTTCAAGCTAAAATTGACAAGTAAAATGGTGTAATGTATTTTAAAGTGTGCAACATAGTAACTTGATATACATATACATTATAAAATGTTCCTGCTATTGAGTTAGCTAACATATCCATTACTTCACATATTTACCTTTGTGTTTCTGTGTGTATGTGTGTGTGTGAGAACACTTAAATTCTGTCTTGTCAAATTGAATTATACAGTACACTATTGTCAACTGTAGTCACCATGTTATACATTAGATCCTCAGGCCTTATTTATCTTGTAGCTGAAAGATTGTACCATTTTACTAGCCTCTATTTCTCTCACACTCCCTAGTCCCTAGAAACTACCATTCTACTCTGTTTCTGAGTTTGACTTTTTTTTATTCCACTTATAAGTGATACCATGCAGTATTTATCTTTCTGTCTTGCTTAATTCACTTTGCATAATGCCCTTCAGTTTCATCCATGATGTTGAAAAAGGCAGAATTTACTACTTTTTAAGACTGACTTATATTCCATTGTATATGTGTGTGTGTGTGTGTGTGTGTGTGTGTGTGTGTATACATACACACCACATTTTCTTTATCCATTCATCCTTTGATTGACATTTAGCATTTAGGTTGTTTACATACCTTAGCTATTGTGAATAATGCTGCAGTGAAAATAGGAGTACAGATATCTCTTTGAGATCCTTTGTTTCCTTTGGATATATACTCAGAAGTGGAATTACTAGATTATATTGTAGTTCTATTTTTAATTATTTGAGAAACCTTTGTACTGTTTTCTATAATGACTGCACCAGTTTACATTTGAACAAGGGTTCCCTTTTTCCATATCCTTGCCAGCATTTCTTCTTTTTCTTTCTTTTTTTTAATGTAAGTATCATATCTTATATTGGTTTCAAGCATAGAACACAGTGGTTCAACAGTTATGCATATTATCAAATCCTTATCCCCACTAGTGCAGTTACTATCTGTCAACATAAGAAGATGTTACAGAATTACTGGCTGTAATCTCCATGCTGTACTACTATCCATGACCAACTTACATTATGATCGAGAATTCTTGTGCCCCTTTATTCCCCTCACCTTTCCCACCCACCCACACCAACCCCTCTCCTATGGTAACTACCAGTCACTTCTCAGTATCTGTGAGTCTACTTTTGTTTTGTTTCTATCATCCACAAATAAGTGAAATAATATGGAATTTGTCTTTCTCTGCCTGGCTTATTTCTCTTAGTATAATACCCTGTAGGGTCCATCCATGTTGCTGCAAATGGACAGATTTCTTTTCTTTTTATGGCTGTTTATAGCTGAATAAACATTATATACATGTACCACATCTTCTTTATCCAATCATCTATTGGTGAACACTCAGGTTGCTTTCATAGCTTGGCTATTGCAAATAATGTATGGTAAATATAGGGGTACATGTATCTTTTCAAATCAGAGATTTTGTTTTCTTCAGGTAAATTTCTAGAAGTGGAATTGAATGGTATTTCTATTTTATTTTTTTGAGGAATTTCCATACTTTCTTCCACAGTGGTTACACTATATTACAATCCCACCAACAGTGTAGGAGGGTTCCCCTTTTTCTGCATCCTTGTCAGCATTTATTATTTCTTGTCTTGGATAGTGTCCATTCTAACTGGTGTGAAGTGATATCTAATTGTGATTTTGATTTGCATTTCTCTGATGATTAATGATGTGGAGCATCTTTCATGTACCTGTTTGCCATCTGTATTTCTTCCTTAGAGAAATGTCTGTTCAGGTGCTCTGCCCATTTTGAATTGGGTTATTGGTTTCTTTGGTGTTCAGGCACATCAGTTCTTTAAATGTTTTGGACATTGACCCCTTACAAATATATCCTCCCATACTGTAGGTTGCCTTTTTGTTCTGCTGATGGTGTCCTATGCTGTACAGAAGTTTTTTAGTTTGATATAGTCCAACTTGTTCAGGTTTGATTTTGTTTCCCTTGCCCAAGGAGATGTGTCAAGGAAAATCGCTCATACTTATGTTCAAGAGATTTTTGCCTAGGTTTTCTTCTAAGAGTTTTATGGTTTCATGTCTTGCATTCAGGTCTTTGATCCATTTTGAGTTTATTTTTGTGTATGGAGTTAGACAGTAATCCAGCTTAATTCTCTTACATATAGCTGTCCAGTTTTCCCAACACCAGTTATTGAAGAGGCTATCCTTTCCCCATTAATATACATGGCTCCTTTACTGTATATTAATTGACCATATATGTATGATTTTATATCTGTGCTTTCTATTCTCTTCCATTGATCTATGGGTCTTTTCTTGTATCAGTGCCATACTGTTTTGATTAGTGTAGCTTTGTAGTAGAGCTTGAAGTCAGGGTGTGCAATACCCCCAGCTTTGTTCTTTCTCAGGATGGCTTTGGCTATTTGAGGTCTTTTATAGTTTCACATGAATTTTAGAACTATTTGTTCAAGTTCATTGAAAAATGCTTTTGGAATTTTGATAGGGATTGCATTGAAACTGTAAATTGCTGTGGGCAGGATGGCCATTTTGACAATATTAATTTTTCCTATCCACAACTTTTTTCCAATTATTGGTGTCAATTTTCCAATTATTGGTGTCTTCTTTAATTTCTCAGTGTCTTACAGTTTTCAGAGTACAGGTTTTTCACCTCCTTGGTTAGTTTTATTCCTAGGTATGTTACTATTTTTGATGTAATTGTAAATGGAGTTGTTTTCCTGACTTCTCTTTCTGCTAGTTTGTTGTTATTATATAGGGTAACAACAGATTTCTGTGTATTTTTTTTTTTTTGCATACTGCAACTTTGCTGAATCTAGTTATTCTAATAGTTTTTTGGTGGAGTCTTCAAGGGTGTATTTATTTGTTTGTTTGTTTATTTTTGTATGCTTACTCTACAATTACATAAGGAACATTATGTTTACTAGACTCCCCCCTTCACCAAGTCCCTACCACAAACCCCATTACAGTCACTGTCCATCAGCGAAGTAAGATGCTGTAGAATCACTACTGTCTTCTCTGTTGCACAGCCCTCCGCATGCCTCCCCCAACATTATACATGCTAATCTTAATGCCCCCTTGCTTTTCCCCTCCCACTAATCCCTCCCTTCCCACCCATCCTCCCCAGTCCCTTTCCCTCTGGTAACTGTTAGTCCATTCTTGGGTTCTGTGATTCTGCTGCTGTTTTGTTGCTACAGTTTTTTCTTTGTTCTTATGCTCCACAGATGTGTGAAATCATTTGGTACTTGTCTTTCTCCACCTGGCTTATTTCACTGAGCATAATACCCTCTAGCTCCATCCATGTTGTTGCAAATGGTAGGATTTGTTTTCTTCTTACGGCTGAATAATATTCCATTGTGTATATGTACCACATCTTCTTTATCCATTCATCTACTGATGGACACTTAGGTTGCTTCTATTTCTTGGCTATTGTAAATAGTGCTGTGATAAACATAGGGGTACATCTGTCTTTTTCAAACTGGGCTGCTGTATTCTTAGGGTAAATTCCTAGAAGTGGAATTTCTGGGTCAAATGGTATTTCTATTTTGAGCTTTTAGAGGAACCTCCATACTGCTTTCCACAATGGTTGAACTAATTTACATTCCCACCAGCAGTGTAGGAGGGTTCCCTTTCTCCAGAACCATGCCAACATTTGTTGTTGCTTGTGTTTTGGATGGTGGCAATCCTTACTGGTGTGAGGAGATATCTCATTGTGGTTTTAATTTGCATTTCTCTGATGACTAGTGATGTGTCGTATCTTTTCATGTGTCTGTTGCCATATGAATTTCTTCTTTGGAGAACTGTCTGTTCAGCTCCTCTGCCCATTTTTTAATTGGATTGTTTGCTTTTGGTTTGTTGAGGTGTGTGAACTCTTTATATATTTTGGGTGTCAACCTTTTATTGGATCTGTCATTTATGAATATATTCTCCCATACTGTAGGATGCTTTCTTGTTATATTGATGGTGTCCTTTGCTGTACAGAAGCTTTTCAGCCTGATATAGTCCCACTTGTTCATTTTAGCTTTAGTTTCCCTTGCCTGGGGAGATATGTTCATGAAGAAGTCGCTCATGTTTATGTCCAAGAGATTTCTACCTATGTTTTTTTCTAAGAGTTTTATGGTTTCATGACTTACATTCAGGTCTTTGATCCATTTTGAATTTACTTTTGTGTATGGGGTTAGACAATGATCCAGTTTCATTTTCTTACATGTAGCTGTCCAGTTTTGCCAACACCAACTGTTGAAGAGGCTGTCATTTCCCCATTGTATGTCCATGGCTCCTTTATCGTATATTAATTGACCATATATGTTTGGGTTAATGTGTGCAGTCTCTATTCTGTTCCACTGGTCTGTGAGTCTGTTCTTATGCCAGTATCAAATTGTTTTGATTACTGTGGCTTTGTAGTATAGCTTGAATTTGGGGAGTGAGATCCTCCCCCACTTTATTCTTCCTTCTCAGGATTGCTTTGGCTTTCAGGGTCTTTTGTGGTTCCTTGTGAATTTTAGAACTATTTGTTCCAGTTCGTTGAAGAATGCTGTTGGTAATTTGATAAGGGTTGCATTGAATCTGTAGATTGCTTTGGGCAGGATGGCCATTTTGATGACATTAATTCTTTCTAGCCAAGAGCATAGGATGAGGTTCCATTTGTTAGTGTCTTCTTTAATTTCTCTTAAGAGTGTCTTGTAGTTTTCAGGGTATAGTTCTTTCACTTCCTTGTTTAAGTTTATTCCTAGGTATTCTATTCTTTTTGATGCAGTTGTGAATGGAATTGTTTTCCTAATTTCTCTTTCTGTTAGTTCATTGTTAGTGTATAGGAAAGCCACTGTGTATTAATTTTGTATCCTTCAACTTTGCTGAATTCCGATATTAGTTCTAGTAGTTTGGGAGTGGAGTCTATAGGGTTCTTTATGTACAATATCATGTCATCTGCAAATAGTGACAGTTTGACTTCTTCTTTACCAATCTGGATGCCTTGTATTTCTTTGTTTTGTCTAATTGTCAGGGCTAGGACCTCCAGTACTATGTTGAATAACAGTGGGGAGAGTGGGCATCCCTGTCTTGTTCTTGATCTTAAAGGAAAACTTTTCAGCTTCTCGCTGTTCACTATGATGTTGGCTGTGAGTTTATCATATATGGCCTTTATTATGTTGAGGTACTAGCCCTCTATACCCATTATGCTGAGAGTTTTTATCATGAATGGATGTTGAATTTTGTTGAATGCTTTTTCAGCATCTATGGAGATGAACATGTGATTTTTGTCCTTCTTTTTGTTGATGTGGTGGATGATGTTGATGGATTTTCGAATGCTGTACCATCCTTGCATCCCTGGGATGAATCCCACTTGTTCATGGTGCATGATCCTCTTGATGTATTTTTGAATTCGGTCTGCTAATATTTTGTTGAGTATTTTTGCATCTATGTTCATCAGGGATATTGGTCTGTAATTTTCTTTTTTGGTGGGGTCTTTGCTTGGTTTTGGTGTTAGGGTGATACTGGCTTCATAGAATGAGTTTGGGAGTATTCCCTCCTATTTTTTGGAAAACTTTAAGGAGAGGGTATTATGTCTTCTCTGTATGTCTGATAAAATACTGCGGTAAATCCATCTGGCCTGGGGGTTTTGCTCTTGGGTAGTTTTTTGATTACTGCTTTAATTTCATTGCTGGTAGTTGGTCCATTTAGATTTTATGTTTCTTACTTGGTCAGTCTTGGAAGGTTTTATTTTTGTAGGAAGTTGTAAATTTCTTCTAGGTTTTTCAGCTTGTTAGCATATAGGTTTTCATAGTATTCTCTAATAATTCTTTGTATTTCTGTTCTGTCGTGATTTTTCCTTTCTCGTTTCTGATTCTGTTGATGTGTGTAGATTCTCTTTTTCTCTTAATAAGTCTGGCTAGGGCCTTGTCTATTTTGTTTATTTTCTCAAAGAACCAGCTCTTAGTTTCATTGATTTTTTCTATTGTTTTGTTCTTCTCAAATTTATTTATTTCTTCTCTAATCTTTATTATGTCCCTCCTTCTGCTGACTTTAGGCCTATTTGTTCTTCTTTTTCCAATTGCAATAATTGTGACTTTATACTATTCATTTGGGATTGTTCTTCCTTCTTTAAATGGGCCTGGTTTGCTATATACTTTCCTCTTAGGACTGCTTTCTCTGAGTCCCACAGAAGTTGGGGCTTTGTGTTGTTGTTGTCATTTGTCTCCATATATTGCTTGATCTCTGTTTTAATTTGGTCATTGATCCACTGATTATTTAGGAGCAAGTTGTTAAGCCTCCATTTGTTTGTGAGCCTTTTTGCTTTCTTTGTAAAATTTTTTTCTAGTTTTATCCCTTTGTGGTTTGAGAAGTTGGTTGGTAGGATTTCAATCTTTTGAAATTTACTGAGGCTCTTTTTGTGGCCTAGTATGTGGTCTCTTCTGGAAAATGTTCCATGTGCACTTGAGACAAATATGTATCCTGCTGCTTTTGGGTGTACAGTTCTGTAGATGTCTATTATGTCCATCTGTTCTAGTGTGCTGTTCAGTGCCTCTGTGTCCTTACTTATTTTCTGTCTGGTGGATCTGTCCTTTGGAATAAGTGGTGTGTTAAAGTCTCCTAAAATGAATGCATTGCATTCTATTTCCTCCTTTAATTCTGTTAGTATTTGTTTCACATATGTTAGTGCTCCTGTATTGGGTGCATATATATTTATAATGGTTATATCCTCTTCTTGGACTGACCCATTTATCATTATGTAATGTCCTTTTTTGTCTCTTGTTACTTTCTTTGTTTTAAAGTCTATTTTGGCTGATACTAGTACTGCAACACCAGCTTTTTTTCTCCCTGTTGTTTGCATGAAGTATCTTTTTCCATCCCTTGACTTTTTGTCTGTGTATGTCTTTGGGTTTGAGGTGAGTCTCTTGTAGGCAGCATATAGATGGGTCTTGCTTTCTTATCCATTCTATTACTCTATGTCTTTTGATTGGTGCATTCAGTCCATTTACATTTAGGGTGATTATTGAAAGATATGTACTTATTGCCATTGCAGGCTTTAGATTCATGTTTACCAAAGGTTCAAGGTTAGCTTCTTTACTGTCTGTCTAACTTAACTCGCTTATTGAGCTATTATAAACACTGTCTGATGATTCTTTATTTCTCTCCTTTCATATTCCTCCTCCTCCATTCTTTATATGTTATGTGTTTTATTCTGTGCTCTTTTGTGTTTCCTTTGACTGCTTTTGTGGGTAGTTGATTTTATTTTTTGCCTTTATTTAGTATTTAGTTGGTCTGCTTTCTTTGCTGTGATTTTATTTTCTCTGGTGACATCTGTTTAACCTGAGGAGTGCTTCCATCTAGATCAGTCCCTCTAAAATACCCTGTAGAGGTGGTTTGTGGGAGGCAAATTCCCTCAACTTTTGCTTTTCTGGGAATTGTTTAATCCCTCCTTCATATTTAAATGATAATCGTGCTGGATACAGTATCATTGGTTCAAGGCACTTCTGTTTCATTCCATTAAATATATCATGCCATTCTCTTCTGGCCTGTAAGGTTTCTGTTGAGAAGTCTGATGATAGCCTAATGGGTTTTCCTTTGTAGGTGACCTTTTTTCTCTCTCTGGCTGCCTTTAATACTCTGTCCTTGTCCTTGATCTTTGCCATTTAAATTATTATGTGTCTTGGTGTTGTCCTCCTTGGGTCCCTTCTGTTGGGAGTTCTGTGGGCTTCCATCATCTGAGAGACTATTTCCTCCCCCAGTTTGGGGAAGTTTTCAGCAATTATTTCTTCAAATACACCTCCTATCCCCTTTTCTCTCTCTTCTTCTTCTGGTACCCCTATAATGCGGATATTGTTCTGTTTGGATTGGCCACACAATTCTCTTAATATTCTTTCATTCCTGGAGATCCTTTTATCTCTCTCTCTCCCTCTGTTTTCTGTGTTCCTGTTCTCTGATTTCTATTTCATTAATGGCCTCTTGCATCTCATCCATTCTGCTCTTATGTCCTTCCAGAGATTGTTTTATTTCTGTATTCTCCCTCCAACTTTATCTGTTAGCTCTTGCATATTTCTCTGCAGCTCTATCAGCATGTTTATGACCTTTATTTTGAATTCTTTTTCAGGAAGATTGGATAAATCCATCTCCTCAGGCTCCTTCTTATGTATTGTCTGGGTCATTTTTGTCTGAATCAAATTTTTCTGCCTTTTCATTGCAATAGAGATAGTCGTGGGCAGTTGGCACGTGTGTCAGCTGAGAGAACAAAATCCCTTCTTGCTTGTTGGTCACCTTCCTCTCCTGCAAGTATGGCGACCCCTAGCAGCTTGTGCTGGGCAGGTGTGTGCTGATGGGGCCTCTGAGTCCAGTCCAGGTGGCTGCGGAGGGAGCTCTGTGTGTCTGCTGTGGGTGTGGCTGCTCAGACTGCTCCTTTCTATGGTGTGCCCACACCAGAGGAGGAATGGATGGGAGGCTGTTTTTCACCATGGGGGGGCCTCAGAGCTGCACTGTGTCCCAGTGGCTTAGGGTGCCCAGAGTTTCCTTGGATTCCCAGCTACTGAGCTGAGTGTGCCGTGATGCTTCCGTCCAGCTGTGAGGCCCCTGTCCCTTTAAGACTTTCAAAACACACTTTCTTTTCTTTTGTCCCAGGGGTGCCAGCTGTGGGGTTCCTCTCACAGATATTACTGTTCTGTTTCCCTAATATCCAGCACACCATGCACTGTGTGTCTGTGTTCCCAGTGTGGATGACTAAGGCTGGCTATTTAGCAGTCCTGGGTTCTCTCTCCCTCCCCGCTCCAACTCCTGTCCTCCCACCGGGGAGCTGGGATGGGGGTTGCGCTTGGGTCCTGCCGGGCTGCGGCTTGTATCTTACCCCCTTCATGAGGTGCTGAGTTCTTGCAGATATAGATGTAGCCTGACTGTTGTACTGTATCTTCTGGTCTCTCTTTTAGGAATAGGTGTATTTGTTCTATTTTCAAAAATATATATGGTTTTGGGAGGAGATGTCTGCTGCCCTACTCATGCTGCTATCTTGGCTCCTCCCTATCATCTTTAAGGTTTTTTATGTATCATGTCATGTCATCTGTTGTATCAAAGTGGGGAAAGTGGACATCCTTGTCTTGTTCCTTATCTTGGAGGATGTTAGCTGTGGGTTTGTCACATATGACTTTTATTATGTTGAGGTACATACCCTCTATACCCATTTTATTTAGAGTTTTTATCATGAATGGAAGTTGACTTTGTCAAATTCTTTTTTGCCGTCTATTGAGATGATCATGAGGTTTTTATCCTTTTCGTTTATATGGTGTATGATAGTGATAGATTTGCAAGTATTATACTACCATTGAATCCCTGGAATTAATCCCATTTGGTCATGATGAATGATCCTTTTGATGTATTTTTGTATTCAGTTTGCTAATATTTTGTTGAGTATTTTTGCATCTATGTTCATCAGGGATATTGATCTATAGTTATATTTTTTTCCAGTGTCTTTGGTTTTGGTATTAGAGTGTTGCTGACCTTATAGAATGAATTTGGAAGTATTCCCTCCTTTTCTACTTTTTGGAATACTTTTAAGTGGTTGGATATTGTTCTTTAAATGTTTGGTATAATTCAGCTGTCAAGCCATCAGGTTTGGACTTTTGTTTGTTGGGAGTTTTTTGACTAATAATTCAATTTCATTGCTGGTAATTAGTCTGTTCACATTTTCTGTTTCTTCCTCTGTCAGTCTTGGAAGTTTGCATTTTTCTAGGAATTTGTCCATTTCTTATAGGTTGTCCAACTTATTCGCATATAATTTTCATAGAATTTTCTAATAATTATTTGTATTTCTGTGGAATCCATTGTGACTGTTTATTTCTTGGATTCGATTTTTGTTTATTTGTCTACTCTTTCTTTTCCTTTTGATGAGTCTGGCTAGGAACTTTTCTGTTTTGTTTATTTTCTCAATGAACCAGCTCTTGGTTTCATTGATTTTTTTTCCTGTTGTTTTGTTCTTCTCTATTTTATTTATTTCTGTTTTGATCTTTATTATGTCCCTCCTTCTATTAATTTTTGGTTTCATTGTTCTTCTTTTTCTAGTTTCTTTAATTGTGAATTTAAATTGTATATTTGGGATTGTTCTTGTTTATTGAGGTAGGCCTGTATTGCTATGTACTTCCCTCTTAGAAGCACTTTTGCAGCATCCCACAAATTTTGGACTGTTTTTTTTTCATATATTTCTATGTATTGCTTGATTTCTGTTTTAATTTGTTCATTGATCCATTGATTATTTAGAAGCGTTTAGCCTCCATTGTTTGTAGGCTTTTTTGTTTTCTTTGTGTAATTCTAGTTTCATACCTTTGTTGTTTAATAAGTTGCTTAACACAATTTCAATCTTTTTGAATTTACTGAGGCTCTTTTTGTGGCTTAGTATATAATCTCTTCTGGAGAATATTCTATATGCACTTGAGAAAAACATGTACCTGACTGCTTTTGGGTGGAATGTTCTGTAGATATCTTAAGATAGTCATGTGTTCTAATGTGTGTTCAGTGCCTCTGTTTCTTATTTGTTTTCTGTCTGGTTGATCTATTTTTTTTTTTAGATAAGTATTTTTTATTGAAGGGTAGTTGACACACAGTATTACATTAGTTTCAGGTGTACAACACAGTGATTTAACATTTATATACATGATAATTCTAGGTACCAGCTATCACCATACCAAGTTGTTACAATATTTTGACTATATTCCTTATGCTATACATTACATCCCGGTTACTTATTTATTTTACAATTGGAAGCGTGTACTTTTTTTTTTTTTTGTGAGGGCATCTCTCATATTTATTGATCAAATGGTTGTTAACCACAATAAAATTCTGTATAGGGGGGTCAATGCTCAATGCACAATCATTAATCCACCCCAAGCCTAATTTTTGTCAGTCTCCAATCTTCTGAAGCGTAACTAACAAGTTCTTACATGGAGAACAAATTCTTACATAGTGAATAAGTTACATGGTGAACATTACAAGGGCAGTCATCACAGAGGGTTTTGGTTTTGATCATGCATTATGAACTATAAACAGTCAGTTCAAATATGAATATTCATTTGATTTTTATACTTGATTTATATGTGGATACCACATTTCTCTCTTTATTATTATTATTTTTAATAAAATGCTGAAGTGGTAGGTAGATACAAGATAAAGGTAGAAAACATAGTTTAGTGTTGTAAGAGAGCAAATGTAGATGATCAGGTGTGTGCCTGTAGACTATGTGTTAATCCAAGCTAGACAAGGGCAATAAAACATCCACATATGCAGAAGATTTCTCTCAGAACAGGACGGGGGAGGTTCTAAGCCTCACCTCTGTTGATCCCCATTTTCTCACCTGATGGCCCCCCTGCGACTGTGCCTGTCTTAGATTGTTCCTCCCTTGAGGAATCTTACCCGTCTCTGGCTAACCAGTCATCTTCCGGGGCCATACAGGGAAATGTTAAGTTGGTAAGTGAGAGAGAATGGTTGATCTATTGATGTGAGTGGCATGTTAAAGTCTCCTAAAATGAATGAGCTGTAGTCTGTTTCCCCCCTTTAATTCTGTTAGTATTTGTTTTACATATTTAGGTGCTCCTATGTTAGTTGTATAGATATTTATAATGGTTATATCCTCTTGTTGGATTGACCCCTTTATCATTATGTAATGTCCTTCTTTGTCTCTTGTTACTTTCTTTGTTTTGAAGTCATTTTGTTGATATAAGTGCTACTTCTGCTTTTTTCTCCCTATTATTTGCATGCACAGCACCAGGTTGGGCTGCCTGCAAGGAGAAAGGAATGTTCAGAGCTGGCTTCTGCAGGTGCCTCCCTGGTTGTTTGAGACAGGGCCAAGAAAGCTGAGAAAGCCTCCCTCTGCCTGTGAGGCAGCATTGTCTGATATTGTTGGGTCAAGCTGGTGGGTGGGTGGGTACTCAGGGAATTGTACCAGGGCTGAGCTGCCAGCAAGGAGGATGGATTGTTTGGGGCTCTGGAGAATCCCCAACCTGTTGGGCTGAGGGAGGGGTGGGGAAGTGTTGTCCACTTGCCCTTTCTCCTGTGGAGAGAGCTTTGTTCTACTGTCACCCCTCTGGCACCCCTCCTACTGCTGGCAAATCTTTCAAATTGCTGCCTCTGTTTGGGGTCTCAGTGGTACTTATGGAGTGTGCCTGTCCTTCAAAAGAGACTGGAATCTTAGTCTCCCAGAGTGTTTTCAGAGTGTCTAGCCCTGCTAATCATGAGAACCCAATGCAATATGGACTCATGTTCCTGGAGCAGATCTCCAGGGTCAGGTATGCAAAGTTCCTGAGCACCTATCCTCTCCCTGCTCCATTCCTCTTCCATGTGTGGGTTGGGATGGGGAAACAGTTGGGGTCCTGATTATTGTGACTCTGCCACTTTACCCCTCTCTGTGTGGTCTTGTCTTCTTCCCAGGTGTAGGTGGTCTGTTCTGCAGCTCTCAGATGGTTTTCAGGTTTAGTCATATTTGCTGTAGTTGCTTCCTTGGTGTGTGTGTGGGAGGAGGTTGCCACATTGCCTTCCTACTCCTCCATCTTTCCCCTCCCACTCTTGTTTTCTGGATTTTTGTAGTTTCTCTGTCCTTCGTCTCTTGGTATCTTCCTTTGTGATTTCATGATTTTCTTCAGTGATATGCTTTGATTCTCTTCTCTTTGTGTGTCCAGTATGAAGGTTTGTTTCATAGTTACTGTGAGGCTTATATTGAAAAGTTACAGTTTTGACAGTATCTTTTAAGCTGATAATAACTGAACATATATAACTGCTGGACATTTTACACTTTCTGTATGCCCATATTTTATGTTTTTGATGTAATATTTACATCTTTTATGTATTGGGAATCCATTGAAAATTACTAGAGTTATAGCACTTTTGTCTTTTTAACCTGTATTCTTTCAGAATTACAAATGGTTAACTACAACCATTAAAATATTATAGTATTAGGAATTTAACTGTATATTTTTCTCTTTACCAGTGAATTTTATACTTTCATGTGTAAGTACCATCCATCCCTTCATTTCAGCTTGAAGAAATCCCTTTAGCATTTCTTGTAAGGCTGGTCTGGTTGTGCTGAACTCTGTCTGGCCAATGGGTTACAGCCCTGGGCAAGTTTGCTATGGATTCAATGTGACCAAAGAAAATGACAGCAAAACATTCTTTGGGGTGAAAGGGTTTATTACCCAGCATGTTCTCCTGGTGGTAGGTCGAGCACTAGTGTCTCTGTCTCCATCCAGAACACTGGGATGAGCTCTCCATATAGTGCAATAATATCTTATTACCTAAAGGTGTGGAAGTGGTAGCCTAGCAACAGGCCAGTTACATCATCAGGTGGTTTAAGTTCAGTGAGGATCCTGGCCATAGGAACCCCAACTTCCCCACACTCCACCCCTCCAGAATTCTTGCCTTACGATCTACACTCTTTCAATCTTCTGCAATGGACAAGAAAGCTGGAGCACTGTAACCAGATTCCACAACAGCAACAGAGGATAACCACAACTTAGAGATAATAACAAAAATTAAGGTACAACAAGATTTTGATACAGGTAACAAGAATTATAATAATCCTCAAGCCAGATGAGGTTCCTAATAACAAAAATTATTATAATCCTCAAGCCAGAGGAAGTTTCCAATCCACAAAGACTCTAGGGGTGATAAGACACATGCTTTAATGCCACCAACATAGGCAAATCTTGTCCATCAGGTAGGATGCATGCAAGAGAGTAGTCCTGTGATAGGACTGTAGCAGGAAGGGGGTCCTTTCCAGGCCTAATATATCATACTTTTACTCCTTTTCCCATGGGGGTTACTGAAGGGTCTATATACAGTGCTACTGGAGGTGCATGCACTGACCTTAATGATAAAACAAAATTCCCTGGTAAGATGCTCCTACCTTCTGGCCATTCAGGATATACTGTGACCTTTGGAGGCCACTCTGCTGTTATTCCAGGAATATATAGGAGGCCAGCTTCCAGGCCTTGTTCCCAAGGTGCCAGGAGAGCCCCCCATCACTGGTCCATGTGTTGAAAGGTCCAAGGCCACATCCACTCAATGGATTCTCTGGGGTTCAGTGCAGTTGGTGCTGGCAGCAAGATGTTTTTCTGGTGGCAGAACCTTGGCTTCAGTGATTCTTCCTTGGTTTGTACTTGCGGTTGTTTTATAGGGGAGGCAGCCATATGTGTTAACATGTTTATGGGCCTCAGGGCTTCCTTTCAGGGTCTCTCGTTCAAATGCTGTAGCATGGTCCATAAGCAGACTGACCATTGCCACAGAATATTGGCATCTGACTTTAGTCCAGATTTTAACAAGCCATTGTACCTCTCTATCATGCCTGCTGTGGTAGGATTGTATGGCACATGAAACTTCCATTAGATTCCCAGCTCTCGCATCCATTCTTGCAGTGTATGTCTAGTAAAATGGGTGCCCTTATCACTCTCAATTACCTGTGGTTGGCTATAGGTGGCAAAGAGATGCTCCATGCCTCTTTTTTGGTCGTCTGCTGGTCTGAACAACAGGTAGGAAAAGCAACCAGAGTTGTCTGCAGTGACAGCTGAGCTGTCTATTGGGGCTTGACCCTGTGGCTACCAACCTGGTACCTGTGCCCACATAAGTCATGGCATACTGATATCTCTCTGACACAGGTAGAGGCCCAATATAGTCTATCTGCCACCTGACGAGGGCTTTAGACCCCTTAGCTATTGTCCCATGTTGCTGTGGAACTCGGTGTAAGTCCCTTTTGGAGCACACGACACACCCCTGCCAGGCTCTACTAACTTCTTTGAAGGTCAAAGGCAAGCCCCACCTATGGGCTACAGCCCACATTGTCTTTTGCCCTGTATGCAACAAATGCTAATGTAACCATTGTGCTATATCAGAGGCAGGTTTTCCTTCTAACCAACATATCTTGACCAATTTATCTGCATCATTTCCTAGGGATGCCAGTGGCAAATGACCTGTCACATGGTATACTGTAATTATTTTAGTCTGACCTCAGGCTCATAGGTCTTGCCACAATTCTTGCCCCCAAAGGGGTTTTTGACCAACCAGCCAGTTGGCATGGTACCAGATTGGTAGCCACAGGGTCAAGCCCCAATAGACAGCTCAGCTGTCACTGCAGACAACTACAGGGAGGACTCCTGGCCAATCACAGGCCACACAGCCCGCAACTCTGCCCATTGGCTACTCTTCCCCTAACCATCTTCCATCTATATTGTCTCAGTCTTAGGATGGAAAGCTATGGCCCTCAATTTTGGGGGCTGCCCAATGGCTGGAGCCGTTTGTGTACCATGCGTCTTTGGGTATAGGGGCTCTTCCCTCCCGATAGGGACTCTCTGCTACTAATGGTTCAAAAGCAAGTTCTTCCTGCTTTTCACTAGTATATGTCACCAACCCCAATAAGTATTGGAGTTCTTCACTCAAAGAGCTACTAGAAAGGGCACTATGCTGCTGTAGGTAAGCACCCCACTTGGCCAGTGTGGGCGTTTGTGCCACACCACTCCTTGGCTTTTGGGTTCAGTCTTGTACCCACCCCAGGATGGGATAGGTCGTTATTACCTTTATTGGTGCCATTCCAGTGGTGGGTTCTGTAGCCAACAAGGTGTGATACACTGCAGCCAGTTGTTTTTCTTCAAAATGTATTTTACCTCTGCCCCTTTCCAGAGTTGTGACCAGAATCCAAGAGGTTGGCAAGTTTGTTCAAGCCTCTGTTAGAGACCCCAGCCATAACCATCTTCAGTCACATGAACATCCAGCTCACAGGGCCTTGATGGGTCTATCACACTCAAGGCCTGCATGGCCTTGACTGCCCATTTTTCTGTAGTAAAGGCAGATGCACATGTTTCATTCCAGTCCAACTTGATGCCCTTTCATACCAAC
Source organism: Manis javanica (assembly GCF_040802235.1). Classification (NCBI taxonomy): domain Eukaryota; kingdom Metazoa; phylum Chordata; class Mammalia; order Pholidota; family Manidae; genus Manis; species Manis javanica. The sequence goes on along the minus strand of NC_133159.1, from coordinate 77,229,986 downwards.
CAGTATAAGGGCTTCAGAATTTGTGCAAAGTGCGGAATAAACACTCTCCAGTAGCCTAGAAAACCCAGAACTCGTGTAGCAATTCTATAGTTGTAGGGGTAGGAAAGGCCCGGACTTTTATCTATAACTGCTTCTGGTATAACTTTGGTCTTATCCGACCAGACAATCCCCAAGAATTTGACAGACAAACCAGGTCCCTGAACCTTGGTACTGTTCACAGCCCATCCTTTCTCCTGTAAATGTTGCAGCAGTCTAGGTGCTACACCTTCTAGATATGAAAGAAAATCAGACATGAGCATGATATCATCAATATAATGGTACAGCCACCCCTTTGGCAGTTTCTCCCATGTAGCCAAGTCCTGGGCTACAAGTCCATGACAGATGGTAGGGCTGTGGAGGTATCCCTGTGGAAGGATTGAAAGTCCATTGCTTTCCCACATGAAGGCAAACTATACCTGACTTTCCTGCTCAATGTCAATGGAAAAAGATGCATTAGCAAGATCTACTACATAATACTATGTTCCTAGTTCATGGCTGAGGGTATCCACCAGGCCTGCAATAGAGCGGACAACTTCATGCATAGGGGTTATGACTTTATTCAGTTCTCTGTAATCCACAGTCATATGCCAGAAGCCATCTGGCTTTTTTACTGGCCACCCTGGGGAATTGAAAGGACTATGGGTGGGCTTTATAATACCCACCATTTCCAGCTCCTGGAGAGTTTCTCCAATCTCTTTATGCCCTCCAGGCAGTTTGTATTGTTTGGTATAAGTCACCCGCTGAGGCACAGGCAAAGCTATGGGCGGGTGCCTAGCATGTCCCCTCTTTCTGCCTTCACCACACGTATCTCAGTCTGAACTCACCTATAGTGGTCTGCAGCCATAGACCCTTCAGGATATCAATCCCCCAAATATACTCAGGGATAGGAGATATATACACAGCATACTCTTTTGGGGGTAGATGCCCTATTCCTAGAGGGATTTGGGCTTGTTTCACTCTGATAGCCTTACCCCCATATCCATCTATGATAGTGGGAGTCCTAGGGAACCGCTCAGGGTTACCATGAATCAGTGAACATTCAGCCCCTGTGTCCACCAGAGCCAGGACACGTTGTATGTTCGCTGGGGACCAATGGATAGCTATTTCAACATGTGGCCTCCAGTCCCCCCCCTGGTGCCTCAGAGCAGATGCCTCAACCTTCCCCTAAATCAAACTGTCTTCCCCAATCACCTTCCTGTGTGGGCTCAAGTGAGGTTGGCTCACTCTCCAGCAGGAAGTCTTGCAAAAACGTAGGCTGGACTTGCGGCTCTGTCTCTGACCTCTGCCTCTTTGGTCTTAATGGCTGGAACTGCTGCCCTGGTTTCAGTTGTTGCCATAGCTCTAATAAGATCCTACTTGACTTCCCATCCAATTTCCTTCCATTAGCTCCTGCCCATATTAAATCAATCCATATCTGGGTCTTCATAACCTTCATGGGGCCCTTTAAATTCTTTTGAGTAGGAGACTTATTTCTTTCTGGGTTCTCATTTCATCAGCCTGTCCTAAGTCTCCTACTCTATGTGTTACCTCGCTTATGGGATGCCCTAAGTGAGGGGAAAGAATGACCACTAAAGACCCCAAGAGGGATGTGGGAGCTGTTTGCAGCACTATATTTCTCATCCCAGTAGGAAAATCTCTTCATCTGGGCCCTAATTCTCTGGCCTATAAATGGCATTTCTTATGCCTAGCTCTTGTAACACCTGTTGGAGCTCAGCATATGTCTGCCTTCTAACAGGAGAGGATGGTAGATCACCCTGATTAGGCCACACAGCACGAAGTGCAGCCATAAGCCAATTGAGGAGGGAGTGATTCCCTGGGGTTTGATGTGCATTTTGTAATCGCTGCCTCAAGGCATGCTGCACTGTCAGGGAAGCCAACCTTCCCATATGTGGGCCTGATAGAACAATTCCTTCCACCCCTAAGTCCCACAGATGCAGGAGCCAAGCTGATATTGACTCCGAGGGTTTCTGCCTAAACCGGGAACCTAAATTACCATCTCAGCCTGAGTATAGGGGCAGAGCATAGAGTGCTCCACGACCTGGGGAGGGGGCTGCTCCTCCCCTTGGGGAACTTTCAGCTGCTGGGTCTTTATTTTCTTTACAACCACTGGGCATGCTTTCAATACAGGAGGGGTCAGTGCCTCCGGCACCACCCCTTCATCCTTTCCCAGCTCCTCCATTTCCGAGGCTGATGGCACCTTTCTTTCCCCTCCTCCGAGTTTCTCCTCTGCTACCACCTTTACCTTTCCTACTATGCCTTGCAGCAATGCTACCTCAGTCTTCAGCAGTTCTCTTAAACTTCACCTCAGTGCTTCACAGCTGGCGTTCTTGTGCCACCTCCACCTGTGCTTCCTTCAGGAGTTCGCCTTTTTCCTTGATGTCCTTTTACTCCTTCAGAGCACTTGGCAGCGCTGCCATCTCATTCTGTAAGTAATCTTTTACCTCTTCAATGGCACTTTGCTGCTGGCATTCTCATGCTACCCGCTCTTGCATCAATGCCATTTTCTTCTTCAGTGAATCCACAGCAGTTTGCAGCTCGCTTTCTTGTGCTCCCATTTCTTGGGTCTTTTTCAGGAGTATGTCCTTCTCTTTAGACTTTTTTAATACTGTGAGAGGCAGCCAACCCACAGTTCCCACTGCCTCACGGGCACTCTGTCTCCTTAAAGACCTACTTACTATACCAAGGGGTCTCCTTACTGCCTCAGGTATCACCTCCACTTGCTTCCAGTCCTGGGGTGGGGCCCAGCCCTCTAGGAGGCAAGCCACCTCAGACCACATACCCATTGTGGGATAATCCACTGTCTCCCCATTCACAGGGGCAGCCTGCTGAAGCACCCCTCCTGTAAGGACAGCCTGTCTTCTTCCTTGGTCAACAATGGACCCTGCCTACTTCACCAATTTTCATGCCAATGGGTTTCAGCCCTGGGCAAGTTTGCTATGGATTCAATGTGTTCAAAGAAAAGGACAGCCAAACATTCCTGGGGGTGAAAGGTTTTATTAGCCAGCCTGTTCTCCTGGCCTCTCTGCCTCCACTAAGAGACCTGGGCCAGCTCTCTATATAGTGCAATAATAGCTTATTGCCTAAAGTTGTGGAAGTGGTAGCCTAGCAACAGGTCAGTTACATCATCAGGTGGTTTAAGGTTCAGTGAGAATCCTGGCCATAGGAACCCCAACTTCCCCACAAACTCTGCTTTTTTTGTTTTTTTTTTCTGAAGAAATTTTTATCTCTCCCTCAATTCTGAAGGACAATTTTGCTGGGTGAAGTACTCTTGGTTGGCAATTATTTTCTTTTTCTTTTTTTTTTCTTTTTATTAAGATATCATTGAAATCCACTCTTATGAAGGTTTCACATGAAAAACATTTTGGTTACTACATTCACCCATATTATGAAGTTCCCCGCATACCCCACTGAAGTCACTGTCCATCAGCATAGTAAGATGCCACAGAATCACTACTGTCTTCTATGCTACACTGTCTTCCCCATGACCACCCCCAACACCATCTGTACCAGTCATAATCCTCCTCAATCCCCTTCTCCCTAGCTCCCCACCTACCCTCCCTTCCCCATCCCTCTGCTTTGGTAACTGCTAGTCCTTTCTTAGATTCTGTGATTCTGCTGCTGTTTTGTTCCTTCAGTTTTGATTTTTTGTTATACTCCACAAATGAAATCATTTGGTACTTGTCTTTCTCTACCTAGCGTATTTCACCGAGCATAATACCCTCTAGCTCCATCCATATTGTTGCAAATGGTAGGATTTGTTTCTTTCTTATGGGCATTCATCTACTGATGGACACTTAAGTTGCTTCCATTTCTTGGCTATTATAAATAGTGCTGCAATAAACATAGGGTTGGCAATTACTTTCTTTCAGCACCTAGAATATATCATCCTACAAGCTAACCTGCAAAGTTTCTGCTGAAATATTTGCTCATAGTCTTATGCAGATTCTTTTACATAACAAGTTGCTTTTCTCTTGCTGCTTCTAAGATTCTGTCTTTGTCTTTAACTTTTGACAGTTTAATTACAATGTGTCTTGTTGTGTCTCTCTTTAGATACATCTTCAGTAATCTTTGGGCTTTCTGAATTTGAGTGTCTTTTCCTTTCTCCAGGTTAGGGTGTTTTTTAGTTATTAATTACTTAAATAAGCTTTCTGCCCCTTTTCCTCATTTCCTTTTGGTACCCCTGTAATGCATATTTGACCCATTGGTAAGTGTCCTATAAGTCCCTTATCTTCAATCTTTAATTCTGTTTTCATTTTTCTCCCTTATTAGATTAATTCCACTGCCTTGTCTTCAATTCTTTATCCTTTCTTCTGCCTGATCTGTCTGCTGTTGAACCCCTCTATTAGAGTTTTTCAGTTCAGTTGTAATCATCAACTCTGTAATTTCTGCTTGGTCCCTATTAGTATTTTCTAAAACTTTGCTGAAATTTCTACTTTGTTTATGCATTGCTCTCCTAACCTAAGTGAGCATCTTTATGTGTTATTTTGAACTCTTGTGTAAATCACTTATCTCTGTTTCATTAAATTTGATTTCTAGAAATTTATCTTGTTCTTTTGTTTGGAGCATATTCCGTATTCCTGACTCTCCATGTTGGTTTCTATACATTAGATAATATGTCTATCTCTTGTAGTCTTGACAGACTGGTCTCATGTAAGAGATGAACCTCATCAACCAACCTGGCCCAGATTCCTAGTTTACTCTCAAACCTTTGTGATTGTCCAAGTCACTGTCTTTGTTCTTAATGGCTCCCAGAAGTAGAGGGTGTGCCAAGATCTATCCTGCCCCAGAAGGGAGGGTTGCAGTTAGCACCTAGATGTAGGTTTATTAGAAGCCAGAACCTCAGGCAGCAGCTGAGAAATTCTGCAGTGAAATTCTGTCCAGGGAGAAACCAGAGATGGGCATTTTTGCCTGCTCCCTCTATACTGAGCCTGGGCATATACTTGGGGGGTGGGGTGGGGTAATTCCTGTGGCTGTTTAAAAGCTGCTTCTTTGTTTGCTGTAGTTCACTGGTACTTAGGAGCACAAACCCTGTTGGTTCACAGAGTCAGGTGTTCTGGAGGCTCATCCCTCAGGTGGAAGTGTTAAAAGTTGGAGCACTAGATATGTGGTCCAAAGCCTTTGCTCTTCTGAGAAAAGCTGGGGTAGTTGTTGGTTTCTTCCCAATTCTATGGTCCTGTGTTGGGGGTGGGATTTATGGCAAGAGTTGTTTCAGCCTTTCATACTCATTTTGATGTGGATATTTTCTCATTCATCGAATGTGTAGGTGTATATTCAGTGTGTAGCTGTATATTTAGTGCATCTGAGGGGCAAGGGAAGATCAGGAGCCTCCTGTGTTGACATCTTGGTCCCTCCTTTATATCTGTTAATTCCTTTCTTATAATGTCAAAATATCAAGCATCAAAGCCTTGTCCTTAAATATTATCAAAGTCAATATTAATTTAATTCTTAAATTAAAAGTAACCAGTTTTTAAAAATTCTGAAATATTTGACTCCTTAATGCCATCCTAAGCTGCAAAATTTAGAAGTATTTTCAAAGAATTTCCATATTTCAACTATATACAGTCCAAAGCCTTTGATGATGTAAGTATTTTATTATAATTACTTAATTTATCTGCCTCCTTTTGCTAGATTTTGTGCTTTCTAAGGGCAGGTACTAGATCACATTCATTTTTCTTTTCAAAGTGCCACACTCAGTAGCTGGTCCATCGTAGGAGCTCAGAAAATGTTTACTCAATGAATGCATGTGGTGTGGGTTGATTTGTACTTCTTAGATTTATAAAAATTTCTCTGGAAGGTAAAGAAATTATTTTCTTCTAGGTCTAGCATATCATTTTGACAACTGAAACAAGATGATAAAATATTAATAGTGTTATTTTTTGAGGTTGGTGGATCTAGAGAAAGGTTAGAATTTTAAATTTAGAAGTAAAAATGTTTTTTTAGGAAGACTGTAGTATCTTCTTCCTAAGGTATATTTTCTACCAGTTTAAGAATGAGTGAAAAATTCTGTGTATTCCATGACTGACTAAATTTTGTTTTCTAGCTTCTTTACACAGATAGGAATTTTGTGACTTGTGCGCCAACTGGTTCTGGGAAAACTGTAGTGTTTGAGTTAGCTATAACAAGATTGTTAATGGAAGTACCTTTGCCTTGGTCGAACATTAAAATTGTTTACAGTAAGTATTTATATATTGTAAGAGAGAGATAATTAATCATAATAATGAAAAACCATTTAGGCAAATGTAGGAAGTAAATTAAAGTTCAGTCCATAGGAATTAATATTTGGTTTTCCTACTTTTAAAGTAAATACCAAATATCACATTTGGTGTTATCTATTACATTAAATTCAAAACTCATTTTCCCAGAGTTATAAATAAATGGAATATTTGAATTGGGAGTTTGGAGTCCACGTGTTATTTTTTAAAGGACAAGCAAGATGAACAAATAAAATCAAACATTTTTTTTGTTTGTGTTTTGAGAGGGCATCTCTCATATTTATTGATCAAATGGTTGTTAACAACAATAAAATTCTGTATAGGGGACTCAATGCATAATCATTAATCAACCCCAAGCCTGATTCTCAACAGTCTCCAATCTTCTGAAGCATAACCAACAAGTTCTTACATGGTGAACCAGTTCTTACATAGTGAATAAGTTCTTACATAGTGAACAGTACAAGGGCAGTCATCACAGAAACTTTCGGTTTTGATCACACATCATGAACTATAAACAATCAAGTCAGATATGATTATTTGTTTGATTTTTATACTTCATTTATATGTGAATCCCACATTTCTCCCTTATTATTATTATTATTTTTAAATAAAATGCTGCAGTGGTAGGTAGATGCAAGATAAAGGTAGAAAACATAATTTAGTGCTGTAAGAGGGCAAATGTAGACGATCAGGTCTGTGCCTATAGACTAAGTATTAATCCAAGCTAGACAAAGGCAACAAAACATCATGGACGCAGAAGAAAATCAAACATTTTTTAATTCTAGAAATTACCATAGGAACCTCTACTCTCCTATTGTAGGTATATATATATTTAAACCTTTTTTACTAATTTATACACATGGTTAAAAAAGTAAGTTATCATGAAAGGCCTTGTGATGAAGAGCAATAATTTCCTACCTTATCTCTCTCCGCTCTTAGTTACAATTCCCTGAGGAATCAATATTTCTAATTTTAGTTCTGTTTGGTGATCACCTTTCAATCTCTAAATAATATGCTTATACTGTTAACTTTCAATTTATAAATATTAGGTTGCATCTAAATGTTTATTTTTATTCTAACTTTATTCCCCAATGTTTGTGAAAATAATTTTAAAATCACACTGACATTCAAAATAAATATCTTATATTGTTACAGTGGCACCAATAAAAGCCCTGTGTAGTCAGCGTTTTGATGACTGGAAAAAAAAATTTGGACCAATAGGATTGAATTGTAAAGAACTCACTGGAGATACAGTAATGGATGACCTGTTTGAGATTCAGCATGCCCATATTATTATGACAACTCCAGTAGGTGTTATTTATGCTTTATTATTTCTCAGTTTATTAGAAAATATCTATTTCTCTTCACCCAGAAAAAAAGTTAAAAGAAAATGCAAAGTAGAAGTATATATTTGCAATGTAAAAAAAACATAAAAAGTACTAGTACTCAGGGTATATAAAAAATACTTGTAAATTAATAAGTAAAACACAAGTGACCAAATGGGAAAAATAGGCAAGAAAGATAAATAAGCAGTTTGTTACTGTGGATAATTTGTCATCACACTTATTGCTTGTATTCTTTCATCCATTGCAGAGAAAAACCCTTATAGAGGCTAAAAAGGGTAAATAGTCTATAGATATGAATATTTTTGGTTAAACTTAAGTGTTGGTTTAGTTTTTTGAACACTTGTAAGACTGTCAAAATCCTTAAAATTTTTTTTAATCTTTAAATCTTTTTCAGGGTACATCAACTTAAATATTGCCCATTATTAGTAACATGTCATGTTAAAATTTTTCTTGATATCTTACTAATATTTATTATAATTTCTTATCATGTTAAACCACTTGCATTTTTCCTTCAGGAAAAATGGGATAGCATGACTAGGAAATGGAGAGACAACTCTTTGGTACAGCTGGTTCGACTGTTTCTCATTGATGAGGTATTGAACACATTGTTACTTCAGAGGTAAACTTAAAAAGATGATGATTAAGAAACTTAATATATGATTAGAATGGATAGAAAGAAACAAGATATTTTCAACCAAACAATATGTTTGTTTTATCTCTTCAAGAGGAAAAAGCTTATTTTCTTATTCCATTGCACATTTTAACTGATTAAATAGATTTTTATTTTTATAGCTAATGATTCTTTCTTAATTTCCTTCTTAGGTACACGTTGTAAAAGATGAAAATCGTGGACCAACTCTTGAAGTTGTAGTCAGTAGAATGAAAACTGTACAGTCTTTATCTTATACTTTAGAAAATGCCAGAACTATTATTCCAGTGAGATTTGTAGCTGTATCTGCAACGATACCAAATGCTGAGGATGTAAGTTAAAATTTTAGTCAGATTTTTTATGACTGGTGGAATATTTAGTCATTTTAATCTTAGAGGAAAGTGAGGGTTTTCTGTACATGACCTAACCAATTTAATAGGAAAGTAAGTTCCTAGAAAGTTGTGGTTAGATGTCATAGCTATGGCAGTATTAGGCTATGAAATTTGGTTGATTGAGTTTAATAAAATATTTTTTGGTGCAAGTCTATTGTTTATAGTATCTAAAAGTCTTAGATACTTACAGTATCTAAAAGATACTTACTAATAGTATCTAAAATCATGGGTTTCAGATACCTAATAATAATTTGACTAATGAAATGTTTGGTTATTTTAATCAGTTGACTGTAGTGGTATGGGAGAGTATGGTGCAGAATAAAAATAACTGCTTAGATGATTACCATCCACCTCCCCCAATTTGGTAAGCACTAAATAGTGAAATCAACATACTGACCCTGCCCTTGTGCTCAGGTTAATGGTTAATGGGGTACATGGACATAAAGAATTATATTCACATTATATTTTTTACAAAAATTATATGTCCTAAGTGTTTTCTTCAATTTTGGGGCAAAGTTCTTGAAAAGTAGTATGCAGTCTCACTCTGCTTTCCCACTTCTATTTGCTTCTCAGCCAAATATAATTAGACTCCCCCACAAGCTACTTTTTTAGAAACTGTTTTCACAAGTAGCTGATACATTGTCTTACCCAATGGAAAACTTTACCTTTACTTTTAATTTGACACAATTAATCATTTTCTTGTTCTTAAAATGGCAACTTGTTCACATGCAAGAATAATAGAGAAAGTTTTAAAGTATATACAACACTTGAACATCATAGGGGTTAGGAACACTGACTCTCCACACAGTCAAAAACCCACTTTACAACTTTTGACTCTCCAAAAACTAAACTGTTAATAGGCTACTGTTGACTAAAAGACTTAACCCGTAACATAAACAGTTGATTAAAACATTTTATATACTATATTAATTATATACTGTAATCTTAAGATTAAATAAGCTAGAGAAAAGAAAATGTTTCCAATAGTTGGAAATCTCAAAAAAACTTTCCAGTAGATACATTGAAAAAAATCTGCTTCAGTGTGGACCAGTGCCGTTGAAACCCATTATTCAAGGGTCAGTTGTATAAACAACCAAAACCTAGTGTTTGTCCATACTGATGTACGAATGGAATTGATATACATACTCTTATGACTTACACATCACCAACAAACATTGCCATGTCATTAAATGTTATTCTTTAATACCATTTTTGTGGTTTTGTTGTGATTTATTTAATGGTGGAGGATTATTTTCATTTTTTGCTGTTGTAGATAGTGCTGAAATTATATATCTTTGAAAACATCATGACTGCTTCCTTAGAATAAACTTCTACGGTAGAATAACTAACTCAAAGTATATGTAAAACTTCTAAGGACACAGTGCTTTCAATAAATGATATATTCACGTATGCTTGCACCATCAGCCATTCTCTGTATTTTAACATTGGATATTATGACTGAAGTTATTTTTATTATTGCTTTTAAATAGTTGCCAAATTTCTAGTTTAAAATGGTACTTTATTTTTAATAAATATTTTATACTGCTTTGATTTGTATTGAAGTAAGTATTTTAATATATTTATAACTACATTAAGTTCTCTTTTTACAATTTGCCAGGTCATGTCCTTTACTCTATTTTTCACATTGGAATACTAAACTTTTCTTACTGATTTGTAAGAAATTATTAAATATCAAGACAATGTAATTCTTGATACTTTCTTCCCCTTCTGATAATCACTACTTCTGTGAATGCTATTTCTATCTTTTTGTACAAGTCCTCTTCCTCAATTTCCCCTAATTTAAATTCTTCATTCTAGGCTTTCTAATCCTTTTAAACTGTAAATTCTTGTGTGATCTTATCTGTACCCATGATGGCCTTGAAAATCTTTTAATATTTCCTTTCTGTGCAACTAGGAACTCATTATAGTCCATCTTCTTGTCAAAGTCATGGTCAGTTTCAAAGCAGGGTAGTAAGCCTGATTACTAGCCAGACTGTGTGAAGATAAGGGTTGCGCACTATAGCTCTGGAACTTAACAAGTAACACTAGCAGTGAGTCTTTCTGAAATGTGTTTTTGGTACTGCCATTTCTCAAGTTTATTTATTTGTTTTTTTTTGTTTTAAAGTTAGCAGCCCTTGTCAGTCTAAGCTAACCATTACTTGCTACTCTTCAATTAGTAGAGCAACACAAAAGACATGTCAGCTATATCTAGACATAGTTCTGAAAAATAGTAGTTACCATGATAGTGAGAAATTCAATTTCTCTGCTGAAATCAACTTTAATTTTACTTTAGACTTTTACAAAGGAAAATAATAATTAATAGAGAGTTTACCATGGTGAAAAGTTGGTATAATCTTGAAAAACTGCTATCAGTAGTATTTACCAGTTTATCTAAATAGTATTGGTGTAATATGTAAAATTGAATAAGACTACTTGATGAAATATTTTCATCTTAATTTTAAAATAGTCTATTATTGAGTTATTTTTAGCCATAAAATTTTAATAGGAGAAACTTTTAATGTATGTTTCTGTTATTTAAAGATTGCAGAATGGCTTTCAGATGGTGAAAGACCTGCTGTATGTCTGAAAATGGATGAGAAACATAGACCAGTGAAACTTCGGAAAGTGGTCCTTGGATTTCCCAGCACTAGGAACCAAACTGAATTTAAGTTTGATTTAACCCTTAACTACAGAATTGCCAGTGTTATACAAACATACTCTGATCAGAAACCTACACTTGTGGTATGGATTTTTGGTTATTTTTAAATTTAATGTTCAGTTTTTAATATGATTAATACAAAAATTATTCATTTTCAGTTTTGTGCAACAAGGAAAGGTGTGCAACAGGCTGCTTCTGTTCTTGTGAAAGATGCAAAGTTTCTTATGACTGTGGAACAGAAACAGAGGTATATTTTTTCATTTTTTTCTTGAAGGTAGAAAGACTTTGGGATCATCTGGATGTGATGAGAAACTGGCTTTTTCCCTTAAGGTTAAGTTATTTCACCTCACCAGACCTCTTTCCTCACCTGTATAATAAGGATAATAGTAATTTGGAGGATTAAGGAAGATAATGAATCTTACTGCAACTATGATCCTGTCTTCTTTATTTCACCATCAGATTTCTTGAAGTTATCCTTCATGTATCTGGCTTCATTTTTTAACCCACTTTCAATCCAGCATCTGTGTAATCTTTCACTGAAGCTGATCTTGCTAATTGATGGGTCAGGAGCCTCTAACACATTTGGCCACTCACTATTTAAAAACTGTGGTCTCTGTGCTTCTATGATCATCTTCTACCAACTTTTTCATACTTTGCTGGCTGCTCATTCTTAGGCTCCTTTTTACCACTTCTATCCATTTCCTAAATGTTAACATTTTAGGGGTTCTATCCAAGGTTCATTCTTTCTAATTCCATACTTCTGGGTATTTGTATCTATCACATAGGTTCAAAGAATTATATGTATACACATATTTATATGTCTGTGAATTACCAAATTTATAACTCCAATCCAGGCTCCATTTAGAGCTCCAGGTCTATAATCCATCTCTGTAACTGACATCTGCAGTTGTATATCTATGGGCATCTCAATATGTGCAAAGTTGAACCCTTGTTCTTTCTCAAACCAGCCACCTCCTCCTCCAGTTCTCCCATCTAATTACACATCATTTCTCTATTTGCTCACAACAGTAACCTATCACTGACATCTCTTTCACCTTCCTCCCCATAAGGCAACCAATTACCAAGTCATGTTTATTCTTATCCTAAGTATATCTCAAATATATCATTTTGTCTCCATCAACACTACCACCTCCCTAGTTCAAATCACTATTAATCCCTTGCCTTTTTATCTGATGACCACACATATACTCTTGTCCCACTTTAGTCTATTATCTACATAGAAGATAATAAAATTGTAAATCTAAATATGTTAGTTTCCTGACTGAAACCTTTAATAATTTCTGAATCCTAAATCTTTAATATGACTTGCAAAACCCTGTGTAATGTGATCTCTGGCTAATTCTCCAGACTCATCATGCCCATGCTTCCCCCTTACTCACTATAGTCAAGCCTCTATATTAGCCTTTCTGTTCTATGAATACACCAAACTGTTACCCTAGACAGGCTTTCCTGCATTGTGTTTTCTTTACCTGGAATGGATTTTTACCTGTTATTTATGCTTTAAGTCTTAGGTTTAATATCAGTTTCTCAGGAAGTTTTCCATATCTTCAGTTTCCCTTTATTTACTTTTATAGGCACCTGTACTTTTATTTCATACCACTTCCTATAATTGTAGTAAATACTCTTGTTTAATTGTTATTTTAATATCTATTCTGTTCATTAGATTGTAAACTTCTTGATGAGAGAAAGACTCATCGTCATCTTATTACTCAATCTTAGCAGCTCTCAATAGAGTGCCAGCACGTGATTATTACTTAATGGATATTGGCTTGTTGTTATTATGAATACAACTTATGGGAATCAATAAATAGGTTTAGTGATAGACTTCAGGTTAAATTGGATTAGATAATTATGTGTATATATGAGCAGAGGCTGATTTTTCTAATTTTGTGTTGGGGAATAGATGTACCTCCACTTTGGGTCAGAAGAGCTTTCCAATTACTAGTCTATCCTGTGGCTACTACTTCTATAGTCACATTTTTTTTTATTAAGGTATCATTGATATACAATCTTATGAAGGTTTCACATGAAAAACATCGTGATTACTACATTCACCCATATTATCAAGTCCCCCCAACACCCCACTGCAGTCACTGTCCATTAGCACAGTAGGATACCACAGAGTCACTACTTGTCTCCTTTGTGCTACACTGTCTTCCCTGTGACCCCCCCCCAAACACCATGTGTGCCAATCATAATACACCTCAGTCCCCTTCTCCCACCCTCCCCACCCATCCTCCCCCATCCTTTCCCTTTAGTAACTGCTAGTCCCTTCTTGGAGACTGTGAGTCTGCTGCTCTTTCTTAAGTTTTGCTTCATTGTTAAACTTCAAAATTGAGTGAAATCATTTGGTACTACTTGTCTTTCTCTGCCTGGCTTATTTCACTGAGCATGATACCCTCTAGCTCCATCCATGTTGTTGCAAATGGTAGGATTTGTTTTCTTCTTATGGCTGAATAATATTCCATTGTGTATATGTACCCCATCTTCTTTATCCATTCATCTACTGATGGACACTTAAGTTGCCTCCATATCTTGGCTATTGTAAATAGTGCTCTGATAAACATAGAGGTGCATATGTCTTTTTGAATCTGGGATCTTCCTTTTTTTGGGTAAATTCTTAGGAGTGGAATTCCTGGGTCAAATGGTATTTCTACTTTTAGTTTTTTGAGGAATCTCCATATTGTTTTCCACAATGGATAAACTAATTTACATTTCCACCAGCAGTGTATGAGGGTTCCCCTATTTCCACATCCTTGCCAGAATTTGTTGATCCTAGTCTTTTTGATATTGGTCATCCAAACTGATATGAGGTAATATCTCATTGTGGTTTAAGTTTGCATTTCCCTGATTAGCGATGTGGATCATCTTTTCATGTGCCTGTTGACCATCTGAAATTCTTCCTTGGAGGAGTGCCTGTTCATATCCTTTGCCCATTTTTTAATTGGATTATTTGCTTTTTGGGTATTGAGGCATGTGAGCTCTTTATATATTTTGAATGTTAACCCCTTGTCGGATATGTCATTAATGAATATATTCTCCCATACTGCAGGATGCCTTTTTGTTCTACTGATGGTGTCCTTTGCTGTACAGAAGCTTTTTAGTTTAATGTAGTCCCATTTGTTCATTTTTGCTTTTGTTTCCCTTGTCTGAGGAGATGTGTTCATGAAAAAGTTCTCATATATATATTCAAGAGATTTTTGCCTATGTTTTCTTCTAAGAGTTTTATGGTTTCATGACTTACATTAAGGCCTTTGATCCATTCAAGTTTACTTTTGTGTATGGAGTTAGACAATAATCCAGTTTCATTCTCTTATATGTACATGTCCAGTTTTCCAAAGACCAGTGGTTTAAGAGGCTGTCATTTTCCCTTTGGTTATACATGGCTCCTTTATTGTATATTAATTGAGCATATATGTTTCTGTTTATATCTGGGCTATCTACTCTGTTGTATTGATCTATGGGTCTGTTCTTGTGCCAGTACCAAATTGTCTTGATTACTGTGGTGTTGTAGTAGAGCTTGAAGTTGAGGAGCATAATCCCCTCAGCTTTATTCTCCCTTCTCAGGACTGCTTTCGCTGTTCGGGGTCATTTGTGGTTCCATATGAATTTTAGAACTATTTTTTCTAGTTCTTTGAAGAATTCCATTGGTATTTTGATAGGAATTGCATTGCATCTGGATTGCTTTAGGCGGGATGGCCATTTTGACAATATTAGTTCTTCCTATCCATGAGTATGAGGTGTATTTCCGTTTATTGGCATCTTCTTTAATTTCTCTCATGAATGTCTTGTAGTTTTCATGGTATAGGTCTTTCACTTCCTTGGTTAGGTTTATTCCTAGGTATTTTATTATTTTTTAGGCAATTGTGAATGGAGTTGTTTCCCTAATTTCACTTTCTGCTAGTTCATCGTTAGTATATAGGAATGCAACAAATTTCTGTGTATTAGTTTTGTATCCTGCAATTTTGCAGAATTCAGATATTAGTTCTAGTAGCTTTGGAGAGGATTCCTTAGGGTTTTTTTTATATGTACAATATTATGCCATCTGCAAACAAGGACAATTTAACTTCTTCCTTACCAGTCTGGATGCCTTTTATTTCTTTGTGTTGTCAGATGCCGTGGCTAGGACTTCCAGAACTATGTTGAATAAAAGTGGGGAGAGTGGGCATCCTTGTCTTGTTCCCCATCTTAAAGGAAAAGCTTTCAGCTTCTCGCTGTTAAGTATATTGTTGGCTGTGGGTTTGTCATATATGGCCTTCATTATGTTGAGGTACTTGTCCTCTATACCCATTTTATTGAGAGGTTTTATCATGAATGGATGTTGAATTTTGTTGAATGCTTTTTCAGCAACTATGAAGATGATCGTGTGGTTTTTGTCCTTTTTGTTGACGTGGTGGATAATGTTCATGGATTTTTGAATACTTACCATCCTTGCATCCCTGGAATAAATCCTACTTGATCATGATGGATGATCTTTTTGATGTATTTTTGAGTTTGGTTTGCTAATATTTTGCTGAGTAATTTTGTATCTATGTTCATCAGGGATATTGGTCTTAATTTTCTTTTTTTGTGGTATCTTTACCTGGTTTTGATATTAGAGTTATGTTGGCCTCATAGAATAAGTTTGGAAGTATTCCCTCCTCTTCTACATTTTGGAAAACTTTGAGGGTCGGTATTAGGTCTTTACTAAATGTTTGATAAAATTCAGCAGTGAAGCCATTTGGTTCAGGAGTTTTGTTCTTAGGTAGTTTTTGTTTACCAATTCAATTTCATTGCTTGTAATTGGTCTGTTTAGAGTTTCTGTTTGTCCCTGGTTCAGCCTTGGAAGGTTGTATTTTTTTAGAAAGTTGCCCATTTCTTATAGGTTATCCAGTTTGTTAGCATATAATTTTTCATAGTATTCTCTAATAATTCTTTGTATTTCTGTGGTGCCCCTTGTGATTTTTCCTTCTTCATTTCTGATTCTGTTTATGTGTGTAGACTCTCTATTTTTTCTTGATAAGTCTGGCTAGGGGTTATCTATTTTGTTTATTTTCTCAAAGAACAAGCTCCTGCTTTCATTGATTCTTTCTATTGTTTTATTCTTCTCAATTTTATTTATTTGTGCTCTAATCTTTATTATGTCCCTCTTCTACTGAGTTTGGGCCTCATTTATTCTTTGTTTTCTAGTTTCATTAATTGTGAGTTTTGTCTGTTCATATGGGATTGTTCTTCTTTCCTGAGGTAGACCTGTATTGCAATATACTTCCCTGTTATCACAGCCTTAGCTACATCTGACAGATTTTGGGGTGTTGAATTATTGTTGTCATTTGTCCCCATATAGTGTTTGACTTCAGTTTTTATTTGGTCATTGGTCCATTAGTTATTTAGGAGCATGTTAGTGAGCACCCATGTGTTTGTGGGCTTTTTTGTTTTCTTGCATAATTTCTAGCTTCATACCTTTGTGGTCTGAAAAGTTGGTTGGTACAATTTCTATTCTTCTGATTTACTGAGGCTCTTTTTTGTGGCCTACTATATGATCTATTCTTGAAAATGTTCCATGGCACTTGAAAAGAATGTGTATCCTGCTGCTTTTGGGTAGAGTGTTCTGTAGATTCTGTTAGGTCCATCTGTTCTAATGTTCTGTTCTCTGCCTCTGTCTCCTTATTTTCTGTCTGGTTGATCTGTCCTTTGGAGTGAGTGATGTGTTGAAGTCTCCTAAACTGAGTGCATTGCATTCGATTTCCCCCTTTAATTCTGTTCGTATTTGTTTTTCATATGTAGGTGCTCCTGTATTGGGTGCATAGATTTTTATAATGGTTGTATCCACTTGTTGGACTGACCCCTTTGTCATTATGTAATATCCTTCTTTATCTCTTGTTACTTTCTTTGTTTTGAAGTCTATTTTATCTGATATAAGTACTGGAACTCCTGCTTTTTTCTCCCTATTTGTTGCATGAAATATCTGTTTCCATCCCTTCAATTTTAGTGTGTGTGAGTTCTTTGGGTTTGAAGTGAGTTTCTTCTAGGCAGTGTATAGATGGGTCTTGTTTTTTTATCCATTTAGTGACACTCTGTCTTTTGATTGGTACATTTAGACCATTTACATTTAGCGTGATTATCAATAGATATGTACTTATTCCACTGCAGGCTTTAACTTTGTGTTTACCAAGCTTCTTTACTATCTAAGAGTCTACGTTAATTCACTTAATATGGTATTACAAACACAATCTAAAGGATTTTTTTTCCTCCTTTTTCTTCCTCTTTCTTTCTTTATATTTTAGGTATCATATTCTATACTCTTTGTCAATCCCTTGACTGACTTTGGGCATAGTTGATTTAATTTTGCATTTTCTTAGTAATTAATTGGTCTACTTCCTTTACTGTGGTTTTATTTTCTCTGGTGACAGCTATTTAGCCTTAGGAACACTTCCATCTATAGCAGTCCCTCCCAAATACACTGTAGAGATGGTTTGTAGTAAGTAAATTCTCTCAACTTTTGCTTATCTGGAAATTGTTTAAGCCCTCCTTCAAATTTAAATGATTATCTTGCCAGGCAAAGTATTCTTGCCTTGAAGACCTTATCTTTTGTGGCATTAAGTATATTATGCCACTCCCTTTTGCCCTCCCATGCCAAACCTCAAGGTTTCTATTGAGATGTCTGATGACAGCCTGATGGGTTTTCCTTTGTATGTGATCTTTTTTCTCCCTCTAGCTGCTTTTATCTATTTATTTTTATTTTGTTATCATTAATATACAATTACATGAGCAACATTGTGGTTACTAGATTCCCCCCATTATCAAGTCCCCACCACCTTCCCCATTACAGTCACTGTCCATCAGCTTGGTAAGATGCTGTAGAATCACTACTTCTCTACTCTGTGCTATACTGCCTTCCCTGTGCCCCTCCCCTTACATTATGTGTGCTAATCGTAATGCCCCTTTTTCCCCTTATCCCTCCCTTCCCACCCATTCATTCTCTGCAGTCCCTTTCCCTTTGTTAACTGTTGGTCCATTCTTGGATTCTGTGAGTCTGCTGCTATTTTATTCCTTCAGTTTTTGCTTTGTTCTTAGGCTTCACAGATGAGTGAAATCATTTGGTACTTGTCTTTTTCCATCTGGCTTATTTCACTGAGCATAATACCCTCTAGCTACATCCATGTTGTTGCAAGTGGTAGGATTTGTTTTCTTCTTATGGCTGAATAATATTGCATTGTATATATGTACCACATCTTTATCCATTCATCTACTGCTGGACACTTATTTGCTTCCATTTCTTGGGTATTGTAAATAGTGCTACTATTATAGGGGTACAAATGTCTTTTTCAAACTGGACTCCTGCATTCTTAGGGTAAATTCCTAGGAGTGAAATTCCTGGGTCAAATGGTATCTGTATTTTTAATTTTTGAGGAACCTCCCTACTGCTTTTCACAATGGTTGAACTAATTTACATTCCCAGCAGACATGTAGGAGGGTTCCCCTTTCTCCACATCCTTGCCAACATTTGTTGTTGTTGGTCTTTTGCATGGTAGCCATGCTAACTGGTGTGAGGTGAGATCTCACTGTGGTTTTAATTTGCATTTCCCTGCTGTTTAACAATGTAGAGCATATTTTCATGTGCCTGTTGGCCATCTGAATTTCTTCTTTGGAGAAGGGTCTGTTCAGATCCTCTGCCCATTTTTTAATTGGATTATTTGCTTTTTGTTTGTTGAGGTTCATGAGCTCTTTATATATTTTGGATGTCAAGCCCTTATTGGATATATCATTTATGAATATATTCTCCCATAATGTAGGATGCATATTTGTTCTCCTGATGGTATCCTTTGCTGTACAGAAGCTTTTTAGTTTGATATAGTCCCACTTGTTCATTTTTGCTTTTGTTTCCCTTGCCCTTAGAGATATGTTAATGAATAAGTTGTTCATGTTTATATTCAAGAGAGTTTTGCCTGTTTCCTTTTAAGAGTTTTATGATGTCATGACTTACAGTCAGTTCTTTGATCCATTTTGAGTTTTCTTCTGTGTATGGAGTTAGATAGTAATGCAGTTTCATTCTCCTACATGAAGCTCTCCAGTTTTCCAACACCAGTTGTTGAAGAGGCTGTCATTTCCCCACTGCTTGTCCATGGCTCCTTTATTATATATTAATTGACCATATATGCTTCAGTTAATATCTGGACTCTCTATTCTGTTCCACTGGTTTATGGGTCTGTTCTTGTGCAATACCAAATTGTCTTGATTACTGTGGCTTTGTAGTAGAGCTTGAAGTTGGGAAGTGAGATCCCTTCTGCTTTATTCTTCCTTCTCAGGATTGCTTTGGTTATTCGGGGTCTTTTGTGGTTCCATATGAATTTTAGAACTATTTGTTCCAGTTCGTTGAAGAATACCGTTGGTGTTTTGATAGGGATTTTATTGAATCTGTAGATTGTTTTAGGCAGGATGACCATTTTGACAATACTTGGTATGCATGAGCATGGGATGTGTTTCTATTTATTTGTGTCTTCTTTAATTTCTCTCATGAGTGTCTTGTGGTTTTCCGAGTATAGGTCTTCTACTTCCTTCATTAAGTTTATTCCTAGGTATTTTATTCTTTTTGATGCAATTGTGAATGAAATTGTTTTCCTGATTTCTCTTTCTGCTAATTCATCATTAGTGTATAGGAATGCAACAAATTTCTGTGTATTAGTTTTGTATCCTGCAACTTTGCTAAATTCAGATATTAGTTCTAGTAGTTTTGGAGTGGGTTCTTTAGGGTTTTTTTATGTAAAATATTATGTCATCTGCAAAAAGGGACAGTTTGACTTCTTCCTTGCCAATCTGGATGCTTTTTAGTTCTTTGTGTTGTCAGATGCCATGGCTAGGACCTCCAGAAGTATGTTGAATAAAAGTGGGGAGAGTGGGCATCCTTGTCTTGTTCCCGATCTTAAAGGAAAAGCTTTCAGCTTCTCACTCTTAGTATAATGTTGGCTGTGGGTTTGTTGTATATGGCTTTTATTGTGTCAAGGTACTTGCCCTCTATACCCATTTTATTGAGAGTTTTTATCATGAATGGATGTTGAATTTTGTCGAATGCTTTTTCAGCATCTATGGAGATGATCATGTGGTTTTTATCCTTCTTTTCATTGATGTCATTGATCATGTGGATGGATTTTCTAATATTGTATACCATCCTTGCATCCCTGGAATAAATCCTACTTGATCATGAAGGATGACCTTTTTGGTGGATTTTTGAATTTGGTTTGCTAATATTTTGTTGAGTATTTTTGCATGTATGATCATCAGGGATATTGGTCTGTAATTTTCTTTTTTTGTGGTGTCTTTGCCTGGTTTTGGTATTAGAGTGTTGTTGGGTTCATAGAATGAGTTTGGGAGTATTCCCTCCTCTTCTACATTTTGGAAAACTTTAAGGAGGATGTGTATTAGGTGTTCACTAAATGTTTGATAAAATTCAGCAGTGAAGCTTTCTGGTACAGGGTTTTGTCCTTAAGTAGTTTTTTGATTACCATTTCAATTTCCTTGGTCTATTGGTAATTGGTCTATTTAGATTTTCTGTTTCTTCCTGGGTCAGCCTTGGAAGGTCATTTTTCTAGAAAGTTGTCCATTTCTTCTAAGTTACCCCATTTATTAGCATTTAATTTTTCATAGTATTCTCTCATAATTCTTTGTATTTCTGTGTTGTCTGTAATGATTTTTCCATTCTCATTTCTGATTCTGTTTATGTTTGTAGACTCTTTTTTTTCTTGATATGTCTGGCTTGGTGTTAATCCATTTTGTTTATTTTTTCAAAGCACAAGCTCTTGGTTTCACCGATTTTTTTCTGTTGTTTTAGTCTTCTCAATTTTATTTATTTGTGTTCTTATATTTATTATGTTCCACTTCTACTGAATTTGGACCTCATTTGTTCTTCCTTTTCTAGTTCTGTTAATTGTGAGTTTAGCCTGTTAATTTGGGATTGTTTTTCTTTCCTGAGGTAGGCCTGTATTGCAGTATACTTCCCTCTTAGCACAGTCTTTGCTGCATCCCACAGATTTTGTGGTGTTGAATTGTTTTTCTCATTTTTCAACATATGTTGCTTGATCTGTGTTTTCATTTGGTCATTGTCCCACTGGTTATTTAGGATCATGTTATTAAGCCTCCATGTGTTTGTGGGCTTTTTCATTTTCTTGGTGTAATTTATTTCTAGTTTCATACCTTTGTGATCTGAGAATCTGGTTGATACATTTGCAATCTTTTTGAATTTACTGAAGCTCTTTTTGTGGCTTAGTATATGATCACTTCTTAAAATTGTGCACTTGAGAAGAATGTGAAACCTGTTGCTTTTGGATGGAGTGTTCTGTACATGTCTGGTAGGTCCATCTGTTCTAATAAGTTGTTCAATTCCTGTGTCTCTGCTTATTTTCTGTCAGGTTAATCTGTCCTTTGTAGTGAGTGGTGTGGAAGTCTCCTAAAATGAATGTATCACATTTGATTTCCCCCTTTAATTCTGCTAGTATTTGCTTCACAGATGTAAGTGATCCTGTGTAGGGTACATAGATATTTACAATAGTTATATCCTCTTGTTGGACTGACCCCTTTATCATTATGTAATGTCCTTCTTTGTCTCTTGTTACTTTCTTTGTTTTGAAGTCTATTTTGTCTGATACCAGTACTGCAAGTCCTGCTTTTTTCTCCCTATTAGTTGCATGAAATATCTTTTTCCATCTCTTTACTTTCAGTCTGTGTATGTCTTTGGTTTTGAAGTGAGTCTCTTGTAGGCAGCATATAGATGGGTCTTGTTTTCTATCCATTCAGTGAGTGTATGTCTTTTGATTGGTGCCTTCAGACCATTTACATTTAGGGTAATTATTGATAGGTACATACTCATTGGCCTTGAAGACTTTAGATTTGTGGCTACCATAGGATCAAGTGTGATTCCCTTACTATCTAACAGTCTAGTTAACTCAGTTTGTATGCTATTACAAACACAACCTTTTTTTTTTTCCTCCTCTTTCTTGCTCCTCCATTCTTTATGTGTTAGGTATCATATTCTGTACTCTTTATCTATCCCTTGGGTGATATCTCGTTAGCCTTTGGAATACTTCCACCTATAGCAGTCCCTCCAAAGTGGTAGTTTGTGGGAACAAAATTCTCTCAGCTTTTGCTTATCTGAAAATTCTTTAATCCCTCCTTCAAATTTAAATGATAATCTTGCCGGGTAGAGTATTCTTGATTCGTGGCCCTTCTGCTTCATTGCATGAAATATATCATGCTACTCCCTTCTGGCCTGTAAGGTTTCTATTGATAAATCTGATGATAGTCTGATGGATTTTTCTTTGTATGTGATCTTTTTTTCTTCTCTAGCTGCTTTTAAAAGTCTGTCTTTAGCCTTGATCTTTGCCATTTAAATTATTATATGTCTTGATGTTGACTTCCTTGGTCCCTTGTATTGGGAGATCTGTGTACCTACATGGCTTGAGAGACTGTCTCCTTCCCCAGATTGGGAAGTTTTCAGCCATTACCTCCTCAATGACACTTTCTATCTCTTTTTCTCTCTCTTCTTCTGGTACCCCTATAATGCCAATATTGTTCCATTTTAATTGGTCACACCATTCTCTCAGTCAAATTCATAAGAATGAATTTTCTTTCATTCTTAGAGATTCCTTTTTCTCTCTGTGTCTCAACTTCTTTGTATTCCTTTTCTGTAATTTGTATTCCATTAGCCGTCTCTTCTTCTACATGTAATCTGCTTTTAAATCCCTCCATTGTATGTTTCATTTCAGATTTGGAATTTCTTAATGATTGAATCTCCATCTTAAATTCGTTCCTGAGTTCTTTAATATTTTTCTGTGCTTCCATGAGCATGTTTATGATTTTTATTTTGAACTCTCTTTTAGGTAGATAGGTGAGTTCAGTTTCATTTGGCCCTTTTCCTAGCATTTGTGTGATTTGGGTCTGAACCAGGTTCCATTGACTTTCATATTTTTATGTGGTGCCCTCTAGTGCCCAGAAGCTCTTGTGTCTAGAGCTGCTCAGCCCCTAGAGTGAGATTGGGAGTCGTAGTGGCGTGGTGCTGGTGCCTCTGGGTGGAAAGAGCTGTTTCCTGATTTCTGTCTGCAGTGCCTGTCTCCAGTTTCAGAGCCAGTGGGCCAAGTACACAGGTATAAGATTCTGTGCTTTGTGTCTGCAGCTTTTGTAGGTGAGGCCTCTCTCTGGCTGACCTGACACCAGAGCAGTGACTGCCAGTTTGCCAGCCAGTGCCAGCAGGTCAGGAGCAAGGCTCAGGACGCTATGTATCACAGTGGGGGGCCTTGGAGCTGAGCAGCCAGCCAGGGGGTGGACCACCTGAAGCTCCTCAAAGTTCCCTGCTTCCTTGGCAGATAGCGCCCAGATAACCCTGTCCAACTATCCCTTCTCCTGCACATCAAACTCCATCCAAACCTTGCCCCTTCAGCAGTCCTCTAGCTACTAGAAAACCTCCCAGACCACCTGCCATTCCTTTTACCCAGAGCGGCCTGATATGGATGCCTGTCCTCCACAAACGGCCAGAATCTCAGTCTCTCAAGCACTCTGCCTGTCCCAGCTCCCCATCCCCATCAACCTCCAGAGCACCACACAATGTAGGTTTCTGCTTGCAAAGCAGGTATCTACAGCTGGGTGTTCAGCAATTTTAGGCTTTAAACCCCCTTGGTACGTTTCTCTTCCTCCTGCTGGTGAGCTGGGGTGGTGAAAAGGGTTGGGTCCCACCGGTTCAAGGATTTGGTACATTACCCTGTTTTGTGAGGTCTCCTCTGTTTATGAGGACTGTATGCATTCAGGTGCAGCCTTCTTTCCTGTTGCTGTTTTAGGGTTAGTTGTGTTAACTATATCTTCATACAATCTGTGGTTTTGGGAGGAGTTCTCTGTCTCACCTCTTATGCCACCATCTTGAATCTGCCCTCCTCTTGATGTATTTTTGAATTCAGTTTGCTAGTATTTTGTTGAGTATTTTTGCGTCTGTGTTCATCAGGGATATTGGTGAACATATCAGAGATATTGGTCTGTAATTTTCAAATTTTGTGGTATCTTTGCCTGGTGTTGGTATTAGAGTGATGCTGGCTTCATATAATGAGTGTTCAAGTATTCCCTCCTCTTCTGTTTTTTTTTGGAAAACTTTAACTAGAATGGATATTATGTCTTGTCTAAATGTCTGATAAAATGCAGTGGTGAATCTAGCTGGTCTGGTGTTTTGTTCTTGGGTAGTTTTTTGATTACCTATTCAATTTCATTGCTGGTAATTGGTCTCTTTAGATTTTCTATTTCTTCCTGTGTCAGTCTTTTACGGTTGTATTTTTCTGGAAAGTAGTCCATTTCTTCTAGGTTATCCAGTTTGTTAGCATAAAGAGTTTCATAGTATTCTCTAATAATTCTTTGTATTTCTGTGGTGTCCCGTGTGATTTTTCCTTTCTCATTTCTGATTCTGTTTATGTGTGTAGATTCTCTTTTTCTCTTAACAAGTCTGGCTAGGGGGTTATCTATTTTGTTTATTTTCTCAAAGAACCAGCTCTTGGTTTCATTAATTTTTTCTATTGTTTTATTCTTCTCAATTTTATTTATTTCTTCTCTGATATTTATTATGTCCCTCTGTCTGCTGACTTTTGGCCTCATTTGTTCTTCTTTTTACAGTTTCAATAATCTTGAATTTAGACTATTCATTTGGGATTGTTCTTCCTTCTTTAAATAGGCCTGGATTGCTATATACTTTCCTCTTAGAATCACCTTCATGGTGTCCCACAGAAGTTGGGGCGTTGTGCTGTTGTTTTCATTTGTCTCCATATTTTGCTTGATCTCTGTTTTAATTTAGTCATTGATCCATTGATTATTTAGGAGTATGTTGTTAAGCCTCCATGTGTTTGTGCACCTTTTGTTTCTTTTGTACAATTTATTTCTAATTTTATACCTTTTTGATCTGAAAAATTGGTTAGTACCATTTTAGTCCTTTTGAATTTATTGAGGCTCTTTTTGTGACCTAGTATGTGGTCTTCTGGAAAATGTTCCACGTGCACTTGAGAAGAATGTGTGTCCTGCTGCTTTTGAGTGTAGTGTTATGTAGATATCTGTTAGGTCCACTGTTCTATTATGTTGTTCAGTGCCTCTGTCTTGTTACTTATTTTCTGTCTGGTTGATCTGTCCTTTGCATTGAGTGGTGTGTTGAAGTCTTCTAAAATGAATTCTATTTCCCCCTTTAATTCTGTTAGTATTTGCTTCACGTTTGTAGGTCATCCTGTGTTGGGTGCATAGATATTTATAATGGTTATATCCTTTTGTTGGACTGACCCCTTTATCATTATATAATGTCCTTTTTTGTCTCTTGTACTTTCTTTGTTTTGAAGTCTGTTTTGTCTGATACAAGTACTGCAACTCCTCCTTTTTTCTCCTTATTAGTTGCATGAAATATCTTTTTCCATCCCTTCAGTTTTAGTCTGTATAATGTCTGGGTTTGAAGTGAGTTTCTTGTAGGTATCATATAGATGGTGTTGGATTTTAATCTATTCTATTACTCTGTGTCATTTAATTGGTACATTCAGTGCATTTACATTTAGGGTGATTAACGATAGATATGTACTTATTGCCATTGCAGGCTTTGGATTCATGGTTACCAAAGGTTCAAAGGCAGCTTCTTTACTATCTAACCCACTAACTTAACTCAATTCTTATGCTTTTATAAACACAGTGTGATGATTTTTTATTTCTCTCCCTTCTTTTTCTACATTCTCCACTCTTTATATGTTAGGTGTTTTATTCTGTACTCTTTTTGTTTCCCTTGACTGATTTTGTGGATAGCTGATTTTATTTTGCATTTAGTTAGTATTTGGTTGGTCTACTTTCTTTGCTGTGGTGTTATTTTCTCTGGTGACAGCTATTTAGCTTTAGGCATAGTTCCATCCAGAGCAGTCCCTTTAAAATACATTGTAGAGATGGTGTATGGGAGGAAAATTCCCTCAACTTTTGCTTATCTGGGAATTGTTTAATGCCTCCTTCAAATTAAATGATAATCCTCCTGGATAGAGTATTCTTGGTTTGAGGCCCTTCTGTTTCAGTGCATTGACTCTATCATGCCTTTCCCTTCTGGCCTGTATGGTTTCTGCTAAGAAGTCTGATGATAGCCTGTTGGATTTTTCTTTGTAGGTGATCTTTTTTTCTCTCTCTGGCTGCTGTTAATACTCTGTCCTTGTCTTTCATTTTTGCTATTTTAATTATTATATGTCTCATTCTTGTCCCTCTTGTTTCCCTTGTGCTTGGGCAATCTGTGTAATTCCATGGTCTGGGGGTCTATTTCCTTTTGCAAATCGGAGAGTTTTTGCAATTATTTCTTCAAAGACACTTTCTATTCCTTTTTTTCTCTCTTCTTCTCCTGGTACCCCTATAATGTGAATATTGTTCTGTTTGGATTGGTCACACGGGTCTCTTAATATTTGTTCATTCCTAGAGATCCTTTTATCCCTCTCTGACTCTGCTTATCTGTATTCCTGTTCTCTGATTTCTATTCCATTAACAGTCTCTTCCACTTCATCCAATCTGCTCTTAAATCCATCTGTTGTTTGTTTCATTTCTGTTGTCTCCCTCCAGATTTCATCCCTTAGCTCCTGCATATTTCTCTACAACTCCATCAGCATGGTTAAGAGTTATATTTTGAATTCTTTTTCAGGAAGATTGTTTAAATCAGTCTCACCAGTCCCTCTCTCTGGTGTTTGAGGGATTTTGGACTGAACAAGTTTCTTCTGCATTTTCATGGCTTTGGGAATGATTGCCAGTGAGTGAGGCCATGTGTCAGCTGGAAGAACAAAGGCCCTTCCTGCTTGCTGGTCACTTTGTATGTCTCCACTGTCTGTGCCACTTAACCACACACAGGGAGCAGCCTCTGTGTTAATCCCCTAAGCTGCCATGGGTGGGGCGATCTTCGAGATGGCTTAGTGCAATGACAGTGTTCGTAGGCCAGCAGCGCATGTTCTGCCATAGGAGCAAAGCCCCCTTTGTGCTTCCCTGTCTCTACTGTCTGTGCCACTCACCGCGCACAAGGAGCTGCCTCTGGGTTAATTCCCTGAGCTGCCATGGGTAGTGAGGACCTCGTGTTTGCCTAGGCCACTGTTGGGGGTCGCAGGTCAGCAGCACATGTTCTGCCATGAGAACAGAGCCCCTTCATGCTTTCCAGACTCTGCGCCCATCTCTGCTGTCTGTGTCTCTCAGCTGCATGTAGTGAGCAGCCTCTGGGTTAGTACCCTGAGCTGGTGTGGGCGGGGTGGCCTTTGATATGGCCTAGAGCACTGGCGGGGGTCACAGGTGAGCAGCATGTGTTCTGCCACAAGAACAGAGCCCCCTTGTGCCTTGTGTACTCTGTGCCTGTCTCCACTGTCTGTGCTGGTCACCCATATGCAGGGAGCAGCTTCTGCATCTGGGCCAGTTAGCTGTGTGTAGGGGGAAGCCTCTGTGTTAAGCTGTGTGGTTGTTATAGGTGGGGCTTCTCCCTGGCTTTTCCACAGCAATGGCAGGTCATCCAGTTTGCTTGCAGTGCTGGTGGGGTGGAAGGAACTGCAGGCTGCTTAATTGCTGTGAGGTGGTTCAGATCTGCATTGCTACCCAGGAGGTTAGGGTACCTGAAGTTCCTTAAAGTTCCCAGCCTGCTGGCTGAGTTTGCCAGGACAATTTTGTTTACCTGTTAAATCCTTGTCACTTTAAGACTTTTAAAGCACCTGCTTTTCTTTTGTCCCAGGGCAGCCAGCTGTGGGAACCTGTTTGCACTCTTAATCTTGCATTTTGCTTTTCCGCTCCTCTAATATCCACTGCACCATGCAATGTGTGTCTGTGCTCCCAGGGCATTTTACTAGGGTTGGTTATTTAGCAGTCCCTTGCTTCCACTCCCTCCCCACTCTGATTCTTTTCCTCCCACCAGTGAGCTGGGTGGGGGGAGTGCTTGGGTCCCACTGGGTCATGGCTTTGTATCTTACTCTTTTCCATGAGATGTTGGGTTCTTGCAGATGTAGCCTGGCTCGTGAACGGTATCTTCTGGTCACTTTTTTAGGAATAGTTGTATTTGCTGCATTTTCAACATATATATGGTTTTGGGAGGAAATTTCCGCCACCCTACTCAAGCCATCATCTTGAGAATATCCTCTAGCTGCTTTTAATAGTCTGTCCTTATCCTTGATCTTTGCCATTTTAATTATTATGTCTTGGTGTGGTCTTTCTTGTGTCCCTTGTGTTGGGAGATCTGTGCACCTCCATGACCTGAGGGACTATCTCTAACTTCCCCAGATTGGGTATATTTTCAGCAGTTACCTCCTCAAAGACAGTTTCTATCCCTTTTTCTCTCTCTTCTTCTTTTGGTACCCCTATAATATGAAAATTGTTCCATTTGTATTGGTCAGATGTTTCTCTTAATGTTCTTTTATTCCTAGATATCCTTTTTTCTCTTTGTGCCTCGGCTACTTTGTATTACTTTTTTCTAATTTCTATTTATTTTACCATCTCTTCTACTTCATCTAATTAGCTTTTAAGTCCCTTCATTGTATGTTTCATTTCAGATACTGTATTTTTCAAAGTTCATATCTCATTTGAACTCCTCCCTGAGTTCTTGAATATTTTTCTTACCTATGTGAGCATGTTGATGATTTTTATTTTGAAATCTTTTTCAGGTAGATTGGTGAGTTCATTTTCACTTGGCCCTCTTTCTGTTGATTGTGGGATTTTGGTTTGTACCAGGTCCTTT
Source organism: Manis javanica (assembly GCF_040802235.1). Taxonomy (NCBI): domain Eukaryota; kingdom Metazoa; phylum Chordata; class Mammalia; order Pholidota; family Manidae; genus Manis; species Manis javanica. The sequence goes on along the minus strand of NC_133159.1, from coordinate 77,200,970 downwards.
TGACTTTTCTTATTTGTAGTAATTACTTGGTATAGGTGGTACCCTCTAGTGCCAGAAACTCTACTCTCTGGAGCTGCCCAGCCCCTGGAATGATGGCAGGGTTCACAGGTGAGTGTTGCTGGTGCCTGCTGGGAGGAAAGAGCTCTTTCCTGCTCCCCTGCTGCAGTTCCTGCCTCCACTGTCAGGGCCAGTGGGCTGACTACACAGGGAAGAGTCTCTATCCTACATCCCTGTAGCTGCTGTAAGTACGTCCACCCTCTCGCTGGCCTGGCACAATGGTGGGGGCAGCAGTTTTGCCAGCCGGTGCTGCCCGGGAGGAATGAGTGGTAGGCTGTGTATTGTGGTGGGGTCTCAGAGCTGTGTTACCAGCTAGGGGATGGAGCTCCTGAAGCTCTTGAAAGTTCCCAACCTTCTGGGCTGAGTGCACTTGGACAATTTTGTCTGCTTGTCCTTTCTCCTAAGCAGCAAGCTCTGTGCAATCTTTACCCCTTTTGCATCCCTCTCCCTGTTAGGAGGTCTCTTAGAGTACCCACCTTTCTTTTGCCCCAGAGTGGTCAGTTGTGGAACACCTGTTCTCCACAAGCAGCTGGAATCTCAGTCTCTCCAAGTATTCTTCCTATCTTAGCTTTCCAACCCCACTAATGTCCAGAACACCATGTAATGTTGGTTCATGCCCCCAGAGCGTATTGCCGGGGCTTGGTGTTCAGCAGTCCTAGGCCTCTACCTGCTCCCGGCTCTGTTTCTCTTCCTCCACAGGGGAACTGGGTTGGCAGAAGGGCTTGGGTCCCCCTGGATGGTGGCTTTGGTACTTTACCCTTTTCCATGAGGTCTGTTTTCCCCAGATGCAGGCAGGGTTTTGCAGCCTTCTTTCCTGTTGCTCTTTCAGGATTAGTTGTCTTTGCTATATTTTGTTATCATATGTGGTTTTGGGAGGAGATTTTTGTCTCACATCTCACACAGCCATCTTTAAGCCCATATCCACTTGTGGTCACTTTTATCAACCAAAGATGTGTACCAAGCTTAGAAAACAATACTTCACTTTTCTGACATTTGGCTTTCTGTCCTAAAATCCACTAAGAAAATGGATTTCTAGCCATTTAATCCATTAAATAATTAACTATGTAGCCAAGTATCCACACTCTATATAAATTTTTTATAATTTTACTTCCATTTCAGGTATTTAACTTGGTCCCCTTAGTTACTGACATATGAAAAAAAATCTCTGTGGTGTGAAATATTGTAGAGTAGGGCTTTTATTACAAACATCAACAAAGCATGATTAAGCAAAAATATACATTAGAGAGCCAGAGAGAGTGAGAGAAACCAACACAGAGCTTACAGCCAAAAAGTAGATGAGGTCTGAGAGGTAGACAGAAAGGGAAAAAGTGAAATTAATGCTAATAGGATAATAGCATAGATGTTTTCCTACCCATCTCTCTGTTTTATACTCTAGAGAATGTTTATTTATCGTATATCACAGCCAGTCTTTTACTTGGAACAATAAATGGTTAAATAGAATCTCATTTATATTTTCTGCTTTTGCTTCATTCCCAGAAAAAAAGCTTGAGTGAAAAGGAATGGAATGCCATTTTGAGTTGGTGTAGACTAGGGAAAGAGACTGTGCTTACATCAATTACCCTTTAACCAGTCACATTCAAGCAACTCCCAGAAGACTTATTTCTGTCCATCAGGCCCTATATTCTGTTACTAAGATTTCTAAACCTATCTAAAATGCCCAGCTTTTTTGTTCTCTGGTCTCTTTAGCTTTTTATTAAATGATTTTTCTGTTTTATCATGAATTTGAATAACAAAATACTTTCTATATTTTGACATTTCTTAGTTAACTTAAGGAAGTAATTGGTAGTCTTACAGTGAGAATGTTTCCTAAGCTTTTCATTTTAATCATGAAAACTCCTTGATCAAGCCTATTGGGAGGATATACCCATTAGGTCATTTTACTGGCAAAAACTTTTCTGTAATCAAACCATGAACGATAGCTTTCATAGCAGGTATATTTGGTTATACATATTCTTAATTATTAATTTTCTAAATATTTAAAAAAAAATGGGGTTTCAAAAATAGATTGGCCTATTCATTATAGAACTAGTAATAGAGGTTTAAAAAAGTATAGGAATTAAAAATATATTTAAAAAATTAAATAAAAATTTAATTTTTTTTCCCTATTAAAGAGTAGAGGCTATAAGTAGCTATGAGTAATTTGGATCTTTCTACTTGTTGGGTGAATAAACTAGTCGATCAAGTTGGGCCTTGTGACTTCTAATCAGAAACATGTGACTATCAATTAATGAGGATTATTTTCTCACTTATAAACTGGCACTGAAGGAAAAGTTTAAAAACTTTCTGAATTCTTTGTGCGATAGTAGCATCATTCACATAGAATAACTATATAGCGTCCCAAGGCAAATACTTAATAATTAATATTTTTGAGCTATGTGAGTATGAGCAAGGAACTGAAATAGGTAACCTGTAAGAACCCTTCAAATTAATTTCCATTACATCCTCTCCATTTTCCCCATTCTCTGCTGCACTCAAACTAGCTAATTTTATTTTAGGTAATTATTTTCTTACACAGAAGCATATATCATAATTACTTTTCTCATTTCCCACACTTACATAGTTATTCAAGGAAAATTTCTCTGTCCTTCAGTTCTTGTCTTTCTTCAGTTTTTGCCCCTCTTTTTTTTTTTTTACCTCTTTTTTTATTCCTTCTTTTTTAGTATTAAAATGCTGGTATTAGAAACAGCATGAAGGTAGAGACCCAACTTGAAGTGCAGTGCTGCCACCTTTACTAGCTGTGTACCACTGAGTACATTACTTAACTTCTCTCAGCTTCAACTTCTTAATCAGGGTTAGATATATAGGAATCATATTATTGTGAGAATTAAATAATGCAGTATTCCTAAGACACCTAACAGTCTGTAGCACAGAGTTTATGCTTAATACTAACATGTCCCTTCCTCTTGAATCCTTGTCCTCTTGAATCCTCTTGAATCCTATGAAATCTTTTAAACAATTGTGAATATTATACTTAAAATAATTCCTACCAGTGTCATACTTGCAACAAACAAATGGAATAACACAAATATGGAGGTTTTTAGATAATTAAGAACCATACTAACTTCCAAAATCTTAAAAGTACCCATAATTTCTTTTTAAATTTTCTTTAAGTGCCATATCTCAGAATGCAATTAACAACTATTTGTTAGATCCAATAATTTTTAAAAAGTGAGCTTCAGTGTTACAGTTAATAAATTAGGGTTTTTTTTTAATTTGTACTTTTTTACCAACCTGTCCAGTGAGCTTCAGTGTTACAGTTAATAAATTAGGGTTTTTTTTTTAATTTGTATTTTTTTTACCAACCTGTCCTTATCTCCCCCAACCCTACCCTCTTGGCAACCACTTTCTACTCTGTTTCTATGAGTTCAACTTTTCTTTTTTTGGATTCCACATATAAGTGATACCATGCAGTGTTTGTCTTTCTCTTTCTGACTTAATTTCACGTAGCATAATGCCCCCTAGGTTCATCTGTGTTGTCATAGATGGAAGAATTTCCTTATTTTTTAAGGCTGAACAACATACACATACCATATATTCTTTATCCATTCAACTGTCAGTGGACACATGTGTTGTTCCTACACCTTGGTTATTGTGAATAATGCTGCAATGAATATGGGAGTATACATTCCTCTTTGAGATACTGATTCTGTTTCCTTTGGATATAACCCAGAAGTAGAGTTGCTGGGTCATATGATAATTCTATTTTTAATTTTTTGAGGAGCCTCCATACTGTTTTCCATAGTGGATGTACCAATTTATATTCCCACCAGCAGTGCACAAGGGCTCCCTTTCTTCCAGATCCTTGCCAGCATTTGTTGTCTGTCTTTCTGGTAATAGACATTTTAATATGTATGAGGTGATATCTCCTTGTGGTTTAGATTTGTGCACCATAGTTACATTGATGCTGAGTACCTTTTCACGTACTGTTGGCCATCTGTCTGTCTTCTTTTGCAAAATGTCTCTTCAGGTCCTTTGCAGTTTTTAATTGAGATTTTGTTCTTTTGCTGTTATAAAATTAGGTGTTATAGTTTCAAAGAAAGATAGTCTTTACTTCTTAAAGATGGTTTTCAAGTAATGATATTATGAAAATATTTTGATATCTGTAGCTTCAAAATAGTAAACTAAGAGTTTTTTGATGCTAATGGGAATAACTCTCAATTTTGTGGTATTTTTTAAAAATAGGTTACAGAAACATGCACATTCCATAAGAGATTCAAAACTGAGAGGTAGGTTTAGAGATAATTTCCAAATACCATTTTCAGCTATAGTTAAAAGCAATCAATTACTGATGAAATATTTAACAGGACATAACAAATGATATATTTCTATTACAGATATCTTAATACATGGTGTTGCTTATCATCATGCTGGTATGGAGCTGTCAGATAGAAAAGTAGTTGAAGGAACTTTTGCTGTTGGAGATCTACCAGTCCTTTGTAAGTAAAGCCTATCCTTGTTTATATTATAAGAAGATATTTAGGAAAATTATTTTTAAGAGGAAATAAAGAGAAAGCTCAAGAGTGGTGACTTATTTCTGCTTTTCTTCCAAGAATCTAAAGTAACAACCCATGTATATATATAATACATATATATGCATATTATATATATATACACCATAATAAACTCTTCCATGATTTTAGTTCTTTAGCATGTTACCATAGTGCAATTTGCAAAGTAAGAATTGAATAGTTTTTTGGTTTTAATATGTGTTATTATTTTACACTGTAATGTTCTTTTCTTTTTTCCCCTAATTCCCTATATATGAGTTTTTATGACATTATAAGACTGTATCTTTATAAGAAGATGTCTACCTGAAACAATAAAGCTATATGGTTGGAAAGTAATATTCCTTAATCTGATGCAGTTACTACCAGTACTTTATCTATGGGAGTAAATTTGCCTGCTCATCTAGTAGTTATAAAATCTACAATGCATTATTCTGGAGGAATGTTTGAAGAGTACAGTGAAACAGATATTCTACAAATGATTGGTAGAGCTGGTCGACCTCAAGTAAGTGACAGTATTTTACTTTTTTAACTTATTTTAAACTAAAGGTAAAAACCAAAAAACCTTTTTGTATATTTTTTGTAAAACAAAAGATTAACATTCCATATTTAGATTTGATTTAAAAATAAATGTAACCGAGAAAATCTACTTTAATGGAGGAATAGAAGTAAAACAAGTCTCATCAAAGAAGACATTTACTTTACTTCCTCCAAATTCTCATTGGTTGATGAATAGGTTGGGTTTATGAATGTGTACACTGTTAAAGCCTTTTTTGGTTCTGAGTTGTGTTTGTTTTGTTTTTTATTCTGAATGGGGTGCTATTGGCACTTTGGATGGGACAGTTTTTCACTATCCTAGCACAAATGTCAATAGTGGTCCCCAGGTATTGTGACAACTAAAAATCAGCCCATACACAGAACATGCCTACATGACCAATATTCATATAGGTACTCAGGGAATATTTAGGAAGAGTATCTTTTCAGAGGATGTCAAAATATTATGTTACACAATAGTAAAGTAGATTATATGTAAACTACATCAAATCTTAAAACTTGTATACAGTTACCTAAGTTTGTTTTGATTTTATACTGCCAAAATTATGTTGCAGTGAAACCAAAGTGATATATTTACATCTATACTCTTGGTAGATTTTTAAGTTAAATTTTCATTTAGCATTCAAATTCAGAAACATTTTTAAAGCCATTTTGACCCATTGTTTAAGACAACAGGGTGTTTAATATAAAATGAGTCTTGAGTCATTGAAGAGGACTGGTATCGACATATGCTCTTCTTTACTAAATTTGTCTGTGTGTGTGTGTTTTTTCTTCCCCCCTAGTTTGACACTACAGCTACTGCAGTTATTATGACTCGGTTAAGTACAAAAGAGAAGTATATTCAGATGTTAGCTTGTAGTGACACTGTAGAAAGCAGGTAATACAGCAAATATTATTAAAAAATGATGTTAATATAGCCTATACTCTTCCTTTTAACATATTAAATGGAAATTTGGTTAAGGGATTTTTTAACATAATTTTCTTGAAAATTGTCAATATTCTAACTAGAAAGTTTATATCCTTTTGAGAAATTTAATGTTAAGAAAAAAGCACCATAATATTTTTATTCAACAGTTTCTTAGCATGTGGTAGGGCGTATCCTTATCTTAAAAGCCCAAATTAGTAACAAGAAGAGGACTATAATTTTCACATCTCTTTGCATCTTTGAATTTTGTTTAATAATAGAGAGATTGGCAATCTGGGACCTTTTAGTAAAGTATTTGATTATAATACTCATGGAGAAAATAGGGTACAATTCATACTCCCTTTTATTGAAGCAATAGTGTCTTCTAGAACCATGGAGTAGAAACAAATCTGTAATACTTTAAAATTTTGAACTGAGTTTTTAAGGTTTTCTCTTGTATTTTTAAAAATTAATCTATCTTTCATGAATTATTAAAGTAGCAATGTGTATATTATTTAACTGTTGTATTACTCAAAATATTATTGAAGTTTTAAAAAGTAAGAGTTATGACATTGAAATACATATGACTAATGCAGTGGATTTTTTCCCTATTAGTTTGCACCGACATCTTATTGAGCATTTAAATGCAGAGATAGTACTGAATACTATCACAGATGTGAATATTGCTTTGGAATGGATACGATCAACTTTGCTTTATATCAGAGCCTTGAAAAATCCATCACATTATGGTTTGTTACTTTTTATTTGTAAAAGTAGTAATTTTGCAATCAGTTGGCCTGTATTTATACTAACAGGCCACAAAATAGATTACTGAGACTAATAGGTAACAGAAACAAACAAACAAAACCAACAGTCACAAATACATTTAAAGGCAAGTATAGACAAATGTGAGAAATTTTTGTTGTTTTACTTCTAGTCTTTCAATAAAGTTTGAAATCAGCATCATTAAAAATAGGCCTTTTGGGAAAAAGTCTAACTCAAATAAATAAAAAAAATACCCAAAATAATTTAAAATAAATTAAAGTAAAAAAAAAATCCTTGAATTTTGTCTGAACTAGTGTTCAAATAAAAATATACAGTACTACTATTGCTGCTGGAATTTTCATCCTGCCTCTTGAGCTAACACACACCTCATTATGTTGCTTCTAGAGGGTTCTTTCATATGGTGCAGGTTATACAGTAAAAAAATACTTGGGATTACTGAATATCAAGTTAAAACCTGACTTGTTGGAACCATTCTAATGTACACAGGCTCAAAACTTTCATCTCTCCAAGGGAAAAAAAATTATGTAACAGTATTCCTGGTTATGGTTATTCAAAAAGATAAGCCAAAGATAACCACTTGATATTGAAAAGATTTCACAATGTTGACTGTATACATGGTTAAGCCTTGTTTTAACTCATTAAGCTATTTTTTCCTATTTAAGATTTAATTTGATTACTCTTTTCCAGTTAACTGGGGTATAAATGGAGCCTATAAAGATGAATTAAGTCCATTCTATTTTTTTAAATACATTTTCATAATTTATACAGGTTTTGCATCTGGATTGAACAAAGATGGAATTGAGGCAAAATTACAAGGTTAGATGCATTTCCTTCTAAAAAATTATATTTCATAAGTTTTAATGGAAAAGGTCAGTTATTATAAAAGTAAGAATACTCTTGTAATTTTTTTTAAGGAACTTATTTCTTGCAGAAAAAAATATGAGTAACTTCTTTTTTACATGTAAATAAAGCTTGGTATGTGTATTTCTGAATTAATCTGTTTATTAATTCTATCATAATATTTGTATAATATGTCAACTTGGTTTATTTTCTTATTTTAAAAATGACTCTGGTCTTTGAAAAACTGCCTATAGATAACAACTCTATTTTTCTTTTCTAGTTTAATTTTAATTGACAATATAAGCCTAGTTGGTTATGGGCTTCTTATCCTAATTTGCTAATGATGGATTCCTATAAAATCTCAGCTTTATTCTTCAGCTAATCACTAACAATTTCACTACTTATCTTTTAAAATATCAAAAGATTGTTGATTGTTTATTATGATTGGAAACTGCTTCCTCTTCATTATATTGAGACTCTTTTCCAGTAAAAGAAAAAATGTTAGATCCACTAAAACTATTTAGCCAATTTTAATTTATTCTACTTGGATATACATGTATGGCAAATAAAAATGTGGAGATAAGGATAAAGCAGTGAAATCGTCTTGCTTAAAGAAGAAATATATTGTTGAAGCATGGTAATAATCAATAGCATATATTCTTAAATGCTGTTGTTGAGAAACAGATCTATAAAATAGTTATATTATTTTTTATTTACTGATCAATTTTGTAATGGAGTTTTTAAAGCATAGATTTAGATTATAATGACCAAATACACAGAAAAAAATCAGACAGTCCAAGATACCTCTTGCAAAAGTATGTAAATGCAATGAAGTATTCATAATAAAAATTTTTTTAATCAAAAAAAGATATCTCTTGCTATATTCTGATAGTTGTAATGATTTAACCTTTGTTTAATTAGCAGAATGACAGTTCATATTTGCCTTATCTTCAGTCATTATAGAGTAGCTAAGTTTTGCCTATAAAGAATAGCCGAAGTTTTGAATCCTTGGAGGTCTACCTTCAATCTCTTAGGAAAGGTCCTTAGCATAAAATATGCTGTTCCCTAAATTTGGTGATACTGTCTTTTCAGTATTCTCCAGTATCAGTTCCATCACTCTGAGAATAAAATGCAAACTTTCACTAGTGCCACAAAGTGCTACTTGGTATCTCCCCGCCTATTTCTGTGACTTCTTTTCTTGTCACTTTCCCCTTCTTTTATTCCACTTTCTCGAAATTGGATCTTTTGCTGTGCATTAAACACACCAAACTTGTTCCCAGATAAGGTCTTTGCAGTCTCTGTGTCTTATTATTGGAACATTTCTTGTGTATTTTACATGGCTTGTGCCTCCATTTCATTCAGGCCTTTGTTCATGTATCATTTCCTCAGAGAGGCCATCCTGGACTTTATTTAAACTCACCTTTACAGAGAGGAAGGCAAAACAGTTTCCATGTCGTTATTGCTGTTTTCCTATTCTTGGAGAGGTGATGTGTCTAAGTTGAAAATTAGGATAACTATAGCCTTACTTTATTTCAGAAATTACGTAGTTTTATATCAGAAATACACATTAGCTTTAGTTAAAAGCTTAAAAAGCTCCATCACTCTCCAGGTCCTTTCTCAGCTTTATTTTACTTCATAGTACCTTTCAATACCTGAAACTATATTATTTATTATTTTTTATGTATTGATTGCTTTCTGCAGTAAAATAGAAGTTCTATAGAGGAAAAACCTTATCTTGCTCAGTGCTGTAAACCTAAAGCTTGTAATAGCGCTCAGCATATAGTAAGCATTCTTCTTCTGATGAACCTAACTGAATGCTAATTTAGTAGTGATTAATTAAGAAAATTACCAAAGACTTCAAAAGCCTTACTTAATTGAACTCTTAAAACTTTAAAGCTGCCTAAGCATTGTGGCTAAAACTAAAGTATTTCCCAAAGAACTTGCTTTCTAAGGGCCGTGTTTTTGCGAGCTGCTAACTCCATATAAGACTGAACAGGTTTTGGTATTCCTCCTCTGCTCTGAACTACCTCCAATCTCCTGGGCTTTATAGCGCAGAACAGAGTGAGCACTGCAAACAGCAGGCTCTACGCTCCCTCAGTCAGAGGGAACTTGCATTGCTTCCAATTCAAAGGATTCCTTCCAAGTAGCAATAGTGCCATACTAGAGATTAGAGATGCTGAAGTAAATACTAAAAGCATTTGCAAAAATTGTGCAAGTAGTTGTCTCAAGAGAGTGAGAAACTCAGAGGAGGGAAAAGACTGGTGATTTTTTGGAACAATCTTTGTAGAATTTATGACTCTTTATACTTTGTGTATACCTTTGATAAAACATTTTTTAAAAAGAAAAGAAAAAGAAAACCACTGCCATTTTGGAAGTCAGCTAGCAAAATGTTTATGCAGACCTGAAGCAAGTTACTTAGCCTCCCTATTCTTTAGTTTCCTTTTATATGAAATAATATTAATACCTACCTAATTGTGTTATTTTGTGGATTAAATGAATACAAATATATCATTTTAAATCTCCAAGTTGTAGATGTTACCACTTATTGAGTGTAATTTTTATTATTTGTATTATTGCTACTATTAGAAAATCTTTTTTAGCATATTAGTCAGTTCTTTTATTTAAATAAGTTTTTTCTTGCCACTTAAGTAGGGCTTACATTTCTTCCCAGACAATACACAGATACACAACTTTATCATATTTAAAAATAAATTCTACTTTTTGTTGCTTCCTTATTTTACTAAAATAAAATGTTTTCTATAATTGAACAGAATTATGTTTGAAGAATCTAAATGATTTGTCATCTCTGGACTTGATAAAGATGGATGAAGATGTTAATTTCAAACCAACTGGTAATTTTTCCATTGTTGTTAGTAAATTTAACAATGCTTACTTAAGACTAGATTTAAAAATCTGTTCCACTAAAACTTAGATAATGGTAAAATTAAATTGTGATCTCAATTCTCAATGGGGTATCATCATTATTTGGATGACAAATTTATCAGAGTCCTACTTATAAAAGTAAATAGCTTCTTTTCAACAGGCACAAACTTTGTTTCTACTGTTTGAGATGATTTTCAGCAGAAAATTGAAATGCTCAAATCTTACTTCAAGCCTGTTATAACTATTATAGATACCCTTTTGTCAGTTCTTAATTATTGAAACATTGATTATCCAAATAGTTACTTAGGCTCCTTTTCTCTCTCTCTCTTTCTCTGTCTCTGTCTCCCTTTCATTCTGTTTAGACAGAGTATAATAGAAAAGAGAAAGAAGGTTTTGTAGTTTTTTGCACTCATGATTACAAGTTTCCTGAGGGAAAATATTGACTACATTAAGCCTTTTCAGAAAAGATGCTTTATGAAAGTTGAAAAGTATAGACATTTTTTTAAAAAAATCAGAATATGACTATTTCTTAACATTTGGCATGTATCCTTTCATTTTTTAAAGTATTTTTTACATGTTTGCATACTATAGAAATACATGATTTTGTATTATGTTTTTATTTGTATTTAATAGAAGGCTAAGTTTTTAAAACAGTTTACTGCTCTGACTCTCAGTTCTAGATTTATAATATTTTTCCCCCTCTCCCATGATTCTTATTCTGATAAATCTAATTTTGTTTGTGGAAATTACCCTCTGTGTATTCTAGGGTGTCTTGCTAGAAGGGGGTATGAGAATCACTACTGTAACTTCATCTGTTTAGATACTTTCACTCTCAGAAACCTTATTCTCACTATCTTTCCCTCCCTGTGGAACTTCTTGAATCCACTTATACCATTCCTTCTGCTTTTAAAGATGCCTAATAAATTATCTATGCAACATTTTCCCCCTCTTTCTCCATCATCAGTGAGTACTACCTGATTAATTTTCTTCATATTGTTTTGGTTCTCCTGCTTCTTCAATCAATCTCTATTTGCTGATGTTTTTTTGCTTTACTATGGAATTCTTAAAGTTGTAGACCTTGGACCTTTATTCTCCCAGCTTATGATCATTTCTTTGAAAACAATTGATCTTCACAGCTTCAGCTATAGTCATTATATAAATGAATTCAAAATTACCGTTGTGATCCTGGTCTGTCACCTTCATCACAAAATTTTATCCTCAATTTTCTATTTGAAGTCTTTACTTACATATATGACATGAAGCTTAACACACAGAAGCATATAACAGTTAATTTGACCTGGAATACTGTGAAATGGAATGAACATAAAATTTGGGTTCCAAATACCTGAATTTCAGCCCCAGTACCACTTGTTAGCTGAGTGTTAGCTGTAACCACTTGTTAGATGCTTACTTACTCTTAGTTTATTCTCTGAAAAACAGGAATATATTACATGACCTACTTACCTTATTTGGTTGTTATGATGATCAAATGGGATAATGAATGTAAAAACATTTTACTATAAGCATGAGTTGTTGCTCTCTTTTCCAAGGTTAGGAAAATATATTTCTATTTGCCTACTCTCAGTAGCATTACCATTTTGCCAAGTCTAAGATTATAAAATATTTTATATATTTGGTTTCTCTTTCAGTCCTTAGTAATTCCAATGTTATTATAAAATATTTTATATCTTGGTTTCTTTTTCATTCCTTTGTAATTCCATGTCCAGGCAGTCATCAGACAGAGGTATACATATTCCTTATCACATACTAGGGTATCAGTGAATAGAAAATATATATTGGTTTCTGCCCATGGTTCCTGGCACAAATCTAAAACCCTTGTAATTTCTTAAGTGGTAATATTACCAGAGATGGGTCCTTGGTCTTGTTGCAAGGAAGAATTCAAGAATGGGCACAAAAAAAGTGGTTGAGCTTTAAGGGTTTATTTGGAAAATAAGATTAAAAGACAGAGACAGAGTATACACCTGAGAGTTGGGGTGTGGGCAGATCAGAGGAGATGTGCTGAAGGAACAATAGGGGGCCCTTTTTATGTTTATGTAAAGGGAGATGAATATTCACTAAGTGGTAGGTTTCAGAGAGAACAGAGTTTTTTCAGAGTTTGTGTTTGCTCCACCCTCACATCAGGCAGAAGGATTTTTGGCTTTATTTGGTTTCCATTGGAACTGTCATGGCACGGGGAGGTGTGATTTTTACTATTATTAATGAGTGTATAATGTATTTGGGGGTGAAGTTTTTGGATCAGCTTCTCCTCTATGTTGGAGCTAGCTGGTTTGGGCCAGTCTTTTATCTATATTCTATCTCCCGTCATCCTGCAAGAACAGCTTACATGGAATGTGTAGAAAGTAAGCAAGCATCCTGTTGAATGTAATCACCACTCCCTGTTCATGATTGGCTATCTACTTATTATCACAATAAGTACACTAGGAGTGTCTCATGTTTTAATATTTGTTCTTTGACTCTGTCCCTGACACAGGGCTCTAAAATGCTTGTAAATTTCCAAGTGATAAGGGCACTTGGAGCATTTTTGTGCTGTTGAGGCAGGCTCCTGAATGACTCTTGGATGGGGGCTGGTCACCAGAAAGACCAAGCGATGATTGGAAGTTTAGAGTTTTTAGCTCTATCCCCCACTTCTCCTGAGAGAGGAGAGAGGTGGGAAATGCAGTTAATAAATGATCATGGCTATGTGGTGCAGATTCCAGTCTAAAAGCTGGCAGTCTTGAGACACAAGGAAAGATAATGCTTCAGTTCTAATCTGCAAAGGCAGGAGAAGACCTAGCTCAAGTCAGTCCTGCAGGAGGAATTCCTTCTTGCAAGAGAGCCTTTCATTTCTATTCAGGCCTTCAACTGGTTAGATGAGGGCCAATCCACATTAAGAAGAGCAATCTGCTTTAGTCAGCTTACCAATTCAAATATTAATCTCATCCAAACACATCCGCACAGACACACCCAGAATATCTGACCAAATATCTGGGCAGCCTGTGGCCCAGTTAAGTTGGCATATAAAATAAATCATCATAGCAGCTTAACATAAAATACACAAATCTAGCTGAACATAGCCAAATTCTTAGAGAAATACAGTACTGTACAGGATACCCTTTTACCTGACCCTCCTCTAGGCCCAGATTGACCATTTGTCTGCCTTTAAAGTACATATTATTCAATGCCCAGTCTTGAGACATTTTATTTTTGTGGTTTAATTACTCAATAGCCTCAACTATTGTTACACCCTACATCATTAAGCTACTCTAAAAAGAACCACACAAAGTGATATATATATATCTATGTATAACTTTATGATGAATTTTGCATGTCTTTTAAATGCATGCTAGTATTTTTATAAGGATTGTTATTTAGGTTAGTGTTTTGTTATAAGGTTGTATGGAATTTTTAGTTGTTTGCTTCAAAACTTTTTTCCATAAGCCGTGCTATTTTCAGTATGCAGTTTTTTAGAATGCAAGATTTTATAGCATGCATATGCTGTGTATTTACAGGAAATATTTATGTAAATGTACAGGAATACTATATATTTATTTAAGACTAAGAATTTTTGTTAGTTTAGATTTGTACTGTTTTCATTATCAATCAGTTTGTTACATTTTCTACTTTCCATTGTGATTTCTTCTTTGGCCTATGGATTGTTTAGAACTATAGTTCTTAATTTCTAAATAGTGATTTCCTAGTTAATTTTTTTTAGCTTGTTTTGTTTTTTGAGGTATAATTGACATGCAACATTATATTAGTTTCAGCTGTGCAACATAATGATTTGACAGTTGTATATGTTGCAAAATGATCACCATAATAAGTCTAGGTAACATCAATTACCATATATAGTTATAGATTTCTTTGTTCTTGTGATGAGAACTTTTAAGATGTACTTTTTTTTTAGCAACTTTCAATTATGTAGTACTGTTTTATTAACTATAGTTACCATGCTGTACATTACATCATCATGACTTAATTTATTTTATAATTAGAAGTTTGTACTTTTTGACCACCCATTTTGCCAAGCTCCCCACGACCAACCACCTCTGGCAGCCACCAATCCATTCTCCACATCTATGAGCTTAGGTTTGTGTGTGTGAGTGTGTGTGTATTTGTTTTTAGAATACACATATAAGTGAGATCATACAGTATTTTTTTTTCTCTGACTTACTTCACGTAGTATAATGACCTCAAGGTCCACCCATGTTGTCACAAATGGCAAGATTTCATTCTTTTTTTATGGCTGAATGGTATTCCATTACATACATACATACATATAGATAGATAGATAGATAGATAGATAGATAGATAGATAGATAGATAGATAGATAGATGATAGACAGTTAACTTAAATTCCATATCTTGGCTATTATAAATAATGCTATAGTGAACATGGGTGCATATATCTTTTTGAGTTAGTGTTTTCATTTTCTTTGTATAAATAACCCAGAAGCGGAATTGCTGGGTCATATGTAGTTCTATTTTTATTTTTTGGGGGGAACCTCCAAACAGTTTTATATAGTGGCTATACCAGCTTATTTTCACCAACAGTACAAAAGGGTTCCTTTTCTCCACATCCTAGTCAACACTTGTTATTGCTAGTCTTTTTGATAATAGCCATTCTAACACGTGTAGGTGATATGTTGTTGTTCCTGATATTTGATACAGTTGCTTGTGATCAGAGAACATTTTCCATGAGATTCTGATCTTCTGAAATTTGCGGAAACTTGTTTGATGACCCAGTAGGTGGTCAGTTTTTGTAAATATTTTGTGTTTATCCCTTTTGTTGTAAGGCTAATATCTTGTTAGGTCTTTGATGCTTTATAAAAGATATTTCTCATATTTCATTTAACTATTTTAGTTGCCTTCAGCAGGAGGGTTAGTTCATGATTACTTGGCCTGCCATTAATGTACATGGTAGTTCCTTGCTTAGTATTTCTAATTAATTATTTTTATGACTTCTTGTTCCTTCATATTACTAATATTTTCTTTTATTTCTTTGCATATTTATTTTTGTATTTAGATTCTTAGTCTGTATGTTCCAGCAATTCTGCTTTATATAGTTTTTGCTTTTTAAATTTGTGGTTCTAATACTCAAGTATCTAGGTATTTTCATCTGTACACTTGCATTCTTGTCAAGGTTTTTAACTATTCTGCAAGAGAAGGGCCCAAAAGGCCAAGTCTTAACTTGTATGAATTTGGAAGGATGTATCTTCCAAAAATGGGCAGTAACTGCAAGAGGCTAGAAAAGTCATTAAAGTGGAATGCAGATCTTACCTTTGTAAAGGAGAGGGAAGGAGGGTAGAAAGGAGAGAAGGGAGGAAAGAAGAAAGGAGAATTTTAGTTTGCAGAGCAGTCCTAAGACCATTTGGCAAAGCTGATGGGGAATCTTCAAGTTAAAGTTGACAATCCAAGGAGTCCCTTATCTTATATGTCTACTTTAATATTTCTGCCATGGCGAGTCATTGATTGTAGCATCTCAAGACAAGTGTGATCTTAGTGAAAACATGGTGAGGATTCAGAGCATAGCAGCTGGGACTATCAGTCAGAGAGACACTTCTTATAGTAGGAGACATGAGAGGTGTATTCTCATGGCCATCCCAATCCCCAACTCAGTGACCTTTACTTTGAAATATCTTGAATTTGCTACTATGAGAATATTCATCATTCAACAGCTATATTGATAGCAAATTGCCTCTTTATTTCCTCTCTTCACTTGCTAATCTCTTTTAATTCCTCCCATCCTTCTGACTTGACTCACTTTCTTCATGTCTTTCTTTCTAGGTTATTTTTATATTTTAGGAAACTTTCATTCTTACTATAAGCCAGGAAATAGCAACTTTATTTTCAAAACCTTTCATTTTCTCTGGGTACCCTATATTAATTTATAAATATCTATGATAAGAGGAGCATCTTTAAATATGAAGGTTAACATACTATAGCTGATCCTTGAACAATGTGGGGGTTAGGGATGCCAAACCCCCTTCATGCAGCAAAAAAATCTGCATGTAATTTTTGACTTCCCTAAAACTTAACTACTAATAGCCTACTGTTGACTGGAAGCCTTACCAGTAACTTAAAATAGTCAATTACTACATATTTTATTGTTATAAGCATTACATACTGTATTCTTACAATAAGTAAGCTAGAAAAAATTAAATATTTTTTCAAATTGTCTTCAAAGCATTTTCCAGTTTATTTATTGAAAAAAGATCTGCATGTAAGTGGTGGACTTGTGTAATTCAAACCTGTGTTGTTCAAGGGTCAGTTGTAGTTCCCTTGGTAACCATAGTCTTGATATCTCATACACTGCTCTCAGAAGGTCCCTTTTATGAACTATTGCATCACCCACCTTTTGGCTGAACATATTCACCAGGTTACCAATTGGGAAAGTGGTGTTTAAGATGACCTGGCTACTTCTCTACTCCTGATTCTTACTTCTGTTTACTATACCATGCTTTCTGGATGCCTGTAAGTCTGATGGAATGTTAAATTTTTCCCTTCTTCAGCAAAACCCATAGCAGCATATTTATAATTGTTAGCCTTTTCCTTGAGAATCAATTTGCCATTTTTCTGTTCCCAGCTGTTTTCTGTGTGTGTTCATAAGACTTGAAATTCTTTGTAATGTTTTTGACAACTTATAATTGAAATCATTAACCTTTTAGATGAGTTCCATTTCCTCAATTACTTACCTCCACCCTACCCATCTCCCTATCCTCAACCAACTCAATGTTCTATTTTCAAAACAATTTATTTTCAAACTCCAATTTAATGAAAATACTGTTCAAGAATTTTTAAGTGGTTCTCTGTTATTTTATAAATCAAATCCAAAATGTGAACTCCTTTAATAGGATTTCAAGGCTCTTTCAGGGCCTCTATGGCCTATCATTCATCATATTTTGATAATAAATGTAGGCACCATTTATTTAATGTTAAGCACTATTTTAAGTACTATACATGTATTATTGCATGTAATCTTCTTCATAACAAACATATGAGATACATACTTCTATTTGCACATTACATTAGGAAACTCCTAAAGTAACCTGCACATGACCAACTACCAGTAAGTGGTAGAGCAAGGATTTGAAGTAGGTCAGTTTTATCTGAGCTTAGTCACTATGAAGCCATATGTTTATCAAGCTTTATCTCTCATTACAGTATTCCAAAGATAGTCTTTTTAGCTTTGCTGATAAGCAAGTCTTATTTTTTCCTGAGGTAATGGCTTTATCATCCTTTCTGCCAAGGCACATTAATTACTTTTAAACCCTGCTCAAGACCCAGTTTCTCCACTATACCATTCCACACTGACCATTCTGTTAAGTTGAATTTCGTCTGTCCTTAAGTTTGTATATGTAAATATTATCATTAACTGGATTTTGTCCTCTAATCTAGCTATTTTGTATGAAGGTATCTCCCTAGTCAAATTGTAAGTTTTAGAAACTGTGTCTCCAAAGTTTTTGGTACATCTTTTGTACCTGATGCTGCTACAGGCACAGAATAGAAGTTAAAGAATTGTTTGTTAAACTGATGAAAAAGCAAGTTGTTTCAGCTGGTAGGATGAATGTTTATTTTTCCATCTTTACCCATAGAGGCAGGAAGATTGATGGCTTGGTATTATATAACATTTGAGACAGTGAAGAAATTTTGTACCATCAGTGGGAAAGAAACTCTATCAGATCTGGTAAGTTAATTTTCACTAGAAAATAAATATATAATGATATAAAATAATATTGTGGAAACAACTGATTTATATATATCATGTAATTTAACAATGAATGAGTAGAAAAGAAAGTGTATCTAATAGTGCTTATGTTTCTCCCCCTTATATACTTTTGATCATGAGATACAGAATATTACTCCTTAGAATATATTTTCAGTTGTGTCTCTGTATAAGGGCTAAGAAAATTTTTATATGTACCCCAAGTAGAGATGGCAAGTATGTTTCAACTTACATGATAGTGCTGATTACCTTCATAGTGACCACCAAATGTATTCTGTTGAGAAAAATTCCAAAATGGTGTGGCATGATCCATTAGGAAAGTTGGCTGTGAGTGAGGGAAAATGAGGGACACGTGTGCCATGTTCTTGCAGCTATTCCCTAAATCTTTTCCATCAGAGTAGCAGTAACAATAGAAATAGGAAAGCATTGGTGATAGATCAGTAAAAAAGATCTGTGGAGTAGAAAATGGGAGTAAAAACTTGTTCTAAGATAATCACCAATAGGGGCAATTTTGCAGCTACTACAGTGAATAGAACCATAGTCATGGTATTGGTACTTGGTAACTGCATTGATCCTTTCTACCTATACTGGGGACAGGAATATGCAATAAGATTTATATTTATTTTCCAATTTAAGCGATTCATTTTTATTTAAAATATCTAAGTTGATTATGATAAGGACAAAAATTGATGAAAAGTACCATGTATTATCATGTAAATGTTATATTTAACTAAGAAGAAATTAAGAGTAGAAAATCCCTAATGTTAACATTAATTCACTTGATTTTGAATTCAGTGTGTAAGAGAATTAGAACAGGTGTTAGTTTCAATTTGTAGATGTGCAAAACCAAGGCACAGAGAATGTTTTACTCAAAATCATTTGGCAGAACTTGTTTCTAGAATACAAATTTCTTAAGATATAAAGCATTTATTCAATTATAAAATTTGCTTCAATAGGGATAATGACTTGCAAACTATAGAAAGTATCAATAGTAGTAGTAACAAGAGCTACATTTATTGAGTGCTTATGGTGTGGTAGCACTGGAGTGAATATTTAAAATTTTCCTTTGTTAATCTTTACAGTCTTATTGGTAGTCCCAGTGTGAAGTAAAATTCCTGGCATATAGCAAGTGTTTAAACATTTGTGAGTGAATAAATGAATGAATGAATTCTTAAAGAAGCAAAATGTATAAAGCAAATTTTTAACTCTATTATGCTAAATGATAAAACTGTGGTGCCCCAAGGCAACATGAAAAATAAATAAATAAGATAAAGAATTTAAGAAAATAAGTAAAGAACAGACATAATTAAATGAACAAATGCTGAAATTTTATAGGTCACGATGATAGCCAGCTGCAAGGAGTTTCTGGATGTGCAATTAAGGATAAACGAAAAGAAAACACTAAATACTTTAAACAAAGATCCAAATCGGATAACTATCAGGTACAGAAATTAAATGTGTTTTAAATAAATTTTAAAAGGTTTTAGTTAGTTAAAATAAGTAATAATAATAAAAGGTTTGCTTTATGTTTTTCACAGATTTCCAATGGAAGGAAAAATTAAAACAAGAGAAATGAAAGTTAACTGGTAAAGATAATTGTTAAATATCTTAAAATTATTTAAGTACATATTTAAATACTGTATGTTGATGATTTATGCTAATGAAGTTTTTTTAGTTTTAAAACATTTAAAATTTGTTTTACTTAATACGAAAAAGAATACATTTACATAAAAATAAGGTGTCAGAATGCAGATGTGAAATTAATTTCCAAAAACTTTCAAACTTTAATTAAAATAGATGATTTGTAAATTTTTACCAACAAGCATTTATTGAGAGTGTGTTCTGATGAGGCAAGGTAGGCAATAAAAAGAAGGCAAACTTATCACCAGGAACTTTCAAGTTAACTTGAATGAGAACCATGTGTATAAAAACAATGGACAGTATGAAAACAGATGTAATAAGTGTCTAATGATAGTGGCATTCTGGGAGAGATAAATAGTAAAAGCAAAAACATGAATGAAGGAATGCATATATGACAGTGGGATTGCTATTCTGCCAAGAATGGGAAATTTATATAAAAGAGTAATAGTTAGAAGAGTAAATTAAGGTTACATTATAACTTGTGACTTTTCCCAGTGTGCAGTAAGAAATACAGAATTCTTTTTTGCTATGCCAAGTGATTGGTTTTCTGAGTAGAGTTGACCCTTGATCAACATGTGTTACAACTGGATGGGTCTACTTATATGCATATATTTTTCAGTAAGTATTTTAGAAAATGTTTCAGTGATTTGCAGTAATTCAAAAAAACATTATTATAAGAATACAGTATGTAATACATGTAACAACAAATATGTGTTAATTGACTAGTTATGCTAAGGCTTCCCATCAACAGTAGGCTGTTAGCAGTTTAAATTTTGGGGGAGTCTAAAGTTACACATGGATTTTGGATTGAACAAAGGGTCGGTACACCTAGCCCTTGCATTGTTCAAGGGCCAATTGCATTTGGGTCTTAGTGTTAAACCTTTTGATTTAGATGGTGCAATTTCAGGTAAAAATGATTTTTTTATGTGGTTCAATAAAACTAAGTAGCCAAAAAATTTCTTTTTACTCCTCACTAGAGGAGGTCACTGTAGTGACAACTCATTGAATTTAATCTGAAGTCTCAGAAATAAATTTCTCATAGGTGTATACAACTCAACAGGAAGACCATCATGACTTGGACAACAGAAGTTAATGTCAGTTTCTTAGCTGTATTTCTCCAGAAATTCAAATATCCTTAAGAGAGAATAGATAACTTAGAGGTTGAATAACCCAATCCTCTCATTTTACAAATGAAGTTAGTGATGCCTAGATAAGTTGTGACTTGCCTAATAGGGGACTGAGCTAGAACTAGAATCTAGATCTGTTGATTCTTTCAATGTTTTTTCCAGTATACTTTGTTGCATCAAATATTAAGTCAAATTAAATCAAGGTACTTTTCCACAAGCAACTTCTTGGAAATGCTCTATTTGAAGTTTTAATGCTGCCATTTACATTGACTTAAATTGGGTCACACATGTTTTTGATTGGGGATGTCAGATTTTAAAAGTTAATGCTTTACAATTGTTTTTATACATATCATAATTTAGATTCTCATTATAATTTCCCACCTTTATGCACCTACTTGAGCATGGCCTGGAAGAGAGAATGTGGTGGGGTCTTTTCTTAATCCAAAATGCACAGCCCTTTTTGTGTAATGATGGCTAGTAGTCACCAATTTCATGTCTCCCTCATATCCCTGTTACTTTACTGAATTTCAGATTTGTTCTTTTTTCAAGTAGGTGTCAGTCCTCTTAATTTTAAAGTTTTATCTTTCAAGTTTCTGCCCTTTAATTTAGAGCTATTTTTATTTTTCATAACTTTAATTCCCAGGTCTTTTATCTTCAGTTCTAGCTCTCTTTTCTTTAATATTTTCCAATGAACTCATGGGATATATTTTCAAATCTGAGTTCTTATTAATTATTTTCTTATTATATAAATAAGGCATGGGTTCATTTTTAGGATCAAAATAAAACTTTCAAAGCAAAAAGTACAGTCTCCCTTGACCTTCTATCTTTGTCCCCTGGAAGCATCTGTTAATAGTAGTTCATTGTTTATCCTTCCAATTTCCTTTCTATTATTTGGTACATATGTGTGCCTATTAACATATGTAATTTATACTATATAAACAAGGTCATACTATAATTATTTTTCTTGTGCTTTGTCATGAAAATTCTGTATTGTTATATATACATCTATATCAATTATTTTTATAGCAATGTATGTTTTAATAACAATGTATTTGGTAGTATAAATATATTGTAGCTTTTAGCCATTCCTTTCTTGATGAAGGGTTAGTTTATAATGTTTTGCTATTACAATAGTGATGAAATGAACTTTCTTATATTTAAACCATATTTTTCAAGGATTTCTGGAAAGGGTATATACATGAAAAGATTTAGTATATAATGCCACATTGCCTTTGAAAAGGCTTCTCTGGTTTACAATTCCCACCCACAGTGTAAGAAGAGTATTTCCACATATAATCCCCAAAAATTGTTTGGTATCTTTGAACTTCTGTCAAGCTAGTGGGTGAAAAGTTATATTTTGCAGTTTGCAAATCCTTAATTATTAGGAGGCATATACATCTTATTTGGCTTTCTACTGAAGTATAAAATCATACATTAGTTTTTTTCCTTATGACTTACAGTTTTTGTGTCTTGTTAGAAAGGTCTCTCCTATCTAGTCTGTGTTTCTTATGATTAGGCTCAACTATGTAAAATAGTAATAAAATGAATTAACAATAGCTTAAACAATATAGGCTACTTTTCTCTCACAGAATAGACAACTCTAAGTAGTAATCTGAGGTAGAAATGGTAGGTTTATGGTGTCATCAGTATTTGGATCCCTGTCTTTCTGTTTTGCTACCTCACCCATTTCAAGGTCACTTCATAGTCCAAAATGACTGCTAGGGCTTCAACCATTACATTTGAATATCCTTTCCTTTCAATAGACTTCTTGGAAGTCCCAGATAACACTTTTGCTCACTGGCTAGAACTTGGACTTGATGAAAGTCCTAGATAACAATTTTGTACCTAGTTATACGGCTACACATAAGTGCAAAGGAGTCTGGTAAATATCTTAGTGATAATGTGTTTAGAATAAAATTGAGATCTGCTATTAAGAAGGAATGAGAGGATGGGAGGAGCCAAGATGGTTGCATGAGTAGGGCAGTGGAAATCTCTTCTCAAAACCATATATATTTTTGAAAATACAACAAATACAACTATTCCTAAAAGAGAGACCAGAAGATACAGTACAACAGCCAGGCTACATCTACATCTGTGAGAACTCAGCGCCTCACAAAGGGGGTAAGATACAAGCTGCAGCCCGGCGGGAAGTGAGCATGTCCCCTACCACAGCTCCATGGCAGTAGGAGAGGAGTTGGAGCTGGGAGGGAGAGGGAGCCCAGGACTGCTAAATACCCAGCCCTAGTCATCCGCACTGGGAGTGCAGACACACAGTGCACGGTGTGCTGGATATTAGGGAAACGTAACAGTAAAACCTGCGAGTGGGTCACCACAGCCGGCACCCTGGGACAAAAGAAAAGCAAGTGCATTTTGAAAGTCTTAAAGGGACAGGGGCCTCACTACTAGACAGAAGCGTCCCAGCACACTCAGGGCAGCAGCTGGGAATCCTGGGGAACACCAGGCGCCCTAAGCCACTGGGAGGCAGCACAGCTCTGAGGCCCCCCATGGCAATAAACAGCCTCCCATCCATTCCCCATCCAGTGTGACCCCACCATAACAGGGGAGCAGCCTGACTGGCCACGCCCACAGCAGCTGCACAGAGCCTCCTCCACAGCCGCCCGGACTGGACTCAGAGGCTCCTCAGAGGTTTGCATGCAGCTGCTCAGGGTCGCCATCTTTGCAGGAGAGGAAGGTGACCAACAAGCAAGAAGGGACTTTGTTCTTCCAGCTGACAAACTTGCCAACTATGCAGGACTACCTCTATTACCATGAAAAGGCAGACAATTTTGATTCAGACAAAAATAACACAGACAACCCCCGAGAAGGAGCCTGAGGAGATAGATTTATCCAATCTTCCTGAAAAAGAATTCAAAATAAAGGTCATAACCATGCTGATGGAGCTGCAGAGAAATATGCAAGAACTAACAGATAAAGTTGGGAGAGAGAATACAGAAATAAAACAATCTCTGGAAGGACTTAAGAGCAGAATGGATGAAATGCAAGAGGCCATTAATGAAATAGAAATTAGAGAACAGGAACACAGATAAGCTGAAGCAGAGAAAGATAAAAGGATCTCTAGGATTGAAAGAATATTAAGAGAATTGTGTGACCAATCCAAACAGAACAATATCTGCATTATAGGGGTACCAGAAGACGAAGAGAGAGAAAAAGGGATAGAAAGTGTATTTGAAGAAATAATTGCTGGAAACTTCCCCGAACTGAGGGAGGAAATAGTCTCTCAGACCATGGAAGACCACAGAACTCCCAACAGAAGGGACCCAAGGAGGACAACACCAAGACACATAATAATTTAAATGGCAAAGATCAAGGAGAAGGACAGAGTATTAAAGGCAGCCAGAGAGAGAAAAAAGGTCACCTAGAAAGGAAAACCCATCAGGCTATCATCAGACTTCTCAACAGAAACCTTATAGGCCAGAAGAGGATGGCTTCATATATTCAATGCAATGAAATGGAAGTGCCTTGAACCAAGGATACTATATCCAGCACGATTATTATTTAAATATGAAGGAGGGATTAAACAATTCCCAGAAAAGCAAAAGTTGAGAGAATTTGCCTCCCAAAAACCACCTCTACAGAGTATTTTAGAGGGACTGATCTAGATGGAAGCACTCGTAAGGCTAAACAGATGTCACCAGAGAAAATAAAATCACAGCAAAGAAAGCAGACCAACCAAATACTAACTAAAGGCAAAAAATAAAATCAACTACCCCCAAAAGCAGTCAAAGGAAACACAAAAGAGTACTGAATAAAACACCCAACATATAAAGAATGGAGGAGGAGGAATAAGAAGGGAGAGAAATAAAGAATCATCAGACTGTGTTTACAATAGGTCTATCAGTGAGTTAAGTTAGACAGTTAGATAGTAAAGAAGCTACACCTTGAACCTTTGGTAACCATGAATCTAAAGCCTGCAATGACAATAAGTACATATCTTTCAATAATCACCCTGAATGTAAATGGACTGAATGCACCAATCAAAAGACATAGAGTAATAGAATGGATAAGAAAGCAAGACCCATCTATATGCTGCCTACAAGAGACTCACCTCAAACCCAAAGACATACACAGACAAAAAGTCATGTGATGGAAAAAGATATTTCATGCAAACAACAGGGAGAAAAAAGCTGGTGCTGCAGTATTAGTATCAGACAAAATAGACTTCAAAACAAAGTAACAAGAGACAAAGAAGGACATTACATAATGATAAAGGGGTCAGTCCAACAAGAGGACATAACCATTATAAATATATATGCACCCAATACAGGAGCACCAACATATGTGAAACAAATAATAACAGAATTAAAGGAGGAAATAGAATGCAATGCATTCATTTTAGGAGACTTTAACACACCAATTACTCCAAAGGACAGAAAATAAGTAAGGACACAGAGGCACTGAACAGCACACTAGAACAGATGGACATAATAGACATCTACAGAACTGTATACCCAAAAGCAGCAGGATACATATTTGTCTCAAGTGCACATGGAACATTTTCCAGAAGAGACCACATACTAGGCCACAAAAAGAGCCTCAGTAAATTTCAAAAGATTGAAATTTTACCAACCAACTTCTCAAACCACAAAGGGATAAAACTAGAAAAAAATTGTACAAAGGAAGCAGAAAGGCTTACAAACACATGGAGGCTTAACAACATGCTCCTAAATAATCAATGGATCAATGACCAAATTAAAATAGAAATCCAGCAATATATGGAGACAAATGACAACAACAACACAAAGCCCCAACTTCTGTGTGATGCAGCGAAAGCAGTCCTAAGCGGGAAGTATATAGCAATCCAGGCCTATTTAAAGAAGGAAGTACAATCCCAAATGAATAGTCTAATGTCACAATTATTGAAATTGGAAAAAGATGAACAAATGAGGCCTAAAGTCAGCAGATGGAGGGACATAATAAAAATCAGAGAAGAAATAAAGAACATTGAGAAGAATAAAACAATAGAAAAAATCAATAAAACCAAGAGCTGGTTCTTTGAGAAAATAAACAAAATAGATAAGCCCCTAGCCAGATTTATTAAGAGAGAAAGAGAATCAACAGAATCAGAAATGAGAAAGGAAACATGATGGGCCCCATAGAAATACAAAGAATTATTAGAGAATACTATGAAAACCTATATGCTAACAAGCTGGAAAACCTAGAAGAAGTGCACAACTTCCTAGAAAAATACAACCTTTCAAGACTGACCCAGAAAGAAACAGAAAATCCAAACAGACCAAGTACCAGCAATGAAATTGAAGCAGTAATCAAAAAACTACCCAAGAGCAAAACCCTGGGCCAGATGGATTTACTGCAGAATTTTAAGAGACATACAGAGAAGACATAATACCCATTCTCCTAAACGTTTTCCAAAAAATAGAAGAGGAGGGAATACTCCCAAACTCATTCTATGAAGCCAGCATCACCTTAATACCAAAACCAGGCAAAGACCCCACCAAAAAAGAAAATCACAGACCAATATCCCTGATGAATGTAGATGCAAAAATACTCAACAAAATATTAGCAAACTGAATTCAAAAGTACATCAAGAGGATCATACACCATGACCACGTGGGATTTATCTCAGGGATGCAAGGATGGTACAACATTCAAAAATCCATCAATATCATCCACCACATCAAAAAAAAGGACAAAAACCACATGACCATCTCCATAGATGCTGAAAAAGCATTTGACAAAATTCAACATCCATTCGTGATAAAAACTCTCATCAAAATGGGTATACAGGGCAATACCTCAACATAATAAAGACCATATATGATAAACCCACAGCCAACATCATGCTTAACAGCGAGAAGCTGAAAGCTTTTCCTCTGAGATTGGGAACAAGACAGGGATGTCCACTCTCCGCACTATTATTTAACATAGTACTGGAGGTCCTAGCCATGACAATTAGACAAAACAAAGAAATACAAGGTATCCAGATTGGTAAAGAAGAAGTCAAACTGTCAGAATTTGCAGATGACATGATATTGTACATAAAAAACCCTAAAGACTCCACTCCAAAACTACCAGAACTAATATCGGAATTCAGCAAAGTTTCAGGATCCAAAATTAATACACAGAAATCTGTGGCTTTCCTATACACTAACAATGAACTAACAGAAAGAGAAATCAGGAACACAATTCTATTCACAATTGCATCAAATAGAATAAAATACCTAGGAATAAACCTAACCAATGAAGTGACCTGTACCCTGAAAACTACAAGACACTCTTAAGAGAAATTAAAGAGGACACTAACAAATGGAAACTCATCCCATGCTCTTGGCTAGGAAGAATTAATATCATCAAAATGGCTATCCTGCCTAAAGCAATCCACAGATTCAATGTAATCCCTATCAAATATCCAACAGCATTCTTCAGTGAACTGGAACAAATAGTTCAAAAATTCATATGGAACCACCAAAGACCCCGAATAGGCAAAGAATAAAATGGGGGGGATCTCGCTCCCCAACTTCAAGCTCTACTACAAAGCCACAGTAACCAAGACAGTTTGGTACTGGCACAAGAACAGAGCCACAGACCAGTGGAGCACACTAGAGACTCCAGATATTAAACCAAACATATGTGGTTAATTAATATACAATAAAGGAGCCATGGACATACAATGGGGGAAATGACAGCCACGTCAACAGTTGGTGTTGGCAAAACTGGACAGCTACATGTAAGAGAATTAAACTGGATCATTGTCTAACCCCATACACGAAAGTAAATTCGAAGTGGATCAAAGAACTGAATGAATCTCATGGACATAAACATGAGTGACTTCTTCACAAACATATCTCCCCGGCCAAGGGAAACAAAAGCAAAAATGAACAAGTGGGACTATATCAAGCTGAAAAGCTTCTGTACAGCAAAGGACACCATCAATAGAACAAAATGGCATCCTACAGTATGGGAGAATATATTCCTAAATGACAGATCTGATAAAGGGTTGACATCCAAAATATATAAAGAGCTCATGCACCTCAACAAACAAAAAGCAAATAATCCAATTAAAAAATGGGCAGAGGAGCTGAACAGACAGTTCTCCAAAGAAGAAATTCAGATGGCCAACAGACACATGAAAAGATGCTCCACATCTCTAGTCATCAGAGAAATGCAAATTAAAACCACAGTGAGATATCACCTCACACGAGTCAAGATCACCACCATCCAAAAGACAAAGAACAACACATGTTGGCGAGGTTGTGGAGAAAGGGGAACCGTCCTATACTGCTTGTGGGAATGTAAATTAGTTCAACCATTGTGGAAAGCAGTATGGAGGTTCCTCAAAAAGCTCAAAATAGACATACCATTTGACCCAGGAATTCCACTTCTAGGAATTTACCCTAAGAATGCAGCACCCAGTTTGGAAAGCACATATTTACCCCTATGATTATCACAGCACTGTTTACAATAGCCAAGAAATGGAAGCAACTAAGTGTCTATCAGTAGATGAATGGATAAAGAAGATGTGGTACATATACATAATGGAATATTATTCAGCCATAAGAAGAAAACAAATCCTACAATTTGCAACAGCATGGGTGGAACTAGAGAGTATTATGCTCAGTGAAATAAGCTAGGCAGAGAAAGACAAGTATGAAATGATTTCAACTCATATGTGAAGTATAAGAACAAAGAAAAAACCGAAGGAGCAAAACAGTAGCGGAATCACAGAAACCAAGAATGGACTAACAGTTACCAAAGGGAAAGGGATTGGGGAGAATGGGTGGGAAGGGAGGGACAAGGGGGGGGAAAGAAAGGGGGCATTATGATTAGCATGTATAATGTGGGGGATGGCATGGGGAGGGCTGTGCAACACAGAGAAGACAAGTAGTGATTCTACAGCATCTTACTATGCTGGACTGTAATGGGTTTTATAGGGGGGGGACTTGGTGAAGGGGAGAACCTAGTAAACATAATGTTATTCATGTAATTGTAGATTAATGATAACAAAATAAAAAATAAAACAAAACAAAAAGAACTACTGCTTTAAAATTTTAAAACATGATTTTAAATAACTCTTAAAGAGGAAATTAAAACAAACTATTTGAAATAAAAATAAATTTAGAAAATCTATAGAACAATGTCAAAGTGATACTTAGAAAATCTGTAGGCTTAAATATTTTTTTTATTAAGGTATCATTGATATACCATCTTATGGTTTCTCATGAGTAAATTTGCGGTTGGTACATTCACCCTTATTATGAAGTCCCCCCCACCAGCCCAACCCCATTCAGTCACTGTCCATCAGCATAGTAAGATGCCATAGAGTCACTACTTGTCTTCTCTGTGCTACACTGGCTTCCCTCTGACATGCACCCCCCCCCACACACCATTTGTGCCAATCATAATGCCCCCAATCCCCCTCTCCCTCCCTCCCAACCCAACCCATCCTCCTACCCCCTCCTCTTTGGTAACTACTAGTCTCTCCTTCGAGTATGTGAGTCTGCTGCTGTTTTGTTCCTTCAGTTTTGCTTTGTTGTTATACTTCACAAATGAGTGAAATCATTTGGTACTTGTCTTCCTCCACCTTGTAGGCTTAAATATTTTATAGAAAATAAGAAAAACAAAATAAATCGAGCAAGAAACTTTAAAACTACAAAAAGTAGAATAAAGACAAGATCAGAAATTAATGAAATAGAAAATAATAGAAATCAAAAAACAAAAAATATTTAAAAGAATAAAACTTTTAAACATGATCAGTAACTCAAAAATAAATGGCTTGTAAAGATCAAAATATAGAAATCTTTCACAAATCTGATTAAGAAAAAGAAGAGAGGGCAGATAATATCAGAAACTAGAAAGGAGACATTACATTTTCAGAGGAAATGTTTAACTGATCAGAGAACAAAACACCACCATAAAAACTGACAAGCAGGATGATATGAATGACTTTTGAAGATCATATAAATTAACAAAAATTGATTCAAGAAAATTTAGAAAACAACCCTGCAAAGAACAAAGGGCATGAAAGAAATTGTGGAGAAACCCAAATTTCAGATCCACTGATGCTGGTGAACTAAAATGGGTGCTGGCTCTTTAGCCTGAACCCAAACCTCTTGTTACAAATAAGTGAGAACGAGTTTGATGGGTCCCAGAACATAATGCAAAAATTGGAGAAATCCCTTGATGGTGAAAAATTGGAAACTTGACCACTAAAAACAGTAATAAAACAAGGAGGTTTGCTCTCTCTAAAACTAGAGAACAGTATACGAGAGGTTCCATCTACAAGTTAAAAAAATTAAGAGTTAAAACTATTAGAAATCAAGAAATAAAACTATCACTCTTTAATAAGATAATGTAATTGTCTCTTAGGAAATCCTAGAAAACTAACTGAAGAACTATTAGTACTGTTAAGAAACTTCAATCAGATAGTTGGATAAAACAATAAAAATTCAAAAACCAGTAGCCTTCCTATATACTATCAATATTTATAACTGATTATAAAATGCAATGTTTTAAAATGTGAAAAAGGACTCTATTCACTATATAAAGCCCACAAGATACCAAAAAAATAAACCTATCAAGAAATATAAAACAGAATTGATGAATTATAAAATAAGATAACAACACAGAAAGACATAAAGATATAAATAGATGGGAAATAGATGGCATATACCTAGAAAGATCTTAGAATCATGAAACAAGAATTTTTCCTCAAACCATCCATAAAGCCACTTTCAGCAGGACTTTTTATAGACCTTGATAAACTGATTGTAAAGTTCATAGGGAAGAAAAATGAAGAAATAGCCAAAAAACATTTTTCAAAGAAAAATGAATCAATTGCTTTACCTGATAACAAAACCTGCAATGAAAGAATAGCAAGTACAACAGTGTGGCACTGACACAGTAACAAAATAAATAACAGAAGTATCCAGAAACAGATTCTTAGAAATTTACTTGAGAAGATGGTATTTCAAATCACTAGACAAAGAGCAAAGCACAACATATTTATCAAACACTCCTGACTGTCTTTGGGACAAAATATAATTAAATTCTTAACTCACACCATATAAAGAAATTAACTCCAGATGTCTTATGATACATGTAAAAATAAGATGATTTCAGAATATTAGAAGAAATGACAGGAAAATCATCCTTAGACCCTATGATCTAAGTATGAGTATGAGTGGGAGAGACTGCTTTGTCTACCCAATGCTCATTTTCTAATTCCTTCCTTTTTTTAAATATTTTTAAATTTTTTATTTATTCATTTTTTATTTTGCTATCATTAATCTACAATGACATGAGGAACATTACTAGGTTCCCCCTTCACCAAGTCCCCCCATAAACCCCATTACAGTCACTATCCATCAGCATAGTAAGATGCTGTAGAATCATTACTTGTCTTTACTGTGTTGCACAGCCCTCCCCATGCCATCCCCCACATTACACATGCTAATCGTAATGCACCCTTTCTTTTCTCCCCCCCTTGTCCCTCCCTTTCCCACCCATCCTTCCCAGTCCCTTTCCCTTTGGTAACTGTTAGTCCATTCTTGGTTTCTGTGAGTCTGCTGCTGTTTTGCTCCTTCAGTTTTTTCTTTGTTTTTATACTCCACAGATGAGTGAAGTAGTTTGGTATTTGTCTTTTTCTGCCAGGCTTATTTCACTGAGCAGAATACCCTCTAGTTCCACCCATGCTGTTGCAAATTGTAGGATTTGTTTTCCTCTTATGGCTGAATAATATTCCATTATGTTTATGTACCACATCTTCTTTATCCATTCATCTACTGATGGATACTTAGTTGCTTCCATTTCTTGGCTATTGTAAACAGTGCTGTGATAATCATAGGGGTAAATATGTGCTTTTCAAACTGGGATACTGCATTCTTAGGGTAAATTCCTAGAAGTGAAATTCCTGGGTCAAATGGTATGTCTATTTTGAGCTTTTTGAGGAACCTCCATACTGCTTTCCACAATGGTTGAACTAATTTACATTCCCACAAGCAGTATAGGACGGTTCCCCTTTCTCCACAACCTCACCAACATGTGTTGTTCTTTGTCTTTTGGATGGTGGCGATCTTGACTGGTGTGAGGTGATATCTCATTGTGGTTTTAATTTGCATTTCTCTGATGACTAGAGATGTGGAGCATCTTTTCATGTGTCTGTTGGCCATCTGAATTTCTTCTTTGGAGAACTGTCTTTTCAGCTCCTCTGCCCATTTTTTAATTGGATTATTTGCTTTTTGTTTGTTGAGGTGCATGAGCTCTTTATATATTTTGGATGTCAATCCTTTATCGGATCTGTCATTTATGAATATATTCTCCCATACTGTAGGATGCCATTTTGTTCTATTGATGGTGTCCTTTGCTGTACAGAAGCTTTTCAGCTTGATATAGTCCCACTTGTTCATTTTTGCTTTTGTTTCCCTTGGCCGGGGAGATATGTTTGTGAAGAAATCACTCATGTTTATGTCCAAGAGATTTTTGCCTATTTTTTTTTGTCTAAGAGTTTTATGAAATGGACAACTCCTTAGAAAAATACAACCTTCCAAGACTTACCAAGGAAGAAACACAAAATCTAAACAAACCAAATACCAGCAATAAAATTGAAGTGGTAATCAAAAAACTACCCAGGAATAAAACCCCTGGCCAGATGGATTTACCTCGGAATTTTATCCGACATACAGAGAAGACATAATACCCATTCTCCTTAAAGTTTTCCAACAAATTGAAGAGGGAATACTCCCAAACTCATTCCATGAAGCCAACATTACCCTAAATTTACTCTCATGGGTTAATTTCCAGTTGGTACATTCACCCTTAATATGAAGTCCCCCCCATTCAGTCACTTTCCATCAGCATAGTAAGATGCCACAGAATCACTACTTGTCTTCTGTATGCTCTGCTGGCTTCCCTCTGACATGCACCCCCCCCCACACACACAGCCCCCCCCATGCCTTCCCCCACATTATACATGCTAATCATAATGCCCCCTTTCTTTCCCCCCTTGTCCCTCCCTTCCCACCCATCCTCCCCAATCCCTTTCCCTTTGGTAACTGTTAGTCCATTCTTGGTTTCTGTGATTCTGCTACTGTTTTGCTCCTTCGGTTTTTTTCTTTGTTCTTATACTCCACATATGAGTTGAAATCATTTGGTACTTGTCTTTCTCTGCCTAGCTTATTTCACTGAGCATAGTACCCTCTAGTTCCACCCATGCTGTTGCAAATGGTAGGATTTGTTTTCTTCTTATGGCTGAATAATATTCCATTGTGTATATGTACCACATCTTCTTTATCCATTCAGTTCTTTGGTCCACTTTGAATTTACTTTTGTGTATGGGGTTAGACAATGATCCAGTTTCATTCTCTTACATGTAGCTGTCCAGTTTTGCCAACACCCACTGTTGACGTGGCTGTCATTTCCCCATTGTCTGTCCATGGCTCCTTTATCGTATATTAATTGACCATATATGATTGGGTTAATATCTGGAGTCTCTATTGTCTTCCACTGGTGTGTGGCTCTGTTCTTGTGCCAGTACGAAATTGTCTTGATTACTATGGCTTTGTAGTAGAGCTTGAAGTTGGGGAGCGTGATCCTCCCCCCTTTATTCTTCCTTCTCAGGATTGCTTTGGCTATTCGGGGTCTTTGGTGATTCCATATGAATTTTTTAACTATTTGTTTCAGTTCGTTGAAGAATGCTGTTGGTAATTTGATCAGGATTGCTTTGAATCTGTAGATTGCTTTAGGCAGGATGGCCATTTTGACGATATTAATTCTTCCTAGCCAGTAGCATGGGATGAGTTTCCATTTGCTAATGTCCTCTTTAATTTCTCTTAAGAGTATCTTATAGTTTTCAGGATATAGGTCTTTCACTTCCTTGGTTAGGTTTATTCGTAGGTATTTTATTCTTTTTGATGCAATTGTGAATGCAATTGTATTCTTGATTTCTCTTTCTATTGGTTCATTGTTAGTGTATAGGAAAGCCACAGATTTCTGTGTGTTAATTTTGTATCCTACAACTTTGCTGTATTCTGATATCAGTTCTAGTAGTTTTGGAGTGGAGTCTTTAGGGTTTTTTATGTACAGGTATCATCACATCTGCAAATAGTGACAGTTTAACTTCTTTACCAATTTGGATTGGTTTTATTTCTTTGTGTTGTCTAATTGTCATGGCTAGGATCTCCAGTACTATGTTGAACAACAGTATGCAGAGTAGGCATCCCTGTCTTGTTCCTGATGTCAGAGGAAAAGCTTTCAGCTTCTTGCTGTTCAGTATGATGTTGGCTGTGGGCTTATCATATATGGCCTTTATTATGTTGAGGTACTTGCCCTGTATATCCATTTTGCTGAGAGTTTTTATAATGACTGGATGTTGAATTTTGTCGAGTATTTCAGCATCTATGGAGATGATCATGTGGTTTTTGTCTTTCTTTTTGTTGATGTCTTGGATGATGTTGATGGATTTTCGAATGTTGTACCATCCTTGCATCCCTGAGATGAATCCTACTTGGTCATGGTGTATGATCCTTTTGATGTATTTTTGAATTTGGTCTGCTAATATTTTGTTGAGTATTTTTGCATCTATGTTCTTCAGGGATATTGGTCTGTAATTTTCTTTTTTGGTGGGTCTTTGTTTGGTTTTGGTAGTAGGGTGATGTCGGTTTCATGGAATGAGTTTGGGAGTATTCCCTCTTCAATTTGTTGGAAAACTTTAAGGAGAATGGGTATTATGTCTTCTCTGTATGTCGGATAAAATTCCGAGGTAAATCCATCTGGCCGGGGGTTTTATTCCTGGGTAGTTTTTTGATTACCACTTCAATTTTGTTGCTGGTAATTGGTTTGTTTTGATTTTGTGTTTCTTCCTTGGTCAGTCTTGGAAGGTTGTATTTTTCTAAGAAGTTGTCTATTTCTTCTAGGTTTTCCAGCTTGTTAGCATATAGGTTTTCATAGTATTCTCTAATAATTCTTTGTATTTCTATGGGTCCCATCGTGATGTTTCCTTTCTCATTTCTGATTCTGTTGATGTGTGTTGATTCTCTTTTTCTTTTAATAAGTCTGGCTAGAGCCTTATTTATTTTGTTTATTTTCTCAAAGAACCAGCTCTTGGTTTCATTGATTTTTTTTCTATTATTTTATTCTTCTCCACTTTATTTATTTCTTCTCTGATCTTTATCATGTCCCTCCGTCTGCTGACTTTAGGCCTCATTTGTTCATCTTTTTCCAATTTTGATAATTGTGACATTAGACTATGCATTTGGGATTGTTCTTCCTTCTTTAAATAGGTCTGGATTGCTATATACTTTCCTCTTAGGACTGATTTTGCTGCGTCCCAAAGAAGTTGGGGCTTTGTGTTGTTGTCATTTGTTTCCATATATTGCTGGGTCTCCATTTTAATTTGATTGCTGATCCAATGATTATTTAGGAGCATGTTGTTAAGCCTCCATGTGTTTGTGAGCCTTTTTGCTTTCTTTTTACAATTTATTTCTAGTTTTATCCCTTTGTGGTCTGAGAAGTTGGTTGTTAGGATTTCAATCTTTTGGAATTTACTGAGGCTCTTTTTGTGGCATAATATTGGTTTATTCTGGAGAATGTTCCATGTGCACTTTAGAAGAATGTGTATCCTGTTGCTTTTGGGTGTTGAGTTCTGTTGATTTCTATTACATCCATCTGTTCTAGTGTGTTGTTCAGTGCCTCTGTGTCCTTAGTTATTTTCTGTCTGGTGGATCTATCCTTTGGAGTGAGTGGAGTGTTGAAGTCTCCTAAAATGAATGCATTGCATTCTATTTCCTCCTTTAGTTCTGTTAGTATTTGTTTCAAATATGCTGGTGCTCCTGTGTTGGGTGCTTATGTATTTATAATGGTTATATCCTCTTGTTGGACTGACCCCTTTATCATTATGTAATGTCCTTCTTTGACTCTTGTTACTTTCTTTGTTTTGAAGTCTATTTTGTCTGATAGTAGTACTGCAACACCTCCTTTTTTCTCTGTGTTGTTTGCATGGAATATCTTTTTACATCCCTTGACTTTTTGTCTGTGTATGTCTTTAGGTTTGAGGTGAGTCTCTTGTAGGCAGCATATAGATGGGTCTTACTTTTTTATCTATTCTGTTACTCTGTGTCTTTTGATTGGTGCATTCAGTCCATTTACATTTAGGGTGATTATTGAAAGATATGTACTTATTGCCATTGCTGGCTTTAGATTCATGGTTACCAAAGGTTCAAGGTTAGCTATAGTATCTTACTGCCTGACTTAACTCACTTATTGAGCTATTGTAAACACAGTCTGATGATTCTTTAGTTCTCTCTCTTCTTATTCCTCCTCCTCCATTCTTTATATGTTGGGTGTTTTATTCTGTGCTTTTTTGTGTTTCCTTTGACTGCTTTTGGGGGTAGTTGATTTTATTTTTTGCCTTTAGTTAGTATTTAGTTGGTCTGCTTTCTTTGCTGTGATTTAATTTTCTCTGGTGACGTCTGTTTAGCCTTATGGTTGCTCCCATCTAGAGCAGTCCCTCTAAAATACTCTGTACAGGTGGTTTGTGGGAGGCAAATTCCCTCAACTTTTGCTTGTCTGGGAATTGTTTAATCCCCCTTCATATTTAAGTGATAATCGTTCTGGATACAGTATTCTTGGTTCCAGGCCCTTCTGTTTCATTGCATTAAATATATTATGCCATTCTCTTCTGGCGTGTAAGTTTTCTGTTATGAAATATGATGATAACCCGATGGGTTGTCCTTTTTAGGTTATCTTTTTCCTCTCTTTAGCTGCCTTTAAAACTCTGTCCTTGTCCTTGATGTTTGCCATTTTAATTATTATCTGTCTTGGTGTTGTCCTCCTTGGGTCCCTTCTGTTGGGAGTTCTGTGTACTTCCATGGTCTGAACGATTATTTCTTCCCCCAGTTTGGGGAAATTTTCAGCAATTATTTCTTCAAATACACTTTCTATCCCTTTTTCTCTCTCTTCGTCTTCTGGTACCCCTATAATGAAAATATTGTTATGCTTGGATTGGTCACACAGTTCTCATAATATTGATTCATTCCTGGAGATCCTTTTACCTCTCTCTGCGTCAGCTTCTATGCGTTCCTGTTCTCTGGTTTCTATTCCATCAATGGCCTCTTGCATCTCATCCATTCTGCTTATAATTCCTTCCATAGATTGTTTCATTTTTGTAATCTCCTTCTGGATGTCATCCCTTACCTCTTGCATATTTCTCTGCAGCTCCATCAGCATGGTTATGACCTTTATTTTGAATTATTTTTATGGGAGATTGGTTAGGTCTGTCTCCCCAATTTCCTTCTCATAGGAGGATGTCTGGGTTAGTCTGGTCTGTATCAAATTCTTCTGCCTTTTCATGGTGATAGAGGTAGTTGCGGGAAGCTTGTGTGTGTGTTGGCTGGCAGAACGTCACTTCTTGGTGGTTTGTGGCCTTCCTCTCCTGGGAGAACAGTGACCCCTCACAGCTTGTTCTGGGCAGCTTTGCACAGATGGGGTTTCTTATTCTTGCCCAGCCACTGTGAGAGAATCTCTGCCCTGCCTCTGTGGTCATGGCCAGCCTCAGGCTGCTGCTCCACTATGGCGGACTGGCGTCGGAGGGGAAATGGGTGGAAGGCTGTTTTTCTCCATGAGGGGCATCTGAGCTTTGCTGCTGCCCAAGAGGTTAGGGCGCCCAGAGTTCTCTGGGATTCCCAGCTTCTGGGCTAAGTGTCTTGGGACATTTCCATCCAGCTGTGGGGTCCCTGTCCCTTTAAGTCTTTCAAAAAGCAGCCACTTTACTTTGTCCCAAGGGCGCCAGCCGTGGGGACCCACTTGCAGGTTTTACTGTCCCGTTTCCCTATTATCCAGCACACCATACATTGTGTGTCTGCGCTCTGGTGTGGATGGCTAGGGCTGGGTGTTTAGCAGTCCTGGGCTCCCTCTCCCTCCCCACACTGACTCCTCTCCTCCCACCTGGAGCTGGGGTGAGGGGTGCTCGGGTCCCGCTGGGCTGTGGCTTGTGTCTTACCCCCTTTGCAATTTGCTGGATTTTCGCAGGTGTAGATGTAGCCTGGCTGTTGTCCTGTGTCTTCTGGTCTCTCTTTTAGGTATAGTTGTATTTGGTGAATTTTCAAAAATATATATGGTCTTGAGAGGAGATTTCCACTGCTCTACTCACACTGCCATCTTGGCTCTGCCAAAGTATTAGTTCTTTTAAACTACTACTTTATCATTTTTTTGTTGATTTCTAATTTTATTGGTTTGTAATTAGGTAATAATGCCAGTCAGAGTTCTGCTTTATGATATTTATTGTGATTTTACTTGTGGCTTAATATGTAGTTAATATTTATGATTGTTCTCTGTGAATTATAAATGAACAAAAGAATGATTTGTTTTCTATGCACCGAGCTGTATATTTTGCCATCAAGAAGAGTTTGTTGTGTTATTCAATGTGAAATATCACTCATTTTTCATGTAGCATTTTATTAGTCAAAAGAGAAATTTATTATATTGGAAGAGGGAAAAATAAGGAATATATAGCAAGATTATATAATGGATCTAGTAATGTGACATCAGGTAGGGAATACATATAGACCATCAGCATATTTGGAAAAGCAGATAAAAAAGGAACCAGTGCACAGTAAACAGGAGAGTGAATAGTCTGATTAGCTATGGCTTATGAGAATGACAGTAAAAGTTTAGTAGGGGTTATGTATTAAACAAAGGAACAGATGATAAGGAAATCATCTTTTTAGGATTGTACATAAAAGGAGTTGTGCTTCACCTGTATGTTTAGACATTTGTTAGGTGCTACATGCTTATTGACTATAAGTCTCTGTTGCCTTTTTGTTCTGTTTGTCCTCTGCTGTTAGATGGATGGAAGCTGCTTAGATGACTTAACTAACAGTCCTAGCAAATGCTTTTTTGCTTTTAATTCTGTTTTGTCTAATATTACTCATTTTCTTTAGTGTGTTTTCATGTTGTTTTATTTTAAATATAATTGTATAGATAGCATATAGCCAGATTTTGTCCTTTTTTTTAAAGTCCAATCTCTGAAAGTTTTAAGTTGAGAAATTCAATCCATTTGCACTTATTATAATTACTGATATACTTGGATTTAATCTTATTGTATGTTTTCTAATTAGCATGATTACTGCCTGTTTCTTCTTTCCTTATTTTTTTCTTTTGCCTTTTCTGCCTCTTTTTGGATTTATAAAGTTTTTCTTATTTTATTCTTCTACCTAAGCTCTTCCTTTAAAATTCCATATTGCATATGTGGACATATTTTTCTAGCAATGTCTACAGAAAATGAACATTTTAAAACTTCCATATATGAGACAAAACTATCACATTTACACTTCCCTCATGTCTCTTGCTGTCTTCCATGTTCAGATTATCTTTGTTTTTAGGTCCAGATAGTTAATTTTAAAATATTTGACTGTGTGTTAAAAGTTATAGTCCTTAAAATTTCCTCACTGATTTCTTTCCTTCTTGCTTTTTAAAATCTCTTTCTTTCTTTTCCTTAAATATATTTTTTATCCTTCTGGATACATTCTGAAGTTACTTTCTGAATCTTTTGAGTCTTTGTAAACCTGAAATATATGTAGCTCTCTCATTTGAATGAGTTTGTCTAAATTGTTCTTCAGAACTTTCTTTGATACAGTTTTTGCATCCATTCATGGTGATCCAGTCTGCTTTTAGTTCCTTGTCAATCACCTATTTTTTCTCTTTGGAATATTAAAATAATTTTTTCTTTATCTGTGTTAGGAAATTTCACCATGAAGGTCTAGGTGTGTATCTACTCTTGATTTTGCACAGCACTTTGGGGACCCTATTAATATGGAGACTTTTATCTTTCTTCAGCTCTTGGAAATTTTCTTTTTCAATTTAATTATTTCTTGATTTTTCCCTGTTCACTTCTTTTAGAACCCCTACTAAATGAATGTTGAAACTTCTGACTCTCCATATTTTAAACTTGCTTGTATTTTTTTATTTCTTTGTGTTTTTTTATTGGCTCGTAGGAGAATGCCTTAGCTCAGTCATTCATCTTAAATTGTTCTTCAGCTTTACCTACTGATTTTTTTCAGTGATAAATTTTTATTTTACTGGATCTCTGCTTGACTTTCTAAAATGTACATGATATTTATAACCCCCCTGAAAATATTAATCATATAAATATACTTATTTTGAAATTCTTTTTCTATTAACTCTGTTTTCTCAATTGTTATTTTATTTATTAAATTATGTATCATTTTGTACAGTGGGTTTTTCCCTCAAATATTAAGCAGTTCTTCATAGTTTGCTTTTGTATTTGTAAATACATTTTTGCCTGCCTGTTCTGTTACTGTCTCTCATTATAATGTTTAAGTTTGCTGCTATGAAAGTGTGAAAGTATCTTGAATACTTTCTAAGTAAATATTCTAAGTATAATCTAAGAATAATGTCCTTCTACCTCTCCTGGAGATTTGGTACTACCTGGAGCAGTGTTCTGTCTCTCTGGCCTTAGTTTCCACACTCCCTGCTTTAACCAGTCAGTACATACCACAACTGACTAATGTTTTCCACAAATGAGAGAGAGTGGGGGAGGCAGAGTAACCTGTCTGTTCAGAATATAGTATTCTAGTAAATTTCTCAGACAAATACCTCAAGACCCTCTCTCCTTCCTGATCTATTGATTCTTCTTCATGTATAATAATGAATAATCTCCTCTGTTTTGTTTTTCTCATATATTTGATCTCCGTAGTCTGGTTTCTAACATTCAACTTTCTGGTCTACCAATAGCATGTGTTCTTGCTTTCCTATAGTTTAATGGATGGAGACATACAGACATAAACACACATACATGAATATCCATCATTTCATGGAATTTGAGGAGGAGTAAGCATATAGAAGGCTCCATATGCCACCTTGATCCTTCCTCTCAGGTGTTTCTTTGGGCATTCTTACTTTATATTTAGATAGATAAAAATGGCTTCAGAATAACTTCTCATCTCAAGAGAGAGTTGTACAGTATCATAGTATACACCTTTAACTCCTCTTCATTTAAAGGATTTCTACTCTTTCTGTACACAGGCCATTTCTGAACAAACCTTCCTTTACTAAGTTGGCCAAGATACAGAAGTATTGCGGAAGTTCCAGTGTCTTTTTATTAGTTTATTAACTGAAGAGGCTGAGAGCAGGTCTTAAGTGGCTCAACCAATGATAACAATAATTAGTAATAACCATTTTGTGAATATTTGCTGTGTTTCAGGCATTATATTAGATGTTTTAAATACCTATGACAGAAACTGCTCGCTGACTGTCCCAATAACTCTTTGTACCTATACAGGAAAAAGATAACATTTCCCAGTGAATTTCATAGCTAGATGCAGCACTGTAAGATTTGTCCAACTAATGAGACATAGAGTATTGTGTTAGTCTTCCTAGAAGGCTGCTTAAAGGAAATGGACTCAAGTAGTAAATGGGGCAGCATTTCTCATCCACCCCCTCTGGCCTTCCTCCTACATGCTGCATGGGGTGAATGTGTAATGGATGGGGCTCTAACAGTCATCTTAGACGATGAGATAGCCTGAGAAGAGAAGCCATACATGGCAGAGCAGAAATATGGAAGGATCCTGGATCTCTGGTGCCTTGTGGGACCACCATACAAGGACCTGGACTGCCTAACTCTGAAAAGTATCCTATTTATTATTAGACATATTGATATTAAATATAAATAAATACTACTTCAGAAGTCTTACTTTTACTCTAGCAATTTGGTATGTACCCTACATTTGTGCATCCCAGAATAGTTTCACAAGGAGTTTTATTTTTTCAGCACTTGAAAGCATCTCATATACATTTTTCCATCAGTGTCTTGTTTAAAAACTATGTAACTTTACAACCATTTCTTAGTAGGTGATATAAAGTAACTTTCAGAAGCATATACTTTAGCCGAAAGAAGTGGCTGCTCTTTAGTTTCAGCTGGATGCACCCGTGCTGAGAAGTGAGTTGGTTACTTCTCTTTCACATATTGTCTGTCTAAAACTAAACCATTAAATACAGCTATTCTACCCTTACTCTTGGTACACTTGACTGTTTTTAGTCTTCTCAAGAGACCCACCCAGAGAGTAATACAAGTCTAATGATTTTAGTTAGATCTGTAGGGTGATTTGCATGTCAGTGTCTCGTTAGATAAGAAAACAGACAAAACAGTTTTGGCAAAGAACCCGGGAGATAGTAGGCACACTGGATGGTAGCTCTTTTCTCCATCTTACCAGCTGCCCCTCAAATTTTGTAGCACCTAACACTGTGCTTATTACTCTGTAGGCAATAAATATTTGTTGATACAAACTGTGTTGGTTTTCTATACAGACATACCTTGTTTCATTGCATTTTGCTTTATTGCACTTCACAGATACTGCTTTTTTTTTTTTAACAAATTGAAGGTTTTGGCAACCTTACTTCAAACAATTCTGTCAGTACCATTTTTCCAACAGCATTTGTTTACTTCATGTCCTTGTGTCATATTTTGGTAATTCTTGCAATATTTCAAACATTTTCATTATTATTATATTTGTTATGGTGATGTGTGATCAGTGATCTTTGATATTATTATTGTAATTGTTTGGGGGTGTCATGACCTATGCTCACATAGATAATGAACTTAATAATAAATGTTGTGTGTGTTTTGACTGCTCCACCAACTGTTCTTCTCCGTCACTCACCTTTTCCTCAGGACTCCCTATTGCCTAAGACCCAACAGTATTGAAATAAGGCCATTTAATATCCCTTCAATGGCTTGTAAGTATTCAAGTGAAAGGCAGAGTTGTAAGTCTGTCACTTTAAATCAAAAGCTAAAAGTGATTAAGCTTACTGAGGAAGGCACGTAGAAAGCCAAGATATGCCAAAAGCTAGGCCTTTTGTGCCAAGGAGTTAACCAAGTTGTGAATGCAAAGGGAAAGTTTTTGAAGGAAATATAAAGTGCTACTGCAGTGAATAGATGAATGAAAAGAAAACGTAACAGCCTTATTGCTGATAGGGAGAAAGATTTAGTGGTCTGGAATAGAAGATCAAAACAGGCACAACATTTCCTTAAGC
This sequence comes from Manis javanica, assembly GCF_040802235.1. Lineage (NCBI taxonomy): Eukaryota > Metazoa > Chordata > Mammalia > Pholidota > Manidae > Manis > Manis javanica. The sequence continues at coordinate 77,157,905 of NC_133159.1, read as the reverse complement.
CAAATCCTGCTCCAGAGCAAGACCCTAACTCTCTTCAATTCTGTGAAGGTTGAGAAGTGAGAAAGTTGCAGAAAAAGTTTGAAGCTAGCAGGGGTTGGTTCATGAGGTTAAAGGAAAGAAGCTGTCTCTGTAACATACAAGGGGAAGCAACAAATGCTGATGTAGAAGCTGCAGCAAGTTATCCAGGAGTTCTGGCTAAGATGATTAATAAAGGGGTCTACACTAAACAACATATTTTCAATAGATGAAACAGCCTTTTATGGGAAGAAAATGCCAGCTAGGACTTTCAAAGCTAGAGAGAAGTTAATGAGTTAATGTTTGGCTTCAGATCTTCAAAAAATAGGCTGTCTTGTTAAGGGCTAGTGCAGTTGGTGACTTTCAGTTAGAGCCTTTTATCAATCAGCTGGAGTCATTTACCATTCTGAAAATCCTAGGGTCTTTAGAATTATGTTAATCTACTCTGCCTGTGCTCTATAAAAGGAACAACAAAGCCTGGATGGCAGCACATCTGTTTACAACGTGGTTTACGAGTATTTTAAGTCCACTGTGGAGACCTATTAAGAAAAAAAGATTTTCTTCAAAATGTTACTGCTAATTGACTATGCACCTGGTCATCCAAGAGCTCTAAGGGAGATGGACAATGAATTTAGTAGTGTTTCGTGTCTGCAAACACAACATCCATTCTGCAACTCATGGATCAAGGAGACATTTTAACTTGTAGGTCTTATTATTTAAGAAATAAATTTTGTTAGGCTATAGCTGCCATAGATAATGATTCCTCTGAAGGATCTGGGCAATGCAACTTGAAATCTTCTGGTAAGGATTTCACCATTCTAGATGCATTAAGAACATTTGCAATTCATGGGAGGAGGTCAAGATACCAGCATTAACAGGAGTTTGGAAGAAGATTCCAACCCTTGTGAATGACTTTGAAAGGTTCAAGACTTCAGTAGAGAAAATAACTACAGATGTGGTGAAAATAGCAAAACAATTAGTATTAGAAGTGAAGCTTGAAGATGTGACTAAATCACTGTTTTCTCATGATAAGACTTTTAATGATGGGGAATAGCTTCCTATGTGAGCAAAGAAAGTGGTTTCTTGAAATGGAATCTGCCTGTGCTGAAGATGCTGTGAAGATTGTTGAATTGACAACAAAGAATTTAGAATATTACATTAATGTAACTGATAAAGCAATAGCAGGTTTTGAGAAGACTGACTCCAATTTTGAAAGAAGCTCTGTTTTGGGTAAATGTTATCAAACAGCATCACAGGCTACAGAGAGGTCAGTCATGAAAGGAAGAATCAATTGATGTGGCAGACTTCATTGTTGTCTTATTTTAAAAACTGCTACAGCTACCCCTAACTTTTGCAAACACCTCCCTGATCAGTCAGCAACCATTAAGACCCTCCACCAGCAAAAAGCTAATGACTTATTGAAAGTTCAGATAATGGTTAGCATTTTTTAGCAATAAAGTATATTTAAATTAAGATATATACATTGTTTTAGACCTATGCTATTGCACACTTAATAAACTCCAGTACAGTGTAAACATAGCTTTTATATGCAGAGGGAAACCAAAAGTTCCTTTAGCTCACTTTATTGCTGTGGATAAAGTGAAGGTTCCTGGTCCAGGATTCTCACCTGGCCTTGGTTGGCTAGCTCACTACACTTGTGTGGGCAATATATTGTTATTGACTATATATAAAGAGCTCCACCCAGTGCTCTGAGCGACGTGGTGGCACGGCTGCAAAACTGCAGGAGAGCAGAGCAGAGGCTGGAGTGGTGGCAGTGCCAAGGACAGAGACTGAGATGGCTGCACAGGTAAAGAGGCCCAGAGGCAGAGACCAGCTTGCTGCATGCAGACTCGCTCTGAGTGGATGGGATTCTAGTGATTGACTTGCCACTGTGGGAATAAAGTTGGTTATAACCCTTTCATCCTAAGAACATTCTACTGTCATTTCTTTGGTCACATTGAATCCATGGTGAACTTGCCCAGGGCTGAAACCCATTGGTAAGACAATTGCCATATTTGCTTTATTGTGGTGGTCTGGAACCAAACCTGCAATATTTCTAAGGTATGCCTGGAATACCTAACATAGTAGAGCCCCAAAGCAGAACTATATTGGAGGAGAATATGACAATTTTAGATGTGTTGAGATTTAAGAAACAATCTAAGTGAGGGTGCTCTGTAAGCATTTAAAATTTATCAATCTAGAGATTGTAATGAAATTCTTGAAATGAGATTTTTGAGAGAAAAAGTTTGAATAAACAAGAGTAAAGAGAGAACTAGACTTCTAGAGATTGGGAAGAGGAAGTCTACAATTATTTGCAGCAATAATGATACAGATATACAGATAGATAGATATATAGGTATAGAATCATCTAGTGTCAGAAATCAAGGCAGAGAGGAATTTTAAGGATGCCTCAATCAATGATGGCAGATATTGTGGGATATTTTTTAAAAGGAAATAATGAAATTCCTTCTTTCTTCAGTCTTATTCAGGCTCAGCTAGGATGTATTCCCATACAAGACTTTGCTCTGACACAAGATACTGCAAAGATTTTCAGAAATGGCTCACGAATTACAAGATGTATGTTCAGTATTAATGGATTTTTCATTTTTTTCAGTAAACTGGAATACTAGATTTAATATTGTGAACTTTTCTTTTTAGGGTTGTCAGATTTTGTGGCTGTTCAAGAAAAGAAGTTTACTGTATTATTGAACAGTTTGATTTTAGCTAAGTGTTTTAGATGTAAACTTTGGGAAAACTCTCTGCATGTATCCAAACAACTGGACAAAATTGGTAGGTACTGAATATAGGCAAGCAGTTTGTCAGTGTCTGCAGTTTATTCTGTATTTCACTACTAGGAAAATTATTCTGTGGGTTTTATTCTGTAGTTGTACACCTTTAAGGAAAAAATGTGTGTAGACCTAAATAAGGTACTGTACCTCTCTTGAAAATCTGATTTTTTTTTGCTCCTGCTCGAAGGCTTCATTTGAAATCAATTAAGGAACCTAATAAAAAATAATACTATTATTTTTAAGTTTATTCTCAAACCAAGAGTGAAATTTTGTTTTGGTAATTAGGTAACTATGTGTTGCTCTCTCTTCCACTTTTATGACTATTTTGTTTTGATATCAATTATAGGTACAGAGCTAGCAATCCTGTCCATTCCCAATATACCACAGAAAATTATGTCATTTTTTTATATCTGAACCTTTTTTTCCATAACAGTACAATATTAGTACTGATCTTCATAGAGATCCTGTAGACAAAAGATTGTTGCCTGACTACTCCTGTTACCTAAGGGTATAAACTGAAAAACTCTAGAGGATGCAAGTTACAAAAACTAGAGTGAATTTTCCAGTTTGGTGCCTTTGGTTTTGTGACCCTATTCCTTTTTAGATAGCTACAAGTCTAAAAAGAGAGCCGTTATCCTATGACTGACAGCCTTGTTAGCTTTTTGATTTTATATGCATCTTGGGGATATTAAAAAATTATGTGATGGGTCATTTGGGATTGCCTCATTATTCCCTAGAACAAAAATCTCCAATTATGTTGTGAGGAAGTCCTACTTTTTATTTCCTTGTAGTTTGAAATCAGTTGAATGGCAGAGGATTGGCCAGTCCTGGAAACGAGAGTGAAGGTTGGACTTGGCTGGTGAATGTAAAATCAAAGTAGAGGAGAGATGCCTAATGTAAACTTACCTTCCTACAGAAGTCCTGGCAATCCAAATGCCACACCCACCCCACAAAGTTCAAGAGTCCAAGAATTGGGAAGGAGGTTCCATACAACAAAAAGGAAATAGCAACTTACAGAAAAATTCAAAATGATGTTAAATGATTACTAATAAAATTTTCAATATACTTGAAAGAACCAGTTTCTCTGACTTTCTAGAATATTGTCAGTCTGGGCATCTTTTGCATTCTTTCCCTTCTAAATTGTCGAGCACTAATGTATTTTCAGTACTTACTCTGTATAGCTGAATAGAAAGAAGCAAATACTGCTCAGAAAAATTCATGTAAATTTTCTGTACATGTAGACAAGTAAGAGAGTCCAAATTTTAAAAAAATCCAAGTTCTTACTGAACATCAGGAAAAAAATACAAATTGATTTCCAAAAATGTTTATAAACTAAAAAATTAAAAGTCAGGAAAAGTTTTGAGGGGAAATCAAAATGAATGTTAAGAAATTATGAGTACTAGGAGTTGTATCTTAAGAATGAGTAAGAGAAATTATGAAGAATAGTTAAAGATATGAGTAAGAAAACAGAATTGTCATGCCCATACCAGTAATATATGTGCCTTAGACAAGGTGGGAATATTTTGGAATTTTGTATTTCTGACAATATCTTCTATTTTGGAATTTGATTAAGTTCATTCATATGTGTTGAAGAATTTTAAATTCCAGTTTCTTAAAGCATAAAGAAATAGGGTAGGTCCAAAGATGTCAGTGAACTACTCTCCCGTGTGGCTACAGAGCAGTCAGCAAGAGGAGAATGGTAGGAAATTAGATGGAGAGGTAGCTGTGGTAAGTGATACAAGTAACAGAGTTTGGCCGTAGTGTGGAAATCACCACTTCATTCTAAATGCAGTGGGAAGCATTGGAAATTTTAGGTAAAAGAGTAAAACTATGTGACTTAGAACTCTGTTTCTAAGATAGAAATGCTCAGGGAGCCATAGCTTAATGAAGCATATTCCCATTGCTGAATCATGTTCCCTTTTTTAAAAAACACTAGTATAACAGTAGATGTCTCTTGGTACTTGCTTTATAGATGCCATATGGTAAAACTAAGGGTTCAGTCATCCTGTGGACCAAGGAGTTCCTCTTTCTTTTATAAAGCAAAGGCTTGTTTTATTTCAGTTTGAAAAAATAAAAATGAACTACTAAATAACAACTGAATAACAGTACTAACAATGTAACTGAAAACATTTTTAAAGACTTTTAAAATTAGTTACTAGTCTGGATCTTTAAGAAATATTTTTACTAATGTAGTTGTTATATATTTAAGTATAGACTTAGTTCAAAATGGATTGTTTAAACTACTATTTGATTTATTTTCCACAGGCATAACATTGTCAAATGCAATGGTAAATGCAGGTTTGACTTCCTTTAAAAAAATAGAAGAAACGGATGGAAGGGAACTTGAACTGGTATTTAAGATTCACTTGCTCCTAATGTTACTTGAATTCTATCTAAATTCTAAAGCTTAACTTAGTATCTTTATTTCTACTAGAGAAATGATTTCCTTCTTATAAGTATTTTAAGGTTTTGGGTAATAAGCATTATTGAAACTAATAACTAAAAAATATTTTCCTATAGGAACCTTTAGTGTTATGATAAGAATATAATGATATAAATGTTTTTAGATTTTAAATAGACATCCCCCCTTTGGAACTCAGATAAAAGAAACAGTGATGTATCTACCAAAATATGAACTTGAAGTAGAACAGGTAAATATTTTCTGTTTTTTTAATATTTTGCTTGTCTTTTTAGGAATAGTTACCCATAGTTGACTTGAGCTGAGTATGAGTAGTGATGTTATTTATTTTAGCACTTTTCATGTCTATCCTTTTTTAAAGATTGCAAGATACAGTGATACTGTGGCAGAAATATTAGTGACCATTATATTAAGAAACTTTGAACAGCTGCAAAATAAAAGAACAGCATCAGATTCTCACTATGTTACCTTAGTCATAGGTAATGCAGATAATCAACTGGTTTTTAAGCACAAAATTCTGTAAGTATAAAATTTCTATTTGATTTTATTTCTAAGGAAATAGTGTAAAAGAAAAATTCCTCTGAGAAAAAAAGAGTAATAAAATTACAATGGGTTCAATTAAATTACATTTTTCCAACAAGGAAAGTGTAATAGGGGTAGTTTCTCTATTTGTCTATTGAAGAAGATATTGACATTGGTTCTGTTGTTTTAGATTGTTATATTTAGTACTCAAATGAACAAAGTATAAAATTTATCATATAAATAATCAAAACAAAACAGCAATAGACTCACAGACACTGAGAAATGACTAGTGGTTACCCATGGGGGAGGAGTTGGGGTGCGTGGGTGGGTGGGGAGGGTATAATATTGTATATCAACTTCACTTCAACTAAAAATCAACCAAAAAATAATAAAGTAAAATAAAATACAGATCAAGATGAATTTTAAAAAATTCTCACAATTTATCATGGTTGGAAACAAGTGAGTAGGAGTAACTGTTTTAGTGGGTGGCTGAATTTTCTTATTTTGTTGCTTTTCTCTAGTTATTCATGACCTTTCTACTCTGAGTGCTGAGTGTAATTGTCCTCCTTCTCACTTCAAAATATATCATCTATTTCCAAGTTAAAATCTAACAAACTATGTAGCTCCATTGTAGGATCCACACAAGCAGATCGTATATACAAAAGAGGTTTTCCTTATACCTTGTTTTCTAGCATGCCATCGTATAATTATTTTTTAATTATTATTAAGGTATGATTAATATACACTCTAATGAAGGTTTCACATGAAAAAAACAATGTGGTTACTACATTTACCCATATTATCAAGTCCCCACCCATACCCCAATGCAGTCACTGTCCATCAGTGCAGCAAGATGCCAGAGAGCCACTATGTGCCTTCTCTGTGCTACACTGTTCTCCCTGTGACCCACCACACCATGTGTACTAAACATAATACCCCTCAGTCCCCTACTCCCTCCCTCCCCACCCGTCCTCCCACAGCCCTCCCCTTTGGTAACCACTAGTTCATTCTTGGAGTCTCTGAGTCTGCTGCTATTTTGTTCCTTCAGTTTTGCTTCATTGTTATACTCCACAAATGAGGGAAATCATTTGGCATTTGTCTTTCTCTGTCTGGCTTATTTCACTGAGCATAATGTCCTACAGCTCCATCCATGTTGTGGCAAATGATAGGATTTGTTTCTATCTTATGGCTGAATAGTATTCCATTATATATATGTACCACATCTTCTTTACCCATTCATCTACAGATGGACACTTAGATTGTGTCCGTATCTTGGCTATTGTAAAAAGTGCGGCAATAAACATAGGAGTGCATATGTCTTTTTGAATCTGAGAAGTTGTATTCTTTGGGTATATTCCAAGGAGTGGGATTCCGCGGTCAAATGGTATTTCTATTTTTAGTTTTTTGAGGAACCTTCATATTGCTTTCCACTATGGTTGAACTAGCTTACATTCCCACCAGCAATGTAGGAAGGTTCCCCTTTCTCTGCATCCTTGCCAGCATTTGTTGTTCTTAGTCTTTTCAATCCTGGCCATCCTTACTGGTGTGAGGTGATATCTCATTGTGGTTTTAATTTGCATTTCCCTGATGATTAGTGAGGTGGAGCTTCTTTTCATGTGTCTGTTGGCCATCTCAATTTCTTCTTTGGAGAACTGTCCCTTCATATCCTCTGCCCATTTGTTAATTGGATTATTTGCTTTTTGGTGTTGGGGTATGTAAGTTCTTTATATATTTTGGATGTTAACCCCGTGTCAGATATGTTATTTACAAATATATTCTCCCATACTGTAGGATGCCTTTTTGTTTTGTTGATATCCTTTGCCGTACAAAACCTTTTTAGTTTGTTGTAGTCCCATGTGTTCATTTTTGCTTTTGTTTCCCTTCCTTGAGGAGATGGGTTCAGGAAGAAATTGCTCATGCTTATATTCAGGAGATGTTTTCTTATGTTGTCTTCTAAGAGTTTTATGGTTTTGTGACTTACATTCAAGTCTTTAATCCATTTTGAGTTTACTTTTGTGTATGGGGTTAAATAGTAATCCAGTTTCATTCTTTTGCATGTAGTTGTCCAGTTTTGCCAAGACCAGCTGTTGAAGAGGCTGTCATTTCCCCATTGTATGTCCATGGCTCCGTTATCATATATTAATGGACCGTATATGGTTGGGTTTATATCTGGGCTCTCTCTTCTGTTCCACTTGTCTATGGGTCTGTTCTTGTGCCAGTACCAAATTGTCTTGATTACTGTGGCTTCGTAGTAGAGCTTGAAGTTGGGGAGCATAATTCCCTCTGTTTTATTCTTCCTTCTCAGGATTGCTTTGGCTATTCAAGGTCCTATGTGCTTCCATATGAATTTTAGGATGATTTTCTCTAGTTCGCAGAAGAATGCTGTTGGTATTTTGATAGAAATTGCATTGAATCTATAGATTGCTTTAGGCCAGATGGCCATTTTAACAATATTAATTCTTCCTAGCCATGAGCACGGGATGTGTTTCCATTTATTGGTATCTTCTTTAATTTCTCTCATGAGTGTCTTGTAGTTTTCAGAGTATAGGTCTGTCATTTCCCTGGTTAGGTTTATTCCTAGGTATTTTATTCTTTTTGATGCAATTGTGAATGGAATTGTTTTCCTGATTTCTCTCTCTGCTGGTTCATTGTTGGTGTATAGAAATGCCACAGATTTTTGTGTATTAATTTTGTAATTCAGATATTAGATCTAGTAGTTTGGATTCTTAGAGGTTTTTATGTACAATATCATGTCATCTGCAAACAGGGACAGTTTAACTTGTTCCTTGTGAATCCGGATGACTTTCATTTCTTTGTGCTGTCTGATTGCCGTGGCTAGGAATTCCAGTACTATGTTGAATAGAAGTGGGGAGAGTGAACATCCTTGTCTTGTTCCTGATCTTAAAGGAAAAGCTTTCAGCTTCTCACTGTTAAGTATAATGTTGGCTGTGGTTTTGTCATATATGGCCTTTATTATGTTGAGGTACTTGCCATCTATACCCATTTTGTTGAGAGTTTTTATCATAAATGGATGTTGAATTTTGTCAAATGCTTTTTCAGCATCTATGGAGATGATCATTGTCCGTTTTGTTGATGTGGTGGATGATGTTGACGGATTTTCGAATGTTGTACCATCCTTGCATCCCTGGCATAAATTCTACTTGATCATGATGGATGATCTTTTTGATGTATTTTTGAATTCAGTTTGCTAATATTTTGTTGAGCATTTTTGCATCTGTGTTCATCAGGGGTATTGGTATGTAATTTTCTTTTTTTGTGGTGTCTTTGTCTTGTTTTGGTATTAGAGTTATGCTGGCCTCATAGAATGAGTTTGGAAGTATTCCCTCCTCTTCTATTTTTTGGAAAACTTTAAGGAGAATGGGTATTAGATCTTCATTAAATGTTTGATAAAATTCAGTGTTGAAGCCATCTGGTCCGGGGTTTTGTTCTTAGGTAGGTTTTTGATTGCCAGTTCAATTTCGTTGCTGGTAATTGGTCTGTTCAGATTTTGTGTTTCTTCTTTGATCAGCCTTGGAAGGTTGTATTTTTCTAGAAAGTTGTCCATTACTTCTAGATTATCCAGTTTTTTAGCATAGAATTTTTCATAGTATTCTCTAATTCTTTGTATTTCTGTGGGGTCCATAGTGATTTTTCCTTTCTCATTTCTGATTCTGTTTATGTGAGTAGACTCTCTTTTTTTCTTGATATGTCTGGCTGGTGGTTTATCTATTTTGTTTATTTTCTCAAAGAACCAGCTCTTGCTCTCATCGATTCTTTCTATTGATTCTTCTCAATTTTATTTATTTCTGCTCTAATCTTTATTATGTCCCTCCTTCTACTGACTTTGGGCCTCATTTGTTCTTCTTTCTCTAGTTTTATTAGTTGTGAGTTTAGACTGTTTATATGGGATTGTTCTTCTTCCTTGAGGTAGGCCTGTATTGCAATATACTTTCCTCTTAGCACAGCCTTGGCTGCGTCCCACAGATTTTGCAGTGTTGAGTTATTGTTGTCATTTGTCTCCATATATTGCTTGATCTCTGATTTTATTTGGTCATTGATTCATTGGATATTTAGGAGCATATTGTGAAGCCTCCATGTGTTTGTGGAATTTTTAATTTTCTTTGCATAATTAATTTCTAGTTTCATACCTTTGTAGTCTGAGAAACTGGTTGGTACAATTTTAATCTTTTTGAATTTACTGAGGCTCTTTTTGTGGCCTACTATATGATCTATTCTTGAAAATGTCCCATGTGCACTTGAGAAGAATGTGTATTCTGTTGCTTTTGGGTGTAGAGTTCTGTAGATGTCTGTTAGGTCCATTTGTTCTGTTGTGTAGTTCAGTGCCTCTGTCTCCTTACTTGTCTTCTGTCTGGTTGATCTGTCCTTCAGAGTGACTGGAGTGTTGACGTCTCCTAGAATGAATACATTGCATTCTATTTCACCTTTTAATTCTGTAAGTATTTGTTTCACATATGTGGGTGCTCCTGTGTTGGGAGAATAGATATTTATAATGGTTATATCTCCTTGCTGGATTGACCCCTTTATCATTGTGTAATGTCCTTCTTTGTCTCTTGTTACTTTCTTTGTTTTGAAGTCTATTTTGTCTGATCCAAGTACTGCAACTCCTTCTTTTTTCTGTGTTATTTGCATGAAATATCTTTTTCCATCCCTTCACTTTTAGTCTGTTTATGTCTTTGGGTTTAAAGTGAGTCTCTTATAGGCAGCATATAGATGGGTCTTTTTTTTTTATTCATTGAGTGACTCTGTATCATTTGATTGGTACATTCAGTCCATTTATATTTAGGGTGATTATTGATAGATATGTACTTATTGCCATTGCAGGCTGTATATTCGTGGTTACCAAAGGTTCAAGGTTAATTTCCTTATTATCTCAGGGTCTAACTTAACTCACTTAATATGCTATTGCAAACACAATCTAAAGGTTCTTTTCTTTTTCTCCTCTTTCTTCCTCCTCCATTCTTTATATATTAGGTATCATATTCTGTATTCTTTGTCTGTCCCTTGTTTGACTTTGGGGATAGTTAATTTAATTTTGCATTTACTTAGGAACTAGCTGTTCTACTTTCTTTACTGTGGTTTTATTACCTCTTTCAGCTATTGAACCTTAGGAACACTTCCATCTATAGTAGTCCCTCCAAAATAGACTGTAGAGATGGTTTGTGGGATGTAGATTCTCTCAGCTTTTGCTTATCTGGAAATTGTTTAATCCATCCTTCAAATTTAAGTGATAATCTTGCCAGGTAAAGCAATCTTGTTTCCAGGCCCTTCTGCTTCACTGCATTAAATACATCATGCCATTCCCTTCTGGGCTGTAAGGTTTCTGCTGAGAAGTCTGATGTTAGCCTGATGGGCTTTCCTTTGTATGTGATCTTATTCTCTCTCTGGCTGCTTTTAATAGTCTGTCCTTATCCTTGATCTCTGGCAATTTTATTACTGTATGTCCCTGTGTTGTCTTCCTTGGGTCCTTGTTTTGGGAGATCTGTGATTCTCCATGGCCTGAGAGACTATCTCCTTCCCCAGATTGGGGAAGTTTTCAGCAATTACCTCCTCAAAGATACTTTCTATCCCTTTCTCTCTCCTTCTTCTGCTATCCCTATAATGTGAATATTGTTCCATTTGAATTGGTCACATAGTCCTCTCAATATTATTTCATTCTTAGAGATCCTTCTCTCTCTGTCTCAGCTTTTTTATTCTTCTTCCCTAGTTTCTATTTCATTTATTGTCTCTGCCACCATATTCAACCTGCTTTTAATACCCTCCATTGTGCTTTTCAATGATTGGATCTCCGACTGGAGTTCATTCCTGAGTTTCTGGATATCTTTCCATACCTCCATTAGCGTGTTGATGATTTTTATTTTGAACTCCCTTTCAGGAAGAGTCATAAGGTCCATATCCTTTAATTCTTTCTCTGTAGTTATATTAATTTTACTCTGGACTAGGTTCCTTTGGCATTTCATATTTATATATGGCACCCTCTAGTGTTCAGAAGCTCTACTCTGTGGAGCTGCTCATCCCCTGAAGCAATGTTGGGGGTCACAGTGGAGCGGTATTGGTGCCTGGGGGAAGGAAAGAGTTGTTTCCTGCTTCCGGGCAGCTATGCCTGTCTCCACTGCCTGAACCAGTGGGTCTAGCACACAGGTATAAACTTTTGTCCCAGAGCAGCTGGATATGGATCCCTGCTTTCCACAAGGGGCTGGAATCTCAGTCTCTCCAGGAATTCTGCCTGTATTAGCTTCCCAACCCGGTAATCACATGAGTATCATGAAAGCACCATGAAATGTAGATTTGTGCTCCCAGAGCAGATCTCCGGAGCTAGGTATTCTGCAGTCCCAGGCCTTCCACTCCCTCCCCACTCCATTTCTCTTCCTCCCCCTAGTGAGCTGGGGTGGGGGAAGGGCTTGGGTCCTGCCAGGCCACAGCTTTGGTACATTACCCTGTTCCATGAGGTTTGCTCTTTTCTCCAGGTGTATGCAGTCTGGTGCAGTCTTCTTTCCTGTTTGTCTCTCAGGATTTGTTGCACTAACTATATTTTCTAATTGTATACAGTTTTAGGAGGAAGCCTCTGTCTCTCCTCTCACGCCACCATCTTTAATCCACCATTGTATAATTTTTACTTCAGATTTTTTCTAATACTATTTCTCATAGGATATCATAAGCAAACTTTCAGGATAACCATTGTAAGTATAGCTAATATATTTTGAGCACTTAGTAGGTTCTAGGTATTGAATGGTTTAATATTTGTATGTGACAAGTGCTATCATTATGTACATTTTATGGAGTAGGAAGTTGAGAATAAGATATTTTAATCAGTTTGTCCAAGATGATGCCAGTAGTTTATAGCAGAGTCTAGATTTGAACACAAATACTCTGACTCCAGAGCCTATGTTCCTAACTATATTATGGCAGTTGCAAATTAAAGAATGGCAGTGACTCTGAAAAAGGAATCCCCTTACTCTTGTCAGTGTACTGGAGGATACCTTCCTAATATGTCCCCTGCAACGTTCCTAAAGGATATGTGACTAATAGGACATTCCTTTCACTGGTAGTTACTCTCCTGCAACTAGCCATGACATGTGTAGAGAATATCATTGTATAAATCTTTATTCTCTGTGACAACTAAATCTAATGACAGCCTTGACAATATGAGACCAAAATAAGTTCAGTCACAAAAGTGGTTGCTGGTTTGTTATGAAATAGTTTGTATCTAATAACATATCAATTTTAAACATGCTATTGAAGTCTTCACAAATTCATGTAACTTATGTATAGTCATTTTAAAGCAGTGACCTAGGGGCAAGCTTATGGGTTGTTGATAGCAACTGTATATTCAGGTGGTCCCAAATATATAGCTGCTGAATACAGAATATTTCCCCCACTATTAAACATGGTTATTATAATCTACCCAGAGTGATACAAGCTAAGTTTCAAAGAAACATTGACCTGAAATGTTTCAGTGCAACTTGGAATGGGCTTGAAATGAGTCACTGCAACTTGGAATCAGCAGTTAGGTCAATGTGTAGTTAAGAAATGTTTCAGTGCAACAAAGATTCTCTCAAGTGTAAGATCTTTTGGGAATGCAGCATCTTTCCCCCATATTCAGCCTGGTTATTGTAATCTACCAGAGTGATACATGCTAGACTTCAAACAAACATTGGCCTGAGATCTTCCCGTGCAGCTTGGGTCAGTGCTGCTGGATCAACGTGTAGCTAAGAAAATTATGGCTGTGGTAGATCCATTGACAATCCTTTTTTTCTCCTCAAAACTTGGGGATAGTTTTTGTCCTGACTTCAGCTTACTACCAGATGGAATCTATCTTAGGATCAATCAGCCCTTGAAGATTAATATACTATTTCATTTGGTTTCTGGGTCACTCTTCTAATGATGTATCATTCTCTTTTCAGAGATTCTGTTTTGCTAAAAGCTGGAAACTGGGCTAAAAAGATTGATGTGAAAAGAGCTCTTAAATCTGAAGATCTTAGCATAAATCTAATTAGTTCTGAGTATGGTAAGTTCATTGAAGTAATGAAGACATGAATGTAAAGAATTTGGTAGCATTTAAATATTATTACCTTTATGCTAAAACAGAAAAGGAATGTAAAGGATACTGTGTAAAGGTAATTTATTTAAATAATATGAATAATTTTAAAGGAAGTTAGTGTATTTAGATATGTAAAAGATAGCATGGACTAGGATAATGAAATTAAAAATGTATTCATTCATTTATAGATACTTTATCTTCCAAGATAGTTATATTTCAATTATTGTAGGAACATTCATTTTTATTTTTATCATGGTGGATAAATTTTCATTTATTATATTTTTTAACTTTTTGAACATTTTAATTTCCTGTACTTGTTAGCTCTTTCCTTCAACAAATAAATGATCTCATATATGGATTTATATCATATAAATAAGCACTGTATACTTTTTTCCTTTTTCCAGTTGGACTTGATATTCAGCAGAAATTTACAGTCTTTTACTTAGGACCCAAGAGGTTTGGAAACCAAATAATTATGCGGAAAAAATCAGAAACAGAGATTTCCCATTCTAAACATTCAGATAGACCTATAGCAGGACCAAATAAAGGTAAGTACATATATTTATTCCTATTTTGCATTAAAGCAATGAGATGGCCAAGGAGGAGTATTGTTATAGTACTGCTTCACTCAGATTGTGGATACTCTGAAATTAGATGTTTAGTCTTCATAATAATTGCATTAATAATATATAATAGGAGTTCTCTCTTATAGTTAATATTTGTCAAATCAGGGTGATATTTGGAACACATTATTTTACTAGTTTTTTTTTATATATACATTTCCCCTTTTTTATACCCATTCCATTCTTATGGTCCTTGTGAGGGGGAGAGCAAGTTATGTACAAGAGTTTACAGATTCGATTAGGCAAATCAGGTGACAATAAACTTACATTCTCTCTTTTTATTATGGGACATTTTGAACATGCACAAAAGTAGACAGAAGTGTATAATGAACCCTCAGGTATTCATCATCCACCTTAAACAATTATCAACTCATGGCTAATATTTTTTCATCTGTACCTCTCTTCAGTTTGTCCTTTCTAAATTTTGAAGAAAATCAGATATATTATTTCCTCTATAAATGTAAGTGGTAAGGATTTAAGGAAGAAATGTTTCTATATTACTCTTACACATAAAAAGCTAACAGTAACAAATACCATCCAATATTGAGTTAATATTTGAATTGGTAATTATCTCATAAATGTTGTAGATGTATCATCTTATACCATATACAGTAATCAGATTTGCTCCTCAATCCTTTTGATATGTCCCTAGTAGTTTTTGACAGCTTCTTTTCTGTGTGATGATATAATATTCCAGGCTTATCTTGTATATTTCTAGTCCCAGACCTGTAATAAGCTTTTTCCCTTATGATCTTTGGTTTCTTTTAATGATAATTTTCTAATATCAAAATCTGTGTGCTAAATAAGCTCATTGCCATGAAGTAATCATTTTTGGTTATCACTTGGATTTTTCCATGTGCAGAATTAGGAAATACATGGGTTTCTTAAAGTTTATTTTTAAGATGAAGTATACAATTAATTTATACATAAATCTCTAAATCAAATTCAGAGCTACAGAATATATTGTTAAACTCAATTATCTGTATCTCCTTTCTGCCATGCTGACAAATTTAGTTCTCATTATTCCGATAATAATAGAATGTTACTAATTTTATTCTACATTATACACGTAATAAATAGTCTCAGAATAACAATACCAAACCACCACTCTTAATATGATTATTAAAAATAATAGTTTAAGATTTTTTTGCAAATAATTTGTTCTTAGAATGTATCTCCCTAGGCATGTATAACCAAATTAGTGTTTCAAAATCACTTAGAAAAGCCCTTCTGTATGTAGTTATACCACTAAATGGATACACATATACTTTTCAGTTAAATTATATTTATATTTTATTTTATGGTGTTAGAATCGTTTTTAAGAATTAATTTTGTTTTATAGCAATTTAAAATACATGATTCCATGGTCAAATGTACAAAGCAAACACTAAATATCATTCATAGTCAAGGGATATAGGTAGTCCCTCATTCATCCAGGTCTTCTTCATTCACTTGGTTCTATTTTCATTGCTTTGACCCAATGAGGCAAGCAACTAATAGGTACTAGGGCATGTAGGAGCAGTAGCTCCTACCAGAGTAACCTAAACAG
Organism: Manis javanica; assembly: GCF_040802235.1. Taxonomy (NCBI): domain Eukaryota; kingdom Metazoa; phylum Chordata; class Mammalia; order Pholidota; family Manidae; genus Manis; species Manis javanica. The sequence continues at coordinate 77,141,929 of NC_133159.1, read as the reverse complement.
TCATAATCTCTGAATAGCATTTAGTTATAACAAATAATAACTACAGTGAACGGTGGCAGGAAAAGCAATGTAGAACTATTCTATGAACCCATTAGCATTCATCCCCTTCCTTTTTAAAGGGCACAGAAAAGATCCCATGTGGGGGTAGGATGTAGTATTTTGTGGCAGGCCAATGGTCCCATAGCAATGACTATAAAAGCCCACATAAGTTAGAAAGTTTATAATTCACCTGTGAAAGCAGACTAGGAATTAGATTTCCAGAGAGGGGAGAACCATTCCAGTACTGAGGAGTCAAGGACCTATAGGTTCTTAATTAAAAGACTGGGTAGGCCATGCCCTGGAAAGGGGTTTATACTATCAGCCACTTGCCATGTTTGTCTGAAAGAGGGAAAGGAAACCTTCTCTGGTGGAATATAAGATAATCTGGAATCTACAGACACAATGTCTGCCATGTGGTCAAAATAATGAGACCTACAAAAAGTCAAGACCATATGACTCATAATTAACTATATAAAAAATAAAGCAGCTCTGCAAATGATTCAAATAGTATAGTTAGCATTTAAAAATAACCATGATAAATATTTTCAAGAACATAGAGGAAAAATAGATGAAATGTATGAAAGGGTGGAAAATTTCACCAGAATGTTAGAATCCACACAGAAGTCTAAAAGGACTTTCTACAATGGAAAACTACATTATCTGAAGTGAAGAACTCATTGGGTAGGTGTAACAACAGATTGGATTTAGCCAAACACAGAATTTGTGAACTGTTAGACATATCAATAGAAAATAACCAAACTGAAGCCCAGAGATTAGAAGTGGAAATGAAAAGGACACAAGAGTGTAATACTCAAATGTTCTAACATGTGCATAGTGTTAGAGGCAGAGTAGAGAAGAATGGGACAAATGCAATATTCAAAGAAACAATGAGAACATTTCAAAATAATGAAAAACAAAACCCCACAGATTCAGAATTTCAGCAAACCCCAAGCAGAGATAAATACACCTGAAACCACATCTGGGCATATTATAGAAAAACTGCTGAAAATCTTAAATGCAGACACAGAAAAACTGCAAAATTACTTTCAAAGGAGCAGCAGTGAGACTAACAGCTGACTTCTCAACAATAATTATGGAAACTAAAAGATAGTGGAACAGCAGCTTTAAAATGCTGCTAATTTAGATTTCAATGCCTTTGAAAATATCCTTCAAAAATGAAAGGGAAATAGAGACATTTTGGAAAAAAAAAAACAACTAAAGGACTTTATCACTGCTACTAAATTTATCAGCCTGCACTAAAAGAAATACTAAAGAGAGTTCTGTAGGGGAAAATAACCACAAATGAAAGCACAGAAATACAGGAGAGAATGAAAAACAGTATGCAGGGTAACTACATGACAAAAAAATTGAAATGACTTAGAGAATTTAAAATAAACATGAAATTAAATTGTAAGAACAATCTTATCTCAAAAATACAGTGTATCAAATACAAAAGAATAAAGCATAGAAAAATTAAAAGCAGAAATCAGTGAAATATAGAATGCAAATATATAACAGAAAAATCAACAAAGCTAAGATTTGGTTCTTTGAAAATGTGAATACATATAATAAGCCCTCTCAGAACTGATAAAGAAAGATAAGATACAAATTAAAACAGTATCAAGAATGAAAAAGAGAATGTCACTATAAATCCTATGGACATCAACCAGATAAAGACAAGATATTATTAGTAGCTTTATGCCAATGAATTTGACATAATTTGGGTAAAATGAAAAAATCCTCAAGAAGCAGAACTTACCAAAATTGACAGAAGAAATAGAAAAATCTGACTAGTCTGATACGAGTAATGAAACTGAGGCAATTATTAAAAAGCTTTCCACAAAGAAAACCTGAGGCTCAGGTGACTTCACTGGTAAATGTCACCAAACATGTAGGAAGAAATAATATAAAACTTACCCAAACCTCTCCAGAGAATGGAAAAGAGTATTTTCTAATGTTTTAATTTTTTGGAACTAGATCCACATGACCTTGATTTCAAAACTTGATAAGGACATTAAAAGAAAGGGAAATCATTTAATGCCAGTCTATTTCATGGATACAGATCCAAAGTTCTTAACAAAATATTTGCAAGCTGAATCCAGTCATGTATTTTAAAAGCATAATGTAGCACAACAATGTATAGCTTATTCCATATGTGCAAGAGTGCTTTAGCATTCAAAAATTGATCAATATAATTCACTACATTAACAGGGAAAAAGGAGAAAATCATGTGATTCTCTTGATGTCAAAATTTTGACAGAAAGTCAAATGCTGCTTTTTTATTTAAAAAATATATGTAGCAAATGTCATACACAATGTGAAATATTTTAAAAACTTTCCTAGTTAGATGGAGAATGATACAAGAATGGTTTCTATTACTGTTTCTATTTAACATTGTGCTGGAAGTCTTAGTACAATTATATAAGAAAAGGAAATAAAAGTGATAAGGATTGGGAAGAAAGAAAAAAATGTCATTACTTGAAAACAACATGATTATATACCTCAAAAATCCAAAAAAACTCTATAGATATACTATAAGAACTAATAAAAAATTTGGAAATATCACTGGATACAAATTCAATATTAAGAAACATTGTACAATATCTAAAACAATAAAATACTTAATAAATTTAACAAAATAAGTGTATGATGTGAACACTGAAAACTATAAAACTGCTTTGAAAGAAGTTAAGGAAGACCTAAATGAATTGAAAGATACCCATGTTCATGGATTGAAAGTTTTAATATTAAGATGACAACATTTCCCAAGTTAATCCACAGATTCAGTGCAATCTCTATCAAAATCCCAGCTGTGCTCATTGAAGAAATTCATGAGCTGATTCTAAAATTCATATGGAAATGTAAGCTCCCAAAATAGCAAGAGTAATCTTGCGGGGAAAAAAAAAGATGAAGGATTTACAATTTCTTTTCAGAACTTATTACTGAACTACCATAATCAATACAGTGTGTTAGTGGCATAATAATAAATGTGTAGATCAATAGAATATAATTGAGAATGCAAAAATAAACTCATGCATCTATGGCCAATTGATTTTGGACAAAAATGCCAAAACAATTAAATAGGGGAAAAAATACTCTTTCAGCAAATAAGGCTGCATAACTGGATAGCCTGTTGAATTAATTTGGACCTCTACTCCATACCATGTATAAAAATTATCTCAAAATGGATCACATATCTAAACGTAAGAGATAAAACTATAATATCCTTGAAGAAAACATGGGTTTATATATTAAGTTTTTGCATTAGGTGGTGATTTCTTAGATACAACAACTGAAACTCTAGCAACCAAAGGAAAAAATAGATGAATTGGACTTCATCAAGATTAAAAACTTATGTTCCTCAAATGACACTATCAAGAAATGGTGCAACAGCCCACAGAATGAGTAAAAAAATCTGCAAATCCAATAGATCTGCAGATACTCAATGAAGGACCAGTATCTAGTATATATAAAGAAGTCTTACAAACCCATGTATACAATATATAGTCAATTAATATACAGTAAAGGAGCCATGAGTATACAATGAGGAAAAGACAGTTTCTTCAGTAATGTGTGGGGAAAACTGGGCAGCTACATGGAAGAGAATGAAATGGATTACTGTCTAATTCCATGTACAAAAGTAAACTCAAAATGGATTAAAGACCTAAATGTAAGACATGAAACCACAAAACTCTTAGAAGAAAGCATAGACAAAATCTTCTTGACCATAAGCATAAGCAGTTTTTTTCTGGACATATCTCTCTAGGCAAGGGAAACAAAAAACAAAGGGAACTGCATTAAACTGAAGAAAGCCTCTGTACATCAAAGGACACCATTGCAGAACAAAAAGACATCCTACAGTATGAGAGAATATATTCATAAATGATTTATCTGGTAAGGGGCTAACGTCCAAAATGCATAAAGAACTCATATGCCTCAACACCAAAAAAACAAATAACATGATTAATAAATGGACAGAGGACCTGGCCAGACATTTCTCCAAAGAAGAAATATAGATGGCCAACATGTACAAGAACAGATGCCCCACATTAATCATCAGGGAAATGTAAATCAAAGCCACATTTAGATATCACCTCATACCAGTTAGAATGGCCACTATCCAAAAGAAAGGAAATAACAAGTGTTGGCAAGGCTGTGGAGAAAAGGGCACCCTCTTATACTGTTGGTGGGAATGTAAATTGGTGCAGCTACTATGGAAAGCAGTATGGAGGCCCTTCAAAAAACTAAAAATAGAAATATCATTTGACCAAATAATTCTACTTATAGTAATTTAGCCAAAGAAAACAAATTATCTGATTCAAAAAATATATGCACCCCTATATTTACCACCACATTATTTACAGTAGCCAAGATATGGAAGCAACCAATGTGTACATCAATAGATGAATTGATAAAGAAGATTTATATCCAGGAGAATTGAAAACGTATACAAAAACTGTTGCTTGAATGTTTATAGCAGTATTATTTATAATAGCCAAAAAGTAGAAACAACTCAAATGTCAACTGATAAATAGATAAATAAAATGTGCTATAACCATAAAATGGAATATTATTCAGCCACGAAGAAGAATAAACTGATGTATGCTACAACATGGACATTGTAACCGTGAACCTTAAAACATTATGCTAATGAGAGAAACCAGTTATAAAATGCCAGATATTGTATGATTACATTTATATGAAGTGTCTAGAATAGACAAATCCATAAAGACAGGATGTATTAGTGGTTGCCAGGGTCTGGGGGTGAAAGGAAATAAGGAGTAACTACTAATAAATACACAATTTCTTTTTGTGATAATGACAGTGTTCTGGAATTACATAGTGATGGGTGCACAACCTTGGGAAAATACTAAAATCCCAATGAATTGTATACTTTAAAAGGATGGCTTTTATGATATAAATTATATTTCAATTAGAAATTTAAAAATCAATTGTATTACTATAAACCAGCAAAAAGAGATATAAATCATAATTTAAAAAATATAATTTATGATAGCATCAAAATACCTAGATACACAGTAGCAAAATATATTAAAACCTGTGCATGAAAGCTAAAAATCATTATTATGAGAAAATTAAGGAAAACATTATTAATTGAGTGATATACCATTTCAGAGATCAGAAGACTCAGTATTTTATAGATATCAGTTCTCCCCAAGTTAATCTTTAGATTCAGTGCAATCCCAATTCCAGCAGGGCTTTTTTTTTCTGAAATAACAAATTGATTATGAAATTCATGTGACAATTCAAAAGAAAAAATATTCAGTGTGAACTTGAATTCAAGAAAAGCATAACTGGACAACTTACTTTACCAGATCTCAAGACCTGTTATTAAACAATAGCTATTAAAAGAGTATGATATAGACATAGCATAGGCACATTAACCAATGAAATTTATTATAAACCAATAATGGACTTACAAATATACAGTTAATGATTTATGATGACAGTGACAGTGTCATGCTATGGAGAAAGGATGGTCTTTTTAAAAAATGGTGCTGGATCAATTGGATGTCTATATTGAAAAAATTGTGTCTTGACTCTAATCTCATACCCTATACAGTATTTCCAAATATAAGGCTGATGTAAGTGTAAAAGGAAAACAGTAAAACTTTTAGAAGGAAGAATACATCTTCAACCTTGAAATAGGTAGATATCTAAAACAGGAGACAAGAAATGCTAAGTATACAAACATTTGATGAATTTGACTATGTTAAAATTAACTTATGCTCATCAAAAGACAACATTAAGAGAGAGAAAGTTAGCTAAAGCAGGTGAGGAAAAAATTGCAATATGTATACCTGGCTGTATAGGCTGAACTGTGTCCTCCCAGATTAATACGTTCATGTCTTAACCTCTGGCACCTCAGAATGCAACCATATTTGGAGACAGAGTCTGTAAAGAGGTAATTAAATGAAAAATGAGGTCATTAGAGTGGGCCTTAATTCCGTATGACTGGTAACCTTTATTAGAAGAAGAAACTAGGGCAGAGACACACACAGAGGAAAAACCATGTGAAGACACAGGGAGAGACAACCATTTAAAAGTCAAGGAAAGGGGCCTCAGAAGAAATCAACATAGCCAACACCTGGATTTTGGTACCTCCAGAGCTGTGAGAAAATAAATTTGTTTAAGCTACTTAGTCTGTGGTACTTTGTTATGGCAGCCTTAGCAAACTAATACACAGGCAAAAAACTATTATATGTAATATATAAAGAACTTTTATGTTTGTAAGAAAAGATAAATTATTTGAAAAATGGGCACAAGATTGAACAGACATTTCAAAATAGAGGATATTCAACAGTCAAGAACATATGAATAGGTAACTTCCATTAGATATCAAGGGAATAAAAATTCGTCTTTGATGAGATATCATTCTATAACTACCACAGTGACTTCAGTGGGAAAGAAAATACAAAGTATTGAAGATGTGTAACAGCCATTACTCTCAATCACTAAAGTGAGTACAAATTGGTGCAACTACTTTGGAAAACCAGCAGTATTTACTAAAGCTTAACATATGCATATTCTGTGAGCCAGCAATTCCCCTTGTAGATATGTTGCCCACAGTAGTGTGCATATATATTCACCAAAAGATGGATTTTGGAATGCTTATAGTACTACTTTCATATTAACCCTAAATTAGAAACCAGCCAAATGCTCATCAGCAGTTCAACAGCCAAATAAGTAGTGGTATAAGACCCAATAGAATTCTACAGGGGTTGGCAAACTTTATTCTTAGATCAGATAGTAAATATTTTAGGCTTGTTGGCCATATGATCTCCTTTGCAACTATGCAGCTCTGTCATTGTAGCTTGAAAACAGCCATAGACAACACATAGATGAATAGGCATGGCTGTATTCCAAAAAAATTCATTTACAAAAATAGGTGGCTGGCCCATGGGCCAGTTTGCCAGATCCTGCTAAAGAGCAATAAGGATGAATGACCTACAACTAGACCCAACAGTATGCACGGATTTCACTAACATGCTAAGCAAAAGAAACCAGACACAAAGAAAGTAGTGATGTATGATTCTATTTATATAAATCACAAAAGTAGGTAATACTGTTTGTTATGGGTTGAATTGTGTCCCCCCCAAAAATATGCATTGACATTGTAATCTCTGGTACCTGTGAATGTGACCTTATTTGGAAATAGGGTTTTTGCCAATGCAACCAAGTCAAAATGAGGTCATACTGAATTAGAGTGGACCCTAATCCAGTATGCCTATTGTCCTTATAAGAATATGAGAAAATATACACAGACACAGGAGAACGCCATAGGAAGACAGACCCAGAGAGAAGCAACCATGGAAAGACAGAGGCAGAAATTGGAGTCATGTTACCACAAGCTAAGGAACATCGGGAGCTATCAGAAGCTGGAATCATCAAGGAAAGATCTTTTTCTAGAGGCTTCAGAGGAAGTATGTCTGTGGCAACACCTTGATTTGGAACTTCTAGCCTCTAGAACTATATAAGAATAAATTTCTGTTGCTTTAAACCACCCACTAAGTGGTATTTTGTTATTGCAGTCCTGGAAAAGCAATATGTATCTATGCTATGATATTAAAAGAATAAATAAAGTATACTCTTGGCAGAGGTGACTGAAAGGGGGTAAAATTGGCTTTTGGGGGTGTTGGTAGTCCTCTGTTGCGTGATCTAGGTGTTGGTTACATGAGTTTGTTCAATATGTGAGGATTCATTGTGCTGTACATTTTCTATATATATATATACTCTTCATGTTTATATAAACTAAAAAAGCTAGACAAAAAGGAAAAGTTGTTTTTTATTTATACTTAAGTAAGAAGTTAGACAAAAAGAATTTGAGTTAGAAGTGTGGGTTCTGATATTGACTTGATGTATATTGCCTGTTGTGATCTTTGCAAATTATAATTTCTCTGCGCTTTAGTTTCTAAATTTGTAAAATAAAGATAACAGTATTTCTTAGCATCACTCAACATCACGGATTTCCTTTCAAAAGATTTTAAGGCTGTCCTTAAAATACCTGCTTAAATGGTTGTGTTAATAAGAAATGAAAAAAATGTTTCCATGAGATTGCTCCTCCTTAACTTGCCTTTTTTCTCAAAAGCTACTTTTTCATAATACCTTCAAATACTATCTCTCTGATTTCTGGGAGTTACCTAAGACTCAGTCAGCCCCAAGCCTTCTTTTTTCTGTCTGCATTATTTTCCTAGGTGATTCTTACCCATTTTTATAACTTTAAATGCTACTTATATATTGATGACCCCCTAATTTATAGCTTCTACCCAGACCTCTCTTAGTCTTGAACTTATATATCAAGAGGTCTACTGACCATCTCTATTTGTATGTTTCCTATGCCAGTGAAATTCAACATATCCTCATCTGAACTTGTGATCTTCTCTCCTTTTTTCCAACCTACATCTGCAATGCCTATTTCCCAGTCTTCATTTCAGTTAGAGCTACTACCATTTGTTCATCCACCAAGTTGCTCAATGACTGTTACACAGGAGTTATTCTTGATTATTCTCTTTCCCCTATCACATACCCAATATGCCAGCATATCCTGTCATTCTGTCTCCAAAATACATCTGGAAAGTGGTACATGTCATCCATAAGTATCTATTGAATGAAATTGGGAGGAATACCTACTTAAATGGTTGTGTTAATAAGCAAATAAGGAAAGCATATATGCAAATGCTTTGTAAACTAATGAAGTGCTTTCTAAATGCTACCATTGTTGATCTTATCTTTTTGAGGAAAGTACTTTCCATTTTCCTTTTTTTTTCCTAAGAAAAAATAATCTCATGGATATATGTGTTTGAATATAAAAAAGGAAGAAGAGTTTCTGCCTAGCTGTCAATGACCCCCTTTTTATTAGAACCAACTCCTACATCATAGAAGAAGGCTATGTTTGTCTCATTTATACTACATTCTCCTCAGATCTCCATTCTGGCCACTCTTTTCCTGACACCAAAATTATCAGAAATCAAGGTGACCTTCTTTCATTCAGTCCTAAGTTCAAGATTCCAGAAGATAGGAAGTACCTTAGTTTAAGAAAGACAATTTAGCATTAGGACTGCATTAAGAAAATATAAACTCGGAGGTGTCAGGTGGCCATCCTTTACCATATGCAGAAAGAATCAAAGATAGCTGGACTATGGAGGAGAAGACTAAAGCAGAGGTACAGAGAGAAGCAAAGGTAAGATATCAGAGCCAGGTCCTGATCACTTTCCACTTCTTGGTTCCAGTCCCTCTGATACTAAGCTGCATTGCTGCCTTTGGGTTCTGTGAAATATCTGTGTTTATGTGATACATTACTCCTACCCACCACTTGTTTTTTGTTTTTTTTATTATTATTAAAGTATCATTTATATACAGTCTTATGGTTTCATATACATAAAACAGTGGTTCAATATTCACCCATATTTTCAAGACTTCACCCCCTCCATTGCTGTCACTGTCAATGTAGTAAGATGTTATAGAGTCATTAATTGTATTCTCTGTGCTGTACTGCCATCTCAGTGACCTACCTATATTGTGATTGCAAATTATAGGGCCCCTTAATCCCCTTCTTCCTCCCCAAACCCTCCCCTTTGGTAACCACTAGTCTCTTCTCTGTGTCTGTGAGTCTAATGCTTTTTTTGTTACTTCTGTTTCACTTTGTTTTTATACTCTACAAATGAATGAAATTTTTTGGTATTTGTCTTTCTCTGCCTGGCTTATTTCACTGAGCATAATACCCTCTAGATCCATTCATGTTGTTGCAATTGGCAGGATTAGTTTTCCTTTTATGGCTGAATAATATTCCATTGTATATATGTACCACATCTTCTTTCTCCATCTATTGATGGACATTTAGGTTGTTTCCATATCTTGGCTATTGTAAATAGTGCAGCAATAAACATTGGGGCTCATATATCTTTTCAAATTAGGGATCTTGTTTTCTTCAAGTACATTCCTAGGAGTGGAATTACTGTGTCAAATGATACTTCTATTTTTAGTTTTTTGAGGAATATCCATATTGCTTTCTACAGTAGTTTAACCAATTTATATTCCCACCAATAGTGTAGTTCCCTTTTCTCTATATCCCGCCAGCATTTGTTATTTCTTGTCTTTTGGAAAGTGGCCATCCTAACTGGTGTGTGGTGATATCTCATTGCATCCACCACTTGTTTTTTGTTTAAAATAGCTTGAATTGTTTCTGTTACTTGCAACTGTAGTGAAAAGTTGGAATGTTCACTATAGTTCCTACTACCATGAGCCTTTTATAATGGCAAAAGGTCCCCACATATCCAGAACATCCCTATGGAAACAGGAAAGATGAATCCAATCAGGTAAATATTTATTACACATACACATGCACACACATGAGTATACATACACCCTTCACTTCCATATATTCACAGCCATTGCAAATCTTATGAACATCCTGATTATATAATTCAGTTCTTATATGCAAATTCATATATATCCCTAAAGATACACACAGATTATACCTTTAAACATAATGTACATACATAATTTGCATTTTCTTTCTCAGTAACTGACACAATGAAGGGGTAATAGATTTATCCTAGTAAAGTCATGACAACAAAATTTGGGCTTTGACCTCTTGTCAGACTGTGTAATTAAAATGATACAAACTGATACTTAGTTCTGAGAATGTAGTTGTTAAATGATTGTTTCCAAATGTTCTTGCAAGTTGGAAAAATATTTCAATATTATGCGTTGTCAAATTATAGGACCATATATAAAAACAAAAATGTGCATCCTAGTGTACATAATTAAAAATTATTTTTATTCTTCCTATAACTCTTTGAAAACCTTTTAGCAGCAGTTTCTCATATAGGTACAGTCCAAGAGATAAAATTTTTTTTTAATTTAAGGAAAAATATTTTTGCTGTGTTTAAAATATGGCAATGTGGAAAATATACATTTTTAGTTATAAAAAATAAAAAATTTTCCAGGCCAGTTATTTCTTAATATATGAGGTTAATCACTTAAACTTATTGCCCTTTAAGTGTGTTCTTAATAACAAGTATGGGCTTTGTTTAATTTGAAAAAAATGGACTTAACATTAATAAATTTATTTATACTTACTATGCCATTCTGAGTTGACAATTTAATACTTGAAAATGCAAACATAAAACCAGTGCCCAAGCATGTTGGAAGTTTGCACATTTAAATACTAGTCTGCTTTCCTTATACCATCTGGTGTATACATGAATTCAATTGCAAAACCAAGGACTGCAATTCATCAGTGTGGTTCTCTTCTTGATAAATAGATAACAAAATGACAGAATATATTTGAGAAAAAATTTAAAGGCTATGCTGTCATTTAAAAAGTAAAATAAAGTACATAAATCTATGATTAGGCTAAATCAGGAACTGTAACATCAAAGTAATATTCTTTTAGGAATATTACCTCTTGTAGCTTATGTAGAGACCAAATTATTTCAGTGTATAACTAGGATGTGAGGCTAAGCATGTCTTTCTGAGTTTATTTTAAAGCAAATGACCCTTGCCCCATAAGCTATTATTGACTCTGTTAAAGTAATCTTAAATATTTTCCTTAAATACAGTTCTGGTCGACATTACTAAATTTATATTATTTTAAATATTTGGAACTGGGGGCTTTAAAAGCATGTAAATTAATATAATGTGACAAATGTATATGATAATGTATGCATTTCAGATTATGAAAGTGACAGTATATGGGATCTATTAACTTTAAAGTATACCTAAGAGTGCAGCTTAGGTCAGTTTTCTCTGAGTACCTTGTTTTTCTGATTATTAATCTCTGTAAGCTTATATTTGTTAACAAGACAAATTCAGACAGTTCTCAGGATGTAGGGAGTGGGGTGGGGGTATACATATATTTCTAAGTACCATTTCTAACAAATACAGTAAGAAGTTTTTCATTTAGGTAATGACCATATACTAATAGTCTATAAAAAACTTATACACAGTCCTCATTTGTGACATGACTTGCCAACTCTGCCTGAAATTTTGGGGAGTACCCAGAATCTCAAAAATTTGACTCTCAGATATAGTTTAACCACTGAGAACAAATGTGCACAGTCATTGTGCACCATCTTGTGGTAATGTTTAGAAACGCATCTCTTAGAAGTCCTTGGATTAAGGGACAAAGCAACCTGCAAGGCATCTCTCTTCCTTGTCTTCCCAACCCCAAAACGTTAGACTCCTCCCTAAGTAAATTAAATGCGTTATTTGTGGGAGGAGGTGGCTAGTATAATTAGGAAGGCAGGGTGGTTGAGAGCTCAGGTTCTGGAATTAGACTACCTGAATTGAGAATCTCAAATTTCCTATTATCAGGATAGTCTTGAACCTGGTACTGAACCTCTGTGTGAATTAATTTTCTCATCTGTGAAAAGGAGGTCTAATCGGATTGTCTTATGAGCAGACAACAGAGGATGAAGAGACATCTGGAAAATCTGGAACATATGAAAGAAAGCCCAAAATAAGTGGATTAAAGAGCAACAGGGTAATTCATGAATATATAAAATGTAATATAAACTAATTAGTAACCTCAGAGAAATTAAAGATTAATTGCAACCATAAAACACAATAGGATGCCATGAATTAAAAGGACAATTAAAGAGCAAGAGTGAGCACACGGAAGTAAAAACTGTGATTGGAAAAAGAAAAATAACTGGAGAGCCAGAAGCTGAAGCCAGTATAATTTAAATGAAAGCAAAAAGGCAAGGAGACAGAAATGCGAGACAAAGAGCAATCTAGGAGTCCAATGGCTGACTGAGAAATGTTCCAAAGAGAACAAACAAATCAGAAGAAATCACTTGAAGTGAGACATAAATCTACACATCAGAAAGGCTTACACCATGCTACTTAGGATGAATGAAAGAATATCTACAAAGGAGGCATAATTTCAATGTTTTGAAATGTCTTGGATAAAGAGAAAATCATGGAAAATCCAAGGAACAGAACCGAAGTTGTTAATCTTTTTATAAGCAACACTGGATACAAGACTGTGAAATAAAAATCCAAGGGAAAAACTGTTTTCAACCCTGTGTCTATACCCAGCCAAACTATTAATTGTGAAAGTAAAATAAAAATATCTTAATACACTCAAGGATTCAGAAAGTTTAAATTCCACACATTCTTTCCTCAGTCAGTCGCTTGAGGATAAGCATGATACAACAAAGCAGTTAACAGAGAAAGAAAAAGTCAGTGAATCTGGAAATAATGGATTCAGTCCAGAAACTTAATGAAGGAAAGTTCCAGATGACAACTAGAGGACAGGCCTAGAATGCATTAGAAGGAGCATGGAAGGAGCTCAAGGAAGGAGGTGTCTACAAGAGGAGAATAAATGGGTGAGGTGATTCCATATTTGTCTCTGTCTTTGAAATATTGAGTGAACTTAAAGAAACTTAAGGTACATGTTGCTAGACTAAAAGGAAGGCAGTAAAACTTGAGGGAAAACAACATGCTGCTCAAGAAAGAAAAGCACTCCACTTGATTCTGGACTAAAATATTTTAATCTCCTATGTATCTCTCAATCAGTGCATTCTCTGACTCCACTATTACCACCATTCCAGACTGAATTACCATCATTTTCTTGCTTAGACTCCTACAGTACCCTCTTAAATAGTTTTCTTGCATCTACACTATTATCTCTCAAATCCATTCTCTTTATTACATTCCATAGATTGATTTTCTTCAAAGTACAAATTCAGTTATGTCCCTTCTTTGGTTAAAATACTTTAAAATAGTTTTTTCAGTGGCTCACATAGCTCTTATAATAAAAGATCCAAATGATTAACATCACCAACAAGGTTCCATAATGTCACATGGTCAGTGAGTCTCTAAGCTGCAGGATTCATGTATGCTGTTTATCCCCACCAGACCCCTAGTTAAGCAAAGCAGAGACCAATCAGTCCTCCAAGAAAACCCCAGACAGGTGAAAATATTGCAAATAAAGTCTGCTCTACTACCTCTATCTAGAAGGAAGGAAGAGGCAACTAGGCTGCTGCTATATACTCTTGCCTTACCTCCATAAAATTGGCTGGTAAGGACACAAGAGACCCACATAGATTTAGACAGTTTATTACTTACATAGACCACAAAACAGGATCAGCATGGTACCAGCTGCTTGCATCCCTAACCCTACAGAATGACACTGAAATGGAAGGGCCAGATGATACCAATGGTAATGTTGCTTTGTTTTTGAGGAGTCAGCTCTAGGCTGCAGCTAAGCAGTTTTATACAGTTCCAGGTATGGGTTACTGACCTGAAAGGGGCAAGGTAGAAAATCCTATGCCTTACTGGAACCAGGAGGTAGATGAGAAACTACCTTAGGGTAGCCTCATGAAAGATAGCAAGCCTCCTATAAGAAAATGTGATAGGGGCTCAAAGGAGAGAAAAATCACTTCCAGATAGGGTTATGAAGATGTATCTTCATTAGAGGGGTCATTTGAGAAACTTGATAGGCCTCTAATAGACAAAGTGAGGGTCTTTTAAAACGGGGTAATTTCAAGGTACAATCATAGAGGACTAGGACTGTTTGAATAATGATAAGTGAATGTGTTTTGATGGACATAGGGTTAATATGGGTGCTAGAAAGGGAGGCTAGAATTGTGGAGGATCTGAAGTATGGAATTAATTAGTTTGTAGCAGTAAGTATTCAAGGAATACTACAAGTCAAGGAAATCAGGTAACTAAATAAGAGATGATACCATAAACTGGTGCAAAATTTCTCAACCAGTAAGCCATGGCATATCTTGCAAAGTATTATGTTGAAACCTTTCAGCCAAAGACCACTGGGGAGCACACCTGTATTTGAGGAAAATTAGGTATTTTTTAACTTGCTGCAGAAAAAGAAAGCATAGCCCCGGTAGAACTGTGGGTCATCTCAGGGAGTTGGGAGGAGCTTATTATAGGATTTCAGGTTGTATTGGTGATTCTTAGAAGGGTTTAGGGAAAGCAGAGGTCAATTTTAGCTTGGGTGCTCTCAGAAAGTGGGGTATTGGAAATTTTGGAGATGGGAAAATTAAAGAAATTGCAGTCATTTGTGTTAGCCAGAAGAGGGGGATGTTCCATTACTTTTGTGGTTCTTGTGTGTCCTTATCTCTAACTTCAGAGATAATTACACGGTACTCTTATTGCTGCCTTCTACAGTTGCAGAATGACTTATCTGAGTATTGTTTATATTCTGCATAAGTTGTTTATATTCAGCTGGGAATACTGTTCCAACTGTCAGCTTCCAGCTGCCGGGTATGTTTTATTACTTTATCAGTACCCAATACATTGATCTGCCCAGCACTTAAAGCATCCAGCCAGTTGCCTCCTGTGGTGAGCAGCCTTACCCATTCATGCCAGGGTGCTATAGATGTATTATCATTGTCTAGATGTGCCATGCCTTGAAAAAGGTTGATTGAGCAACAACATTACAAATGAACAATATAGAGCCAATACAGGTTGCAAAGGTTTTCAAAGCTGTTTATTATCTTCGACATTTCTGGTCTGCTTAAAGTCTATGTTCCAGCAAAAATAAACTGATCTCTGTTTCTTCAGTCTTTGGTTTGCCCCCTTTGGGTATTACATCTTCTACCAGGAACATCTTCCCTTGGTGCCCTTCTCATATCCAGATCCTGTCTGTCCTTCAAGGGCAGTTCAAATGTCTCTTTCCTCATGTTGGGAGAGACTGGGTGCGAACTAAGATCAAGAAAAAGCCTACTTAAAATATAATAAATGAATAAATTATATATTTGGATATATTAAGTCTAACTTATGGGGATCAAGCTGGAAGCAATTTCTCCTTTCTATAAATTCATATAGCAAATTTCTTATACCCTAAGACACTACTAGCAGCTATCAGTGATGCCATCAAAATGCTATGAGGTTTGGTTCTTTCCAGGTTCTTTAGGCTTAAATATAAAGTAGCAGACAATTTCACAACTCCATCCTCATTCTTACTTCACTCAGGACAAAAGTTACCAATATTCTGTGACATTTAGCTCTATCATGGAGGTTAAGAGAAGCTAAAGGTGGCTCGATGTTCCTTGTGAAAAGCTCGGATGGGGCTAATAGTGGGGTAGGGCTAACTTATCAGAAATATATTTTTAATAATTATATGTTAAGTGGGTTAATATTTGAGGAAGTATGAAAATCGTAATCTTTTGGTACTGTCTGAAAGGAAAGAGACTGGATTAAATTAATTATATTCAATTCATAATAATGCATATAGTAAAAAATAGACTTGTTTTTCTTATATTAATTTAGGAATGACTACCTGCAAAAAACCTGGGAATCGAGAGTGTAATCATCACTGTAAAAATAAGCATACATGTGGACATGACTGCTGTGAGTTCCATAAAACAAGTCTCTTACAGGTTTTAAAAATTGAAAGGTCTTTGATGAATTGTAATGACATCTTAATTATCTGTGTGTGATATTTATATTATTGAGCTTTTAACTCAAATCATTTTCTTTTGTGAGCAACATGAAGGAAAAGTAAATATTAGATTAGAAATTTTAAAGAAATTTGGGTTTATATGATCAGTACCTAAAGCTCAACCTAAAGAATCTAGAACTTCTTTTATAGGTAAAACTGGAGTCACACAGAAGACAGAAATGAAAGAGCCAACAATTTCTTCATATTTATCTGATTTAAGAAACAGGAATGCTGTTTCATCTCTTCCTCCAGTTAAACGTTTCAAGGTTAGTTTTAATAACATGTATCTCTTGTTCTATAATTAAATGTATATGAATAGTCCTTTCTTCTGTGTGTTAATTAGGTAGGTATCCACATTGTTACTTGAGGGCTTGGCTAGGAATATGACCATTATTCTTAATACTGTTTCTCAAGGAAAACACATTATAGTTCTTAGTAATTAACCTGTAACTCTGCTTTGGGATATAGCTATACAGCCCCTTCCCTCATTAGCCTTTTTTTTTAAACCAGAGAATAAGAGGGAAATGAAGAGGGATATATAGCTTGGTTTGGTTCAGCAGTTGACTACACACTCTTGCCCTTTCCTGGCTCTGTTTGGAAAGTCTGAAATTGATTTTGATTCATGCACCTAGAGGAGTATTGAGAAAAAGCCTCTCTTCCAAGTGAGGAAGGAATGGAAGAACCTACTAGTTGACAGGCTAATTGCCAACAGGCTTATTCTAGCCTAAGTCATCCTATCCAGGGCAAAATAACTGATCAGGCCACAGAACAGATCCAGGAAAATGGCAGAGTGCCCGTTTCTTTTCCAGGACTTTTGTAGAATGAAGATTCTAAGTCATGAGGCCCAAACAAGGGGAATATTGGGAAACGGAGAGGCATGCAGGTTGAAATGGCTGCACTTTCTCTGAGATAGTAATTTTTTAGTAGTACAAGTTTTTCCCTTCTTCCTTACTTCCTCCTTTTCCTCCATCCCTTCCTTCCTTCCATATTTATTCCATATTGTTCCTTCTTTCCTTCTGTATTCATTGAGCACCAAGAATATGCCAAACACTGAGATAGGCGCTAAGATGCAATGATGAATAAGACAGTCCTAGTCCTCATAGAGCTTAGGGTTGGATGAAGGATCCCAAAAGTAAATAGGGTGGGATGAGTGATTCTGTGACAGAAGTGTAAGGTAACTTGAACTTAAATAGAAAATGTACTCACTACACATGTGGTAGGCCAGGAAAGAATTCCTAATAAACATGGTTGAGATCTGAAGGGTATATAAGCATAAGCCAAGTCTGGAGAGGTGGGCACCAGAGTGGTGGAGAGGGATTGAAAAGTATTCCAGACATAGAGAATGTGCAATGGTTCAGAGCTGAGAAAGAGTTAAAGATGTTTTTAAAAATTATCTTTCGAAAAAAATTAGTCAACACAATGTAGAAGAGATTTTTTTTTGAAAACTCTGTGACAGACATAGCAAGACTATCTGAAATAACAGACCTGAGAATTTGAAATTGGTCCAACAACGCAGGAGAAAAAGGTTGCCAAGTTAATAATCATAATAATACAGTATGTAATACAGTCTTGAAGTATTCTAAGTCATGAGGCCAAAACAAGGGGAATTAATAAAGTAATACAGTATGTCTGGAGTTGAGTGGAGACCTAGCCTGAGTTTCTCATAATTCATTGGTTTTGGGGCTTTATGTACCAACAGAAAGTTTAGTGTTTTGTTGATTTGTGAAAAGGTATTGATGTAAGTTTGATAGTTGAACTTGTTTCTTTTTATTAATAGATGCAGATGAATAAATCTCAAAGTGTGGACCTTAAGAAGTTTAGTTTTACTTCAAAACCTTCTCTTCCCAGTATATCAAGGTACAAATATTATGTTAATATTTAAGTTAAAATATTCATCCTCCAAGTAATCATTTTTTCAGAGAAAGGTGGTCACTAGCTACCTTCAAGTCACAGTATTCATTTAATTCCATAATAAAGTAATGATATCATAAGAGTTTCATTATCTTTCATAGTCTAAATTTATTGAGGACTCTACAGGTACAGAATCATCTCTTTTCCTGGGAATTGTATTCCTTCTGTCATACCCTCAGGCTTTCTCTGCCTAGTAAACTTAACAGGAGACAAGATTACACTTTAAAAAGAGAAATCATGTTGGTGTACAAATCTGATCCTTTCTATTTAGGGGCTCACTATATATGAATAATACCTTATATGTATAATTATAAATGAATTATAAAATACTTCATAATTTAAAATCTTCACTTTTAATTTAAAATGATCTCTTTTGACCTTAACAACAACCTGGCATTTTACAGATAAAATAATTGCAGCTCATATTCCTGGTTAGTAAGCAGAAGACCCTAGATATTAACTCAGCATTATCAAGAGTGTATGCCATTTCCCTTCCAGATGAGGGCATTCTGTATGTAATAATGTAATATACTTAACAACCAGTACAGAATAGTCACTGATCAGTCATAGCAGATGCCACTGTTATTTCAAGGGATCTTAACTTTTGTTATCTAACTAAAAGTAGCATTATCAATGGACTTTTAAGAATACACATAGCAGATATCTACACATTGGGAGTAAGTAAAGATAACTAAGTATCTATGCTTTCATTAAGCACCTGTTTTTACTGTTTATTAACCAGGCTGGTATATTTTATCATAGAAGTGTGTAGTGCAAGATCCACTTTTTTTCATTTATACGAATAAGTAGTTTCTCAGTCAGATTAATTACAATATCTTCTTTAACATTTTATGGTTTTATTTATTCTAATAAAGGTCAAAATATTTAAACATACCTGAATTGTCTGTAATGGAGCAGAGGGATACACATGAAATTTGTGCAAAAGTTCCACAACAAGAACCATCTGAGTATCAAGACAAAGGTAAATTAAAGTTGATACTAATTTGAGAGAGCATATGATATGTTATTAATTCAGATTGACAAATAATGTTATTGAAAAACCAACATCAGAAATTATTATGGTTATTAACTTGGCAACCTTTTTCTCCTGGGTTGTTGGACCAATTTCAAATTCTTGGGTCTCTTATTTCACATAGTCTTGCTATGTCTGTCAAAGATTTTTTTTAAAAAAAATCTCTTTTCTACATTGTATTGACTGCTTTTTTTTGATAATAAGAAGAGCTGACAAAATAATGGATCTTTGGATATACAAAGCATTAAAATGCTGAATTATTTTCTATATCTTTAGAATTATTAAAAATCTTGTGTTTATAAATTTAGTCCAATTTTACAAAATAATGAGTCCCCTTGGGAAAATTATCTAACCTCTTTGGGCCTTAGTCTTATCTTTAAAATTAAGGAATTAAATTGGGTGATCTTTAATATGTCTCCAACACCTAAACTTATGATTCTTATTATTTCTACAATAATGTGAAAAAATAACTGAGTTTGTGAGATACAGCTGGTGTGTGGTCTACATTTTTTATCTTTGTTATTAAATTAATGAGATAATACATATAAATTCTTCAGTATTGGGCCTGGTTTATCATTACTCTGGATCCTGCCATTAATAGCTTTGTTTCTGTGGGCCATTTCTGGCTACTAATAACCAGTTAAAATGTGTGAGAAACAATACTGGTCATAGAGTTAATAGGTTAAAT
Source organism: Manis javanica (assembly GCF_040802235.1). Lineage (NCBI taxonomy): Eukaryota > Metazoa > Chordata > Mammalia > Pholidota > Manidae > Manis > Manis javanica. The sequence goes on along the minus strand of NC_133159.1, from coordinate 77,121,823 downwards.
AGCTGTATATAGAAATGGCAAGCTTGGGGTTTTCTGAAAATAATTTCATGTGTGTGGCCCTGGCATCTATTGCCACTTTTTCTTTCATGCTGTCACTTTATGCTTCTTCTAGCCATAATTTAAGATCTTTGGTTGGCAAGGGCTGGAGTACCCACCACCTCATATCATACCATGGCAGCCATGATGTGTAAGATCAACTAAAGTATCGTAATCTCACCAGGAGTATCTAACTAGGAGGTATAAGATTGTCAATCCTCTTATTTTTATCTCCCTTCAACCTCTAGCCTTCCAATTTATTCCTTGTATGACTGTTCTAGTCCCTGCCCTTCTCCATACCAGAGTTTATTCTTTCTTCTGCTTCCTCTCAAGTTGTTTTTAATGTAGTTTTTCTACTGTTATTTCTTTCCCATATGTTACGCCAACTCAATTTATGTTATGATATAAAATTTTCACCTAAATACTTTAAACCCCCAATGATAACTGTACCCTGTTTTACTGAATGGGCCACTTTTTTTTTATTAAGGTATGATTGATATACACTCTTATGAAGGTTTCACATGAAAAAACAATGTGGTTATTACATTTACCCATATTATCAAATCCCCACCCATACCCCCATGCAGTCACTGTCCATCAGTGCAGCAAGATGCCAGAGATCCACTATGTGCCTTCTCTGTGATACAGTGTTCTCCCCATGATCCCCCACACCATGTGTAATGAACATAATACCCCTCAGTCGCCTTCTCCCTCCCTCCCCACCTATGTTCCCAGACCCCTCCCCTTTGGTAACCACTAGTTCATTCTTGGAGTCTCTGAGTCTGCTGCTATTTTTTTCCTTCAGTTTTGCTTCATTGTTATACTCCACAAATGAGGGAAATAATTTGGTATTTGTCTTTCTCTGCCTGGCTTATTTCACTGAGCATAATGTCCTACAGCTCCATCCATGTTGTTTCAAATGGTAGGATTTGTTTCTTTATATGGCTGAATAGTATTCCATTGTGTATATGTACCACATCTTCTTTATCCATTCACCTACAGATGGACACTTAGGTTGCTTCCATATCTTGGCTATTGTAAAAAGGGCTGCAATAAACATAGGGATGCATATGTCTTTTTGAATCTGAGAAGTTGTGTTCTTTGGGTATATTCCAAGGAGTGGGATTCCGGGGTCAAATGGTGTTTCTATTTTTAGTTTTTTGAGGAACCTCCATACTGCTTTCCACAATGGTTGAACTAGTTTACATTCCCACCAGCAGTGTAAGAGGGTTCCCCTTTCTCTGCATCCTTGTCAGCATTTATTGTTCTTCATCTTTTCAATGCTGGGCATCCTTACTGCTGTGAGGTGGTATCTCATTGTGGTTTTAATTTGCATTTCCATGATGATTAGTGAGGTAGAGCATCTTTTTATGTGTCTGTTGGCCATCTGAATTTCTTCTTTGGAGAACTGTCTCTTCATATCCCCTGCCCTTTTGTTAATCGGATTATTTGCTTTTTGGATGTTGAGGTGTGTAAGTTCTTTATATATTTTGGATGTTAACCCCTTGTTGGATATGTCATTTACAAATATATTCTCCCATACTGTAGGATGCCTTTTTGTTTTGTTGATGATGTTCTTTGCTGTATAAAAACTGTTTAGTTTGATGTAGTCCCATGTGTTCATTTTTGCTTTTGTTTCCCTTCCTTGAGGAAATGGGTTCAGGAAGAAATTGCTCATGCTTATATTCTGGAGATGTTTGCCTATGTTGTCTTTTAGAGTTTTATGGTTTCATGACTTACATTCAAGTCTTTAATCCATTTTGAGTTTACTTTTGTGTATGGGGTTAAACAATAGTCCAGTTTTATTCTCTTACATGTAGCTATCCAGTTTTGCCAACATGAGCTGCTAAAGAGGCTGTCATTTCCCCATTGTATGTCCATGGTTCCTTTATCATATATTAGTTGACCATATATGGTTGGGTTTCCATTCTTTATATATTAGGTATCATATTCTGTATGTTCTGTATATTCTAGTCTGTTCCATTGGCTTATGGGTCTGTTCTTGTGCCAGTACCAAATTGTCTTGATTACTGTGGCTTTGTAGTAGAGCTTGAAGTTGGGGAGCGTAATTCCCCCTGCTTTGTTCTTCCTTCTCAGGATTGCTTTGGCTATTCGAGGTCCTTTGTGGTTCCATATGAATTTTAGGATGATATTCTCTAGTTCGTTGAAGAATGCTATTGGTATTTTGATAGGAATTATATTGAATCTATAGATTGCTTTAGGCAGGATGGCCATTTTGACAATATTAATTCTTCCTAGCCATGAGCATGGGATGTGTTTCATTTTTTGGTATCTTCTTTAATTTCTCTCATGAGTGTCTTGTAGTTTTCAGAGTATAGGTCTGTCACTTCCTTGGTTAGGTTTACTCCAAGGAATTTTATTCTTTTTGTTGCAATTGTGAATGGAATTGTTTTCTGATTTCTCTCTCTGCTATTCATTGTTAGTGTATAGGAATGACACAGACTTCTGTGTATTAATTTTGTATCCTGCCTCTTTGCTGAATTCAGATACTAGATCTAGTAGTTTTGGAGTGGATTCTTTTGGGTTTTTTATGTACAATATCATGTCATCTGCAAACAGGGACAGTTTAACTTGTTCCTTGCCAATCTGCATGCCTTTTATTTCTTTGTGTTGTCTGATTGCCGTGGTTAGGACCTCCAGTACTATGTTGAATAGAAGTGGGGAGAGTGAGCGTCCTTGGTTTGAGCTTCTCACTGTTAAGTATAATGTTGGCTGTGGTTTTGTCATATATGGCCTTTATTATGTTGAGGTACTTGCCATCTATACCCATTTTGTTGAGAGTTTTTATCATAAATGGATGTTGAATTTTGTCAAATGCTTTTTCAGCATCTATGGAGATGATCATTGTCCTTTTTGTTGATGTGGTGGATGATGTTGACGGATTTTCGAATGTTGTACCATCCTTGCATCCCTGGCATAAATTCTACTTGATCATGATGGATGATCTTTTTGATGTATTTTTGAATTCAGTTTGCTAATATTTTGTTGAGCATTTTTGCATCTGTGTTCATCAGGGGTATTGGTATGTAATTTTCTTTTTTTGTGGTGTCTTTGTCTTGTTTTGGTATTAGAGTTATGCTGGCCTCATAGAATGAGTTTGGAAGTATTCCCTCCTCTTCTATTTTTTGGAAAACTTTAAGGAGAATGGGTATTAGATCTTCATTAAATGTTTGATAAAATTCAGTGTTGAAGCCATCTGGTCCAGGGTTTTGTTCTTAGGTAGGTTTTTGATTGCCAGTTCAATTTCGTTGCTGGTAATTGGTCTGTTCAGATTTTGTGTTTCTTCTTTGATCAGCCTTGGAAGGTTGTATTTTTCTAGAAAGTTGTCCATTACTTCTAGATTATCCAGTTTTTTAGCATAGAATTTTTCATAGTATTCTCTAATTCTTTGTATTTCTGTGGGGTCCATAGTGATTTTTCCTTTCTCATTTCTGATTCTGTTTATGTGAGTAGACTCTCTTTTTTTCTTGATATGTCTGGCTGGTGGTTTATCTATTTTGTTTATTTTCTCAAAGAACCAGCTCTTGCTCTCATCAATTCTTTCTATTGATTCTTCTCAATTTTATTTATTTCTGCTCTAATCTTTATTATGTCCCTCCTTCTACTGACTTTGGGCCTCATTTATTGTTCTTTCTCTAGTTTTATTAGTTGTGAGTTTAGACTGTTTATATGGGATTGTTCTTCTTCCTTGAGGTAGGCCTGTATTGCAATATACTTTCCTCTTAGCACAGCCTTGGCTGCGTCCCACAGATTTTGCAGTGTTGAGTTATTGTTGTCATTTGTCTCCTTATATTGCTTGGTCTCTATTTTTATTTGCTCATTGATCCATTGGTTATTTAGGAGCATATTGTGAAGCCTCCATGTGTGTGTGTGAAAGTTTTCATTTTCTTTGCATAATTTATTTCTAGTTGCATACCTTTGTGATCTGATAAACTGGTTGGTACAATTTCCATCTTTTTGAATTTACTGAGGCTCTTTTTGTGGCCTATTATATGATCTATTCTTGAAAATGTTCCATGTGCACTTGAGAAGAATGTGTATTCTGTTGCTTTTGGGTGTAGAGTTCTGTAGATGTCTGTTAGGTCCATTTGTTCTGTTGTGTAGTTCAGTGCCTCTGTCTCCTTACTTATCTTCTGTCTGGTTGATCTGTCCTTCAGAGTGACTGGAGTGGTGACGTCTCCTAGAATGAATGCATTGCATTCTATTTCACCTTTTAATTCTGTAAGTATTTGTTTCACATATGTGGGTACTCCTGTGTTGGGAATAGATATTTATAATGGTTATATCTTGGCCCACTGGATTGACCCCTTTATCATTGTGTAATGTCCTTCTTTGTCTCTTGTTACTTTCTTTGTTTTGAGGTCTATTTTGTCTGATCCAAGTACTGCAACTCCTGCTTTTTTCTCTGTTAGCTTTTCCATCCCTTCACTTTGAGTCTGTGTATGTCTTTGGCTTTCAAGTGAGTAGGCAGCATATAGATGGGTCTTGTTTTTTTATTCATTGAGTGACTCTATGTCTTTTGATTGGTGCATTCAGTCCATTTACACTTAGGGTGATTATCGATAGGTATGTTCTTATTGCCATTGCAGGCTTTAGATTCGTGGTTACCAAAAGTTCAAGGTTAACTTCCTTTCTATCTAAAAGTCTAACTTAACTCACTTAATATGCTGTTGCAAACACAATCTAAAGGTTCTTTTCTTCTTCTCCTCCTTTTTCTTCCTCTTCCATTCTTTATATATTAGGTATCATATTCTGTATTCTTTGTCTATCCCTTGTTTGAGTTTTGGGATAGTTAATTTAATTTTGCATTTGCTTAGGAACTAGCTGTTCTACTTTCTTTACTGTGGTTTTATTACCTCTGGTGACAGTTATTAAACCTTAGGAATTTTCCCATCTATAGCAGTCCCTCTAAAATAGACTGTAGAGATGGTTTGTGGGAGGTAAATTCTCTCAGCTTTTGCTTATCTGGAAATTGTTTAATCCATCCTTCAAATTTAAATGATAATCTTGCCGGATAAAGTAATCTTGTTTCCAGGCCCTTCTGCTTTATTGCATTAAAAACATCATGCCATTCCCTTCTGGGCTGTAAGGTTTCTGCTGAGAAGTCTGATATTAGCCTGATGGGCTTTCCTTTGTATGTGATCTTATTTCTCTCTCTGGCTGCTTTTAATAGTCTGTCTTTATTCTTGATCTCTGCCAATTTTATTACTACACATCTTGGTGTTGTCTTCCTTGGGTCCCTTGGGAAATCTGTGGATCTCCATAGCCTGAAAGACTATCTCCTTCCCAAGATTGGGGAAGTTTTCAGCAATTACCTCCTCAAAGATGCTTTCTATCCCTTTCTCTCTTCTTCTTCTGGTATCCCTATAATGGGGATATTGTTCCATTTGGATTGGTCGCACAGTTCTCTCAATACTCTTTCATTCTTAGTGATTCTTTTTTCTCTGTGTGCCTCAGCTTCTTTGTATTCCTCTTCTCTAGTTTCTATTTCATTTATTGTCTCCTCTACCATATTAAACCTGCTTTTAATACCCTCCATTGTGCTCCTGAATGATTGGATCTATGACCGGAATTCATTCCTGAGTTCCTGGATATCTTCCTGTACCTCCATTAGCATGTTGATGATTTTTATTTTGAACTCCCTTTCAGGAAGAGTCATAAGGTCCATGTCATTTAAATCTTTCTCTGGAGTTATATTAATTTTATTCTGGACCAGGTTGCTTTGGCGTTTCATATTTGTATATGGTGCCTTCTACTGTCCAGAAGCTCTACTCTCTCCTGCTGCTCAGCGTCTGAAGCAATGTCGGGGGTTGCAGTGGAACGGTATTGGTGCCTGGCGGGAGGGAAGAGCTGTTTTCTGCTTCCTGGCTGCTATGCCTGGCTCCACTGCCTGAACCAGTGGGCCTAGTGCACAGGTATAAGCTTTTGTCCCAGAGCAGCCGGATATGGATCCCTGCTTTCCACAAGTGGCTGGAATCTCAGTCTCTCCAGGAATTCTGCCTGTATTAGCTTTCCAACCCCATAACCACGCTAGTATCATGAAAGCACCATAAAATGTAGGTTTGTGTGCCCAGAGCAGATCTCCAGAGCTAGGTATTCAGCAGTCCCAGGCCTTCCACTCCCTCCCCGCTCTGTTTGTCTTCCTCCCACCAGTGAGCTGGGGTGAGGGAAGTGCTTGGGTCCCACCAGGCCACACCTTTGGTATGTTACCCTGTTCCATGAGGTCTGCTCTTTTCTCCAGGTGTATGCAGTCTGGTGCAGTCCTCTTTCCTGTTGCTCTCTCAGGATTAGTTGCACCAGCTATATTTTCTAATTGTATGCAGTTTTAGGAGGAAGCCTCTGTCTCTCCTCTCATGCCGCCATCTTTAATCCTGAATCAAAATGTTTCTGACACTTTTTCTTTTTTTAAAAAAAGAAGGAGCTGAATAGTATAGTTGTTAAACTGATAGAATATAGAAACAATCTGTCTAGTTTCAAATTCTAGTTCTGCCACTTAGTAGTTGTGTAACCTTGTATTATATACTTACCTCTTTGTATCAACCCCCTCGTCTACTTATGTTTTAGGGATTTTGGGATTAAATGAGATAATATATGTAATGCCCTTAGCATAGTATCTGGTAATATTATTGGAAGTAAATGGGTATATTCATACTTTTCACACATTGGTGTTTGGTGATGAAACATACTATATTATAAAAATACTGCTCTTGAGAATGTTTTTAGGAAAAACATGGCAATTTTCATCATTTGTATCCCAATTCCAAGAAGAGAAGAATTTTTTAAAAAGTCAAAAATTATATGAGAAAGTATGTTGAATCATAAATTTTAAATTGTATGGGTCGTTTGTGTAATTTCTCATTTTACAGTGAAAGAAGCCAAGACTGAGCAATTAGACTTGCCAAAAATCACATACCTTATTAATGGCAAGGTCAGAAATAGATTCCATATCTCTTGATCCTGCAATGCCCTTTCTATAATATGAAATTACCTTTCCATTATCAGTGGAGTATTGAAAATTAAATCTATAGTATATGAATTCTTTCCACTTTCCATGATGCAGCTTTATGTTTTTCTATCTCTGCACTCATCCATACCTCTCTATTTGTCTTAAAAGGATTATTTTTTTCTTCTATTCAATATTTATATCTCCACCTATAATCTTAATCTTTCTAATGCTGTCTCCTGGAACTTTAGGAGACCAGTTATCCCTCTCCTTTTTGCTATATTTTAAATCTCTCCTCCCTATTGTCTCTCTCTCTCCTCAGTAAATAAATATACTCAAGTCTCTTCTTTCTTCAGCTCCATATTCCAATCTAGCTAGCCATGACCTTTTTCATATTAAGTGATAGAAATCCTATAGAAATTAAGCACGTGCACACACACAAAAAGGAAATATGCATTGTCCTATGTAAACTGAAGAGTCCAGACCTGCATCTGGCTTTAATCATGTTAGATCAAGGTACTCAGATGATCTCATGATGCCTCTGGCTTTCTCTCAATCTTCAGATATGCCTGTTATTAACTGGCTTTATTTTTTAAATAGACTTTCTCACATGAAAGGTAGCCTAACTCACATCTTTGAGGTGTAGCATTATCAATAGCAAAACAGTCTTCCTTGTTAGTTTTGTCAGACCAGAGTTCTTTCTGACTGGCTTCATTTGAGTCTTATATTCATCTTTTGATCAATGCCTGTAGCCTAGGGATTGGGTCGTGTGTCCCCACTCTGTGGCCCTGGAGAAGCCAGGGTACCATGAATGATATCCTCACCAGGATCATATGGAATAGTGGAGATAGTTTCTTCCAAAGGACAAGAAAGATACTCTTGTATTAAAAGAAGGAAAGCATACCTGGCAGACAAAAAACAGAATCACTGGAGTCCTAATACTGTATGTCTTGCTTTCCTATCAAAACAAAAGTTCTTCAAAGAGCAACTTATACTCACTGTGCTCACTTACCTCCTAAGTTAGTCTTCTTTCTCCAAAATGTAAGTTTTATTTTATTTCACCTTTGTAATTATTTGACATATATGGTTTTAAATTCCTTCTGGAAATCTCTCCTTTGGTTTCCATTAAATTATTCTGTTGGTTCTGTTCTCCTACTTCTTGAACTGCTTGGGCTTTTCTTTCTGTTGATGTTGCAAATGGATTTTTTTTCTTTATTCTTCTCATCTCATAAATTTTTCTTAGACAATGTCACCTAAGCCCATGTCTTCAATTACTAATTATATTCAGATGATTTCTAAATCTATATCTCCCATCTAGATCTTTCTGTCTAGCTCCTGACCCATCTCTATAATCACCTTTCTATACGTATCCACCTTAAAGTTACATGTCAGCATCTAAATTCTTTCTTCTTTCTCTGTACCTCACTCTATTCCTTTTCTTTGTTTCCTAGCTTAGTGAATGAGCCCTATTCTTTTGTAAGCTGCTAAGGGCAGAAACAGTCATCCTAAATATCTTACCTCACATATAATTCATTGCTAGTCCTATTTATGTTGCCTACTTAAACATCTCTCATATCTTTTCTTTCCTTTTTATCCCTCTGCTGGTACTCTAGCTTAGGCATTCATTGTCTCATTTATTGCAATAGCTTTCTTTCTTTGCTTCCAGTCTCACTATCTTTCCATCCATAACTATTCTGTGTGATCTAACAGACATATCTGATCATGCAGACTTACAAAGATACCTTCAATAGTTATCCATTGCCTATAAGAAAAAAAAAAAGTGAATTCCTTAAGATGGCAAACAAGTTTCAACATAATCTTGCACTCAACTGCCTGTGCAGTCTCAGTGGGCCCTGCCTTCTCCTACTTTGTGCTCAAAAAATCCTGAAAAAATATAGCTTGCCAAACATCCTCTGGTTTCTCCTGCTGCTATGCCTTTCATATACTGTTCTTCCTTCATGGAAAGTCTTGCCTTTCCCTCTTGCTTGGCTCCTAATCACAGCTCTGTCAAGAGCAAATTCCAACATTACAATCTACCATGTTACCATTTTTGAGGTGTCTACCCTGACTTCCATCGTAGGTTTAGGTCCTCTTCCCTTTGTTATTCCTATTGCACTTTGTACCTACTCCTATATTATATTGTGTATGTATATTATTGTACAAAAGTAGTATAATGTGAACTGGAGTTGTAAGTACAGTTGAGGGATAAAGTAGGATTTGGATAGGTGAAGAAAGCATAGGAAACTCAGTGGTATACTGGAACAAGCTTATACTGGCTTGTGAAAGATGATTATTAAATTTGGGGGAATCATTTAGCCACTATTAAAAGTTTATATAAATTTTCAATGAAGTAAATTATATTAAAAACAGGCTATAAATATTCAAAACTAATCACTTCCTTATGATTCTACATTTTACTGTTATCTGTGTTCTTGAGATTATTAGCACCTATATTTACTTGTGTGTGTGTGTGTGTATATATATATATATATATATATATGTATATACATATATATAGTGGAAATACTCTATAATATATACATAGTGGAAATACTCTATAATGGGATGCTACTATGCATTTCTTCTCAGCTTTGCATTCAGTGATGTCACCTTGATAACTTGAAGTCAGTAATAGTGGGAATACTTATGCTATGGAAATCATCAAACACTGCAAATCAGAGCTTGATTTGTTGTTTTGTTTATTGTTTAGACTTAAGAAAGTGATGGAGAAAATAGTGCAGATTAAACTTAACAGTATGCTCTGTTTGTAGCCATTACATCATGAATAGCACAAAATCTAAGGAAATGTTATTTTAGTATTTGTTAACTATTTTGTAATTCAAGAAAGAAGTTGCTTAAGTCAGTGGATGAATGAGTGAAGTCCCAGCGTAACTCTTGTTTTACTTTCATCTTGTTATACTAAAAAAAAAATCAACATTCACGTGGAAACTCCATTCATTTGTCAATGGCAACCATAGGTTGACTACAGATATAAGAGTTGGGCAAAACTCTGAAAACGTTGAATGAGAATCATTAGATACATGGAATTTACATTAGATATGTTGTATATATTATTATTATTTGTAAATTGTGTGCTAGCAACACATCCTTCACATAATAAAAGCATATAATATATTAATAAACATATATATATGTATATATATAAATACATTTTTTTGGTTAACTTGTAGGGTGAAGAGCTAGAGGGAGGAAGACCATTTTATAAATTATTATAATCTGATCTAAAAGACTTCACTAAAATTAAATTTAGTGAACCTCATAGTATATGGAATATAGTAAATAGAACTGACTGAACAGTTTTCAACAAAGCTTGACCCAATGCTTTTGAAAATTACTACTCAAAATCTCTGTTAAGTAGTTGAAACATGTTTGATGTATGAATAGATAATGATACTTTAGTTATGGGTTAAAAAGTACCTATACTCTTTTATACATACACATGACAGATTTTTCTAGATGGAACTTTTCTACAACTTCAAATCAGAAAACTCCTCAAACAATGCTGTTCAACAGAAATGTTAATACACCTGGAAACCAGAATTTGACAGATGCAGATAAAAGTAATTCTACATTTTCAGAAGCTTTGAATGTGAATTTTGAATTGGGAAATGAAGTTTGGGATGATTTTGATGATGAGAACTTAATAGAAGTTACCACTAGCTTTTCAGCCAATACTGAGAAGACAAAAACATCAGGTAAAATTGTATTTTAGCATGAAATAATTTCATGAGAAAATTCTTTGAAATATTTTTCAGTTCAGCTTCTGGGACTAATTTTCTTTGGCTTTTCTTTGTGGTTGCTTAAGGTTTGTTAACATAATTTTTAGCTAAACTGAAAATGTGACCCTTCCACAAATAGTATTTCCTTCCCCTAGTTCAAGGTAATTCTGTGTTGGTGTTATAGCAAATGAGCTTTTCAATTCTGTTGCTCCCTTATCTTATTAAAGACCCTATTCAAATTCAGGTTGCTAAATTTTCCATCATAAAACAGACTCTCCAGTTCCCCATTCTAAGAACACATATGCTCTGCTAATGTTTGTAAAGGGCAAAAATATTCCATTTTTAAAAGTATTGGTCTGTTAACAAAGTAAATAAAAAATAACTTTTATATCTAGTATAAATATTGACTTTCAGGTATAAATAAATAAATAGGAAAGGATTAGTTTCTTCTGTATTGGATACTGTATTTAAATCATATACAATTCTTACTGGCAAATTCACTGTATTTCACTGAAACAGTAGTGAGAATCTCGGTGAGCATATGACAAGACTGTGAGATGGAGAAGCTCCCTCCCATGATGGCTGAGTACATTAGAAGTATAGTTGCCCCAATGTATCCCACCACAATGCTCTTTAAAAAAAATATCTTTCTAAAGGAGTTAGAAATTGAATGATTATGTTTTAGGGCTGTAAGAATTACCTAAAGAGCTAATACTTGTTTCAGAAGGATTAGGATTTGACCACCTTTACAAAATAGGCCAGGAAAATCTATGATGTGGAGTCAATAGGCAGTTTCCTCTATCGTTGGACAACTGCCACTCCCTACATCAAAATTAAAAGTTATCAGGTACTGGAAATTAAAAGGCAATTTGTAATGATCTTTTGAGGTGGCCTCTTCCTATGAGGGCATTGCTCTGGCAATGGGAAATCAGTCTCAAAAAATGCCACGTATATAGAGCATTTTAAATGACCTCAGTTACATGCAGATCTTTGAAATGTTGTATGAACTTTGATTTGATAATTTACATGAATTATAAATGAATAAATAAATAATAGTTGTTTGGGGACCTTTTAATATAGTGACTAATAAGCTAACTTATTTGTTTTATAGTTTTAATCCCTTATTCTCTAAGCAAATTAAATTTGTTTATTGAGAAGAATTATCCATTCCTTCCTTAACCAGATCATATCTGGTGGATCCCTTGTAGAACTTGTTGAAAGCTCCATTCAGTTGTTCCCTCACATTTTATTTCAAAATGTTTTCTCTCTTCACAGAATTTAGAAACACTTTGAGTTCAAGTACCAGAGGAAGTAAGCTATCCCTCCAAGAATCAAAGAGCAAATTCCAAAGAGAAATGTCAAACAGGCAAGTTTTAGAACTTTGGTTTGGAATACTTACAACTTTATATCCTACTGACATATAATTGGAGATGGATATTAAGCCATTAAATGTCAGAGAAGCTGTAAGGACCAGCCAACCTAAACCCTCTTAATCATAGAGCTGTTTCTCAAGGTGCTGTCAGGCCACCTATATATACCCACCTAGGGGTGCATATTAAAATGCACATTCCTAGGCCCCACACAAGACTAATTGAACCATGCCCAAGAATTTTCATTTTTCACAAGACTTGAAAACTGAATAGGAGTTTGGCAGGTAGAAAAGAGGAGGATAAGGCATTCTAGGTAGAAAAAGCATGTGTAAAGCAACAAGGCTTGAAAAGGTATCCCATGCTCAAGGGCCAGTAAAGTGTGGTCTGTTTGGTAACAGCATTAAGGCTGAGGTTGCTGAGGTCTTGTTGTAAAGAGCCTTGAATGCCATATTTAGACATCTGTACTGTATCCAGTGGGTCTGGGGTCACATACTCAAATTGCCTTCAGGATTTGGTGGGTCAAGGGCAACTGTGTAGTGTCCCATCTAAAAGAAACAACCACTACTTAGCTCCAATCAGTTGTTGTGCAGGGATAAGTGTCTGGAAGTATCAAATATTATGATTTTCAAAAAAGCTAGAAATCTAAAATTTTATGTGACATCTCCAAATTTAAAAATTTTGACAACTAATTTTTAAAATGAGTTATAATCTGTAGCTACCACCTCCAAAAATAATAATGTATGTAGGCCAGATGTATCCTAGAGACCTCTAGTTTTTTTATCTCCATAATAGGCAATGAGGAACCATCCTAGATATTTAAGCACAGGATAAACAATTTGATAAGAAAAAAGTCATCCTAGTGATTTGTGGAATAATATGTAGGGATATATATAATGAATTGTAGAGGGTGGGACAAGCAGAGGCATGGTGGCCAATGAGAAAGGAAGGCTCTGATGAGGCCTAAAGTAGGGCAACAGTGGTGGAAACTGAGAGGTAGAATTGGACTTTTGAAACGTTTCATAGATAATGCAATTAGATTTAGCAATTCGTAGGATATGACAGTTGAGGAAGAAGGAAAAATAAAATGGCCAGTTGGTAGAAGGAGATGTTCTCTGAGACTATAGACACATACACATTGGGAAAGGAAAACAGTGATATTTTCAGAAATGTTCAATTTGAAGTAATTTTGCAGAAAAGCAAAATACATTTGGATGTTGAACTTCATTAGAAGTCAAGGGAAATTATAGCCATGGCCAAAACTTTTTCAGAGAAGGAATATGACAGCTTCTTACTTAGGGTTTGCCTAATCCAATGTACTCCCCCTTTAAAAAATGCTAAACTTGTGTCTTTTGGTATTTTCGCTATTATTTAATCATTTTACTGATCATCAGCATCACAGAATCATAGATTTCAGAGAATTCCAGAACTGAAGGGGGCTTAATTAAAGCATCCTGTGGCCTCCGCACCACTGGGTCCTCGAGGCACCAGCCAGCACCACTGGCAAGTAGTCATGCCATCTCTTCCGAGGCACCTCTGGTGACCAGCAGCTCATCCACTCTAAAATGCTTGCTCCGTATTTGGATCTCTCAGACTACTCAATAGGTTTTTAAAATATTTTCCTACAGTTTTTCTTTTTATTATTTCCATTCATTGGTTCTAACTATGAGTCATTCAGAATAAATAGATTAGTAGTGAATAACAAAAGTTTTTAATGAATGAATTTAATAAGATTAAAGATGAATTCTAGTATACAGTTATACAAAGGAAGATAACTAGAAATATCTATCTACAGTGAGACCAGAATAGGGAAAGGAGATTAAAAGTTAAGCCAAGTGGGATTTAGATAGAAAAGATTTAGACTGCTAGGTGATAGACAATTAGGCATAAGACCCAATTTTAAAGAAAATTATTGAATGATTATTTCTGTAGGCCTTAAAAATACTATTCTTATTTGATTTGGAAATAAATAAATTGTTTTGTTTAAAAGAAAGGAGATACACCAAGTTCTCATGATCTAAGAAACAAAGTATCAATTTTTTAGTGATAAACGTTAATCATATTCCCCAAGGAGTCACTATTGATCTTAATTAAAATGGTTTGTTTCTCTTGTTCACCGTATTTTACAAATAATTAATTTTTTTGTTACTAGTTTTGTTTCATCACATGAGAAGCCAGATACTTATTTATCAAATTCTGCTATGTCCAAGTTTGGTGCTTCCTCCATGACAAAATTACCTGAACAAGCTGGAAATGAAAATACTGTAAGAAGAAGGGTTTCTTTGTTTTTCTTTTTTATTCTTCCCAAGTAGTTAAACTTTCAGTGATTGCTTTTTTTAACCTCAAAATACAGGTCTATTTACAAGAAAGAAAACAAAGTCTGTCACCAGAGATTAAAAAGTTATGTTTTACTCACTCTGAAAAAATACCAAATTCTTCAAATTTTGTTAAGAAAGTGGATTTCTTTATTAGAAACAGTGAATGTAAAAAGGAAATTGATTTCAGGTAAAAATATCTTTAAATATATTTTAAGACTATACCAAAGAAACATTTAACAAATTTAGCATTCTATTTTCCTTGATGCATTTTAAAGATTATAACCTAAACATTTTATTTACTTACAGATGTTGAAATTTTAGACTTCTGGTGAACTAAGCTCCTCCTTAAGATAACTCAGGATACCAGATATTTAAGTTTGAGAATGTATTATTTGATCCTATCATTAAAACATACAGTGTTGATAAACTCATTTTACTTATTTGAATATATGTTGGTGATATGAAGTGTAAAGTCACTTAAATCCAAATGAGATCAACTAGTTTTTCAAAAGTTCAAGTTTTGTATTTTAGTCAACCAGTTCTCTCACAATTCTACAGATTCAATGAGAAGTCAGATTAAGTTTAATCAGTGCCTCCCACTGCTGGTCATTTTTATGGATAACTCCATAGCAGTTTCCCTCTCCCTCTTGAATAGTCAGTTTATAGACCTGCTCACACATTGATTAAATAACATGACTTTCCAGTATGTTTAAAGAAATATCTAAGAGACTTAGTCCCTACCTTCCACAGTTTATGTGCTCTAATTTCCCCCACA
Source organism: Manis javanica (assembly GCF_040802235.1). Lineage (NCBI taxonomy): Eukaryota > Metazoa > Chordata > Mammalia > Pholidota > Manidae > Manis > Manis javanica. The sequence continues at coordinate 77,106,623 of NC_133159.1, read as the reverse complement.
AACTTCCTGCAAGTTGATGCATATTGAAGTTCATTTGATATATTAACCTCTCAGAAATCTGCAAGTTTATTCATTTTGTCTTAGTTATCATATTATTGTGTATTTTAAAATAAATTGTTACAAGAATCATTATTTACATTTGCTTTTTTTCCACAGTACATATTATCATGAAGATGAAACTGATGAAATGAAGTCTTTTCTGGGGATATTTGATGGCATTTTCTAAAATTTCTTATATTAATAAGATGAAGTATAAAGACACCTATTTTCAAAGCATATTTTTTATTTTTAAAAAATAGTTCACAATTGTTCAGCTTTGCAGCAAAATAGTTGAACTGATTTATTTTTCATTATATTGTAACTTCATGAAAAGTACTTTACAGTGGCTTTATTTTGGTAAACTGCTAATTAAATTGCACTTAGAAATAATTATTTGGTTATTAATTGGAGTTTCATTGAATTTTGACAGGAACCAATTTAAAATTTTATTTTTATATTTTCTTAAGAAAGATATTCTGTGCAAGCAAAATAGTGCTGGGTCAGTGAATTTATTTATTATATGGATAATTTTCCAATATTGTTTTACTAAAAATTTTTAAGACTCCAGTGGCTGTCCAAGTTTGTTGTATAACTTCAAACAAAAATAAATGAAACATTAATCAATTTAGATTATTGTTTTCCTTAAGCTTGTTTTTCAGTGTGGTGAATTCTCAAACTTAGCTACATTGACTTTTACTATAGCAAAACCTATTTCACATAAATTTCCAATGATTATATCTCAACTTTATTGATTAAAAAGTGGTATATAGGCACTCTAAGCAATATTTATTATCAAATTTACTTATAGATACAATGTGAATTTGAAGCCCACATAAGAATTTTTAGATATTTTTCTTTAAACATAAAAGCCTTAGCTGCAAGAGGAGAAACTTCCAGATAATATTGTTATTGTTATTATTAATAAACATTTTTGAGGTATTATATGTATTAAGTGTAGAGAAAAAGCTTAAAACAAAACTAAGAGGATTTGCCTTTGTGTTGAAATTATTTAGTCATCTTTACAATTGGTATGTTTTTGCATCTGAATCAATCCTGCTATAGCCTTTAAAGGTTATTAAACACCATTAAACTGAAAAATTGGTGCACTGCAATATGCTCATGTCATATACATAGACTTTGACACTAAAGAAATAGCAATTCAACAAGATTGTGATCTGCCAAGTAAAAAGCACTGTGCTTGGTACTACAGAGAAGGCAAGTGATTAAGACAATGTTTTGCTCTCATGGAGCTTATTTTACATTCTGGTAGAGAAATTAAGACACATAATAAAGCAATGTAATATAGAATATATTAGAGTAGGGGTTCTCAAGCTTCCGGATGCATTAAAATAATCTAGGGGGTTTGTTTGAAAATAGATTGCTGGGCACCATTCCCAGAGTTTCTGACTCAGGAGGTCTGGAGTGGGGCCTGAGAATGTACATTTCTTCTTAAAAAGCTTTTTTTAAAATTTTTATATTGAGATACATGCAATAAAATGCACAAATTTTAGTGTATAGCTTGATGAATTTTGACATGTGTACTCATGTAACCATTGTCCAGATCAAGATATCAAGCATCTGAGAATGTTCATTTCTAACAAGTTCCGGTGATAATGATGATGCTGTTCCAGGGATCGTCTTTTGCAAATCACTGCAGTCAAGGTTTAAGGAACCCTGGCACTTCACAGGAGAGGGAACATACTCCTGACCATGAGCTCAAGGAAGTCTTTATAGAGAAGTTAAATTTGAACTGAGCCTTGGAAGAGTAATATGTTCTTGGTGGACATATATATTAGAGAAGGGCACTCTAGGCAGAGAGAACAACTTATTCAAAGCTCTTAGAGAAGAAAGTATCTATCTGGGAATAATGAATAAATAATTTTCAAAATAGATAAATGTTGTAGGATCTGTTTGAGATGGAAATTAAGGCCAGATGGTGGAGGACTTTAGATGTTAAGAAACCTGAGCTTTACAGACTAATGTTGCACCAAATTGCCTGATCATAAGAAACATATGGATAATATATAAAATGTACAAATTCCTAGATCTACCCAGAGCTACTAATTCAAAATTTCCAAGTGGAGGAGACTGGGAATTGTAGTTTTAACAAACACTCCAGGTCATTCTTTATGATCAGACCAATTTTAGAAACATTTGGGTAAATAAGAGGTTCACTTCCTAAGAAATAAAAATGAATGGCAAGTTATTATTATGGGCATGCCTTATTTGTACAAATATTCACCTGGAATATTATGTTTTCATTAAATGTTGTATCTCAAAACCCTTCTTCATATACTGATGAGGTATATGAAAGGAGCCCAATCAGTGGGTATTCTTTCCATGAAGTGAATAATAACCCTAAGTTTTCCTATTTGGTAAGTTAAGTCTTAAATTTATTGGGTTTAGTTATTCATATAAAGTGAACCATACAACAGAGCTTTTCACAAAAATCTTTGTTGGTTAAATTTTTTTCAAAAGTTTTTTTAAATTAAAAAATGTCTAATAGGCTGTATTTTTCTCATCTGTAATATTGGTGTAATGGCATCTACCTCATAGGTATGGAGTGAGAATTTAATAAGCCACTGCATAAACTAAACTCTTAGTTTAGGGACTGATGTATATATGCTCAATAAAATGGTAGTTGTTTGTACTGAAAAAAGTATCCTGGACATCACAACCCATTGGGAAGAGGCAAAATAATACAATACAGACTATCCCTGACTTACAATGGTATGAAAGCAATTTGCCTTCAGTAGAAACCATACTTCTAATTTTGAAGTGACGTTTTTCTGGGCTAGTGATCTGCAGTTGGATCTTATGATGCTGGGCAGCTGTGATGAACTCCAGTTCCCAGTCAGCCATGCTAACTTACACCCGTTCTGTACCCACACATTCTGCTTTTCACTTTCAGTATGGTATTCAATAAATTACATGAGATATTCCACACTTGGTTATAAAATGCATTTTGTGTTAAATAATTTTTGCCCAACTGTAGACCATGTTTTGAGCATGTTTATAGTAGACAAAGGTAACTCATAAAGTGTGGTAGGTTAGGTATATTAAATACATTTTTGACTTAATGGTATTTTCAGCTTACATGGGTTTATTGGGATGGAAACCTATTACAAGTCGAGGAAAATCCTTATTCATTTGTCATATTTGAGTTTGTCTTGCCAATGGGTTTCAGCCCCAGGCAAGTTTGCTATGGATTCAGTGTGACCAAAGAAAGTGACAGCAAAACATTCTTGGGGTGAAAGGGATATACCCAACTTTATTTCCAGGTGGCAGGTCAGTCACTAAAATCCCATTCACTCAGAGCAAGTCTGCATGCAGCAAGCTGGTCTCTCCCCATGCCTCTGGGCCCTTCTGTCCACACAGCCGTCCTCTGGGCCTCTCTGCACAGTCGTCCCACACAGCTGTCCTCTGGGCCTCTGTCCTCGGCACTGCCACTACTCCAGCCTCTGCTCTGTTCTCCTGCAGTCTTGCAGCCCTGCCACCATGTCATGCCCAGAGCACTGGGTGGAGCTCTTTTTATAGAGTCAACAGCCATGTATTGCCCACAGGTGTGCAGTGAGGTAGTCAACTATGGCCAGGTGAGGATCCTGGCCACAGGAACTCTCATTTTATCCACACCCCATCCTTCCAGGATTATCTCCTCTCAATCTATGTGCTCTTAGTCCTCTGCAATGGTCCCTGTGCAAGGAAGCTCGAACATTGTTCTCCAGCCTCTCCAGCAAAAAGTCTTGCAGACACACACGCTGGATTCATGGCTCTGTCTCTGACCTCTGCCTCTTTTGTCTTAATGGCTGGAACTGCTGCTCTGGTTTCAGTTGTTGCCATAGCTCCAGTAACATCCTGTTTGGCTTCCCATCTAATTTCCTTCCATCTACTCCTGCCCGTATTCAAATCAACCCACATCTGGGTCCTTGTAACCCTCACGTGGCCCCTCAAATCCCTCCTGTGAGTAACAGGTCTTTCTTTCCAGGTTCTCATTGTTTCAGCTACTGTACGTGCCACCTCGCATTTTGTAATCACTGCCTCAAGGTGGGCTGCACTGTGAGGGAAGACAGCTTTCCCATCTCTGATCCCAACAGAACAATTCCACAGCCACCAGCTCAGCCTGAGTACAGGGGTGGACCATAGAGTGCTCCACGACCTGGGGAGGGGGCTGCTCCTCTCCTTGGAGAACTTTCAGCTGCTGGATCTTTATTTTCTTTACAACCACTGGGCATGCTTTCAATACAGGAGGGGCCAGTGCCTCCAGCACCACCCCTTCATCCTTCCCCAGCTCCTCCATTTCTGAGGCTGATGGCACCTTTCTCTCCCTTCCCCCAAGTGCCTCTTCTACAACTTTTACCTTTTCTACCATGCCTCACAACAGTGCTAGCTCAGTCTTCCGAAGCTCTCTGTTCTCATGCCACCTCTGTCTGTGCTTCCCTCAGGAGTTGTCTTTTTCCTTGATGGCCTCTTCCTCCTTCAGAACACCTGGCAGCACTGCCGTCTCATCTCCAATGGCATCTTGCTGCTGGTGCTCTAGTGCTGCCTCCTCCTGCATCAAGGCCATCTCCCTCCTCAGGGAATCCACAGAAGTCTGCAGCTCACATTCTTGTGCTACCTCCTCTCACGTCAATGCCATTTCCCTCCTCAGGGCATCCACAGAAGTCTGCAGCTCGCGTTCTCATGCCACCATTCCTTGGGTCTCCTCTGTAGACCTTTTTAAGACTGTGAGAAGCAGCCAACCCACAGTCCCCGCTGCTTCCCGGGCACTCTGCTTCTCAAAGGATCTGCTTACTATATCAAGAGCCACCCCTACTGCCTCAGGTGTCACCTCCACTTGCCTCCAGTCCTGGGGTGGGGCCCAGTCCTCTAGGAGGCAAGCCACCTCAGACCAAATACCCATTGGGGGATGATCCATGTCTCCCCATTCACAGAGGCAGCCCACTGAAATGCCCCTCCCATAAGGGCAGCTTGTCTTTTTCCTTGGTGAAAAATGAATCCTGCTGACTATGCCAATTGTCTTACCAATGCGTTTCAGCACCGGGCAAGTTCACTATGGATTCAGTGTGACCAAAGAAAATGACAGCAAAACATTCTTGGGGTGAAAGGGATATACCCAACTTTATTTCAGGGGGCCGGTCAGTCACTAAAATCCTGTTCACTCAGAGCAAGTCTGCATGCAGCAAGCTGGTCTCTCCCTTTGCCTCTGGGCCCGTCTGTCCACACAGCCGTCCTCTGGGCTCTCTGCACAGTCATCCCAAACAGCCGTCCTCTGCGCCTCTGTCCTCGGAGCTGCCTCCACTCCAGCCTCTGCTCTGCTCTCCTGCAGCCTTGCAGCCCTGCCACCATGTCGTGCCCAGAGCAGTGGGAAGAGCTCTTTTTATAGAGTCAACAGCCATGTATGTGCCCAGGTGCGAATCCTGGCCACAGGAACTCTCATTTTATCCACAGGTTGCCCTAACTTTCACAGAACTTGACAAACGAATTGTTGACTATCCGTAGATGTATCATCCATAGAAAAAAAATTGATATTAGACCTCCTGCCTGCATATACTTCCTCACGCTTTCAGATAGATCCCCTCTCTCCTTATCCTTTCCTCACCACACTCTTAGTTGGTTCATGGCCAGAGTGTACAAATCTATTTTAATAGTACCTCAAGTAAAATGTAATTAGATTTTACTTGAGTTCTATCTCAAGTTCTATTATAATGCATTTTAAAACCAAATAACAATGATTGGTGAATGATTCACTCTTTTACATTTTGGCAAATTTACTCCTTAGTAGAGTCATGCAGAGTCTCTTTTTCCATGACCCCATTTCTAGAAAACACACTTACCATGCACAATAGAGAACTATTCTTTGAGGTCCCCTAGGGGCTTCATGGGTAACAATTACACATGGCATCCTAGATAATAACAGGTATTTGTATTTAAGTGCTTTTACTTTCACGGAAATAGAGAAGGCACGGTGAGGAGGAAGTTAGGGCAAAGAGGAGTGAACTAAATTAGGCATAGAATTAAGATAAGTAAGCTAAGAATTCAGTGTGGGTTTTGTTTAGTTAGTGGAATGAACAAAAGGGAAAACCCTGGAACTTCTTATCTTTTGGTATTTCAACTCCTGGCTGTCAGTAGTCAAAGTCTGCTACTAAGTCTGATGTGAAGACAACATGGGAAACTCCTGGGAGCTCGTTAGACCTCACTGGAGACCTCAGTCAGAATCTGCATTTTAACAAGATCTCCAGGTGATTATAAAGTGTGCAGCACATTAAAGTGTGAGAAGCACTAGTTTAAGGTAGAAAGGCAAAGGGGCACTATCAAAATTCTAAGAGAATCTATCCCAGAAAACAAGCTTAAGAATAATGACGATTATTTGTTTTTTTATATTTACATATATTTCCTATTTTAAATGTAATGTGGTGCTATAGCTCTTGTTTAATTGCCTTTCAGTATAGGTTGTTTTCTTCAGCAACTGTGTAAATTATCTTTATAATTCTCATGCATCAACTGGGTAATTTTTTATGTAGCTTGAGAGGCACTTGGATGCTCTAGAGTTCTGTCTTAATTAACATAATAAAAGCAGATAATTCATAAAAGCAATCTTTGTCTTGCTTATTTTCACATTTCAATCCAGAAACCTTTCCCTAATCTAACTAAATATGCCTTAAAAAATCCTACATACTTCAGCAGAACAAAGCAAAACAAACAAAACACCAAATCCCATAGTATTCTGAAAGATTTAGAAAAATGTGCATAAACATGCACTTACATATTATATGTTCTAGCTACAAAATTATTTGTTAAAAAAGGAATGAAATTCAGCTGCCATAGCATATTGCCTGAAGTATCTCCTAATGATGCAGGTAGCTTCAATCCTTTAAAAACTACACTTACCATAAAGTCACCTTTTCTTTTTTTCTTTTAGTTTCTGTATCGATCAGTTTGGAAACTTAAACCTTTTACAATTTAGAAATGAAAAAAAATTTTTAACTCAAAGAATTGTACTGTATATTTTTCTCTCATTCAAGTTTATTTGAAACTTCATCAGGTTTATTGAAAACTTTAGAAGTTATCCAGGTTCAGATTATCAAAAGATCAACTCAACAAGGTCCACTTAAAAAAAAAAAGGCAAATATAAAACAACCCCAAAGCATTAAAAAGAGGAAAAAAACATAAAGGAGATTCATTAGCAAGTCTCTGAAACTTAAAATTTGAGACAGAATGGAAATAAGAGGTTTGCACAGCCCACTCATCCTCCACTTTTGTCTTTGTTACAGGACTTAATTCATAATCAGATTTGTTATTTTTATCCTGTATGTGGCCATTTTCTTGATACTTTGGTTACTGGTTTCCCTTTTTCACTGGTCTTCTCATTCTCCTTATTTTTCAGTGTGGAGAACTTCAATTCATTGTCCTGACTACTTTGTTTTAGTTTTGAGAATGGACCTTGACTCCAACAGCCTTTTTGCTGTGCTTTTATGATCAGGATTTCAAGAGTAATTCCTTCTCACCTTTCGGATTTTCTTTCCTGTGTGAACTCTTCCTTGATTTCTGTATTTTTCTGTGTTTCTGCTTTGATTTTCTTCTCTCAGCTCAATGAACCCCTCCTCTTGCTCCTCCCATCTTTGCTTCTTTGCTCTTCTCTCCCTGCTCCCGATCTTCCTCTCCTGCACTCCTGTTCTGTGTATCTGTGGTACTCCTCACTTCCGGGGCTGTCTCTGGCTTCTAGTTCCCACTCTTGTGTTCCTGACCCTCCCCCAAGCCAGTGATACAGAAATAATAGAATGGAGATGGCAGTGCGGTATGTTAGCGTTAAAAGGGGGGACAGATAGCCTCACAGAGTCCCCTTGTGCCCCAAGATAGCACAGAGAGTGGCAGGAGCATTTCTGATGAGCCAGAGGCTAGTAGGGGGAGAGGTAGGGCCTTTTAGAGCCTCATTCCTTTTCTCACTCTCCCTAAAGTAACAGAAGCTAGTGTCCAATACAAGGAAGACCCAGCTGTAAACTTGGTGGCCTGGCTACCAGAACCAGGATGTATGCCTCACCAGATACCGCACAGAGGAAGGAGGAGGACAACTGGCACCAGGTGACAGCCCCTGGAATGCATATGCAGTCCCAGTGCACAGAGAGGAGAAACCTTGTGTTGACAGATTGTTTGCCAACATCTAGTGGAATGGGGCCTTGAAATAGAAATTAAAAACTAAACATTTCTTGCATACTTGAGCTTATGGACTGTGATTTGTACCATGTTATTAATTGTGATAAATTTGTGCAAGAAGTCTCATTTCCTAATATTATAAGTATTAGTAATGTCTTCTTCATATTCAATATGATCTATCAAAACATTACAACACACTAATCTCAGTATAAAAATTCAGATCTAAGTCTCCGGCAGATGCTCCATTGGTAAACTACTTCCTTTTTAACAAAACTTCCTGCCGTAACTACTCATGTACTGTGCTAGCTATTATTACTGAATATGTGCTACGAGCTGGACCTTGTTCTAAACCCCATAGATGATGTATTTAGTTTAACCCTTTCTGTAGCCTTACAAGGTGAAGCCTCCTATTATGGATATGTTTTATACATGAGGAAACTAAATAAATTACCAAAGGTCATAAAGCTTGAACTCTGTGTGATTCAAGAATCCTTGCATAACCATTATGCCATTCTGCCTAGAAATGAATGAAACACTGACACCATCTTTAAAGTTACATCAAATCATCAAAATCTATGTTTTTATTAATGTTTTGAGTGTTTCAGTTGGAAAATTTAAGGCAAATTCAAGAGAGCTCTTAGCCAAAACACGGCCTCAGTCTTAGTCTCCAGTTTAACTCTTGTTTCCAGAGAAACAAGACTTTTGGGCCCTTCTTCTCAGATTATCTAGTTATTGTGCTGGGCTTCCCCTTTGTAGGTCACCTATTAGCATTAGTAGACATCTCTTCTTTCCACTTGGCCCTGAACCTGCAGATCTGTTTTGTTTTCTGTTTTTCACACTTAAGCTACTGTACTTTAAAAGACCTTTTTGACCTGCTTCTGTATCTCTGAAGACTATTTGTTTATATTTCCTAAGTCAGTGACTTCATTCTGAAACTCAGTATTTTAGAGGTGATGGGGAATTACAGGCCCTGTTTTCAACAAAATATTCTTAGTAAAGGCAACTTGGTTCTGTCTGCCAGGGCTGTGTTATAAAGCTCTCTGCTGCTATTGTGAACAATGGTCTAAATGAAAATGAGAAGAAACACAATCTTTGTGATCTTTATTGGGATCTTAGTACTTCAGTAACATCTGATTGAAATATGACTCTCATCTTGCCATTTTTCCCATAATATGTAGTTTATAGTTTTTTCATACCTATCACCTAGTAATATATTGTTTTGAAGAAAAGTTTGAAAGTTAAATCTTTTCTGAGAGTATTTGGTATCTGTTATAAAAGTATGACTGGATAAACTTACTCTTGAAGTTCTATTTTTATCCTTAAAGTTTAAAGAAGGGAAAGGGATTAGCAGTTATTATTAGATTTTTATGTTAAAAATTATGAAATTTCAATATATATATTTCAGGTTTTCCCAATAGGCTTTATTACTTCCTCTGATTATCTTTTCATTTTGCTGTGCTGTCCATCAATGAACTGTTCCCTATCCTTTTGGGATTTTCCTCAATTTCTGTTTGTATTACAATGTCATATTTCTTTTATTTTAAATGATTTTAATTTCATTTTTAATATACAGTCAGAACACACTGTAATAAGTTCATTTCACTACTTTTCATTTTCAAAATAACTGTCTTGAAATTTTTGCCTCCTGAAATGTTAAACATTGTACAGTCTTCATAGAAATATTCTCTTTGAATTTTTTATGTTAATATAAAAGAGTTCCATGTGTCCAAACACTTTTCTAAAGTAGAGGTGTTTAGTAAAATAGAGTCTCCCATGTAATAAATATTTCTCCATTTGGATTTTCCATTGACAAAGTTTATAATTTATGACTTTATGCTGTTATGTTAAAGGAAAAGATTGTTTTCTTTCCTTTTGTTTTTACAATAAAAAGAGTCCTATTGGATTTTTTTCTGCTAATTCAGCAGTTACATGCAATAGACTAATACACATAGCAACATAGATCTAAAAAACATAGTACTAGGTAAAAATTGTAAAAAACAGATGTGATACCATCTAAGCAAATTTAAAATACTTGTACAAAAAAACAAACATTTTGTAGGAATGCACTCAAACTAAAAGATTTACATTAAATGTTTTAGGATAATTGTCAATGGGGAGTGGTTTGGGTGATATAAATGGGAAATAGGGATAAAGGAGAATAAAAGAAGAAATTTTAGATAATACGAAATGTACAAAGAAGTTAAAATCACCCTTAATATCACTGCTTGGTGATAATCGCATGTTAATTTGCATGTTTTGGAACATAGCCACATAGCCACACACAGACACCCTGAAGTGGGACAATAATCTGTTTTAACCTCTATTTTCATTTAACAACACAATATAAACCTATTGATACACATAATCATTTTTCATGCAGTATATGCATAGATATGCATAGCTTATTTAATGATTACCTTATTGATATATATTTAGTGTGTTCACAGTTTCTTTATAACTAATGTTACAATGAACATTCTTACATATTCTTATATCTGTTTACCTTTCACTTGAAATGTATATTTAAATTATTGAAACAAATTTCAAATTGCCTGCCAGAAATACCATTTTTACATTCCCAATATGAAATGTTCTGTTTCTTACAAGGTTCTAAAACTTAAAACACTTATAAAACTAACCAACAAATGGAAACAAAATTATCACCATATTCCAGGCCTAAAAATATCCAGATCTCAGCAATAGAGTAAATTTACTCACAGAGTCCTTTCTGTTTAGTAGATCAAAGACTATGAAACTAATGTCAGCACTCACACAACAGACTTTAGCACTGTCTGATCTGATCTAAACATCAGGGATTGGGTGAACTACAGCAAGGGAAAGCAGGAAGGATGCTCCTAGAACTATCTCCCATTCCATGAACATGTATAAAGTAGTACATAAACTTTTTAAAAATATTAAAGCCTTTAATCACCAACAGTGGGAACTATGTTCTAAGTAATGGAGAATTTTCATTTTTTCAACATCATTCTGTAAGTAACTTTTAATTTTTCTTGAAGGTTCTGACTTCACTGGCAACTTTATGTTCCAAACAGTTGAATGAATTCAAACATAACTACCAGCTGAGAGTTCCAGTGCAGAGGATCCAGCCTGGTGGGGCATGCAGAGCGGAGCAGTGGGGCCAGGCCGACTCGGCTTTGTCCAGACCCACGGACTGCAGGGCCCCTAGGTCAGTGGCCAGTCACTAAGCAACTCTGTCTCCGTTTCCTCAAATACTATGTGGAGATGAGGACATCCACTTTGCTGTACCTCTAGTATCTAGATCAAGTACTTCAACAGCTTTTGTTAGTGATCTAGCTCAAGGTAACAATTAGGAACAATGAATGTGAAATGTCTGGAAGCTAGGAAATACTCAAAGTAGTAGCTATTGTCAATATTAAGATAAAATATGGAGATGTTGTTAAAGAAGCAGACAGCAAAAATATTTTAGATAGTTTTGATGGCTGGTAAGAATTTGAGGTTAGGTGCTGGGGCCAGTGTGAGTCTAAAAAGTGGGAATTAAAATTGTCAATTTAGAAGATGAGAGGGAGTTGCTCTGAATTAGACTCAGCTTTCAGGGTTACCAACAGCCTCTGAACTGAAAACACTCATGTGACTTTTAACAGTGTATGTAAATATTCAACTCATCAAGGTAAGGTCCATAGGCTTTTTCTACCCAAGGTCATTGCCGTACTCAAAGCCACACTGCAGAAAGAATTGCTAAGTGCATTTTTACTTAATGCTACTTTGTGGCAGGAATTTGCAATGATAATCTCTTTCCAAGGCACATCTTTATTAAGAGGAAATTATTCAAAGCCATCTGAGTGGTAATTATTGTATAAAAACTAATTGACTTAATTAATCTAATGTGGGTCAATGGCTCTATAGTACCCAGAGAAGAGCATTTTAAAATGAGAAAAAAAGAAACTCCAAAAGGAATTTCTTTAAGTGAATATTCTTAAACTTAGTGAGCATGATTTATTTCTTGTATACAGATATTATATTGCTGGATATTATATTGCTAGAGTGGCTGAGCTGGAATAAAAAGAGAGAGACTAATTCTCTGGGGATACTGAAGAGAATTCTGTTCATCACTCAGGAGAAGGCACTATATAAATTACATTGTAACAATACTGCCTTTCTGATAACATAGCACTGAAAGAAGAATTCAACATGACAAGAAGTCAAATTTACTATCGTACTGTTTTGATTCTCTTGGTGATGTGATAAAGTGCATGCTGATACCTGCTTTTATTTGATTAATTTCAGCTTTTCTGAATGCCAAGTTGTCCCATTTGAAGTATTGACTGCAAAATATAAACTGGGACTGATAATATCTGGGCCCTGTGACTGAAGAAGGAATGTATAATTCACACCTGTAGTAGACAAAATAAGGCCCCCAAAGATGTCCACATTTTAATTCCCCAAATTTGTGCATTTGCCACATTACATGGCAAAAGGGACTTGGCAGCTGTTAAGTTAAAAATCTTTAGATGCAGAGTATTTTGGATTTCCCAGGTGAGCCCAAGGCAGTTAATTGTGAGGGTCCTTACAAATAGAAGAAGGAGGAAGGAGATTCAGAGCCAGAGAAAGTGATGTTAGGATGGAACAAAGATCAGAGAGAGAGAGAGGGAGATAGTTAATTCCCTTCTAGCAAGTTTTTAAAACCTAAAGACATTTTCTAAAAATATATTTACAACTATAAGCAATGGCTTTTAATCAAGTTGAAGATGCTATGCTGCTGGCTTCAACGATGGACAAAAGGCTACAAGTCAAGGGATGCAGGCAGGATCTAGAAAGCTGGAAAGGCAAGGAAATGGATTCTCCCCTCCAGCCTCTGGAAGAAATGTAGCCCTGGGTTTTATCAAGCAAACTTATTTTAGTTCAGTGACACTGATTGTTGGACTTCTGATCTCCAGAATTGTAAGTAATAAATCTGTGTCATTGTAAATTACTAAATGTTTGGTAATTTCTTATAGCTGCAATAGAAACTAATGTATCACCTTTGGGCTCATGTTGTAGAGGTACACTGGTGTCCTTTTAGTTGGACTGAAGTGACCTTCCCAAACTGTGCCTAAGGTCCCAGACAGCTGTGACCATGAACAAGAGAGACCCTACAGGAGAAGCTCTTTGCTTTGCCTTTTTACATCACAAGCTGACTTGGTTCCTGTTTATTTTCAGGGCTTTTAAGCAATGGAATGATAGTTAGTAAGAGTGCCTAAGTATGGGAAGAAACCAGTCCTATTATTAGTTATTTCCCTTCTAGCAAGTTTTTAAAACCTAAAGACATTTTCCAAAAATATATTTACAACTATAAGCAATATCTTTTAATCAAGTTGGCCTCTTTTCTATACTGAAAATTAAGTAAGAGTGAACCACTGGGAAGATGAGGAGAATGTTCACAAAGACTTTAGAAAGTGGTTAAGTGTCCTCACCAGGAATCACAAACTTTGGATATGCCACTGGGCTACCAGGGTAGATTGGGATATGCTCCAGGGCTAATAGAGTAAGTTGGGATATGCCCCTGGGCTAAAAGGGTAGGTTGGGATATGCCCTGGGCTAAAAGGGTAGGTTGGGGTATGCCCCTGGGCTAGTGGGTAGGTTGGGATATACCCCTGGGCTAAAAGGGTAGGTTGGGGTATGTCTGTGAGCTAAAAATGTAGGTTGGGATATGCCTCCGGGCTACAAGGGTAGATTGGGATATGCCCTGGGCTAAAAGGGTAGATTGGGATATGCCTATGGACTAAAAAGGGTAGTTTGGGATATGCCCCTGGGCTAGTGGGGTAGGTTGGGGTATGCCCTGGGCTAATGGGGTAGGTTGGGGTATGCCCCTGGGCTAGTGGGTAGGTTGGGATATGCCCCTGGGCTAGTGGGTAGGTTGGGATATGCCCCTGGGCTAGTGGGTAGGTTGGGATATGCCCCTGGGCTCGTGGGCTAGGTTGGGATATGCTCTGGGCTACAAGGGTAGGTTGGGATATGCCCTGGGCTAGTGGGGTAGGTTGAGATGTGCCCCTGGGCTAGACGGGTAGGTTGGGAAGGAGCTTTTGGACAGCTTATCAAAATCTCAGGTGGGGCCAGGGAGTTGACTAATGACCATTTTAACAGCCACTGTGCTAAGGAGCATTTATATCATATTAAGGAACATATATATTAACCTATTATTCCATTCTTACTATCCTTATTTTCAATTGAGGAAAGTAAGCTTAAGAAATGGCCCCATCCTCAGTGTCACCTTCAGCAGACTCCCTGCAGGTCTGACTCACTCCAAGCCTGGGCTGTTAACCACTACTCCACTGCCCTTCTCCGCATCAGAAGCTGTGTGGTTGTAACTTGGAAAATTTTCTGTATGACTGAGTCATGGCACATTTGTTGCTTTCTTGATGTTCTGAGTATGCTACTCCAGCAAACTCCTGAGAACGCAGGTAGGGTTTGTGAGAGGACACATATATGTCATACACAACATCAAGCAATTCCTGCTGCCAAGCACAGAGAATGGTCAGACTGCAATGAAAGCCTGGCTTTCTCTGAAGCACCCTAGTCATTATGGGCCCAGCAGAAAAGCTTGTTAACGGATGCCGTGATAGTGACTCCAGTAGAAGTAGGCTAAATAGGAAAGTGAGTAAGTGCTCATTTTTATTGTGACCACTGCAATAGGCCCAAAGAAGAAGAAAAGCTGGAGGGGTCCAGTGAGACTAGTAGGTTGGATAGTAAGCTTTCTCATGAGTATGGGTAAAAAGTGAGCAGGAGAACACATACCTAAGGTTTTGGAGTAACTCAAATCTTGGAGGAAGACTAATGATCACAACCAGGTAAAAATGATAAAGAAAATTAGAAATTCAGAGTGGGAGCAATTCTAGAAAGGGAAAGGCCCCCAGCTTGAAAGTAACAGTGCTAGTAACAGCAATTAGGAAGCAGAATTTCTCCACTCCTATTTTATTACTTTTTTTTTTTCTGGTTAAGAAGATTACTCATCAGAGTTCACTGGAAAGGGTGGAACAACTGTTGGTAAGAAGGAATGGAGCCCTAACTTGTTCATGATTCCACAAGGTAATATAATAGATTGATTAAAAAAATGGCTTTGGAGTCAGACAGACCTAAAGTCTACTTTGTTCTCCTGGCAGGTTATTTAACAGCTCTAAATTTCAGTTTCTTCACCCGTAAATCCGGATAGTAGTATATACTGCATAGAGCTATGGTGACGGTTCAGCATAAAGCACTTTAACACAACACACAGCACATCATAAGTACTTGACACACAGTAGCTATTTATTTTATCATTATTTTTATAGACAAAATAGTTGAAATGACATCAGACATCTTTAAGAAACTGTGAAGAAATAATAAATATTGTGATTTAGTAAATATATTAAAGAAAGCTTTACCAGTTTTAAAGTAAATAGGAATTTCTAGAAATAGTGTTAAGTTCAGTAAGAATAAGTCATACCAACCTAAATGCACTTCCCTTTTCCTAAAGGGCTAAATATTTGAAATCATTTTATACATATTGGGATAAAGATATTGGGATTTTATTCTGACCAAGAATCTCACGATATACCTGACAAGAATCTCAACTTCCCATGTTGGCTGGTTGTTACAGGTAGGAGGATTTTTAACTTGTTGAATAATCCAAACAATGCTAATAAGATATAACTCCAGAGGAAGGTTTCCAGGAGGAATAACTTAGAGATTGGTCCCTCAGCCCTGAATTGTTCAACATTTTCACTAATGACTTCTCTGCTTATATCTGCAGCATGCTGATCAATGAAAGAATGCTGAGTTACAAAATTAGGATTCAAAGAACTTCTTATATGACTAAAACAGAAGCCTAAATCTAACTATGAAGTTTGTCCACAGAAATTCTTGTCCTTTACTTTTGTCCAGTATCAAACTCTGTATGCAAAGTATGGAGTACATATCTTAGAAGCCTATACTTTTTTTAAAGGTTGTATTGAAGAGCAAGATCAGCGTAAGTCAACCACTTGGCTTTGCTTCCATCCATGGAGAAGTTCAAACACAGAGAAGACAACAACTTGGTAGGACTTTATTGCAGGGATTCCACTGTAGATGAAGTCTGGACTAAATGACTACCCATCATTCATCAGAGCCTGGTGTGTTCTTTGTCCTACAACTGAAGCATGACCTGAAGATCTCACAGGTAGTTCAGCAGAGTCCACTCTGATGAAGGTAAGGAAAATGTGCATCCTAAAGATAGGCCAAAAGACCAGAAGTGAGACTTCCCATGTGCCTGGTCAGGCATGGGGAATAGACATGGCACCTGCTGAATGTGGTAAGCAGCCCAGCCATAATTCACTCTCTCACTGTCCAAGGCATGGGCTGGGGCTGGGGAAGGTGCATCCTTCTGCTGCTCACCTGGGGACTGGTGTAGGGTGTGGCTTGAACAGGACTGCCTCAGTACTGGCATCAGAGGTGACAGCAGAGCAGGCGCCCACGTGGCCACAGGGACTCATCTGCCATTCACTAAGTAATAGGATTGAGTTGAGGTGCCATCCACCTGCAATCAGGCTGAGATTAACTTTCTCTTTCTGTGACTATTTCAAGGGCAGACTTGTGCACATTTCATTGTGCAGGCCTTTGAAAAGGAAGGCTTTGTGGTGGATGGTGACCAACCTCTCTCCATCTCCACTGAGGAGCCCTTTTCAAACTATAAGGTATAGAGGCATTACCTGGGGACCTCATTAAAATGTGGATTCTGATTCAGTTGATCTGGGTGGAGCCCAAGATTCTGAATTTCTAATCTATGAGGTGATGATGATGATGATGACTCAAAATCCACAGTTTGAAAAATAAGACAGTAACAGACTTTAAATTGCAATGGAATGGGTTTGATTAGCAGGGGTTCACCACACTCACTGCTCAATAGAATCACCGAAATCCTGACATCTGGGCCTGATCAAGACCAACTAAGTTAGAATCTGGAAATAAGGCTTGAGCTCCTGCATATTTTTCAGCTTTTCAAAGAGTCTTACTCTCTAGGTTAAGACTGATTGATATATCTAAGAAGTTTTTATATATTTATATGTAACTAAAAGCTTTGTAATCTATATATACATATATAAACTATAAAATATCAGTGTCATTATCTATGTTAATCAAACATATATATAAAATCAAATATATTAATAATTTTGAGGACAAGATGCCAATAAAAATATATTAACTATAGGTATCAGAGAAGTTCCTAAATCAGTCTCTACTGTAGTTGCAAATACACTTGGCAAATTAGTATATAATCTATGGTTAAAAGAAATAAAAGTAATTTTAAATGTGAAAACTTTCATGATAATATTAGACCATGGTCTTTGTACATCAATATATTAAAAAGTAAGCCAATATATACTACTTTACACTATTAGGATGGCTACTATCAAAAAAAACAGGACGTAAGTGTTGGTGAAATGTGAAGAAATTAGAATCCTTCTGCATTGTTGGTAGGAATGTAAAATGGTGTAGCCACTATGGAAAATGATATGGTGGCTCCTAAAAAAATTAAAAATAGAATTACCATATGATTCAGCAATTCTACTTGGTATTTACCCAAGAGAATTTAAAGCAAGATCTCAAGTAATTATTTGTATACCCATGTTCGTAGCAGCGTTGTTCACAATAGCCAAAAGGTGGAAGCAACCCAGATGTTTATCAGAGGATGAATGGTTCAACAAAAGGTGCTATACACATACAATGGAGTATTATTCACCCTTAAAAAGGGAGGAAATTCTGACACACATTACCACATTGATGAACCTTGAGGACATTATGCTAAGTAATATAAGCTAGTTGCAAAAGGACAATTGTGATGTCCACACAGTCCAAACTGTGTGATTCCACTTACGTGAGGCCTCTATAGAGTAGTAAAATTCATAGAGATGGAAGGCAGTGAGATAGGGAGGCATCAGGGCGAAACTCCTGACCAGTTCAAGTACAGTGTGGGCCCTGGAAAAGGACAACGTCTTACTGAGGCTTCAGGAATGTAGAAGAACACAGGGTGCTTGAGATTAAAACAATGCAATAATGTATTCCTCACTGGGACCCAGTGATACAGAACGGGTCATTGCTCATAGCCATGTAGGCCCATCAGTTTACAATACGGTCTCCGAGAAACCTTCACAGAGATAGGTTAAAATAGAACAAGCATTCTGGCTCAATCTATAGAAAACTCCCACTGCAGCAAGCATAAAACCCTAGATGCCAAGAACCCAAGTGGCAACCTTGCCCCTCTCTGCACCTGTGGGGAGTTCCATACTTTCTCTTATTCTTAAAACTGTCTCTCTGTAAATCTCCTACCTAGCTCCTTCATGAAGTTCATTCTTCGACTCCATGTACAGGAATCTCGGCATCAGTAGAATGGAGGTTGCCAGGGAGTGCTCAGGAAGAGGGGATGGGGAGGTCTTATTTAGTGGATATAGAGTTTCACTTATGTGAGATGAAATGAGTCCTGGAGATGGGTGCTGTTCATGGTCACACAATCGTGAATATTTCCACTTATGTGTACACTTAAACATGGCTAAGATGGATTTTTTATGTTATATGTATTTTACTACATTATTTTAAGTAATCAGTGTAAAATAAATACACTAAGAGCAATTTTGTAGAAGAAAATGGAATTATCATTATTACTTTGTACTTGGTATCTTTTAAATTTTGATACTCATAATAATATTGTGAGATAGACAGGACAAATGATCTCTATTTTTAAAATGAAATGAGGCACAGAATGATGAGACTAGGAGCCTAGGACCCTTGTCTCAAGGGCCAGGTATCACTCCCTTCCAACTCTTCCCTGGCCACACACTTCTACTGACTGGATTCTGTGTGTGTGTGTGTGTGTGTGTGTGTGTGTGTGTGTGTGTGTGTGTGTGTGTGATTTCAGTTAACTACATTAATATTGTGCCTGGATGTTTTTGCAGTTATAAACATCTCTGATAGGTTGTTGTGGTAGGAATGTTTATCTCTTTGCCAAGCTGGTGACAATTTAATGATTGTGTTGTCAACCAGTGTCTTCAGTGATTATACACATTTATCATACAGTGTAATCATCTGTATTATGCCAGTTGCTCACACACCAAAAATGAAGCTCCAGGAACAGTCTATTACTCTGACAAGGATAATAGGTCATTATTACCAAATCAGCAGCAAAGTGCTTTAAAAATAAATGACCCTGCTTCCCATCATTATTTATTTTTCTTAAGTGCCTTAGGTTTGTCTTAGCATCTGACAGCAGGAGACAATTATCCCATAATATTCTTCTATTTTTTTTTTGCACGGCCAAAATGGTTTTAAATGGTCAATGGAATGTTTCTGTTGACCCCAAAGTAGAAGCCCAGGTGGGTTTATAGGAGCATTAATAGCAAATGGGTATAATTCCTGGTATTACACTCTAAATGTATGTAATCTTTCCCTTTTCCATCCAACTCTGTTGAGAAAGAATGACCTGCTGGAAGATGGTAGTGGGAGGGGGAAAAGGAGAAGTACTAGGTACTTGTCACATCAATTCAGGGGAGGTTGTAATGTCCTCTCACTCCTGTTTGGGCCATCAGAGTACCAAATGCCATCCTCTCCCTTTGTAGAGTGTTTTAAAAGGCAAACTCAAAACTCATAAAAGGAAAAATTCTTCTCTACTTGCCCAGGAGCTCCCTGCCTCCTCCTTCCCTCAGGCAGGACAGCCTGAGGGGGCCTTGTCCAGCTGGACACCTGCTCTTCTCACTTAGTAGAGAGGCTTTGCTGAAGATCAGTCCTGCTTTACTGAATCTGGACTTAATCACAACCCTGGCTGGAGACGATTGGGCAACATCTATTCTGCGATGGGAAGAGGGCACCACGAAGGACAGGGGCGTTTATTTTCTAAGGAGGGAAGAGGGAGAGGAACTGCATTTCTTAGGCATCTGAGAAGCATCCTGTCAGAGGTGGCCACTCACTTTCAAAACAAGAAGAAGCTTGTAACTGTAAAAGGCTACAATGGGCTTCTTGCTCCCCCACCCTTTTAAAGACAAAACCTATTTATGAGGCTTTATTAAGTGCAAATAAGTCCCTCGGCTTCAACAGAGAAGCAGCAGCTGCTGAAGATGTGGTCATTTGCATATAAATGACATGATTTCAGCTCAGAGAAGAATATTGAAAACTGTACATGTTGACAACGGAATCCTGATAGATTCACACATATTAAGGTCAGATACTGTAATTTTTAAGGCAGCTGCATGCTGATGAATGCATCATATCACACATTCAATTCTGCTTGGTATATATGAGTTTTATTGTCTATGAAATAGAGGATTTTTATTGTGAATTAATTAAACAGCTTTTTTTTCTCCCTAAACATGAGAACATTTAGGTCGATAAGCTAAATGCTCTACAAATGCAGAGGCTCCTTGACAGCCAAAGTTACTAACTACATACAAACTTGGTTTTCTGTAGAACTAACAGAGAGAGACATATCCCTGTGGTGTTTTCTCTGATTATAGTCTGTCTGCTGCAGGGTCAATCTTTTTTTGGAGGTCAAAAGAAGCTCCAGTGTCCATGTTTTAAGATTTCCATAGCCTGGCTGGAGGAAACTGCTGTAACTGTAGTTAAAGAAACCCATAAATCTGCCAAGTGCTCACTCTTGCTTCCTTGCCCCGTGGCCAGTGGCTTGAAGTTCACAACTGGCAAGAGACGGATCCCAGCATCAGCGGCACTGGAACCTGCCCTGAAATCTGTCCCTGCGTCAGTGTGGATGCTGTTGGCCCCTTCCCCACATGCAGAATAGAGCTCGTTTACAAACTGCTTGCTGTGTATTGGCTGCTGGGAAGGCCATGGAAATACATAACATGACCTTCACCTTGCCAACCAGTCCACAGCTTCCTCAGGGGGCATATTTTTCTGTAAATGATGATCATTTGGAAAACTTTAGGTTTTCTCTTAGAAGAACAACATCTGGTTTTCCTTTAAGTAACAGACTATATCCATATCAATTCCACATTTAATCATTGAATTATTTCTTAAGTTAGGTAACTAATTCTCAACATATTTATAAACCCTATGCATGACTATTTACTAGGTGAATAAAGCCCTTGGTATACATACACTTTATAGAAGGGATAATTAAAGATGACTAATAAACAAAGAGCTAGCAGAGAAAAAGGAAATTTAGAAACTCACCATAAATATGTTTTCTAGAGAACTTCAGAGTCTTGAGAGAATGCTATTATGTGAACTTGACAGAAGAATCACAATGTCAACTTGCCAATGTGTAAGACACATTCTTTTAAAATGATTTTTGGAGATACATATGATGTTTTAGATTTAATAAAGATTTTAAAACTACAAACTCTAAAAAAGCTTAGCCCTGGAATTTGATAAAATTAAACACTTAGAAGATTATTATATTATTCCAAAGTCAGGTAACACAGGACTAGAGGAGAGTGATTAAGCCACCCAGGGGCAACCCAGGTTTTATGAGGCCTGAAGCTTCCACAGCCTGAAGGGCTCCATGCAGTAAAAGAACACACAACTGGGTACAAAGTGAATATTTACTTAGGTTGAGGGAAAAATCACAACAAATTATACATTTTAAAATATCACAACAAATCACAAACCTCAGGCAACTGACACACCTTGATGAACTGGCTACACATCTGCATAACACCTTACCCAAAAAACTGACTTCCTCTTCAGTCTCTCCTCTAATGTGGTTGGTAAAAATTTGATTTTTATTTATGATAGTTTTCAGAAGTTTATTTCATCTCCATAATTTGCTGTAGGTAATGTCATATAAAGTTTTAGGGAAGTATCCAATCAGGGGCAACCTCTCTATATCTTTCATACCATGAGCTATAAAATTTCAGGGAATTTCAAGTTTTCTTGTGGAGTGACTAATCCTAAATATTCCCACATTTTCCTAGTACCGAGAGCCACAGCACATGTCGGTTTGTATTGCAGTGTGCTCATCAGCCCTGCACTTTTGTGTCCCTGGAAATGGTGTTTACGGGTTCTGTCCCTAGATCAGAACAGTTAGCAATATCTTTACTTTATACACAGTTGACTGTGAAAGATACAATTAAATGCGTTCCCAACTCAACTTTGACCCAGATGAGTGGAAAAGAGTCCTTATTCGGATGCTCAAAGACTTCCGGCCCTCTCTGCCTTTGGACAGTCAGGTGGCTCTTATACACCAGGTCACAGCTGACTTTCAAGGCACAGAGTTTGTGATGAGAGAAGAAGGCTCGTGAAAGCCCCAGAGACAGGTGAATAGTTTCCCACTGGCAGTGCAGGCCCTTAAAAGTTAAAAATATAAAAACAAAGCTGCTCTCTAACTTCCCGAAAACAGTGCCCTCTGGACTCCCTCTTACCAGCATTCTCTACACCAGTTCAGCTGGGCCAGAGTGGAATTAAAACAAGAAAATGCCACAGGAAATAGAAAGGTAAGAGCTCCAACTGGATGCCTGTCTCTCTGGGGCCTGATTGACTGAACGCAACCCATTCTCTAGGTGCTCAGAGGTGGTTGTCTTCTGGAGGAGCTTTGCTAAAAGCAGCACGCACTGAAGCTGCCAGAGACGAAATGGACACTCTGTTCTGTCCTCGAAAAAAGATGAAGCTGGCAGTTTAGATTGCTGAAAAACATTTTGGGATAAGCATGAGTTTCACAGAAATTAATCCGTGCCTCTAGATAGCATGTAAGCCTATTGGAAAGCTTCTTCAATTCAAGCAGTTAATAATATATCAAGTCTTATAGCTTAAGGTATACAATTTTCAAAATTATTGTACTGAGGGAATCATAAATTCCACCAAGAGGAAGGTTGTAGTCCAGATATTTTATTTTAGATTTCCATCCAGGGGGCATTATGACACTCCACATGAAAGTCAAATCGTCCATGTAAAATGGTTTCCAGGTGATAAGTTTACCCCAAGGGGTCCAGTAAAGTAATACATTCAGAGTTATATCTGACTTTCACAATCTATAAAGACTAGTTATCAATTTTTTGAAAGATTTGATAAGCAGGAACAAACACATAGCTTATGGAAGCTGACATTTGTCTCATAATGGGAGCCACATAAGAAGTACAAGCTCCTTCTGGATTTGGCTGTAAATACACTACTGACATACATTTTGGAAGGTTGCTGTTTTGTGCTGGTGGGAATGTATTTGTCTAACCTTGCACTGACTATAATAGACATAAGGAAGCAGTGATATTACTGTCGGCCACATTCAGCTTTTTAAAACAGGGGCACCCACTCTGCCAACATCTGTCAGATTCCAGGCCACAGCATATTAAAAATTGTGTTCCATAAATACTGTCCAGCCTATGGAAGTTTTATCAGGAAATAACCCTCCTGGTGTGTTTGGGGAAGGGAAGAAGAAAAACCTACATCACCCAATAGGATTCAAAGGAATAACTAATGTTTCTTCCATCCTTAGACTGGGAATGCTGTTGATTTCTCCAGCATTTCATGTGAAATACTGCAAGCCCACCTACAAGGGCAGAACTAACAAACAGGTTAGAAACAGGCAGAAGGCCCAAGGACTAATTCATTGCCAGTTTGAGTGAATGTTGTCTGT
The DNA here is from genome assembly GCF_040802235.1 of Manis javanica. Taxonomy (NCBI): domain Eukaryota; kingdom Metazoa; phylum Chordata; class Mammalia; order Pholidota; family Manidae; genus Manis; species Manis javanica. The sequence continues at coordinate 77,082,886 of NC_133159.1, read as the reverse complement.
CATCGCAGCATTCTGGTATTGCAGAGCATTATTTTCATAAATTATTCTTTTGTTACTAGGGAAAAAGAATTAGGTTTTTTTCCCAGAAAGGTATGTTTGGCCAATTTACTGTTATTAAAACAACAATAGTAATAACCAAGTACTTACATTTGCTTGGCTTTGGTTAATTTTTCTAGCTGAAAGTGCATTCCTGGGAGGACGTTGACTGCCCAAATAGCAGAAGAAATCCTTTCAGCTGCCCGCACCATTGCTTGAGTTCATGAGGTGAAATAAAGGAATGGCTACCATATTCACCTGTCCAGAATTAACACTAAACCCATTCTTCAAAAAACTCACCATGCATTTGAACAAAAGTCTGTTGCAGTAACACGTCATTTAGCTAGCCAACACTATCAGCAAATGGATTGTCTTCCATAAAAAAAATCTTCCAAATAACTAAATATTTTTATATGAACATATTTAAGTGTAACCATATTGCATTTTAGCCTTTCTGAAATAATTGCATACTTCCCTGCCTTTTGGATTTCAGTGAACATATAATAAATTTTTCTTTGTGGAAATGAGATATTGTTACCAGTTTCCGCTAGTAGTGGCTGCTGGGGCTCCTGAGCAGCACATGGCTGTTTGGTTGTGGCACCCAGACTTCTCCTTTGTTTCAGCGTTCACTTCCTGCCCACCATGTGCTCACCTGTAAATCTCACTCACCATGTCTGATCAGAAAAGGACGGATTTTGCACGTGAGAGCAGGGGGTTTGGAGTCCAACATTCCGGGGTGAGTTCCAGCTCCACCACTTTCTACCTGTGTGCAGTCAGCCAGCCACACACATGTGCTACCCTGTGGGCCATGGTCCTCCAGAGGCCAGCTGGGAGACCAGCTGGTTCTACTGAAGTAAACCTGTTTGTTCTTAGGGGCAAGTGGTGATTTGGACCTTGATTCCTAGAGAATACAACTGAGGTGGGGTGTAAAGCAGATTTCCTTGTAGCCCTAATTCCTTCCTACACCCCACTGCCTAGTAAGTGCAAATAGTTGAAGGACCCCCTCCAGTGCCTGTCAATCTCTTATATCCTCCCTGAAATCCATGGTGGCTGATTTACTTGGTGTTTGAGTGGGGCTTATGGTCCGAATTATTAGCTCTTGGGTAAGGTGAGAACCATTTAAATTGTTCTTAATTTCCCACCACACACTTAGGCTGAGAAAGAAGCAATTTTGTAACTACATGCAAGCCGGAAATTGTATTCATAAAACATCTAATCGAGATAGCCCCACACCATGTATCTAAAATCACACATAGTTAATTGAAATGGAAACAGCTTTCTGAGACCTTGTCTCAATATCCCTCACACTGCAGATGAGGGTCCCAGGGAACCCTTTGCCTGACCCTCTGAAAACGGCTGCAGTTTCCAGCTAGGCTTGTCCGGCCTATCTGTGTGGGGCCTGAGGCAAAAAGGGGCAGAGAGATGTGCATGAAATGTTCAGAAGAAGCAAATCTCTAGAGAAAAAAGTGGATTAATGGTTGTCTAGGGCTGGGTTGGGGGTGAGGAACAGAGGAATCAGGCTGGGTTGGGGTGGTCATGGCTTATTGGAGCAGGGTTCTTTGGGTCTAATGAAAATGTTCTAAAACTGTGTTGATGGATGCCCAACTCTGTGAAAGTACTAAAAACCACTGAAATGTGCACTTTAAAGGGGTGAATTGTATAATATGTGAATTATATCTCAATAAAGCTGTTGGGAAAGAAAAGTGGAGCAGTGAGAAATTCTGGCAGGGGAGTCAAGGAAGTTTATGAATGAACAGGGACAACTAATTTCACATTAATTATTTGATGTGTTGTATTATTGAATAACCCCTAATTTTAGGATGAGCCTGTGTGGATAAAATGAAGGTTCTTGTGGCCAGGACTCTCACCTGACCCCAGTCGGCTAGCTCACTACATGGGCAATACATTGTTGTTGACTCTATATAAAGAGCTCTACCCAGTGTTCTAGGCTACATGGTGGCATGGCTGCAAGGCTGCAGGAGAGCAGAGAATGGAGCAGTGGCAGCGCCAAGGACAGAGGCCCAGAGGACGGCTGTGCAGGTAGAGAGGTCCAGAGGCAGAGACCAGCTTGCTGCATGCAGACTCGCTATGAGTGGACAGGATTCTAGTGATTCACCTGCCACCATGGGAATAAAGTTGGGTGCAACCCTTTCACCCCAAGAATGTTCTACTGTCATTTCTTTGGTTGCATTGAATCCATAGTAAACTTGCCCGGGGCTGAAACCCATTGGCAAGACAGCCTGCTGCATGCACCACTCTGTTTCCTGGCGCTCGTCGGGGTTGTAGTCTCCACAGGATGAGAGAGGGGAGCAGCCCAAGATGATCTGACACGTCAGCTGGGGAGGCAGCTGGCCGCAAAATCAGTAAGAGATGTACCTGAGGAGCATAAGCCCCAGGGATTCCCTGTGAGCCTTTGGAGAGGACACTAGACTTCCCAGAGCATTTGGCCTGAAAGACATCAGGTGTTTTCATTTAAATAATAAAGGAAAAGACAACAGGGCCATGGAACACCCAGGTAACAGACTCCTGGGGAGCCTCAGGTTATAGGAGTATTCTGAGGGATCAACGCCTCCGACTGGTTTTGTCCCAATCCATTTTTGGATTTCCCCAATCTGAGGAAAGTGTATTCATTGATTCACTAATATTTCCAAGCGGGTGCTGGGGGCCTGAGTGAGCAGGAGCTGAGGATACAGTGTTCATAAGGCAGTCCCAACACTGAGGAGTTTATTTGCCAGCTGTCTTCCCACATCTTCTCTTCCTCCGCAGCCCAGTTCCATCAGATCTACAGCCCAGCCCACCATCCTCTTCTGTGCTGGCACTAGTGACCCACTCACTCCCAGAGCCAGCGGTATGCATTCATTACTGAACTGTGTGTCAGGCATCATCTGGGGCAATGGGGGCTCAGGAGTGCAGCCTTGGCCCTGGGTGCTGGTTTTCTTCATTCCATCTCAGCCTCCACTCAGGGCTCTTTCCCTGTTGGAACTGTGGGCTGTGGGCTGCCCAGGCCTTGGTCTCCAGGCCCTGGTCCCGAGCTGGGACTCCTCTTTCCCTTGCACTGCTCTGGAAACACCAATACATACAAAGTTTCTTTTTGCTGCTTTACACAGGCACCCTGCTCTGACCTTCTTGAAGTTTCTAAATGTAAAGATGTATTTGGGACTCAAGAGATTGCCCAGTGTGTGTCTGAACCAAGCTCATCTTTCACAAATTGCCACATTTTCCCACTGCCTTTATTTCTATTTCCTTTCCCTCATATCCACCCCCTAACCAGCCATAAATGAAACAGACTTTTTAAAACCAGTGTTTTGTGTTACTTATTTTTAGTTTTTAAAAAGGGTTAAAGTCAACAGTCTTTCCTCATTATTAGCTTTTAAAAAAATTTCTTTCTTATCTCTAAGATTGGTAGCTTTCTCTGATAAAAGAATTCCCTTGTCCTCTTCTAGCTCTTGGAAATATTTATTTTCAACAGAATTTTTCTGGGGACTTCCTATCTGGGGACAGGGGTCTCCCCATAGTCCTTCCCCCACCTGGGATTTAACAGAATAGACAAAACCAAACTTCAAATTGTTTTAACCCCTTGAATGTCTACTAGATGTTATGGGCATTTTGTATACAAGAACTTGCTTAAGCTCCATAATAGCCCCAATTAGGTATTATTGACCTTTATATGGCAGAATAACTTGCTGATGAATATGCAGTTAATAAGAGACAAAAGAGAAATTTGAACCCAACTTTGTCTTACTCCAAAGTCCATGTTTATTCGCCTACATCATAATGACTTTTAAAGGGACCATATGGCCTATCTATAAGGCAAAAATGTCCTATGCCTTGCAAATAACTAGCAAGAGTTTATTTATTTATTATTAAGATGTCATCAATATACAATCTGATGAAGGTTTCACATGAACAACATTGTGGTTACTACATTCACCAATATTATCAAGTCCCTCCACATACCCCACTGCAGTAACTGTACATCAGTGTAGTAAGATGCTATAGAGTCACTACTTGTCTTCTCTGTGCTATACTCCTTTCCCCGGGCCCACCCCCACATTATGTATACTAATCATAATACCCCTCAGTCTCCTTCTTCCTCCCTCCCCACCTGCTCTACCTACCCTCTTCCCTTTGGTAAATTCTAATCCCTTCTTGGAGTCTGTGAGTCTGCTGCTGTTTTGTTCCTTCAGTTTTGCTTTGTTGTTATACTCCACAAATGAGAAAAATCATTTGGTACTCGTCTTTCCCCACCTGGTTTATCTCACTGAGCATAATACCCTCTAGCTCTATCCATGTTGTTGCAAATGGTAGGATTTGTTTTCTTCTTATGGCTGAGTAATATTCCATTGTGTATATGTACCATATTTTCTTTATCCATTCATCTACTGATGGACAGTTAGGTTGCTCCCATGTTTTGGCTATTGTAAATAGTGTTGCGATAAACATAGGGGTGCGTATGTTTTTTTGAATCTGTGATCTTGTTTTCTTCAGATAAATTCCTAGGAGTGGAATTCCTGGGTCAAACGGTATTTCTATTTTTAGTTTTTTGAGGAATCTCCATATTGCTTTCCACAATGGTTGAACTAGCTTACATTCCCACCAGCAGTGTAGGAGGGTTCTGTAAGATAAATTCTAACCAAAATGAGCAGGTGACAGAGGCAACAAAAGGCCAGGCAGTTTATTTGAGCGCAATTCTGGGCAAGGTTCACCAGTCTGCACAGACACAGGCCGGAAAAGTCACGCCCAACCAGACAGGTGGGGAGTTTTTATAAGCACAGGGAAGGGAGGGGGAAGTGGGCCATGCCAGGGGTATGTGGGGAATTTTTATTGGCTCAGGGTTGGGTGATGAACAGCCAGAGGTCTCCTCCTTCCTTATAGAGGGGGTCTGTATCTGGGGTTTGTCAGCATGTCATTGGACTGGAATCCAGGTAGAGCTGTCCATTCCTTCCTTATATGGCACAGAGCTATTTGGTGCTTTGTTCCGCTTGCACTATCCTCACTTTCCTCCCTCCAGTACCTCCAACTTTACAGGTTCCCCTTTCTATGCATCCTCACCAGCATTTATTGTTCCCTGTCTTTTGGATGTTGGCCATCCTTACTGGTGTGAGGTGATATCTCATTGTGGTTTTAATTTGCATTTCCCTGATAATTAGTGATGCAGAACATTTTTTTATGTGCCTGTTGGCCATCTGAATTTCTTCTTTGGAGAAGTGTCTGTTCAGGTCCTCTGCTCATTTTTTAATTGGGTTATTTGCTTTTTGGGTGTTGAGGCATGTGAGCTCTTTATATATTTTAGATGTTAACCCCTTATTGGATATGTCATTTATGAATATGTTTTTCCATATTGTAGGATGCTTTTTTGTTCTACTGATGGTGACCTTTGCTGTACAGAAGCCTTTTAGTTTGATGTAGTCCCATTTGTTCATTTTCCAACAAGAGTTGATTAAATTCTGACTGAGTGGGCAGCACATCACACATTCAATGGGATAGAAGTTAGTTCTCCAATTTAAAGCTGAGTCAGAGCCAGGAGGGCAGTGTGTCTCTTACCACGTCAAGCTTTCTTCTCACGTGGCAAGAGGTGGACCCCCCAATGTTGCTTGTCTGAAGAGAGCAGCATGAACAAGGTATATTGTACACAAGGCCAGAGCAGACTTGGATTATGTATCTGCTCTGATATAAATTGTGGTATTGCCTGAACCTGCCTGGGGCTAGGCTCAGAGGGCAATCCTACTTGAACTTTATTCTGGCTGGAAGACACACATACTGCTCTTCACGCTTCACTTGTCCTGAGCTGAAAGTCAGGAAAGTCAGCAAAGCCTTCTGAGGGCCTCCACTCAGACAGCCCCTCCAGTGCGGGCGGTTCCTATTCTAAGTTAGAACCCTTGTTCCTGTCTTCTCTTGGGCCCCTTGAAGGAGCCACTGCCTCATCCAGTCAGAGTAACTGCTTTTCCCAGAGAGGACCTTCCTTAGAACATTCTCCTTTCCACAGAGTCTGCTAGATATATAGTAGCCTCAATACAAAACTATACATATATACACACACATATATAGAGATAGATATATAGATATGTATTAATATATGTCAGTATTCCTAATATCTAAAATCTTATATGGACATAGTTATATATTACATTATATATTATATAACTTTATATACTTATGTAACTATAGATAGGTATATAGGGAGGAATATAAAGATATATCTATATCTTTATATATCTATATCTATATCTCCTTACTTCTTTGTTGTTTTCAATAGTATAATGTGAAAATATTTCTGGTGTAGGGTAATATCTATGTAATTGTACCTATATCTGTGTCTATATATTCCTCATGCAAGAGCCTCCTCTCCTGCTGGGTCTTGCTGGCAAACGCTTTGCCTTCACACACCAGGTCCATAAGGTCACCACCTAGACCCCATTGTCTTTTCTGGGCACAGACAAGCCTATGGAGAAGCCAGGCCAGCTGGGTGTTCTGAGAATCTTGCCACACCACTGCCACTGAACAATTCTGCGCAGCGACCCCAAGTCTTGTCTTGGTCCAAACAACAGGCCAAAAGCAAGGAGGTAACTCAGAGGCAGAGAAAGCCTGTGTCCTGTTATTGGCCATCTTCACCTGAAAGGAGCCACCAGCACAATTAAACGTCAAACAAAAGAGAGGCCACGCACACACATGGCCCCCTGCCTCAAGGTTCTGGAAAAGAGGCCCCACAGGGAGAGTAAAATTTAGGAGGTTTGTTGAACCCACTGTGGAGCTGATCCAGAATTTAAATTGATTCCATGATTTATTGCATTTTAATTAGCAATCACAAGAGACCAAGTATTGTTTACTCTCTTGTTAGGAGCTCTAGCTGGAAACAAATACCAGAGAGTCTTAATAAGGATGAGTTATATTTACTATTTTCCATTTTACAGTCTTGTTATAATCATCACAAGAAGAGATTCATTTAGTGCTCATCTGTTCTTAGTATGACATTTGTTGACCACTCGGGGGACATAAAATCAGGACATACCCCATAAGCCAAGAAAGAGCTTCCTCACCCCCATCCCACCCCATGCTTACTCCTTGTTTTCAATAATATAATTTAATGTGGAAATACTTCTGGCTTAGGTTAGATGACATGAGTTCCCATGTGCCATTGTCACCCAAAATGCATCTAAATGACTCCTGTTGGTTATTTATTTAGAGCAGAATAATGCTACAAACAGCAGACAGCTGCATTTATATGCACCACTCCACCATGCAAACGTTAGCCAGTCAGACAGCCACGAAGCTGTCTGTCTACTGCAGTGTACGCGGGTCAGCTTATTATGCCATCCATCTGATGGGTTATCACACTTGTTTTGTTTCATCCTATGTTTTTGTTACCTAATAGAATATCAGTTCTTTTTAATGACATTTCCTCAGGGTCAGAGCTTTTGTGGTTTCCAAACAGTTCTTGCTATTATTACTCAAGCAGGAAGAACCCTGACCTTCCCACTTGTGGGATGGAACTCTCTGGGACAATGCATTGCTTCAGGAGCACTTTGGGTCCCTGTTTCCTGCTGAGAACATTATAAAGTACTTTTTAAATACCACTGGGCCTTACTACGGTGACTCCCATCCGTCATTCCAGCTCTGTCTCTTGCACTGGGCACTCCAGCAGGTAATCAAACTGCTGATCTCAATGCTAAAGGCTATTTCATTAAGAGAACTAGGAGGACTTGATTCCAAAAGGCCACCCCCAAAAAGGGGATGTTTTGTGTAATCTGAATACACATACCCTTTTGGGGCTTTTTATTCAAAATGGACTTTTTCCCCAAAAGCAGGGGAAGTAGGTGCCATTGTTTATTTATTCCTCTTTTTCTTTTATAACCCAGTTTTCCGCCTAGCCACATAGGCACCAATCTGATGCTCGGGTTTTAATTAAACCTTGCTTCCTGTTAAAAAGCTCCTATTGTTCTTTTCATTTAAATAGGATTCTTCTTAGACTTTAACAAGACCACAGAGGAGTAATAAATCTAAGTAATTGTCCTTATTAAGAGGAGATTATTCTCACAAGACCATAACAGTCACCAAAGTAACTACAGCCATTTCTAGGTGGCACTTCATGGTCCTCCTCCTACCCAAACACAGAAGTGCCTCATTCGTCACTTTCTTTGCAGCTCAAATTAAATTAGATGGCATTCTGTTTATTTTTCATATCTTTTGCTAACAGAAAAGGATTTTCACTTTGATGATGTTAATCAGGAAAGCCAGGTTCAACTGCACTGAGTTCATGGGATGGAGACGACCTCTCTCCACCTTCCTTCCTTCCTTTCAGAACTGATGCCTGAATGCCCACCATGCCAGACACTCTGCCAAGCGTTAGAGGGTCGAAGGTGAAAGACAAAGTCCCTTGGATGATAGTATATTGGTAGTGTTTTGTTTTTTTGTTTTTGTTTTTTTTAAATTAAGATATCATTGATAAACAATCTTATGTTCAGGTTTCACATGAGCTCTATTTATTTATTTATTTATTTTTTGGATGGTACTATATTGTCCATTCATCTAATATTTACTAAACATCTACCATGTGCAAGACACTGTAGTAGGTGCTGAGTTTTCAGAAGGATAAAAGCCAGACATAGTCCTTGCCTTCTTGGAATTTGAATGTTGCAAGAATATAGACATAAACCCAATAACTCCATAATTGGTTAATTGCAACCATGGCAAAAAGTTATGAAAGAGAGGGTGCCATGGGAGCATGTCCCCGGGGGTTAGAAGCAGTCCCTTCAGAATCATCCAGTAGTTTGCACTATTACAGCTGATCAGACCTCTGCTTTTCTATCAAAACTGCCAGGGAAGTTCTCTCATTTTCCAAGTTCTTATGTAAGCAGTGGCTCCTGATGTTTTCAGTTTTTATTTAAAACCCTTGTTCTAAACTAGTCTCCCTTAAAGAAAACTAACTTAACATGTCTAAAATAGAGTTGTCAAAAAAAATGGCAGTGGAGTCCCACTCCCGTCAAAGCTTTATCTCAGAGGTGTACACATGTATGCATGCACATATACATGAGAGCTTGCCAAGAAACAGATGCCCTAAGGAGCTTGGGGAGAGAGGTTTACAACAAAAGAGAGAAAATGTTGGTTGTCAATCTTATTGGCCTCAGTCTTTGATTTCAGATCACGAGGACACAGCTTACATCAGCTCCACTGCTAAACAAACTTCATGCTAAGTACACTGTGATTTCTTGTTTGAGAACTGCTAATAAGAACTGATAACTTTGTTGCCTCCAAAACTGCCTGTCGCAGAAATTGTGGGTTTTACTTGCAAAACTCATTCCTGGCATGCAAGAGAAGCAACCTAGGGCTGTGCAGAGATAAGAATTGAGGGCTTGCTATTTGAAACAGAACTATAAATCATATGCCTCCACACACACCAAAACACACATCAAAAAAAAAAGAGAGAGAGAGAGAAAAAGAGCTCTCTTTCACCCACCCAACAAGTCAAAAAGTCTTCTTGAAGAGCAAGACCAACAGTCCATCTTCTGGGAAGCCTTGCCTTGCGGACATCACTACCTTGTGGATTGTCCATGAGCTGGTCTAGACTTCAGGCTTGCAGACTCAGAACTTTAACAATCCACTGAGAGCAGGTCCATTTGGGGGGCAGAGGTTCATTAGCCAAGGACTGAGGCTGAAGAAGATGAGCAATATGATAAGGTACTAATTGGCAACCAGAAGCAACTCTCTTAGGGACCAAAGTGCTCCAAGTCCCCGTGACCAGTATATCCCTTTCCTAAAAGGAGACTCTAAGTCATGAACAAAAGATTGCTTGGTGGGTAGAGGGAGAGTTATGCAATCAGAGCAAAAAAGTTAAATGACTTGGATGTTTAGTGAAATTAAATTATTATAGACTGATCCTTCCATCTGGCAGATGACGCTAGAAGCAGCGGGTCCGGGAGACTAGAGCTCCGTGGGCCCGAACCCTCTGCGTCCATCATCTTGTTATGGGTGCCTTTGCCAGCGGGACCCAGTGACTCAGCTTGTTGAATTAAACCCCCTTTAACCTGACTGAATTTTTCCTAAGTAGCACTTTGCTATTCACAATAAAGAGAATTAGGAGAGCAGCCTCATCAGAGCCTTTTTGAGGTCTTAAATGCAAGCTGCTTCCTCTTTATCAAGGGATATTTTTTTAGGAAAAAATCCTCATCTTATGTTTGAGCATATATGATAAATATTCCTAATTAAGTTAATAGTCAATAATTAAATATGTTCCAGAACCATGACCTCTATAGGGTAAGATTCCTTTCCATGGCTTCCTAGTGCTTCTGAAAAGACTGGTTTTTGAAAGAAATAACATAGTACAGTATTGGCTGTCTGGACGAAGTGGAGGAAAAGGGGTCCTAGATATTAGATAAAGAGGGGAAAAGAGGAAGGACTGGAGACAAATGCACCTACATCATCATTCTGGAATTTAGTCCCAATTCCTTTGCACTGGAATGCAAGGCCCTTTGCTTACACCATCAGCACATGCCCCTGTATCTCTCCTTTTTCTTGGCATCTCGGTCTGACTCGTTGCTCTTCTAACACCCTCCTGCTACGTATGCTATGCCTTCTCTGCACTGCTAGTGGGGCTCTCCTTCAGCAGACTTTGCTTCCTCTGATACTAATCTTCTTGTCTGGCTCTCAAAGGGCAGTTTCATCTCCTGGTTCTTGGGGCACAGGCTGAGGTAGGGAGTACTGTACTGAGCCCCAAGTACACAAATGAAGGCACTGTTCTCATCACACACCTCCACCTTGCAACATGAACAGGGTTTGGATTTCGGCAGGTACCAGAATGCACATTTGTGGAAACACGTACACCCACACCTTCCTCTCCTGTGGTCTCTGCTTTGAGATTCTCTAGTGAGAAAAATCTTTTGCCACGAAGATGTGATTACCTAAGGAACAAAGGAGGGGTGGGGAATTCTTAAATTCTCTGAGCTTAATAGAGTTCATTATCATGACTTTGGGACAACTTAGTACAACAGCTTTTCAGTGACAAAAATTTGCAGATAATGATCAGAACATTACCAAGTGCTTTAGAGCTAATCATCTATTTCCAGTTAGGAAGACAATGTTTTTAAAACCTAAGATTGACTCAAAACTCAGGATATGCCAACTATTCTGGGCTTCTTTATGGGTCCCCAGAAAAATAGGGTGGATTAGTCTTTCTTACTAGTTTCCTTTACAGAATTCTTACTGCATATGTCATTGCATTTCTTGTATTATTAGATCCATTTCTTGGCATGCAAAGAGGCTGCTCCCCATGAGCTCCCTATCCTAACACATCAGACTTTCCTGTGGCTCTAGGCTGAAGATGGGCAAGTCAGAAACCAGGTTTAATGACTATGGTTATAGAAGAAAAAAAGCCTGGTAGATGGGACAGAAAAACTCCGGAAAGAATGGAAAATGATCTTTTAGTTTTAAAATTACCCCAAGGAAGTAGTTCCCCTATTGTGTGTAGCAGAGACAATTGGTCTCACTTGGACCCACAGGTGTATATACCACTCGGGGGTCTGGCCCCTAAAATGCCAGATCGGCCATGGTCTCTCACTTTGCCATCTCTCTGCTTGGAGTAAAGGACTCTGATGTGTCAGAGCCACACCACACCTGGTGTCAGGAGATAGACCCCTGAACTCATGACTTAGAGTTGCTCGACAGTAACATTCATACTGGACTTTGTGTGAGTGAAGAATGGCTTCCATTGTGCTAAGCCTCTGAGATTTGTAGTTGACGTTACCACACTTACCCTGGGCTAGCCTGACTGCTGGCAGCAGGCGAACCCGGTGAGGAAGATGCTGCCAACAGTCCATGGACTTCATCCTCAGGCACTGCCTACCCTCTTTGTTCTAATACATGAACACAGGATACACCTATCAACCAGAGCATTTTTTCTCTGGGAATCCAGCCAGCTCCCTGCTTACTAGCACATTTGTAAATGATTTTCTTAAATATTCCAGATGGAGAAGCCCATCAGACCTAGTATTGGACCAAACTTACCTGGGGCCTAGTCAAGGTAGACTCTGCTTTAAGGCTGGGTCTGAGCCAAGGTCCTTGAAGAGTAACCAGATCAAAACCTGAGTCCACGTGTAAGACAGTGCCTGGCACATACTGGAATCACTGATGAACAGCCAGATCCTGAGGGACAAGAAAAAAGCAATGTCAAGAGTTACAAGCTGGTAGGAAGCATAGTGGAGCAGGAAGGTGAAATCTGAGAACGGCGTGCCGCAGGACCGCGGCTGCACCGTGGCTGCCTGAGTTAGCGGGGAAGGGTTGCATGGTGTATTGAATTGCCAAGAGGTACATTCTTTCTTTAAGCCCAGTTTATGATTCACAGCAAAATTAAGCAGCAGAAAGTAGACAGCTCCTATGTACCTGCTGCCGCCACACAGGCACGGCCTCCCTGATTCTCAACATCACCCACTAGGATGGTACATTTCTTCCAACTCATGAACCTACATTTATAACATCATTATCACTCAAAGTCCATAGTTTATATGATGGTTCACCCCTGGGCTGTACATTCTGTAGGCTGACAAATGTATAATGGCACGTATCCACTATTATAGTACCACACACAACAGTTTGACTACCCTAAAAATCAGAAATACATTCTTACAGTGGACACAAATAATTGGCTTCAGCCACTCCTTTCTCTTAGAAGGTATTTGCCAGCACACAGCCAAAAGACCCCAAGAATTCTTCAGATATCCATGTGAGAAGGGAAAGCCCATCTGGGGCCCTGGCAGATGTGAATGGAGCCTGTGGCATCATTCCCAGCATTCTCTGGACCTTAACTTGAGAAAATAATAAGGATCCTACAGGATCAGTGATCTCACTCATTTGGACTACAGTAAATCTTTTCTATATTACTGCTCAGCCTCTGAGAATATTATATTGGGTCTCATTTTATTAAAGAGTGTTGTGCATACCCAGAAGTCGCTATTTAATTTTTAGCTGCAAGATATAATTTTGAAAAACCATTATCTAGAAAGTGCAATAATCAAACAATGTAATCATGAATGTTAAACCTCTTTGGAATATTATTTTAAATGCTTGCCAGCTGGAAGCACAAGCTGACAAGAAAATGTGTGACTTGGTTGGCTTTCTGATTTGTCAAAGCATCTACAGTTTCCAAGAAGATATATTTGTTAAAATATGTTTTTTCTCTGCACGACTGCTTGGAAACTATCAAAAATGCAAAATCCTTAAACAAGGAAGACAGATTTGCATTTTCTATTCATTCCAACCCAAGATTTAGAATTAAATCACTTTAAGAGACACAGTTGAATCTTCTCTCAGAGGAGCCAGATGGTCCACATACATCACCAATTGCTTCAGCTTTCTGGATGCTATGTGAGGTCATACTCATAAATTTTGTGACATATGGAAAATATCAGAAAACCACAGCATGCATTTTAAAAGGGCCCAGAAAGCAGGACTCACACTGTCATGAAACATCCCTGGTAACTCACCCATTCGTGTGGTCGGTGCTACAGAAAGTCCAACTGGGTATTAGGCCAGGGGCTGGGAAGCCCAGGGATGATCCAGCTGTTTGGTGGGGATGTGCCACCCTCCCTGCCTAATGGGGATCCAGCATGGCTTTGGGTCACGTTTCAGTGTGGTGGAAGAGTGTCCTCTCTTATGGCTGTGAACTCTAGCACATGTAAACCCTTCCATCTGTGATCCCCTTCCACCTCAGTGTGTCCGCATTCTGTTCCCACACTTCCTACCTGTCCCTCTTGCAGCACTTGTTTCAGTCTTCTACAGTTTACAGGTCTGTCTTCATTATCAAGCACTGAGCTTACAGAGTCCAGGGCCTAAGCCTTATTTCCTTTGTATGCCCTGAACTTAGCAGGTACTAGAACAGATGAATGAATGAATGTGCCCACTTACCTGGGAGCTTGGGGATAGAGCAGGTTCCTTGTGTTTCTCCTTACACTAGCTTGCTTAAACTAGTTTCACTTTCTTAGGCAAGATACTTAGCCTTCTCTGCCCCAGTTTCCTTCTCTATAAAATGGGAATGATAATGGTGCCTACCTTATAGGATGTTGTGAACATTGAATGATTATACATGTATTATACTCAAAATGGTATCTTACAATCAATAAGTCTCAGCTAACAAAGTGAGCGCTCAAAAAATGTGAGCTGTTCTTATCAGTCATAATGATGTCGCTCCAAATGGTCCAACTCCACGGATTCCCTACGTTAGCCCAAGTCTCTTCTCCAAGTGAGTGAGGATGATGGGATTTACTTGAGGAGTGATTTGCTGGAGGTCTCAGGGATTCTGGTAAAAAGAGACAGGAATGTTTTTTTTTCTGGAGTGGGCTTCCCTAGCTGTTTGAATGACAGAATAGTAGGATTTAACCAACATCTGCTTAATAAAAAGAAGACCAGAAACACAACCTTCACACTTTCCCCAACGCCTTCTCTAAGGAACCCTTGGATGACCCTGGAAAGGGTGGTAAAGTCTGGACCTGGCCTTGGCCGGCACTCAGGTTCCAGTGTTCCTTACAGTCCACAGGTTCAAGAAGGATGCTGAAGGGAACGTCCACATAGGCTGTTATAAATATTGAATGCCTTATTACATGCATCATATTTAAACTGATAGCTAACAGAGTGCTCAAGAAATATGAGCTCTCTTATCAGTCATGGTAATGTCATTCCAGAAGCCCAAGCCTACTGACCTCTCTCATTCAAAGAACACTGGGACCTTTCCACCCTGACCTTTCCAGCCAGGAAGCTGTGAGGAAAGGATATTAGAAATCTCTGCAAAAATGAAAAGGTCTTTCCAGAGAGGAAAAGAAGGGGGTGATTGCAGACAAAAGCCTCTATAAGTCATTCAGAAACCAAAACTTAGGGCGATTGGACTTCCTACAGAGGGAAGCTCAGATCCTCTACCACGTGAGATGAGTGAGACCAGCTCTCTTCTTCTGCTGCTCCTCCAAAGCTCCTCCAGGGAAGAATCATACCCTCTGAGACTGGAAGGGACCTAGAGGATCTCTCTGGCCAGTGGAATGGGAGTGGGGCTGCCCAGGGAGAAAGACAGTTGGCTGAGGAAATTCTGTTCTTGAGAGGTAAAACCACTATCTGCCTCCGAGAGCCAAATGCTGAGTGGGAAGTGGCCCCCTTTGCTGCTGGGGAGAGGGCTGAGGATATATTCCAGATGTTTCATTGCCGGGCATCTACCACAGCCTCCCACCACCAAGTGTCTCAGAGTTTCGTAGAGGTAGGCACATGGCAAACAGATCATTGCCACATGATGTGGTTAGAACCAGGTCGTGGGTACACAGGGTGCTGTGGGAGCTGAGGGCCAGGGCACCATGCCAGCCTGAGGAAGGCCCTTTGGAAGACCTGGTGACACTTGGGCCAACTTTGGGAAGAGGAAGAGGAGTTAACAGAAGGGGCAGGGAGGCTCTCCCTGTCAAAGTGAAGAGAATAAAGCAGAGGCTAAAGAGCCAGAGATAATCGAGGCAGATGAAGCTGGAGAGCCTGGGCCCAGAGGGGCAGGGCCTGCATGCCATTTTAAGGACTTGAGCTTGGAGAATGGGAGCCTTCAGTAGGGTTTTCAGCAGAAGAACTGTCAATCAAACATGCAATCTGAAGTAGCCATTCAGGGGCTGGCCGGTGGAGTACGGGTTGGTGTGCGCAGGCCTGGACAGTTGTCCAGTCAGCTGTCTTAGGGCTTGGGCCAATGCTTCTTCCTAGTTACCTGGTGAGTAGGGTGACTTCCCAGAGACCTAGGGCACACTGATGTTCCACGTGTGGTCCCAAACTCCCCCCACCCAAGTTAACTGCTTTAATCATCCAGGGATTCCCCTCACCCAGCCCAGCCTCTGTGCTTCAGGGGGAAACTTGACTGCTCTCGTGGGGCACGAAGCTTAGGCTAACGTGAGTGAAAACAATTACACACACCAGTGTTTGCTTTAAAAATGGGCAAGTGATTCCATTTGGCTTCTGAGACCCAAGGCAGCATTTTGGGGGACTCCAGAAGGTGAAATGTGCAGATAGGAGGCCTGGAACTGCTGTGGCCATTTCCTAACATGAGAGCAGGCAGCCCTAGGATAGCAGAAAACATCACAAAACAGACCCAAGGCCCTGATGATAGGGCGAAACCACATCAAACCAGACCTGAAGCACATATCACTCTCCCCAGCACAAACCTCTGGACTCTCCAGTTACATGAGCCAATAAATTCCCTTTCACAAAACCTTTGGAGCTCAGGGGCCATAATCCAGGGCGTAATGGCCAGAACTGACCAGTTCTAAACATGTGGGGGAAAAAATCACTGGGAGTTTTTCCTGACATCATTTTAGGAAACTTAAAGACTGTTTCGAATTAAAAGACTTTTTCAAAGCTCTCTGCTAAATGGGACTTGCCTCTCAAATCCACTTTTTTTCTGGGTTCCCCACCGCAGTGGTGTGCTGCCACCTGCTGGTCACAAAGCAGATGTGCCTCCAGAAAGATTGGGAATCAATGCAGGAAAAGGCCTTAAAGATTAGCGTGGGAAACAGGGAAAAGTATTTCCTGCTAATGTTACGTATTGGAGTTGTTTGAATTTTGATTAGCATGCATTACTTTTATAATCAGATAAAATGGAGTTATTCTTTCTGGGAAATACAGTACTTCATATTTTGTGATGTTCATTATACTTACCTATTTTCATCAATACTTCATGTTTCCATGAAGGACAATTACAAGAACCACACCACAACAAAAACCCTTCTTATTCTCTTGGCACATCTGGAAACACATACACACTCGCTTTCCCACTACTAACCTGCCTGAAGCAGCAGCCACTTCTTACTCCTCTTCCAGGGCAGCCAGCCCGTTGTAGCCTGTTCAGTCTAGCCTGTTAGATCTTCTAGACAACAGGCAGACCACCGCCCAGTGTCTCTCTTCAGGAAACCCTTATTGTGCTCTCCAGGGATTCTCCTTAACGTCTGTCTTTAGGTCTCATACAAGGAGCAGCCGCAGACCGCTTCCCACCAACCCTGAGAGGGACGGGATGGAGCAGACTCTCACTCTAAAAATTCTATTCGAGAATCCTCTTCGACTTTCCCTAGCGGTTAAGGAACTTAAGAGTTGTTTGCCCTGTTCTTGATACTTTGAAGTTTCTGCACAGTGGTCTCTTTGGAATTTAGCATCTGTGGATGGTATTTGTGCCTTAACCAAAACTGAGATGGTAAGAGTCCCATCATAAAAGCTGTTACAAATTCCCTACCAGCCTTCATTAGAGGTGGACCTGACAAGGACCGAAAACTAGCATCAGCCTCAGCCCACCAGCAGGTGGCAATATCATTGGCGTCAATGTCCTCCCCCATTCCCCATGTTCCCCGCACCCCGCCGCAAACCCTCTCTCACGACAGCCCCACTTCAGCTCGCCACAGTATCACCTAGACATTACCTGAGCTCTGGCTTCGCTTCCCCAGTAAGCCTTGAAACCCACGGAGTCTTGACATCTGCCTAGCTCCTGCTGGCCCCCTCGCAGGGCTCTTTCCCTGTGTTTCCCCAACCCTCCCGCTCCCACCCTGCTCGGGCTGACTGGGCTGGCACTTCCTTCATGGCTGTCCACAGCCATGCTCTGCTGTGCATCAGAACACTTTATATGACCACGTTCTCTCATACTAAGCTTGAATTTTCCAGATCCCTTAGGGCTTGGCATGCTGGACTGCCAGGGTTTCAATAGCCAAGCTACTTTTCCCGGGCCCCTTCCCAGCTGAGGCAGTGCTGAGGCTGCCCATGCTCCTGATCTCCAGTACATATGCATTTACAGGCTGGAGCCTGCTGGGTCCAATATGATCTGGCCCCAGGCCAGCCTCGTCCCTTACCTTCTTTTCCCAGCCTTCCCTACCAACCGCACTAACCTTCTTCCTTTCTCAAATGTGTTTAAAGCTGCAGAAAGCCAAGCTCACATGTGCCTCAGGGTCTTTGCACTACTGCTCCCTTTGCTTTCTGCATTGCAGACCATGCCCACCCCATTGTCCCACTCAGGTCTCAGCCCACAGGTCACATCATCAGACCCTGACTGTTCTGTCTAGACTATCAACTCTATGCTCCTCCCCTATTTCCTTCCTAAATTTATCACTCTCTGGAATTGTCTTACATCCTTTTCTTCGCTTTTATATTATCTAGTTAGGTAATAAACTGTCTAGAATATAAGCTCCACGAGGATGGGACCTTGTCTGTCTTGTTCACTGCTGTATCCTCAGCATCTAAAACAGCATGGTACAGGAGGGACTCAGTCAATATTTGTGAATGAATGAAGTGTGCCCCAGCCTACCCTGTCTTCGTATCACATCCCCTGCACCTATGGTTCAGTTCATCTGCATCAAACAGTGCCACGGCACCTGCAGCAAACTACATTTCTGAGTCTGCCATGCACTTGTTGGTAGAACCTGGAGTTGCCCTTAGAAGCCAGCCTTTCCATTATTTCAAATCTTCAATGTTAGCCCACTTGGCTGCCAGGTGGCACCTGACGCTGTCCTCAGGTCCAGCTCTGGGGTCTGCTGCTCAGGGTGCTAAGGCCCACAAGCCCCACAAGGGTGCCCAGGCCCCTGCCATAGTGGCCTACCCCTCGGGTGTCTGCCCACGTTAAGTGATGCTGCTTTTCACCCTACCACAACCCTGGGCGACACGGGCAGGCCCCTCTCCTGCCCTGTGGTAACCTGCTCTGTGTGACCACAATGTCCCTTCCCATTTTGTCCATCTCTCATCCTTTAGGAATCAACACTAATGACTGCTTTGGCCTGAATATTTGTGTCCCCCAGGCCCCCCAGATTCATATGTCAAAATCCTAACCCCAAGGTGATGGTACTGGAGGTGGACCCATTGGGAGGTGATCACCCCATGAGGACTCACCACGTGAATGGGATTAGTGCTCTTATTAAAGTGCTCTGTGGGACAGAACATATAAAACTCTCTCCCGCAGAGCTGAGCGCCTTCTCCACGTGGGGACACACGAGCTGTCTGTGACCTGTGAGAGGGCCCTCACCTGGCCATGCTGGTGCCCTGATCCCAGACTTCCAGCCTTCAGAAATGAAAGCAACAAATTTCCTCTGTTTATAAGTCACCCAGTCTGTGGCATTTTGCTACTGCAGCCTGAACAGACTAAAACGATGAGCTCTGTGAGAGTGCCCCTGTGTTTGGAACAGGACGCTCCTGACACACGCTTCCCTGCTCTGGGGGCGCAGTGCCTCCACCTCGGCCTCCTTGCCCAGCCTCCTCGGGGCTCCCCACTCCCAGGCACCTCACTGACCTCTGCTGGCTGGTCACACCAGGGCTCCTAGAATCTCTCGGCAATGGCATCTGAAGTGTACCTGGGTTCAGAACCTGGCTTCCCCACTCACCCGCACTGTGTGATCGAGGACGACAAACGACCTCCCTGAGCTTCTGCTGCCTCTTTTGTAAAATGAGGTTGATAATAGTATTCACCCCAAGGGTAGCATGGGCTCAAATGATTTAGACAGTCCACATAAAGCTCTTACTAAAGGGCTCGGCAGAGCCTTAGCTTTCCATAAGTGGTGTTATTAACTACAAAAACCTATGCTGCTCCCAACATTATTCTCATCTCTGGGTAGGATCCACATTTGAAAACAGGAACTAATTTTCTGTAACTTTAAATTCCCAGCACCTCAGATGGTGCATGATACACAGTGGGTGTTCAAATGTTTGTTGAGTTTGAAGTATTTGATAGCACTGAATTCTGTCTTCTCATTTAGATTTTATCTTCTGAAGGATAAAAATTACATGGATTTTTCTTTTTTTTACAGCATGACTTTTTTATTGCAGTAAAACATACATAAAATATTACCATTTTAACCATTTTTAACTGTATGGTCATTGGCATTAATAAGTAAATTCACATTGTTGTGCAACCATGTAGTATTTTTTAAAAATCCCCAGTGGCCTGCACTCAACCAGGAATAGAAACTGAGACTACATAGACTCCTTGGATGGGAATAAAGGACCCCTTTCCCCCCCCCCACCCCGCTCCTCCCCAGTCATGCCGGCTTTGCTCAAACAGGGGCTGCCCGCTCCAGAGCTCTCAGCATGGCTCCTCCACACGGCACGTGCCTGACCCATGTGCAATGGGCACCAGCAGAAGGGGTACCCTGGCAAGGAAACTGGACAGGGTTGTTTAAGGCCCACCAAGTTTTTATTTTAGGTTGTAATAAATTTATTGAGTCACAGTCATGCACAAATCCATATTGTGGAGTGAAAAATAGGAAGCACTGGCAACTTTGGGCCTGAATTCTTGGATGGCAGCTTTCTGAGTGACGGCTGCGCCTGTGGATGAGGCATGTGCTCTCCAGGCCACTACTGTCCCTTAGATTACTCCCCAGGTACTGTAGGCATGTGAGTTGGAGATAAGTGCTTTAAGGACTGGGGCTTGAGACGCACCCAAACTTACCTGTCAGTCAGTCTGCCCTTTGAGCCTCCGCGTCCTCACCTGTAGGAAGGGAAAGATGTCAGCATCTGCTGGGTGTTCGTAGACACATAGAGCATATTAGGAGATGATGTATATGAAGGCATGTAAGACAGTGTCAGGCTATTACACAGGCGTCAGCCCTCATCATGGGCCTGCTTCCCCTCAGTCTTGCACTTGGATTGAGGATGTACGGATTCACCTGCCATTTGGCATATTCAGGTGTTTTGTACATCTCATGCTCACCTGGGATGGCTTTCTCCATAAGCCACGTGGGTTATTACCATGTTCCAGAAAAGAAACACACATGTTGGATCTGGGTTCCATTTTCCCTGATGCTGCAAAGGTGGTCGGCTTCTACCTCACCGAAATCACACCCACAGCTGAGGCACCAGGCCCTGAAGGGGGAAGCTGCACCCCTCACCAAGCACATTCTGTCTCTAGGAGACAGTCACCACGGTGACATCATGGAATCTGCAGGCAACACAGCTTCTCTTGCAAAGCATCTGGAAAAGCTGGGTCACCATCTGGTCAGCACATGGCAGTGGACAGGAACCGTCCAACACCCATCGGTCATTCCAGGACTTTTGTAAAGTCCTTGCCTGTGTGGGATGCAGTTGAGAATGAGTCACCCAGGCACAGCCCTGTGTTCCGGGATCCCCACCTGAGAGTCCTTCCACGTGCTGCACAGTGGCCTGAGAGGCATCTGACTCCGCATCATACATCAGCGCAGAGATGAGCTCCCAGCACAGGGGCTGTGGCATCAGAGCACCACCAATTTCTCTCCCATCCTTTTCCCATTAGATCTGGAGCTTGGTTTCTGTGATAACTTTTGAGCCTCAAATACTGAAGGAAATGTAAATCCTCTTTACAAACTCCTCTCTCACAATTCACCTCAAAACTCAGGTCAACTGTGTTTCATTAGTAGCATGTTGATACTGAAAAAGAGTTCAAGGCAGGCAATAAATAGAAAGGTAAGTCAGGTGATAGTTTTGAAATAAAGCAAGTTTATATAGTAACTGGTTCCAGATTGCCTTACAGTCTTGCTTGGCAGGTAGATTTATTCCTGGTAATGAGCCAGATGTCACAGTTGTTCTCTTAAGACGTTTGCTTTAATCTGCAGCAGTTCCTGATGGAATAGATACAAAGACAAGACTAGAACTTGTTTAATCAGGGAGTAGAGGCTTTCCATCCTAACACTGGGGAGGATGTGATCATCTGAGAGTGTCCAGTCTAGGTCTTTACTGTTTTAAAAAAATCAAACAGGTTAAAACAAAACCAAAGCACAGTGGTACATCCTGCCATTATTTGTGTAAGGAGAGAGAACATGCCCGTGATACAAGTCACCTACAAAAAAGTATGTGTAGCTTTTCTGGATGAAAACCAGGCCTCCAGAAACTGGCTACTGGCTTATAGAAAACACAGAGTCCTTTGACATCTCATGGTAACAGTGAGCTCCTCTGAGACTCGTTTTAGCTGTGCGTGGCAGCCTCCCCCACTCCGGGGCTCTCAGCCGCAGCCTGCCCTGGCCTTTTCCACACCTGCATGTCCTCTTGGTCTCCACAGTGCAGTCCTGGTGGGACTTTTTGGATTAGTAAATCTAAGTGCTCAAGCTTTTTGGCAAGTCATACAAACCCAGTGCAAACGGATTTGAGCAAAACAGTATAGCCCTCAGTATCACAATAGCGCTAATCTGCCGACCTCTCCAGGCCTGTCTTTAACAGCAATCAGCAACCAGCTCTTGATCTCAGTGCTGCTCAGCTCCAAACCCAGAGGGAGACTCTCCTGCAGCTTGGCTCACACAGCCATTCAGCTCCAGTCAGCTTAGTCCAGGTAGGAGGGTCTCCTCTGAACGAGGTGTTGAGGATTATCCGTAAATTGGGGGAGTGTGCAATGGGGTGGGTCATTGGCCAGACACTCCGGGAGGAATTGGCTACTTTACTTGACTGTGAGGTGCTGGAAGTTCTGTGGAGAGTAACTTCTAGGGAGAAGCATTATTTTAGGGGGAGTTGGGAAATCACATGGTGAATTGAGGGCTGTGGTTGGGAGGGAGTTGCATTAATATTCTACAGCTGCCATAACAAATTACCACAAACTTACTAGTTTGAAACAACACAAATGTGCTGTATTGCAGCTCTGAAGTAAGAAATCTGACAACAGGTCTCGCTGGGCTGAGATCAAGGTATTCCCCAGGCCTGGAAGCGTAGGGGAGAATCCATTTCCTTGCCTTTTCTGGCTTCTGAGGCCACCAGCATTTCTTGACTTATGGCGCCTTCCTCCATCTTTAGAGCCAGCAATGTGGCCTTTCTCTGACCCCTGTTCTGTCATACAACTCTCTCACTGGCCACAGAAGGGACAGGCTCTCTACTTTTAAGGGCTCATGCAATCAGATTTCAGAATACCCTCCCCATCTCATAGTCTTTAACTTTAATCAATCTGCAAAATCTCTTGTTATGGGTTGCATTGTGCATGTGCACACGCATGCGCGCGCGCACACACACACACACACACACCTGTTCCCGCCATTCATATGTTGAAGTCTTGAACCCCAGAAGGTAAACTGACTTGGAAATAGGGTCATTGGAAATGTAATCAGTGAAGATTTGATCATTAGGATGGGCCTTAATCCAGTATAACTGGTGTCCTTATTAAAAGGGGAAACTGGATCATAGACACATAAAGAGGAATATGATGGGGAAAGATATAGGGAGAAGATAGCCATCTACAAGCTCAGGTGAGAGGTCTGGAGCAGATCCCTCCCCCACAACCCTCAGAAGGAATCAACCCTGCTGACACCTTGATTCCAAACTTTTGTAGCTTTCACAACTATGAGAGAATAAATTTCTGTTGTCCAAGCCATCCAGATTGTGGCACTTCTTTACAGCAGCTCTAGCAAGTAAATATATCCCATTGCCACTGAGATAACATATTCACTGGTTCTGGGGATCTGGATGTGTACATTTTTGTGAGGGCCATTATTCTGTTTACCACAGGTTTAAATAGTGAATCCTAGCCAAATGTTATTTACCTGACTTTGTCTTCAAACTGTGCTCAGAAATAATGGACTATACCACAGGCTTGTTGCTCACAAACACCATGCAAGCATGAAAGCAGACTCAAAACAATTGGCCTTTGTATGGGAACTTTGTTCAGCTTTAGGCACACTGGGTTTTGTAAACCACAATGCAAGGTGCTGGAGTTCATTGCCATTTCTGAGGGAGAGGCATTGTGTTTTCAGAATCCAGTGAACTGGATATTGTTAGCTTCTTTGTTATAGCACATAAAAGTATATGGGAGTTATGTCAGCAAAAAGGTGGGATAGGAGTTTTCTACTGTATTCTCACCAAAGAACAGTGAGTTTAACAA
The DNA here is from genome assembly GCF_040802235.1 of Manis javanica. Classification (NCBI taxonomy): domain Eukaryota; kingdom Metazoa; phylum Chordata; class Mammalia; order Pholidota; family Manidae; genus Manis; species Manis javanica. Next base: position 77,059,059 of record NC_133159.1, on the reverse strand, counting down.
TTGCCTATGGATGAGAGTGCCTATGTGACAGTTCAGAAGTCCAGCTGAGAAGTTCCACCTTTAGAGCAAAAAATCAGATTGGGCACAATGAAGAGGATAAGAGAAACACTTTGACTTTGTCGGTGTTACTCCTCCCCCAAGGCAGCACATGTCAGTGCAAAGAGAGATCTCCTAGGTCTGTGATTTCTTCTGGAGGAAGCAGAGTGTGTGAGTGACCATTTAGATTTCCCAGCTATGCAGAATGCTGACAAAAGGCCCACTTCTTTCTTGCCCCATCCAGAATACTAAGGTGTGCTGCATGACTCCTGAGCAAAAAGGGGCTGGGAGAATAGCAGACAGAGCCCTCAGAGGGTATCAAAGGGACATGGATCTTATTAATGGCTTTGCAGAATCCATCAGGAAGCCCTCCCACAAACCAGTGGAGATGCCTCACCTGTGGGAACCCCAGCTGGCCCATGAGCACCCTGAACACTCCATTAGCCTCACCCACACATACTACCACCCTGTGGTTGGCTCCCTGTGTGTGCCTCAAGAGCAGTGAGTGCAAGCATTTGTAGATGGTTAGTGAGTATGGACAGAAGGCTGGCCTGACTCTGCAAGACTAGGAGAAAGCACCCAAACTTAACTATTCAGCATCACCTTAGGGAAAGCAAACAGGTGGCTCTGGGCACTCAGCGTGGCCATAGAGGATCAAGAGAAGTAAACAATCTTGAGAATACCCACCAAATAGGGAACAAAAAGTGGGAAGCAGGTGTATCCATGGAAAAGATCTGAGAAAGCCTCAGAATTCCTAGCAGGGCTATTAGAAGGTATTTTTCTCATAAGCTCATCAGTAAAGACTGGAGGAAGTGACTGCTTCCTCAAATGCAAAAAGAGCAATGCAAGACTTCAAAGAGCATGAAAAATCAAGGAACTATGACACTAACAAAAGAACACAATGATTTTCCAGTAACTGACTCCAAAGAAATGAAGATCTATTATTTGCCTGATAAAGAATTCAAAATAGCTATATTAAGGAAGCTTGGTAAACTTCAAGAAAACACAGAAGGACAATGCAACGAAGTCAGAAATACAATACATGAACAAAAGAAGTTTATGTTTAGAGACAAAAACTACAAAAAAAATTCTGGAGCTGAAGAATACAGTGAATAAAGTGAAACAATGCAGTATGAAGCATCAACAGCAGACTTGACCAAGCAGAAGAATCTGTGAAGTCAAAGACAGATCACTTGAAATTAACCAGTCAAAGGAGAACAAAGCAGGAAGTATGAAAAAGAGTGAAGAAAGCCTACTTGAACATGTACCACCGAGGAAAATAATCTATGTATTATTGGAATCCCAGAAGAAGGGAGAAAGGGGTAGAAAGCTTATTCAAAAAAATAATGGCTGAGAATTTCCCACATTTGGGGAATGATTTGGATATTCAAGTTCATGAAGCTCATAAGTCCCGAAAGGATTCAACTCAAAAAGATATTCTCCAAGACACATTATGATAAAACTGTCTAAAATCAGAGACAAAGAGAATTTTTAAAGCAACAAGAAAGAAAATTCCTTACATACAAGGGCAACCCTATAAGACAATAAATAGATTTCTCAGCAGAAACCTTGCAGGCCAGATGAGATTGGGATGATACATTCAAAGTGCTGAAAGAAAAAAACTGCCAACCAAGAAACTTTGCCCAGCAAAAAATGTCCTTCAGAAATGGAGGAGAAGTAGAGTTATCCAGACAAACAAAATTTGAAAGTTCATCACCACCAGACCTGCCTTACAAGAAATGCTAAAAGGCATTCTTCAAGTTGAAATGAAAAGATGCTAATATGTAACAATGTGAAACAGTCTGATAACAGTAAGTATACAGTCGAATTCAGAATGCTCTAATACTAAAATATACTCTAATATAAAGGTTAAAGAACAAGATATTTAAAAATATCTACAATAATTTGTCAATGGATACACAATATAAAAATACATAAATTATGACACCAAAAACATAAAATGAGGGGGGTTAAAAAATGGCTAGAGTTTTCATATGTAATCCAAGTTATCAGCTTAAATAGACTATTATAACTTTAAGATGTTTGATTTTAGCCTCATAATAACCACAAAGCAAAAACCTACATGACATATGCAAAGGATAAAGAGAAGGAAATCAAGGCATACCACTAAAGAAAATCATCAATTCATAAAGGAAGACAACAAAAGAGGATGAAAGGAACAAAGGAACTAAAAAGCCAGAAAACAATGAAATGGCATTAGGAAGTCAGTACATAACAGTAATTATTGTAAAAAGTGGATTAATATCTACAGTCAAAAGGCAGAGTGGCTGAATGGATTAAAAAGCAAGGCCCAACTATATGCTGCCTACAAGAGATTACCTTAAAGGACACACAAAGGCTCAAAGTAAAGGTATAGAAACAGAAGTTCCATGCAATGCAAATGAAAAAAGATCAGGGTAGCTATACTTATATCAGACAAAATAGTCTTTGAGTCAAAAACTCTAAAAAGAGACAAAGAAGATCATTATATAATGATAAAGGGGTTAATTAATCCAGAGGATATAACAATTATACATATTTATGGACTGAGATCAGAGCACCTAAATATACTTAAAGAGCTGAAGAGACAAATAGACAATTATGTAATAATAATAGGAGACTTCAATACACCATTCTCAGCAATGGATTAATCATGCAGACAGAAAATCAACAAGGAAACATTGGACTTGAACTCTACTTTAGAACAAATGGATCTAGCAGACATGTACCGAATATTCCACACAACAGCAAGAAAAAAACCAAATTCTTCTTAAGTGCACACAGAACATTCTGCAGGATAAATCATATATGAGGTCATAAAAATAAATCTTAACAAAGATTGAAATCATACCAAGTGTCTTTTCCACCTACAGTGGCATGAAACTAGCAATAAGAGGTAGAAACTGGAGAATTCACAAATATGTGGAAATTAAACAACACACTCCTGAACAATGAATGGAGCAACCCAGAAATCAAAAGGGTATTTTAAAAATTATGAAACAAACAAAAATGGAGCCGCAACATACCAAAATTTATCTGATACAACAAAAACAATTCTAACAGGAAAGTTTATAATGATAAATGCCTACATGAAGAAAATAGAAAGATGTCAAAAAAAACCAACCTAACTTTACATACCAAGGAATTTAAAAAAAGAACAAATTAAGCCCAAAGTTAATAGAATGGAAGAAGTACCAAAGATCAGAGCACAAATAAATGAAACAAAGTCAGAAAACAATATAAAAGGCCCAGGAAACTAAGAGCTGGAAAAGATAAACAAAATTCATAAGCCTTTAGCTAGACTAAGAAGAAAAGAAAGGAGACCCAAATAAATACAATCAGAAGTGAAAATGGGGACATTACCACTGATATCAAAGACATACAAAGACTCGTAAGAGACTACTATGAACAATTAAACACCAATACATTGGATAAACTAGAAGTGGGTAAATTCCTAGAAGCATACAACCTACCAAGACTGAATCAGGAAGAAACAGATCTGAACAGACCAATTACTAGTAAGAAAATTGAATCAGTAATCAAAAACCTCCAGACAAAGAAAAATTCAGGACCTGATTCTTCACTGGTGAATTCTACCAAACATATGAAGGATAAATGGCAATTCTTAAATGCTTCCAAAAGATTGAAGGAGAGCACTCGCAAACTCACTTTACAGCTAGAATTACCCTGATGCCAAATCTAAGATCTTTAACAAAGACTAGCAAACTGAATTCAATAGCACATTAAAAGGATCATACACCATGATCAAGTGGGGTTTATCCTTAGGATGCAAGGATGGTTCAACAGATGCAAATCAATACATGTGACACACCACATTAATGGAATGGATATAAATCACATGATTCTCAAAAAATGCAGAGGAGCATTTGACAAAATTCAGCATCTTTTCATGAAAAAATCTCAACAAATTAGGTATAGAAGGAATGTATCTTGATATAATAAAGGCTGTATATGACAAGCCCAAGGCTAACATCATAATGGTAAAAGCTGAAAGCTTTTCCTGTAAGATCAGGAGCGAGACAAGGATGCCCACTCTCATCACCTTTATTCAACATAGTACTGAAGGTCCTAGCCAGAGCAGTTAGGCAAGGAAAAGAAGTAAAGGATATCCAACTTGGAAAAAAAGTAAAATTGTCTCTGCAGATAAGAAGATCTTATATGGAGAGAACTCCAGGGAGTGGGGGAAGAAAAGAGAAATACATAAATACTCCACCAAAAAAAACCCCATTAGAATTAATCAATGAATTTAATAAAGTTATGGGATACAGGATCAGTATATGGGATACAGGATCAGCTAATAACGAGCTATCAGAAAACAATATCATGTATAATATCATCAAAACAATAAAGTACTTAGGAATAAATTTAACCAAGGAGGTAAAAGACTTGTATACTTTAAACTATAAGAAATTTGATGATAGGAAGTGAGAAAGACACAAATAAATGGAAAGATATTTTACATTCATGGATTGGAAGAATTAATATTGGTAAATGTCATACCACTCAAAGTGATCTACAGATGCAATGCAATCCTTATCAAAATTCCACTGGCCTTTTTCACAGAAGTAGAAAAAAATGCTAAAGGTCATATGGAACCATAAAAGACCCCAAGCAATCCTAAGAAAGAACGAAGCTGGAGGAACCATACCTCCTGATCTCAAACTGTATTACAAAGTTATAATAATTAAAACAGTAGAGCACTGGCACAAAAACAGACAATAGATCAATGGAACAGAACAGAGAACCCAGATTCAAATCTATACACACATGACCAACTAATCTTTGACAGGGTAGTAAGAACACAATGGGGAAAAGGATAGTTTTTCCAATAAATAGTGCTGGGAAAACTGGACATCCATGTGCAAAAGAATGAAAAAACTGGAGCCCTATCTTACATCATACACAAAAACCAGCTCAAAATGGACTGAAAACTTGAATGTAAGACCTGAAACCATAAGACTCCTAGAACAAAATACAGAAGAAAAGCTCATTGACATTGGTCTTGGCAATGATTTTTTGAATATGACACCAAAAGCACAGGCAACAAAAGCAAAAATAAACAAGTGGAACTACATCAAACTAAAAAATTCTATACAGCAAAGGGAACATCAACAAAATGAAAATGAAACCTACAGAATGGGAGAAAGTATTTTCAAACTATATATCTACAAAGGGATTAGTATACAAACTATATAAGGTATACAAGTCAATAGCAAAGAAAACAAATAATCCAAAAATGGGAAAAGAACTTGACATTTTTCTGGAGAAGACATACAAAATGGCTAAAAGACACATGAAAAGATGCTCAAAATCACTAATCATTAGGGAAATGTAAATTAAAATCGCAATGGAGGGGGAGGAGCCAACATGGCGGCATGAGTAGGACAGTGGGAACCTCCTCCCAAAAACATATATATTTTTGAAAATACAACAAATACAACTAATCCTAAAAGAGAGACCAGAAGACACAGGACAACAGCCTGACTACATCGACACGTGCGAGAGCCCAGTGCCTGGTGAAAGGGGTAAGATACAAGCCCCGGCTGGCGGGACCCCAGCACACCTTCCCCCAGCTCCCGGAGGGAGGGAGAGGGAGCCCAGGACTGCTAACACCCAGCCCCAGCCACCCGCACCAGAGCGCAGACACAGTGCATGCGTGGAGGGCTGGAAACTAGGGAAATAGGGCAGCAAGATCTCTGAGTGGGTGCCGAAGCTGATGCCCCTGTGACAAAGAAAAGCCAGTGCTCTTTGAAAGTCTTAAAGGGATAGGGGTTTAACAGCTAGATGGAAACAACACAGGTCACAGCCCAGTGGCTGGAAATTACAGGGAAAACTGGGAGCACTAACCCCCTGGGCAACAGCTCTGAGACCCCTCACGGAGGTAAACAGCCAAACAGCCATCCCCCCACCCCCAGTCCATTACCCCTCCCGGTGCTGCGAAAGCAGAGAAACAGCCTAAGGCAAAACACGCCCACAGAAAGGCAGAAAGGAAAATTCCTACACTTCGGCCAGGCAAGACACAAAGTCCCAGCCTACATGCAATTACCCAACACAAGCCACTAGGGGTCACAGTTGTCCCAGTAAAGAAAGGCCAGTAGCAAGGGAAAAGTTTGGCCCTCCCAGCTGACAGTCAATAGCACCTGTCAACATGAAAAGGCAAAAAAATATAATCCAGACAAGACTAACCCAGACAGGTTCGGCATCTACTACATCTTCCCCTAAGAAGGAACCTGGGGAGATAGATTTAACCAGTCTTCCTAAAAAAGAATTGAAAACAAAAGTCATAACCATGCTGATGGACTTGCAGAGAAATATGCAAGAACTAAGGAAGGAGAATACAGAAATAAAACAACTCTGGAAGGACTTCAAAACAGAATGGATGAAATGCAAGAGACCATTAATGGTCTAGAAAACAGAGAATAGGAATGCAGAGAAGCTGATGCAGAGAGAGATAAAAGGATCTCCAGGAATGAAAGAATTCTAAGAGAGCTGAGTGACCAAACTAAAAGGAACAATATACGTATTATAGGAATACCAGAAGAAGAAGAGAGAGAAAAAGGGATAGAAAGTGTCTTTGAAGAAATAATTGCTGAAAACTTCCCCAAACTAGGGGAAGAAATGGCCTCTCAGACCACAGAGGTACACAGAACTCCCATGACAAGGGATCCAAGGAGGGCAACACCAAAACACATAATAATTAAAATGGCAAAGATCAAAGACAAGGACAAAGTATTAAAGGCAGCCAGAGAGAAAAAAAAGGTTACCTACAAAGGAAAACCCATCAGGCTATCATCAGACTTCTCAACAGAAACCCTACAGGCCAGAAGAGAATGGCATAATATACTTAATGCAATGAAACAGAAGGGCCTCGAACCAAGACTACTGTATCCAGCATGAATGTCATTTAAATATGAAGGAGAGATTAAACAATTCCCAGACAAGCAAAAGTTGAGGGAATTTGCCTCCCACAAACCACCTCTTCAGGGCATCTTATAGGGACTGCTCTAGATGGGAGCACTCCTAAAAAGAGCACAGAACAAAACACCCAACATATGAAGAAGGGAGGAGGAGGAATAAGAAGGGAGAGAAATAAAGAATCATCAGACTGTGTTTATAATAGCTCAACAAGCAAGTTAAGTTAGACAGTAAGACAGTAAAGAAGCGAACCCTGAACCTTTGGTAACCACAAACTTAAAGCCTGCAATGGCAATAAGTTCATACCTTTCAATAATCACCCTAAATGTAAATGGACTGAATGCACCAATCAAAAGACACAGAGTAATAGAATGGATAAAAAAGCAAGATCCATCCATATGCTGCTTACAAGAGACTCACCTCAAACCCAAAGACATGCACAGACTTAAAGTCAAGGGATGGAAAAAGATATTTCAGGCAAACAACAAAGAGAAGAAAGCAGGTGTTGCAATTCTGGTATCAGACAAGACAGACTTCAAAATAAAGAAAGTAACAAAAGACAAAGAAGGACATTACATAATGATAAAGGGCTCAGTCCAACAAGAGGATATAACCATTATAAATATATATGCACCCAATACAGGAGCACCAACATACCTGAAACAAATATTAACAGAACTAAAGGAGGAAATAGAATGCAATGCATTCATTCTAGGAGACTTCAACACACCACTCACACCAAAGGACTGATCCACCAGACAGAAAATAAGTAAGGACACAGAGGCACTGAACAACACACTAGAACAGATGGACCTAATAGACATCTACAGAACTCTACATCCAAAAGCAACAGGATACACATTCTTCTCAAGTGCACATGGAACATTCTCCAGAATAGACCACATACTAGGCCACAAAAAGAGCCTCAGTAAAATCCAAAAGATTGAAATTCTACCAACCAACTTTTGAGACCACAAAGGCATAAAACTAGAAATAAACTGTACAAAGAAAGCAAAAAGGCTCACAAACACATGGAGGCTTAACAAAACGCTCCTAAATAATCAATGGATCAATGACCAAATCAAAATGGAGATCCAGCAATATATGGAAACAAACGACAACAACAACACTAAGCCCCAACTTCTGTGGGACACAGCAAAAGCAGTCTTAAGAGGAAAGTATATAGCAATCCAAGCATATTTAAAAAAGGAAGAACAATCCCAAATGAAAGGTCTAATGTCACAATTATCGAAATTGGAAAAAGAAGAACAAATGAGGCCTAAGGTCAGCAGAAGGAGGGACATAATAAAGATCAGAGAAGAAATAAATAAAATTGAGAAGAATAAAACAATAGCAAAAATCAATGAAACCAAGAGCTGGTTCTTCGAGAAAATAAACAAAATAGACAAGCCTCTACCCAGACTTATTAAGAGGAAAAGAGAGTCAACACAAATCAACAGTATCAGAAACGAGAAAGGAAAAATCACGACGGACCCCACAGAAATACAAAGAATTATTAGAGAATACTATGAAAACCTATATGCTAACAAGCTGGGAAACCTAGGAGAAATGGACAACTTCCTAGAAAAATACAACCTTCCAAGACTGACACAGAAAAAAACAGAAAATCTAAACAGACCAATTACCAGCAACGAAATTGAAGCGGTAATCAAAAAACTACCAAAGAACAAAAGGCCAGATGCATTTACCTCGGAATTTTATCAGACATACAGGGAAGACATAATACCCATTCTCCTTAAAGTTTTCCAAAAAATAGAAGAGGAGGGGATACTCCCAAACTCAACAAACAAAAAACAAATAACCCAATTAAAAAATGGGCAGAGGAACTGAACAGACGGTTCTCCAAAATGAAATACAGATGGCCAACAGACATATGAAAAGATGCTCCACATCGCTAATTATCAGAGAAATGCAAATTAAAACTACAATGAGGTATCACCTCACACCAGTAAGGATAGCTGCCATCCAAAAGACAAACAACAACAAATGTTGGCGAGGCTGTGGAGAAAGGGGAACCCTCCTACACTGCTGGTGGGAATGTAAATTAGTTCAACCATTGTGGAAAGCAGTATGGAGGTACATCAAAATGCTCAAAATAGACTTACCATTTGACCCAGGAATTGCACTCCTAGGAATTTACCCTAAGAATGCAGCAATCAAGTATGAGAAAGACCAATGCACCCCTATGTTTATCGCGGCACTATTTACAATAGCCAAGAATTGGAAGCAACCTAAATGTCCATCGATAGATGAATGGATAAAGAAGATGTGGTACATATACACAATGGAATACTACTCAACCATAAGAAAAGGGCAAATCCTACCATTTGCAGCAACATGGATGGAGCTGGAGGGTATTATGCTCAGTGAAACAAGCCAAGCAGAGAAAGAGAAATACCAAATGATTTCACTCTTCTGTGGAGTATAAGAACAAAGGAAAAACTGAAGGAACAAAATAGCAGCAGAATCACAGAACTCAAGGATGGACTAACAGGTACCAAAGGGAAAGGGACTGGGGAGGATGGGTGGGTAGGGAGGGATAGGGGAGGGGGAGAAAAAGGGGGGTATTAAGATTAGCATGTATGTGGGGGGGTGGGAGAAAGGGGAGGGCTGTACAACACAGAGAAGACAAGTAGTGATTCTACAACATTTTGCTACTCTGATGGACAGTGACTGTAAAGGGGTATATAGGGGGGACCTGGTATAGGGGAGAGCCTAGTAAACAAAATATTCATCATGTAAGTGTAGATTAATGATTAAAAAAAAAAGCAAGGGGTGCAAGTTGTAGCACTCCAAAATTTCATGACTATAGACTATCTATGGTTAAAAGAACATATGGGATGTGAACAGATCCCAGAAATGGGCTGCTTTAATTTGTCTGATGGTTCAAGTACAGTTGGACAATATCCATCATATCATAGATAAATTTTCACAAATGCCTAGGGTGCCTAAATGGTTTTCTTGGCTTCACTGGAGATGGATGGTAATTATAGATTTGCTTTGTTTATGTCACCGTATTCCTATTATGTTAATATGTGTGTGCAAATTAGTTAGTAGTTTAAAACCTATACATACTTAAGGTACTCTACAAGAAGATATGTCAAAGAAATAATCAATCCTCCCATGTTTCCTTCATATGCTACATCTATAGCTTTTCTTCTTCCTTCCTAATTGCAACCCTTAAATAGAATTCGTGCCTCATATCGAAGTTACCGAGTATCATAATTCCTCCAGGTGGTAAAGATACCTCGAGACAAGTGCTGGGCATAGAAGCCACAGGGCATAAATCTGCAAAGAAGTAAAAAGCTAACCTTTGCAAACAATATGGCTTCTCTCTCACTTACCAACTTTACATTTCCCTGTATGGCCCCGGAAGATGACTGGTTAGCCAGAGACGGGTAAGATTCCTCAAGGGAGGAACAACCTAAGACAGGCACAGTCGCAGGGGGGCCATCAGGTGAGAATTTGGGGATCAACAGAGGTGAGGCTCAGAACCTCACCCCCCCTGCTTTGAGAGAAATCTTCTGCATCCGTGGATGTCTTGCTGCCCTTGTCTAGCCTGGATTAATACTTGGTCCATAGGCACACACCTGATCATCTGATCATCTACATTTGCCTTCTTACAGCACTAAACTATGTTTTCTACCTTTATCTTGCATCTACCTACCACTTCAGCATTTTATTAAAAATAAAAATAATAATAATAATAGGAGAAATGTGGGATCAACATATAAATCAAGTACAAAAATCAAACGAATATTCATATTTGACCTGATTGTTTATAGGTCATAATGCATGATCAAAACCGAAAGTTTCTGTGATGAATGCCCTTGTACTGTTCACCATGTAAGAATTTATTCACTATGTAAGAATTCGTTCACCATGTAAGAACTTGTTCGTTATGCTTCAGAAGATTGGAGACTGATGAGAATTAGGCTTGAGATGGATTAATGATTGTACATTGAGCGTTGACCCCCCTATACTGAATTTTATTGTTGTTAACAACCATTTGATCAATAAATATGAGATGCCCTCTCAAAAGAAAAATCAGTTCCTGTGTGGTGACCTCCAATGAGTTCTACACAATGATATAAAGGGCATATAAAAGTGTAGGCATAGGGTCTGTTTGTTTTTATACAGAGGATCAAAGCCTAATTTGGCCACCCCGAAAATGAACTAAGATACGATATGAAAAAGAACTTCCAACATCAGCACTCTCTGGAAGACTCATGCCAGAAGATGATCATCAAAAAAACCCAACAAAGATCCATGCACTGCTACAGGTGTAGATGCACTCATCCCACCGGTTCCTGGACTTGCCATGGGAATGAAGAAGGAGATATCTAAGCTGGCCTGTGCATACAGCAAAACAACAAATTTGACTGGATCTTAACTGTTGGAACTCAACCAAGAATTAGGAGAAGTGCAAATTGTAGCGCTCCAAAATCTTACAACTACAGACTATTTACTGTTAAAGGAACATATGGGATGTGAACAGTCCCCAGTAATGGGTTGTTTTAATTAGTCTGATTTCTCTCAGACTGTTCAAGTTCAGTTGGACAATATTCACCATATTATAGATAAGTTTTCACAAATGCCTAAGGTGCCTAACTGGTTTTCTTGGTTTCACAGGAGATGGCTGGTAATTACAGGTATGCTTTGGTTACGTAACTGTACTCCTATTATGTTAATGTGTGTGTGCAATTTAATTAGTAGTTTAAAACCTATACATGCTGAAGTTACTCTACAAGAAGGTACGTCAAAGAAATAATCAATCTTCCCAGGTTTTCTTCCGCCTGCTACTTCTATAGCTTTTTTTCTTCCTTCCTAATTATAACCCTTAAGTAGAATTTGTGCCTCATATCGAATTTACCGAGTATCATAATTCTTCCAAGTGGTAAAGACACCTCAAGACAAATGCTGGGCATAGAAGCCACAGGGCATAAAATATGCAAAGAAGTAAAAAGCTAACCTTTTCAAACAATAAGGCTTCTCTCTCACTTACCGACTTAACATTTCCCTGTATGGCCCCAGGAAGATGACTGGTTAGCCAGAGACAGGTAAGATTCCTCAAGGGAGGAACAATCTAAGACAGGCACAGTCGCAGGGGGGCCATCAGGTGAGAAATTGGGGATCAACAGAGGTGAAGCTTAGAACCTCATCCCCCCCTGTTTTGAGAGAAATCTTCTGCATCCGTGGATGTTTTATTGCCCTTGCCTAGCTTGGATTAACACATAGTCTACAGGCACACACCTGATCATCTACATTTGCTCTCTTACAACACTAAACTATGCTTTCTACCTTTATCTTGTATCTATCTACCACTTCAGCATTTTATTAAAAATAATAATAATAGAGAAATGTGGTATCCACATATAAATCAAGTATAAAAATCAAATGAATATTCATATTTGAACTGACTGTTTGTAGTCCATAATGCATGATCAAAACCAAAAGCCTCTGTGATGACTGCCCTTGTAATGTTCACCATGTAAATTATTCACTATGTAAGAATTTGTTCTCCATGTAAGAACTTGTTCATTATGCTTCAGAAGATTGGAGACTGACGAAAATTAGGCTTGGGGTGGATTAATGATTGTGCATTGAGCATTGACCCCCCTATACAGAATTCTATTGTGGTTAACCATTTGATCAATAAATATGAGAGATGCCCTCACAAAAAAAAAAAAAAGAAAGAAAGTACACACTTCCAATTGTAAAATAAATAAGTAACCAGGATGTAATGTATAGCATAAGGAATATAGTCAAAATATTGTAACAACTTGGTATGGTGACAGCTGGTACCTAGAATTATCATGTATATAAATGTTCAATCACTGTGTTGTACACCTGAAACTAATGTAATACTGTGTGTCAACTACCCTTCAATAAAAAAAAATAAAAATAAAAATAAAAATAAGAATATTCAAAATCCCTTAAAAAATCGCAATGAGTATCACCTCATACCTATAAGGATGGCTTTTCTCAAAAAGACAATAAAAGTATTGGCAAGAATGTAGAGTACTGTCTTATATTCTTGAAAGTTGCTAAGAGAATAGACCTTAAGTGATCTCACCACCCATACATTAAAAAGGTAACTATGTGAGGGATGGATGTTTTAACTAACCTGATTGTGCTAATCATTCCACAAAATGCACATATGTCAAATCATCATGTTGCATACTTTCAATATACACAGTTTTTATTTGTCAATTATACTTCAGTTAATCTGGAAAAAAATGTCAAAATCTTGATATTGCAGAATCTGGGTAACTGCTTATAGGGATTTACTACTGTCTTCTTTGTTTTGCCTGTTTATAAAAAGCTACATGTTATAAAACATGTAGATGTAAAAAAACAAAGATCTATATGCACTCCAATGTGAATTCACCATAAGGGAAGTTGCCTCCCCCATACTATGGAGAGCAAGCATCCCTTACAGTCCTTCAAACCAGCTACACTGTCCACATGTGGGCAGGGAAGAGCTTAGCAAGGACTCTTTACCTTGCAGGTCACTGAGGTCACTGGGGCTGCTTGTTGGTTTAGGCCAGATGCCAGAAAGTAGAAAGTAAAGCAAAATAATAATCAGTGAGGCACATACAACAACATAAATTAACCAGAAAAGTAAATCTGTGACTATTAATAAAATAACATTGTGCTCACTACAAAAAGTGTTCACCCTGCTGCATTTCCCCTGCCACCACCCTAAGCACATGTTTATCCTCTTCAGTTTGGACTTTGTAACACCCTTAGTTAGTTCCCGGTTTTCAGTCTTTTTCTTCCTGCTTTTCATCCTCTAGCTACTGCATTTGTACTCTAGAAGAACAAAAATAAAACCTAGACACCCGCACACAAAACTGATAGTGTCATTCTCCTGCTTAGGCTTAAAAGCATTCAGTAGCTCCCCATTATCCCTAAAGTTCAAGTTTCTAACAGGCATAAGAAGCCCACTCCAGATGGGTCCCAACCTGCTTTTCCAACCCCGTATTTCACTGCTCCACACATCCAAGAATCCATTCCAGTGTTTCTCAGAGTATGGTCCCTGAGCATTCTGGGGTGCTTGTGAAAAATCCCAGTCCTACTGATTCAGTCTTTAATATGCATGTGAGACAGTTTTTATGCACACAGCCGGGATTGCTAAATCTAGAGTCACTGTACTCTTTCCCTCTGTCTCACATGCCCTTCTACTCCCTTGTCCACTTCTTTTGAGGCATTGTTCCTGCAGCATCTTCTTCTCATAAGCCAGATAAATTGCTCTCCTCTCCCTATTCTCTGAGCACTTTATACAGCACCTCATAATACAGCTTTGTTTCACAGATGTTTACTACTGATCGGGCTCTCCTGCTAGATTATGAATTCCTTGCCAGTAGGAACCACATCTTATTCATCTTTTTCCTCCTGAGTAACTGACCATATTTCCCTTTCCCTTTGGCCACCTAATAGGCTTAGAGTCAAATTCACAGCTCTAGCATAACAGTTATGAAGGCTGCCTCTGGCCATGTATCTGTGTCCTCTTTTTCCCCTTTACTTGACCTATTTTAATTTATATGTCCTTTGCTCTGGGTTTTAAAACCTGTACTTGGCCATTTTATTTTATATGTTTCTGGTACAAGTTGCCTCAGCTAGTTTCTGGAACAAGGTGAGAAAGAGATAAATTATTCATCTCAGTGTTCCGACCACCCAGGACAGCGTCGGGCAGAAATACTCAATAACTGTTTGTTAAATTTAATCCAAAGAATAAAGTTATGTGGATTCTATGACAGCTACTTATTTCCAAGTCATCATTTGGAAGACTTTTTGCTTACTTCTGATTTTGATCGGAAGAACTAAAGCTGCTGGAAGAGCACCTGCTATTGTATAAAATTCAATTGGTTTCAGCAATCCAGTTATCTCAGTTTTCCACCTTGATCCATGAGCAACCCACTTTAGGAACTCAGGCTATTTATAAATTCTGTAATCCGGGGTTAGTGTTAAGAAAAGGGTGAACATGCAGGAATCTACCAGGAAGGGAAGCAAAGATAATGTGTCTGAGCAGGAGGGGAGGTGTTCAAATGAGACTGCTTGGAGCCAAGGACAGAACACAGGATGCTGAGGAAGGGACCTTGGAGATGAAGAGGTGCATAGAAAACAGCAATAGATCAAGTATGAATAGCCCATGGGGAAATGCGAGTCTTCTGTTTCCCAGACACACCAGTATAGTGTCCCCATGTGCTGCTGGGCAGATGCGTGTGCTCACGCACACAGTTAAAGGTGTCAGCATCAAATCGCTACATCATACAGAGAGAAGATAAAAACCTTGAGAAAAGCAAAAAGTCACTTTCGGTACTCATTTTTCTCCAATTTACATCTAATGTTTCCTTCAGAAAAGCCGTCTTTTCCATTCTTATTTATTATATCTGCAGAAATAACAGCAGCACCCAAGGCTCTTTAAGTTGGAGATTTTTTTCCCCTAGGAAACGCATGAACATGTGTAGTCTTGACTTTCAGTTGTCACCTCAACTTTCCAGACAAGTCCCTCACTCTTCCAGTTAGGTATTTTCAAAGCATCATTCAATCAGAATTTTTTTTTTCTTTTGAAGAAAAAAATCAAGGAATGCTAACCTATCAATCGTTACACATAGCCAAGTACATGTAAAACCACATGTCTAATTTAAATTTGCTTCTGACATCTTTGTTTCAATCAAAAACATCAATTCAGGGTGTTTTCTCCATGAAAACCTGGAGAATCTGAGATAATTCTCTGAACAACATAAAGAAAGCTGTTAATATTAAATAGATTAACATGGAAAGTTTGTAGGAACGAATTTGGTCACATTGTTACCATGTGACAAATGATAGGCAAAAATCCTAGTCCATTATAATAAAATATGGTTCTTTCCCAAAAAATGAAATCAACAGAGGAATTGCAAATTGAAGTTCGGGACATCTGGTTTCTTAATGCTGTCTTGGGTCGGCTGCTGGGCCTCAAAGGATTACAGCAGGGTAGTCACCTGGTCAGTGAAGCAAGGAGGCCTGGTTACCCTGCCGTCTGAGGATCAGCTGGTAAGCTATGGCAGATAGGGGTGGGGTTAAGCGTTATGTGCTGGCTCCAGTGTGGTAGAGGTCTCCTACTTGGCAGCAGCTGAGCTGAGAGGCAGGCAAATCTCTAGTGTGTCGCCCCTGTCCCCAGCCGATGGCACTAATATTCTCAAGTTATAGGCCTTGCTTTGCCCATTTTGTCACCTCAACTTTCCAAACAAGTCCCTCACTCTCCCAGTTAGGTATTTTCAAAGCATCATTATTCAAAGCAATCAGAATTTTTTTTGTTTTGAAGAAAAAAATCAAGGAATGCTAACCTATCAATTGTTACACATAGCCAAGTACATGTAAAACCACATGTCTAATTTAAATACAAATACAGGCAAACAGTAAACTCTAATGCTTGGCATGAGATTAGTCTGGCTGCTATACACTTGGGAATGGAGATGGGGGCAGCCTGGAAGCCTCTCCGTGCCCATTAGGTCATCTAAGCTTTCTTTAAACCCTTCTGCAATCCCCCAATTTCTGAAAATTTATACTGCTTCTATTTCCTCTGTAACACTCTAGTTTCCTTTCTGGGACCTCAGCTCCTTTAATGGAGATCCTGACACCTTGTCAGACTTCGGCCTGCCCCATCTCAGGGTCTGTTCCTGACTTACTGAAAAACACATGCATATAACCCATTTCACACACCTGCTGGGGGTCTGTCTGGCTCACCCTCTGTCCAGTCCTAGCCCCTAATAACTCCCCTTCCATGCTGCCTTCACCTCACAACTACTCCTATTGTGATGCCCAAATCATAATGAATAACAAAAGCTATGATTTCTCTAGCTCTGGCCGTGTGCCAGGCAGTGTGCTAAGAACATAACATATATTAGCTCATTCTCTCAACAGGATGAGGTAGATGTACTGTCTTAATTTCACACCTAAACTAAGGCTCTAAGAAGTTAAGTAGCTTGCTCAAGAGAACAAAACTCAGTGATAAAGCCAGGATACAAATCCAGGGCTAAAGGGGGCCAAAATCAAAGTTTCTGACTGTCCCTCATAGTACATTAGAAATAAAGAAACCATAGAAGTAACCTAGAATCTTAAAGCTGATTCATTGAAATTGTTTGGTGTATTGGACATGTCTGTGCCCCACTCCAAATCCTCCAGCCCCTGAAGAGGCAGCTAGGTCTGGGTGGGCTTTAATCTTCATGCACAAGCAACTTGGCAGTGTCTGACTTCAACCCGTGTCCCATCCTCTCACTTTCTGCCCTGTGGTTTCTCTGCTGTCACACATGGGACACCAGGGCACAGCATCCCACATGAACAGCACAGAATGCAGAGAAGTCAACACCCAGGGGCCGATCTTGACCAGTCAGATAACAGCTAATAAATTAATGTTTCTTTCTTTCAGCCCCCATAGACATTCTTTTTTTTTATGTTTTAAACTTTTAAATTATTTTTTAAAACTGAGATATATTCAGTAAAATGCACACATTTTAGTGTGCAGCTTGAAGAGTTTTGACATGTGTATATACTCATGTAACCATCACCCAAATAAAGATATCAAATATTCTCACTAATTTTTTTTCCCTTCACCTGTTTCACCCACCCCCATAAGCCCCAACATCTTTTCATGTGCCCATTGGGCGTCTGTATGTCTTCTTTGGAAAAAATGTCTATTTAGGTCCTCTGCCCATTTTATAATCAGATTCTTTGTTTTTTTGGTGTTGAGTTGAATGAATTCTTTATATATTTTGAATATTAGCCCCTTATCAGATATGTCATTTGCAAATATATTCTCCCAGACAGTAAGTTGCTTCATCATTTTATTGATCCCCATAGACATTCTGAGACCCATTTCATATGGATCCTCAGAAAGTTTTACAGGATCAAGCCCTGTTTATTGCTCATGGCATGGCCAACTCAACAATACATCCGTAAGTCAGTTTTCCTTCCTTCTCTGTTTTATTTCCCTCATTCCTGCCCTCTAGGATCACATTTCCAAGTAAACTACCTGGATGTAGCCTTTGTCTCAGGCTTTGCTTTTAGGAGACACAGAGGAAGTGCATTTCTCAAGAAAACCAGTTCTTTCCTTCACATATTGCTCTCTCTTCTAGTGACCAGTGTTTTTTTTCTCTCTGTTTCTCTTCATCCTGGGGACATAGTGGAATCCCAAACCTCCATCCTTTTTCCAGAGTCACTACTGATTAAAACGTGCTGAAAAGATTAGGAGGAGGATCTGGCAGAGAGTGTAACCAATCTGGATGCCTTTTATTTCTTTGTTTTGTCTAATTGCCGTGGCTAGGACCTCCATTACTATGTTAAATAAAAGTGGAGAGAGTAGGCATCCTTGTCTTGTTCTCGATCTTAGAGGAAAAGCTTTCAGCTTCTCGCTGTTAAGTATGATGTTGGCTGTGTGTTTGTCATATATGGCCTTTATTATGTTGAGATACTTGCCCTCTATACCCATTTTGTTAAGCGTTTTTATCATGAATGGATGTTGAATTTTGTTGAATGCCTTTTCAGCATCTATGGAGATGATCATGTGGTTTTTGTCTTTCTTTTTGTTGATGTGGTGGATGATATTGATGGATTTTCGAATGTTGTACCATCCTTGCATTCCTGGGATGTATCCCACTTGATCATGGTGTATGATCCTCTTGATGTATTTTTGAATTCAGTTTGCTAATATTTTGTTGAGTATTTTTGCATCTATGTTCATCAGGGATATTGGTCTGTAGTTTTCTTTTTTTGTGGTGTCTTTGCCTGGTTTTGGTATTAGGGTGCTGCTGGCTTCATAGAATGAGTTTAGAAGTATTCCCTCCTCTTTTGTTTTTTGGAAAACTTTAAGGAGAATTGGTATTATGTCTTCTCTAAATGTCTGATGAAATTCAGCATTGAATCCATCTGGTCAGGGATTTTGTTCTTGGGTAGTTTTTTGATTACCAATTCTATTTCATTGCTGGTAATTGGTCTGTTCAGATTTTCTGTTTCTTCCTGGGTCTGTCTTGGAAGGTTGTATTTTTCTAGAAAGTTGTCCATTTCTTCTAGGTTATCCAGTTTGTTAGCATATCATTTTTCATAGTATTCTCTAATAATTCTTTGTGTTTCTGTGGTGTCATCATAATCTTTCCTTTCTCGTATCTGATTCTATGTGTGCAGATCCTCTTTTTTTCTTGATAAGTATGGCTAGGGATTTATCTATTTCATTTATTTTCTCAAAGAACCCACTCTTGGTTTCATTAATTTTTTATATTGTTTTATTCTTCTCAATTTTATTTATTAGTTCTCTGATCTTTATTTGTTCCTCCTTCTACTGACTTTGGGCCTCATCTGTTCTTCTTTTTCCAGTTTCAATAATTGTGAATTTAGACTGTTCATTTGGGATTGTTCTTCTTTCTTTAAATAGGTCTGGATTGCTATATACTTTCCTCTTCGAACTGCCTTCACTGGGACCCACAGAAGTTGGGGTGTTGTCCTGTTGTTTTCATTTGACTCTATATATTGCTTGATCTCTGTTTTAATTTGGTCTTTGATCCATTGATTATTTAGCAGGATGTTGTTAAGCCTCCATGTGTTTGTAAGCCTTTTTGTTTTCTTTGTACAATTTATTTCTAGTTTTATACCTTTGTGATCTGAGAAGTTGGCTTGTACAATTTCAATTTTTTAAAAATTTGCTGAGGCTCTTTTTGTGGCCTAGTATGTGGTCTATTCTGGAAAATGTTCCATGTGCACTTGAGAAAAATGTGTATTCTGCTGCTTTTGGGTGGGATGTTCTATAGATGTCTGTTAGGTCCATCTGTTCCAATGTGTTGTTCAGTGCTTCTGTGTCATTACTTATTTTCTGTCTGGTTGATTTGTCCTTTGGATTGAGTGGTGTGTGGAAGTCTCCTAAAATGAATGCATCACATTCTATTTCCCCCTTTAATTCTGTTAGTATTTGTTTCACCTATGTAGGTGCTCCTGTGTTGGGTGTATAGATATTTATAATGGTTATATCCTCTTGTTGGACTGACCCCTTTATCATTATGTAATATCCTTCTTTGTCTCTTGTTACCTTCTTTGTTTTGAAGTCTATTTTGTCTAATATAAGTAATGCAACACCTGCTTTTTTCTCCATATTGTTTGCATGAAATACCTTTTTCTATCCCTTCACTTTTGGTCTGTGTATGTCTCTGGTTTGAAGTGAGTCTCTTGTAGGCAGCATATAGATGGGTCTTTTTTATCCATTCTGTATCTCTGTGTCTTTTGATTGGTGCATTCAGTCCATTTACATTTAGGTTGATGGTCAATGGATATGTACTTATTGCCATGGCAGGCTTCAGATTTGTGGTTACAAACGTTTCAAGGGCAGCTTCTTTACTATCAGTCCAACTTATCTCACTTATTATGCTATTATATACACAGTCTGATTATCCTTTTTCCTCTCCCTTCTTTTTCTTCCTCCTCCACTCTTTATATGTTAGGCATTTTATTCTGTACTCTTTGTGTATCCCTTGACTGACTTTGTGGGTAGCTGATTTAATTTTGCTTTTGGTTAGTATTTAGTTGGTCTCCTTCCTTTGCTGTGGTTTTATTTTCTCTGGTGACAGCTATTTAGCCTTAGGATTACTTCCATCTAGAGCAGTCCCTTTAAAATACACTGTAGAGATGGTTTGTGGGAGTAAATTCCCTCAACTTTTTCTTACTGGGGATTGTTTAATTTCTCCTTCAGATTTAAATGATAATTTTCCTGGATAGAGTATTCTTCTTTCAAGGCCCTCCTGCTTCATTGCATTAAATATATCATGTCACTCCCTTCTGGCCTGTAAGGTTTCTGCTGATAAGTCTGATGCTAGCCTGATGGGTTTTCCTTTATATGTGATCTTTTGTCTCTGTCTTGCTGCTTTTAATACTCTGTCTTTGTCCTTGATCTTTGCCATTTTAATTATTATATGTCTTGGTGTTGTCCTCCTTGGGTCTCTTGTGTTGGGAGATCTGTGGACTTCCATGGTCTGAGAGACTATTTCTTTCCCCAGATTGGGGAAGTTTTCAGCAATTATTTCTTCAAAGATACTTTCTATCCCTTTTTATGTCTCTTCTTCTTCTGATACCCCTATTATGTGAATATTGTTCCATTTGCATTGGTCACTCAGTACTCTTAATATTCTTTCATTCCTAGAGATCCTTTTATCTCTGTCTGCCTCAGCTTCTCTGTATTCTTGTTCTCTGATCTGTATTCCTATAAGAGTCTCTTCCACCTCATCCAGTCTACTTTTAAATCCTTCCATTGTTTGTTTAATTTCTGTTATCTGCCTCCTGAATTCATCTCTTAGCTCTTGAATATTTTTCTGAAGCTCTGTCAGCATGCTTATGACTTTTATTTTGAATTTTTTTTCAGAAATATTGGTGATTTTAGTCTCACCAAGCCCTCTCTCTGGTGTTTGAGGGATTTTGGACTGAACAAGGTTTTTCTACCTTTTCATGGTGATGGGAGTGATAGCCAGTGAGTGGCGCATATGTCAGCTGGAGAACAAAGTCCCTTCCTGCTTGCTGGTCACCTTGCCTGTCTCACTGTCTGTGCTGGCTAACTGCACACAGGAAACGGCCTCTGGGTTAAGTCCCTGAGCTGCCATGGGTGGGGAGGCCCTTGGGATGGCCTAGGGCACTGGAGGGGGTCACAGGCAAGCCACATGTGTTCTGGTGTGAGAATGGAACCCCTTCAGACTTCCTGACTCTGCGCCCATCTCTGCTGTCAGTGCCGGTCAGCCATGGGCAGGAGCAGCCTCTGGGTCAATCCTGTAAGGTACCGTGCGTGGGGTGGCCCTTGGGATGGCTTAGGGCACTGGTGAGGGTCTCACGCAAGTAGTGTATGTTCTGCCACAAGAACAAAGCCCCTTTTTGCCTCCTGGACTCTGCTCTGGTCTCCACCGTCTGTGCCAGTCAACTGCATGCAGGGAGCAGGCTCTGGGTCTGGGTTGGTTAGCTGCATGCAGGAAGAAGCCTCTGTGTTAATCTGTGTGGTTGCTTTAGGAGTGGCTGCTCCTCGGCTATTCCATAGCAATGGCTGGTCAGCTGGTTTGCTTGCAGTGCCGTCAGAGTGGAAGTAATGGCAGGCTGCTTATCGCTGTGAGGGGATTCAGAGCTGCACTGCCACCCAGGGGGTTAGGGCACCTGAAGTTCCTTAAAGTTCCCTTGGCTGAGTGTGCCAGGATGATTTAAACCCTTGTCCCTTTAAGACTTTTAAAGTGCCTGCTTTTCTTTTGTCCCAGTGCAGCTGGTTGTGGGAACCTGTTCACAGTCTTAATCTCGGATTTTGCATTTCTGCTCCTCTAATATCCAGTGCACCATGCAATGTGTGTGCCTCTGCTCCCATGGCAGATTACTAGGGCTGGTTATTTAACAGTCCTGTGCTTCCTCTCCCTCCCCACTCTGATTCTTTTCCTCCGACCGGTGAGCTGGGGTGGGAGGAGTGCTCGGGTCCCACTGTGTCGCAGCTTTGTATCTTACCCTTTTCCGTGAGATGTTGAGTTCTTGCAGGTATAGCCTGGCTCATGTTCTGTATCTTCTGGTCACTCTTTTAGGAATAGTTGTATTCACTGTATTTTCAAAATATATATTGTTTTGGGAGGAGATTTCTGCCACCGTACACACGCCGCCATCTTGAGAATCTGCCCCAGCAATGATTTTATCATGGATCAGCATTTGACAGTCTGAGTTGGATGAGCTTTGAAGTCCTCTTTACCTTGTAAACTTTATGATTTTTAGCATCATTTTTCCATTTACAGTTATTTCAGAGGTTTCTAGCTGTTGGGTCTTTGTAATTTAATCCTTCTTAAGCTTAAAGGACTATTGGAGATTTTACATTCAGAATAGCAACATGTGGACATATAATTAACTGTCCCCCATCTTAACACTGCATGGCTTCTCGTTTCCCTTACCTCCAACCCAGGGAAACAGAGCAATGATCTGAACTCTGACTTCTTCCTTCTTAGGCTCCTTCAGGCCAAAGGAGTCAGGCTTAAGCTCCAGCAGCAGATTTGGGTTTTCTACTGACTGAGAGCCCTCTGAGATTTGACACTTGCACAGGGTCTAATCAGGGAGTTTTGTCAACCCTTGGACTAAGAGGGAGAAATTCCTAAAGAAAGGAACATTGACTCCATGTAACAACTTGTGGGAAGAATGGAACTCTGGCCCAAATGCCTCTTTGAATTATTTTTCCCTTGGAAAATTCATTTCTTTGTTTTCTACTTCATATTGCCAAGTCATATATATGTGTGTGTTTGGAGTAGGGAGAGAGCTGGGAGGAAGTTAGAGCATAATAGTACTAGAATATAAATGCATTGAAGGCAGAGATCTGTCCACTGTTCTGCCTCTGCATCTCTGGCAATCTTCCTGGCTAAAGCAAATGTTCAACAAATGTTTGTGGAATGCACCCAATTTTTAAGCACACTAATTTAGTAGCAATAACTTTATCGTGTGACTGCTAGTGCCATGATTGGTGTTTTACAAAAATTTTCCTCTAAGTCTTACTGGAACACTCTTTGGTAGGTGAATCATTATTCCCACTGTATGTATGATGAAACTGAGGCCCAAAGTGGCTAAGGGACTTGGCCAAAGTCACCACACTGGTTTAAGTGACAAATAGTCTTTGTAGTGTGCTGAGCTACAGAGCCTGCATGTAAACCAGGCTCCAGGAAAAGGAGTGGAAAGGCAGCTGGCATCTCCCTGCAAGGGCTTGGCAGAACCCCTTTCCAGCCAAGTCTGTGAGGGTTGCAAGCAGACAGTTTTGTCATCACCAGAGAGGAAGGAATTGCTGACCTTTGTAGACCCTCAGATCTCTGAGACCATTTAGGTTCATCAGGAAGTGAGGGGTAGAGCTCAAACAAGGACCAACTCTTCTGACTGCCTGTCTGGTACTTTAGCCAGACTTCAGAGACAAGCAAAACATAGAAAGGCTCATTGTACCCATCAGGATAGGCAAACTGCTACAACCACTACCATGAGTATCCACAGCTGAACACAATAAGAATTTACTTCCCATTTTCCACAGTCCAGTGTTGGTAGGAGGTGGGTCTTCCCTCTTCCCTCTAAACTGGCCCTCTCTTAGGCCCTTGATGCTCTTGGAGTCCTTCCCATTCAGCCAGCAAATGAAAAACAGGGCAAGGATTATACCTGGGAGGGTTTAACAGGCCAGGCCTAGAAGTGGCCACCTCACTTCCATGGTCCAGAATTCAAGCAGATGGCCACATCTAACTGCAAAGCAGGCTTGGAAATGTAGTTTGAGTGTGTGCTAAAAAATAAGAACACTCGTGGACATTCATGAATTCCTTAAGTCTCTTCTGAGAGCAGCAGCTTTCAAGGGGTCTATTCTCAGTTTGCAGTTTTACCCTGAAATTACTATGGGTACTTGAACTTTAATTCCTTATAACATTTATATAATCATAGTTTTCTTTGAGGTCACTGCAACTAGCATGCTTGCAAATATAAGTGGAAAGGAAGGAGTCAGTGGCAGTGTTAAACAGATAAAACATTTTATGTCTCTTCAGAGTTTCTTGTCCTATTTTTGTTTATTTGGTTGATAGGGTTTTGTTTTGTTTTGCTTTGTTTTTTGTTTTGCTAACATTTATTATGTACATACTGTGTGCCAAATGCTATATGAGACATATGATATGTCTTATCTTTATTGATCCTTATAACAACACTAGAGGGTAGGTACTGTTACCATTCCCATTTTACAGAACATGGAAACTTAATGAGGTCACAAATCCAGGAGGTATGAGAGCTGAGATTTCAGCCTGGGTCTCTCCCCACTCCAGACCCTATGCCCTCTACTCCATTGGCCTCTGGCTGGCAAGCTTCTGGCCAGAGCTGAAGCCCACTCCAAGCCTGGGACTTGGTTCTCTTGGAGTCTGTGTACCTCTGTAATGTGAATTCCACTTGTGGACATTGAGGTCACCACGTGCCTGTCTGCTGATGGAAGCTTCCCAGGCATACAGGCTCCTACAAACATTTCAACTGAACAAAGGGATGTCTGTATTGCCGTGACTCTTCCTTGAGTATAAAACAAATTTTTTCATGTTCATAAATTTTTGGTCCACATTTTACAGACTAATTTCACTGCAAATGAATTAATCTATGTTCATCCCAATGTCTCCTAAATAACTTTTAGTTCAGTGGGGTATTTCAAAAGGAATACTATAGCAGTTCTCTTAAACCACGATGGTAGCAGGCTGATTAGATCTTTCATTACATGCTTTTAAATACTTAGAATGCCTTGGGAGTGAGGCACTGGATCAATTAGGGCAAACCAACTAAAGGTTAATTTAACAGAGCCCTGAGCAGATGCTCTGCCTGTCTTTGTGGCTTGGTCTAACAAGCTGAACTACTTTGACTGTGTGATCGCCATTAAAAACACAACTGGGCCTGGGTTGTGTACCTACTCCACCATTAGAGAGAAGCTTAAAAGACCCTATTAGAAGGAAATCACTGGGCAGGAGGGTGACGAGAAGAAGAGGGAGAAGGGGGTTGTTGAGCTATTGAACTCTAATTGAACTATAAACAAAGGCTTATTATAAGCACTGCTCCCAGTACTCCCAATGTGTGACCCCCTTTGGGAGTTTCATTGTAAGCAGAATTTAATCCACACCTGTCTTTCTAGGGCATCATGCCACACTGGAAGGTATGAACAACAGATTTGGAGATCATGAGACTTTAAAAGTGGAATATGAAAGGAACACTCAAGCAGCATAGTCTGAGATCACTCAGAGGTGGTCCCAGGGCTCATGGATCAGGCATGGAGCTGGTTCCAATCCCATGCACTCTCCCCTAACAGCGACAGCCATCATGGTGACCAACAGCCACATGTTAATTTCTCAGGGACTTATTACCTGGTTTTCAAGTTATTCCCGTGGAAGCAGGGGGAGCCTCATGAGAGCCTGAGTCCTCCACTCCTCCTCTAGCATGGTGATTCTGTATCCTGGCTGTGTCTCATATGTACCTGGGGAGCTTTTTAAAATACTGATGGCTGGGGCCCTCCCCGTAGAGATGGTGTTTTTCACAGGCTCCCTGAAAGGACCTATGTGTAACCATGACTGAGAACCAAGGGAGTGGCCCCCCAGCCTTTGCCAGCATGGTAAAGTGGTTTGATCTGGATATCTTAGATATAGAAAATAGAAAGGAGGTGGGCCTGTGAAACTGCTGACCATGGCCAACAGCAGCAAATGGGTGGGTCAGCTGTGCTAAACCTCTTCTGGGGCAGGGAATCTAGTGGGACTCTATAATCCTGGATGGTCATGTTTCAACTCAAGTTCTTTGCCTTTTCTTCTTCCAGCCACATTGCCTTCCTTCTTGCCACATGACAATTTAATGAGCATTTTTTGCATGTTTTCTGTATCTGAGGCACTAGACTGGGCACCATAGAGAGAGAAAGACATTGCCCCTATCCTCAGTTTACCAACCTTCACCAGGAAAGCAAATGCAATAGTATGGAAATCAGTCTGCTATCTGTGAACAGCTCTTATTAAAGGTCCCACAGATAAGATAAATACAGAATTGTGCAACGTTTTCAGAGATTATTGATGCTTTTTCTCATTATAGAGGTAATGAAGAGTTGTTAATATCCCTTCTCCAAAGCTGTTCTCTCTCATGCACACATGCACATACACATGCCTTCTTCAGAAACAAGAAAAGCTACACAATTGATATTTTAGATACCAGTCACAGGCCTACTATCTTTTTTATGTGGATATAGGAAAACTGGATAAGCTAAAGTTTTGGCCCTAGACTCCCTCTAGTTAGTCCCTAGTCAACAGGCACCCCCCCATCTAAGCTCAATAGGCCTTTGCACCCGGCTGCTTCACACCCCCACATTCACAGAGTCAACTAAGATTTGAGTTCTGTTATGCACCACACACCACACTAGACAGTGAAAATGTAATACTGAGCCAAAAAGACCATCCCTACTCTAATGGTGCTAAAATCTAGTGAGGAAGACACATTTCCTTGTAAAATTACTATTTGTGGTAAGTGAAAATATTCATGAGGTATGTGAGAATGTTAAAATGGGAATCCCCCTAGGAAGTCAGGAAGGACTCCTGAAAACTTGGTCATGAACTTGGGCATTGCATCTATAATTGGTGGCCTGGTGAACAGGTCTGGTGGGCGGGTAGCCTTTTAGGTAGAAGGAAATGTATGAGTGAATTAGTGAGATGGGCCAGAGTGATGGTTCTCAAAGTGGCCTCTCAGACCGTGTGGGTAGCAGAGATCCTTTCAGAGGTTCTGCAAGGTCAAAATTATTTTCATTATTACCCTAGAATTTTATTGCCCCTTTTCACTGGATTGACATTGCACTGATGATGTAAAAGCACTGGTGGGTATAACTGCTGGGGCCTTAGCACAAAGAAAGGCAGTGGTACCCCCAGTTTCATTTGGAAATACCTTTATTTAAGCAGTAAAGTTGTTCTTTTAAGTCACTAACCTTGAGAACACATCTTAATATTCTGTGTGACAAATGGGAAGTACGAATAAAGCACGTCTATGGCCTACAGAAGTACAGTGTTGTCTTGAGGAAAAGCACTTGTTTGATTTTTTGAGTTTTCCATAGAATTAGCTAGTTTTTATCATAGAACACAATTTTTACTTTAAAAAACTACTGAGCATAAACCATAAACTATTATTCAAACTTGGGTTCTTGGCAGAATTTATTTCTTTTGAGAATGAATAGAGTAGGCCTGTCACTTTAAGGAAAATAACTGACAATGTTGGTTGCTAAAGATAAAATTCAAGCTTTCAAACAAAATTACAATTTTAGAAAACTTGTAGCCACTACCATGAACTTGACAGCTTCCTAAAAAAGACTCTAATGAAATTGATGGTGATACTAATTAATGTGATTTAAAAATATATATCGTATCACTTCCTTGGTTAGGTCTATTCCTAGGTATTTTATTCTTTTTGGTGCAATTATGAATGGAATTCTTTTCCTGATTTCTCTTTCTATTAGTTCATTGTTAGTGTATAGGAAAGCCACAGATTTCTGTGTGTTAATTTTGTATCCTGCAACTTTGCTGTATTCTGATATCAGTTCTAGTAGTTTTGGAGTGGAGTCTTTAGGGTTTTTTATGTACAATATCATGTCATCTGCAAATAGTGACTATTTAATATATATGTATAATAATATATACATCACTATTTAATATATGCATATAAAAATATAATATATATATATATAAATTTAATATATACATATAAAAATATACGATTAGCATGTATAATGTGGGGGGGGCATGGGGAGGGCTGTGTAACACAGAGAAGACAAGTAGTGATTTTATAGCATCTTACTATGCTGATGGACAGAGACTGTAATGGGGTGTGTGGGGGAGGACTTGGTGAAGGGGGGAGCCTAGTAAAAATAATGTTCTTCATATAATTGTAGATTAATGATAACAAAATAAATAAATAAATAAGTAAATAAGTAAAATATATTGTATCATGAAATATGTCAACATTTAGAGGATTTGTGTAACTCAGTGAACTAATCTTTTCCAAACAACCAATGTATAAGGCTACAAAATCATGCACAGCTAAAGGATTCATTCAAAGTGCAAGGAATCCAATTTGGACTCCTTGTATTTCTTTGTTTTGTCTAATTGCCATGGCTAGGACCTCCAGTACTATGTTGAATAACAGTGGGGAGAGTGGGCATCCCTGTCTTGCTCCCAATCTCAGAGGAAAAGCTTTCAGCTTCTCGCTGTTCAGTATGATGTTGGCTGTGGGTTTATCATATATAGCCTTTATTATGTTGAGGTACTTGCCCTGTATACCCATTTTTTTGAGAGTTTTTATAATGAATGGATGTTGAATTATGTCAAATGCTTTTTCAGCATCTATGGAGATGATCATGTGGTTTTTGTATTTCTTTTTGTTTATGTGGTGGGTGATATTGATGAATATTCGAATGTTGTACCATCCTTGCATCCCTGGGATGAATCCCACTTGGTCATGGTGTATGATCCTTTTGATGTATTTTTGAATTCGGTTTGCTAAGTGTCCATCAGTAGATGAATGGATAAAGAAGGTGTGGTACATATACACAAAAGAATATTATTCAGCCATAAGAAGAAAATAAATCCTACCATTGGCAACAGCATGGATGGAACTACAGGGTATTATGCTCAGTGAAGTAAGCCAGGTGGAGAAAGAGAAGTACCAAATGATTTCACTCATATGTGGAGTATAAGAACAAAGAAAAACTGAAGGAACAAATCAGCAGCAGAATCACAGAACCCAAGAAAGGACTAACAGTTACCAAAGGAAAAGGGACTGGGGAAGATGGGTAGGAAGGAAGGGATAAGGGTGGGGAAAAGGAAAGGGAGCATTACGATTAGCATGTATAATGTGGGGGAGGGCATGGGAAGGGCTGTGCAACACAGAGAAGACAAAAAGTGATTTTACAGCGTCTTACTATGCTGATGGACAGAGACTGTAATGGGGTGTGTGGGGGGGACTTGGTGAAGGGGGGAGCCTACTAAACATAATGTTCTTCATATAATTGTAGATTAATGATAACAAAATAAATAAATAAATAAATAAGTAAAATATATAATAGGGGAGGAAGAAGGGGGGTATTAAGATTAGCATGCATGGGGGATGGGAGAAAGGGGAGGGCTGTACAACACAGAGAAGACAAGTAGTGACTCTACAACACTTTGCTATGCTGATGGACAGTGACTGTAAAGGGGTTTATAGGGGGGACCTGGTATAGGGGAGAGCCTAGTAAACTAGTAAACATAATATTCATCATGTAAGTGTAGATTAATGATAACAAAAAAAAAGCAGTTCCTATGTGGTGACCTCCAATGAGTTCTACACAATGGTATAAAGGGCATATAAAAGTGTAGGCAAAGGGTTTGTTTGTGCTTATACAGAGGATCAAAGCCTAATTTGGCTTCCCCGATAATGAACTAAGATACGATATGAAAAAGAACTTCCAACATCAGCACTCTCTGGAAGACTCATGCCAGAAGATGATCATCAAAAAACCCGAACAAAGATCCATGCACTGCTACAGGTGTAGATGCACTCATCCCACCAGTTCCTGGACTTGCCATGGGAATGAAGAAGGAGATATCTAAGCTGGCCTGTGCATACAGCAAAACAACAAATTTGACTGGATCTACACTGTTGGAACTCAACCAAGAATTAGGAGAAGTGAAAATTGTAGTGCTCCAAAATCTTACAACTACAGACTATTTACTGTTAAAAGAATATATGGGATGTGAACAGTCCCCAGGAATGGGTTGTTTTAATTTGTCTGATTTCTCTCAGACTATTCAAGTTCAGTTGGACAATATCCACCATATCGTACATAAGTTTTCACAAATGCCTAAGGTGCCTAACTGGTTTTCTTGGTTTCACTGGAGATAGCTGGTAATTATAAGTATGCTTTGGTTATGTACCTGTATTCCTATTATGTTAATGTGTGTGTGCAATTTAATTAGTAGTTTAAAACCTATACGTGCTGAAGATACTATGCAAGAAGATATGTCAAAGAAATAATCAATCTTCCCATGTTTTCTTCCGCCTGCTACTTCTATAGCTTTTCTTCTTCCTTCCTAATTACAACCCATAAATAGAATTCGTGCCTCATATCGAATTTACCATGTATCACAATTCTTCCAAGTGGTAAAGATACCTCAAGGCAAATGCTGGGCATAGAAGCCACAGGGCATAAATATTCAAAGAAGTAAAAAACTAACCTTTTCAAACAATAAGGCTTCTCTCTCACTTACCAACTTTACATTTCCCTGTATGGCCCAGAAGGTGACTGGTTAGCCAGAGACGGGTAAGATTCCTCAAGGGAGGAACAATCTAAGACAGGCACAGTCGCAGGGGGGCTACCAGGTGAAGAATTGGGGATCAACAGAGGTGAGGCTTAGAACCTCCCCCCGCCCCCGTTCTGAGAGAAATCTGCATCCGTGGATGTTTTATTGTCCTTGTCTAGCTTGGATTAACACATAGTCTACAGGCACACACCTGATCATCTACATTTGCTCTCTTACAACACTAAAC
Source organism: Manis javanica (assembly GCF_040802235.1). Taxonomy (NCBI): domain Eukaryota; kingdom Metazoa; phylum Chordata; class Mammalia; order Pholidota; family Manidae; genus Manis; species Manis javanica. The sequence goes on along the minus strand of NC_133159.1, from coordinate 77,028,009 downwards.
TATGTTTTCTACCTTTATCTTGCATCTACCTACCACTTCAGCATTTTATTAAAAATAAAAATAGTAAAGGGAGAAATGGTATCCACATATAAATCAAGTATAAAAATCAAACGAATATTCATATTTGAACTGTTTATAGTTCATAATGCATGATCAAAACCGAAAGCTTCTGTGATGACTGCCCTTGTACTATTCACCATGTAACTTATTCATTATGTAAGAATTTGTTCTCCATGTAAGAACTTGTTCATTATGCTTCAGAAGATTGGAGACTGACGAAAATTAGGCTTGGGGTGGATTAATGATTATACATTGAGCATTGAGTCCCCTATACAGAATTTTATTGTTGTTAACAACCATTTGATCAAAAAAAATAGGAGAGATGCCCTCACAAAAATAAATAAATAAATAAATAAATAAATAAATAAATAAATAAATAAATAAATAAATAAATAAAGTACACACTTACAATTGTAAAATAAGTAAGTAACCGGGATGTAATGTATACCATAAGGAATATAGTCAAAATATTGTGACAACTTGGTATGGTGATAGCTGGTACCTAGAATTATCATGTATATAAATGTTCGATCACTGTGTTGTACACCTGAAACTAATGCAATACTGTATGTCAACTACCCTTCAATAAAAAATAATTATCTAAAAAAAATAAGTAAAATATATTGTCTCATGAAATATGTCAACATGTAGAGGATCTGTGTAACTCAGTGAACTAATCTTTTCCAAACAACCAATGTATAAGGTTACAAAATCATGCACAGGTAAAGGATTCATTCAAAGTGCAAGATAGCCTAATGGATTTTAATGTAGGAGTGTGATAAGTTAGTACATATGGTTTCAGATACCATACTGTAACTTTTAAGAAACTACCACATGTCAAGTTGTGGTGTAGTATCCAAAAAGAATATCCACAGTAATCAGAAAAGACTAATACATTTTCTTTAAACTACAGTATCTGTGTGAAGCCAGATTTTCTTTATATACCTCAACAACAGCAACAAAACAGATTGTAACTGATTAAATGCAGGAGCAGATATGAGAATCCAGATGTCTTCAAATAATCCAGAGATTTGCAAAAATGTAAAATATTACCATTCTCAGGTTTTTTTTGGAAGCTAGCCATTTTTCACAAAAATATGTCATTTGTGTTGACATATAATGGCTTTATTATTTTAAAATAACATATATATACATTTAAAATTTTCTCAATTTTAAGCTCTGATATGGAAATATTGCAATAAAATCCATGTAAACAAAAGCTCTTTGGGACCATAAATTTTAGGAGTTTAAAGTGGTCCTGAGACCCATATGTTTGAGAACTCCTGGGCTAAATTATTTTGCAGTAACAAAATTGTATTGAATCTCAGCGGTTGAACATAACAAATGTTTATTTCTCTGTCATGCCCAGTGAGTCAAGAGACTCTCGAAAGACATAGCCTAAGCCACTAACCCAATTCACTCACCCACACCTGCACACATACATAAATGTAACCCTAAACCTAATCCTAATCTTAACATTGAATCCTAATCCAATTACTAACTGTAACCATATTCTCACCTAAATTTAAACCTAACCCTAATCCTAGGCACTGACCATAAGCCCAAACCCTCACTTCCACCCACACCTCACCATACCCTAAACTTAAAAATAATCCTAACCTTAACATTAAAGACTAAACCTAACTCTCATCATAAACATATCCTCACTGTACACTTAATCTTGAACATACCCTAACCCTAACCATAAACCAAGCAACTAAATGGAACCCCTAATCCCTCACCTGTGCCCCAAACCAATCATAAGCCTAAACTTAAACCTAACCCTAAGTTTGGGTTAATACTAAACCTAACCATAACTATTAGTTCATTGAACCCTACACCCAACTCTTACCATAACTGGATCCTAATCATATACCTAACCCTAATTCTAACCTTAATACTAATCCTAACTGTACACCTGACCTCTAATACTTACCCTAAATCTAACTCATATGGAATCATAACCTTAAACCTAAATTAAACCCTATCCTTCAACCTAAACCCAAAACCTAACTCTAACTATAACCATATCCTCACCCTACACCTATCCCTAAACCTAACCCTAACTCTAACCCTAGGCTCTACCTCTCCCCTCACACATACCTCACTGTTAGTGTAAAGACAAACTTAACCCCAGCACAAACCATAACCCCTCATTCTAACTCAAACCATAACCATAACTTCACCCTAATGTTAAGCCTAACAGTAACCCTAGTCCTTACCCATAACCCAGAACCTAAACCCAAACCCCTGAACCTGAAACCTCAAAATCCTGAACTTGACACCAAACCCTTACAACTGAACTGAAACCTCAACCCTAACCCTGACCCCTTACCCTGAATCTGAACCCCTGAATGCAAATCTGAACCCTAACCCTGTCCCCTGAACACTTACCATTGACTCTCACCCTGAGCCCTGACCTGGACCCTTAGGAATCCAAAGGAACAACCATGTCCTGTTCAAGCCCCAGGTGCATATGCAAAACGACTGCACCAAATCATCATTTAGGTTCTTAGATCTTCTTCTTAGGTGCATGGCTCCCTTGTTAACCCCACCTTTATGCCCATGATTTCCTTGTGAGAAACTGGTATGGATAGAAAGGACATGTTTCCTTTTGGATGAATCTGTTCCTGGTAGACTGGGCAAGACCCGGGAGAATGGAGTGTTTCTCTGTACTTATGTTTCTCGTTCTTCTTCTCATCCTAATCCTATACATTTGCTAAACCCTAATCCTCACCCTCACCTTCACAAACACTCTCATGGAACCATAAACCTAAACCTAACTCTAACCCCAAACCTCACCCTAAGCCTTAAATTCTAAACCCTGACCATAACTTCATCCTAAACCTAATTCTACACCTAATCCTAACCCTAACCCTACCCCAACCCATAACCCCTCACCCTCATCCCCACCAAACTCATAACTAACCAGAACCCTAAACCTAAACCTAACACCATTTTTACCTAATATTGAACCCTAAATTTATCACTAATCATAACCATATCCTCACCCTACACCAAACCCTAAACATAACCCTATCCTTAGCCACTAATCATAAACCCTCTCCATCAACTTCCCCACACCTCACTATAATCCTAAGCCTAAATCAAACACTAACATTAACATGAAAACCTAAACATAACTCTCACCATAACCATATCCTCACAATACACTTAACCTTAAAGCTGACCCAATCCCTAATTCTAGCCACTGACTCGACACCTAATCCCTCACCTTCACCCATACCTAACCAAAAGCTTAAACATAAATCTAACCCTAACCCTAAAATTGAACCCTAACTAAACTCACCATAACCATTTCCTCACATTATACTTAACCCTAACTGTAAGTGTATGCCTAACCACTAAACCTCACTCTTAGCCTCACTCACATAGATGCAAAACCCTAAACTTAACTCTAAACCTAACCCTCATCTTAAACCCTAAAGCTAACTCTAACACTAATAACAACTTCATCTTAAACCTAACCCTACAGTTAACCCTGCCCCTTGCCTACCCCTACACATTAACCTCACCCTCACCTTCATCCACACCTAACTGTAACCCTAAACCTAAACCTAGCCATCACCTTAAAATTAAGCCTTAAAACTAACTACAACTGTAACCATATCCTCAATCTACACATAACCTTAACCCTAACTTTAACCCTATCCCCTAACATCACCTACACCTATACCTCACTGTTAGCCTAAAGCTAAATTTAAGCCCAGCCCAATCCCTAGCCCCTCATTCTCAATCAAACCATAACCATAATTTCACCCTTAGGGTAATCTTAACCCTAACCAAAATAATTACCCCAACTCTGAACCTGAATCCCCAAAACCTGAACCTGACCCCCAAACCCTTACACCTGAACCAAAACCCCAACCCTAACCCTGACCCCTTACCCTGATCCCAAACCTCTGAATGAGAATCCAAAACCTAACCCTGACCCTTGAACCCTTACCATTGACTCCCACCCTGATGCCTAGCCAGACACTTAGCAATCCAAAGAACAACCACATCTTGTTGAAACTCCGGTTGCATAAGCCAAGGGACTGCAGCAGAATCATTATTTATTTCATTAGATCTAATTTTTAGGTAAATGTCTCCTTTGTTTATCCCACCTTTATACACATGATTTCCTTGTGGTAAACTGGTATGGACAGAAAGGACATGTTTCTTGTTAAATGAATCTCTGTTCCCAGTAGACTCGGCTAGCCCCAGGAGAACTGAGCTGTTTTTGTACTTATGTTTCTGGTCTTCTCAGCCTAACTCTAACCCTACCCTCACCCTAACTGTTAACCTCACCCTCACCTTCACCCACACCTAACCATAAGCCTAAACCTAAACCTAAAACTAACCCTAACCCTAATATTGAAGCTAAAACCTCTTACCATAACCATATCCTGACCCTACACTTTACACTAATCCTAATCCTAAGCCTAAACCTAAATGTATGCTGAACCCTAACTCTCAGCCTGACCCTCATTCACATGGAAATGTGACCCTAAATCTAACTCTAACAATAACCCTCACCTAAACCATTAACTAACTCTATTCCTAAGCATAATTTCATCCTAAACCTAACCCTACTCCTAACCGTAACCATAAGCCTACCCATACACCTACTCCTTAACCTCATCTACTTTCACCAACACCTACTGTAACCCTCAACCTAAACCTGGCCACCACTTTAATATTAAACCCTAAACCTAACTATAACTGTAATCATACCCTCACACTACACCTAACCCTAAACCTATGCCAAGCCCATAATGCTCCTTTCACCCATACCTCTTTGTTAACCCCAGCCAAAACCCTAAACCCTCACTCTAACTCAAACCATTAAAATAACTTCAGCCTAATGCTAAGCCTAACAATAACCTTAGTCCTTACCCCTAACTTGGACCCTGAACCTGAATTCCTGATCCTGAAACCCAAAACCATGAACACAACCCCAAACCCTTATACTTGAACCCAGACCCCAAACCAACCTCTGACTTCTTACTCTGAATATGAACTCCTGAATGTAAATCCAAACCATAACCCTGACCCCTGAACACTTACCATTGACTCTCACCCTGAGCCCAGACCCAGAACCATAGGAATCTAAAGAAACAACCATATCCTGTTCAAGCCCTGGTTGCATATGACAAACGACTGTAGCAGAATCATTTAGTTCTTTAAATATCTCCTTTAGGGACATGGTTCCCATGTTAATCCCCCCTTTATACACATGATTTCCTTACAGGAAGCTGGTATGGACAGAAAGGAAAAGTTTCTTGTTGAATGAATCTCTGTTCCAAGTAATCTGGACTAGACTGGGGTGAATTGATCCATTTTTCTACTTATGTTTCTGGTTCTTCTACTCATCCTAACTCTAACCCTAACCCTAAAAAAACCTTCAACCAAACATTAAAGCCTAAACCTAACTCCCACTGGAACCATATCCTCAACCTACACCTAATGCTAGCCCTAAACCTCACCATCACCCTCACTCACACAGAACTGCAACCGTAAACCTAACTCTAATCTAAACCTGAACCCTGAATCCTAGAGCTCACTCTTACCCTTACCATAGCTTCATCCTAATCATCACCCTACACCTAACTTTAGTCCTAAACCTACACATACCCTGAATCCTTCATCCTCACCCTCGTGTTTAAACACACCTAACCATAATCTTAAACCTAAACATAGCCCCACTCTGAATACTAAACCTAATGCTAACTTTAACCATATCTTACACTGCACCTAATACCCTCACCCTACAATTACCATCAACTCCTCACCTTCACCCACACCTAACCACAAACCTAAACCAAAATCTAACCTTAACCCTAATGTTGAATCCTAAACCTAATACTAACCACATCGATATTATCACCCTACACCTAACCATAAACCTAACCGTATCCCTAACCTAAGCACTAATCATAGCTCCTTGCCCTAACATTCACCCTCACCTAAGTATAACCCCATACCTAAACCTAATCCTAACCCTAACATTAAAGCCAAAACCTAATCCCCACCATAACTATATCCTTACCCTACACTTAAACCTAACACTAACCCTAGCCTCTAAACTGATCACTCACCCTCACCTTCTTCCGCACCTAAACATAACCCTAATCCTAAATCTAACCCTAAGCCTAACATTGTACCATAAACCATTGCTAATGATAATCATATCTTTACCCTGCCCCTTATGCTAACCCTAACCCTAACCCCACCCAACTGCTAATCACTCACTCTCACCCCCACCTTCTCTCATATCAAACCATAATCCCAAACCTAAGCCTAACCCTAACATTAAATCCTAATCTGATTGCTAACTGTAACTATATCCTCACCCTGTACTTTACACTAACCCTAACTCTAATACTACACCAATCCCAAACCCCTCACCCTCACCCACACTTGCACTCATACCTAAATGAAGCCTTAACCCTATACCTAACAGGAAAGCCAATATATAACTGTCACCATAATTACATTGTAATCATAAACTGAACCTTGAAGCTAAGCTTATCCATAATCCTAGCCACTAAACTAAACCCCTAATCCCTCACCTTTACCCACACCTAACCATAGGCTAAACCAAAACCTAACGCTGACTCTAACACTGAACATTAACCTAAGACTTACCATAACCATCCTCACCCTACACATAACCCTAAGCCTAACTGTATGCCTAACCACTAATCCTCACAGCGAGATTCACCCATATGGAACCATAACCTACACCAACCCCTTTGAGTAACTCTCAAAATAACCATACCCTCACTGGACACTTAACTTTGAACATAACACCAATAATAACACTAGCCCCTAATTAGAACACTTAACCCCTCACCTACACCAACACTTAACCATAAGCATAAATATAAATCTAACCTTAAGCTGAACTATAAATCATAAACCTGACTCTAACCATAACCATATCCTCATCATGCACCTTATGCTAACCCTAACCATAATCCTACATTGAGGGTTTAACCTGACCCTCACCTTTAGCCACAAAAAACCATAACCCTACGCTGACACCAGTGAGCACCCTAATGTTAAACCCTAAACATAACTAATTGTAGTGATATGCTTACACTACAACTAAACTAAACCTAAACATAGCCAATAACTCTTCCCTCACCCACTCCACACTGTTAGCCCAAAGCTAAACTTAACCCCAGCCAAAATCCTAACACCTCATGCTAACAAAACTGAAACAATAACCTAACCATAAACCTAATTTTAGCCCTAAACCCAACTTTACTCGTGACCACTAAACTAGGCCCATTTAACCCAAACCTCTGAACCTGAAACCCCAAAGCCCTGAACCCTAACCCTAATGCTGCAATCCAAACCCAAACCCTTGCACCTGAACATGAAACCCAACCTTTACCCTAAGCCCAAACCCGTGAAGCTGACCCTGAACCCTGAATGCAAATCTGAACCCTAAGCCTGGACAGTGAATCCTAACTGTTGACTCTCACCCTGACCCCTAGCCACACACTTAGCAATCCAAAAAAACAACCATGCCCTATTCAAGAACTGGTTGCATATATTCAAGGACTGCAGCAGAATCATCCTTTAGTTCTTGAGATCTGCTCTCTAGGTGCATGGCTCTCTTGTTAGCTCCCCCTATATGCACATGATTTCCTGGAAGGACACTGCTATTGACAGAAAGGAGATGTTTACTGTCAAATGAATCTCCTTTACTACTGGACTGGGCTGGAAACCCAGTGAAGTGAGCCGTTTTGGTACCTGTGAGTGTGGTCGTTCTTTCAACCCTAACCTTCACACTCACCATCACCATAATGCTAATCCTAAACCATAAACCTAACTCTAGCCATAACCATTGCATCCCCCTACCCTTAAAACTAACCATAACCCTTGGCCTACACCTTTTCCCAGCACCTCACTACCACTCTCAACTTCACCCACATCCAACCATAAGCCTAAAGCTTAAACTCTAAACATAATCATAACATTAAACACTAACATTATCTCTACCCATGACTATATTCTCAAACTAGCCTTAACTCTCCAGGTACCTGTAAAATTAAAACTGGCCACTAAGCCTAACCCCTCACCATAAACTACACCTCTCTCACACCAAACGGGAACACTAATCCTAGAAAACCTAAACCTAACACTGAAAACCAAACCTAACTATACCATAACTAAATCCTCACCTTGGAACTAATGATAAACTTAGACCTATCGCTAACCCTATGCCTAAACCCTCGCCATCACCTGCATTCACATGAACCATAATCCTAATCCTAACTGTAATGCTAACCCTCATTCTAAATCCAAATCCTATCTACAACCCTGACAATGACTTTATCCTAAACCTAAGCCTACACCTAAACCTAAACCTAACCCTACCCATACACCTACACCCTCACACTCACCCTCACCTTCACCCACAACTAAGAGTAACCTCAACCTAAACCTAGCCCTAATAAAACCATACATAAATCCAACATAAAACCATAATGCTAACTCTCACTGTAACCATATCCTCACCCTACACCTACCCTAAACCAAATCCTAACCTTAAACCTAGGCCCTCACCATCACCCTTGCTCACACTTCACTGTTAGCCTAAAGGCAAACTTAAAACTAAACATAATCCTAACCCCACACTCTAACAGGATTGAAACCATAACCTCACCCTAAACTTAATCTTAAACCTAAACTTAACCTTAATCCTTACCCCTAAGTTGGGACTCTCAAAACCGAACCACTGGATCTGAAACCCCAAAGTCCTGAACCCGAATCCGAATGCAGAACTTTACCCACGTCCTTTCCCCTGAACCCAAGCCAAAACCCTAACTCTTACCAGGACCCTGAGCCTGAACCCCTAAAACCCTGAATGTGAATCCAAATCCTAACCCTGAATTGTGAACCCTAAACTGCTGACTCTCACCCTGACCCCTAGCTGCACACTCAGCAATCCAAAGAAAAAATGATGTCCTGTTCAAGTCCCACTTGCATATACTCAAGGACTGCAACAAAGTCATCCTTCAGTTCCTGAGATCTGCTCTTTAGGTGCAGGGCTCTCTTATTAGTCCACGCTGTATGTGCACGATTTCCTTGTGGGGCACTGCTATTGAAAGAAAGGAGATATTTTCTGTTGAATAAATCTCTATTCCTACTGGACTGGGTTGGAACCCTAGTGAATTGAGCTCTTTTGCTACTTGTGATTGTGGTTCATCTTCCAAACCCTAGCCGACATGCTCACCCTCACTGTAATCCTAACCATAAACACTAAACCTAATTCTAACTGTAACCATTCACTCACCCTCCTCTTAAAACTAACCAGAACTCTAACCCTACACATAACCCTAACCCCTCGCTGTCACCCTCATCATCACCCACATCTCACTGGAACCCTAGAGGTAAACCTAAATTTAAATTCTAACATGAACTCTACCCATAACAATAACCTCACCCTACACTTAACCCTCAAGCTATAGTAACCCACTCTGACACTGTAACACTACCCTACCCACTCTAACGTTGACCACTCTAACACTGACCACTAACCCTAATGCCTCATCCTCACCCTCAACTTCACTCACATGTAACAGTGCCTGAAAACCTAACCTTCACCGTAACACTGAACCCTTTTGCTAACTCCAATCTTATATATAACCTGACCCTACACCTAATGCTGACCATCACCATATCTATAAACGTAGCCTTATGCCTATCACCAAACATTCACCACCAACCTCACTTAAACAGAACTGTAACCTTAAACTTAAATCTAAGAGTAACTATCAGTCAAAACCATAACACTAACTCTTTCCTCCACCATAACATCTTTCTCAACCTAACCCTACACCTAAACCTAAATCTCCAAGTATGCCTAACCCTTGCGTGGACCCTCAGCTTCACCCACACCTAACTGTAACACTAAAACTATAAGTAGCACAAACTTCATATTAAACCTTAACAAAAACTCTACCCATCAACATATCCTCACCCTGAACCTAACCTTTAAACTAAATGAACTCTTAACCTTTGCCACCAACACTAACACCTCACCCTCACCCTCACCGTGATTCACTAAAACTAACGGTGAATTGAAACATAAACATAACAGTACTCACAACACTGAAGCCTAAACTGAACTCCAGCCATAATCATAACCCAACCCTACCCATAACGTTGACTTAACCCTAATCCTAATCCTAACCCTGGACCTAACTCCTAATTCTCACTCTCACCCTCAATCACAAGGAACCATAACCAGAAACCTCACTCTAATGCAACTCTCACTTTAAACCCTAATCATAACTCTCACCCTAGCTGTAAATTCTTCTTCAACCTACTCTTAACCCTACCCTCTCACCCTCACACTTAATTTCACCCACACCTAACTGCAAGCCTAAACCTAATCCTAACCCAAACCTTAACACTACACCCTAACCCTAACTCTCAACATAACCATATCTGAAATCAACACTTAACCTTAATCAAAACCCTGGCCACTAATGCTAACATCTCACCGTCATCATCATCTTCACTCACACCTAATGGAAACCCTAATCCTAAACCTTACCCTAGCCCTCACACTGAAAACAAAACCTAACTCTAACTATAACCTAGCCTCACCCTGCACCTAACGCTAAACTTGGCCTTAATCCTAAACTAATGCCTAACCACTCACCCTCACTCACATGCAACAGTGACCCTAACCTTATGTCTAATTATAACTCTCACCCTAAATGCAAATATTAACTGTAGACCAACCATAACTTCCTAACATTAAAGTGGAACCCTAACACACCCCATAACCATATCAACACACTACACCTATGCTTAAAGCTAACCCTAATCTTAAGCCTAGGCCCTCACACTCACCCTCACTGACACCTCACTGTTAGCCTAAAGACAAACTTTACTCTAAACCTAAGCTTAACCCCTCACCCTAACAAAACTGAAACCATAAGCTAACCCTAGCCCTAACCCTAACCCTAAACCTAATCTTAATACTTAACATTAACAAGAGCCTGAAAAACCTCCACCCCTGGACCTGAAACCCGAAAGCCCTGAACCTATATCCTTACACTGGAACCCAAAACCAAAACCTTGCATGGAAACCTGAACCCCACCCTTACCATGGCCCTTTACCCTGAGCTGAAACCTACCTCTAACCATAACCATATCGTCATCTTGCACTGAATACAAACTTTAGCTCTAAAACTAACCCTTTGCCTAAGCACTCACCCTAGTTCACATGATCAGCAATCTTAACCCTTCATCTAACAAAACCCTCACCCAAACCCAAATTCTAAATCTAACCCTAACCATGACTTCTTCTTAAACCTAACCCAACACTTAAATGTAATACTACACATATGCCTACAGTCCAACCCTCACACTAATCTTTACCCACTCCTAACCATAACATGAAAGTAAACCAAGCCCTTACCATTACATTAAATACTAGCTGTAAATCTCATCATAAATATAACTGCATCCTATACTTAAAGGTAAACATAACCATAACCTTGGCCACTAACCCTAAACACTTACCTTGAACCTCACCTCGCTCACACCTAATGGGAATCCTAATTCTAAAGAGAACACTAAACCTATGACTGAAAACTAAACAAAACTATAACCATAACCAAATCCTCATCCTGACTTAACACTACCTTTAGAACTAACCCTAAACTGACAACTAAACCCTCCATTATTCATGTGGAAACATAATCCTAGCCCTAACTGTAATGCTAACCTTCATTCTAAACCCAAATCCTAACTCTAACCCTAAACATGACTTCATCCTAAATTTAGGCTGACATGTAAACTAATCTCTAACCTTACCTGTACACCTACTCCCTCAGCCTCACCCTCACCTTCACCTACACCTAAGCATAACCCTAAACCTAAACCTAGCCCTAACCCTAACATTAAATCCTAACCATAACTCTCACTGTAACCATATCCTCACCCTACACCTAAAACTAAACTTAACCTTAACCCGAACCCAGGCCCTCACACTCTTCCTCACTCACACCTCATTCTTAGTGGAAACCCAAGCTTAAGCTTATAGCTAATCCTAACAACTCACTCAACCAAATGAAACCATACCTTCACCCTAAACCTAACCCTAGCCCTAACTCTAAACCTACATTGATCCTTACCCATAAACGGGGACAACAAACCTGAAACCCTGGACCTGAAACCCCCAAAACCTGAACTCTTACATTAAAACCACAACCCTAACCCAAACCATTGCACCTGAACCCCAACCCCAGCCCTATCCTTGACCCCTCACCTTAAGCCCAAACTCCTGAACCCCAAATGGAACCCCTGAATGCAAACCTGAACCCTACCCCTGAACAATGAACCCTAACTGTTGACTCTAACCCTCACACGTAGTGGCACACTTAGCAATCCAAAGAAACAACCATGGTCTGTTCAAGCCCTGGTTGCAAATGCTCAAGGACTGCAGCAAAATCATGCTTTAGTCCCTGAGATCTGCACTTTAGAAGCATGGCTCTCTTGTTAGTTCCCCCTGTATGTGCACGAAACTCTTGCAGGCCACTGCTATTGACAAAAAGGAGATGTTTCCTGCTGAATCTCCTTTCCTAGTGGACTGGTCTGGAACCCAGTAAATTGAGCTGCTTTGGAACTTGTGATTGTGGTTCTTCTTCCAACCCTAACCCTCACACTCACCCTCACTGTAACCCTAACACTAAACCCTAAACCTCACTCTAACTGTAACCATCCCCTTCCCCTCCCCCTGGAACTAATCATAACCCTCGCCCTACTCCTATCCCTAACCCCTCACCATAACCCTCACCTTCATCTGCATTTAATGGTAACTCTAAATCTAACTTAACATTAAAGACTTACGTGAACTCTACATGTCACCAAATCATCAACCTACCCTTAACCCTCAAACTAACCATAGTCTTAACCCTGGCCATGAAAACTAATGTCTCAGCCTCACCCTCACCTTCACTCACATGTAATGGTGACCCGAAACATAATCCTCACCCTAATACTGAACCTTATTCCTAACTCCAGTCATAACCATAACCTGAGCCTACAACCTAATGCTGACCTTAACCCTAACCCTAATCCTTGCTGTTCTCCTAATCTCTAATCTTCACCATCACCTTCACTCTCACAGAAACATAACCCATAACCTAAATCTAACGGTAACTGTTAGCCAATACCCTAATGCTAACTCTATCCTTCACATAACAACAATGTAACCGGAACCTAACCCTAGCCCTACAAGTACACCTACCAATCACCCTCACCTCCTTTTCACCCACACCTTACCATAACCCTAAACATAAAAGTAGCACAACCTTCATATTAAATCTTAACATTAGCTCTACCCATCAACATATCCTCATCTTGAACTTAACCCTAAAACTAAATGTAACCTTAACCTTGGCCACTAACCCAAATGTCTCACCCTCACCTTCACCATGATTCATAAAACTAATGGAGAGCCAAAACCAAAATGCAACTCTACCCATAACACAGATCTTGAAATCTAGTCCCAGCTGTGACCTTAACTTCACCATACCTGTAACATGGATCATAATCCTAACCCTAACCATAGCCTATGCCTAACCCCTAACCTTCATCATCACACTCACTCACATGCATGGAATCATAACCCTAAACCTTACTCTAATGCTAACTCTCACTGTAATTTCTAATCCTAACTCTCATCCTCACCATTACTTCCCCCTCAAACTACCCTCTCACCCTTGAATTCAGTTTCTCCCATACCTGGCCATGGTTCCATGGGTTTCGGCTTAAGATTAGGGGTAAGGGTTAGGGTTGGCATTCTCGTCCAGGTATAAGAGTTTGGGTTCATGTTGTGGTATTAGGGTTCAGGTTCAAGGCTTTGGCATTTAAGGTCAAGGTTTCGGGTGTGGAGAGCCCAGTTTAGGGGTAAGGATTAAGGTTAGGCTTAGGGTTAGGGGTAGGGTTTAGGGTGTGGTTATGATTTCATTTTGTTAACGTGAGCGGCTAGGCTTAGGTTTAGGGTTACGTTTGGCTTGTGGCTATGAGTGAGGTGTGAGTGAGGGTGAGGGTGAGGGCTTAGGCTACTGTTAGGATTTGTGTTAAGGTTAGGGTTTGGTGTAGGGTGAACATATGATTATGGTTATAGTTTAATTTCAGGGTTATGGCTAGATTTAGATTCAAGGTTATGCTTAGCTGTGGACGAAGGTGAGGGTGAGGCTGAGGGGGTAGGTGTACAGGTTGGTTAGGGTGAGGTTTAGGTGTAGGCTTAGATTTTGCAAGAAGGCATGGTTAAGGTTAGAGTTAGGATTTGGGTTTAGAATGAGAGTAAGCATTACAGTTAGGTAGGGTTACTGTTCTGTGTGAATGCTAAGGATGAGGGTGAGGGTTTAGGCAAAGGGTTAGTGTAGGGCTAAGGTTAGAGTTAGGTTCAAGGTGAGGATTTAGTTATGATTAGGGTAAGGTTTAGTTTTCAGTGTTAGGATTCAGTTTAGGATTAGGGTTCCCGTTAGGTGACAGTGAGGTGAGGTTGAGAGGGGTTAGGATTAGCAGCCAGGGCTAGGGTTAGGGTTAGGTTTAGGGTAAAGCATAGGGAGTGGAAATTATTATGGTGTGAGTTTGGATGATAGCTTAATATGTGGGCAAGGGCTAGATTGAGTTATGGTGAGAGTTAGGATTAGGGTTTAATGTTAGGATTAAGGCCAGGATTAGGTGTAGGCTTGTGGTTAGGTGTGGGTGAAACTGACTGTTGCGTTAAGGGGGTAGGTGTTTGGGTAGGGTTAGTGTTAGGTTGAGGAAGAAGTTATGATGAGGGTGAGAATTAGGACTCGGGTTTAGAGTGAGGGTTAATATTATAGTCAGGTTTAGGATTATGATTCTGTGTGAGTGAGGGTGAGGGTGAGGCCTAGGGATGAGGCCTAGCTTTAGGGTCAGGGATAGGGTTAAGGACAGTGTTATGTGTAGGGGTAGGTTACGGTTATGGCTGGAGTCAGGTTTAGGATTCAGTGTTAGGAGTAGGGTTATGTTTAGGTTTTGGTTCACCGTTAGGTGTTTGTGAAGGTGTGGTTGAGGGGTAAGTGTACAGATTGGATTATGGTTAGGTTTACGTGTAGGCTTAGGTTTATGATGAAGTCATGGCCTGGGTTAGAGTTAGGTTTTGGGTTTAGAATGAGAATAAGCATTACAGTTAAGGCTAGGGTTATGGATCAGTGTGAGTGACAGTGATGGCAAGGGTGAGGGTTAGGGCTAAAGTTAGCATTAGGTCCAAGGTGAGGATTTTGTTAAGGTTAGAGTTAGGTTTGGTTTTAGTGATAGGGTTATGGTTCAGTTTAAGATCAGTATTCCTGGTCTATATGAATGAGGTGAGGTTGAGGGTGAGGGGTTAAGGTGAGCGGCCAGGGCTAGGATTAAGATTAGGTTTCGGGTTAAGTGTAGGGTATGGAAACCGTTACAGTGTTGGGGTTCTTGCTGGGTTTAATTTCAGGGTTATGGTTAGTTGTGGATGAAGGTGAAGGTGAGGGTTTAGGGGCAAGAGTGGAGTTAGGGTTAGGGTAAGGTGTAGGGTCAGGTTTAGCATGAATTTACCGTCAGGGTGAGTGTTAGGATTTCACTGAGGGTGAGGCTTATCATTAGATATAGGGCTAGGGTCACTTTTTGGTGTGAGTGAGGGTAAGCAATTAATTGTAGGGTTAGGGTTAGTGCTAGGGTTTGGACCGAGGATAGCTTTAGGTGCAGGGTGAGGAAATGAGTTAAAGTTAGAGTTAAGTTTCATTTTCAGTGTTAGGGTTATGGTCAGGGTTAGTATTAGAGCTCTTATTAGGGGCGAGTAAAAGTGAGGGTGAGGATAAGAGTTTAGGATTAGTGGCCAGGGTTAGGGTTAGGATTATATTTAGGGAAAAGTATAGGTTACAGATAATGGTACAGTAAGAGTTATGGTTAGGGTTTAATGTTATGCTTAGGGCCAGGATTAGGTTTAGGTTTGTGGTTAGGTGTGGGTGAGATTGAGTTAGGGGGCAAGTGGGTAGGTGATCATGGAGGGTCAGGGTTAGGTCGAGGAAGAATTTATGGTGAAGGTAAGAGTTATGACTCGGGTTTAGAGGGAAGGTTGGCATTAGAGTGAGGTTCAGGCCTATGGGTCAGGCCTAGCATTAGGTTTAGGGAAGAGTTAAGGTCAGCTATATGGTAGGGTCAGGTTATGGTATGGCTGAAGTCTGGTTACAGGTTCAGTGTTAAGGGTAGGATTACATTGAGGATTAAAGACAGCAGCATGAGAGGTGAAACAGATACCTCCTCCTGAAACCGTATATAATACGAAAATAAAATTAGTACAATTAATCCTGAAAGAGCAACAAGAAAGAAGGCTGAACCAGACTGCGTAAACCTGGAGGAAAGAACAGACATCACAGAACAGAGTAATGTACCAAAGCCATGACCCGGCAGGACCCAAGCCCTTCCCCCAGCCCAGCTCACCTGCAGGAAGAAGAGAAGCAGAGTAGGGAGGGAGTGTATACCTGGGACTGCTGAGCACCTAGTCTTGGAGATCTGTTCTGGGAGCATGAACGTACATTGCATGGTGCTCTGGTGATTAGTGGGTTTGGAGAGCTAAGACAGGCAGAATACATGGAGAGACTGAGATTCCAGCTGCTTGTGGAAAACAGGGATATGGCTGAACTGGGTGGGCAGTCTGAGAGACTTCCTAACAGTGAGAGGGCTGCTAATGGGGCAAGGATTGCACAGAGCTTACTGCTCAGGAGAAAGGACAGGTAGACAAAATTGTCCAGGTGCACTCTGCCAAGCAGCTTGGGAACTTTCACGATCTTTAGGCACTCCATTCCCCTGGCTGGCTGTGAAGGTCCAAGGCCTCCGACTGTGATACACAGCCTACTGTGCCTTCCTCCAGGCCTTCCCACACCTGGCTTGCAAACAGAGAAATCCTGCCCTGGTGTCAGGATAGTCAGAGGGAAGCCATGCCTACAGCAGCTACAAATGCAAAGTATAGAGGCTTACACCTTTGTGTCTATCCCACTGGTTCTGGCAGTGGAGACAGGCATAGCAGCTGTGAAGCAGGAAACAGCTCTTTCTTCACCACAGGCAATAGCACCATTCCCCTGCAACTAAAGACAGCACTCCAGGGGCTGAGCAGCTCCAGAGAGTAGAGATTCTAGGTACTAGAGGATGCCATATGAAAATATGAAACATCAAGGAAAACTTGTTCAAAGCAAAATCTAAACACCAGATAAATGATACAAGTGAGACTGAATAAATCTTCCTGAAAGATATTTCAAAATAAATATCACAAACATGTACCTGGAGGTACAGAAAAATATTCACGAATTCAGTAATGAATTTAGGATGTAGATCCAATACTTGAGTAACACAATGGAGGGTATTAAAAGAAGATTACATATAGTGGAAGAGAGGATTAATAAAACAGAAATTAGAGAAGAGGAATACAAAGAAGTTGAAGTACAGAGAGAAAAAAAGGATCTCTAGGAATGAAAGAATACTGAGAGAACTGTGTGACCAATCCTAACAGAACTGTATTCACATATAAGGTAGTAGAAGAAGAATAGAGAAAAGGGGATAGAAACTGTATTTGAGGAGGTAATTGTTGAAAACTTCCCAAATCTGGGGAAGCAGTTAGTCTCTCAGGCCATGGAGGTTCACAGATCTTCAAACACAAGGGACCCAAGGAAGAAAACACCAAGACATATAAAAATTAAAATGGCAAAGATCAAGGATAAGGACATAGTATTAAAATCAGCCAGAGAGAGAAATAAGATCACATACAAAGGAAAACCATCAGGCTATCATCAGACATCTCAGCAGAAACCTTACAAGACAGAGGAGAGTGGCATGATGTATTTAATACAATGAAGCAGAAGGGCCTCGAACCAAGAAAACTCTATCTAGCAAGATTATCATTTAAATTTGAAGGAGGGATTAAACAATTTCCAGATAAGCAAAAGCTGAGAGAACTTATCTCCCACAAGCCATCTCTACAGTGTATTTTGGAGGGACTGCTATAGATGGAAATATTCCTAAGGCCAAATACATGTCACCAGAGGTAATAAAAAGGGAAAGACAAAGAGTACGGAATATGATACCTAATATATAAAGAATGGAGGAGGAAGAAGAGGAGGGGAAGATAAAGAACATTTAGACTGTATTTGTAATAGGATACTAAGTTAAGTTAGACTCTTAGATAGTATGGAAGTTACCCTTGAAACTTTGGTAACCATGAATCTAAAGCCTACAATGGCAATAAGTACATACCTATTACCTATTGATAATCACCCTAAATGTAAACGGTCTGAATGGACCAAACAAAAGACACAGAGTCACTGAATGGATAAAAAAACAAGACCCAACTATTTGCTGCCTACAAGAGACTCACTTCAAACCCAAAGACATATACAGACTAAAAGTGAAGGGATGGAAAAAGATATTTCATGCAACTAATAGGGAGAAAAAAGCAGGTGTTGCAGTATTTGCAACAGACAAAATAGACTTTAGAACAAACAAAGTACAAGAGACAAAGAAGGACATTACAGAATGATAAAAGGGTCAATCCAACAAGAAGATGTAGCCATTATAAACATCTATGCACCTAACACAGGAGAACCTACATATGTGAAACAAATAGTAACAGAATTAAAAGGGGAAATAGAATGCAATGCATTCATTCTAGGAGACATCAACACTCCACTCACTCCAAAGGACAGATCAACCAAACAGAAAATAAGTAAGGAGACAGAGGCACTGAACAACAAATTAGAACAGATGGACCTAACAGACATCTACAGAACTCTCCACCCAAAGCAGCAGGATGTAAGGATGTACATTCTTTTCAAGTGAAGATGGAATATTTTTCAGAATAGATCATATACTAGGCCACCAAAAATGCCTCAGGATTGAAATTGTACTAACCAGTTTCTCAGACCACAAAGGTATGAAACTAGAAATAAATTAAGCAAAGAAAACAAAAAGCCCAGAAATGCATAGACATTTAACAACATGCTCCTAAATAACCAATGGATAAATTACAAAATAAAAACAGAGAACAAGCAATATATGGAGACAAAGGACAACAATAATTCAACACTTCAAAATCTCTGGGACACAGCAAAGGCCATGGTAAGAGGGAAGGATATTGCAAGACAGGCCTACCTCAGGAAAGAAGAACAATCCTATATGAAAAGTCTAAACTTACAATTAATGACACTAGAAAAAGAAGAATAAATGAGTCCCAGAGTCAGTAGAAGGAGGGACATAATAAAGATTAGAGCAGAAATAAATAAAATCAAGAATAAAACAATAGAAAGAATCAATGAAAGCAGGAGCTGGTTCTTCAAGAAAATGAACAAAATAGATAACCCCTATCCAGACTGATCAAGAAAAAAAGAGAGTCTACTCACATAAACAGAATCAATAATGAGAAAGGAAAATTCACGATGGACACCACAGAAATACAAGGAATTATTAGAGAATACTATGAAAAATTATATGCAAACAAACTGGATAACCTAGAAGAAATGGATAACTTTCTCAAAAAATACAACTATCAAAGGCTGACCCAGAAAGAAACAAAATCTGAGCAGACCAATTACTAGCAATGAAATTGAATTGGTAATCGAAAAACTACCTAAGAACAAAATCCCTGTACCATATGGCTTCACCACTGAATTTTATCAAAGATATAGTGAAGACATAATACCCATTCTCCTTAAAGTTTTCCAAAAAGTGGAAGAGGAAAGAATAGCTCCAAACTCATTCTAGGCCAGCATCACCCTAAAACCAAAACCAGACAAAGACACCACAAAAAATAAAATTATGGACCAATATCCAAAATGAACATAGATGTAAAAACACTCAACAAAATATTAGCAAACCGAATTCAAAAATACATCAAAAAGATATTCATCATCATCAAGTAGGATTTATTCCAGGGATGAAAGGATGGTACAATACTAAAAAATCCATCAACATCATCCACCACATAAACAAAAAGGACAATAACCACATGATCATCTCCACAGATGCAGAAAAAGCATTTGACAAAATTCAACATCCATTCATGATAAAAACTCTCAACAAAATGGGTACAGAGGGCAAGTACTTCAACATAATAAAGGCCATATATGACAAACCCACAACCAACATCATACTTAACAGCAAGAAACTGAAAGCCTTTACTTTAAGATTGGGAACAAGACAGGGATGCCCACTCTCTTCACTTTTATTCAACATAGTTCTGGAGGTCCTAGCCATTGCAATCAGACAACACAAAGAAATAAAAGGCATCCAGAAAGGTAAAAAAGAAGTTAAACTGTCACTATTTGCAATGAAATGCTATTGTACATAAAAAACCATAAAGAATCCACTCCAAAACTACTAGAACTAATATCTGAGTTCAGCCAAGTTGCCAGATACAAAATTAATATGCAGAAATCTGTTGCATTCCTATACACTAATGATGAACTAGCTGAAAGAGAAATCAGGAAAACAATTCCATTCACAATTGCGTCAAAATGAATAAAATACCTAGGAATAAACCTAACAAGGAAAGTGAAAGATCTATACTCTGAAAACTACAAGACACTCATGAGAGAAATTAAAGAAGATACCAATAAATGGAAACACATCCCGTGCTCATGGCTAGGAAGAATTAATATTGTCAAAATGGCCATCCTGCATAAAGCAGTCTATAGATTTAATGCAATCCCTATAAAAATACTAACAGCATTCTCCAATGATCTAGAGAGAATAATTCTAAAATTCATATGAAACCACAAAAGACCCTGAATAGCCAAAACAATCCTGAGAAGGAAGAATAAAACTGGGGGGATTATCCTCCCTGACTTCTTCAAGCTCTACTACACAGCCACAGTAATCAAGACAATTTGTTACTGGCACAAGAACCAACCCATAGATCAGTGAGTGGAACAGACTAGAGAGCCCAGATTTAAACTCAAGCATATATGATCAATTAATACACGATGAAGGAGCCATGGACATATAATGGGGGAATGAAAACCTCTTCAACAACTGGTGTTGGCAAAACTGGACAGCCACATGCAGGAGAATGCAATTGGATTATTGTGTGTCCCCATACAGAAGAGTAAACTCGAAATGGATCAAATACCTTAACATAAATCATGAAACCATAAAACTCTTAGAAGACCACATAGGCAAAAATCTCCTGAATATAAACATGAGCAACTTTTTTCTGAATATATCTTCTTGAGCAAGGGAAACAAAAGCAAAAATGAACTCACGGGACTACATCAAACTGAAAAGTTTTTGTACAGCAAAGGACATCATCAACAAAACAAAGAGGCATCCTAGAGTTCAGGAGTATATATTTGTAAATGACATAGCTGACAAGGGGTTAACATCCAAAATATATAAAGAACTCACACGCCTCAACACCCAAAAAGCAAGTAACCTGATTAAAAAATTGGTGGAGGATATGAACACACAATTCTCCAAAGAAGAAATTCAGATGGCCAACAGGCACATGAAAAGATGCTCCACATCCCTAATTATTAGGGAAATGCAAATAAAAACGACTATGAGATATCACCTCATACCAGTTGAGATGGCCAGTATCAAAAAGTCTAAGAACAGCAAATGCTGGCAAGGATGTGGAGAAAGGGAAACTCTCCTACACTGCTGGTGGGGATGTAAGCTAGTTCAACCATTGTGGAAAACAATATGGAGATTCCTCAACAAACTAAAAATAGAAATAACATTTGACCCACGAATTCCACTCCTAGGAATTTACCCAAAGAAAACAACGTCTCAGATTCAAAAAGATGTATGCACCCCTATGTGTATTGCAGCACTATTTACAATAGCCAGGATATGAAAGCAACCTAAGTGTCCATCAGTAGATGAATGGATAAAGAAGAGGTGGTACATATACACAATGGAATACTATTCAGCCATAAGAAAGAAACAAATCCTACCATTTGCAACAGCATAGATGGAGCTGGAGGATATTATGTTCAGTGAAATAAGCCAGGTGGAAAAAGACAACTACCAATTTATTTCTCTCATTTGTGGAGAATAACACAAAGCAAAACTGAAGGAACAAAACAGCAACAGACTCACAGAAACCAAGAAGGGACTAGCGGTTGCCATGGGGGAGGGGTGGGGGGGTCGGGTGGGGATGGAGGGACAAGGGGATTGAGGGGTATTATGATTGGCACACATGGTGTGGGAGGGATCATGGGGAAGACAGTGTAGCACAGAGAAGACAAATAGGTACTGTGGCACTTTATTATACTGTTGGGCAGTGACTGCAATCGAGTATGGGGGGTACATGATAACATGCATGAATGTAGAACCACATTGTTTTTCCATGTGCAACCTTCATAAGCATGTATATCAATAATACCTTAAAAAAATAAAATAAAGTACATAGGGAATTTCAATCAGATTTTTAAAAAGGGTAGGGTTATGTTTAGGTGTTGGTTCACAGTTAGGTGATTGTGAAGGGGTGGGTGAGGGTGCAGGGGTAAGTGTACAGGTAGGGTTAGGATTAGGTTTAGGTGTAGGCTTAGGTTTAGGATGAAGTAATGGCTCAGGTTAGAGTTAGGTTTTGCATTTAGAATGAGGATAAGCATTACAGTTAGGGCTAGGGTTATGATTCTGTGTGAGTGATGGTGAGGGCCGGTTGAAGGGCTCAGTTTAGCGTTAGGACCTTGGTGAGGATTCGGGTATGGTCAGAGTTAGGTTTAGTTTACAGTGTTAATATTAGAGTTCTGTTTTGTATTAGGGTTTCCGTTTGGTGTGACATGAGGTTGAGAGCAAGGGGTTTGGTTTAGCAGCTGGGGCTAGGGCTAGAGTTAGATTTAGTGTTTAGTGAAGGGTGCGGATATGGTTACAGTGAGAGTTAGGGTGAGGGTTTAAAGTGAGAGCAAGAGCTAGATTGAGTTTTCGGGTTATGGTTAGGGGTGGGTGAAGAGTAGTGTGAGGCCGAGATCATAGCCGTATGTGTCAGGTTAGGTTTAGGTGTTGGGTTAGGTTTAGGAAGAAGTTATGGTGAGGTTTAGAGTTAGGATTCTGCTTTAGAGTGAGGGTTAGCATTAGAGTGAGGTTAAGGGTTATGTTTCCATGTGTGTAAGGGTGAGGGTGAGGCCTAGGGGTCAGGCCTAGCTTTAGGATTAGGATTAGGGTTAAGGTAAGCTCTATGGGTAGGGTCAGGTTATGGTTATGGCTGGAATCAGGTTTAGGGTTCAGTGTTAGGGGCAGGGTTTTGTTTAGGTTTTGGGTCACCATTAGGTGTTTGTGAAGGTGCGGATGAGAGTGCAGGGGTCAGTGTACAGGTAGGGTTAGGGTTAGGTTTAGGTGTCGGCTTTGGTTTAGCATGAAGTCATGGCTTCAGTTAGAGTTGGGTTTTCGGTTTAAAATGAGGATAAGCATTATAGTTACAGCTAGGGTTACGGTTCCATATGAGTTATGGTGGGGGCAATGGTGAGGGTTACGGCTAAGGTTAACATTAGGTCCAGGGTGAGGATTTGGTTATGGTTAAAGTTAGGTTTAGTTTTCAGTGTTAGGGTTAGGTTTGAGTTCAGGATTAGGATTCCCGTTTGGTGTGAGCAAGGTGAGGTTGAGGGTGAGGGTTTACCGTTAGAAGGCAGGATTAGGTTTAGGTTAGGTGTAGGGTGATGATAGGGTTATGGTGAGAGTTATAGTTACAGTTCAGTGTTAGGGTTATTGCTAGGTTTAGTTTTAGTGTGACACTTCAATGTGGGTGATGGTGAGGATGGGGTTTAGTGGCACATGTACGTTTAGGGATAGGTTAAGGTTTAGGGTCAGGTTTAGGATGAAGTTAGGGTGAGGTGAGAATTAGGATTTGGTTGAGAGTGAGGTTTAGCATTAGATATAGGGTTGTAGCACTGCTCCATTTGAGTGACGGTGAGCAACACACCCAGGGTTAGGATTAATGTTTGGGATTGTGCTGAAGATATCATTAGGTGCAGGGTGAGGATATGACTACGGTAAGAGTTAGGTTTTGTTTTCAGTGTTAGGGTTAGATTTGGATTTAGGACTAGGCTTCCCATTAGGTACAAATGAAGATGAGGTTGAGGATGAGGGTTTAGGATTAGTGGCCAGGGATAGGGTTAGGGTTACATTTAGGGGTAAGTGTGGGTTCAAGTTATGGTTACATTGAGAGTTAGAGTGAGGTTTAATGAAAGGGTTAGAGACAGGATTAGATTTGGGCTTGCAGTCAGATATGGGTGAAATTGAGTGCAGGGAACAGGAGGTAGGTGTTCATGTAGGGTTGGGTTATGTGTAGGGTTAGGTTGAGGAAGAATTTATAGGGAGTGTGAGAGTTACGATTCAGGTTAAGAAGGAGGGTTAACATTAGAGTCTAACACTGAAAACTAAAACTAACTCTAACCATAACCAAATCCTCACCACAGAACTAATGATAATATTAGCCCTATCCTCACCCTCGCCGTCACCATCACTCACACAGAACCATAACCCTAGCCCTAACTGTAATGTTTATGCTCATTCTAAACCCAAAAGCTAACTCTAACCTTAGCCATGATTCGTCCAAAACCTAGGCCTACACCTCAGCCTAAACCTAACCCAACCTGTACACCTACACCCACACCCTCATCCACACCTTCACAAACACCAAATGGTGACCCAAACCTAAACACGGCCCTATCCCTAACACTGAATCCTAAACCTGACTCCAGCCATAACCATAACCTGATGCTACCCATAAAGCTTACCTTAACCCTAACCCTAACCCTAATGTTAGGGGTGACCCCTAGGCCTCACCCTCACCTCATGCATGTGGAACTGTAACCCTAAACCTCACTGTAAAGATGAAACCTAATGTTCATCCTCAGCATAAGTTCTTCCTCAACCTAACCCTACACCTAACACCAATAATACCTGAACACCTAGCCCCTCAAACCCACAGTCAATTTCACCCACACCTTACCACAAGCCTACACCTAATCCTGGCCCTAACTCTACATTAAATCCTAATCCAAACTCTCACTGTAACCATATATGCACCCCACACTTATTCATAAACCTAATCCTAACCCTAATCCTGGCCATTAATCCTATTCCCTCACACTCACCTTCACTCGCAACTAATGGGAACCCTAATTCTAAACCTAGCCCTAACTCTAACACTGAAACTGAAACCTAACTAAAACCATAGCCATATCCTAATCCTAACCCTATGCCTGACAGCTCACCCTCACTCACACGGAACAGTGACCTGAACCCTATACCTAACGCTAAACCTCTCCCTCAACCTAATTGTTACTCTCACCCTGACCCTAACTTCATCCTAAAAATCATCCTACACCCTAACCCTACCCATGCCCCTAACCGCTCACTCTGACCTTTACCCAGACCTAAATGTAGCATTGAATGTAAACCTATCAATAACCTTAACATTGAACCATAACCCTCTCACCGTAACCATATACTCACACTACACCTAACCCTAACCTTATCCTAACACTATGCCCTCACCCTCTCCCTAACACACATGGAACCATAACCCTAAACCTCACCATAATGCAAATCCTCACTCTAAACCTGAACCCTAACTCTCACCCTCACCTTCACTTGTACCTAATGGGAACCCTAACCCTACTCCCTCAACCTCACTCTCGCTCACATGGAACCATAACCCTGAACCTAAATCTAAAACCAAGCCTCAGACAATTCCCTAACCCTAACTCTACCCTCACCATAATTACTTCCTAAACCTACACCAACACTGAAACCTAACTCTGCTCATACGTCTATGGTCTCACCTTCACGTTCATCTTCACACACCCCCTAACCATAACCCTACACGTCAATCTAGCTCTTGCCTTCACATTAAACCCTCACCCTAACTCTCACTCTTACCATGTCCACACCCTAAACCTAGCACTTAACCCTAAATCTAGCACTATCCTGAGACCTTGTTGCTAATCCTAACCCTTCATCCTCAACCTCACCTCACTCACACCTAATGGGAACCCTAATCCTAACACTGAAAACTAAACTCAACTCTAACCATAACCAAACCCACACCATGGACCTAACACTAATCTTAGCCCTAACCCTCACCCTCACCCTCACCCTCACCTTCACTCACATGGAACTGTAACTGTAGCCCTAAGTGTAATGCTTATCCTCATTCTAAATTCAAATCCTAACTGTAACCCCAACCATGACTTTGTCCTGAATCTAAGCCTAAACCTAAATCTAACCCTAAGCCAACCTGTACACCTACACCTTCACCCCCATTGCACCTTCAAAAACACCTAATGGTAATGCAAAACCTAAACATAACTCTTCCCTTAACACTGAACCTTAAAATTGATGCCAGCCATAACCATATCCTGACCCTAGCCATCAAGGTGACCTTAACCTTAACGCTAACTCTAATGATAGGCATCATCCCTCTGCATCATCCTCACCTTCATGTACACAGAACTGTAACCCTAAACCTCACTCTGATACTAACCCTCACTCTAAAACCAAATCCTAACTCTCACCCTCACTGTAACTTCTTCCTCAACTGAATCATTTAAATAACTCTAACCCTATTTGAACACCTACCCCCATGTCCCCACATTTAATTTTACCCACACTGACCCACAAGTCTAAACTTAAACCTTAACCTAACCCTAACATTAAATAATAACTCTAACAGTCACCATAACCATATCACCTTCACTCGTGCCTAATGGGAAACCTAATTCAAAACCTCACACTACTAAATGAAATCTTACTTTAATCATAACCATATCATCACTCTGCACCTAACATTATTCTCAGCCCAAACACTAATACTAACCTTAAACCTACACCTGACTGCTCACCCTCACGCACATGGAACAGTGACCCTAACCCTATGTGTACTGCTAAACCTCTCCCTTAACCAAATCCTTACTCTCACCCTGACCCTAACTTCATCCTTAACCTGACCATAAACCCTACTCTAACCCTAACCCTAGCTGTGCCCCCTAACCCCTCACCCTCACCTTCACCCACACCTAACCATAACCCTGAAACTAAACCTAGTAAGAACTCTAACATTGAACAGTAACCCTAACTCTCACCATAACCATATCCTCACCCTACACCTAACCCTAACCCTAACCCTAGGCCCTCACCCTCACCCTCCCTCACATGGAATCATAACCTTGAACCTACCTCTAACCCCAACTCTCAGCCAAAATGATAATCCTAACTCTAATCCTCACCATAACTTCTTCCTAAACCTAAGCCAACACCTAAATTTATCCCTACCCATATGCCTATGGTCTCGACCTCATACTCATCTTCACCCACCCCTAAACATAACCCCAAAACTCAATATACCTCTTGCCCTTACATTAAACCCTCACCTAACTCTCTCACCAGAACCATATCCTCACCCTATACCTACCATAACACTAATCCTACCCCAACGCTGAACCCTTTACCCTCGCCCTCACATTCACCCACACCTAACCTTAACTCAATCTAAACTGAGCCATAACCCTAATATTGAACCATAAACCTAAATCTAACTGTGACCATATCTCACCCTCCACCTAAAACTATCCCTAGCCCTAAACCTACCCTTTTCCCTAACTCCTCACCTTCACCTTTACCCTCTCTTAACCATATTCCTAAACCTAACCCTAACGCTAGCCACTAACCACAGCCCCTCACTGTCACCTTCACCCACACCTAACCATAACCCTAAACCTAAACTTAAACTTAACCCTTATGCTAATCTTAAAGCCTAAACCTAACTCTCACCATAACCATATCCTCACCCTACACTTAACCTTAAACCTAACCCTAACCCTAGCCACTAACTCAAATCACTTACCCTCTTACTCTATTTTGTGGTTTGATGTCTCAGCATTTGGCCTCCACGATGGCAGCTGCAGCAGAGAAAGCTGGAAGGTTGGACATCAGCTCCTGTATCTCCTGCTGCGTGTCACTTCTACTCACAGTTCACTCAGTAGAACAGGTCAGATAGACCCACCTACCTACAAGTGGGCTGGTTAATCTGAGAAAGTTTGTGAATATTTGGTGAGCAGCAAATGACTCTGTATGCTATAGAATGAAAAATTTGTGCCCAGAGCTTGTTGTGAGAAACTGAAGCTTTGTGGGAAGCACTGATTGGGCACAGATTGTGAGGTGAAGCAAAAGCAGGATAGACCTGTCGGGGCCAGACTCTAATGGCTGGCCTTATCAGCCATGACAAAGTTTGGGGTTTTTTTTTTCAGAGCAAGGGGAAATCATTGGGTGGTTCAAACAACAGGTGACAACAGTTTGCTTTATCTGTTCATGGACCACTATAGCTGTAGAAGGAAGTGAATGTAAGGGGACC
Source organism: Manis javanica (assembly GCF_040802235.1). Classification (NCBI taxonomy): domain Eukaryota; kingdom Metazoa; phylum Chordata; class Mammalia; order Pholidota; family Manidae; genus Manis; species Manis javanica. Next base: position 76,999,559 of record NC_133159.1, on the reverse strand, counting down.
AGAGTGGAAGAGGCAAGGTGCTGTGCTAATAAATCAGATCTCTGGGAAAAGCAAAAGTCTTGGTTTGTGGTATTTGCCAATTACTATTGTGAAAATACACCCACCACAGGCAGAAATTTAAGCTTACAACTTTGATGTCACTGAATGCAGAATTAGATAGAGGCATGCACAGTCAACTCTGCATGCCAGTGGGGCAGGTTACAGTGCCACTGTGGTGAGAAAGGGAGTCAGGAGGCTAATCAAGACAAAAGATGATCAGAGTCTGAACTTCACTCTCCTTCCAACACACAGCCGGTGCTAATCCCACATCCTCTGCATGTCAGTGACTGAAATCCTCCTGCCTCCCCCACAAATACAACCACCACCACCAAATAGCACCAAGATTTTCCAGCTATTATGATGACATCTGAGGGTGAGGGACATGGCTATCTCCCTGACCTATCAGTAGTATTGCCTCCAGTACAAAAGTATGGACCTAGATTCTTAAGAATCAGCAATGAAATATCTCCCCCACCTTTACCTCATCTTCCCAGAGCCATGTATGCTAACACCCTTAGATAATGTGGCATAACATTCCCCCACTGTGCTCCAGGGAGGGAGAAGCCTAGAAAGCTGCTGGAAAGGCCCTGGTTGGGTTTTCTGCCTCCCCTGGTACGTGAAAAGATTGATAAGAATCAAAGCAGCTGAGTCTACACCACAGGTTACTGAAAAGCCTATGCAAGCTTGTGAACAGGGTGAACACTGTAGCTTTTGCTGGCTGGCTCAGAAGGGAAGCAGATGACTGTGACAAGGATGAGGGGTGGAGTGAGGGTTCCTACCCCAGGGTACTCTCACAGAAGTTACCAGTTACCTGAGGCTTGAAGCAGCTGCCAGACTAGCTCCTGAGCTGGGGTTCAGCTAGTTCACCCAGGCTCTGCTTTCCTCTTCCTTCTGCTCTGCTCAACTTCCAGAGCAGAATAACAGCTGGTATATACCTGAAGTGGGGCCTGGGGTGCTGCTATTTAAATAGCTTTGCCTCTGAACACAACAGGTATCACTCACAAGGTAGCTCCCAAATTTTAACTGGTTTTTATTTTTTCTCCAGAGAGCCATATGGAATTTTTATTTAAAGAGCTGCTCTGGCTCAGACAATAATCCCTTTCACCATCTCTCCCACCTTTCTTTACTCCCTCCCTTCCTTTCTTCCCTCCTCTTTTCTCTTCATATGAAGCCACAGGCTGAAGTCTTCCTCAGCAGCTTCACCCATACCTCCTGCTAGTTCTGGAAGTTACTGACCCTTGAGCAGAGTGGGACACTTTTGTTCTGGCTCCTAAATTTCCTCCCCTGTCTTGACCTGCTGGAAAAAACACCCCAACAGGAGCTAGGGACTTGGGCAGGTTCAGTCATAGTATCTGCATTTAAAGGTCTTATATAACCCAAGTCACCAAACACTGGAGAAGTTGAAGAAGGGCAACAAAGGTAGATGACATAGGCAGATGGGGAAGAAAATGCCACAAAAATATGAATGCCACCAAAGCTCACATTCTCGAGACAAATTAGAAGTATGAGATTGAATAGCATGGCTTGAAAATTTTCTCTTGTAGACATTTCAGTGTTTATTCCTAAATTCACTGAGGCTACTAACCAAATAGAAGACCTGAAAGCAAAAAAGGTACACCTCTTTATTTTACTGGAGTTGCTTAATCCAAAAATTCCTGCCTATGCAGGTTCAAATCCAGATTATGAGACCAACTTCTTATGTAGCTAAGTAAGGACATTTTTTTAAAAGATAGTCTCTTATCACTGTCATTTGATGAAATAAAGGACACTGTAACATTAAATATTTCAATGAATTTAGCATGATGAAAATGCACTACGTTGTTCTATTTCACCTAGCAAAGGACAGGTGACAGTCCAACTAACAGCATCTGAGAACCCAAATCTTAGTGCGTCCCACACCATTTAAGAGACAGAGACTATATTTGAGGGTATCCCCACAGCACCTATGGAGAAATGAACTCTCAAAGGAATTAAGCAACTTGTCCAAAGTTACACAGCTACTAATATCAGAGCCAAAATTCAAATCTAAGATGCAACTCTTTCCATGAAAAAGGAAACTAAATCTTCCCAGCCTCAATACTGAATACATTTTACTAGGCCTGTTCTTATGCTGTATAATCCTCTGCCTAACAGCAGTTTTCCTATTATGTTTTTGCTCTAACAAGAAGACCTACTACCATGTAAAGAGTTTCTGGAATAGACTGTATCCCCCTTGAAAATGATTAGCTTCCTTGATTACAAATCAACCTCAGCAGAGTTGGGTTATCATAAGCCTATTTCCTCAGGCCTCTGAGGCACAGCTGGGAAAGTGAAGAATGTTGTAGGGTTTTTAGACTTGAAAAACCTGATCTCCCAGCCCTAGAACTCAGAGACAACAAACACACTGGCAACAGCTATGACCAAGTGGGATGGACCCTCCACCTGCTAATCTGATGGGTCTCCAGCAGGTCTTCTCAGCCAGGTGATGCCAGTACTGATGGCATGACCTTGGGAATCTCACTACACCCTTAGTTTCTACATCTGTGAGTGGAAGGGATTTGGATAAAATGATTCTGAGGAGTTCTTCCAGGTTGGACCGATGATATTCACAAGACATTTTCTGCTAAACATAGGGGTGGGGGTGGGGGTGGTGGTGGTGGTGGTGGTGGTGGTGGTGGTGGTGGTGGTGTGTGTGTGTGTGTGTGTGTGTGTGTGTGTGTGTGCGCGCGTGCGTGCGCGCGCAAGAGCGGCTAAGTCTGGGAACTAGGCAAGACTTCTTTCCTTCGTTTTTATTTCCTAGTGTCCTCTGCTTTCTCCAGCCCTCAGCAGGACATACACTAAGCCAACCAAAGCTATTTCCCTTTGAGGAGTTCTCATGTGTGGTTGAAATGTAATTCATGTAGCTCAACAGTGCATGGTATCTTATAGCAAGCCCCATTCCCAAACTGGATACATTTTTACTGGTAAACACCCAGAGGGTGGCAGGGGAAGGGAACTCACATGGCACAGACTTGTGACTCCTGAACCAGAGCTTCTGTTGGACATCCTTTTTCATTTATTTCAAAATCATTCCTTTAAGTCTGAGATCTACAGAAGTGCATTGATATGTCAGCAGGGGCTGTGACTGGATCCCATGTTTTCCTAACTTCCTGCATCCCTCTTCTTCTTTGATATGTGCAGTGTTCAAGGCAGAAACAACTTCAGATGGATACAGAAAGAATGATTTTGACCAGAAACTTGGCAATGTTGTCTGATACACATAAAGGAAAAAGGAAAAACGAATTTTTCTCTAAGGGTTGGGCAGCACTGAGATAGTTCCCTGTGGGATAATTTTAAGAATTATTTAAATTCTTTTTTAAAAAGCTTATTTTATTGAACAGGCATTTCATGCACTTGGTATGTCTCCTGCTCCATTACCTCCATTCATTTAAAAGCATGACCTCAGCCCACACCCCCAAGGGGTTGGCTACTATTACCACACTGCCTCAGCCCTCTTCCTCCTCTTGTGTCCCACGGGCTGGGGCCTTGAGGTGACTTGCAGCCAATCAGATGCACGCCCATGTCCCCAGTGGAAGTGGACTCTGGATGCTCCCAAAGCTTCAGTCTCTGCATGGGAACAAGGCCGGGGGGGCTCTGTGACAGCAGAGGAGGGGGAAGGGCCTACTCCTACCCAGCTTGGCTGGGCTCCAGGGTCTCGCCCAGCGCTCCTCCAATAGTTCGTTCTATCACCTCCTTTAACTTCCCGCCTCCAGAGGGGCCATTCAGGGCAGATGCTATTCATTCCATTGCTGCCCTCCTCTCCTTCCTCCCTCTCCCTTCCCCTGTGGAGACTTTGTCTCTCCTCTTCTTAAGCACGTATGTGGATCGGAGGGTAGGGGCAGGCCAAGTGTATCCCCCACACATACACGGCTAGTGCTGGGGCAGTGAGCAGTTCCACAGGAGGGGAGCTGGGTAACCGAGAGCTAGGGGAGAGAGGAATTATTTTTCACTCTATACTTTTTGTGCAGTTTGGATGGTGAGCATTTGTGAAATTCCTCCCCTGGCTCCAGCACGTAGCCCAGTGCTTGAACATAGGTAGATCCAGTAAATGTTTCCAAAATGAATAAGTAATGAAAAAAATAGAGTATGAGTGCAGTTATTTTGAAGGTCAATACACAAAAATAGCAGAAATGCTTACCAGCAAATAAAAGCAGGGGAGTCAAAAATTTTTAAGAGGGAAATGTTGAATGTTCATTCAGCATTACTGAGTAGATAAGTCATTTGGACAAAGCATATTGAGTGGGAACTGGGTTTTCTAAACCCCAACTCAATGTTACTCATACTGCGTTTATCATCTCTGTCATGTTGTTTTTGTTTTTGTTTTGTAGTCTTTTGGGAGTTACAACATCAGTTCACTGTTTGCTGGTTTTCCCATCAAGGATGTAACATGAGGCACATACAACAATTGTATTTTATATACCCAAGAATTTAAATTATATTTTGTTTTGAAAACTTCATGATACCCTTTGAGATAACTGGAAACACCTGGAGATATTGCAAAACCAGGCCCAAGAATGGCCTATTCCGAATGTGCTCAGCAGGGCTCTCACAGTTAAGAGAGAACATGCAGTCCCCTGCTGGCAGTTTTCTTCCTTACATGTGCTTCTGCTCCTATGCTTAGAATTCATATTTAACTTAGCTGGAACCTGGGGACACGTGGCAGGATGATCTAAATTATTGAGGAGTCAAAAACCTACATAGAAATAAGTACTTTCCTTCAAAATAGACCATTAATTTGGCAAAAAGTTTGACTTCAGCTATCGAATCAATTTTTTGTATTCTATATTTAACTTAGTATAGACCATGATATCCAAAACTGCAACTACTAGTCACATAGCAGTGACTACTGAGCACTTGAAATGTAGCAAATCTGAATTTTGTCAACTTAGAATAAAAAAAAGACAATAATTTTAATGTTGATCACATATTAAAATAATACTGTAATATATTGGTTAAATATCCTACATTATTAAAATTAATTTCACCTGTTTCTTTTTATTTTTTTTAGTGGCTACTATAAATTGTTATACTATATATGTAGTGTGTATTATATTGATACTGGACAGCACTGATGAAGACAATGCCTATTTAGACTCTATAGACTATTGAAGCAAAAAATCATAAAGATTGGATCACTAACAGAGTAAAAGGAGAAAAGAGAATTTATTCCAGGGGGACAGATGGTTTATTTCTGAAAAAATATACAACTTGGCCAAAATTATTAATTATACCATAATTTCCTTTTCTCAGTGCAATCCACTGACATGCTAATACTCAGAGTTTATAATGAATGACATGCTACACCTAAGCCTTTGAATCATCATGATTGCTTTATGTATTTTTCCTCGATCATCTCTGGACTGTGAGCTCCTTGAGGACAGAGACCCTATGCTGGTCATCTGTTAGAATGACCAACCATCCTGGTTTTCCCAGGACTGAGGAGTACCTGGGATGTGGGACTTCTGGTGCTAAAACCAAGATAGTCCCAGACAAACAGGATTCAACCGGTCAGCTAGTAGGAAAAAATATCCCCCAAACCCTTCCATATTCTCTGTGCTTGATATGTAATAAGTGTTCAATAAGTGTTAGTCAAACTTGTTCTAAAAACTGTGAACTTGTGCTGAATGTTTTCCCATTTGTGTATAGATACCCAATAGAACTGAAGTGCCTTCTAAATCAAAGAAGAATTAGTATGAGGTGTTTTTAAACATGTGATGATTGACCCGAGGCTACTCTCACTGGGGATCCCCTTTCTAGCCATCAGCACTGCAAGAACTATCTTTTGTCCCTGTTCATGCAACTTTCATCTCCCTCCCCTTGGCCCAATCCCCACCAATTCTACCATAGCCTCAATCTGCTACTGCTGATTTAGGGGGTTCTTGCCATTGTCAGGGCCCCTTCACTACCCTTGGCCAGGGGAGACAGCTAGTTGCTTGAGCTGAAGGAGTTCCAATGTATATTGTCTGTCAAGCAAACACAGTATAGTTAGTTGTGTGTTTGGGGTAGGGTAGGAGTAAGGAAAGATTGAGGAGTTAAAGGTAAGAAAAAAGAATTCCCTGATCTGTTAGTAGCCTCATCTAGGAAAAATATTAGTATGTAGTATCAAAAACTTTTCCACAACAGAACAATCCCACAGAATAGTTAAGAACCTGGACTCCAAAATCAGAGTCCTAGGTTTAAACCCAGCTCTATAAGCTACTGACTTCTCTGGGATTCAGTTCTTTATTCATAAGTGGTAATAAGAGTACCTTATCTCATAGGCTTATTCTAAAAAGAAAATGAACTGATGGACATACAGTGTTTTGTGCAGTTCCTAGCACACAGAAGTGCCCAATTTAAGTCCAATCAGATCAAGAGAGAAAGGTAGAGAGAGAAAGTTGGTATAAGGAAAGAGCATGGACTTTGGAGTCAGATCTGGAAATAGTTCAGATCCATACAACAGTGGTCAGACAAGTAATTTAATCTCTGCGTGCTTCAGTTTATATATCTGAAAGGCAGAACTCATTGTATAGGATTGCTATGAATATTAAATAGGACATCGTAAGTATGGTGCTCAGCACACAATCAAGATAGTTGGTAAGATCCTTTCTGTATTCAACTCATCCCTTTCTCCAGTCTGTCTGAGAGACCCAGCAGATTTCTTATCTTCCAGCACACTCTGCACTCCCAGTCTTCCTAACTAGACTGTTACTTCCTCATCTCTAGAAACTGACCCTGAAATGTTAAAATCCTGCCAAGCACTCAAGATCCAGCTTGAACCAACCTCCTCAAATGTCTTTCCTTCTCCCTGGACAGAGAAGGTAGTCTTCTCATTAGCCAAATGTCTCCTCAATTAATCCAATCCAGTGAGTCAAGTTGCATTGCCCTCAGATACAGTCAGCATTACACACCAGTAGTTCTTAGAAAATAACACATTGAGAAAAATAATTGGTTTATAACCAATTCACATATCCTTTCTTCTTTTTGAAATTGGTGCTAAAATGTTCTTTGTTTTATATAAGCATGGTGATGGCAGTGCCTATTTTTCAATGTCCTTACTTGGTAAAATAAAAAGTAGGCAGCCCTATCTTGATCACCAAAATGCATTTGATTTTGTTTAATTGCTTTGCTATTTTACTTACTGGTAAAATCAAAAAGCCTATAAATTGCTTTAAAGAGTACAACAGAAAAAAGGGAGATAAAGGAGATGAAGAAGAAAAGATGTAAGACGGACTGGTTAGAATCTGGAGTCTCCATGTGACCACCTCCTGCTGGTGGAATGGGGACCCCAGTGATTTTGCCTAGGTGCTAACAAGGCACCCATATAAAACAGGCTACAGTTAAGAGTACACCTGTATGCTACAATCAATGAATGATCATTTATTTCTAACTCCAAGTTGCAACAGGTAAGACTGGCTCTGCCAGGTGTAAAGCAATGATCTTCAAACTTCCATATGCATGGGAAATACCTGAAAAGAAACACTGGAGTCCAGGCCCGTCCCCCAGAGGCTGTCAGTGGGGGCCACCTGGGGGCATCTGCATGTTAAACAAGCTTCTGGGGAGTTGCTGTTGCTGGTCCTCAGACAGCCTGACAACAGAAACACAAATACTGACCATTCTGCCCTTGTACATCCAAAGGCTCACCAACCCCCAGCCTCCATCTTCCCCAGCCTCTGTCCTGATACTGCATCCACTTTCACCAATGTGAAACTCTCAGATGTCCATAACACTTCTTTTTCTTGAACCCTTGGTAATGACAAGTCTTTAATGGCTTATCTAGGGTAAGGCCCCTGAATCAACGTGAGATCTCAATTTTAGTTTTTGGCAGCCTATTTAAAAGTTACAAGTATTGTGAGTATGTCCTGGTCCTGTGACAAGGCAGCACGCCTCTACATTCCCATCACTGCTTCCATTCTACCTTTAGAGAGAGGCACCTGTTTTTCCTTGGCATCATCAGTGCTGTAGAAGAATCAATAGTGTTGTTTCTCACAGCAGGTGCTTACAAGTTTGTTCATGGTCAACAACCTGAATTCATAATTCAGATTTTCAGATGCCCCAGGAAAGAAAACATGGCTAAGAGAAGCTACCTACTCATCTCCATTTTTAAAAAGCAAAGAGAGAAACTAATGTGGAAACTTGGTATTTTGTTTTAGCAAAATCACTAATTACACCAAGTTCATCTTCAGCCCATGCTCATGACATTTACCCATTTTCTTGTGTTAGTCATCACCATTTCCTTGGTTAGTCTTGTTTTAGTGTCACTGTCAGATTTTAATTATCTCTTCGCAGAACTTCTGACCAACATTCATACAAATATCCCAAAAGGAAGGGAAAATAGCCTTTCTTGGGGTTTCCCTGGAATCCTGCATACTGGTGTTTATCTAGAATCATAAAGACTTTAGAAAAGACTTCACAGGTGGAAAAAGCTCTCAAAGAGATTGATTTACAAAATACCAGCAAGGGTCCAACCTTACTCTTCAGAGATCCGAGTTTCTGGAGGAGTGAATTTTAGAGGCCTAGGAACAAAGCCTGTATTTGGCAAGCTTAGAAAGGATAGGTGAAGCAAGGAATTTCTTTGCTTTACACATAGAATAATTGATAAAGGAGGCGTGTGAGTGAGAAGTATAGGGGAAAGGTGTTCATTCCTGCATTGAAAGAACAGAAAATTACCATATTTTGCCTTTTAGTTTTTTTTGGTTGCAAGGCAGGTGGGCTGTGGATTGACACTAAATAAATCCTTGAATAAATGAATCTCTCTAGCACTGGGGTAGTGGAAGGAGTGGGGGCATGGTGGGAAGTGGCTTGTGAATATGGAGCAGATAACTTTTTAAGGAATGGGGGATTAAAGCAAGAACCTCAGGGCATTTAATAACTGTGGCATTTTATTCTTTATTTATGTGGTTTATTGGGGATTACCTGCTAAAAGTAAGAGCCCAGTCTAGTGTTACTATTTGACTCTTTCTTCCTTTCCTCTCATGTAAAATTTCTGTCTCCTCCATGACTTTCATTTGGTTGATGACAGACAACTCTGGAGTGTGATAAAATTTTTCCCAATAAATGGAAGGCTCTACACAACCAGTCTTCTCTAAAGATCAGGAATGGGTTATACTGTCAAAGTCAGCCTTTATAAAATCAAAAGCCCAATCAGAATCATTAAAAATTAGAACTGTAGAAGGCTTTTGCAACCCGTGACAGTGGCCTCAAGCATGAGCTGCTGCAGCTCAATAGAGCCAGTTAGTGGCAGAACATGGGCTCCAACCCAGGCCTCTGCAGTAAAGTGCCAGCTTTTCACTGCACCATGTGATCTCTGCAGGTTTGCAGTGACTCGTGATGAACCAGGCAAAGGCTTATGCTTTGCCTCAAACATTACAAATCACTTGAGGGAAAAGCTGTATTCCAAAACGAAGTCTTTCCTTGGGCTTTGTGGAGCCAGAAGGAAATTCTAAACTGAAGCTCAGCGTAGGGAAGGTTTAGCCTCCAGAAAGTTCAGCTTGGAGATTCCAGACATATGGGATAAGATGAGAAGATTAAAAAGATCAGTTATCTCAGGAACTACAATCTTATAGAAGAGCAAAGCGTTTTGGAGCCGATTCCAAAGTGTGCATTCTTGTAACTGGTCCTGGTCCCGCATTTGTAGTTTGACCTGGGACAAAGTATTTTAAGTTCTTTAAATTTCAGTATCTTTATCTATGTAATGGGATTAACAACCTCTCTCACACATTGTTGTTGTACGTACTTATGACATAATACACTGAAATCTTGCTTCCACAAATAAATGCTCAGTAAATATCACTTTCATTTCCCTGCCCTCTCTGCCTTCCTCCCATCTACCCCCAAACTCCTTAGTCCAACCACAGCTTCTCAGTGCTGCTGTGTCCACATGCCTCAGGCACTTATTTCAGAATGTCATAGCAGGATAATTTGATGAAGTCTGCTAATATCAAGGAATTTCCTTAACAAACACACTGGTAGGGTCTGCAAGCTCTGAGAACAACTGTTGCAGGTGGTGACCATAATTTGGAACTGATAAGATCTATTTCACCACCAGAAAAGCTGGCTCAAAGTTTTGGTCCAGGTTCAGCTGGAAACGAGGGATGGTGGGTCCCCAGCGAGTCTGTAGTCAGAGGGTGGAAAGCCAGTCAAGAGAGAGCAGCAGATAAGGCAGTGGGGGAGGAGGGTGGTGGTGGCCCCTAAGGAGGGCAGATGAATTAAACTGGGGAGAAACCCAGGCCAAAGAGTGAGCCAAGTGGGAGCATATGTTGACTTTAGAGGCACAGTGAATTCAGGGGAGGGGAGAGACTCTAATGTTACCTCCAGGAATCCTGTTGCAGGGACTTGAGGGTAGCAATTTTGTTAGATTGGTGGTTTGAAGCTATGTTTATTGATAAAGCCTATCTGCATGTCAGTCAAGACCCACAACATGGAAGCTGCCTGTCAATAAAATGAGAGTTCCTGTGGCCAGGATTCTCACCTGGCCCTGGTTGACTAGCTCACTGCACACCTGTGGGCAATACATGGCTGTTGACTCTATATAAAGAGCTCTGCCCAGTGCTCTGGGTTTGACATGATGGCACGGCTGCAAGGCTGCAGGAGAGCAGAGCAGAGGCTGGAGTGGCGCAGTGCAGAGGACAGAGGCCCAGAGGACGGGTGTGCAGGACGACTGTGCAGAGAGGCCCAGAGGATGTCTGTGTGGGGCAACTGTGCAGACAGAGGGACCCAGAGGCAGAGACCAGCTTACTGCACGCAGACTTGCTCTGAGTGAATGGGATTCTAGTGACTGACCTGCCACCGGGAAATAAAGTTGGGTATAACCCTTTCACCCCAAGAATGTTTTGCTGTTAATTTCTTTGGTCACATTGAATCCATAGTGAACTTGCCCAGGGCTGAAACCCACTGGCAAGACACTGCCTCAGTAGCCCTGCCCCATCACAGATCTAAACCTAAGTAAGCCTGCACTTACAGGAAACACCCCACTGTCCCTAACACATACCAATCATGACTGTTCGACTGACTCTACGTTAGCTAGCTCACCTGACACTGTTTTGCCTCTTAATTTTTTTTTTGGTTGCAGGGCAGATGGGCTGTGGACTGACACTAAATAAATCTTTGAATAAATGAATCTCTCTCATGAGAAACCTGGCACTTCAGGCAGAGCGCTTGTGAGAGGGGCTTACTCCCCCTTCCATGGACTCTCTATGTGGATTGTTTTAGTTCTGCCATTTGACAGAATAAAAGTGGGGGAAATGTCCATTAGACTTAACAAAGATGATGAGAGAAGGAATGATGGAGTTCAAGGAAGGACAGTGACTGAAGTCTCTGTTCCCTGAGCCTTTTCTGGAAAGGATGGAGATGGGAAAACGAGCCAATCCAGCGGGAGGCAGGTGGGGCAGGGGCTGGGGTCTCGAGCACATGGAGAAATTTGGCCAAAGAATATATATATTTTTGAAGTTTCCCCAAGAATTCAGTTTGGGAGCCCCCCCATTAGGGGTGTCCTGTTTTGCATGACAGGGAGCCTGCACAGCCATCTGCCAGGTCTCCGTTTGTTATTGTTATTTAAAGTCCATGTCCCTGCTCACAGGTTTTTCTTTTGCAGGGGTAATAACAAGGCACAATTCCTAAGGATCTCTAAAAATGTTTCAGACCTAAAAACAAAATTGGTTATAAAATAGAAAAAGAAAATTTGCGAAACTAAAATTAATTAAATGCTTAAAGCCTGCAAAATTTAACTTTATGCCAACAACTCAAATATAATTCAGCTCATATGTATAATTTGTTATACATAAATTATAGTCAAATAATTCAACTCAGTTCCTCAGTTTCTTCTATATAATGGGTATATAAAAATAGTACCTTTCTCATAGGTATTTTTTTAATCTTCACTTGACATTGGTGGGAATAAATGTGATATGACATGCAAAGCAATATACAAGGGCCCTGATACACAGTATGCCGGCATAATTGTTATTAACGATGTTAACAATGATGAAGATGACAGTGACGATGATGATAAAAGCATGTTTTCCATGCAATACCTTGAGGAACTCTTGCTATTCTAAGCACTTATGAGACTGATATTCGTCTTCCTGAAATACAGTGGTATGTCAGTCCAAAGCTGAACCATAGCTCTCTATAAGTAGACTCTTCCCTGTATGTCCTGGTATGTATAGCTCTAAAGGATGTGGTCTGGTGTCTTCAGATGACCAAGTATGCCAAGAATTTGCATATCCCATCTTCGTTGCTCCTTATTGCTACTTCAAGGTAGGCAAGGGGTTGCAGGGGGCTAGAGCATTGTAATGTAGAGCCTGAGATGAGTCCAGCTTGAGTCCCATGTTAGCCCTGTGATTTCCAACAAATGCTTTAAACTTTTAAGATTCAGTTCTCAGAAGAGAATTCCTGCTTTGTGGAATCCAGTCTTGTGAGAATCAAAAGGGAGATTGTATGTCAAAGTGCTAAAGCACAATGCCCACATACAAATATCTGATCTGCCCTTATTTGGGAGATAAGGAAACTAATATTGACAGAAATGACCTGACATGTGCACAATCTCTCAGTTTATGAGAGAAAGAGAAGCAGGACAGGAAACTGGGTCAATGTGCCTTCCTTCACACAGCACAGCTTCCTGAACCACTAACATGCCCTGCAGGCCCTTCACCGGCAAAAGAAAGTAAGGAAAGACTCAGGTCACACAGACCTCTAGGTCAGACGTTTGCAAAGTGCACTTGGCCAATAGATCACTGCACCCCTGCCCCATAGGGCAGGCCACCACTTCTCTGTGGGAAGCGTCTCTTCCTGAATCAGCCTCTGTGCCAAGACAAAGCCTTTTGGGAATATTTAATTCTGCTGCATCTGAATTTATACTAGGGTTGTGAAGGGCAGTGGGGCCTGAAGTTTCCGCTGATGTTCTTGCAGCCATTAAGAGTTGGATAATTTGTTTCTGCTTGAATTCAAGATAACAATAGCTACCATATCTTGAGTGTTTCCTATTAGTACTTTACCCACATTATCTCATTCATTTCTCACTACAGCCCTCTGACGCTTATCCCTGTCCTGCAGGTGAGAAAATTGAGGCCTTTACAGGTTAGGTTACACTTCTAAGGTCATGCAGTTATGTAGTCTGTCTCAGAAAGCAGTGCTTTTAATCACCTCAGTGTTTCTTCAAGGAATGGCCTGCAGGTCACATATATCAAAATCACCTGATGTCTATTCCCTCCCCCGAACTCACCCTAACTTATTGAATCAGAGGGGATGAGTGGAAATAATGGGAGCCCAGGAATCTGAATTTCAGTAAGGCCCACAGTTGATTCCCATGGACATCCAATTTGAGAAGCACAGTCACACTCCCCAGGCTTCTAGATGCATTCTGTCAAAGACAGGAAAGGTTGGTAGTAGTTTGACCTTCAGTACCACACACACCCTTGTGGACAACAAGAGCCAAGTCCCTTTCCCCTTACAATTTGCTGAATAACCCACACTGTTTCTCTTTAGTAGGTTTGAGTGGGACAAGGTTGTTCCTGGTGATTGACAAGGATTTTAGCATGAATATTTAATGGACAGGGCAGCCAGTACACTTAGCTAATGTAATATTTCAAGCTCTGCTTTTTTACTGAAGGGATTTATCCTCCCCTAATGCATGTCTACATCCTGTTCCAGTCCTTCCAACAACATTTTTCACACAGATAATGCCAGTTCAGGGAGCCTCTTTTTCCCAGCTCTCAGTTTAAGATAGCACTTACTCTTATCTTGAGATAAGGTTTTTGTGATGACAAAATTCCACTGGACATTGTTTTGATTTTTGTCATTTCCTGCCCAGGACCTCCATGCTCTTTTGGTTACAACACATAGACAGGATCAGCTTGGCTGATGTCATTCAGATAATTCTTTCACACCTTTACGATTCTATCTCTATCATCTCTATCTCTAGCTCTATCATCTCTATTTCACTCCATCTCTGTTGTCTCTGTATCTCTCGTTCCAGCCTCAGATATTTCCCAGCTTGCAAAATATTTGGATCCAATATTGTACTTAGGGTTTATTTAAGCCAATCAGATAGACAAAGGACTCTGTCACCAAGATGTATGATCCTGTTTGTTGTGTTTCTGAAAATTCTTAAAGAGTGATTTCATACAACTAACTTATACTTAATGGTGAAAGATAAAATACTTTCCCCCTAAGATCAGGAACAAGGCAAGGGTGTCTCTTCTTACCCCTTCTATAAGTCAAATAAATAGAAGGGGTAAAGAATTCAGGTTGGCAAGGAATAGGTAAAACTGTCTTCATTCACAGATGACACAGTATTGTATGTAGAAAACCCCAAAGAATCTACAACAAACTACTAGAACTAATAAATGGGTTGAGTTAGATTCGAAGATACAGGAACCATATGCAAAAACCAATTATATTTCTATATATTAGCATCAAACAATCCAACAATAATATTAAGAAAATAATTTCATTCACAGGGGCACCAAAAAAGTATATAGCAATAAATTTAGTAAAAGAAGTAAAATGACAAAACATACATGATAGACATTCAAGAAGATTTAAATAGATGCAAAGATATCCCATGTCCATGAATTGGAAGATGTCACTGGAAGACTCAGTAAAGGTGACAATTTTCTCCAAACTGATCTCTAAATTCAACACATCTCTATCAAAAATACCAGAAAACTTTTTTTTAAATATTTTGGCAAATTGATCCTAAGCTTTATGTGGAAATGCAAAGGAACTAGAATAGGTAAAACAATTTTTAAAAAGAGAACAAAGGTTGGAGTTTATACTACTCAATATCAAAGTTTACTGTAAAGCCACAGTAGTCAAGACAGTGTAGTAAGGTACAAAGCTAGGCCTAGAGATCAATGGAACAGACTTGAGAGTTCAGAAATAAACTTTATATTTATGGTGCATTGATCTTCAGCAAAGGTGCAAATGCAATTCAATGAGCAAACTGTAGCCTTTCCAGCAAATAATGCTTGAATTGGATATTTGTATGCAGGATATCCCTCCAATATGCAAAAAAGTGAACTTACCCCACAAAATACACAAGGATTATCTTAGGGACCTTAATGTGGGATCATAGACCTAAATGTAATTGCTAAAATTACCAAACTTCTAGAAAAAATATAGGAGAAATCTTTGTGACTTTGGATGAGGCAGAGTTCTTAGATACAATGCCAAAAACAAATCCTTTTAAAAAAAGTAATAAATTACATTTCATCAGAATGAAAAACTTTGCTACTTTGAAAAACACCATTAACTGATAAGGCACTTGTATCTAGAATATACAAGAACTCATAACTCAACAATAAGAAAAAAGTAATGAAATAAAATATGGGCAAAGAATCTGAATGGACATTTTTCCAAATGGCCAATACATACATGAAGAGCTGCTTGACATGATTATTCATCAGGAAAATGCAAATTCAAACCACAATTAGATACCGATTTAAGTCTGCTAGAATGACTATAAAAAAGAGATAAAGCAAGTGTTGATGAGCAAGTAGACAAGTTGGAACCCTCATACAATGCTGGTAGGAATGTAAAATGGTGCAGCCATTTTGGAAAACAGTTTGGCAGCTCTTCAAAATATCAAACAGAGTTATATGATAAACAGTTATATCAAACAAATAATATCTAACTTAGAGCTATTATATTATACTATAGTGAGTTATTATATGATTATAATATAATAATATTATCTAGCAATTCCCATCCTAGATATCTACCCAATATGAATGAAAATGCCCACACAAAAATGTGCACATCAATGTTCATAGCAACCTTATTCATAATAGCCAAAAAGTAATAACCCAAATGCCCATCAACTGATGAACAGATAAACAAAATGTGACATATCCATATGTCCAATAAAAAAGAATGAAGTACTGATACACGCTACAACATAGAGAACTTCAAAAATACTATGCCAAGTGAAAAAGCCATCACAAAAGACCACATATTGTATGATCCCATTTATATGATGTGTCCAGAATAGGTACATCTTTAGAGACAGAAGGTAGATTCATGATTGTCAGGAGCTAGGGGAAGAAGAGAATAGAAAAAGATTGCTAATGGGTGCAATGCTTCTTTTCAGGATGATAAAAATGTTCTAAAATAAGAGCATGGTGATATCACACAACTCTGTAAATAAACTAAAAGCCGTTGAATTGCACATTTTAAACAGGTGAACTTTATGGTATGTAAATTATATTTCAATAAAACTTAAAAAATAAACCAAAAGCAATAACAAAATGCACTGTTAAGAAAATTAAAAAACAAGACACAGACTGGGAAAAAATATTTGCAAATCACATATATGGTAAAAAACATATTTAAAATTTATAAAGAATATTTATAACTCAATAGTAAGACAAATGATCCAATTATAAAACAGGAAAAATACTTAAGTAGACATTTCACCAAGGAAAATATACAAATGGTTAATAAGCATGTGAGAAGATGCTCAGTGGCATTAGTCAATAGGGAAATGCAAATTAAAACTATATTGCATTACCATTTCATATTTACTAGAATGATTACTATCAAAAAGACAAATACTCAGTGTTGGGAAGAACATGTAGAAATTGGAGCAGTCATACTTTGCTGGTGGGAATGTAAAACCTAACTTTCAATTTGGAAAACAGTTCGGCAGTTTCTTGAAAAGTCTAACATTAGGTTGCCATTCAATCCAACAACTCCATTTCTAAGAATTTAGAGAAATGAGAACATGTATTCACACAAAGACATGTTTGTGAATCATAGTGGCTTTATCAGAGCCCAAAACTGGAACAAATCCTAGTATGTATCAACTGATGAAGAGATAAAAAAAAATGTGGTATAGTATACAAAAATATTTTCTTTCTAATATATATATATATATATATAATATTATATTTCTATGGAATATTATTTAGCAAAAAAAGAAAGAATGAAAGTAAGAAACAAACTACTGATGTATCATTTGGAGAGACTCTTCCGGCCTAAGGCTCTAAATACCTTTGTTCCAGACCATCTTTTCAGGGATGATTGTTTAGCAAACAGATCTGGTGTTTGTTTAGCAAACAGATTATGATAGTGCCTTTCTCTGGAGCAGAAAGATGATTTGTTTGATGTACAGTTTACTAAAGATAATGTCTCTCTCCAGGGCAAAGATTGAGTAGGTTTGCTACTAGCAAAATTGGGGTTTCCTAAGCTTAGGGTTCCACAACCTTGACATAAACCCACTGCAGGTACAGCATCCATCTAGGCCCACTTGCTTCACCCTGGGGGGACTTGAGGGATATAGGAAATTGGCACAACCATGAACTCATGCTGTGTGCTGGGCTGTGAATAATGCTGTCCTTTTTCCCTGACCCAGGAATATCATGTCTTCAGTCAGTAGCCAAGCAGCTGTGGCTGGCTAACTTGTTAGCTTGCAGTTGGGGTAAAATTTCAGACCTTTCATAGTTCTTGATCTATAAACTACAATATGAATGAACTTCAAAAATATTGTGATAAGCGAAAGAAGCATGATACAAAAGACTTCCAATTGTCTGACTCCATTTACATGATAGCCAGAATTGGTGAATTTATAGAGACAGAAGATCAGTGGTTCCCTCGGGCTGAGAGTGGGAGCAGAGACCATTGCCAAGTGAACATGAGGAAACTTTTTGGGGAGATAGAAATACTCTAAAACTGGTTTATGTCCCTAAATTTACAAGTCTCTAAATTTATTAAAAAATCACCAAACTGTACACTTACAAAGGGTGAGTTTTTATGGTATGCAAATTATGCCTCAACAGCTGTTCAAAAAACGCCATAGATACTACATCGCACTCACTGGAATGGCTAAAATTAAAAAGACTGACAACAATGTGGGTTGACGAGGATGCAGGGCAACAGGAACATTCCTGCACTGCTGGTGAGAGTATAAAATGGTGCAAGTAACTTTGAAAAACCATTTGGCAGTTTCTTGAAAAGTTAACACACATCAACCTTATGAGCCAGTGAGTTTGCTTCCAAGTTATTTACCCACAAGAAATGAAAACATCTGTCCATAAAGACATGAACTGAATGTTTATAGAAGCCTCACTCTAAATAGACAACCTACTCAAATGTTCATCACCAGATAAAGGGATACTAAGTTGTGGTATATTCACACAATGGGATACTATTTGCAGCATCCCCATAATCACTGATAGATGCAGCAATGTGGATGGACCTCACAGCCATTACACTGAGCAAAAGAAGCCAGATGGAAAGAAGAATATACAAAGAGGTATAATCTGTTTATATGAAGTTCTAGAACAAGTAAAGTCAATCTATAGAAATAGAAATCAAATTAATGGTTATGGGGCATAACAAAGGAACGAAGGGCCACAGAAGAACTTTCTGGGGATCTGTGAAAGTTTTATATCTGGATCAGTGTGGTGGGTACACAGTATATACACATATACACAAAAGTCATCAACCTGTGTGTGCTTTACATGTAAATTTTATTGTATGTAAATTATACTTTAATAAGTTTTTTAAAAGTGAGCTTATTTTCCCTTCAATTTGCCTCTCTCTATCATGAATATTAACATCCGACAAGTTAACCAGGTTAAAAACCATAAAGGTTTTGTTGATTTTTTTACTCTTCTTTATCTTCCAAATACTGTTAGTCATAGGTCCAGTGAATTTTCCCTTTGAAATCTCTCCATTCGTTATTACCTTCTCCCCTGTACTGTACACCTATTGTTTTCACCTGCCTTGCACAGACAAAAGCAGAGGCAGAGTGGGGGAGAGGAGAGAAGGAAGATGTGTGTGTGTGTTGAGGGAGAACTTACAACAATGAATTCTCTTATTTTGGGAGGGGAGGTGACATGTAAGATTTATACTTAAGCTTTGTGCTGTGTACCTGTTATTTGCAACAAATGCTAAGGCAGAATGATATGGTGATTAGCAGCTTGGACTCAGGAGCCAGAATAACTAAGCTCCAATGGATCCTGTCTCTACGACTTATTAACTCTGTGACTTTGGGCATGTTGCTGAACCTTGTTTTCTCCATTATTACTACACTACTACTAACAATAAAAAACCACACACTATAAATAAAACCTCTCGACTCTTTGAATATTTTTATTGCCATTATATAACTAAATACTAAAAAATAAGCAAAGAGAACAACGTGTTAGTTAGTAACAGGGTGCTGTGGGAGAACAGGAGAGGAACAGCACCCAGTTAGACAGACTTCAATGTTTGAAGGCATGGTCCCCAAGACTGCCCTCACAGTTAAATTACAGGGAAAGGATACAGAAAAAAAATCAGCTGAAAGAGAAGCCACTTAGGTCAAAATCTGAGAGAGTTTCAAATTTAACACTTGCTGTATCCCCTCCCCATGGAGGCAGGATGCGATACCCTCCCAGCATCAGGGGGTGAATGTGTTCAGGAGCACTGCCCAGCAGGGAGGCTCACCTGAGCTTTGGCGTCTAGAGTTTTCATTGGGGCTTCATTGCACAAGCATGATTGATTGCTACCTAGGTGAACTCAGGCTCCAGGTCCAGTGATATTTCATGACCCAAAGCCCTGACCCTAAATCACATGGTTAGTCTTTTTTGTGTTAACAGCCCCTGCTCTAAAAAAAGACACTCCTAAATAAAGGCAGAATGCCTCCAGAAGCTGAGGACAAAAGACATAACTTCTTTTTGGATAAAGCCAAGTTCTTTGGTACTCAGAACCTAACTCAGATTTGGTAGCCAGCTACAGTTTATGGTTAGGGTTGAGATAAATTGAAGTCTTACTGAAGTCTGTGGAAGAATCTGGCAAAAGGCACACAGGATTGATTTGTTACTGTTATTTTTATGTTGTTAAAAGAAATCATATTCTTTTATTTTTTAATTTTAACTGTTATTGTTTATTACTGTTTGACTACATTCTCTACAATTTCAGTAGCATCTTAAAGAGACAATGTGTCTATATACAATGGAAAAACAAAATGGCTTGCAACATTAGAAATAAGATCCACAGTTTAACTGTACAACATTAAGGAGAGTGTGGTAAGTATAGCCTCCTTTTTCAGCAACAGGGACAACTTACATTTAAGTATCAGCATTATGAATGTGACAATAAAGAAATAATTCTTACAGGAGTGAAATACAGCATCCTGAAAAATAATGGTTTCTAACATACAAGCAGTTAGAAAATGTTCACATTTTAACAAATCTGTACAAACTACAAGAAACTTTTTTATGGGACTATCATCCCACCTTGCTGATAAGAACCTTCTAGAAATGTAGAATAACCATGAACAATTTATAAATCTAGTAAGGAAGCATATTCTTTTATATTTAAATATTAATTGCAATAATTCTTACCTCTAGAATTTTGTGTTATCCTGGCCACCTCTTTCTTCTTTTTCCTGTTACCTTCTTATGAATATTTTGTTTTCCTAAAATTAGGAATTTTTTATAAGTTAAAATTAGGATTGTAAGAAAAACTGAACTGAATGTTAAACATGTATATTTTACTTGAAAGAAAGTAAAAGAATGGCCAGAATCAGGTTTGGGATTTTTATCTGTTTTTAGTAATCTATACTTTAGTCTATATTGCTGTAGATAATCAAGAGTTGTCCAAAACTGGTTTTTATAAATGGTTGACTTTACCTGATTTTTACAAGATAGTCACTTAGCAAGAGAAGTTGCCAAATAATTCCTCATTTGAGCAGTAATATGCAAGAAAAGGAGATCAAATCCTTTAACTATTTACTTAGATGAACAGAAATACCCTTTTTTGAAATAATGGATATGCAAGATATAGCCATGAAAGGGTTAGGGTAAAAAGAAAATCCTTTCAGTTATAGTTGAAATCTGAGAAAATCTTTCATGGAAATTAAACACTTGATCAAAAAGAGGAGAGGTTTATTGGTGAGAGCTGAGATTAAACAGCAGAGTTGTCTGAGAAGAGGCCTCAATTATAAGACATAGGCACTTAATAATATCCTCTCAGGGATCTGTTTTTCCTCAAGACATCTCTAGGGAACTGCAATAGTTTCATTTTCTTTTCACTAAGATAGTAATAAGTGTCTTATTTTGAAAAATGTGAAGAAAATACAAAAATTTTGAAAAAATATAAGAACCAAGAAAGAATTTAGAAGTATGCTTCCAGTATAATCTAAGAAAAAGTACCTCCCCAGACTGGGGTCTAAGACTTCCTAAGGTATACGCCATTAAATTTTATTTGGTTAACTGAAATATAGAAACAAATCAAAAACAAGATAATAGTGATTCATATTTCTTTTATGAAACTAAGCACATCCATCATTTGGGCACTTTGCTGATAAGAACACACAAATCCCTAAAATGAGTCACTTATTTAAACCCTATCTTTGTTAACAGCTCATCACGTGGCCCTGAGGAGAAAGAACCACTTTAGTATGCTGAGTTTCTCTACTGCAAGGAGTGAGAATGATTTGCAGTCAAAATGCTACCATTATTATCATCACCAACCATCATCATTATCACCACACTACTACATACTAAGTGCCCAACTATGTGCTTTCCATATTTTATTAATTCTCATACAGCGCAAGAGGTTAAAGTACTATTATCCTCACTTTATAATGAAAAACCTGGTATTTAGAGAATAACAGAGTTGTAAGCAACAGAGTTAGAACCTAGTTCTGTGGGGCTCTAAATACCCACTTCATCCTGGCCCCTCAGTTCAGTAGTTTAGCATTTCCTATGAGCAGTTACATCTGTACTACAGCCAGTGTTCAGGACTGGCACTTGCTATGCTTGTGCTCAGGGTTAGCTCAGTGTTGGTAGGACAGCAGGGGTTCCACCATGTGTATGAGCCTAAGGTTAACAGAATATGGGTCCCTGCAACTCCATAGGGAATGAACAGTGTGAAGATTATCTTATTGGTTGTGAAGATAATTCTGGGGCATCTGGGTCCCAGCACCAGGCTGACCAATCCCTGAGCTGTGCTGAGTGAACCACTTGGCCCTGTGCCAATTTTCTCTTACACTCTACCCAAATTCCATATGTCAGTGATAGGTGCTCAATACTTCATGGTACCTGAAGTTCTTTCTAATATTATTTCAAGCCCAGAATGATTTCCATTGCAGCATGCTTCCTTTCAGGTAAGTATACAAACAAAAAATATTTCATGGATGTATGTAGTCACAACTCTTTGGCTGCATGAGACAAGGCCCCACTTTTTACCAAGGGAAACAGATGTTGAATCACATAGTGAAATTGTGGGAACGGCAGAATGAAGCTTGCCTAAAGAAAGACTGGATTCAGAGGCTTCTGTGCCATGAGGATTGTGTCTCTATTTCTTTAAAGAGGCACTGGTGGCTCCAGGCTCACACCCTCAGAGGGCCGCAGCGAAAGGAGGAAGTGTGTGTCAATCTCTATACCTCCACTTTGAAGGGTTCTGGGAAGGAGCTGTGATGTGTCGATTTGGATCATGTGCCGATACATTGGACCAATCACTGGGACAGGGAGGCAGTCATATAAAAAGATGGCCACTCCCATTCAGACCATGTGGATAGAGTGCAAAGAAGGGCAGTTCCTCCAAAGAAGTAGCTGTCACCAACCCAGATACCAGCAGAATTATTGACAGCATGCCCAGTCTTGGTCTATCAGAGGGTCCTATCTGAAGCAGGGGTTAGGTTATAAAATCATTCAGAAGATGAATATCATGTCTCAAAATCATCCATGAAAAAAATCTCTAAGATGGTATATAGCCCTAATTCTTAGTCACACTAAGAATGAAAAAACATCAGGCTTGATTAAAGGAAAGAATAAAACAGATGTCTACAAACTGATGTTTTGTCATTTAAATGAGCTTGCTTTTAGGACAGTAATCACATCATTTCACAAGAATGGGAGATGCAGAGGAAATTCTACAAGTGTGCCTTCTTATCCACAGAGTGTTCTCTGTTCTTTTTTAATAGGAAACTTCTATTACCTTAGCACATATCAATAAAATCATTTGTTGTGACAATTAAAAGTGATAAGTGAAAGTACATTGCACAGGTGTGGTCATAGAAGGTACTTAATAAATGTCTGCTGGATTTAAATGTAAATATTCCTTGAAAATAGACAGAAGTTTTTCTTTTGGGTTGGCATTAGTGTGGGGTCCCTCCAAACAACGATTCCCTGTTAATTTGGGTTTGGTTGTGTTGCAGTTGGACGGTCAGTGGAATCGCATGTTACAGGAGTTCCTCACAGCATAGGCTTTCAGCCAGGAGAGACAGCCTGAGGAGATGAAATGTGGTGCAATGGCTTGGGGAGCCTGAGCTCTCTGCTGATATTAGTCAGGAAACTTCAGGCAAATTCTTTCAGGTCTCTGGGCAAACTTGGGATACTAATAATACCTCCCTACCAAAGAAGCTGTTGGAGGGGGGATTAAATTAGATAGCAAATAGCTAATAAACTAACTCATTTTTAGTACTGAAATAATGGAATTTCTTTCCTTTCTAGAAGAAATGCCAGACCTCAGCACACCAGTACCCAACCAGAGTCTGTATATCCCCTTACACATGCGACATGATACGGTTAAAACAGCAGCTTCTGACTCAAGAGGGCAGCATGCAGTTCTTCACTGCCTTTTTCTTAGACAGATGCAGTGAGCTTCTCCCTGTTTCTACCAAGCTGCCAAATCATTATTTTCAAATATATTGAATTGTGCTTAGTGAGAAAAAAAACGTTTAAAAATTTTGAATTTATATTTGTGCATGTGATATGATGTTGGTGAAGAAACTCAACTACTGAGTTAAAAAAATCATGTGCTTTTAAAGTCATTCTGGACACATTGCTGTTACATATATTCATTTGTTCTTTCATGTATAATTTACCACTTGTCTTAGAAATAATTTTTCAATGTTTCACTGCTGGCAGTTGAATTTCTTACTTTCCCAACCCTGGTATTAGCCTTTTTAACCTTTCCTAATTGACTTCTCCAAAATATTTTACTATTGTTTTTTGTAGTGTAGCTTGTGTATATATATTTGATGCATGTTATGGTTTTGAGGACCCCTTTTGGCCCGCAGAAACCCAGAAGCAACACAAATATTAATAACACATGAGCCCTGGAAAATATCTGGCCTGGAGATCTAAGTCAACATGGAATTAATTTGATGTAATTCATTGTCTTGGAAGCATTGTTTAATATAATTGGTTTAACATTATATTAACTTGAGAAATTATTCTTTTTTTGGTAAGTATAAATTAGAATTCTGTGCCGATTTTGCAGAGGAGATTAGGTTCATTTCATTTTTTTTTTCTGAGAGGGCATCTCTCATATTTATTGATCAAATGGTTGTTAACAACAATAAAATTCTGTATAGGGGAGTCAATGCTCAATGCACAATCATTAATCCATCTCAAGCCTAATTCTCATCAGTCTCCAATCTTCTGAAGCATAACGAAAAAGTTCTTACATGGTGAATGAATTCTTACATAGTGAATAAGTTCTTACATGGTGAACAGTACAAGGGCAGTCATCACAGAAACTTTCGGTTTTGATCATGCATTATGAACTATAAACAATCAGGTCAAATATGAATATTTGTTTGATTTTTATACTTGATTTATATGTGGATCCCACATTTCTCCCTTTATTATTATTATTATTTTTATTTTTAATAAAATGCTGAAGTGGTAGGTAGATGCAAGATAAAGGTAGAAAACATAGTTTAGTGTTGTAAGAGAGCAATTGTAGATGATCATGTGTGTGCCTGTAGACTATGTGCTAATCCAGGCTAGACAAGGGCAATAAAACATCCACGGATGCAGAAGCTTTCTCTCAAAACGGGGAGGGGGGTAGTGAGGTTCTAAGCTTCACCACTGTTGTTCCCCGATTTCTCACCTGATGGCCCCCCTGCGACTGTGCCTGTCTTAGGTTGTTCCTCCCTTGAGGAATCTTACCCGTCTCTGGCTAACCAGTCATCTTCCGGGGCCATACAGGGAAATGTGAAGTTGGTAAGTGAGAGAGAAGCCATATTGTTTGAAAAGGTTAGCTTTTTACTTCTTTGCAGATTTATGCCCTGTGGCTTCTATGCCCAGCACTTGTCTCGAGGTATCTTTACCACCTGGAGGAATTATGATACTCGGTAAATTCGATATGAGGCACGAATTCTATTTAAGGGTTGTAATTAGGAAGGAAGAAGAAAAGCTATAGAGGTAGCATATGGAAGAAAACATGGGAGGATTGATTATTTCTTTGACATATCTTCTTGTACAGTACCTTAAGCATGTATAGGTTTTAAACTACTAACTTGCACACACATATTAACATATTAGGAATATGGTGACATAAACAAAGCAAATCTATAATTACCAGCCATCTCCAGTGAAGCCAAGAAAACCAGTTAGGCACCCTAGGCATTTGTGAAAATTTGTCTATAATATGATGAATATTGTCCAACTGTACTTGAACAGTCTGAGAGAAATCAGACAAATTAAAGCAACCCATTTCTGGGATCTGTTCACATCCCATATGTTCTTTTAACTGTAGATAGTCTATCTATAGTCGTAAGATTTTGGAGCGCTACAACTTGCATCCCTCCCAACTCCTGGTTGAGTTCCAACAGTACAGATCCAGTCAATTCGTTGTCTCACTGTATGCACATGCCAGCCTTGACATCTCCCTCCTCATTCCAATGGCAAGTCCAGGAAACGGTGGGGTGGACGCAGCCACAACCGCAGCATCGCCCGGATCCCTGTGGAGGCTTTTTGATGATCATCCCCTGGCACGAGTCCTCCAGAGAGTGCTGATGCCGGAAGCTCCTCCTCATATCGTATCTTAGTTCATTTTCTGGGTAGCCAAGCTAGGCTTTGATCTTCTGCATAAAAACAAACAGACCCTTTGCCCATACTTTGACACGCCCTCTATACCACTGTGTAGAACTCATTGGAGGTCAGCACACAGGAACTGCTTTTTTTTTTTTTATTAAGAGAAAGGAATATTATCAGAAAAGAGTACCTCCATAGCCGATCATCTGACACCCTTTAAGTGATCAACATTAAGGATATTTAAAGCATGTGTTAATCTTTGATTTACCAATAGTTTTATCCTATCAAGGAGTAATCCCCCTTTTCTTTCTTTCTTTCTTTCTTTTTTTTTTAATCTTTAATCTACACTTACATGATAGGTTCATTTCATTTTAATGGTCTTCCAGGACTCCAGTTCAATTGTTGGTGAAGTACAGTGCTGCTAAGTAAACTGATACCCAGGCTTAATGAGTTTCTTGGGGGAATTAATACAAGATGGCATAGCCCTAAGCAGCAACCCTCATTTTTAAAAACATGTATCATGTGATATTTATTTTCTTGGTCCATGCATTTCCTATCATTGTAACTCATCCCTGAGGTCCTCATTCTCTAGAAAAAATGGAACACTCATGATCATTACATACACTAGTGCAAGGTCCAGCACGGGTCTCCAAACTGTATCTACAAGATAGCTTAGCACAAACCTGTGACACCAGCTATCCCACTCGATTATAGACCCAGTGAGTGTACATACACCAGAAAGCAGGGTAACAGCATGCTGATATATTGATAACTTTTGTAAATAGGAGACATGGAACTGGCTAGGCTGGGATCTAGCCATTCACTCCCCTGCCACCTCCTTACCTTGTTCATGTTTCCAATCAGAGCGACAGCAAGTGACTTAGAATTTACTTGTTTGCCAGATGAGGTGAGAGAGTGGGACATTCCAGGAAGACAGACCAGCATACATGGAGACCTAGGTATGAGAGAGAGCATGGAAACCATGGAAATAAGTATTTCCAGGACAGCTGGCATGTGTAAACTAAGCAGAAGAGTGAGAGAGACAGTCTATGGAGAAGTAAGGGGCAAAGCCTGTAGGGGTTTTTGCTTCATTCCAACGGCAGTGGGAAGCCACTGAAGAGTAAGTGAGGAAATCACACAATAACATGTACATTTTTATAAATTTTTTCTAGCTGCAGTATGGAGACTAGCCATGAGAAGGTCATGATTATATTCAGGGAACCTACTGAAGTAAGGCAGTAAGCGATGTAAGGTTCCATGAATGCGAGTGGGGGAGAAATGGAGGAATATTTGGCAATGGGTGATAATTTAACATTGGAGTGAAGGAGAAGGAGGCAAGAAGAGTTCTCAGGTTTTTGACTTCAGCAACTGAGTGGTTGGGGCCATTTATAAAGCAAGAAGACAACGGAGGAATGGCAGGTTTTTGTTTTGCTCTTGTCTGTTTATTTCAGGGTAGGGGATATGAGATGAGTTCCGTTTGGGACACACTGACTTTTAGGTACTATGAGATATTCAAGCAGAGATTTTGAGGAGTCATGGCAGGGTGGGGGGTGGGGGATGGCTGAAGTTCAGAGGGCAGGGTTGAGCCAGAGGTCCCAATCTGAAAGCTGTTGGTATAAAGATGGTGACTTGAAGCCTCGGGAGTGAGTTGAAATCTTCCAGAGAGAGAAAGAACTCCAAAGAGAGAAAGGAGGCTCTCCAGCATCTAATTTTAAAGTAGAAGATGAGAAACCAGCAAAGGGGATTGAGGAGAAACAGCCAGAGTTGGGAGGAAACCAGGAGAATGTGGTAACTTGGGAACCAACAGAAAAAAGACTTGAAGAATATTACTTTGTTTCCTTTCTTGTGGCCTGGCAAGTCAGAAGCTCCCTTAAATAAAGCATATCTGTGTCAGACTTCTGGATCTGGTCCTGGTTCTATTCCTCCCAAAAAGTCAGAGATGCAACAACTGAACAACAAATATTGATTGAGCAATTAGTATGTTAAAGTTCTGGTATGGCCTCTGCAAAGCTCTGGAGGACAGAAAGAGGTAGACGAAGGTCCTATGCTCAAGGAACTCCCTATCTTGCAGAGGAGTTGAGAAATATTTTCACGCAGAAATAATTCACAGTACGGGGCCATGACTATTAACCTCCATAAGGTTTATGTATTGAATGTTGTGAGTTTAGAGGGAGCAGAAATTGCTGTGAGCTGAGAGAGTCAGAGGGAAAGTGGATTTGAGTTAGAAGGGCTGTGTCCCTAAGGTTTGAGCAAGCAGGCATTTTGGGCAGGGGAAAATCACGTGAGCATTGAGCACGTGGCACATCAGACCCTGCCATCCCTTTGTAGCTGGGGCAGGACTCCCAGGGGCTTTCCAGCTTTGGCCTCCGCCTGTGGCGCAGACTCACTCTCACCCCTGCTCCTTCCTCTCTGGAAGGCGCTTTGTATTCCAGCAAAACAGCTGTTTGTAACTTTTCACACATACACACTCACACACACCAAGCTGTTTCTAGCTCCTATGCCTTGGTGCATGCTGTCCTCTCTGTTTTGAATACCCACCTTCCCCTCCATCTGGCCTCCATTTACTGTGCCAGTAGGACTGAAGCCAAGCCGAGATTCTCAGGGGAGGCTCATGACACCCTTGCTCTGTAGTAGCAGGAGCAAATACATCTCCTTGAAGACCCCTACAAACACTCTTTTCTAAATGTCTGATTGTTCATGTGGCTATCACCGTCCTTCCCCTAAACTGGCAGTTTCCTGAGGGCAGGAACTGTTTCTTGTTTCTGTATTTGAACATAACCCCAGCATCTAACCCAGACAATGTATTTCTATTAACACTGTTAATGAAATAAATGACCTAGAGATGCTTCACTTTGCTGTGTTACAGTCTACCTAACTGATATTCAACTTTTTATTTGTTCTATAATGCAATAAATCATTAAAGGTATGGAAACACAAACTAGGCAGGAGCAAGCTTGAATTCCATGGGAATGAAAAGTGTTGGGTTAGCAACTGGGACCACTAGGAAAGGGCCTGGCTTTTGGATACTCACCTACTTAGTTATTGTGAGTGCATTCATTGGCTCTGAGTGGTACACACTATCAAATTCGGGAAATGCCAAGTATTCATAAGAGTGTAAGACCAATTTTTAAGCATGAGAAATTTATTTTGAAATGGAAAAGGAAAAGAGTAATGTATAAAGAACCGTAAGAGCCAATCTTTAGTGGGAACTTCCTATGTATTAGGGGTTTACTATTTCTTAAGTTCCCAAACCAGAAAAATTGGTGTCAGTGGGGAAGGTATGTGTATGTGTTTCTAAAGAGGGCATCAAGTCAAGTTCAAGACATTAAACAGAAATTATAACTCATTTCTGTCGTTACCACTTTAAAAAGAAAGATATGGGACAAGAGAAGAAGAAAGCAAATAATTATTGAATGTTAGGCACTTTTCTAAGTTCTATATTATATTTATAGTTCATTGCATTAAATCATCGTGACTACCTGATTACGTACCCATCATTATCCTACTTTTGAAGAGAAGAAAACTGAGATTCAGTGGGGTTCAGTGACTTGCCCAAGGTCCCCCAGTTTGTTAGTGTCAGGGCTGGGATTTGAACCTCCGCCTGGCTCAGTTTTTTCTTTGTTTGTTTTTGAGATATAATTGAAATAGAACTGTGTAAGGTTAAGGTATACAATATGTTGATTTGATACATTTATATATTGCAATACAATTACCACTGTAGCATTAGCTAACACCTGTATCATATCATCAGTTACATACATTACTAAATGCTCACCAATGCTAAGTGTAGTTACCATCTGTCACCATAAAAAAATATTACAATATTATGAGCTATTCCCCATGCTATACTGCCATTCCTATAACTGAATTATTTTACAATTTAAAGTTTGCACTTCTTTATCCCCTTTATCCATTTCACCCATCCCCCCCATCATTTCTTTTTTTGTGGTGAGAACTATTAAGATCTAATCTCTTGGCAACTTTGACCTTTATAATCACTATGCTGTGCACTAGATCTCCAGAATTTATTTATCTTCTGGTTGTAAGTTTGTACCCTTAAACATATCCCCAATTCCCCCACTTACCAGTGCTAGTAACCACCATTCTACTCTCTGTGCGTATGTGTTGGGCTTTTTTAGATTCCACATATAAGTGATATCATGCAGAATTTGTCATTCTCAATCTGACTTATTTCACTTAGCATAATGCCCTCAAGGTCCATCCATGATGTCCTAAATGGCAGGATTGCCTTCCTTCTTGTGGATGAAAAACAATCCATTGTATATATACACCATATCTTTATCTATTCATTCATTGATGGACACTTAGGTTGTTTCCATATCTTGGCAATTGTGAATAATGTTGCAGAAACTTTTTCAATATCCTGTACTCATTTCCTTTGGATGTACACTCAGAAGTGGGATTGCTAGAGCATATGGTAGTTGTAGTTTTAAGTTTTTAAGGACCCTCCATACCATTTTACATAGTGGCTGAACCAATTTACATTCCCACCAAAGGTTCTCTTTTTTCCATATCCTTGCCAACATTTGTTATCTTTTGTCTTCTTGATGACAGCCATTCTAACGTGTGTTAGGTGATATCTCATTGTGGTTTTGATTTGCGTTTCCTGCACTGTGCCTGTCTTAGGTTGTTCCTCCCTTGAGGAATCTTACCCGTCTCTGGCTAACCAGTCATCTTCCCGGGGCCATACAGGGAAATGTAAAGTTGGTAAGTGAGAGAGAAGAAATATTGTTTGAAAGGTTAGCTTTTTACTTCTTTGCAGATTTATGCCCTGTGGTTTCTATGCCCAGCATTTGTCTTGAGGTATCTTTACCACTTGGAAGAATTATGATACTCGGTAAATTCGATATGAGGCACGAATTCTATTTAAGGGTTGTAATTAGCAAGGAAGAGGAAAAGCCCTTTCACCAGGCGCTGAGCTCTCGCACGTGTGGATGTAGTCTGGCTGTTGTCCTGTGTCTTCTGGTCTCTCTTTTAGGATTAGTTGTATTTGTTGTATTTTCAAAAATACATATGTTTTTGGGAGGAGATTCCCACTCTCCTACTCATGCTGCCATCTTGGCTCCGCTCTTGAATCTATTTTGAGTTAATTTTTTGAGTGGTGTAAGGTAAGGGTCGAGTTTCATTTTTCTTCATGTGGGTATCTTGTTTTCCCAGCATCATTTGTTAGAGAGACTATTCTCTCCCTCTTGAGTGTTCTTGGCTTGGCTCCCTTGTCAAATATTAATTGACCATATATGCAGGAGTGTATTTCTGGGCACTGTATTCTGTTCCATTGGCCTATGTGTCTAGTTTTATGCCAGCGCCATACTGTTTTAATTACTATAGCTTTGTAGTACAACTTCTGATGAGGAAGTGTGCCACCTCTGGCTTTCTCAAGATTGCTTTGGCTATGTGGGTCTTTTGTGGTTCCATGTAAATTTTAGGATTGATTTTCTATTTCTGTGAAAAAATGCCATTGCAATTTTGATAGGGATTGTATTGAATCTATAGACAACTTTGGGTAATATAAACATTTAATGATATTAATTGTTCTGATCCATGATCATGAGATATCTTTCCATTTGTTTGTGTCTTTCTCAATTTCTTTCATCAAAATTTTATAATTTTCAGAGTACAGGTCTTTCACTTCTTTGATTAAATTTATTCCTATGTGTTTTATTGTTTTTGATGCTTTTGTGAATAGGATCATTTTCTTTATTTCCTTTTCAGATGTTTCATTGTTTAG
The DNA here is from genome assembly GCF_040802235.1 of Manis javanica. Classification (NCBI taxonomy): domain Eukaryota; kingdom Metazoa; phylum Chordata; class Mammalia; order Pholidota; family Manidae; genus Manis; species Manis javanica. The sequence goes on along the minus strand of NC_133159.1, from coordinate 76,968,017 downwards.
GCTGGCCTAGTTCTGAAAGCTGTGCTCTCCCTATTATGTCAGACCACATATAATCATAACTTTTCTTCCAATCACATCCTTCTTATTATCAGAACCATGGGAAATGCCTGCAGTTTTCACTTTTCAAAAAAAATTGCCTTTTTAAACTACAAAAATCTGTAATATTGTTAAATGTTTATATTACCCAAAGTTGTCTATAGATTCAATACGATCCCTATCAAAATTGCAATGGCATTTTTTTTCACAGAAATAGAAACTACACACTGTCCCTTTTATTTCTTTTTCTTTTGTAGCAGAACATTAAGAATTTATAAAAATGGTAGAAGAAAAAAATCACTTAATCAAAAAAAAAATATATATATATATCAGTGTCTTATAAAGGCTCATGAAGATGCTTTCATTGCTAAGACCTAAATGAGAAAAATTAAAACAATGTGTTGAGTTTTCCCATAAACTAAATGTATTTTTTTTATTTAAAGATTTCCTTACTATTTATCTGATATTAAGAAAATCTTTCTTTTGTAAAATCATAATGACAGCAACAGCTAATTTTCTTTTAATGTCCTGACTTGGCAATTATACATTTGCCCTACTTGTCCCCCCACCCCCCCACCTTCCCACCTCCCCTCAGAACTTTACTATTCTGGGAACTGATGTACTAACATATGCCTTTTTAATAAATTTGCCTGTATATAATGAAATCTCTAAATGATTTTGTAATTACTACGGTAGCCTGAACAGGCAGGAGTTTTGCAAACAGGGAGATGTTGACAATATAGCTATTGTTTGAAATATTTTCTCTGAAAAGAGTGAAAATGCTGCCTGCTGAGGTATCTCACACCAAACACAATTCTGAACTACACCCAGTCATGAATATAAAAGCCAAACAAATGCCATTAAAGTGTTAGCTCTTTTGTGGAAAATGGCTTTCCAATACCTAAAACATGTACTAAACAGAACTGAAGGGAAATTATTCCCATACCTTATCCAAAGACCTTTAAGCAAAGAAAGATTTTGTCTAAGTTTATTTAGTAAGCTACTTGAAAGAAGAAACTTAGATACAGGCATTCATTTCTATAGTGTAATTTTAGAACCAAAAAGAGCTTCCATCCCCCAGGTAGCTCTCTGCCAACCTATAACAAAGCACAGCTCAAAGAAACTGCGAACAGCAAGACTCCCAGCTGCTTCTGCCTTTGCAGAGGTGACTTTGTTCTGACATTATCCAGGGGGCCCAGGTTTCCTGCTCCTGGGCTCACAGTCACTCTCCCTTCCCCCACTCTGTGACAACCTACTCCTTGAAACCTTTATAGGCTATTTACAGTACAATGAGAGAAATCGCAGGGTCACAAAAAAGATACAAATTTGGCAACTACTCCAATATCGACTTGTTTGACTCTTGATTCATGTCCAAACTAACACCCTTCTCTCCCCCAGAGTCAAGCTTTCAATCATTTCCAGCCGCCTTTCCCAGTGAGCTCAGGCTTCCTTTGCCAGGCCCAGGGCAGAGTCACCCGGCTCCAGTGAAAACAATCTTGTCGTTTATGCCTCAGCACCTTCCTCACCCCAATCCCACCCAACCCCTTAGTGTAGGTGTGGTTTTCCACAACCAATGGCATGCTGGAGCCAGCTCATTTTCTCTCAAAACAGCTGACTATAACATTTTCAGGAATTTTGTAAGCCAGTAATTAAAATGGTTATTATTAAAAAATAAATTATATAAACTTACAGTTAAGAAAATTACACAAAAACAAAGGTCATACACAATCAAAACTCATCACTTCTTAATTATTTTACTACATTTTACCATTTTCTATGCACTTAAGGTTACTTACATCTTTATATCCGTATGGTGGGAATACTATATAATAGTGTGCCACTAGACATCTCTTCCCAAGTCTGAATTCAGTGACATCACATTGGTAGCTTGCAGTCTCTCATGCTGGGAATATCTATACCACTATACAAATCAGGGTTCCTCCCATTGCATGCCCTAAAGTATTTGTGAAGTATTTACCAGTGCATCAGTGTGCAACACAACAGGAAAACCCAGCTATTCCCTCCACAGTGCCTGAAGAAAACCCCAGGGCCCTCCATTGGTGCCATATTGGTAAATTTACCACTTTGGTAAATTCAGACTGATCAATCAGCTGGGCCCTCAGCGCTGCTCTGCAATCTTATGTTCCCCTGGTCATTTTTCTCCTCCATACTCCAGATGTTTGTCTTTCTTACCTTCTCTACTTCCCTCTATCTTCCTCCTTCCTCCTCCTCTCAGAAGACAACTAACATTCCTTCTTCATAGAGAAAACAGAAGCCATTCTTTTATGAATGAAGCCATCATTTTACAGATGATGAAGTGTTCAATCCACCAATCTAGTAAGTTGCCGAGGTGGAATTTAAGCCCACTTCTGACTCCTAAGACAGTGCTCTTCCCAGAAATAGCATACCTTATCTGATCTGCTCTTAGTTTATAGGGATTCTGTGGAAGACAATTAGATGCTTCTTTTGAGTGTGCAAATACTGGCAAGAAATGACCTGTAGCTGTTAGGGAGCAATGGGTTGTTGGCTTGGCTTGATGACCTCCAGGCAAGACTTTTCAGCACAGCTGTAACACACAGAGAACTTCACAGGCAGGTTCCCTGCCGGCAGAGAAACTCTATTCTTTCCAGGGCACCCAGAAATAGTGTCTAGCACACAGATTCATACCACTGAACTCAAAAGACTGGCATATAAAGCAAAATGCCAATTTATATAACTTTCAAAAATCTGGTATCCACTTACTAATGTATTCTGAGCCTTTGGAAATATATCTATGAAAAGTAAATTTTTAATCAACAGGTTACTAAGCCAGAAACCAAAGCCAGGTGAGTTATATTGATTATCTTTCTTGCTGCAGAAATTGAACTACCATCTTGCTAACAGAAGGGAGAATGGAGAAACAAATGTCAGGTATCCTTTACCCTACTTTAGGCTGAAGATTCCCTGGCAAGTTCCCACTTTATGAGCCTCCAGTTGACCATTCATCCCCCTTCTGCTTACATTGTGTAATAGTTTTATACCACTCAGGTGATATAAATTTGGGCTGAAAAAGAGTACAAATGCCAGCTGAGGGCTACAAGTTGCCATTGGAGGTTCCTCTTCACCTCCTCAACCTCTCAGAACCAGGACAATTTTAACTCTAGCGTTAAGGTTTGGGGGAGATACTTCTGGGTCATCCTACCCTGGGGTCTAGACCTTTTGAGTTCCAGCACTAGTGCAGAAGAAATATCCATTATGTTCTATAGCTTGAGTGTCCCAAAAGCTAAAACTATGAAAACTGCCCTGCAGTTTTTCCCCTTTCAGCAAACACCCTCAGAACAAAAGCAACTGTGGTTCTCGGGTACACTCAGATTTTGGCCTGATAATTTCTTACTGTCTTGCCAGTGGGTTTCAGCCCCAGACAAGTTCACTGTGGATTTAATGTGACCGAAGAAATGACAGTAGAATGTTCTGGGGTAGGAGGGTTTTTTTACCCGTCTTGTTCTCCCGGGGATAGGTCAAGCACTAATGTCTCTGCCTCTGCCCAGAGCACTGGGCCAAGCTCTCTATATAGTGCACTAACAGTTTATTGCCTACGGGTGTGGAAGCAGTAGCCTAGCAACAGGCCAGTTACATCATGAGGTGATTTAAGTTCAATGAGGATCCTGGCCAAAGAAACACCAACTTCCCCACAGTTACCTAATGGTAAGCTGTCTTCAAGAAGGTATTCTAAAAACCTATTTCATTGAGCATTTTCAGTTGTTTTTAGCATGAGGATCCATTCAAATAACCTGTTCTCATTTTATTAACATAATGTATAATAAGTCTTCAATAAAAAGTCACTAACATCTTGTCCAAATGGACTCAGGAGATTTACTAAGATATGCTTAGTCAAAACTGAGTGTTACAGAATTGAGACTTGCTCGAAAATGCCTCTGAAAGTGTGCTTTTGTATTGTCTGCATCCCTGGTCAGAAATACAGATTTTAGACCCTATGCAAGGCCTACTGATTAGAATTTGGGGTATCAAATCAGATCTACATTTTTATAAGCTATGCAGATAATTCATATATGCACTCAAGTTTAGAACAATTGAACTAAGACATGGTTTCAAATCAGATTTCATACATTCCCAGAAATGCCTCTTTTCTAAAGCTTCTCACTTATCATATGCATTAGCAAAGCATTCAATTATAAGGGAGATATTATTTCTCACCACATCTTTTCATTTTCTTCATATTTATAATACATATTCATAATAGACTTTGAGCAGCAAACTTAAATTACCATAAGTAATGCATAAAAATCTTAAAATCTTAAGAATGTTTGACTGTGTAACCTTCATAAATATCTAGAAACTGGAAATCCAATTGTCAAATGAATGGGGAATTTAGACCATGAACTGTAATTTAAATCACAGTGTGCTAATCAGTATAAACCCTTCTACAGTTGCCACAAAATAAAACAAAAACAAAATAATACACAGACATTTTCTTGATAGATGAATGTGTTATGTAGTATATGTATTATATTTTTTATAATAGTATTTTCCTTTGTTCATTTTAATATGACAAGTATACCCTTAATTCCTTTATTTGAGGTCTAATAAAAAAACTATTTATGTAACCTCATGGAAATCTGGTTATGCAAAGAACTATAAAAAATGGTAATTTGTTATAACTAACAAGTATTCTTATTAGTACATACTGTTTTCTTAGAATTTGGAAATTCATATGGATAGATATGTGATAAAATAGCATAGAAATATTAATGGTGGAAGCAGTATATGAGTATTCTTTGTAATATTATTTCAACTTTGTTTTATACTTGAAAATGTTCATGACCAAAATTTTATGATCAAAGCGATCAACAGCCACACTGAGCTAATTCCTGTATATTGGTCAACAGCAGCTCTACCACATGCCCTGCAGTGCCACGCTGCTCTCTCACCCTCAGGCATCCTTCCCCTCTTCTGCTCACCTGACTAAAGTATACACTTCCTTCTGCACTCAATTTAAAGATCAGGACTTTTCTCATACCCCTACCCCAACACAGACCTGCTCATGGCCTCTTTCTTCAGTACTGCTCCTTATACACCCTACGATTGTAGCCCTTATCTTGTTGAACTGAGACTGTTCATTTACATGGCCTAGATCCCTATTTAACTAAGCTTCCTGATGGCAGGGCCTGTGTCATTTCATCCCTGTGTCCCCAGGGCCTAGGCTAGGTTTCAACTCAACTATGATCTCCTCTGTGAGGCTGTCCTTTCTTGTCCCACTCTAGGTGAGTGGCCATGTACTTTTGTAACACATTCTGTATTTCTTTGAATCTTAATACACCTCACATTTTATTGTACTCCTTGGTTTAATTATCCTTCTTCCCTGTCAGACTATAAGCCCTGTGAGACCATGGGCCACACCTGCTGTTCAACCATGGTGTCTGAACATGAAGTACACCACAGAGTTCATAGTCCATTAATATCTGTAAATTGAATGTTTAGCAAAAAGTAGATGCTCTGTAAACATTTGTTCATGAATCACTGAGTGAATGCTGCTCTCAAAAGAAGATTAGGCAAGAAAGTGAATGACAAAGCCCACACAACACTCATTCATATTTTTTCAAAAAGCTTTGTAAAACAAAGGACATGTTTATGCAACTTCATCAAAACAAAGACTATCCTATGTTAAAAGAAAGGAACCATATACTGGGACCAGTTTTGATTCAAGCACTATGATGGGCACATAAATTCTAAGTACCAAAGCAATCACTTTTACATGCTGATTATACTAGTTTCCTGAGGCTGCTGTAACAAAGTAGCACATTCTTGTTGCCTAAACGAACAGACATCTGTTCTCTTACAGTCCAAATTCAGTTTCACCGAGCCACAGTTAAGGTGTTGGCAGAGCTGGTTCCTTCAGGAGGATCCAGCCCAGAACCCTTGCCTTGCCATTTTCGGCTTCTAGTGGTCCCCTCTTCCCTGGCCTGTGGCCCCTTTCTCCATCTCCCAGATGCACCACTTCAGTCTCTGCTTCCAGAACCACACTGCCTTCTCCTCTGTGTAGTAAGATCTTCCTCTGATGAGAACACTTATGATTATTACATTTAGGGCCCACACAGATAATCCAGGTGAATCTTTCCATCTCAAAGTACTTAACTATTATATGTACAAACTCCATATAAGGTAACATTCACAGGTTTGGGGGATTAGGACTTGGATTTCTGTATTCAGCCCACCATGAAGATTTTCTGTAAAAATTAAAAATGCAGGTATGACTGCTTTATTCTAAAAGTTTCAATATGCTTGGTTTCCAATATTTATTTGTTGTACATGTATTTGCAACATGGACAAGTAATAACACAAACAATACAAATGTAGACTGGATCAAATGGACATACATATATTTCAGAATATTTTGTAAATGGGAATATTATGAACTTGGAAATGCAGACAGAATATGAAGATGGGAGTGTACATTAGGCTGTGACTCCCTGTCACTGCCCCGGGCCACCCACCGCCACCACACAAACACTACAGTACTGCCCTCCCACTCATAGAAGCAGACCCTATAGTCATATTTAGTCTGTGGGATTTCACCCATGGTTGATTGGACAAGGAACATCAAGCGGGGCCAATCAGATTCTTTCTTCTTAAGAATTCAGAATGTTACATTCAGAGACAGTGTTGCTAGCCAGTCTTAGCCAGCACCTGAATTCAGGTAGCACTCTTTTGCCATACACATGAAAAATTAGAGAGAAGTGGTCTACAGTGACAGACGAAAGCATCAAATGTACGGGGGAAAGATGGAAAAACACGTAGTTCCATAGAGAAAGTGGAGAGAGCACAAGGTTTTGCGTTCTTTTCAGGTTCTAGTTCATTATGAAGCTCAAGAGCACATCCTGCTCACTAGTTTCTTGGGGTAAGCTTATAGTCATATAATTCCCTCCACCTTCCTCTTTTCTTCTTTCTTTTATCGTTTTTATTTCTTCCTTCATCTATTTTGAATTTACATCTGTTATTTGCAGTGAAAACATTATTAAGACAGCCTAAAATCTTTAGTGTTGCACACTATTCTGATCTTAGAACAGAGACAATGGTTGTGGATTTATGCTTCAAAATGTTGAAATTTCTTATAGGTGGGATCTTAGCTCTAATGAAACAAACTAATACATATTTGAAGTTTTAATTTTTTTTAGGATAAGGCTTTTTTATAATGAATTTCTAAGTAGAATTGCATACTTGAGGGATAAGATAAGGATACCAATTTATAGGAAAAAATTTTCTCTATTTTTATTTTTCTTTCATCTTCTGATACCATAGTTTTCTAAAATAATTAATAATTACCTACAGGTTATGCTGTTAAAACAATCCATTTGTCTATAGTTAAGTGGGGTTTTGTTTTCCTTTGCTCTTAAAAAATGAATTTAGATTTGGAACAATCTGAATTTTGCAGTTTTCCCTTTATCTAGATATTGTTTCAGTTCAGTTCTCTGCAGATGCTTTCTCTAAATTTTATCTCTTTATTTTGCACACCAGAGTTTCATGAAAGATAACTTTTTAGAATTAAAATATCCTTGATATACAATCTTATGTTGGTTTCAAATATACAACACAGTGGTTCAACAGTTACCCATATTATTAAATCCTCACCACCTCTAGTGCAGTTACCATCAACATAATAAGATGTTACAGAGTCATTGACTATATTCTGCATGCTGTGCTACTGTCCCCATGAACAGCTTATATTGTGATCATGAATTATTGTGCCTCTTTTCTCCCCTTACCATCCCGCCACTCCCCGTTATCCTGACCCCTCCCCTTTGGTAGCCACTAGTCCCTTCTCAGTGTCTATGAGTCTACTGCTGTTTTCTTCCTTCTGTTTTGCTTTGTTTTTATATTCCACAAGTAAGTGAAATCACATGGTATTTTTCTTTTTCCACCTGGCTTATTTCACTGAATAGAGGCCCCCTAGAACCATCCATGTTGTTGCATATGGGAGGATTTCTTTTCTTTTTATGGCTGAATAGTATTCCATTTTGTATATGTACCACATCTTTATCCATTCATCTTTCAATGGACACAGTAGGTTGCTTCCATATCTTGGCTATTGCAAATAGTGCAGCAATAAACATAGGGGTGCATATGTCTTTTCAAATCAGGGATTTTGTCATGAAAGATAACTTTTAAAATTGTTTTCTTCTTTTCTGCTTTGAACACTAATTAGGCACAAAGGAATCTGAATGATACCCTCAAATATAAACCTTTATATACTTTTATTATGAAACAGAGTTTCCTTGTCTGGAAAATAAAGTGGGGTCTCATGTGTGTCCCATAAATTTTTATGGGATATACAAAAATAACAGCAAACAAAACTTGAGATTTTAAAATATTTTTATTTTTGCTATTTTCTCAGAGCCTTGTATAAGGTAGAAATCCTCCTGTATATTTAATTGAACAATTGGAAACTGATTGCTGTTTTTGACTCATAAAAATGGCAATTTCATGTTGTTCAAACTAAAATCTCCCCATTGAATCACATGAAACCTAGTCTGATTGAGAAATACTTTCTATTGCTTTGTTTGTTTTATCTGACTTTTCTTGGACTCTTTCTATTTGGTAAAATGTTCATGGCTATCATACTTTTTTTGTTCATAATGGTAAAATCACAAGTTATTCCTGTGTTTCCTTTACATTTATAAAATGATTTTTTTAATGTAAGCCGTATGTGCTTCTGCAGAATAAGTTCTAAGAGATTACTTTTGTTTAAAAACCTTTCTTTCTTAAACAGTTCTCCTATTTTTGCTTCCTTCTCTATACTTGAATGAGGGACATCTGTTTCTGTTTTCAGTGTCCTTTTGTTACATGACAAAATAGAATATCAAAGTTCTCCTTCTTCAACAAAGAAAGAATGTTTTCGTTTTTTTTCCTTTTATTTATTTTCACTGTTTTAAGAATTACAAATATTGTACAAAAAGGATGAACTGCTGCTGGAAAAAATGCAAACAATAGGAAATACAAAGTGAAAGCCCCTCTGTCGTCTGCCCAATTCCTATTCCCTGTGGGTAACCACTGATAATAGCTTGTGAGCATCGTTCCAGACCTCTTCCTAATGCCCATACATATATGTGCATATATGAGCATTCTATCATTAGAAATGGGATCATACTAAACAGATTGTTACACAACCCGGTTTTTAACCCATTAAAGAATCATGAATATATTTCCAGGTTAGTACACACAGATCTACTTTATTGACTTCCTTTGCGTGAATGTAGTATAAGTTATTCAATTATCCCCCCACATTGATGGAGATTTAGATAATTTCCAATATTTTGCTACAATATCAAATGCAGCAATGGACACTGAGATACATGTCTCTATTCCTTCTGTAGTATAGATTCCAAGAGATGGAATTAACTGAGTTAACGGTCTATGTATTTAAACCTTTCAAAGGTGCTGTCAAATTGCTCTCCAAAGAGGAAGTAGTACCAATTTACACTGCCTCCAATACTGTATGATAGAACTTTTCTCCATCTACTCTTGCTTTCATTAGAAATTATTAATCTTTAACATTTTTATTAACCTGACATGCACAAATTGATATCTCATTGTAATTTTTCCTGTATTGTCATTGGTGAGATTAAGCACTTTTTTAAAAGTTTGTTACTCATTTGTATTTTTTCTTCTGTAAACTGTCTATTTATATTCGGTGTTAGGTATCTATTGTTGCATAACAAATTACCATAAATTTAATGTTTTAAAAGATATGAGTTTATCATCTCAGTTTCTGTGGGTCAGAGTCTGGGCACAGCCTGACTGAGTCCTCTCCTTCAGGGTCTCTCATAAGGCTATGGTTTCATCTGAAGGCTTATATGTGGAAGCTCATGCTGTTGTTGGAAGAATTCAGTTTCTTGAGGGCTACTGGTCTGCGGGCCTCAGTTCCTTACTGGCTGTTGGCCAGAAGCCATTCACAATTCCTTTCCATGTGGGCCTTTCCAACATGGCTGTTCGATTCATCAAAATGTGTAAGCTCAGAGGCAATAAAAAGAGTCAGCTAGCAAGATGGAAGTCACAATCTTACGTAACCTCATCACAGAAGTGATATCTCATCACCATTGTTATACTTTTTGGTCTGCCCACACTAAGAGGCTACACAAGAGGTATGAATATCAGGGGATGGAGATCACTGGAGACCACTGAGTCTTCTGGCCACATATCCTTTGCCCATTTTTCAGTTGGGTTGTTTGTCTTTTATTTTTTGATTTACAAGAGCTCTTTTTATACTGTGGATATAATTGTATGGTGGTGGTGGTGTGTGTGTTTGTATGTGTCTGTGTGTGGGGGAAGAGAGAGAGAATTTTCTCCACTGCCTAGGTATTTAAGTTTTACGAAGTCAAGCTTGTCAATCTTTATTTACAGCTTGTGAATTTTATTTCTTCTTTAAGGTCTTAGTATCCCCAATACTTCTTAAAAATGATCATTTCTTCTAATACTTCTAAGTTTTGTAAAAATGAAAATGTATTTAGGTCTTTAAGTCCAATGGAACTGATTTTTATATGAAATGTAAAAATCTACTTTTTTGCCAGAAGAATGGTGAATTTACCTAGCAACATTTACTAAATAGTCCATGTATTTGATTTTTAAGAAATAAGTGCCTTTGAAAAAAATTTTTTTATTAAGGTATTATTGATATACCTTCTTAAGAAGGTTTCACATGAAAAAACAATGTGGTTACTACATTTACCCATATTATCAAGTCCTCACCCATACCCCAATGCAGTCACTGTCCATCAGTGTAGTAAGATGCCACAGAGTCACTGATTTCTCTGTGCTATGCTGTTTTCTCTGTGACAACCCACACCATGTGTACTAAACATAATACCCCTCAATCCCCTTCTTCCTCACTCCCTGCCCTCCCACAATCCTCCCTCTGGTAACAACTAGTCCCTTCTTGGAGTCTGTGAGTCTGCTGCTATTTTGTTCCTTCAGTTTTGCTTCATTGTTTTACTCCACAAATGAGGGAAATCATTTTGCACTTGTCTTTCTCCACCTGGCTTATTTTACTGAGTATGATGTCCTCCAGCTCCATCCATGTTGTTGCAAATGGTAGGATTTCTTTCTTTCTTATGGCTGAATAGTATTCCATTGTGTATATGTACCACATCTTCTTTATCCATTCATTTACTGATGGACACTTAGGTTGCTTCCATATCTTGGTTATTGTAAACAGTGCTGCAATAAACATAGGGGTGCATGTCTTTTTGAGTCTGAACAGTCATATTCTTGGGGTAAATTCCACAGAGTGGGATTCCTGGGTCAAAGGGTATTTCTATTTTTAGCTTTTGAGGAACCTCCATGTTGCTTTCCGCAGTTGTTGAACTAGCTTACATTCCCACCAGGAGTGTAGGAGGGTTCTCCTTTCTCTGCATCCTCATGAGCATTTGTTGTTCTTAGTTTTTTTGATGTTGGCCATCCTTACTGGTGTGAGGTGATATCTCATTGTGGTTTTAGTTTGCATTTCTCTGATGATTAGTGATGTGGAGCATCTTTTCATGTGTCTGTTGGCCATCTGAATTTCTTCTTTGGAGAATTGTCTCTTCTTATTCTCTGCCCATAAAAAAATTGGGTTATTTGCTTTTTGGTTGTTGAGGCATGTGAGTTTTTTATGTATTTTGGATGTCAACCCTTTATTGGAGCTGTCATTTATGAATATATTCTCCCATACTGTAGGATGCCCTTTTGTTCAATTGATGGTATCCATTTCCATACAGAAGCTTTTCAGCTTGATATAGTCTCACTTGTTCATTTTTGCTTTTGTTTCCCTTGCCCGGGGAGATGTGTTCATGAAAAAGTCACTCATGTTTATGTCCAAGAGATATTTGCCTATGTTTTTTTCTAAGAGTTTTATTTACTAAGGCTCTTTTTGTGGCCTAGTATATGATCTATTCTTGAAAATGTTCCATGTGCACTTGAGAAGACTGTGTATTATGCTGCTTTTGGGTGTAGAGTTCTGTAGATGTCTGTTAGGTCCATCTGTTCTATTGTGTTGTTCAGTGCCTCTGTCTCCTTACTTATCTTCTGTCTGGTGGATCTGTCCTTCAGAGTTAGTGGAGTGTTGAAGTCTCCTAGAATGAATGCATTGCATTCTATTTCCCCTTTTAATTCTGTTAGTATTTGTTTCACATATGTAGGTGCTCCTGTGTTGTGTACATAGATATTTATAATGGTTATATCTTCTTGCTGGATTGAGCCTTAATAATTATGTAATGTCCTTCTTTGTCTCTTGTGACTTTGTTTTGACGTCTATTTTGTCTGATACAAGTACTGCAACTCCTGATTTTTTCCCCCTATTAGTTGTATGAAATATCTTTTTCCATCCCTTCACTTTAAGTCTGTGTATGTCAATGGGTTTAAAGTGAGTCTCTTGTAGGCAGCATTGTCGCGACCCTTCAGGACCGAAGCAACACGCCCAAGGTCTTGATTCTTCTCTAGGCTTTATTGTCTAATCTCTCGTGGCGGTTACAGCAGTTGTTGGGAAGCTCCTCTCCCTCCCGGCGGGCTCCCTTATATTCAGTCACCCAACCAATCCGGGACAGTATCATGCGTGACCTTTAAGCGGATAGGTGTCACGCGCCACTCTAAGCAGGCAGCACGAGCTGTGCACGGGTACGGCCAGTCCCCAACAGGGAAGAGGGGAAAGGGTGGTGAGCAGGAAGCAGGCGCCATCTTTAGGGCGTTGTCCAGCTAGAGTGGGGCACAGCCTCGGCCGTTGGCCGGGCCCCCACATCTCCCCCTTTATTGTTTTATAACCAAAGGTCTGTCGGGATCATGCCTGTCTTAGGTTGTCCGGAGTCTGCAGCATTCTTACCCGTTGATATGCGCAGCTCCCGATCTTACCGTTCCTTGACTACTGATCCAGCATATTAAGCCATACTCTAGGGGAGATGCCTTCCTCTAGCGCTGCCATGGCCTGCAACAGGACCTTCCGTTCTCCCCGTTGCTGTTTTTGTAACAGACTTTCCTCCCAAGCAGGAGAAGCCCACAATTAGCAATATTCCTATGACACCTACACCTGACCAGGCTTTGGTGGCGTTTAACATCTTGCCTAACTGTCTGGACAAGTTGGCAGCTTTAGAATAATTATGAAAAGGAATACCAGTAATACACCCCCGTATAAGAATGGACGCAGCCCACAGACAAAACCTCCCCCAAGAGGTCCAATTGTTCTTGAAGAAGGTTCATGCGTTGGTTGACCAAGGCCATCCCATTTTTAAAATGGCCGTTGATGACGTTCTGCTTTGTCATTGCCGAGGCAGTGGCCTGGGACAGACCATTCAGTGTCTCTGCCGTAGGAATGGTGATAGTCAGTGCGGCGGTGGCTGCAGCTGCAGCTCAGCTCCGCCGTCACCTGCTGTAGGATTCACGGCAGGAGCAGAAGCAGTGCCATCATCTTGTACCTCTGCTCTGGGGTTTTCCACTCTGCGTATCAGACGTTCAGGCACCCAAACAGGGTTCTGCTGGTCCTGTGGAAAAACACAAACCGAGCCTCGGGTCCAGATTATCACTGGGTCCAGGCCTTTCCATGTTCCTTCCAACACATCCTTCCACAAAACTTTAGGCATGTGTTTTGGATTGGATTGTTGGCCGTGCCCCTCTGCTGCACTGCAGCCATTTTTGTCCAGTGTTCTAAAATCTTCTCCTATTCCCCCTTTTTGTTTATATAAGGCATTCTTGAGGGTGAGGTGGGTGCGTTCCACCATACCCTGACCCTGAGGGTTGTCTCTAGCTCCCTGCTGCTCTCATGACACAAAAGGATGTCATCCATATGATAGATGATTATCAGGGGAAACTGTTTCCTGACAGTTTGTAAGGCCTTCTTTACATACACATGGTGGGGCTATTAGCCATGCCCTGTGGCAATAAACCTTTGACAGTCTCTGGGGTGAAGCGGGATGGAGAAGAAACAGTCTTTGATACTTTTTCCTAATTACAAAAATAGGTGTGTTCCATGGCGAGGTAGAGGGCTGGAGGTGACCAGCTGCTATCTGTTCTTGTACTAAAGTGTGGGCTGCTTCCTTCTTTTCTTTGGTGAGGGGCCACTGAGGTACCCACACGGGCCTTTTTGACTGCCATGTTATTTCTATAGGCTGTTTTCCCTCAGTGGCCCCAAAGAAAAACCCAATCCTGGTCCTCCGGGCCCTTTGGCCGGTCTCCCTGCTAAAAGGATTGGTTGTTCTTTCCCTTGGAGATCCTTCCCTAGTCCTCTAGTGCCCGCGTACCCCTGTTTTTTCATTATGGCATTAGACTGCTCACTGTAAAGAGTCTCTGTGGTTAGTTTAACTCTGCTATTAAACCTGTTCTCTAGTTCGTCCCCCGAAAGTTCCCCGTCTTCATCCTCATCAGATGGCAGTCCCTGTTCAGATCCCCCTTCCGATGCCTTTGCGAAGGCACGCTCTTCTCGTACTTCCTCTAATATTTCCTCCCCCTCTTGGATGGCCTCTCGGCAGCTTGGCTTCTGTCCCTTCAGGCAATTTTTTACTCGACCCCAAATAGGGATTGTCCCTGGTGGAAGGGGCTCCCTCTTGTCTGCCCGGCATAGGTCATCCCCCAGCCTGTCCCATAAAGGGATGGTGATTTTTCCTTCATCTAAGAACCATGGGGCATGATTCTCTATAGTAATCAGGAATGCCCTGGCAGTCTTCGTTTTCAAAGGGGTTCCATTAGCTCTAAGGAGCGCTTTCAGAGGTTCCTCGGCCCTAACCCTAGAGGCCTCCATCCCCATCCTCTCTCTAAAGGGGCAAGTATCCTAGTTATGATTTAGATGGACTACGTCGCTAATTCCACGAACCTTTTGATTTTGTCGCCACTCTGTGAACCTTTTTATTTCGTCGCCACTCTGCAAACCTTCACTGGCGCCTCCTCATTTCATATATTATAATAAACAATGTCACAAACACTAACAGGACACACACACTACACATAAACACCCACCACAACTGCCTGCTGTCTGCCCTGCCACGTATACTTTCAGTTTGCTCGCAGATCCACTCACCCTCCTCGGTTCCCTCTCCCGGTCTGGCCAGCCGACTGAACGGCGTCCAGCGACGTTCCTGAAGAGTTACAAGCTCTACTTCATCAGCAGGTGCCAGGGTCAGCGGATCAGGTCGTGACGAGGTTTAACGATTCCCGGGTTTCGGCACCACTTGTCGCGACCCTTCAGGGACCGAAGCAACACGCCCAAGGTCTTGATTCTTCTCTAGGCTTTATTGTCTAATCTCTCACGGCGGTTGCAGCAGTTGTTGGGAAGCTCCTCTCCCTCCCGGCGGGCTCCCTTATATTCAGTCACCCAACCAATCCGGGACAGTATCATGCGTGACCTTTAAGCGGATAGGTGTCACGCGCCACTCTAAGCGGGCAGCACGAGCTGTGCACGGGTACGGCCAATCCCCAACAAGGAAGAGGGGAAAGGGTGGTGAGCAGGAAGCAGGCGCCATCTTTAGGGCGTTGTCCAGCTAGAGTGGGGCTCAGCCTCGGCCATAGGCCGGGCCCCCACACAGCATATAGATGAGTCTTGTTTTTTTATCCATTCAGTGACTCTATGTCTTTTGATTGGTACATTCAGACCATTTACATTTAGGGTGATTATTGATAGGTATGTACTTATTGCCATTGCAGGCTTTAGATTCATGGTAACCAAAGGTTCAAGGTTAACTTCCTTACTACCTAAGAGTCTAACTTAACTCACTTAATATGCTATTACAAACACAATCTAAAGGTTCTTTTCTTTTTCTCCTCCTTTTTCTTCCTCCTCCCTTCTTTATATATTAGGTATCATATTCTGTACTCTTTGTCTATCCCTTGATTGACTTTGGGGATAGTTGATTTAATTTTGCATATCCTTAGTAATTAACTGTTCTACTTTCTTTACTGTGGTTTTATTACCTCTGGTGACAGCTATTAAACCTTAGGAACACTTCCATCTATAGCAGTCCCTCCAAAATACACTGTAGAGACCGTTTCTGGGAGGTAAATTCTCTTAGCTTTGCTTATCTGGAAATTGTTTAATCCCTTCTTCAAATTTAAAGGATAATCTTGCCAGATAAAGTATTCTTGGTTTGAGGCCCTTATGCTTTATTGCATTAAATATATCATGCCACTCCTTTCTGGCCTGTAAGGTTTCTGCTGAAAAGTCTGATGATAGCCTGATGGGCTTTCCTTTGTATGTGATCTTATTCCCCTCTCTGGCTGCTTTTAGCAGTCTGTCCTTATCCTTGATCTTTGCCATTTTATTTACTATATGTCTTGGTGTTGTCTTCCTTGGGTCCCCTGTGTTGGGAGATCTTTGCACTTCCACAGCCTGAGAGACTATCTCCTTCCCCACATTGGGGAAGTTTTCAGCAATTACCTCCTCAAAGACACTTTCTATCCCTTTCTCTCTCTCCTCTTCTTCTGGCACCCCTATTATACAAATATTGTTCCATTTGGATTGTTCACACAGTTCTCTCAATATTTTTTCATTCTTAGAGATCCTTTTTCCTCTCTGTGCCTCAGCTACTTTGTATTCCTCTTCTCTAACTTCTATGTCATTTACCGTCTCCTCCACTGTATCTAATCTGCTTTTAATACCCTCCACTGTGCTCTTCAATGATTGGATCTCTGACCAAAATTTATTCCTGAGTTCTTGAATATTTTTCTGTACCACCATGAGCATGTTAATGATTTTTATTTTGAAATCACCTTCAGGAAGATTCATGAGGTCAATTTCATTTGAATCTTTCTCAAGTGTATTCATAATTTTACTTTGAACCAGGTTGCTTTGGCATCTCATATTTGTATATGGCGCCCTCTAGTGCCCAGAAGCTCTACTCTCTGGAGCTGCTTAGTCCCTGAAGTCTTATTGGGGATCACAGGGGAGCAGTATTGGTGCCTGGGAGGAGGAGAGAGGTGTTTCCTGCTTCCCGGCTGCTATGCCTGCCTCCACTGCCAGAAACAGTGGGCCCAGCACATAGGTATAAGCCTCTATGCTTTGCGTTTGTAGTTGCTATAGACAGGTCTTCCCTCTGGCTGGCCTAACACCAGGGTAGGGTTTGCGAGTTTGCAAGCCAGGTGGGGCTGACCAGGGGGAAGTGCAGTAGGCTGCATATCATGGAGGGGGTCCTTTGAGCTGTGTCACCAGCCAGAGAGCTGGAGTGCCTGAAGATCAAGAAAGTTCCCAACCTCCTGGGTAGAGTACACCCAATTTTGTCTACCTGTCCTTTCTCTTGAGCAGTAAGCTCTGTGCAATCCTTGCCCCTTTAGCAGCCCTCTCGCTGTTAGGAAGTCTCTCAGACTGCCTGCTTTTCTTTTGCCACAGAGCAACCAGATATGGATCCCTGCTTTCCGCAAGCAGCTGGAATCTCAGTCTTTCCAGGTATTCTGCCTGTCTTAGCTTTCCAACCCTCTAATCATGAGCGTACCATGAAAGCACCATGAAATGTAGGTTTGTGCTCCCAGAGAGATCTCTGGAGTTAGGTATTCAGCAGTCCCAGGCCTCCACTCCCTCCCTGCTCCATTTCTCTTCTTCCTGCCTGTGATCTGGGGTTGGGGAAGGGCTTGGGTCCTGCCGGGCCATGGCTTTGGTACGTTACCCTGTTCTGTGAGGTTTATTCTTTTTTCCAGGTGTATTCAGTTTGGTGCAGCCCTCTTTCCTGTTGCTCTTTCAGGATTAGTCATATTAATTATATTTTCGTATTATATGCGGTTTAGGAGGGAGCCTCTGTCTCATGTCTCATGCCGCCATCTTTCAAGAATTAAGTGTTTTTTAAAGGGTTGTGTATGTATGTATACCTAATTTATTTATGTAATAGGAGAATATACTAATACCCTCTGAATTAAAAGTTGTGTGTTTTTCTTTCCTGAGTTATCCTTTAGGTTTAGTTCTAAGTGCTTTCAACCAATTGACTAAAGATATATTGGAAAGAAAAAGGATCTGGGTTATCCTGTCTCTGATAGTTACAACTATAAACCTGGGATAAGTCATTTGCCCCTTTTTCCCTAACTATAGGTCTGGTGGAAGATGAAGTGAGTGTTTAACACTGTGCTTGGTGCACCCTTAGTGCCCAATAAACAGTAAACAATGTTTACTAGTGCTACATGCTCCACTGGTCCTGTCTGATTTTTCCATTCCCTGTGTACTTAGGGATTTAAGGATTATTCAATACATATATTTCAGCAATTGCCTATTTTTTTTACATGTTGACAAAATGCCCAGGTTAAATATAAAAATGTAATTGAACCTGAAAGTTAGAATAAGGTAGACACCAATAATTTTCATCCTAAAAGAAATTCTTTTGAATGCTTACCCAAACACAAACCTATGTTGAAATAGCTAATTTAATTATTAGACAGGAGGTCTACCACTTTGCACAATTCTGGAAAGCACACCATTCACACTCTTTTCTTTGTGATGTACATATGGGATTGTATGTCACAATGGCCATTGGTGAGATTTCTAAAATTGAAATAATATTTTCATATTTTGTTCTAAAAGATTTTCTTGTGCTTTGAACATCATTCAACAAAACTGGAGAGGCAGTTATAGCTGACTAGTTAATAGTTGGGACCCTAGGAGCTTGTGTACTGAGTTTAGATGCCTCCTCTATTAGTTATCTATGTGATCTTTGGCAAGTTATTTTCCTTCCTGTACCTCAGTATCCTCTTCTGTAGAATCAAGAAAACCAAGATGCTGATTGCTGATAGTATCTACTCATGAGGTTTCTTGTGAGGACTAAATAAGTTTATATATCTATATATACACCTATCCAATCTCTATCTATGTACCTACCCATATATCATCTGTCTATCTTTGTCTCTATCTCTCCATCTATCTATCTATCTCCCTGTCATCTATTGCAAACTGTCATGTAACAGGCTCTGGGTATATACAAAGGAAAATATAGACACAGCACAATTCCTTGCCTCAGAGGTTTACAATCTATTGGGAAGACACTCATGCAAAGATACAGTTATAAGAGAGTGTGATAACTATTAACTCAGTGGTCTCCACAAAGTGAGTTTGTATGTGGGAAAAAGTGCTGAAGTCTAAATGCCATCTATAAGCCTATGACTTCAAGCTTCACATTTCTAACCTTGATCTCTTGCCTGCTTAGGCACATACAGAAAGTTATTTGGCATTTCCCCTTGGATGTCTAATGCTCTAATGTGAGTTACTAACATGCCTTTAAAATTAAATCAAGTGGTTCATTAAACAAACAAACAAATATAACACAATATAAACAGAATTCTTGATTTTTTACCTCTTGGCTTCCCTGTCTTAGTAAATGCACCACCCACCGTCCAGGCTAAACCCTTGCAGTCAGCTCCAAGGAAAGGAGTCAAGGAATTAAGAAATCAAGAAGGGCTAGATCTAAGGAATATTTAACAGATTTTACTTCCAGGCTAATATGTCAGCAAATGCTCTTAATTTCATTTCTGGTCTGTTTGCTTTGCTCCTTCTCTATGGGGGCCACTCTCAGTAAGGTCTCCATGGTATCCCGCTGAACTGCTGACATGACCTTCTAATGGCCCTTTCTGCTCCTATGCTTATGCTTCTACACTCTGTTCCCCACAGAGCAAGAGTGAAGCCTTTACATGTCAATCAAATCATGTCACTGTCCTGCTCAAAACCCTCCCAATGGCTCCCCATTACATTTAGCATAAAATCCAAACTCCTCTCCATAGCCTATAAGGCCCTGCATGATCTGGCCCTTGCTTGTATCTCTCTGGCCTCATGTTGGTCCACAGTTCCCCTCAGTACTGCTCTTCCACTACACTGCCATCTTTTCTTTTCTTGGAACATGCTAAATTCTAGGACCTTTTCACTTGAGGTTCCTCTGTCTGGACTGCCCTTCCATGGCTTATCTACATGGCTGGCTCATTTCATCCTACAGAGGTGTACTCAAAGCCTTTAAACTCTATCATGTAAGGTCACTCTGATATCAAGGTCACTTCTATCATGTAAATCTATTCATTCCATTCAAAGCACTCATCACAATGTGAACTTATCTTAATTATTCATTTGATTGCTTACTTATTTTTATATTCTTCTCCTCTCAACTGAAATGGAAGCTCCATGAAAGGTTGGACTTTGCATGTCTTTTCATAGCACCTACATGGAATAGTGCCTGGCACATAAAAGGTACTAAATAATTATTTATTGAGTGAGTAAAAGAGAAACCATCAGGGAAAGTTAATGAGGTCTTCACAGAATGTAGCTCCTGGTTAGGACATGAATAATAAAAAAAGTCCTCCAGGTCAATGTGTTCAGAAAGTAAGTGAATAACATGCATTCAGAGAATTGGTATAGAAGGAGTACAGGAGTGGAGAGAGAGAGAGTGTCAGGAGAGCAAGCTACATGGGTAGGTTGGGAACAGAGAAAGCTGACATTTTTTTCCTATGCTAAGGAGCTTAGATTTTATCATTTGTGTGACTGGAGCCACTCATTCATTTTGAGCAGCCAGGCTTTGTGTATTTGTTTCCTATTGATGCCATAACAAATTGCCACAACTTAAAATGACACCTGTAGGTTAGAAGTCCAACATAGGTTTCATCTAAAATAAAGGTGTCATCAGGGCTCTTTCTTATTGGAGGTTCCAGGAAAGAATCTACTCCCCCAATTCTTCTTGTTCATATTGTTGGCAGAATCCAGTCCTTTAAGGTTGTAGGACTAAGGTCGCCATTTCATTGTTGCTGTCACCAGGGGGCCATCCTTAGCATCTAAAGGCCTCTCTCTGGTCTGTGTACATAGGTCCCTACTTTCAGAGCCAATAACAGCCCCATCAAATCTTTTTCTCACTTGATATTTCTCTGAGTTCCCCTTCAGTCATATCTCTCTTTTTCCTCTTCACCATATTTCTCTGACTCCAGTTGAAGAAAAGTTCTCTATTTTTAAGGGCTCATGTAATTAGATTGGGTCCACATGGATATTCCAGGACAATCTCTCTACATCAAGGTTTAAAAACTTGATTACTTCACTATGTAATGCAACACATTCAGAATTCCAGAGATTGTGATCACATTTTCTTGTTAGATTACTCAGCAGGCTGTATAAGGTAATTTAACTAGAATAGAAGGGGGGTAAGACTCATAACTGAGTGGCTATTGCAGTGGCTATGATGAAAGACTGAAAAAAATATAAAGAGCTGGAACTCAGGAGTATTTAATAGATTTTATTGCCAGGCTTTGGTAACTGATCAGATGTAGGGGCTGTGGCCAGGAAGACTCAACTCAGCTTTCAGGCAGCATCATTTGGTGGGATAGGGTAGAAGACAAGGCTGAGAAGAAGATGATAGATTTCCTGAGGCTTTGTAGATACTCCCACATTTTGCTGATGAGTCATTCATGATGACACATGGTAGGTGCTCAAAAACTCTTTGTTCAGTAAACTTATGCATGAATGAATGAATGAGTAATTTTCAACATAGTATCCTTTACAGGTATTCTTAGCATATTGAGGATATTATATTAAAATACAATTAACAACATTTACTCACTCTTTTCCAAACTATAACAAACATGTGATAGGATAACAACCCTAAGTTTTTATTTGCGAAAATCCTTGTAAATTCCTTTTTTTCTAGATATTTGTAAATGTTGCTGTATGTTTTACTTCTAAACTCTATTTAAGAGGACAAATAATGGCAATATCACAAAAATTACTAAAGGGTACCATAGGCGATACAAGAGGAAAAGGCATAGTTCCTCCTGGCCTTGGTCTTTGTGCTGGTCTTTGAGGGGCATTACAGGTTTGTATTATGCCATAGCTGATTAATCAGGACATACTCAAATCTGGTCACAATATTTTAAGGGAAAAGCAATCCAGGAAAGGATGGTTGCTTGATATGGAAGTGACACTTGTCTAGAAAATTAGGACTTGTAAGTTCTAGCACGTATTTATTTGTTTATTTTTAAGAATAGCTACATTTTATTGAATATTCACTCTTAACAACATCTCACTTAATCCTTGTAATAAAACTGAGAAGTAGGAATTATTCCCATGTTCCAGAAAAGGAAACTAAGCCTAAAGGAGGTTATATAACTTGTCTAAATCGCATAGCTAGGAAGTAATAGAGATAGAATTCAAATCCAGGATTATTTGATTCCAAACGTCATACTCTTTACACAGAGATCCAGGGCCTCATTCTTGGAAACCCAGGGAGAAATGAGGCTTTCCAAACTACCATTTATTTGACTTCACCTTGAGGACTCTTCCTTGATCTACCTGACTACATTGTTTCCTTCTGCCTCTGTGTAGTTCCACATATACAACTTTTTGGGCACTTCTCTACAGTCGTAATTTACTTGTGTAATTATTGTCTATTTCCTCCCACTAGACAAAAATTCCATAGATTAGGTACCTCATGACTTTCAATTTACCTTCAAATTCCCACTTCTTACTTAGCTCAGGGCTTAGCACATGGTAGGTGCTCAAAAACTCTTTGTTCAGTAAACGTATGCATGAATGAATGAATAAATGCCATTTAACTTCTCTGCACAACCAATTTATCATCCATAAAATGAAGAAACCAGGACAGATTAATTCGCTCATCCACTCAAAAATATTTTCATGGGCCTACAAAATGATCTGCAGTTCCCCTCAGAGAGACACAATATAGTGAAGATATATATATCTAGTAGAAGTGTTATATATGTTTATTCCTGTTTATGTCTATCCATCTAGATATCTATCTCCTTTCTATGTATAACATTTTTTTCACCTATAATTGTTCATTACGACTGGGCTATTAATGAAATTCTTTACTGTTAAGTAAATTATTAAATATGCAGAAATATTTGAATCCTAATGTGTTCTACTATTAGTAGTATTATCACAGTTGATTTTTTTGAAATGTGTCTTTTTATATTTGAGGAAATTTTATAGATTTATGAATGCAGTTAGGTTAGCTTTATATCTTTTTCTTTTTTTCTGCAAACTCTTTTTATGTTTTCCTGGTAATTGAAGCTGATAACATGAAACACTGAATATAAGAGATACAAAGTGTTTATGTTGTTGTGTCCCATTTATTTCCTATTCTGCAGTTCTGTAATTGGAGCTACAGAGTGCTACATTTTGTTTTCTTAAGGCTGCTGCTTGCTCTTTTTCTTTAGTTTACTCTTAGTGCAAATGTGTTTTACATCCTCAAAAAGAGAAATTGTAAAGAAAAAGCCTTTTTTTACTCTATGTAAAGGAATGTTTGCTGTCATTGCTATTTCATTTATTAAAGCTAATTTATACATCTAGTTTTTTAAATATATTGACAGATAATAAATAGCATTTAAAAAAATCTTTCAGTAGGTTTACTGTACAGTTGTCTCTTAAATAGTTCAAGGATTATGAACACCAATACCCTGCACACTCGAAAATCTGTATGTGAATTTTGACTCTCCAAATACTTATCTACTAATAGCCTGCTACAGATTTATGGTAGGAAATGATAAAATAGTCTAGTATCTACATGTATTTTATGCATTCATGAAAAACATAACTTTTTCTTAATATTGTCAATATTTCTAGGCTATGCAGTTCATCGGCAAATTTTTAAAAAATCTCCAAAAATTTTTCCAGTATATTTATTGAAAAAAATCTGCATATAAGTGGATCCACACAGTTCAAACCTTAGTTGTTCAAGGGTCAGTTGTATTGACAATATACAAATATAATAATATTGGGATTGACATTCTTTAATGTATATAAATTGTCTGGTTTGGATAAGAATACTCATTTCAAGACAATTTACTTTTTTTACCTGTTAGTCTTTATGTATTAAAACTGATATCATAACAATTCCTTTAGATTTTTCTAATAATCTTTCAATAACTGAAAACTACTCAGGACTTGCGTATTTATTTTCTTTAAGATCTTCTATTTAGTATTGATGAAGATGAACCAATTTAATGACCCTTTCTTACAAGTATCTTACTTGTAAGATACACAGAAGAGAATGATTTTGACCCATTGACCTCTGTAGCCCATTCAACACCCTTTCACTACATATCTTTTTCCATTGCCAGTGATATTCTGAATATCTTAAATTACTTCACTGAGAACAGCTTCACATTCACCTGTGACTAGTAGCTGAGAAGAAATAAATTCCTACTTAATAATACACAGTATTGTAAAAAATATCTATTTGATAAAATAAATGAAATAGACAAATCCCTAGCCAGAGTTATCCAGAAAAAGAGAAACAGTACACAAACAAAATCAGAAAGAAAAAACAATAGTCATGATGAATATCACAGAAATACAAAGAATTATAAGAGAATTCTATGAAAAATTATATGCCAATAAATTGGACAACCTATAAAGAATGGACAAATTCCTAGAAAAATACAGCTTCCCAAGACTGACCCTGGAAGAAACAGAAAATATGAATAGACCAATTGCTAGTAACAAGATTGAATTGGTAATAAAAAACTCCCAACAAAAGTCCAGGGCCAGATAATTCACAGGTGAATCCTACCCAACATTTAAAGAAGAGCTAATATTCATCTTTCTTAAAGTATTCCAAGAAGTATAAGAGGAGAGACAACTTGAAAACTCATTCTATGAGGCCAGCATCACTCTAATACCAAAACCAAAGACACTACCAACAAGAAAATTTTAGACCAATATCCCTGTTGAGCACCGATACAAAGATTCTCAACAAGATGTTAGCAAACCAAATTCAAAAATACATCAAAGGATCATCCATCATGACCAAGTGGGATTTATTCCAGGGATGCAAGGATGGTATAATGATTATCATACACCGCATTAACAAAAAGGAGGATAGAAACCTCATGATCATCTCAATAGATGCTGAAAAAGCATCTGACAAAATTCAACTTCCTTTCATGATAAAAACTCTCAACAGAATGGGTATAGAGGGTATGCACCTCAAATGCATAGCTAACATCATACTGAATGGTGAAAAGCTGAAAACTTTTCCTGTAAGATCAGGAACAAGACAAGGATGCCCACTCTCACCACTTTTATTCAACATAGTACTGGAGGTCCTAGCCATGACAATCAGCCAACACAAAGAGATAAAAGGCATCCAAATTGGTAAGGAAGAAGTTAAATTGTCACTATTTGCAGATGACATGATATTATGTATAGATATTATATACAGATAGACACCACCAAAAAACTGTTAGGCTGGATTCAGCAAAGTTGCAGGATACAAAATTAATACACAGAAATCTGTTGTGTTCCTATATATTAACAATGAATTAATAGAAAGAGCAATAAGGAAAACAATTCCATTTACAATTGCACCAAAAAGAATGAAATACCTAGAAATAAACCTAACAAGGGAAGTGAAAGACTTGTACTCTGAAAACTATAAGACACTCATGAGAAAAATTGAAGAAGGCATAAATAAATGGAAACTGATCCCATGCTCATGGATAAGAATAATTAATATTGTCAAAACAGCCATCTACCCAAAGCAATTTACAGATTCAGTACAATCCCTATCAAAATATCAAGGGCATTTTTAAACGAACTAGTGCAAATAATCTTAAAATTTGAAAGGAACCACAAAAGACCCTGAATAGCCAAAGCAATCCTGAAAAAGAAGAATAAAGCTTGGGGGTATTACATGCCCTGACTTCAAGCTCTGCTACAAAGCTACAGTAATCAAAACAGTATGGTACTGGCAAAGGAACAGTTCATTGATCAATGGAACAGAATTGTGAGCCCAGATATAAACCCATGCATATATGGTTGATTCATATATGGTGAAAGAGCCATGAGTACACAATGGAAAAAAGACAGTCCCTTCAACCATTGGTGATGGGAAAACTGGACAACTGCATTCAAGAGAATGAAAACTGGATTCCTGTCTAACTCCATATACAAATGTAATCTCAAAATGGATCAAAGACTTGAATGTAAGGTATGAAACCATAAGACTCTTAGAAGAAAACATGGGCAAAAATCACTTGAATATGAGCATGAGCAATTTTTTCCTGGACACATCTCCTCAAGCAAAGGAAACAAAATCAAGACTGAACAAGCGGGACTACATCAAACTAAAAAGCTTCTGTACAACAAAAGACCCCATCAGCAGAATAAAAAGGCAACCTACAGTATGGGAGAATATATTCATAAACAATTTATCCAATAAGGGATTAACATCCAAAATGTATAAAGAACTCATATACCCCAACACCAAAAAGACAAATAACCTGATTGAAAAATGGCCAGAGGACTGGAACAGACATTTCTCCAGAGAAGAAATACAGATGGCCAACATGCACACGAAAGATGCTTCACATCTCTAATCATCAGGGAAATGCAAATCAAAACCACAATGAGATACCACCTCACACCAGTCAGTCAGAATGGCCACTATCCAAAAGACAAGAAATAACAAGTGCTGACAAGGATGTGGAATAAAGGGAATGCCCCTACACTGTTGGTAGGAATGTCAACTGGTACAGTCACTGTAGAAAGCAGTATGGAGGTTCCTCAAAAAACTAAAAATAGAAATACCATCTAACCTAGTAATTCCACTTCTAGGAATTTACCTGAGGAAAACAAAATCCCTGATTCAAAAAGATATATTCACTTCTATGTTTACTGCCCATTATTTATAATAGCCAAGATATGGAAGCAACCAAAGTATCCATCGACAGATGCATGGATAAAGAAGATGTGGTACATATACGCAATGGAATGTTATTCAGCCCTACGGAGGAAATCTTTGTGATCTTGAGTAAGCAAAGTTTTCTTGGATATTACACAAAAAGCACAAACAATGACACTTAAAAATTTATAAATTTAACTATCAAAATTAAATATATCTGTTCTAAGAAAAACATTTTAAAAATTAAAAGGCAAGACATAGGCTGAGAGGAAATATTCGCAAGACAGGTATTTCATAAAGGAGTTGCATCCAGAATATATACCCTTGGAACTCAAAAAAAAAGACAAACAACCCAATAAAGACATGGGCAAAAGATTTGTTTAGTCACTTCATTCAATATACACATGGCAACAGGCAAATCAAAGACTCCCAGTATCATTAGTCATTAGTAAGTGCAAATTAAAATCATGAGATACCACTACATACCCACTAGAATGACTAAAATCTAGGACTAACAATCCCAGAGTTGACAAGGATTTAAAGAAACTAGAACCCATACACATTGTTATCAACACTTTTAGACAATTTAGCATTTTGGAGGAAAGTTACTGTATAAACCAGAATATCTACTCCTATGTATCTAACCAAAAGAAATGAAAACATACGTCCTCACAAAACTCTTTTCATAATAGCATTACTCATAATAGCCAAAAATTGGGGATAACCCAAATGCCCATCAACAGTTATACTCCTATGAACATGTCATCACGTTTCTTTGCAGTCTTGTTTTAATGCATATTTTTATGTAGTTGGATTTATAATTTTGTGAGCCAGAAATATTTCGGGAAGCCTGAAGAATTTTGTGAATTATTTGATGAGAAGTTCCATGCAATCAAATAATTATAACACTAAAGGAGAAGAATTCAGACTAATAATAATAAGTAAGAATATACAGCTCATCAGAATGGAACACAGTGTTGAGTAACAAATATGTATTTCTTTTCACCACCACCCCTCTCTCTTTGTACCTGTAACTAGTGTTTAACCTAAGAAATACTAACAGGTTTCTCTTTTTCAGGCCTTCTTATTATTAATAGAGGTAGGAAGTGAAAGGATATTAAATCTCTGTTTTGTTCTAGGAATTGTGCTGATTCACACTGCTGAGGATTCAGCAATGATCAGGAAATGACAGCCTTTCAAAGTCTCTTTCTGAAGGGGAAGAAAGGCATTATCCATATAATTATAAATTATTAAATTATTACAAGCTTTGAGACTAAATTTAAACCTGTGTTCATTAGTCAATGCCCAATGTATAAGGCCACCCTCGGCCTTATACCTCCCATGTGCCATCATCCCCATAAGACTCTGGATTTCCTTGACCCTTGTTCAGCCCTTCCCCCAGTGTCCATTGTCTAAAGCTCCTCCTGACCTCTGGAACTGCTTCCCTTAAAAGGGAAGGGAAAGGGAAAAGGACCAAAGTCTATGCACTTGTATAAGCCCCATCTTCTGCTGAGGGACATTTTCCATGTGTCCCCTTGCTCTTTGCTCTGCAGTTCCTCTGTTCTTTCTGTTCTTGAATGCATCTCAATCTCTCCTGCCACAGGGCCTGTGATATGCTGTCCCCATGGGAAACACACTTCCTCCTCCCAGCTCACTACTGACTCATCCTCAATTTTCAGGTCATATCAATCATAATATCCTTGGGGAACTTTTCTGTCCAACCTAGTTCCTTTCAAAGCATTGTGCACTTCTACTTCATAGCACTTTTCATAGTTATAATTTTACATTTATGTGTGTGATTATTTAATAACTTCTTTCCCATAAGGTTCTATGCTATGTAAGAAAGTTACCATGTCACTTTTCCTCACTAATATATATCCCGTTTCAGACACAGTACTTCGCCCCCAGTAGATTCTTGGTAAATGTCGGTAATACTGAAACACCAGGGTAAGAGGGGAGTTAGACTGCCAGTGAGGAGTTGTGAAAGTTTCAATAAGGAAGTGGCCTTTAAGTGAGACCTGTGCAACAACTCCATAGTCAGATGAAAAGAAGGGCAGGACAGCAAAGCATTCCAGCCAGAGGGAACAATGAGTGGGAAAACCTATGAGGCAAGCAATAGCCTGGTAGTGTACCCCAGGAAATATTCTTAAAAGTTTCAGAATGACTGGATCTAGGAGAGTGGTAAGCAGACAGCTTTATAAAGAGTTTGGAATTTATCCTAAGGGCAATGGGAAGCCTTTGAAGGGTTTTAAACTAGGTAGTGACACAGCTAGATTTGCATTTTCTGGGTGATGTGTAGAGACTGGATTGGGTGGGGGGCAAAGTGGACCCAGTGTGGGGAGACAATATGATATCCATACCTAAGAGGTTGAACAAATAGACTTGATGGCTGATTAAGTGTGGTGACTGAAGGACAGGGTGGAATCAGGAATGACTGCCAGGTTTTTAATTTGGACAGCATTTGAGTGGATGGTGACACACTGAGACAGGTAACACTGAAGAGGAGCTTTGGAAAGAAAAGTTAGCTTGGGGCATTCTAATTTTGAGGTTTCTTAAGGTAACCAAGTGAAGATATGCACTAAATAATTGGAAATATGAGTCAGGTGGAGATAGGAGGGTTCATAAGAGACATGTGACACAGATATAAAAACGTGGGAGTTAACATTTAGATGATAATGGAATTCCTTGGAAATTATCGGTAATGGAGGAGATGGCTTAGGATAGTATATGGCATGAGAAAAGCATCTCAGACAGTCTTGAGAAATTCCAACATGTAATGGTAAAGGAGAAAGACCCCACAAAGGAGACTGAGACAGGCCTACCAGAGACTGCACAAAAACCAGGAGGGAGCAGTGTCACAGAAGTCAAGGGAATTCTGTGGTTTTTGGAGGAAACAGCCTCTTATATTACCAGTCCAATTTATTGGAAGAAACTGATCTAAAATATTTTTCATTTACTGAGCCTATTTTGTTCCATCTTCCTGGAATGTCCTTTCTCCTTCCTCTGCGAGAAAAAGAAAGTCACTATATTATTGTTTCTTAGGGCATCTTTCACATTTACTATAGTTGGTTGCTTCCAGGGCTGTTTCATCATGAGGAACATAATACCTGCCACACAGTGGGAGTTCAGTAAATATTAAGTAAATGAATAAGTGAATAAATCAATATAAATGACATTAAGAATATCTATCATTTATTGAATATTTTTTCTGAACACTTGTGCTAGTGCTTGATTTACAGTCACACTCACTTTTAAGCCTTATAAAAACCTTATGGCCATACACAAAAGTAAATTGGAAATGGATCAAAGACCTGAATATAAGTCATGAACCATAAAACTCTTAGAAGAAAACATAGGCAAAAATCTCTTGGACATAAACATGAGCAACTTCTTCATGAATATATCTCCCTGGGCCAGGGAAACAAAAGCAAAAATGAAGAAGTGGGACTATATCAAGATGAAAAGCTTCTGTACAGCAAAGGACATCATCAGTAGAACAAAAAGACATCCTACAGTATAGGAGAATGTATTCATAAATGACAGATCCGATAAAGGGTTGACATTCAAAATATATAAAGAGCTCATGTACCTCAACAAACAAAAAGCAAATAATCCAATTAAAAAATGGGCACAGGATCTGAACAGACACTTCTCCAAAGAAGAAATTCAGATAGCCAACAGACACATGAAAAGATGCTCCACATTGCTAATCAGCAGAGAAATGCAAATTAAAACCACAATGAGATATCACCTCACACCAGTTAGGATGGCCACCATCCAAAAGACAAACAACAAATGTTGGCGAGGATGTGGAGAAAGGGGACCCTCCTACACTACTGGTGGGAATGTAGATTAGTTCAACCATTGTGGAAAGCAGTATGGAGGTTCCTCCAAAAACTAAAAAGAGAAATACCATTTGACCCAGGAATTCCACTTCTAGGAATTTACCCTAAGAATGCAGCAGCCCTGTTTGAAAAAGACATATGCATGCCTATGTTTATCGCAGCACTATTTACAATAGCCAAGAAATGGAAGCAAACCTAAGTGTCCATCAGTAGATGAATGGATAAAGAAGAGGTGGTACATGTACACAATGGAATATTATTCAGCCATAAGAAGAAAACAAATCCTATGATTTGCAACAACATGGATGGAGCTAGAGGGTATTATGCTCAGTGAAATAAGCCAGGCAGAGAAAGACAAGTACCAAATGATTTCATTCATATGTGGAGTATAAAAACAAAGAAAAAAGCTGAAGGAACAAAACAGCAGCAGACTCACAGAACCCAAGAATGGACTAACAGTTACCAAAGGAAAAGGGACTGGGGAGGATGGGTGGGAAGGGAGGAACAAGGTGGAAAGGGAGCATTATGATTAGCAGACATCATGTAGGGGAGCACAGGGAGGGCTGTACAACACAGAGAAGACAAGTAGTGATTCTATAGCATCTTACTATGCTGATGGACAGTGACTGTAATGGGATATGTGGTGGGGGACTTGATGATGGGGGGAGTCTAGTAACCATATGTTGCTCATGTAATTGTAGATTAATGATATCAAAAAAAAAACTTATGAGCAGGCATGATCATCCCCATCTTATCAGTGAAGAAACTGAAGCAAAGAGAGAAAAGTAACTTATCCAAAGGTACACAGTAAGTTGCACAGCTGCAATTCACAAACAAGCAGGCCTGATTCCAAAGTCTATGCTTTTATCCACCACCTCTCCCAAGAGAAGTAAACATTCACATTTTCCAGACATCTGTGGAAGAGACATTTTTGAACTGGCAGCTTTCCCAGTTCATCTCAAATCATAGCACATAAGCAACAGTCTGCTTTTGCTTTAAGAATGCTCTGCTCCAGGTCTAAGTGAGCTCCCACTGACCTACGAAATTTTCTTCATTCCCTCACCTGAGCCTATCGGCCTGCACCAACTCCAAGCAGGAGTTCTCTCTTCAGATCGGTACCTTAACTTCACTCTTCCTTTCCTAATAGTTATTATCCCACTTGATTCATAGGATTATATAAGAATCCTTTTCTTGAAGTGTCCAGTATCAGCTTACATATCAACTCCTAGAGTTAAACTACCGTGAACATTCTAGAATGTAAGCTTCATGAGGACAGGGACCTTGAAATATTTTTCATAGAATTATGCCTAATATCACAAATGGTGTGATTCCCAGCACCCAGTATGCACACGACAGATAATTTTGATTGAATCAGTCTCACAGTAATACAGCCCCAAACTGGGCTGACTATCAGAGCAATATAGACATGCTGTGCTCTGGTACTGTACAAAATCCTAAATTCATAGATGCCAAGTACATATCAAAAGTTCAGCTAAGAAAAAACATTTCATGAGGTTTGCCTGAAGGCTCTTCAGGCCAGTCCTTCCAGACACAAACCAGCGAGGGAGTTAGGGGAGACAGAGTAAGTTGTTTTTGGGAAGAGGGAGAATTCTTCATAAGTCACCAAAGATAATTCACACACTGATCTGTCTTAAGAGTGATTTAGAATTATTTTTGTAAGTATTCTTTGATTATTTATTTAAAGAAAAAATACTGAGAGGACACTTTTTATAGTAAGCTCTTATAATTCCCTATTCTCCAATCAATGGTTAAGGTTCCAAAGAGCTGGAGGAAATTATGAATTCCAGCACCAATCTTTGTCATTTGGGGGGGGTGGCGACTGATCGAACTTCAGTAAATTCATGGATCTTCTCTTGTTTTCTGTTAAAATTTCAGCAACTTCCTCTGGCAAGTATGATTGCAGACAAAATGTTAATAGTTGGCCAGATGTAACCTTTACACTTAATTATGGATGGCGATCATCCTGGAATCTCCAATCAGATTCCTTGCCATCTAAGACACATGGGTAATCTATGTATTGACCTGACTTAGGGAAATAGCTGGCATATGATTACTTTTCCTATTAAAAAATTCCTCATTACCCATAGGGATAGAAAGATTAATACTTTATCTCTTTAGGGATATTGCAGGGAGAGTCCCCTTTTTCTATTTGGTTCCTTAGGAAAATTTCATAGTCATAAGAAAGCTTCTCTCAGGGGCTATTACAAGACCACTTTGTTTTCCTGTGCAATTTTAAAAATTGTTGCTTTTTCAGTCCTGGTGCTACTTTGCAACATTTTTTTCTTATTAGTCATATTGGCTATTACTGCTCTTTTCCAAGGCCTTTTGCCAAACTCATCAATTTTTATTCCCAATTTTTATGGATTCGTTTTCCCCCTTTTCACCAAAAGAAACATCTCCTATGCATCTGTGTATATTTTTAATTTTTTGGTTCTCAACAACAGTAGAGAAAAGAACATGCATGTATCTTTTTATACCTACTTTTTAATTTTATTACTACTTAGCTATCTCTTCTGATTGTGACCTAACAGACAGATTATTGACAGTCAGATAGATGACCAAAATACACAGGATTCTGGCTAAGAATCATAATCTCATATGGGATTTCTTACTCTACTCCAAGTAGACTTACAAAGGTAGAAAGAAACTCTTACTTTTCTATTTCCCCT
This sequence comes from Manis javanica, assembly GCF_040802235.1. Lineage (NCBI taxonomy): Eukaryota > Metazoa > Chordata > Mammalia > Pholidota > Manidae > Manis > Manis javanica. The sequence goes on along the minus strand of NC_133159.1, from coordinate 76,934,858 downwards.
CAAAGCAAGTATAATATGATGCCTAACTCAGCATTCCATATACATGAATATACACTCACATGCATTTGACTATTATGCATCTGGTATCTCTGTTTTAAGAGGATAAAGAAATAATATATCATTTCCATTTGATGCAGTAGTGCCACATTATTTAAAATGTAAATATTTCTTAATAATTTGTTGTCAAAACTGGGTGAAACTGCAGGTTAGCATTCATCTTTAATGGAAGGTCATTGTGAAGGTTTATTGAATTTCAAGGGAAACAAATACCTGAAGATCTCACTGAAAGGGTCCTAGATAGTTGTGCACATTCCCTTTTGCCCTTGGGTCTTTAGTTGAAGATCCTCGCAATTCGTGTTAGCCACATACTTCTCCCAGCTCACAATACCCACACTAGAAAGGAGGAACGTGACATGGGGCCAGTTTGAAAATGGGAACAATGTTGAAGCCACATTGATTATGGGTGACCATATGGCGTGTAGCTGGCATGAGGCCTAGGGGTGACCTACACTTGGGAGGTCTGCAAGGGACCAGGGTAGAGCCTCAGGTAGGAAGTTATTTAGGCATGGACCTGAGAGCAGGGATCATGTATATTTAGACTACTATATATGATGTGTATTTAGACACTAAATACCTCACACCTAAATTAAAGGGACTCAATAGATATTTATTGGATGAATGAATGAATGAACAAGAAATGTCTTGACATGTTTGGCGAAATGGTGGAGCAGATGCCATAAAAACCTGAGTGTTCAAAAGATTAAAGAAGCTTCTGAAAGATAAGACATGTTCAGAGAAGTGAGAGGCCTGTTCCTTTACTTGCACTGCTAACTCGTACTAGAGAAAATAACATAATGATAGAGAACTGGTCTCACTATATTTCTTGGTCTTTAACGTCAACAGAAACCCTAATGCCGCCCAAATGCTAAGGTCTCTGCTCACCCACTCTCCATAGCCACTGTTTCAAACTTGCTCCACTCAGCTTGAGCCTTCTGCCTACCTCCTTCACGTCATTTTGTACAGAAAGGCTTGTTGCCAGTTTTACAGAGAAAATAGACAACATCTAGCAAAAGAAATAATCTTATCTGCCCAACACCCCACATAGAAATGTTTCAAATCGGACTGTTATCTCTTCCTGTCCAAGTCTAATCTTAATACCCGACTCTTCCATCACTTCAAGGAATTTACTCCTTCCATTATCTCTCTTTTAGAAAATTTTAAGAGTTTTACTGAAACTCTTTTACAAACAACAAACTGTATTTATTTAAAGTGTACAATTTGTTAAGTTTTGACATACATCTACACCTCTGACACTATAATTACAATTAAAATAATGAACATATCCATTACCCCCAAACACATCCTCACGTCCATCTCTAATTCCCTATCCCCATTCCTGTCCCCTTCTCCATAATAGGGAAAACACTGATCTACTTTCTGTCACTGTAGATTAGTTTGCCTTTTCTAGAGTTGTACGTAAAAAGAATCATATAGTGAGTATTCTTTTGGGGGGCTGGCTGTATAAATTCACCTCCTGATGGATATTTGTGTTGTTTCCAGTTTGGAACTATTAGAAATAAAACTGCTATGAGTATTCTTGTACAAGTCTTTGTGTGGATATTTATTTCTTTTATCTCGGGTAAATACCCAGGAGTGAAAGGGATGAATCATATTCACTATATGGTGTGATTAAGTTCTTAAAGAAACTGTCAAGTTTTTCCCAAGGTGGTTGTACCATTTTACATTTCCATAAGCAGTGTAGTAGAGGCCCAGTTGCTATGCATCCTGGACAACACTTGGCAAGGCCAGTCTTGTTAGTTTTAGCCATTCTCACAGGTATGTGGTGATACGTCATTATGGTTTTAATTTGCATTTCCCTCATGATTGGTGGACATTTTTCCAATGCTTATTTGATGTCAATATATCTTTATTGGTGAAGTAACTGTTAATTCTTTTGTCCCTTTTGTATCAGGTTGTTTACTTACTGAGTTTTGAGGATTTTTATACATTTTGGATGTAAGTCCTTTACCAATTAAGTGACTTGCAAAAAATTTCTCCAATGCTATAGGTTGTCTTTTCATTCCTCAACCGAGTCTTATGAAGAGCAAAAATTTTTAATTTTGTTTAAGTCCATTTTATCAATTTTTTTTCTTTAATGACTGTGTTTTCAGCTTCTCGTACTTCAGAAATCTTTGCCTAACTAAAGCTCAGAAAGATTTTCTCCTAGAAGTTTTATGGTTTAGTTTTTACATTAGGTCTATGATTCATTTTGGGTTAATTTTTATATATGGATCGAAGTTCAATTTTTTGTATATGGATATTGAGTTTTTTCAGTATCATTTGCTGAAAAGATTATTGTTTCTCTTCTGAATTGCCTTTTCCCCTTTGCTGAAAATTAATTGATTGTGTATTTGTGGTCTATATCTGGACCCTCTAATCTCTTCCATCCATCTATTTGTCTATGATAATGCCACACTATTTTCCATGCTAGCTATGTCATAAACCACTTGCCTGCCTATGAATTGTTTTTTATAGGTTCCCATTCATGGTCCAGTCAGCTGCTGCCAAGAATTAACAGGGAGCAGGCTTGCAAAATACAAGCAAGACTTTGAGGATTATCTCTCCATGTGGGCTGAGGACTGGGCAGTTTCCTTAAGCATACACTATGGTTATATAGGCACCAAGCTGTATCTTGAAAACATTCCTCTCTCTCTCTGCATGCAGTTTTGCCCCCTTTAATAAAATTTTCACACTGTAGATCTTTCTGAAATGCAAATCTGACCATATAATTTCCTTTTAAAAATCCGTCAATAGTTTTCCATTGCCTTTAGGGTAAAGTCCAAGTTTCTTGGCCTTTGAGATCTGATTTCTGCTTTCCCTTTCAGCCTCAATTCTTACTACTCTCCACTCCTCACTCTCCATTCCTGGCTGTACTCTAGCCATGTGAATTACTTGCCATTCCCCAAACATGCCACACTCTCTTGCATTTCTTAGGCTTTTTTCATGTTGCTCCCTCTGCACAGAATACTCCCCCCACCCTACTCTTTTGCTCCAGCTAGCTAGCTTTTAAAAGTCTTCTAGGTCTCAGCTTAGATATAACATCAGTTCAGTTCAGAAAACATTTATTAAACAACTAATACAAGTTAAGAGCTGTGCTATGAACATCTAAAATGTCCTCATATAATATATAGTCTAGAGGGGGAGGTGGACATTAACTAAGTAATTATACCAAAATCCATGTCTATAATAATATAGAAAATGACATTGGTAAATCATGTTCCCTGATAATATAAAAACAACTACAGTACTTCTCACCACTAATCCTGTCTTCTGCCCAGGTCCCATTTTCAGATGTAATGGGATGAAGTTCTTAATTTGGGATGGGGAGAGGCAAGATTGAATGGAGGAATTGGAATTCTACATTCCCTGTATTCTCCCAACCCAGTCTTCCTGATCAGGCAGATGAAGTGAGTACCAGGTAACTGGGATATTGCTAGGATCAGTGCTGTGATCCTGGAATTCCAAGCTAGTTATGGGACCTAGAAACATCCCCAGTATATTTAGATTGGAGAAGTCAAATATGAGCAGATTGCTCCAAACTCTAGCTGAGACCAGGATGGATTTTGATCACACCGACCCCTGGAACTCTAGTCAGCAAACTATGTGGGTTTTCTCCAGTCATTTCATTAGCTTCATAGTAATGCGATCTTGTAATTTATGAAATTTAATTTTTGGGCCCCATTTTTTCAGTTATAATGGGGGTTACTGTACATGTAAAAGAATTGTAAATTGAGGAGAAAGCATAGTGTGCTATTTGGGAATGAGGTAAGGGGGTGGGGGAAAACCTGGGAGAGGGCTATTTAACTGACATTTGAAGAATGAATTAGAGTTAGCGCAGGTGAAGGGGAAAGAAGATGGTTCTAGGCAGACAAAGCCTCCCCCAGGAAGCCTTCCCTGGTCCCCCAGGCTAGAGCTTAGGTCCTCCTTGGTGTTTCCAAGGTCCTACTGAATGCTTACTCCTATTTACACTTACCACACATATCACAATGGTCTTTTTCTTTGTTTATTTCCCTCCATTAGACTGTAAGCTCCTTCAGGGCAGGGACTGAGGATTTAGGACCCAATCGCCTGTCAACTCCCTATGTGTGAAATAGGAGAAAAGAATTAGAGAAAGGCCCTCTCTGGGCAGAGGGACTGAAAAAGGGGATATCTTTGCTGAGGAATTAGAAATAGACTGATACAGGCCCACTGACACAAGGATTGCTCCTTAAGGAAAGGCACTTTTGTGGGAAGAAGATGGCATCCTTTCCAGAATAAAGATTCAGCCCTGCACTAAGGGGAAAGATTTGGTGAGTGAAGAATAGCACTGATTTTAGCCTCCATTTACTGTTTGGAGGAGTGACTTTCTGTAGTACACAAACTCCATAACTATACATAGTGACACTATGGATTTTTCACTACAGTCTCTGCAGTGACTTTTAAAGGGCTTAACACATAGTAAGTAAATGTTTTAAAAACAGTCCTTAGAGGGAAAGGGACTGGGGAGGACAGGTGGGAAGGGAGGGATAAGGGCAGTAAAAAAAGAAAGGGGGCCTTACAATTAACATCTATAGTGTGTGGGGGTCATGGGGAGGGCTGTGCAACACAGAGAAGACAAGTAGTGATTTTACAGCATCTTACTATGTTGATGGACAGTGACTGTGAACGGGGATGTGGGGGGGACTTGGTGAAGGGGGGAGCCTAGTAAACATAATGTCCTTCATATAATTGTAGATTAATGATACCAAAATAAAATTAAAAAAATAAAAACAGTCCTTAGAAATAAAAGCTTAGACTCCGGATCCCACCGCTGCCTGAGTACCATGTGTATTGCAGATTGTCAGATATGGCTATGCAGGTAGATGCCTAGCAAAAACTGGTGGTGCCATATGGCAGGCAGTAGTTTCCTGCAGAAAGTTTACAGTAGTCACTGAAGAAAGCTTGTCTTATCAGGACAATAATAAGGTAGCAAGTAGGACCTGATTCTGAGAACACAGAGAATCCCTCCAGCAGCTCTGCAAGGCTTTCAAGGGTCCTGCAGTACAAACTGGTGACAAAACCCAGGAAAGGTTACTCCTGGGTTACTTTAGGCAAACAGCAAAGAAGGCACTTGTATATGAACTATACTCCAATGTTTTGTAACCCTTTTGAATTTAGCTCAATTATAATAGCCTGATCAGAATATGAATTGGGGAAAAAAAAACTTGATAAAGTTTTTGAACTTAGAAAGTCAGTAATGATATTCTGGGAAAACTACTAAGTTTATGAAAGTCAATTTACCAAAGCAGAATTGGGGGAGTTTCTAAAAATGTCAAACTGTTATTCTAAGATGTCACTGATTGAGATGCCACTATTTTATGAACACTTAAGAAAGAAAAAATGCCAATTACAAACTATGATTTGTAAAACATCTTGATTTCAGAGATCTTACAACATTTTTTTAAAGTGTTACAGAGTTGATGAAACATGGATTAGAAAATACTCCATCTTTTTGTGCTTTTAATATATATATCTTTAAGGAAAATAAGAGTTATTTTCCTGGTGAGAGCAGACTAATAGTTCAAATTCCCTTGAAAGGTACATCTTCAAGGCAGAGTGCAGTTTGCTATCAAAGTTTCATGACACCATCTGTTATGATCATTATCATATAATTCCATGCTCATTGAGCAAGTAATTTGGTGTTCCTGGCACCCCTCTCTACAGGGGAGGGAATGTGTTGACCAACCTGCCTGAGTATTCCATTATGTTTGGCAGTCAAAACTTTTACTTTAAATTAATATTTTAACATGTGATTTATACAGTAGTTTCTTACACATTTCATGAGTCTGAGCATGATCAATTCTGACCTCATAAACTGCAAAGCTAAGAGCCAAGTCCTAGGAGAAAATGACTCCACAGCATTATCATCACCCAAGGCACTGGTTGAATAAGCTGATCTCTTTGTCAACTTCAAAATGCAAACAGCACTTTGAGCATGAGGCTTTTGATCTACTGACCATAAAATATTTGAGAGCTGAGTGTGTTCTATTTATCTTCACATCTTCTAAGTACAATACTTGAAGCTTGTAGGTACCATATGAATATTAGAAGAAAGGATGGTTCCGTATTTTCAGTGCATCTTTCAAGTCTGGGTGGAAAAGGATTAAATTCACCTGCTGCTTGGAGAACATAGCTGTTCTATGCTGAGGGTGAAGTATGACAATCAGGAAGGAAGTTGACAGAGAGTTTGTAACAGAAATCTTAATGTCCTGGAACAAAAAGAGAAATGGAGAAGAAGAATAAACATGACATTATGTTTTATTTTCAAACCTGTATTTCTATTTCAGGCTAAATATTTTCTAAATCTATTATTTAAAGGTTGCAACCACCATTCTGGTTCTTCTTACAATATATATTTAGACAATTTAAGTTAATAATATATAATAGATATTTTAAAGTTCATTTTGAAGATATTAAATTTCATTTATAATTGAACTAGAGATATCAAAGTCCCATTTCTAATTATTGCTATGCAGTTAAAGGAACACATTAGTACAATTATATCTCCCAATTATTCATTACAAAGGAAATTAATACATGTAGTGCAGACTTTTGGCTTACTCTTTTATGTTCCTTTTCTTTAGTAAATCACATGGGAGGCTGAAATTACAAATGCCCTTTTTCCTTGGATGGATCTCAACCAAATATGCTGGAACATCTGGAATCTTTTGCTCTGGAAAAAAATAAATGATAACAGCATTTCTCAAGCTTAATGTGTGTGGAAGTTTGATGAAGGCCTAGTGAGGGCTTTCCTCTTACCAGGAGAAGGCTGGCTGGTTACTTACCAAGAATCCTTGAGCAGTGGCATTTATCAGTGCCTTCAGATTAGTCTCTCATCCTTGTGAGCCCAGTTGCTTGATCTTTTTATGTTTCCACAGTTGATCAGACTCAGTTTCTATTTCCTCCTTTTCTTTCCTTTTCATTCACTCCTGATCCCACTGCAGTGGGCTGAGCCACTCCCCTGATTTCACTCTTACCAAGGTCGCCAATGATCTTGTACACCCAGTGGAAACCATTCATCTTTTATAACCTCTTTGCTACATTTACTCAGGATGTGCAGAGACCCTGCATTGTGCTCATCAGTCCCATTTCCTTTTCCTCCAGGGTACACAGCCTAACTACATTTCCCAGCCTCTGTCTACAGCCAGGCCATGTGACTAGCCTGCCGACTAGCCAAAAGTGAGAAGTAATGTGTTCCACTTTGGGGCTTGGCCACTTCAACTTACTGTACTCATGATTCTCCATGTGTGCTCTCTCTCTTTGCAGAGGTTCCAGTAGAAGACTCTAAGACATTAGGGAATGGCAAAGCCGTATGATGGAAGGAACTTAAGTACCTGAAAAACTGCTCCAAGGCCTCCACTCCCCTTGCTGCAGTGGTATGGTGATATGAATAAGAAATGAAACTTCATGGTGTTAAGTCATTGTTATAAGCTGTTACCACTTCCTTGGCTTCTGTATTGTTATACTCTGCCTAAATCTCCTATTATCTGTCCGTGTCTCCATTTCTTATTTTCTTCGACTTCTCTTCTACTCATTCCTTAGATATTTTTTATCTAAGTTTCCATGGCCCACTGTTTTCTTTCTCTACATGTGTTCTGTGAACACACTGATATATTCTCATGATTTACTTCTGATAGGAGGATGCATTAGAGTAGTAAATGTGTTCCTAATTATTAGGCATATTTTTACTACATGTATGTATATGTATATGTATTTCTAGAATGAGAATTTACATATACTAGAATACATAATTCTAGTATAATTCAGTATATATATATATATATGTATGTATACACACATATACACAACTAAACCTATTTTGTATCATTTTTTATGAGGTTTTATTTTAAATATGATCTTAAAATTTTTACTATATCCTCATCTCCCCCATTCCATGGTAAATTGAGAGTTGATTGTATCTTTTTGTCTAGTTCTTTTATTGTACTAAAAAAGCCACTTATTCATTCAACTACTATTTACTGAATACCTGTAAGGAACTGTCTCATTCCTCTTTTTGCCTAATACAGTGCCTTGCATAGAGTAAGTATTGTTGCACAGACTAACAATTGTTGAATGTTGGCTTAATGCAGCAGAATTACGTATTGCTTATGTGCTATAAGTAAGGCTCTGTGCTGGGGTGAATGTGGATAAAAAATAATAAGACTTAATCTCTGTTTGTTTCTTCACCTCACTCTATGCCAAATGTCCTACTACCCCACCCCAATTAACAAATTGTTATATCTTCAGCTCCACAAATGAGACTACTTTACAGTTTTGATACTCAGAGATAGGTGCAGAATTAGTGAGGTCTAAGACAAATCCAAAATTTGACTTTATTATGAGAAATTAATCAATGCTTTATTTTTTCTTTTTGCCTGATATTTGGAATTATTGGAATGTGGAGAATTAGCTTTCATCCAACTTTAAACTGCATTTTCTTCTTGTTTAGAGCATTTGAGACCATAGTTTACTTTGTATCTTATATTGGGTAATTCCATTCCCTGAAATAACTAATGGATTCAGATATTGTGCTAATATTGTCAGATTTTAAGATATTAACAATAGCCAGGTCTTGCTTTTCTTTTCTGTTTCTTTGTTGTTGCTTTTAAAGATTCTTTCACCAGTGTATTCATGACAGCATTACTTTATTACAGTGAGTAGATGTGCTTTGTGAATTTCCTCTGGGTCAAACTGTTTCCCACATTTTGGTTTTCATTCTCAACTGCAATTTCCTTTTAATGTCTAGATATTTTGGCATTGAGCACATAACTGGTCCTTATATTTTTCCAATTACCTGCATTTGTTTTCTTTTTGCATTGCCTTATTCAAGCCGTCTGTCCTGATCAAGTTTTCTCCCACTCATAGAAAGTTTTTTGACTTCTTATTTTTTTTGATATCGTTAATGTACAACTATTTGAACAACATTATGGTTCCTAGACTCCCCATATTATCAAGTCCCCCCCACCTACCCATTACAGTCACAGTCCATCAGCGTAGTAAGATGCTATAGAATCATTACTTGTCTTCTCTCCATATACTGCCTTCCCATGTCCCCACCCCCTATATTATGTGTGCTAATCGTGATGTCCCGTTTTCTCCCTTATTCTTCCCTTCCCACCCATCCTCCCCAGTCCCTTTCCCTTTGGTAACTGTTAGTCCATTCTTGGGTTCTGTGAGTCTGCTGCTGTTTGGTTCCTTCAGTTTTGTTCTTTGTTGTTATACTCCACAGATGAGTGAAATCATTTGATACTTGTCTTTCTCCACCTGGCTTATTTCACTGAGCATAATACTCTCTAGCTCCATCCATGTTGTTGCAAATGGTAGAATTCGCTTTCTTCTTATGGCTGAATAATATTCCACTGTGTATATGTACCACATCTTTATCCATTCATCTACTGATGGACACTTAGGTTGCTTCCATTTCTTGGCTATTGTAAATAGTGCTGTGATAAACATAGGCATGCATATGTCTTTTTAAACTGGGCTGCTGCATTCTTAGGGTAAATTCCTAAGAGTGGAATTCCTAGGTCAAATGGTATTTCTATTTTTAGTTTTTTGTGGAACCTCTATACTGCTTTCCACAATGGTTGAACTAGTTTATATTCCCACCAGCAGTGTAAGAGGGTTCCCCTTTCTCCACATCCTTGCCAACATTTGTTGTTGTTTGTCTTTTGGATGTTGGCCATCCTAACTGGTGTGAGGTGATATCTCATTGTGGTTTTAATTTGCATTTCTCTGATGATTAGCGATGTGGAGCATCTTTTCATGTGTCTGTTGGCCATCTGAATTTCTTCTTTGGAGAAGTGTCTGTTTAGATCCTGTGCCCATTTTTTTATTGGATTATTTGCTTTTTTGTTTGTTGAGGTGTGTAAGCTCTTTATATATTTTGGATGTCAACCCTTTATCAGATCTGTCATTTATGAATATATTCTCCCATATTGTAGGATGTCTTTTTGTTCTACTGATGGTATCCTTAGCTGTACAGAAGCTTTTTAGTTTGATATAGTCCCACTTGTTCATTTTTGCTTTTGTTTCCCTTGCCTGGGGAGATATGTTCATGAAGAAATTGCTCATGTTTATGTCCAAGAGATTTTTTGCCTATATTTTTTTCTAAGAGTTTTATGGTTTCATGACTTAACATTCAGGTCTTTGATCTACTTTGAGTTTACTTTTGTGTATGGGGTTAGACAATAATCTAGTTTCATTCTCTTACATGTAGCTGTCCAGTTTTGCCAACACCAGCTGTTGAAGAGGCTGTCAATTCCCCATTGTATATCCATGGCTCCTTTATCATATATTAGTTGACCATATATGCTTGGGTTTATTTCTGGACTCTCTAGTCTGTTCTACCAGTCTCTGGGGACATCTATCTTATTTATAAAGTTTCACCAACTATTGCTACTTTTACTATTACAATTATGACTATTACTTAAACTACTATTACTATTTCTCTGGTACTGTAGTTTAATTACTGAATTCTAGTATAAATAAACAGTTTCATTGGTGAGACAAGTTCCTGGTCATGGTTGAGATCTAAGTGGCTCTATTTGCTTGTGGTAGGATCTGTCTGCAAATCAGTCAGTCAGTGCTGTACATTCACAGCAGAGTTTTAATTTTTGTTGATAATTGCTTTTGTAGTAATAGAATATTTTGAGAATTTCTGTCATACATAATATTTTTCATTTATTGTAAGTCCAATAGTAAACTGAGAATGTCCAGTTTTAATGGGTTCTACTGATGAAATGACCCAAAGTTACGCCCTTCAACACACATTTGCTGAAAATACATATATATTTATATTTTACTTTTTACCCATTTGTATAAATTAAGATGGAAAATTTGCATTTTGAAAGATCCCAGAGAGCTGTGTGACTGAGAAAATTATCTAACCACTTTTTGTTTCATTAGGTTATAGTGAAATTAAATTCATTAGAACAATGCTTCGTGCATAGTAGGCACTCAAAAGTGTTAGCTATTACTGTTAACTAATGCAGCAAGGGTAAGTATCTGTTGCTAGGAATCTATGTTTGCTGATAACGATTATGAAGTCACCAAACTATAGGAAGGAGAATGTTTCTCATTCTTGTCAAATAAGTACGATTATAGTGTATTTCTCTGGATGCCATTAACATCTGGAGAGGTTGGAGGAGCATAGCTTCTGATAGCTAATGTAATTTTTTTTTTGGTGAAAAAACAGAATCAGAAAAGTCAAAGAATTTCTTAAGGGAGGACTAGTAGATTCCTGTTTGGTTCATGTCAAACATGCTTGCAACTCCTTGTTTCCTCAGTTTAAAAAGAAAAGAGAATAGCCCCTAATCAGTGTTTCTCCAGGTGTGCTGTGTGAAACTCTGCCCTCAGTCTCCAGTGGGAGGGGGGGTGCTTTAAAAAAGGAAGCGTTCCAGAACTCTCTTGGGACCTACTGATTCTTCAAAGGGTTAACCAGAATCTTAGGTGCTTCTAATGTAACTTTAATTTGGAGACCCATGACAAATTCAAGAAAGTAGAGAAAAAGTGTCTTCATAGAATCAAATCAGACCAAATCGAGGGTACCCCTCCTAGGGTAGGCTGTTCCACTGAGATGTCACATTTGACGCTTTGCCTGGCCATCAAGCATCACCTCCCGATTGGTCCCCTTAAGATCCAAAACCCTTCCTCTGCCATTATCCTTCAGTTGTAACAGGCAATCTTGAGGGTATTTTTAGCTGTTTCCTCAACAGTAGGAAAAGGACAGGAATTTAGGCACGCTAGTGACTATGGAAATCAAACACGGGCCTGTTCCACCTTAAAGAGCCCAGGCTTGCCTAAGTGGGTCTTGCAGAGTTTGGGCACCACCATATTTGGAGCGTGCCTACTTTGGGGCGGAAACCTCCTTGAGAGTGATTAGGTCAGCGCTGGGGGAGGTGACCTTGTTTGGTTTCTGGCACCCGAGAACAGTGGTGCACTGTTTCTGCTGCCCCCATTTGTGTAATAGGCCCAGACGCTCCGCCAGAGCGAAGCCGCCCAAGAACTACTCGCTGGCCACCCCCGCGGCCCGCGGCTCGGTAGAGGCGGGAAAGCAGCGCGCGTGCGCCGTGGGAACCGGGGCCGAAGGCGAAAAGCGGGGAACGGAGGGGGGCCGTTGGAGCCGAGTAGCGTACAGAGCGGCGTGTGACGCGGGGACGCCGCGCGCTCCCAACGTCGCCCCGGTTTGACGCACACGGCACCAAACTGTGAGTTTCAGGGATTATTTGATCAGATTTGTCGGGACCCAAGTGGGTTCGGGCTTCTGGGCTGTGGCGGCGGCGGGATTGAGGGTGGCGAGAGAAGTTGGGGACCCGGCCTTCGGTGCTCGGGCCCGGGGAACTACGCCCTAGGCTGGGTCCCAACCATCCAAAAGGACGCATTTTGCCGCACAGGCTAAGATGGCGGCGGCGGCCGAGGAGGCGGAGTTGGTGCTGCACAAGGAGCCCGGGACCCGGGTTCGGGGAGGCGGCTGCCGCGGCGGCCGCGGGGGGCGGCAAAGCTAGAGGTGAGCGGCGGCCGCCGCCGCGGGGCGGGACGCAGCGGTGGCAGGGGGACCTTTCCACGGCGGCGTCGGAGGATCCGGTAGCGGACACAAAGGGGTGATCTGGGCACTAGACTTGGGGGTTTTGTTTAGTCACATGAAGTGGAGCAGCCAGTGAGCAGTAGGGGGAAGGGGCCGAGATCAGGCGGCTTGGGGAGCCTGGCGGTCGCCATTGCAACGCACTGAGTAACGGGGCGGTCCGAGAGCAGTCGCCAACCCCTCTCGCCGGGACTGCTCGGTCTTGGCCTGAAGCGCCAGCTCTGGCATTAACTGTATACACCCCTCCCCTAAGGGGATAAGGACCGCATAGCCCTCTTACCTCTCTCCCCGCCGCCCCGTTCTGCAAGATCTTAATGCCGCTAGGTGCCTGGGAAGTTAACAGCAAGAGGTAAATCGTTCAAAGGGTTTGGATTGCCAGGAGCTTGGTGGGTGTCCAGCTAAAGCTTTTTGCTTCTCCAGGTCTGATTCCCTGGCCTTTGTGTCCCTGGGAGCTTAATCTCTGCCAGAGGAAAGCAGGTGTGCTCCACTGCTCCCGTGAACCTGAAGATGAGTTGTCCCAGACCCTTCTCAGTGATTGGAAACTTAGGTGGTGGAGCTAAAGGTTTCTTGTTACCAGACTTCCGCAGACGACTCTCGTGTTGGGATCCATCCATGGTTTAGCAACATTAGTTGAAAACTTTTCTTGAACTGTTTAAGTAATATTGACATAAATTTAGTTGTTAAAAAACTTTTATGTTTAGTCTTCATATTTTGTGTGATTATTAAGAAGTACTCAACGAGGGGGTAAACACAACTGGGGGCCTAAATGACGGTCCTGTTTTGTATACAAGTTGATTTCAGCAAATACCAAAACAGCATCTTCTATTCTGGCCAGTTTTGATTAATGCCAGGTTCCTTGCATCTGGATTACAAATTAGATCGACCTTAATATTGCCTCTCTGCTGTTCAGTTACATTTTTTTTATTCCACCTGAAGGAAAGCATTTCAAAAGATAGACAACTCAAGTTACTCAAAGAAAGAAAACCTGTTTGCCTTCAGTGACATGTGTGAGTATCTAGGGAACTTGATGGCAGCAATATTTCATCAGTAGGCTTGGTAAGAAAAACATTAGTTTAATAAAGAAGTTATAATTTAGTCATTTTATAGGTGAATCATGTAGGTTTGACTAGTGTCAATACAGTGATAAGTATTTTGCTATTAAAATCATGGCAGTGTAAGTTTCAGAATTTCTAAAAATTTTAAGTTACGCTGCACTTAACGGCTAGCTACATATTTTCTATACTGGGATTAACTAATATTTGAAGTGCAAAATTTGAAAGTAGCTAATGATTTGTTTTGGCCAAGTCATAACAAATTACTTGAAAGGATACTTTAAACATTTAGATCACGAACTTCTCTGTACAAATTGAAGGTTACACTTCTCAACTTTAACGTTTCATTTTCCTTATTTTATACAGATAAATATTTTTCCCCTTCTAGCTTTTCTCCTGAGGGAGATCAATCATCCTTTGTATTAATTAAGAAGAGAGATACCAACATTGGTAAAATGTATTATTGAGTCATACAGTTTTAGAGTGGAGGTAATCTCAGAGAACAATTCATCTTACTCTTTCTTCTACAATATATTAAGGGCCAGAGATGATTAAGTTAGTGGTAAAATGAAAATTCTAAACTTCTACCCCATTGCTCTTTTCATTGGTCACATTGCTGAGATGAGGTGATGACTATCTGCAACTAGTAATGGCTAAAAATAAACTAGAGAATATGTTTGATAATAATAGATAATATATTGAGAACTTCTGTGGCAGTAAATTAAAAATTTGTCTGACATGATAAGGTCAGTTCTTAAATTAACTTTCACTGAAACAAACTCAGATTCAAAATACATACACTTAAGATAATATCCGAGCAATGTTGCTTTTCAATTTTGAGGTTTTCAGAAAGCAATTTTGACCCAAAATTAAAAACAAAAACAGGTATCTTGATTAACTTCTTGGATGTTTGAAATAATTGCTATTACTATCAGTTATTACATTGGAAATGAGATAGACGCTGGAAACAATGATGCTAGTGCCTTTCATTTTGTAATAGCATTTTATTAGTTGGATAAATGGACATGCCACTTAGACTGGCCCTTAAAACAACTTAAAACTGACTGCTAGTACTACTGAGCTGTAAATAGATCTGTAAGATATTAGGAGATTCAATAAGTAGTGAAATCATTTATGGTAGGATCCTACAATTATTTTTAAATTCTTTGGAGGTCACAACAGTTAAATCGCCTTGATGTTTTAAAGCTTTTGTGGGTCTTATAAGGTGTACTTAAATTACTGATTTTTCTAAGAAAGTTGATAAGCTGTTTCTTAATTTTTTAAACTGAGTGGATTTAATCATACTTTTAGTCTTGTGATAGTTAGGATTACTTCCAGATTATTTGTAATTATAAACTGAGTCTTGCCTACAAACCTGAAACATTTTGCAAGTTTTGTTATTGAAGTTATAAGAAGCAACATTTTGGTTGTGGTTGAATTGAGACTGTTATTGACAGGGGGAGAAAAAGACTCAAGAACAGTCGCTAGCAATAGTGGGGATAACCTGCAGTTTAGAGAAAATTCTCTTATCCCAAATACACAGTGTTTAAAGTTACTTATTTAGACTCTTTTCTCAGGGTCTGATTTCCAGAGGAAAAGAGTGGATCTTATCCTCGTAGGAATGCTTTTCAGGCAGATCTTAAGGCAGCTGTAGTCTGCATTGAATGCATAAATTGGTATGTTGAATTATCCAGTCCTAGTTTTAAGAAACACTGATTTTAGCTCTTTTTAAAAAAAAGTGTTTTAAATTTTATAAAACAATTGATAGCTCTATAAAACAAGACATGAGAATACGTGATAGCTGTTATAATATTTTGAATATCCAAATGAGCTCTTATTTTTTATAGTTGTTTCATTAATCCCTGTGTTATAGAGAATGTCTTTTGTAAATAGAGAATCTGTAACTATTGACAAAAGTTATAAGATGTAGCACTGACTGAAGCAGTTTAGGAAGTCTTTTAATTAAGGTTTATTAGAGGGAAATAAACTGCTTTTAACAGTGCAAACCATTTTCACCTTTGAATTTTTAAAGACTTGAAAATAATCAAACTGATTCTAACATTAGCTCACCCTGCTGGTTGGCTAAAGTATTTCTCCTTACCTCTCTTAAAAATACAAGCATAAAAATAACTTGAGACCTAGAAAGTAAGAGCACCAAATTCAATTGATAGTCTTTCTTCAGGAAGATGGAGTCTCCACGAAACAGGTCTCTTCTCATCTCTGGAGCCTTCTGAGTTGCTTTACAATTTAGTTTAATTTTATCACAGATCTGCCAAAATTGAACGGTGGAGTTAACTGTCCTCTTTGCATTTACTGGGAACTATGCAATTATGGGGAGTTAGTATAATTTTGTTATTTCAAGTTCAAATAAGATATCCTTTGGCAGTTGTGAGATGTTAGCAAGAAAAACAAAAAGTCCTGTGAGATAATTTTCTCAGAAGAGCAAAGCAAAGGATTTCAAGAGGAAGAGGAGAGAAGCATACCAGAGCTGAAGCAGCAGCAACAATGCACATTTCTCTTGGATGGGGGAAAGTGAGATTTAAGGTTTGTGTTTCTAAGAGGTATCCTTTGTAGTCTCCCTCTGCTGATTTTTGCCTTACCTTTTCTGTCTGCAAGCTGTAGCCTTCCAATTCCATTTCTTGAAACTGTGATCTTGTAAGTAACTTTGATAAAAGTATAGATAAGTGATTGTTCCTTGAAATGTAATTCTATTAGTCTAGATTATGGTACAGTTGAAGTTGTTAGAGTGATAAATACAGATTTTAGGTATTAAGACTTATGATATGTATCATTCATTGAAGTTGAAAATACAGCTTTTAATAGACTTTGTACAAAATCCAGAAACTAAAATATGTTACGAGTCAAATGGATAATTAAAAAAAAAACTAATAAAGTATTGGGATTAAAGTACTTTACAGTTTACAAAGCATATTTATCTGTATTATACCAATTATCTATAGTTTTTATAAAAGATTAGCACTTTTATCTTTTCCATGGTGTTTATCCTGTTACTTGAAAGCTTAATGCCTATTTTTTTCATGCATTTCTCAAGGAAGATGCTAAATATAACTAGTACTTTCAAAACACCATTTATTAGGGAGGGGGGAATCCCAATTATTGAATGGTTTGTGAGGGTGCATGAAAACTGGCAAAGTTGCATTTAATTGCCCCTTGCTTACTGTTGACTTACTGAATTGTGCGCAGGCGCGCACACACACACACACGTATGTGTATATATATGTACACCACACAAAAACATAATTACATTTGTAAGGACTAAGCAAGTAGATTTTACAATAATGTCATCTTCATAGGGGCTTAAGGTTTACATTCCATAATTCACATAAAGTCCTTAGCTTTCTGCTGAGTGTTAGCTTTAATAGTAACTATTAAACCATTATTGTTTTTTTTTCAATAGTAACTTGAGTTTTCTATAGTAACCTGAAAGTGATTTGGAGTAGTGTACTTTTTAGACTCATGTCTACAAATGCAAGGTTTATAAAAGAAGTCAGAGGTAGGCATCAAAGTGTGCCTTTTCCAGTTTATAGCAGCAAAAGCTACAACCAAGTTCAAAATTTCAGGAACACATTCCTTTTTTATGACTGTCAACTGATGAATAAATGTACTTAGGAATGAGTACATTTTAGTGAAGTTATTTCCCAACAAGTGTGTTGGTTTGTCTTTGTTACAACATCCTAAATTTCTTCACTCTCTCTTGAATTGTTTCCATGCAGCTGGTGATGACCGTTAGTAGAGAGAAAAGGGTGAGTGGCTATGTGTATTTGTAATAAACCCCAGGTGAGAGTGAGAAGTGGTTTCAAATTAACGAGAATGAAGAGAGGCATATTTCCTCATTACTTAGTCCGAGTCAGGAATTTCCTCAAACAACATTTCCTTTTGCTGTTTTCCTTTCCACACTTTTGTGTTTGTGCTGGTATGGTCTTAAAAGTACTTCCTCCTTTAATTTTTCTTCTACCATCTACCTCTTCCACCACCAGAACAATTTAAAGAAAATTGGAAAAGGCAGCCCAGTAAAAGTAATTTTAAGTTTACATGAAGAAAGGTGTGAGCATAAAAAATTAGAAGTTTCTTATATGCTTAAAAATATTTTCAGCAGTTTGGAAAATGAAGGGGGGAAGTCACCCATAATCTTATCACTGTTATGTAACTTAGTAGGAAAGGAAAGGGAGATGAGACATTAATAAAGCATCTACATGTGTTCCTTACAATAATACTGTAATGTATATATTCCATTTTACATGGAAAGAAACAAAACTCAGATCACATAGATAGTAAATAATAGAGCAGCCAAGTTTAAAATTTAGGTGTATCTTGCGTGATTCTGTAGATAAGACCTTTTTGTTCTGCCTTCTTGTTCTTTCTATATGTTAGTCCTTTAATTATATAATTTGTAAGTTTTACCTCCTACTTATAAAACTTAATGTTAAAAAAGCATTTTCCTGTCTACCCTTATTGCAAGTGCTGTCTTATTGCCCACATTGTTTATTGATACCACCATATAAAGGCTCGTTGTCTTGGCTGCTGAACATTGGTACAACAACATTGGTCAAAATGGAAGCTGCCTTTTTCTTTGCTGAGTGACTCAGATGAAAAATAATCTCGTTTAATAAGATTGATAACTGTAGGATTAGAAATACTAAGGGCTTAATACTGCCCTTTCTGGTATGACATTTAGTAACTCAAAATTGCATATATGTAAAATGTAGTTTATGTTACCAATTTATAACTATCTGAGTACAACTTTTCTTAGATTATTACACTCTGAAGTGTAAGCTTTAAGCTTCTTATTAAAATTCTTTAAAAAGTGATGTTAAAATTAAATAGGCCCTTAGATCCTGTTTAGTTACTATTACTGATTCCTAATACAATAATACTTAATTTATAAAAGAAAAAACTTAATATTGAATCCTTATGCTTTTGCTGGGTGAGTGATGTGTATTAAAAGACTTGTGGAGCATTTATAAATAGATTGTATAGGTCAGCACTGCCCAGTGAAAATATGTTGTCACAAATGTGATGAAAAATTTTTCATAGCCATGTTAAAAAGTAAAAATAATAGGTAAAATTAATTTTATTAATGTATTTAATCCATTATATCCAAAACATTATCATTTCAATATGTAAGCATGATTGAGATATTTTACATTTTTTTTCACACCCAGTCTTAAAAACCCAGTGTTATTAATGAACTTAAAGCACATCTCAGTTCAGATTAGCCAGACTTCCAAGTGCTCTCTAGTCACATAGGGTCTGCTGTATTAGACACTGCAGATATAGATAGTACTGTATATGAATGAAGAAAGGATAAAGTAAAAGTTGAACTGAGCCTTAAAAGACTGCTGATAAAAGAGTATCCTGGAGGAGAACATTTCTGAAAAGAAGAGATGGGGATTAAAATAGGAAATACAATTTGAAAGCAGGTAATTGAGCAGTTTAAATCCAGATTAGGGAATTTGCTTTGTATGGTGTGTGTGTGAGAGAGATACATATGGGAGAGTGCCTGCTTCATGTCTTGTACATGAGCACTGGCTGCATGTTCACTTAATGTTTAAGTTAATATGAGGCAGAATAAGGAAGATGCTGGAAGAGTACTGACAATGTTTTGTGGGTCTTCTAAAGGGGAGAGAATTGCATTTAGGGAAGATTGGTGTTTTGTGATTAACAACATTAAAAAGGATGAGAATTGAGAAAGTTTTTAGATTTGCTCATTATTGTTGACTTACTTTTAAATGTTTTATTTAAATATAACTTACATGCAGTGAAGTGCATTAATCTTACAAGTACAACTCAGTGAAATTTTACATATAAATACACCAAGGCAAGTTCTACCCAGATTAAGGTAAACATTATCTGTACTGAAAATGGTACCTTGTGCCCTTTTCAGTGAATTCTCCCTCACAGAAGCAATCACTGTTTTGACCTCTGTCACCATAAAGGAGTTTGGCTTACTTTTGAATTAACTTGGCATTTATGTCAATTCTTTCCAAAAGTAGTGAGATTTGGTGCTTGAATCTGACTCTTTTCTGTCCTTGTTTGGCATTGTTGTGTGAATTTGGAGGTATATCAGATGATAGGTAGTTGGTACTGTTGCCCATCTGTTGTTTTCCAGTGTGGTTTATGCCAAGATGAGAGAGAATTTTCTTAGTTTTCATTAATAGTAATCTTTGAGAAGTTTTATGGCAAGAAAATTTGTTTAGAATGCAGAGATTTGAATTGTTTCCCCAGATAACATATTTGTCTGGCTTGCTTCCATTACCGTATTCCCTAGGCATAATAGCCAAGAAGGTAGAAGAGGTATTGGATTGCCTCCTTATATAGATCCCTTTTGGAGCCTCTTTAATTGTAGCCTCTAGGCATTATGTAAGTTAGCTTTCAGGCATTTCAGGTTACTTAAGAAGGTATTTGTGTATTTCTGATTGTGATTGTATGGGTAGAAATAAATTGATATACTTCTGTTTACAGGTAAATATCCACTCTCAGAAAGATTTTGACATTTATGTGTAAAGAAGTAAAATATTACCTTAAGGACAGTTACACAAAAGTTTCAACTGTTAAAATCCATAAAGGTCAATTTATAAAATGAGAACCAAAATGAAATTATTAATCATGATTTTTTACTTCTAGTTCTTGAATTTGTTTTCTTTTTCAAATGAAATTAATGGTAATAGCATTGTTTTTCATAAATAATGACAGTGAACATCTTATTGTAGTATATCAATTGGTCCTTTTGGGAGAAAGTATTTTTCTTGAAATATGTATTGCTTGTAATAAAGTTGTAAAAAGTACATAAGAATGAAAATATGTATCTTCATATTTTATATAGCTTTGAGAAATAGATGTTTGTAAATTGTTCAGAAATTGACATGAAAATACATTCTTATGTTTGAATTATGAATGCTTTTGTGTTTTTTGAATTTGTAATAAGTTTGCTTAATATACTTTTGCTCCAAGAATCTTAATAGTTATCTTGAAGAAATAAAACCTTATGTGTCACCATTTCTTATGTAGGTTTTGTATTTATGAAGTATAGAAGGCCAAAGTAAAATTAGACATTGGAAATATATTTATCAACTATAAAATAGTAAGACTTTATAGAATATCTTTTGGGGGCTAGATTAAGAAAACCACAAGACAATTAGAAAGAAGGTTATTAACAGCTTTAAGAACTTTAAGAGCTGATTTCTGTGTGTAGAAAAATACATTTAAGGGTATGTTCTCTATTTTTGTGTTGTTTTGACAAAAATGGATGTTACAGTTGAGTTTAGCTTTGGGAGATTTGATATTTTGTATTCAGAAAAACCTTGTTTGTGTGGTTGTACTTTCCCTAACCAGTGCTTGTTTTAATTGTGTTAGTTTTACAAAATTCATTTAATACCTCACTAGAGGTAAGAACGAAAATATGTAGAACAAAGGATATGGTTCCTGTTCCAAAAAACTCATTATCTAAGACACAAAGAGCATTTAATAATGAAATATTTGAATTACTGAGCTGATACAAAATAATATGAATGGTATATAGAAGATTGGATGAATTAATAAGGCTTCTTGACAAAAACTTTTTATCTAGATTAAAGAGTATGTATAGATTGGAGAGGGAAGGAATTACCCGCTGGGGGAAAGTCATGTTAAAAATCACAGAGAAGGAATTGTGGAATACAAGCATTTTCCTTGAAGGAGTGTCTACTTTAAATGAATGTAATGAAAAATAAAGTTGGTAAGTTGTGGCCTGAGTTGGAAAAATTAAGAGAGTTTGAATTAGAAATAAGGAGTTCTAAAGCCCACTGAACAGTACTACATGAAGAAAAGAAAGATTAGCAGTCAGAGAAGAGACTGAAGTGAGGAAGGCCAGTTAGAAATTACCTTGGTGGTTATTGGGGGAGGGTATATTAAGAGGAAGGATGGGTAGTATTAGAATAAAGCATGTGAACTATGTGTCTCCTGAATTTGTAGTGCAAAGTTAAAAGACTAATGGACCAATTAAATTCTTTTCTGGTATACTGAAAATAAATTTAATTGAACATGTGGTTTGCAAATAAGTTATTAACTAATTAAGGTACTCTGTTTCTTTGTATAAAAATACTGATGAGGTTTTAAAGTTTAATTTGAAAACCAAGTAAAACCCAAGAAAGTTATGCTGTAGTGGTATTTCCAAGTTGCTAGTACTTTTGACTAAAAGTATTCGAGATAAATAGTAAAAAGAGCTTGTAATTATAATGCTATCTTTTGAGTTATAGTACACTTTAGCCATGGCGTAAGAGACATTCTAATTGGTGTAGTAGTTGGTGGGAAAACAGGAGATAATAAAAATTAATAATCTGGACTATCAATATTTACATTTATTTCAAAATAGATACTTGTTTTAAAATTAAGAAACAGTTCCAATACACTGCTTTTACAGGGGAAAAAAACATCCCTAAGATATAGCCCTCTGAGTAATAGCATTTTTCGATACTTGAAATGTAAAATGTTTTCTTCACTGGAGTTTTTAAGAGCTTTTGGATTGAATGTATTCTGTGTCTTATAGTAAGACTTAAGATTATTCGTAATATAGAAGAATTAGAAAAATATGAGAATGTTATAGAAGTAATATAATTAAAAAATCTTTTTGTCCCTTTTTTAGAGATAATAGAACAGTTTGAGGGTTAATGGAGTCCAGAGTATATAACAGCTTTACATTTTAACCATTCCAACAGCTAAGATAGGCTTAACCTCAGTAAACAAGTTAGGTTTCTGACAACATGGTAAATTAGGGAGGTACTTTTGACTCTGTCCTATTGAGGCAATAAGCTAAAGGAGAATAGGTTGTTCCCTATTATCACTGGGAAATAGAAATATAATCTATACCTCAGAAATGTGGGATTTTCTGTATAGATAGTATGGGTGAGAAGAGGACAGTAGATTATCAAATTTCCTGATAATCCTGATGAACTAGTGTTATGGGAATAGTAGGCTTGCCTGAAAGCCCAGCCCTGCCTCTTAATACCTGTTTGTGGCTGCAGACTTCTTTGGAAGCAGATGCATCCCTACCTATGTATGCTACTGTGGGCCTCTGAAAGTTGAAAGCAACTTCTTGAACAATCACTACATGCCTCAGGGGAAGCAGCAGTTTGAAAGGGATAGGACTAAGAAACCAAATTGACTGTTCCATGTACATTTATCCTGCTGAAACAGGAAAGAGGTGGAGGAGATAGACATAATTTTCAGTGGCTGTGGTGGAACAAAAGTCTTAATGTTATGTCAGTGAATGTCTTAATGGTGGCAGTGCCACTAACAGTGAAACAAATGGCATCCTAAGTAGGTGTCCTTTAGTGTGATATTGCTGTCTGATCTCCTGGTGTTACTTTCCAAGTCTTACCAACTTTCCTGTCAGGTTTGATTAACAATACCCTTCCAAAAGCTTTTTCTTAATTTAACTGGGATCGATCCCCCCACCCCTTTACAAATTGGATTACAAATTCTTGCCATGTGGTTTTATGAGTTTTATCTAAGTCAAAATGTCACAAACGTTTAAAATAAAGGAACGGCAAAAATAATAATAAAACTTCCAAGTGTAATTGATGCTTAGCAAAGAGTAAAATCCTTTAAGCCCAGACATTTAAGTGAAAATAATTTAATTAATAAAAGGGACTGCTAAATACCAGGCTTGTACTTTTGTGTGTTAAGCTCAGACAAATAGCGTTGAAACATGGGAAATAGAGGTTCTTTAGGGAAATGGTAACATCAGTCTTTTTAGATTTTAATTTACCTCTCAGAATTTAGTAGGTCAGGTAAACAAAAATTAAAGCTATAGAGATTTAAATAACAATATACTTTATTCAATCTGTGGCAAACTTAGTTCCCAGTAGAGAACGCATATTCTTTTTAAAGTCCTGTGAATTTTTGTTTTTAATTGTCTTGGCCTCAAAGAGAATTTGAAATTTTAAGTGAGGAATTATGTAGGCCAATTATTTTTTTGATGACAGTATAGTAAAATTAGATATTCAAGCCAAAATAATTGTAACTACTTTGATGATGAAAAGTCTGTCCTACTGTAACTTGAATTTAAATTTCATACTATTTAGAAATGAACAACAGTGAGGACATGACATCTCATCAAAGCTGATGAGATGAATGTTCATTTAAACATGGTAGATTAAACAACCATTTACTTTGCTATCAAATCTCTATTAGAATTATAATAATGATTTAATAAAAGAAGGTATAGGATGTCAAGGAAAGGAAAACTGAGAAGTTGATCACAGAAGTAAAACTTTGGAAGCTGAAAAGCAACCAGTGGTCACTAACTTCATAGATCTGAGAAACTTCATTTTCAGCTGTTATTGGGGAAGGCCTAGAACTGGTGCTATAGGAGAGCCCTGGGGCGCTGCAGGAATTGGGGCCTGGGTACAAGTACCCTGAAATAATTGTCTTAAAGTCTATAATAATAAGTAAGCAACACTCATGGTGCCAGGATTGAGTCTCCTGTCTTATTCAGGTTTCTTCTCTGCTATTCAAGGGGGAGAATTTCTGTACTTTAGAATACTGAGCACAGCTAGGATTAAGAGTGTCACCCTGAAGAACAATTGAGTAGGAGTAGAAATCTGCATGTTGAACTGGAAATTATATCCCACTTCTTTTCCTCTCCTAGTTCAGAGAACACTGGGTGTCAGGCTCCCAACCCCAGATGTGAGATAGGAAGATTCATCCTGTTAACTGCAAACTAATGATCAGGAAAAAAGACCATCAGATAGTGACAGGTGGGATCTGCCAGGGAAATGGCCAGGACTGAGCATCTTACAGTGACACCTACCCACACATTATATTAACACAGAATTTCTAGGAAACTTTTAAATGTTTCATTTTAAAATGCGACCTTAAGGATCATTAAACATTGAGGATAACCCCAATATGAAAGAGGAGAAGGAAATAGCAACAATATGAAAGAGGAGAAGGAAATAGCAACAATTCAAGAAGAAGAAAGTTTTTTTTAAAAGTTACTGACAGTTCGGAAGTAAAGGGATATTTGTATTTCTGAAACAGGAAAGAATGCTATAGAGCGTTCCTCAGGAAACAAAGGAGCTCTTAAGACAGACAATATGCAATAGTTAATAGAAGGATTGGAAGTATAGAATATGAAATTGAGTTACAAATTTAGAATATTAAATTCTTAGAGATTTTAGAAAGTTAAAAGATATAATTTGAGAAAATCTCCCATAAAGCAGGACAAAGAGATAGGAGAAAATAAGGAAATTAAGAGGTTCACAGTTGGCAAGTTGAAGCTATGAAAAATAAGAATTACAGAATGGGAGAAATTGGGTGAAGGAACTTACTTAGGAATAATTGAGCAAAAAAAACTTGAATTTCTATATCAAAATGGCTCACAGAATGCTCACCATAGTAAGTGTAAAAAAGAACCACATCCAAGTACATCTGGTGAAATTTCAGACACCAGAAATAAAGGAGCTCTAATAGCTTTTAGGTGTGGAGCATATAAAAGATGAGGAATCAGTAGCATTGGAAAGTAATTGATAATGGAACATCGTCTTCAAAATCCTGAAGGAAACTTGTTTCCAAAGTACTAATTCTATACCTTGACAAACTGTCAAGTGTGGGAATAGGCTAAAATTATGAAACATGAGGTTGTTAGAATATTTACTTCACATGTACTTTATCTCAGTAAGTTACTAGAGGGCTTCCTCTAAATAATGGGGTAAATTAAAGGGAGGAAAGAGCCAGAACAAGGAAGAAGTAAAGCGAAAACCTAGGCTGATGGTGAAGAGAGATCCAAAGAAGGTGGCTGTGCATCAGATCTGAAGAATATCCAGTTCAGAGAGATAGGAGGACATGGATCTAGACCTTATGTCTTCAGAAAAACAAAAAAGTAATAGAGGGGATTTTTGTGACTTTATTCATAAGGGATATTTATCTGTAGTTTCCTTTTCCTCTGATATCTTTGTCTGGTTCTGGCATGAAATGGCCTCATAGACAGAGTTGAAGTATGTCTTCCTCTTCTACTGTTTGGAATAGTTTGAAAAGGATTGGTGTCAATTATTTAAACATTTGGTTTAAAGGTAGATTTCATCCGAGAAGCCCTCTGGTTCTGGGCTTCCTTCAGGGAAGTTTTTTCATTACTCACTCAATCTGTTGTTATAGAGTATGTTCAGATTTCCTTGGTCTTTTTAAATCAGTTTTTATAGTTTGTTTTTTCCTACAAATCTGTCCATTTCACCTAGATTACTTAATTTATTGCTATAGTTCCTATTGTTTTCTTGTAATTTTTATTTCTTACTATAAGGTGGATAGTAATGGCTGCTTTTTCATTCCTGACTGTAGTAATTTTTTGTTGTTGTTTGTTGTTCAGCCTAGCTGAAGGTTTTTCAGTGTTTTCAAAGAAAGCTTTCAAATATTGGTTTCATTAATTTTCTCTTACTATTTTTCTGTTTTCTGTTTCATTTATTTTTGCTGTAATCTTTATTAATTATTTTCTGCTTTAGGTTTAGTTTGCTCTTTTTCTGGCTTCTTAATGTGGAGGGTTAGGTTATTGACTTGAGATCGGTTTCAATGTAGGCTTGTTTAGCCATAAAGTTCCCTTAAACAGTGCTTTCACTTCCTCCCATAAGTTTTAGTGTATTGTGTTTTTGATTTCAACTCAACATATTTTATAATTTCCCATGTGATTTCTTCTTTTTACCTATTGCTTATTTAGGAGTTACTTTATTTCCAAATATTTGTTAATTTCCCAAATTTCCTTTTGTCATTGATTTCTAGTTTCATTCCATTGTGTTTGGAGAACTGCTTTGTATGATTTCATTCCTTTTAAACTTACTGAGACTTGTTTTATGGCCTAACATATGGTGTTTCCTGGAGAATATTCCATGTGCATTTGAGAAGGAAGTATTCTGCTGTCGATTAGTGTAGTGTTCTGTAGATGTCTGTTAAGTCAAATTAGTTTATAGTGTTCAAATCTTCTGTTTCATTGTTGGTCCTTGTCTGGTTCTGTGCATTACTAGAAGTGTGATATAAAGTCTCCAGTAATTTTTGTTTTTGTTGTCTATTTCTCTTTACAGTTCTGTGAGTTTCTGCTTCATATATTTTAAGTCTTTGTGGTTAAAGATATATATGTTTATAATTGATAAATAATTTTTGATGGATTGACCCTTTTATTATAGAATGTTCTCTAGTAACAATATTTTTATTAATGTTTATTGTGTCTGATGAGAGTATAGCCACTCCAGCTCTCTTTTGGTTATTGTTTACATAGTATATCATTTTCCATCCTTTTACGTTCAACTTACTTGAACTTCAAGTGAGTCTCTTCTTGTAGATAGCGTATAGTTAGATTTTTTAAACCTATTCTGCCCATGTCTGCTTGTTGATTGAAATGGCCAATTAATTTGCTTTAATGTAATTACTTAATAAAGGAGGATTTATATCTGCCATTTGTCAATTGTTTTCTGTATGCCTTGAGATTTTTTCAGTTATTGTTCCTCTGTCCCTCTTCTATTACCTTCTTTTGTCCTAAATAGATTATTTTCTAGTACCATTTCAATTTCTTGTGGGTTTCTTCAGTATATATATATTTTCATTTTCTTAGTGGTTGCCCGAGGAATTACAATGAGCAACTTCTCCACCTAGTTAGAGTAATAATAGTTTAATTTCAATTATATAAAAAAAAATTTGCTCCTTTATTGCTCCATTCCTTTACCTTCCTTTGTGCTGTTATTTTTATATAAATTATATCTTAATATATCTTTTAAACCAGATAGAAGAAAAAGTCACAAATTTAAAAATTATACTGTCTTTTATATTTACCTATCTAGGTACCTTTTCTATCCCCTTTATTTCTTCAGGTAGATTTAAGTTACTGTCTAGTGTCCTTTCATTTCACTCATAAGAGCATCTTTATTTCTTGTACAACAGGTCTGCTAGCAACCAGGTCTCTGGTTTTATTGTGAATGTCTTGAAAAGTAGTTATATAATTCTTGGTTGACAGTCTTATTTTTGCAGTACTTTGTGTATTTCTTACTGTTTGTTGCCTTCTGGCATCCATGGTTTCTGATGAGAAATTAGCTATTACATTGAAGATGTGTATATGAGACAAATTGCTTGTATCTTGGCTTTTTGGGGGATTATCTTTGTTTTTTGACAGTTTGATTATGATGTGTGTTAGTGTGGGTCTCTGAGTTTATACTGCTTGTATTCTTTGAACTTTGTGAGTGTTTAGAT
The DNA here is from genome assembly GCF_040802235.1 of Manis javanica. Lineage (NCBI taxonomy): Eukaryota > Metazoa > Chordata > Mammalia > Pholidota > Manidae > Manis > Manis javanica. The sequence goes on along the minus strand of NC_133159.1, from coordinate 76,906,919 downwards.
TAATATTTTTCATTAAATTGGGGGGAATTTTTAGTCATTATTTAAGTATTCTTTCTGCCCCTTGCTTTGCTCTCTCCTTTTGAGACTCCCATTGTGTGTATGTTGGCATTCTTAATGGTGTCTCTTGTGTTTTGGGTTTGTTTTTTGCTTTTCTTTTTTTCCCTCGGAGTGGATACTTTCAATTGACATAACTTCACATTCACTGTTTGTTCTGCCTGCTCATATCTGCTGCTGAAACCTTGTAGTGAATTTTTCATTTTAGTTATTGTACTTTTCAACTCCAGGATTTCTCTTCTTGTTCATGAGTTCTAAGTATTGATAGTTTCTATTTGTTGAGACATCCATTTCATATTTTCCTTTAGTTCTTTAGACACGGATTTCCTTTAGTTCTTTAAACATGTTTAGTGCAACTGATTTATGAACTTTGTCTAGTAAGTTCAATGTCTTGAGTTTCCTCAGGGACTGTTTCTGTTGACTGCTTTTCCCTGCCATGTGCATGTGTATGAGCCATATATATATATATATATATATATATTCTAACATCTTGTCAGATTTTTTTGGTTGAAACTGTACATTTTAAATAATGTGGCAGATCTGATAGTCAGATATTCTCCCCTCCTGTATTTATTTAGTGTTTTTTGTGTACTCATTCTGTAAAATCTAGATTCTTTGTCATGTGTGGCCACTGAAGTTTGTCTACTCAGTTAGCTTAGTGTTCAGCTAATAATTGGACAGAGGTTTCCTTAAATGCCAGGAAGCAGAAAGTCTCCCAGTATTTGTTGAGAGGTTCTCCGTGTGTTGGGGCACACCTACAGCACTCAGCCTTGAAGTTTGTAACTTTGTCTTGCCTTTTACTTGCTTGTACAGAGCTTCCTGGTTAGCCAGAGGTGGGCTTTTAGGGCCTTCTCAGGCCTTTTCTGAGTATGTGCACAGCCCTGTGTATACATGTGACCATCTAGATTCTCAGGAATTTATTGGAGCTTTTCTAAGCCCAATTTTTCTTTTTAAGCATTTTGGTTAGGCTGTTGTCTAAACTCTTATCCACTGTCTCAGCTAGCTGCAATATGAAACAATTGCCTTTGATTATTTTTGACAAATGCCATGTGGGAAGACTTTCTTTGCACTGGGTGATCTGAGCCAGATCAAGTTAAGATAGTTTTGGGAGTGGGGTCTTCTGGAAACCACCAGACAGGTCAAACAATGATAGCCCTCTTGGCATGTGATTGTGAAAGAGCTCCCACTGTGCTCTACCCTCTCAAGGTAGCTGCCTGGCTGCTCGTTTTCACCAGGCTTGTGGACTGTTGGCTTTCAAAGCAGCTATGGAGCTGGGATGGGAGAATGTCTTTCTGGTCTTACTAAGATATAGCTACGTTCTAAAATAAACTCTACCAAGACTGCTGCAAACCTTTGGTCAATTTCTTTAGTGTTGAAAATCTTGATTGTTTTTGCCAGCATTTTTGTTGGTTTTATGGAGGAGATGATTTTAAAATGCCCAGCATTCTTGTTACTTTTATGGGAAGAGATGATTTTCAGATGTCCTTATTTTGATCTTTTTGCTGATGTCTTACTGTTTACTTGACAGTTCTCTTAGATACAAGTCTTTGTTAATATATAATTCATAAATGTTTTCTCCACATCTGTCACTTGATTTTTAACCCTCTTAACAGGATTGTTCACAGAGTACAAGATTTTCATTTTGATAAAGTCCAGTTTATCAAATTTTTCCTTTTATGGGTCATGCTTTTAGTTTTGTAAGAACTTTTTTCCTAGCTGTAGATTCTGATGATTTTTCTTCTGTCCTCTACAGTAGGATTAGTAATTTTACATTTAAACCTATGATCCATTTTGAATTAGCATTGGTATAGCATGTGAGATTTAGGGTGTTCTTCCCTTACCCCCACCCCATGTATATCCAGTTGCTCTAGCACCAGTTGCTGAAAAGACTTTTTCTCCATTGAATTGATTTTGCACTTCTGTCAAGAAAATCAACTAGCCATCCACAAGTAGGGGTATGGTATAATTTTGGGAGGTTACAGAGGGATATAAGAGAGTGAAGTTATCTCATATGTAGGAGGCCATCAGATCCAAAATGAGAGATCAAGATAACTGTATAACTGTGTTGTTTAAAAATGGGGGAGGGCTAGGGAAGGGGTGTTTGGTTGTGCTGTTTTTCATAACAAGCTTTATTTGGTTTTTAAAATGTACATTTCTATAACTTTAATCAAAGTGAAAAATACTACAGGTTAATGTCAGTCCCTTAGGGGAAAATTCAAAGCCTTAGGTGTCTGTATGTTTAGTTTTGAAACATCTTTACTGTGAAAAACATACTCACAAGAGTGCATGGAAAAAAAAATTAACTTAAGTATTCAAAAGTACATGACTGCTTAATCAACCTGTAGTCAAGAATTAAAACATTGCCAGATCCTCCACTCTGCCCCCTCCCAGCCAAACCTCTCCTTTCCTTAGGAAACTAACATCCTACCTTCTATAGTAGTCACTTTTTTGCTTTTTATTTTTACCATTTAAAAATACATTTTTTAACTGTATATTTTTTCTTATTAATATAATTTATGTAAATAGATCCTGCCTTTTCCTGAATTGTTTGTAAGATTTATCTCTGTTGTAATTAATGGGTTCATTCATTTTCATTGCTGTACAGTATATTATATGAATATCCCACAGCTTAGTTTCATTATTGATGGAAGCTTGGGTCGTTTTTACTTTGCTGTACATGTCTCTTGTTGCACACATGCATGCATTTATATTTAGTAAATACCTAGGAGTTTAATAGCTTGGTTTTAGAGTGTATTTGTGTTGGAGTTCAGAAGATACTCAAAACTTCTTTTCCCAAAATGTTTATTAACAGTTTACAATCTCATCCACAAAGTTACTTTGCACTTCATCTTCCTCAGCACTTTGTATTGTTAATCTTTAATTGTAGCCATTCTAGAGGGTATGTAGTTGTATCTCAGTGATTTTATTTTCCATTTCCCTGATTCCACAAGTGATTGTGCCTTTTTATTGTATTTATTGGCCAGATTTTGTAAATATTTTGTGTGTATTTGAAAAGTGTATTCTGCAGTTTTTTGGGTGCAGTATTATGTATCCTTGAAGTTCAGTTTTGTTAATCATGTTCAAAACTTACTACATCCCCACTGATTTAATGTCTGCATATTCATTTAGATGTATTAAATTCTGTATTAAATTAGATGTATTAAATTAGATGTATTAGATTAATGTATTAGATTAAATTAGATGTATTAAATTCTGGATTTGTCTTATGTTACTTTTTGCTCTATATATTGGAATCTGTGTCATTAGGGGCACAAATTCAGAATTGTACTATGTTTCTGATGAGTTGAACCTTTTATCATTATTATTTCTTAATATCTTTTGAAATGCTTTTTGCTTTGAAGTACTTGATAGATAGTAACATAGCTACACTAGTTTTCTTGTAACTCCTATTTGTGTGGTTCATTTTCCTCCTCTAACCTTTCATTTAAATTTTTTCTGTGCCTTTTGTTTTAGAGATGTTTCATGTGTACACCGTATTTTTGTGTTCCTTTCAATTCCATCTAATACTTTTCTTTTAGTTATAAAGTTTGTTTGAATTTCGTTTAATTACTGATGTATTGAGGCTTAAATGTATAATCTTACTAAGTACTTTTTATTTATTCTGACTGCTGTGTTCTTTTTCTTGCCTTCCTTGACATTTTTGGGTTAAGCAGTTTTATTACTTCTCTCCTTCCCCCACCTTATTAAAAAAAAAAAAAAAACAACTCTTGGTTTGGTGTGCTGGCCAAAAGTCTAATTTTTGTTTCTGTGAAAAATATCTTTTTTTTAAGTATATTTTTGAATGATAGTGTCACTGTATATAGAAGATGCTATTCCATTATCTTCCCCCCCTCCTTGTTTTGATGTTAGCTGTTACTTGTGTTGTTGCCATATATAACCACTCATTTTTCTCAGGATGCTCTTAAGGTTTCCTCGGCCTTTGTGAGCTTGACCGTGGTATGTGTGTAGTATGGTCTTTGAGTTCATCTTGCTTGGATTTGTTGAGATACTTTGGATCTGTAAGTTAATGTTTTCTATCAAATTTGAGATGTTTTTGGCTATTGTTTCTTTGACAAAAATTATTTTGTACCTTTTTCATTCTTGTCTCCTGCTCCATCTTACTATACATCTTTGTTGTTGAATTGCATCTATGTTAGGCTGCCTGATGTTGCCCTATTGGTTTCTGAGATGCTGTTCATTTTTCTTAAGTCATTTTACTTTCTGTTCTTTGGAGTGGGCAGTTTTTTGCCTTTATCGAGCTTACCAATTTTTTTCTTCTGCCATCTCTAATCACATCCTTTGAGTGAATTTTTCATTTCAGTTATTATATTTTTCAGCTTTTTCTTTTTTTATAGTTTCTGCTAACTTTGAACATATTTTAATTTTTGTAATGTTCTTAGGATACCTATTTTGAATTCTTTATATCTAACTCCAACATTCAGGGAACTCAGAATTAATGTCTATTGACTCCTCTTTTTTTCCTGAGTATGGATCAGGGTTTCTTGTTTCTTTATACATAATGTAATTTTTGCTTGAAAACTGAGCATTATGAATATATGTTAGTGGCTCTGGATTCTGTCAGTGTTCTGAGAATTGTTGGGTATATAGTCAGATTGTGAAGCTTGCCTGATGGTTTTCTTGCTTCTGGGGAATTGCACTAATTCCAAGCTGTTCTGCTGAGTTTGGGTTCTATTCTTGCAGATTTCACCCTTGTAGGGTTTTATCTTCCTGCTCCCCTAACTGCACAGTAGAGGAATGCGCCCTGTTGGAAAAGCATTAAACTCTCAGTAGAGCTCTGTTTTCCAAGCATAGTTTTCTCTCTGGTCTCTGCCAACTTCACCCCCTTGGCACCTTCAGTTCTCCACTGTTGCATACTAGTTTATCAGGTATCCAGTGATTTGGGCAAAGTTTGTTCTGAGAATTTTTGTTTCACTCCCTCCTTTTTCTGGTCTCACTGCCATGCTCTCTGAATTTGAATTTCCAGGTGCTTTTCCAGTCCTAAACCTACAATCATATTATCTGTTTCCAGAGATAATTTTTGTTTGCTTGTACCACAATTGGTGTCTTCAGCAGTCTGGGCTTACCTTGTATTTTAGTGATTGAAATTTTTTATTTGGCCACCTAGGTGTCTTCAAGTAGAACTGCAGTAAATGAAATGCAAGGACTTACTTACTTCTGGCTCACTAGAGTTTAATCCCTTAGGGTCCCAACTCAAATAGTAGCATATAGTATGGTTCCCACCATTTTTGAACCTTGCACTCCCCTTTTGGTCCCCTAGGTCTACAACAATGTCAGAAATAATGATCGGTTCCCAGCTGCCTCATTGGGATTCTCAAATAACCCCAAGGCAAAAGCATCTCCTAGTGCTGGGTTTATATCTGCAGGGTCTCCATCTTTTCTTAGATTTTGGCCTGGTCATTCTTCATAGCTGTGAGGCTTTTCAGTGCCTTCAAATTCATGAATTTTAATACTTATATTCAATTTCTCTTGTAGGTCTTGGTAGGAGGGTTGATAAATATTACCTATTCTGCTACAATTATTTCAGGTATGTTTGGATTGATGGGTGCATATGATATCATTAGGATGATGTCTCTATCTCTTGGCCTCTCGGCTTCGATTTTTTTCTGTGGTGGCTTCATTCCTAAATGTTATCTCCACAAGATGCCAAAGGTGGCCGCTGGCTGCTCTGACCTACATCATTGTCATAGCTGTTCTTTCCACCTTTCCCAGTACTTGCAGACATCTTGAGAAGGATTCCAAGTTTCCCAGTTTGGGCTACATTCTCATCCATGAACAAATTAGTGTGGCCAAGAGGACAAGGTACAATGATCAGCCTGGTGTCACTTGTTCATCCTTGTTCTAGCTGCCTAGGATTGGCACCATTTTAACCGTTGAGTAAGAGTGTTTCCTTAAAAGACAGTCAGGGTGCCATTAATATAAATAGGAAAAGAAATGTTAGGAATGATAGCAGATTGCTCTGTAACAGTTTTCGTAGATTTTTAGAGTTCTCTTGAAAATTATCATTGCATGGTTGAATCTAGTAAAGCTGCCTAGCAACAAAATTTCATAAAGTTATAGTTGACTGGTAACATTACTTGTAAAAATGATTTTGCTCAGTTTATGTATCTCTGAGATTGACAAACTGACAAATGTAGAGTCACTGCTAAAAAAAAGAATAAGATTTTTTTCCATTTCTTTTTTCCCATGCTTTCAAAAGTTAAGAGCTCTAGATCAATTGTTAATTTAAAATAACTCTTCTAGGGATAAGAATAATTTATATGGTATCCTTAAGGTAGAGTTGCTGTATCAGTCAACTATTGCTATGTAACAAATTCTAAAAGTTGGTGGTTTTGAAACAGTTTACTATTAGAACAAATCTGTGAGTCAGCTAGCAGTATTTCTGTCTTGGTTGGGCTCATCTATGAGTCTGCATTCAGCAGCGTATCAGGAAGGTTGCTCTGCTGCGCTTGGTTGGTTTCCCTAAGATGGCCTGGGGTAGGACATCTGAGCTGTCCTCTCATCCTCCAGTAGGTTAGAGTGGGCTTGTTCTCATGATGGTGGCAGGTTTCCAGGAGAGCAGAAGCGTGCAAGGTCTCTTGAGGCCTAGCTCAGAACTGGCAAACTGACATGTGCTGCATTCTTACCTGTCTTCCTTCTAAGATCAAGCCCAGAGTTTAAAAAGGTGGGGAAAACTGCACCTCTTAATGGGAGAAACTGCAAAGCTTCATGGCAGAATGTGTGAATAATGGGGTGGTACAGATTTGGGGCTATTTTTGGAGACAAACTTTTTGATTCATGCTGTAAAGTTGCTTTTTCAGTGTTTGTTTAGTTCTAAGTTGAGTCCCATTGTATTGCAGCAGGAATTGCGCTTGAATATTGAAGGTGGGGCAAGTATAAATTTACATCAATCTGTTCAGTAGTGAAGATGACTCTGGTTATACTTATTTCATAGGATATATCTGATGAGATTTTGGAAGCATTGTTCATGCACTGAATTACCAATTTTAGGGTAATTGTAGTACCAGTTGTTAGGTGTTGAAAGAGGATTCATTTGTACTTTCACTCTTTTGGTTATAAAGACACTGTTCTTTATGTGTTCATTATTATTGTCTTTCTAATTTTTAAATTTGAGGTTTGACTTTTTTTCCCCCAAGCTTATTATTTGCATATTGTGATTTTTAAAAACAGATTTATTGAATTATAATTGACATATAAATCACTTGTATAATTTGAACAGATTTGATGTCTGTATAAATCCATGAAATCATCACCACAATCAAGAATAATAAAAATATCCTTTACCCTGATAAGTTCCCTTCTACCCTTTGTAATCATTTCCTATTTATTGCTCCTCCCCTTATGCAGTATGTAATATTTTTGTCTACATTTTTTCTCTCTGCATTATTATTTCCAGACTTGCCCATGTTGAATGTATCATTAATTCAGTCCTACCTACTCCATTGCAAAGATACAATGTGAAGATTCATATATTGTTGGATATTTCCCCCTCAGCTTTTGGCTGTTACAAATAAAGATGAACATTTGTATGTTTATTAGGGCTTCAACATAGGAGTTTCATGGGGACCCAATTAGTCCATGATACCTTTTAAGTAGTGCTCTTAATTTATTTCCTAGAGAACCTGCCATCCTTAGTATATTAGTTTCCTTTGGCTGCTCTAACAAATTACTATGAACAAGGTGGCTTAAAACAATAGAAACTTACTGTCTTATGGTTCTGGAAGCCTAAAGTCTGAAATCAGTACCACTGGGAAGAACAAGGATTCTTACCTCTGGAGGTTCTAGAGTAGAATCTGTCCTTTGCCTCTTCCCAGTTCTGCTGGCTGCTGGCATTCCTGGCTTTGGGTGTATTCTTTAAGGCCAGTGTTTTCAAATCTTTCTCTGCTTTTTCTTTGCCTTTTCTGTGTATAGTCAGATCTTCCCATCTTCCTCTTTATAAAGGTGAATGTAATTGTATTTAGGCTTTACCAAGGTAATCTAGGTTAATCTCATCTCAAACCTTTAATGGCATCTGCAAGGATACAAGGACATATATTGCCATATAAGGAAACAGTTCCAGGTTTCAGGGATTAGGGTGTGGATGTCTTTTGCAGCATAGGTTTTCAGCCCATCACAGTCAACAACCCATAGTAGATTTTTAATGTTCACACTTTGGTTTATAGTTAACTTTGTAATTGTATCCACTGGGTAAATTTGATGGCAGTGGGTGGCAGAGAGAATATTCTTGCTTCTTCTGGACATTATGCAGAAAACTCTAGGTCTCAGTTAGTGGTCCTGGAAGTATGAGCATCAGCATCACTTTAGGAATTTACTAGAAATGTGAATTTTCAGGCTCTAATCTTAGACCTACCAAACCAGGAATTGTGAGGGTGGGTGGGCCTAGTAGTCTCTGTAACAAACCCTCTGGGTGATTCTAATAAACACTGAAGTTTGAGAACCACTTTTCTAGATTATTGATGTTATTAGTATTAAAAATATATTTGCCCTTCCAGCTCTTTTCTGCTAAAGCTATAAAGCTAGTGTTTCAGTTAGTCTAGGGCTTATAGTCCACAAACTTTATTTTCTGTATGGATGCAAACATTTAGTACCAAAATCTTTGTACTGATAATCAGTAAAATTAATTAATTCAGTCACTAAAAGGTTGCAATGGGCTGATTTTTGTCAGTTGTGTTTTTACTTAGATGTAAATATGTCATAAAGTAACATTACTGGATCCAGATGATAATGAATTTTTTTCTCTCATCCTTAAAAATGTGAGTTAAACACAGTAGCCTCAACTTCATTTGTTTATCTTCTATTTCCCCATGTACATTTTGAGATACATTGCAAAATTTTTTTGCTTTTACTGTGTGCCATCCAGTGAAAGTCCTGAAATGAGATAAGTGAATTCTTGTCTTCAGTGTGTCCACATGTGTGTAGTTCAGAAAATACACAAGTAAACAGTTAAGGTTGATATAGAGCTATCACTGGTTATTATAGCAATTGAGAAAAACAACTTTACACAGCTGAAGACATTAAAGATGGCTCTGCCAGCATCACTGAGCTAAATACTGAAAAACCAGTAAAAAGATATTAGCAAAATTAGAGATAGAAGGTAGGTGTAGTTCACTTTGTGAAAAGGCATGAAGGTGGAGAGCATGGGTACTGTTTTGGAAGTTGATGTGTTTAGTATGGTAGAAACAGAAAGAAAGGGAAAGTAAAGATTGGGGATAGATAGGAAAGGCTGAGATCATTAATGAGCTCTAGTGAACTTGAAACATAGATGTGACATCTTCAGAATAGCGATTGCAAAATGATTACTTAAATAGTTTAGGGAGGAGTGACTTGGAGATGATAGTGAGCCTGGAAAGGGAACAATTATGGTAACCAGGTGAGAACAGAAGTAGATATGGTGGTGCCATTTTTTGAAAATAAGAATTCAGAAGAACAAACCAGTGTGTCAGATAGGGGAAGGAGATGTTTAGAGTTCAAGGTAGAATATAGTTAAGTTTTCAGAAATTTGTGAAATATCATAACATTAGAGGTAGGTAGATTGTTGACAAGTAAATTTTCAGCAGTGTTGGGGTGAAGGTCACATTATACTAGATTGAAGAGGCAGGAGAGTATCAATGTATGCTATTCTCTAGAATAATGGTCCCTGGAATTTACTAAGTGCTTAATCAGTGTTAACCACTATTATGGCCACTTTAGCATGTGTAGTAGGTCATCTCACACTGTTTTTTTATTTTTCAGTTTTTGGCATACTTTTTGGTGTGCACATAATAGTATTAGATAAACATTGATGTACATAGAAGTGTGTGTTTTACTAACAAATACTGAGTTTACTGCTATTGCCATACTGCTAAAACAAATGGAAATTACACATTTTTTTCAAAGAGATCTGATTTTAAGTTTCTCATTTGAATAGATTATTGTTCCTCATAAAAGGTATTTAGCAAGTTTCTTGAAGGTTAAAGTGATCATATGTTAGTTGAATACTTTTGGATAGATTTTTTATCAAGAAAATAATATGACTTGCAGTTTTAATTTAATAGTGTATCATAGATATATTTATTCAGATCTAAAATAAAAACTAAATGGTCTTTACATGTATTCTTTCAGGTTTGATTTAATTTCGAATGAGATTGTTCTTGCAGCGAGATGTTACTAAGACAAAATCTAGGTAAGTAGAAGACTACTTTGTTAAGTGTTACATGTCAAAATAGGAGTGATGCAAAAAACTTATGTTTTAAAAATGTGCCTTCAATTCAAGAATCAAGGAGTTTTTAAATAAAATCTTAAAATATGAAGAATTGACTTTGATACACTTGGTCCAGTTGATTTGGTGGGTGTAAAAATACAACTCTCAAGTTACAGAGCTAAGTTCTTAGTTTCCCTTCTTTTTTGAGTTTAACTTAAATTTTCTATTTCCAGTGACTATTAAACACATTAGAAAGTCAGGTTGGTGTTTGGGTTAGCCACTCTAAAACCAGTTCAGTAAGAGATTTGCTGGATTGCTTCAGTGTTCTGTATTTAGTGGATTACAGTAATTGAGTAGTCCGCTTTGTGAATTTTACTTTTTTCCATTAATGAAGCAACTTCTGCAAATAGGTTAAATTTGCCAAATTGTGACTTATGTTAACATAATGTACAAAATTGTAAATGATTGTTTTAATATTTTTCGTGTGGGTATGACTGAATGACTTCTAATTTAGCATTCTGTTTTACTTTAATTTTTTAAGATTTGACTTTCAGAAAATTGAATTGTGGTCATGTACTTTTGGTCTGGCATGTGAAAGAATGACTTTTAATAATACAAACTGTTGAAATGTTAAAAAGATACATTTACTATCTATTGGTAAGTGAACATGACTTAAGTATATTAACAGATTAAAACGAAGGCTTGGATAGATTTGCAGTTAACTTGGTCTTTCTCTAACCTAACCAGATGTTTCAGCTGTCAGAAACTTGCTGATCTCAAAGTAAAAAAAAAATCCTCTGATAAGAAGTGCTGTAGTTGAGTAATGTGTGGTTAAATAATGTATTCTGAATGAGTGGTTTAATTTGAAGCAGTGTTTCCTTTTTATTATTGATTATGTAATAATAATAGCAGTGGTAGTGTAAAGAGTATTTACTGCTCTGTATTTTGTTAAGTTCTCATGACTTACTAATTTTTATAGTATCTCTTATAAGATAGATACTGCTGTGTAGAAAATTCTTGCGTTTTTTTGTTAATAGTTGAGCTATTTCTTTTTCTTTAGGAAAAGTACTTCATTTTTATAGCATTTATTATAAAGAACACTTGTTTATATATTTCCTGAAGGGGAGAAGAAGCTAGACTTCTTGTATTTAAAGTCTTATAGGGATTTGGTATACTGGTTGAATATACAGTATTTACTAGAACCTTTATTCTGATTTCTTGTAAGTTAGATACTGCTCCTGGGATGACTTGGTTTAGCATATTTTGATCTTATTTCACTACAATTATATATGCATTTTTAATTTTTTATTAATATATAATTTATATTTTTATTAAGTTTTATCTGTGGTAAAATGTGTAAAATTTATAGCACAGAACTGAGTTTTTACATATATGTTCACATGTGTAACTACCATTTACACCAAGATGTAGAACATTTTCATTTTCCTGGAAAGTTCTTGTGGTCTTCCCTTTCCAGTGCAATAGATTTTCCTATCAGCATAGCTTAGTTTTGGGTGTTCTTAAATGTTGGCAGCCGCGCTCAGAAAATAGCGCCCCATGCAGGGCAGCCGGAAGGCCCCGAACTTCCTAATGACAAATCATCCCACACCACTAAACTACATGCTAATTGCGCCTTGGCATAAGGACCAATGAGACCCACCAAATGGTTATGCTAATAAGGCATATGGAGCCGCACCAACCAGGTCAGAGCATGAGAACTATATAAGCAAGCCTCTCCTTCCCCTCTGGGTCCTGCCCAACTCATTTGTTTCACAAAGAGCTGAAGAATAAAGCTTTCTGCAGAAGAATCCTGCTGTTGTTGCATGCTGTTCTTGCCGGCGAGGACAGGGCACGCGACACTTAAATTTTATGTATTTAGAATTATAAAATGTACTTTTGTATCTGGCTTTTTCATTCAATATGTTTTTGAGTTTCTTCCATGTTCTTGTATCAGTAGTTCTTTTTTTATTGCTGAGTAATATTGCATTGTATGAACACACCACAATTTTTTTATGCATTCTTATCATAATTTTGTTTGGGGTCATTGTTACTTCAGTTGCTGTTGGGCTGTAGGAAGGAACCAATGAGGACAATACAGAGGTAGCATGATAGGCATTTTAGAAAGAAATGAAGTATTCCCCAAGTTTTTCAATTCAATTGGAACAAAATAGGTAGGAATCTTCTTAGTTCAGACCTTAAGAAAGACTGAGTGTTGTTGATTTTGATTACTCTTTACGAATGAAGTCATTAATCCATTTTATGGAAATCAGAGTGTTTGATACTAATAGCATTCATTTTGTGAGTTTGTACTAGTTATTTCTTTAAAGATATTCAAAGATGTGTTAGACTAATACAAATAGAAGATTAGGAGGACTGGTCACATGTGTAAGAAGGGAAGAAAAATTTTCCTTATTTTTCTGAGGGTAAAAAACTGTTGGAGTGGAGGAAGAAATTAAATCATAGTCTGAAATTGTGATAGCATTTTTAATACCTAAAGCTTGGGAAGCTTGCTATTTGCTGAAAAGTATTTTGAAAAATGTTGTTTTATTATTATAGATCTGTAATACATATACACAATATACTTTCTTAAGAAATGGAACTTTAAAAAAATGTTAAAGCATTTACACTATAGTTTTTTTTCTTCCATATTTGAAATTTGGTTAGTTGTTTGGCTGCCATCTTTTCTGGGGGATTTTTATGCCTTCTAGCAAGTCCAAAGCAAAAGAAGGTTCTTCCCCATTGGGATCAATTTTTGCTTTTCCTCTGTAGCTTCTGCCGTAAAGTTTGAACAGAGAATTGGACACTGACCCCATCTCATGCTATTGCTTGTGTCTCCCTACAAGGATTTTCTTAGAGACAGATTCTTACCAAATGTAGAACCTTGGTTATTTCTTTTATTTCATCCAGGATCTAAAACGTGTTTAGTTTTCTCATTGATAAACTTTGAGTATTCAGAGTTTAACTTTGCAATTTCTTGACTTATATGTATTTAAAAGATTTTAGGTAATTTTTCTTCTCAGAGACTAATAGGTATACCTCAGTTTCAGACTCTTTTTCATTTTGTGCTTCAATATCTTACAGTGTCAGCTGCTACTAAGCTTTTTCATATTGTGGAATCCTGAATCCAAGGATTAAAGTTCTTTAGGAATGTTTGTCTTACATTAGCTTAATTTCCTTAATTTCCAAGTTAACCTCTTTCTGCTTCAATTTCTTCAGCAGCACCACGGATGTGTTGCCTTTGTTGTAATGTAGAAAAGAAAACTTTTTAGTTAAAATTATTTGCTCTTCATTCTAGATGAGATTACACAATGTACATTCAACCTTTTCAAGTATATGTCCAAGTAACATTTAGTATTTTTGACATTTTTAATAAAAGTCACATTGTGCTTATATATGTGAGCAAATAGTACAGAAATGTTTAAAATAAGAAGTAAAACTGTCCTGTTGCCCACCACTGTAATTCCCATAGATTACCAAAATAGCTGTTATGTATTTTGCATCTTTCTCTTTACTAATATATCTTGGGCATTTTTTCATATATGCATTACATTTACTATAACTGTTTCCTTACTTGGGTAAATCTCAGGTGTTTTTGTATGTATAAGCAGTGCTGCAGTAAATATTCTTGGCTGCACCCATTGGGGTTGTGTCAGAGTGCCTGTAGAATAGTTTGTAGCAATTGATTGTAGCGTCAGTGTATATGTGCACTTTAATTTCTGATACATATCACAAAATTGCATTCAGATTGTACCTTTTAAAGTTCTTATTAGCAGCTTTGAGAATATATGTTTCCCCACACTGCTAAATATTCCTTTGTGTTTTAATCCTTGCAAGTTTAACCAGTGAAAAGTGGTACTGTGCATTTATTTCATTAATTGTGAGGTTTCTCAAAGATTTGAAGTGTCACCTTCATCATAGCTTAATTCCATTGGTGAATATGTAATGTGCAAAGATTTTTCTCCTCTATTGTTAAATCCACAAATTAATGCACCTTCATATTTTAATATTAAATAACCAGTTGTTTGCTTTTGCTGTTCCCTTCATACTATTTATTTAGGATAAATAATATATATATGATTTTATATACTTTTGTGAAATACATTTTATGTTTTATTGTTATAAAACAGTTTTATATGTTTTATAAACTACATATGGTTTTACATATATATGTAAAGCTGATGTTAGCATAGTCTGATAAAAGGAAAATAAAAGCCATTACTAAGCATTATATGAATTACATCTAGATTGGTAGTATGCTGCTCAAAATCTGTTGTCTCTTGCAATTCAAGCATTAGAAAATTTTACTTCTTTGCATGTTTTTTTTATGCCCTTAGCATGTATAGTAAGTTAATAATTGTTGGTCTCAGGTCCAGCTTTAAAGTTGTCCTTTTTTTGAATTCTTTAATTGTAAAAACTCGTAGATTTAAAGCCAAAAAAAAAAAAAATGGAGGCTGAAAAAATCCTTGACATTGTTATGATAGTTTTCCCTGAGTTATTATTAAAGATTATGGTATTGCCTTCTTTTGGACTTCTGTTTTTGTGTATGTGCAATATTTTCTAGTATGTTCTTCTGTTCTAGTATGTTCTAGTAAGTACTTCTGAATATGTTATATCTCTCTTTGTCTACAGCTCTTAAAACTCATCCTTGGTATCACTGTGTTGTGTTTTTTTTGTTGTTGTTTAAAGGGTTAAGTAGGCTGCATTGATCTGTTCTAAACCTAAGCTGTCAGTCTATTTCTTGAAAGGAATTCTTATCCAGGCCTGTATTTAATATAAACGTTTCTACCCAAATCTGAAGTGGTTTTCAATGTAACAGTTAAAGGCTAAGTGGCAAATGTCATTCCAGCATGTAAACAGGAAACCATAAAACTGCTCTGTCAGACCCAGGAATTTGGCAATCGCTATAGTTTAACCATATGTGATAGGTCTAACCTGTTAGGTAAAACAAGGCATTCAGTAAGCTTTATTGAAACCTAATGTTCTAGGCACTATGCCATATATTAAGTATGCATTGGCAATAATTAGAATTCTCAGTGCCATATAGCTAATTATGTTAAAAGTCATGAACAGAATACTGTCAGGTATGTGTAGGAGAGTATAGTAAGACTAAGGGGGGAATTTGAAGGAAGAGATCAAGAGAGGCTTCATAAAGGGAAGGGAATATTTATGTTGGGCCCTGAAAGAAAGAATAGAATTTTGACTGTAGGATGACCTTGGGGAAATGCAGACAGAAGGGATATGAACTAATGGTCTTATTTTAATTTCCAGAAATTATTGTGTAAAACAGTTCCATTTAACTAAATACCCATGGTGTCAAGGTTACTGGCACTTTACTAAGTGTATGAAACTTTATAATTCACTATAGCTTAGGAACTCAACTGTTTGAAGTTTCCTTATCCTCCTTTTTCAAACTTTTTTAACAACTGATTTTGAACCCACCAAGAAATAAATTATACTGTGAAAGACTCTATGCTGCTCATTAATTTAAGTAATATGATATCACACTTAAGGGTCTGAGGTTTGTAAATAATAAGAGACTGGTGTGAGGTTAAGAAGATAATTGCCAAGACAGAATTAGAACCTAAGTCTTCTGACCTGATACACTATTTTGAGATGACCATCAAAGCAGGTATCTAGAAACTTTTAAGGGTCTTCTAGTTAAGCTGAAGACTGTGGGCCTTCCTGTCAGATGGTCAGTGCTCAGTTAATATTTGTTTAATGTTTTATTGATTCAGTCAGTGTTTTAGTAATTGGTTATTGTAGTTAAATTGGTTTTAGCTCATACTTGATACAAGCTACTAGTCTCAGGAGAAAAGATGACTATGTAATTATAATAAAATATGATTAGTGGTGTGATAGTGTGTGTTCTTAGATGGCAAGGACCATGTCTGTTTTATTTGTTAATATATTACAGCACTTAATACAGCATGTACTCATAGTAGGTACTTAACAAAAATTTACTGAGTGACTGAATGGAAATATGGCAAGTCCTCTCAGAAGAAGCGACATTTAAACTAAATATTGGAGGCACATTTGTGATTTATCTAGATAAAAGTTGGGTAAGGACTATTGTTAACAGAAGAAATAGCATGTGGAAAGGATGAAATCTAAGAAAGGGAAGATTGGTGGGACTGAAACAAATATAGCATTTTTGAGTGTAGGAATTGTACAGGAAGTGAGGATGGGGGAGTGGCTAATATCAAGAGAGAACACAGAGTTAAGGTTTGAGCTATTTAACTAGGAGTTTTATAAACCACTTTACAAAAGTGTCTATTAACAGAGTAATGAGACGACATTGAAGGAGTATTAATGTGAGGAAGTGATGTGATCATATCTGTGTTTAGGAAAGGTTCCCTAACTATAATGTGGAGGACAGATCAGAGGAGAAGTTTGATTGGATTCAGGATGACTAGTAGCAGGAAGATGCTGGCCTGACTCTAGAGTGGTGGTAGAGGGTATAAAAAGATGTGGTCAGATTTGAGAGAGATTCAGATAACAAAATAGATCAGCTTTGGTGATTAACTGTAATGGACCTGGGAGTAGGAGAATAATAAGGAGGGAGTTAAAGATGATCTTCATGTTTCTGGCTGTATCAGTACTATACTCACAGATAGGAACTGTGGAGAAGAAACAGGTTTGTAGACAAGAGCTTAATTTAGATATACTGATCTTGAAGTAGATCAAGACAGCTAAGTAGAAATGTCAGGTGGCAGTTAGATACAAGGAACCTATATAACCTATGAAAGACATCTGAGAGTCATCAGCATTTATTGATTGAATGACTTAAAAGCATGACAAGGTAAGATACTAAATATTAATCTCACCTACTGCACCCTCTGCAGTTGACAGCTTTTAGATTTTTTTGACTGACTGCTTAAAGGCTAAGACTATGAAAATCTTATATTTATCTATTATTTAAACAAAAGTTCATATAGTGTTTACTTTCTCTACATGCTCTATACTCTCTCTACTCTAATTGACAATTAGATATTTTTTACATGATTGATGAAAAACCAAAAGCATGAAAAGTCCAGATTGATTTTGGTTAACATTTATATAATGCTTACTATATGCTGGTCATTATTAGAAGTACTTTATAAATATTAACTCAGTCCTCAGTTTTCAGATAAGGAAACTAAGATATAATGAGCTTAATTGATTTAGCAGTGGAAGAGCTAGGATTTGAATCAGGTAGTGTAGCCTCAGGGTCTGTGCTCCTAAAGACTATTTTACTGCCTCTCATTTGAGCTGTAATTTATCTCTGATGAGAAATCATACAGAAAAGGCTATATTCAACTATATAGTCTTATCTCATTTAGACTCTCACTTCATCCTCAGGTTATTTTGGAGCAAATCTAGACACATTTCAGTCCCAAACCAACCCCCATTGGTAATTTTTTAAAAACCTCAAAACAAGCATACAATGGATGGAATGAATAATAGCTGCAAGTAGAGGAGACAGTCAATGACATGAAAATGAGAACAGAAACAATGAAGCTGAGAAACAGAGAGAAAAAAGTATCTCTAGGAATGAAGGAATGATGAGAGCTGTGTGACCAATCCAAATGAAACAATATTCACATAATAGGATTACCAAAAGAAGAGAGGCAAAGGCATAGGAATTCTCTTTGAAGAAATAATTATTGAAAACTTCCCCATTCTGGGGAAGGAAATAGACACTCAGACCATGGAAGTACAGAGAGCCCCTAACAAATGGAACTTCAGGAAGACAACAACAAGACATATAATAATTAAAATGAGAGAGAGGAGGAGCCAAGATGGCAGCGTGAGTAGAGCAGCGGAAATCTCCTCCCAAAACCATATATATTTTTGAAAATACAACAAATACAACTATCCCTAAAGGAGAGACCAGAAGATACAGGACAACAGCCAGGCTACATCTACACTTGCGAGAACCCAGTGCCTCGCGAAGGGCGTAAGATACAAGTCATGGCCCAGCGAAACCCGAGCGCCTCTCACCCCAGCTCCCGGCGGGAGGAGAGGAGTTGGAGTGGGGAGGGAGAGGGAGCCCAGGATGGCTAAATAACCAGCCCCAGCCATCTGCACCGGGAGCACAGACACACAGTGCGTGGGGTGCTGGATACTAGGGAAACAACAATAAAACCTGTGAGCGGGTCCCCGCAGCTGGCGCCCCTGGGACAAAGAAAAGCGAGTGCTTTTTGAAAGTCTTAAAGGGACAGGGACCCACAGCTGGACGGAAGTGTCCCAGGACACTCAGCCCAGAAGCTGGGAATCCTGGGGAACTCTGGGCGCCCTAACCCCCTGGGCAGCAGTGCAGCTCTGAGAACCCTCACAGTGATAAACAGCCTCCCGCCCGTTCCCCCTCCAGTGTGGCTCTGCCATAGTGGAGCAGCAGCCTGAGATCGGCTATGCCCACAGCAGCCACGGAGCTAACTCCACAGTGGCTGGGCAAGAATCAGAGACCCCGTCTGCGCGCATCTGCCCAGTACAAGCCGCTAGGGGTCGCGGTTCTCCCAGGAGAGGAAGGCCACAAACTAGCAAGAAGGGACGTTCTCACAGCCGACACATGCACCAGCTCCCTACAACTACCTCTATCACCATGAAAAGGCAGAAGAATTTGATCCAGACCAAAATCACAGAGACAACCCCTGAGAAGGAGCTTGAAGAGATAGACCTAACCAGTCTTCCTGAAAAAGAATTCAAAATAAAGGTCATAACCATGCTGATGGAGCTGCAGAGAAAATGCAAGAGCTAACAGATGAAGTAGGGAGGGAGACTACAGAAATAAAACAATCTCTGGAAGGACTTAAAAGCAGAATGGATGAGATGCAAGAGGCCATTAATGGAATAGAAACCAGAGAACAGGAGCACATAGAAGCTGATGCAGAGAGAGATAAAAGGATCTCTAGGAATGAAGCAATATTAAGAGAACTGTGTGACCAATCCAAAAGGAACAGTATCCACATTATAGAGGTACCAGAAGAAGAAGAGAGGGGAAAAAGGAATAGAAAGTGTATTTGAAGAAATAATTGCTGAAAACTTCCCCAAACTGGGGGAGAAAATAGTTGTTCAGACCACAGAAGTACACAGAACTCCCAATAGAAGGGACCTAAGGAGGACAACACCAAGACACATAATAATTAAAATGGCAAAGATCAAGGACAAGGAAAGAGTTTTAAAGGCAGCTAGAGAGAGGAAAAAGGTCACCTACAAAGGAAAATCCATCAGGCTATCATCAGACTTCTCAACAGAAACCTTACAGGCCAGAAGAGAATGGCATGATATATTTAATGCAATGAAACAGAAGGGCCTTGAACCAAGAATACTGTATCCAGCATGATTACATTTAAATATGAAAGAGGGATTAAATAATTCCCAGACAAGCGAAAGTTGAGGGAATTTGCCTCCCACAAACCACCTCTACAGGGTATTTTAGAGAGACTGCTCTAGATGGGAGCACTCCTAAGGCTAAATAGATGTTACCAGAGAAAATAAAATCACACCAAAGAAAGCAGACTAACCAAATCCTAACTAAAGGCAGAAAATAAAATCAACTACCCACACAAGCAGTCAAAGGAAACACAAAAGAGCACAAAATAAAACACCCAACATACAAAGAATGGAGGAGGAGGAATAAGAAGGGAGAGAAATAAAGAATCATCAGACAGTGTTTATAATAGCTCAATAAGTGGATTAAGTTAGACAGTAAGATACCAAAGAAGCTACTCTTGAACCTTTTGTAACCACGAATCTGAAGCCTGTAATGGCAAAATGTACATATCTTTCAATAATCACCCTAAATGTAAATGGACTGAATGCACCAATCAAAAGACACAGAGTAATAGAATGGATAAAAAAAGCAAGACCCATCTATATGCTGCTTACAAGAGACTCACCTCAAACTCAATAATTAAAATGACAAAGATTAAGTGTAAGGAGAAAGTATTGAAATCAGCCAGAGAAAGAAAAGATTACATATAAGGGAAACCCCATCAGGCTATCAGCAGAATTCTCAGCAGAAACTTTATAGACCAGAAGGGAGTGGCATGAAATACTCAGTATACTGAAAATAAAGGACTTTCAACTGAATGCTCTACCCTGGAAGATTATCATTCTGAGTTGAAGCAGGGATTAAACATTTCCAGATAAACGAAAGCTCAAAGGAATTTATAACAACTAAACCAGCATTACAGGATATGTTAAAGGAACTGCTGTAGATGGAAATGTTCCTATGGCTAAGTCATTTTCACCAATGAAATTAAACCCAATTAATTACCAAGCAAGTATGAAATTAAAAGAAAAGAGGCAAAACCAACTGTATACAAAATCAATCAAGGGATACAAAAAATAGTGCAGATTATGACATCTAATATGTAAAATGTGGAGGAAGAGGAAGAAAAAAGTTCTTTTAGATGGTGCTTGAAATAGAGTAATCAACCTTATAAAGACTGTTATATAGTCAGGAAGCTACCTTGAACCTTTGGTAACCACAAAACTAAAGCCAACAATAGATACACAAAAAATTTAAAAAGAGAAATCCAACCACACCAACAAAGAGAACCATTAAATAACAAAAGAAGAGTAAAAGAGAAGAGGAAAGGAACACAGAGGACCTAGAAAAACAACCAGGAAATTAATTAAATGGCAATAAGTACATATGTATCAATAACTACCTTAAATGTAATGGACTGAATGCACCAATCAAAAGACACAATGGCAGAATGGATAAAGAAACAAGACCCCTCTGTATGCTGCCTACAGGAGACTCATTTCAGACCCAAAGACATACACAGACTAAAAGTGAAGGAATAAAGAAGATATTTCATGTAAATAGGGAGAGAAAAGCAGTTTTAGCTGTTCTTATACCAGACAAAATAGATTTCAAAACAAAGTAACAACATTACATAATGATAAAGGGGTTTGACCAACTTAGAGATATCTGTGCACCCAACATAGGAGCATCTAAATATGTAAAACAAATACTAACAAAATTGAAGTGGGGAACAGATCACAACACATTCATTTGAGGAGATTTTAACATACCACCCACATCAATAGATCAACCAGACTGGAAAAAAATAAGGAAACAGAGGCACTGAATGCACATTAGATCAGATGGACTTAACACATATCTATGCAACTTTCCATCCCAGAGCAGCAGGATACACATTTTTCTCAAGTGTGCATGGACTGTTCTCCAGAAGAGATTATATACTAGGCCACAGAAAGTGCTTCAATAAATTAAAAAAGAATAAAATTGTATCAAGCAACTTATCAAACCTCAATGGTATGAAACTAGAAATATATTACACAAAGAAAACAAAAAAGCCTACAAACACATGGAGACTAAACAACCTGCTTCTAAATAATCAATGGATCAATGAACAAATTAAAACAAATCAAGCAATACATAGAGACATATGAAAACAAAAATAAGAGTCCAGAATTTGTGTGATGCTGTAAAAGTGGTTTAAAGAGGGTAGTAGTACATAGCAACACAGGCCTATCTCTAGAAACAAGAACAATCCCAGATAAACAGTTTTAAATCACAATTAAAGTAACTAGAAAGTGAAGAATAAATGAAACCCAAAGTTAGTAGAAGGAGGGACATAATAAAGACCAGAGCAGAAATAAATAACATAGAGAAGAATAAAATAACAGAAAATTTAATGAAACCAAGAATTGGTTGAGAAGGTAAGCAAAATGGATAAACCCCTAGCCAGACTAATCAAGAAAAAAAGAGAGTCTGCACACATAAACAGAATCAGAAATGAGAAAGGAAAAATCACTACAGACACCACAGAAATACAAAGAATTATTAGAGAATACTGTGAAAAGTTATATGCCAATAAACTGGAGAACCTAGAAGAAATGGAAAATTCCTAGAAAAATATAATCTCCCAAGATTGATCCAAAAGAAACAGAAAATATGAAAGGGCCAATCACCAGGAATGAAGTTGAATTGGAATCAAAAGTTCCCCAAAACCAAATTCCAGTACCAAATAGCTTTATAGCTGAATTCTATGAAATATTTAAAGCAGAGCTAATACCCATCCTTCTTAAAGTATTCCAAAAAGTAGAAGAGGAGGGAATACTTTCAAATTTATTCTATGAACCCACAGTTAAAATAAAACTTAATGGTGAAAAATTGAAACCTTTTCCTCTAAGATCAGGAACAAGACAAGGATGTCCACTCTCACCACTTTTATTTAATATAGTACCAGAGGTCCTAGCCATGGCAGTCAGACAAGACAGAGATAAAAGGCATCTGAATTGGGAAGGAAGAAGTTAAATTGTTTGCAGTTGACATATTTGCAGATGACATGGTATTATACATAAAAATCCCTAAAGACTCCACAATAAATAACTGTTAGAATAACTGGATTAAGCAAAGTTGTAGGATGCAAAATTAATACACAGAAGTCTGTTGCATTCCTATATAACAACAACAAACTAGCAGAAAGAAATCAGGGAAACAACTCCACTTAACAATTAAATTAGAAAGAATAAAATACCTAGGAATAAGTCTAACCAAGGAAGTGAAAGACCTGTACTCTGAAAGCTATAAGACATTCATGAGAGGAATTAAAGAAGACACAAATAAGTGAAAATCTATCCTGTGCTGATGGAAAGAATACTGCCAAAATGACCGTCCTGCCTAAAGCAGTTTACAGATTGAGTGCAATCCCTATCAAAATTCCAACAGCATTGTTCAATGAACTAGTACAATAGAACCACAAAAAAACTCTGAATAGCCAAAGCAATCTTGAGAAAAAAGAATAAAGCTTGGGGGTATTACACTCCCTTACATCAAGCTATACTATAAAACTACAGTAATCAAAACAATACGGTACTGGCACAAGAACAGACCCATAGATCAATGGAAGAGAATACAGAGCCCAGATATAAACCCATACATATATGGTCAATTAATATATGGCAAAGGAGCCATGAATATAAAGTGGGGAAAAGATAGCCTCTTCAGTAACTGGTGTTGGGAAAACTGAATTGCTTCATGCAAGAGAATGAAACTGGATTTCTGCCTAACTCCATACACAAAAGTAAAATCAAAATGGAAGACCTGAACATAAGACATGAACCCATAAAACTCTTAGATAAAAACATAGGCAAAAATCTCTCGAACATAAGTATGAGCAATTGTTTCCTGGACACATCTCCTTGGGCAAGAGAAGCAAAATAAAAAATGAACAAGTGGGATTATACCAAACTAAAAAGCTTCTGTACAGCAAAGGACACCAGCATAACACAAAGGCAGTCCTACAGTATGGGAAGTATATTCATAAATGATTTATCCAATAAGGGGTTAACATCCAATATATATAAAGAGCTCATATGCCTCAATACCAAAAATACAAATAATCTGATTAAAAATTGGGCAGAAGACCTGAACAGATGTTTCTCCAAAGAGCACTTGAAAAAGGTGCTCCACATCACTAAACATCTAGGAAATACAAATTAAAACCGCAATGAGATACCACCTCACACCAGTTAGAATGGCCACTATCCTAAAGACAAGAAATAGTAAATGTTGGCGAGGATGTGGAAAAATGGGAACCCTCCTACACTGTTGGGAATGTCAGTTGGTACAGCCACTGTGGAGAGCAGTGTGGAGGTCTCTCAAAAACCTGAAAATAGAAATACCATTCAACCCAATAATTCTACTTCTAGGAATTTACAAAAGAAACCAAATCACTGATTTGAAATGCTATATGCACCCCTATGTTTATTGCTGTGTTATTTACAATAGCCGTGATATGGAAGCAACCTTCAACAGATGAACGGACAAAGAAGAGGTGGTACATATACATGATGGAATATTATTTGGCCATAAAGAAAGAACTCCTGCCGTTTACAACACCATGGATGGATTTAGAGAGTATTATGCTCAGTGAAATAAGCCAGGCAGAGAGAGACAAACACCATATGATTTTACTTACTTTTGAAATATAAATAAAAAGAACAGAATGAACAAAAACAGCAGTAGACTCATAGACACTCAGAAGAGACTGGTGGTTACCATGGGGGAGGGATTAGGGTGGGTAGATGAGAGCTTGAGGGAGATAAAGGGCCACAAAATTTCTCAATCATAATGTTGGTTGGTCATGGGGACAGTAGGACATCATGAAGAACGTGGCCAGATTCTGTAACATCTTCGTATGTTGACAGATAGTAACTGCACTAGTGGGATGAGGATTTAATAATATGAGTAATTGCTCAACCACTATGCTGTATACTTGAAACTAATACAAGGTTGCAAATTAGTTTTAAAATTTTATGTGGAAAAAAACCCCTCAAAGCCAAAACTACAATGTTGATATACTTTCTCACTTCAACAGAAAAGCTACAAGGTACACATGTACACACACAGACACATAAGGGACTCCGTATTCCATACGCCTACACAGATTCACCAGTTAACATTTTTTTTTCACATTTGCTATTTTCTTTCTGTATGTATCATTTGCTATATGTCTGTATCTACTGTATCTATATATATATCCATTTGTCATTTTCCTACTGAACTATTTGAGACTAATCTGCAGACATATGTCTGTTAGTATGTAAATATTTCAGTGTTTGTTTCCTAAGAATAAGTCTGTCTTACATAACCATTCAGTTAATACTAGGAAGTGTAACATTGACAGCATATTATCATCTATTTAATCTATAACTCATTAAAATTTCACCAATTGTTTCAGTAATATCCTTTATATCATCTTTTCTTTGTCTTAAGTGATTTTGGTATTTTTGAAGAGGACAGACCTTTTAAATTGTACTTTTTATTTTGATATAATTGTAGTTTTACATGCAGTTATAAGAGATAATTGATATCCATTTTACCTTTTACCTAATGGTAACATCTTGCAAAACTACAGTACAATATCATAACCAGGATATTGATATTGATACAGGTAAGGTTTAGAACAGCTCCCTCATAAGAATCCCTAGTGATATAGTCAATTCCCTTCCCGTCCCCAATCCTTAATCCCTTCTAACCAGTAATCTGTTCACCATTTCTATAATTGCTATAATTTTGTTGTTTCATGTATGTTATATAAATAGAATCATACAGTAGGTAAATTTTTGATACTGCCTTTTTTTAATCAGCATAGTTCCATCAAGATTCATCTCAATAGTTATGTTCATCAAGTAGTTCATTTCTTTTTATTGCTAAGTAGTATTCCATGGTGCCAGTGTACCAAGGTTTAACTATTTACCCGTTGAAGAACATCTGTGTCATTTCCAGTTTGGGGAAGAAAGCTAATATAAATGAACATTTGTGTACAGGTTTATCTGTTAACATTACTTTTCATTTCTCTATAATAAATGGCCAAGAATGCAATTGCTGAGTTGTATGCTAGTTACATGTTTCGTTTTACAGAAATGGCCATATTGTTTCCCAGCAGTGTATTAGTGATTCAGTTTCTTCATATCCTTGCCAGCATTAGGTGGTGGATGTCACTTTTTATTTTTTTACTTTAGCTGTTCCAAGAGATTTTTAGTAGTACTTCATTGTGTTCTTAACTTATATTTCCCTAATCATTAATGATACTCAGCATCATTTCATGGGCTCATTTGCACTTTGATTTCCTTTTAGGTAAAATGTCTGTTCATGTCTTTTGTCCATTTTCTAATTGGACTGTTTGTTCTTTTACTGTGAGTTTTAAGAGTTGTATATTATAGCTACACTAGTCCTTTGTCAGGTATGAAGTTTGTAAATACACTCTCCCATTGTATAGCTTGTATTTTTATCCTCTTAATATGGTCTTTTGTAGACCAAATTTTTAAATTCTGATGAGGCCCAATTTATCAATTCATTTTTCCCCTTTTTGAATTGTGCTTTTGGTGTCATGTCTATGAGCTCTTTACCCTAGAGCCTGAACACTTTTCCTTACATTTTTTTTTTCTTGAAGTTTTACTGATATCCTTTTTATTTGTATTTCTTCCATGGTGTGATCCATTATGAATTAATTTTTTTAGTAAGTTTCTTTTTGCCTATGAATGTCTAATTGTTCTAGCACCATTTTGTTGTAAAGACTGTGGTTCCTCTGTAGAACTGATTTTGGATCTTCATCAAAAATCAGTTGGGTATATTTGTATGGCTCTATTTCTGGATCCTCTTTTCTGTTTTTTTGATGTGTCTATCCAATACCATAATGTTTTGACTGCTGTATAGCTGTATAATTTGCCCTGATTTAGGGTAGAATGATTCTTCCTATTCTTCTTTTCAAGATTTTTTTAGCTTTTCTAAGGCCTGTATCTTTCATATAAAGTTTAAATTTGCCAATGTCTGTCAAAATCTATCCTGGGTTTTTATAGGATTTGCAACAAACCCTAGAGATTGATTTCAGAAGAATAAAATCTTTACTGTGTTCAGTTTTCTAGTCTATATATCTCTCCATTTATTTAGGTCTTTGACTTATTTCATCAGTATTTGTAATTTCAGCATACAGGTGCTTTACATGTTTCATTAAAAGTTTATTCTTTTAGATTTAGATCTTTGATCTATTATGAATTAATTTTTATGTTACAGTGTGAGATAGAGGTCCAACTTAATTCTTTTGGATTTGGATATCCAGTTACTCCAGCATCATCTGTTGAAGAGACAATTCTTTCCCTATTCAGTGGTCTTAGTGTCCTTATTGAAAATCAGTTGTCCATTGATAAATGGATTTATTTCTAGACTTTCAATTCTATTCCATTAGTGTATCCTTATTTCAGTACCTCATTGTTTTTATTACTGTAGCTTTGAAGTAAGTTTTGGTTTGAAAAGTGAGTCTTCCAACTTTTTTCTTCTTTTTCAAAATTTTATTGACTAGTTGGGATCCTCTGCAATTTTACAAAATTTAGGATAGGAATTTATCTACCTGTCAAAAATGGAATATTGCAGGGATTGCACTTACTTTGAAGATGGTTAGGGGAGTATTGCCATCTGAACATATAAAGTATTCCAGACTCTGAACATAGATATCTTTTCATTTATTTAGGTCTTCTTAATTTTCTTCAACAATTGCTTTTAATTTTTAGTGTGCTAATTTGCTTCTTTGGTTACATTTTTTCGTAAGTATTTTCTTCTTTTTGCAGCTACTGTAAATGGATTGTTTTTTAAATTTTCTTTTCAAAGTTTTTATTGCAACTGGTTTTTCTGTGTTGATACTGTCTCCTGCAATTTGCTGAACTTATTTGTTAGCTTTATAGGTTTGTTTTTGTGCGTGTTTGTTAATTGGGGTTTTCTTTAAGGTCATGTCAGATGCAAACAGAGGTAGTTGACTTCTTTCTTTTCAAACTAGATGCCTTTTATTTCTTTTCTTGCATATTTTCCCTGACTGCAGCATCTGATAAAATATTGAATAGAAATGGTAAAAGCAGATATCCTTGTCTCGTTCCTGATCTTAGGGGGAATGCTTTCAGTTTTTTCTCATCAAATGTGAGATTAGCATTGGATTTTTCATACATGCCTTTATCAGTGTAAGGAACTTCTAGTCATACTTTATTAAGCATTTTTATAGTGACAGATACAGAATTTTATCAGATGATTTTTCTGCATATATTGACATGCTCAGTTGGTTTTTGTTCATTCATTTAATGAGATGTATTACATTGGTTGATTTTCTTACATTGAACTACCCTTGAATTCTTGGAATAAATCCCACTTGATCATGGCGCATAGTCATTTTAGTAGGCTATAGATTTGTTTACTAGTATTCTGTTGAGGATTTTTTCATTTATACTAAAGAAGTACTGGTCCATAGTTTTCTTGTGATGTCTTTGACATCAGTGTAATACTGGTGCTATTCCCACTCATCCAAGACCAAGTTCAGTGGTGTATTTCTTCCCTACATATATGTATAACAGTAACAGTGTTATATACAGCAGTAATAGTAGTATAACTTCATTCGGGTATCTGGACCCAATTCCAATGTGTGTAAATAAATATGTGTGTGTGTTGGGGGGGGTCTTCCCACACACAGTTAGACCAAGCAGCTCTTGAACAACAGCAGGGTGTTGGAGAACTCAACCCAGTTCTGGTGCAGTGTGCTTGGAGACAGCACCAGATTTCCAGGTTAAGGGCTCTGTCCTACAGGACTGCCCTCCACCCCCACTCCAGACACCAAGTCACAAGCTCCAGCAGTTACCTGTGCTTCTGACATACCAGCTACAGATTGGAGGTTCCTACAGCCTCCCCCTTAGGTTTGATTAATTTGCTAGAGCAGCTCACAGAACTCAGGAAAGTACTTCTGTTTACAAGTTTTATAAAGGATACAAGTTAACAGCCAGATGAAGAGAGACATAGGGCAAGGTCTGAAATAAAGGAGCTTCCATCCTCTTGGAGCTTGAGGCCTGGCTGATGGCATGTGGAGGCATTCTGGTTCCCCAAGCATAGAAGCTCTCTCTGACCAAGAAGCAGGGTTCAACAGAGCAGAGTGGAGTGCAGAGAAAAAAGCTCTTCTCAAGGGTTTTTGTGAGGGCTTTATTGCATAGTCATGATTGACTAAATTATTGGCATTGACTGTTCAACATCCAGCCCCTGCCCTGTTACCTTTAAGATTCTGCAGTGTTTTCAGGAACTGTGGGTGAAGATCAATATACCTGGGAAATATATATATTTCAAAATACGTGTCTCTTATAACTCATTACATCACAGCTGGATTTATAGAATGTTAGGAAGCATTCCCTCTTCTGTTTTTGGGAGAATTTGAGGATTGGTATTAATTCCTCTTTAAATGATTGGAAGAATTCACTAGTGAAACCATTCTCTGCTCTTGGGCTTTTTCTTTATCAGAGAGTTTTGATTAGTGAATTAATCTCATATTTTCTTAAGTCATTTTTGGTAGTTTGTGTTTCTAGGAATTTGTCCATCTCATCTAGATTGTTGGTATACAATTGCTCATAGTATTCTCTTATAACCTTCTTATTTCTATAAGGTTGGTAGTAATGTCCTTACTTCAATCTCTGATTTTAGTAATTTGAGCGTTCTCTCTTTTTTGCTGGTCAGTCTAGCTAAAGCTTTTTCAGTTTTATTCATCAAAGAACTAACTTTTTCTTTCATTAATTCTGTATTTTTCAATTCTCTGTTTTATTTCCACTCTATTATTTCTTTCATTTTGCTTTCAGTTTAGTTCTTTCATTTTGCTTTAAAGTATAGAAAATAAAGTTATTGATAAGACATGTTTCTTTTTTAATGTAGGCTTTTATAGTTACAAGTTTCTCTGAGTAGTCTTTTCATTGCATCCATACGTTTCCAGTATGTTGTGTTTTCATTTTCATTTATCTCAAAGTATTTTCTTATTTCCCCTTGTTGCCTTTTTTTGGCCCAGTGGTTGTTTTAATAGGGTGATTTTAAATTTCCACATGTTTGTGAATTTTCCAGTTTTCCTTCTGTTGTTGTTCTCTAGTTTTATTCCATGTGGTCAGAAAAGATACATTGTATGAGTTCAGTCTTTTTAAATATATTAAGACTTATTTTATGATCTGACATATATCTGTCTTAGTGTTCATGAACACTTGAGAAGAGTTTATATTCTGTTGTTACTTAAGTGGAATATTAGGTGTACATCTATTATGTCTAGTTGGATTAAGTTGTTCAAGCCATTACCTTATTGATCTTGAGTTGGAATCATCTATCCATTATGAAATTAGGTATTGATGTATTTACCTATAGTAGAACTGCCTTTTTTCGCTTGTCAATTTTTGCTTTGTGTATTTTAGGTCTTGGTTGTTAGGTGCATGCATGTTTAAACTTGATTTTTTATAATTGGCCCTTTTATTCACATTATGTCCTTTGTTTCTTGTTAACAGTTTTTGTCTTGAAGTCTATTTTGTCTGAAATTAGCACCCTGGCTCTTCTTTGGTTGTTATTTTCATGGAATATCTTTTCCCATCCTTTTACTTTTCAGTTTATTTGAGTCTTTCATGTGAAAGTCTTGTGGGCAAATATGGTTGGATCTTTTTCTTTTTAATCAGTGTGCCAATTACTACATTTTAATTGGTGAATTTGATAATGTTTATATTTAAAGTAATTACTGAAAGGTAAGGAATTGGCATTTTGCTATTAGGCTATTTATGTGCTATCTGTGTCTTAATCTCTTTTGGTCATGATATCCCCCATTGTCTTCCTTTTTTTTTTTTTAATGTGGTAAAGAAAACATTAAATTTACCATCTTAACCACTTTCAAGTATACTATTTAGTAGTACTAAGTATGTTCACATTGTTGTAAAAGAAAAATCCAAAACTTTTTCATCTTGCAAATCTAAAACTCTTAAGTCCATTAAATATTAACTCACATTTTCTCCCTGCTCCCAGGCCCTGGTAACCACATTCTGCTTTCTGTTTCTATGAATTTGACTACTTTAGGTACCTCATATAGGTGGAATCATTATTTGTCTTTATTGTGACTAGCTTATTTCACTTAGTATAATGTCCTTAGGGTACATCCATTTGGTAGCACGTTAACAGGATTTTATTTCCTTTTAAGGTTCTATAATATTCCATCTGTGTTTATACCACTTTTCTTTTATACATTCATTGATAGATGTTTGGGTTGCTTCCACCCAAACTGTTGACTTTTGTGAATAGTGCTGTTACGAACTTGGGTGTGCAAATATCTCTTCAGGATTCTTTTAAAATTTCTTTTGAATACATACTCAAAAGTGGGATTGCTGGATTATATGGTAGGTCTTTTATTTTTTGAGGAACTTCATATGATTTTTTCACCGCTTTATAATACCACCAGTAGAGCCTAAGGGTTTGTTTATCCACATCTTCACCAGCATTTATTTCTGTTGTTTTGATGCAGACATCCTAATGATGTGTGTGGTGCTCACTCATTTTGGTTTTAATTAGCATTTCTCTGATGATTACTGATGTTGAGCATCTTTTCATGTGTTTGTTGGTGTTTTGTAGAGATCATGTTTGGAGAAATGTCTTTTCAAGTCTTTTGTCCATTTTTTAATTAGTTTATTTGGTTTTCTTGTTGATGATGATTACTGTTGTTTTGTTGAGGATTTTTGCATCAGTATTCATAAAGGAGATTGGTCTATATAGTTCCCTTGTTGTATTTATATATTCTGAAGTTGACCCTTTATCAGCTATACAGTTTGCTAATATTTTCTTCCATTGCTTTTTCACTTGTCTTTTGTTTGATTGTGTTCTTTAATGCATACAAGTTTTTAAGTTTGATTTACAAATTTGTCTGATTTTGCTTTTGGTGTCAAATCCAAAAAATCATTACCAAGTCCAATGTCAGGAAACTTTTCCCCTGTATTTTCTTCTACAGATTTATAGCCTTAGGTCTTACATTTAGGTCTTTGATTCATGTTGAGTTAATTTTTACATGTGGTGTAACATAAGGGTCCAGTTTCAACCTTTGTATGTGTTTATCCAGTTTTTCCAGTACCATTTGTTGAAGAGTCTCCATCCACTCTCCATTGAGTAGTCTTGGCATCATTACCAAATGTCATTAGACCATATATGTGGGTGTATTTCTGGGCTCTCTGTTCTGTTTCTTTAGGTGTTTATTTGTTTTTCTTGAAGCCAGTACTAGTATGTCTTGATTTCTGTAGCTTTGTAATTTATTTTAAAATAAGAAGTATGAGACATGCATCATTGTTCCTGTCTATCAAAATTGTTTTGGCTATTGGGATCTCTTGAGAAGTCATATGAACTTTAGGGTGAATTTATCAACTTCCACAAAAAAAAAAAAAAAAAAAGAAAGCTACTGGGAATTTGATAGTGACTGTGTTGATTGCTTTGGGAAGTATGCACATCTTAAATATTAAGTCTCTTAATACTTGAACATGAGATATCTTTCCATTTATTTGTGTTCTCTCTAATTTCTTTCAGCAATATATTTAGTGTTAAGTGTAGAAGTCTTGCACTTCCTTGATAAAAGTTTGTTCCTAAGTATTTTATTCTTTTGATGCTATTGTAAAGAGATTGTTTTCATTTTTTTCAAATTATTTGGAGTATAGAAATGATGGGTTTTTGTCTTCATTTTGTATCCTACAACATTGCTGAATTTATTTGTTACAATTTGCTTATCAGTTACAATTTGTTTTTGTGTAGTGTATTTTGGGTTTTGTACATAAAGCATGTTGTCTAGATACTTAATTTTTTTCCATTCCAATTTGAGTGCCTTTTATTTATTTTTCTTGCCAAATTGCTCTGCTAGGACTTCTCAGACTATATGAATAGAAATAGAGCAGACAGCCTTATCATGTTCCTGATCTTAAATTTAGGAAGAACTTTCAGTCTTTCACCATTATAATTTTAGTTATGTCTTTTTCATAAGTGGACTTTATTCTGCTGAGGTTGTTTCCTTCTATTCCTAGTTGATTAAGGATACGTATCATGAAGTGGTGTTGAATTTTGTCAGGTTTTCTATGCAGCAGTTGAGATGGTTAGGTTGTTGTCTGTGCTGTTGATGTGGTATGTCCCGTTGACTGGTTTTGTATGTTAAATCATCCTTGAGATCCAAGAATAAATCCCACTTGGTCATGGTGTAATACTCCCTTGGTGTATTGTTGAATACTCCATGGTGTACTGTTGAAGCCAGTTTACTGTTGTTTTGTTGAGGATTTTTGCATCAGTATTCATCAGGGATATTGGTCTATATAGTTCCCTTGTTGTGTCTTTGTATGTCAGACAAAGCTTAACTGTACACCTCTAGACATTTGCAGTGTAATAAATTCAACTCAAATTGAAATATTTGAGTCTTCTTTTCTTAATCTAGCTGAGGACTTGTCAATTTTGTTGATCTTTTCATAAAGCCAACTGTTTTTGTTTATACTTTCTTTAATATTTATTACTTCCTTCCTTTTGCTAGCTTTGGGTTTAGGGTTCTTTTCTAATTTCTAGAGGTGTAAAGTTAAGCTTTGTATCAGGGAAATGCTGGCCTCATTGAATGAGCTTGGAAATGTTTCTTCTTCCAATTTTTTGGAAGAGTTTCAAGAGAATTGGTGTTAATTCTTCTTTAAATACTTGGTAGACTTCTCTAGTGAAGCTATCTGGCCTTGGGTTTTGTTTGTTGTAGGGTTTGGGTACTGCTTTAATCTTGCTGGTCATAGATCTGTTCATATTTTTTATTGTTACATGATTTAGTCTTCACAGATTACATATTTCTAAGACTGTATCTGTTTCTTCTTGGTTATCCAGTTTTTTGGAGTACAGTTTTTCGAAGTGTTCTCTCATAATCTTCTTTATTTCTGTGGTATTTATTGTCTGTATTGTGCCCTTTCATTTGTGATTTAGTTATTTGAGTCTTCTTTCTTTTTTTCTTAATTTATCAAGCTGAGGACTTGTCAGTTCTGTTGATCTTTTCATAAAGCCAATGCTTTGTTTCATTTTTTTTTTTTCTATTTTGTTCATCTTTGCTTTAATGTTTATTCCTTCTGGTAACTTTGGGTTTGGTGGTCTTTTCTAATTTCTAGAGGTGTAAAGTTCAGCTGTTGATTTAATATCTTCCTTTTTAATATAAGTATTTATAACTGTATACTTATGTTTTAGCATTGCCATCACTGTTTTGGTTTGTTGTGTTTCATTTTCATTTGTCTCAAGTAATTTTCTAATTTCCCTTTATTGTGTTTTTTTGATCCACTGGCTCTTTAAGAGTGTGGTGTTAAAGTTCCACATATTTGTGCATTTCCAGTTTTCTTTGTGCTTTTGATTTCTAGCTTCATTCCATTGTGATGAGAAAAAGTATTTGTATAATTTCAGTCTTCCTGAATTTGTTATAACTTCTTTTGTGGCCTAACATTCAGTCTATCCTGGAAAATGTTCAATGTGCACTTGAGAAGAATACATGTTCTGTTGTTCTTGGGTAGATTATTTTGTATATATGTTACGTCCATGGTTTATAGTGTTGCTTAAATTCTTTATTTCCTAATTGGTGATCTGTGTGATTGTTCTATCCATTACTGCTTTCTTTTGTACAGTTGATCTTTTGTTGTGCATCATGTTAAATTTCTTCTCATTACTTTTATGTATATTTTTTCAGTTAGTTTCTTGTGTTAATCTTGGCGATTATTATTAACAATTTAAGCTTATAATATTCTGGTTCAAATTAATACCAACTTTGTTTCAGTAGTGTAAAAACTATGTTGCTGTACAACTCTATTCCTCCTGTTTTGTTATCCCTACCTGGGTAGTTGCCTTTATTATTGTTCTTTATTCCTTTTTATGGCTTTGAGTTACCATGTGGTTTCCTTTCATTGCTGCGTGAAGGACTGCGTTTTAACATTTCTCATGGAGCAGGTCTGTTAGTGGTTGATTCTCTTTAACCCCTTTAAGCTTTTATTTATCTGGGAGTGTTGGTTTTACATTGATGTAACTTAATCTAAATTGCTTTGCATTTATCCTACTTGGAGTTTGTTGAGTTTCTTAGATGTTTAGATATATTTTATCAAAGACTGGGTGTTTATGACTATTTTCTGAAATATTCTTTCTGCCTTTTCCATTACTTTGTCATCTCTGTAAATATGTAGTTACATTTGATGGTGTCTATAGATCTGTTAGGCTCTGTTCAATTTCCTTTATTTTTTTCCTTCTGCTCCTTAGACTGCATTATTTCAATAGGCTTATTTTCATATTCACTGATTGTTTCTTCTGCTCGCTGAAATCTGCTTTTGAAATCCAGTAGTGAATTTTTCATTTTAATTGTTGTTCATCTCCAGAATTTATATTTGGTTCTTTTTTTTTTGGTTGGTTGGTTCTTTTTTATATTTATATGGCTCCTTTCTGTGTATTGATATTTTCTATATTGAGACATTGTTCTCCTGGTTTCCTTTAGTTCTTTCCCTGGGTTTCTGTTACCACTTTGAGCATATTTAAGACTGTCAATTTAAAGGCTTTGTCTAGTAAGTTCCATGTCTGTGCTTCAGAGATAATTTCCAGTGGTTTTATTTTTCCCATGAATAGGACATACTTTCTTGTTTTTCTGCATGCCTTGTAATTTTTTTCTTGAAAACTGGGTGTTTTGAATATTATAATGTAGTAACTCTGGAAATAAGATTCTTCCTTCTCCTCAGGGTTTCTTGCTGCTGTATGGTTTGTAGTCGTGAATTCCTAAAATTTTTCAAGCTGTGTTTTTGTCATGTGTCTTTGAAGCCTGTATCCTTTAGTTTGTTGTCACCTAGTGGTTTGACAGAAATATCCTTAAATGCCTAGAGCCCAAG
Organism: Manis javanica; assembly: GCF_040802235.1. Taxonomy (NCBI): domain Eukaryota; kingdom Metazoa; phylum Chordata; class Mammalia; order Pholidota; family Manidae; genus Manis; species Manis javanica. The sequence continues at coordinate 76,871,491 of NC_133159.1, read as the reverse complement.
ACAAAGAGAAAAATTTTAAGGAAAAAAAAACTTTTCATGTCATTGCCAATTGTCCTTGAATTCAGATACTCCTTTGATTCTTACCCATATTATTTAAAACTGCCTCAATCTTTACTTCCTCCTTGTACTGAGCCTAAGGATTAGCCAGACATGGAATCTAAGGTTGTTTTTTTTCTGATCATGTCTTGCCCTGCGTGTGGGTGTGGATTTCTAGATTCCCTGTTCTATACACAAGCTTTTCAGATTCTTACTCACTAAAGTACCTTTTACCCAGCTTTTCTTTCCAATCTTTCTAACATCCTCTACTTTGTTACTTTTCTGTCCTGCCTGAGACATTTTTGAGTTGGGTGAAGGAGAGGCACATGCATCTTGTCAGTCCTTCAAATCCCCAAATACAAAACATGTTCTTCTTTCTTTGGAGCAGGTTTTCACAGCAGGAATGCTGGCTGATGTCTTCTTGACTTTGCTGTGCTGTACAGGGGGGTGGAGCCAGACTAAGTTAAAATGTCAGAAAGCTTTCCTAACATTATTAAGTTGCGTTTTTCTTGGTTTAGCATTCATTTTTTTGTAAACCTTTTACTATTTTCCAGAGTTTCAGTGAAGTTGCTTCTGAAGATTTTTGCTCTTTTTTCCAGTCTTTCAAGGGCCTGTTCTTCAAAGAATTTTCCCATCGTATTCATTAAGTGTTCTCCAGAAAAGCAGAACCATTAGGTTGTATGTACATGGGAAGGGATTTATTTAAAGGAATTGGCTCATGCAATAGAACTAATGGAGGCTGACAGGTTCAAATTCTATAGGGTGGGATGTCAAGCTGGAGACCCAGGAAAGAGCTGGTACTGTAGTTTAAGTCTAAAGGCTGTCAGGCTAAAGACTCAGGAAAGAGCCAATATTGGAGTTCACATGAGAAGGCCATCTGCTCTAGATCTGATTGGATGGACTGACCTCATTATGGAGAGCAATCTACTTAGAGCCTATCAATTTCATCCAGAAACATGTGCACTGGAATTTCCCAGAATAATGTTTGACATATCTGGATACCATGCCTGCCAAGTTGACATAAAATTAACCATCACACCTACTCTGCCATTTTAATACATCCTGCAGTTGATTTGTATGTGTTTATCTTGTATCCTATGCCCTTACTAAACTCATTTCATTCTAGGAGGATTTTTGTCAGATTCCTTGGAATTATTTACATAGGCAATGATCTGTCATGTGTGCAGATGGGGGCAATTTTATTTTTTCCTTTCCATTGTGTATGCCTGTCATTTCTTTTTCTTGCCTTTTTGCAGTGACTGGAAGTTCTAGTAATATGTTGAATTAGAGTGGTGAGGTTTGACATCCTTGCCTTGCCCCCAATCTTAGAGGGAAGTATTCATTTTTTTTTTACTATTCAGTATTATGTTAGTTGTAGGTATTTATTTTGTTGATACCCTGTATCAAATTGAAGTAGTTTCCCTTTATTCCACATGCTGACAGTTTTATTAAGAATGGCTGTTTGGTTTTCAATTAATATGGTCATATGATTTTTTTTCTTTAGCCTATTGATAATGGCAGATTACATTGACTTTTTTCAAAGTTGAATCAACCTCACATTCCATGAGTAAATCCCACCTGCTTGTGGTGTATAATCCTTTTTATGCATTGTTTGATTCATTTTGCTAATATTTTATTGAGAAATTTTATGTGCAAGTTAATCAGAGATAGCCAAAAAAAATTTTTTTTGTACTCTGTCTCGTTATGGTGTCGGTGTAATACTAGCCTCATAATATGAATTTGAAAATGTTACCTCCCCTTCTCTTCTGGAAAAGGTTAGATAGAATTGGTGTTAATTCTTTTTTAAATTATTTAAAATAATTCTCCAATTTGGAATTCCCTAGTGAGATCACCTTGACCAAGAGATTTCTTTTTTGGGAGTTTATTAATTCTAAATTCAACACCCTTAGTAGTTACTGAGCTAGTAAAGGTTAATTAAATATTAAGTGAATTGTGGTTGGTTATGTTTTTCAAGATACTGAGCCATTTCATCCAAATCGTTAAATTTGTGTCTGTAAAGTTTATATTATGCTCTTGTTATCCTTATGATGTTGATAGAGTCTGTAGCAGCGGCCTGTTTGTTTTCTTTCTATCTTTGTCAGTCTTGTTAGAACTTTATTAATTTTAATTTTTTTTTCCTATAGTTAGCTTTTGGTTTCAGTTATTTTTCTCTTTTCAGTTTCATTTATTTCTGCTTATTCTTTCCTTCTTTATGCTTGCTATTAATTTATTTTGTTCTTTTTGTATTCATATGAAACCTTTCTCTTTAAAGATGCAACATTTAAGAAATAAATTTCCCTGTCATTATTTTAGCTGCATCCCTTATATTCTAATATGTTGTCTTTTCATTAAGTTCTAATTTTTAAAAATTTTCTTTGAAAATTTTTGAGCCATGGATTATTTAGAAGTGTGTTGTTTAATTTTCGATTAATAGAGATTTCCCTGTTTATTAGTTTTTTCTTTGCATAATTTTTTATACTGGTTCCTCTGGCTATTAAAATACAAATACATAATTTTCTAGCAGTCTGCCAGTGTCAACCATTTTTACCACTAAGAGTAAAGTCTAGACCTCACTTCCATTTACCTTCCTTTTACCTTTCTCACTTCTAAATATTGTGTTAAGTATTAGTGATAACATTTTGTTTCAGTCATCAAAGATAATTTATAAAATTTATAGTGAAGAGCTTAGTCTGTTATGTTATCTATACTTATGTTCTTTTTATTGTTTCTTCTTTCCTTATTTGCAAGATTTCTTCTACCATTTCATGCTTGATGAGTATCCTTTACATTCTTTAGGGGTAGATCTGCTAATGACAAATTTTTTAGTAGTTTAGTTTTTCTATGAGAATGTTTTTATTTACTCTTCATTTCTGAAGGATTGTCTCAGTGGCTGTAGAATTAGGGATAATAGTTATTTTCTTTCATCACTTGAAAAATAACCATGTAACTTCCTTTTTATTTCAGATGGGAAATCTGTAATTTATATTTGTTTTCCTCCGTAGCTAATTTGTCATTTCTTTCTGGTTAGTTTGAAGATTTCTTCTATGTTTTATGCTTTCAAATTTTTAAATTATGAGTCTTAGTGTAGATTTGTTTAAGTTTGTCCTTTATAGGGTTCACTCAGCTTCTTAGTGTGTGGGTTTGTGTCTTTCACCAAATTGGGAGGTTTTCAGCCATAATTTCCTCAAATATTCTGTCAGCCTCACTTTTCTTTCTTCTTTACTTATGGAATTCCAGTGATACGTGTTTTTGCTATTTTCTCACAGCTCGCTAAGTCTCTGTTCTTTACTTAGTTTCTGTTTGTTGTTTATAAATTGAGTGAATTTTATTATCTGGTTTTCAGGTATACTAATTCTGACCTCTTGTCGTCTTTATTCTACTATCAAGCCCTTCCCACAAATTTTTTAAATTTGTTGCTGTATGTTTCATTTAAATAATATCCATTAGCTTTTTAAATAGCTTCTGTGTATTTGCTTAGACTTTCAGTTTTTCATTTGTTTCAAGAGAAAATTGTATTTGCTTGTTGAATTATTTTTACAATTATTGTTTAAAACATTTGTCAGATTTTTCTGACATTTGATTTCTGTTGTTGCTGTCATTTGTCTTTTCTCAATAAAGTTGTGATTTTCATGATTCTTGGTATGGCAGTTGATTTTTCTATTTCATCTCTTTTTTGTCTGTTGTCAGATATTCTCACAGACCCCTTTAAATTACTTTGTTTTAACAGGTATATATCTATTCAGATATAGTATGTAGGTCTTAGCGTACTTTTGTGGGCTATGGTTTCAATGGCAGTCTAATTATGTAAGTATTGTTTTTATTTACTTGATTTATTTCATGCCTCTGGGGCTCCTGCTTGTTCCTGTGGTGCTGCTGTAGGTAGTGGAAGATGCTTCCCCAGACTGGGGACCTGGTGCCTTTAGGTTAGGGAAGATAGTCTCTGGTGGGGACAAAGAATGTTTCCTGGATTTGGTGCTTATTGAAGTAGAATCCCTCTTCCTGATGCTCCCCATCTACACACTACTTCTGGATGGGGGAAGGTAGTCTCTCACCTGGCAATGAGAATAGTACTTTTATTATCAGCAGAGCTTCTAATTGATACCCCTTGTTGCTTCTGCCAAGCTTCTGTGGCTGGGACACCTGTTCGGTCCAGGGAAGGTATAAACCTACCTTGGTTCCTTCTGGTGCTTTATTGGGAAACAGTCAGCCTGGGTTACCTTCTTTTGTTGGGTGCAGGGTCGTAAGATGCCTTATTGCTATCCTCCAGTTCTAAGATCCCTAGCCAGTTCATTTTCCTCTTGCCATTTTTCAGATTTCTCCTTTGGCTGTCTCTTTTGTTGTTCTTGGATTTTATAGTTGTACCGAGCAAGGACAAGCAAGGAGAGGGGAGTCTGCTCCATCTCATCTAGACCAAAAGTGCTATGATTACAATCCATGTTAATTGCTGTATTTTATTTATCCTATATGAGATTATTTTCATAAAAATCATTAGGTTTAAAATCTTTAAATAATAATGCCTTTTAAAAAATAGTAGCATATGAAATTAGTTGTTATTCCATGAATACAGTATCTGTTCTGGAGTGATAGATTTCAAACGTTCTTAATGACAAGGTGAGTTAAATGAGAATAATTTGCCTGTCATTTTATGATAATGCTTTGAGAAAATGTAATTAAATTTATAATTACAATAGCTTGAATCTTTTTATATATAGCAATAATAAAGAGGTTAAACCTTAACTGTTATATTTACCTGTCTTGTTCATTCCTTTCAATCTCTTAGAATATGCCTAACTAGTTTTAAATAAATTATTAGGAGATCGAAGAAAGAACAAAATGCCTGGAAGAGAATTCTACACTACTCAATTCTTATTTATGCCAAAATGACTGTGAAACAGTTGTTTTTCGAGTGGCTCTTCTCACACAGTCAAACCTGCCACAGGTAAACAGGTGCATTTAATCTGCAGGTTGAAAATATTTCTACCATTGGCTTTCTTGAAGATACTTTAGTAGTATCTCTGCAGTTCACTGCCTATGCTTTATAACTACAGTGATGGTGTTTGACAAGGATTTTTAAAAATTTTGTTTCTAGGTACAAATGTGGTCTGGAGGGATATTTGGTTAATGAAATACTAAAATTTCTGAAACATTACCACTTATTTGAGGGGTGTGAAATAGGATGCTTGAAAAATTGTCCTTGAAAATCCAGAACTGTACACGTATACTATTTAGTTGCAAAGAAGGGTGAGAGAATAAACTAATTAATGAGTGTTAAAGAAGGGCAAAGGGAAATGGTTATATTAGAAAATTTAGCTAAAGGAAAACTTGTACAACTAAGCAGACTGTAATGCTCCATTTCTCATTGGAAAAAAGAGACCTGTGTATTAGCCCTTATTGTCACCTAAAAGGGAAGAATAAGAAAATTAATTTTTCTTGCATTAAACTGTAGAATTTATCAAATGGATCTTTATTATGTCGAGGGGCATTGAACTACATAATGGATAGTGCTTTTAAGGAAAGTTTTATATAAAAAGGGGTTTTTTTGTTGTTCTCCTGAGACATTTTTATGTGTATGTGGTCATGAAGTTTAGCTTTCTGATGATTTGACTTGATAAAGAGATCTACTTTAGAGAATCTTAAGTCTCTAGGCTTTAGAGGAATGAGTGGTTGATGTGTTCCTGTCTAACCTGTAGATATGAAGTTCTCAATCTTTGTGTTTTTTTTTAGAAAATTCCCTGCTTCCATTATTTTGCCCTGTTTATTCCTAATTTTCTTTTTTAAAAAAATGTTTAATTGTGGTAAAATAATACATAACATAAAATTACCATCTTGACCATTTTTAGGTGTACAGTACAATAGTATCAAGTAGTTGCATTGTTATGTGACCTACTGAAACTGTATGTTCAGTGAGTTTCCCATTCCCCCTTCACCAAATTCTTGGCAACCACCATTATACTTTGTTTCTTTGAATTTGACTGCTCTAGGTATCTTATATAAGTGGAATGTTACAGTATTTGTCCTTTTATGGCTTATCTCATTTAGCACAATGTCCTCAGTGTTCATCCATGTTGTAGAATATGTTAGAATTTCCTTCCATTTTAAGATGAATAATATCCCATTGTATATACATGCTATATTTTGTTTATCCATTTATCCAATTAGTGAACACTTGGGTGACTTCCACCTTATAGCTTTTGTGGATAATGCTGCTATGAACATGAGTGTATACCAATATTTCTTAAAGACCTACCTTTTAGTTTTTTGGGGTATATACCTAGAAGTGGAATTACTAGATCATATGGTAATTCTATTTTTAATTATTTGAGGAACAACCATACTGTTAACAAATTTTACATTCTATTTTAAAATGACTACACCATTTCTCACTCACAGTGCATAACAATTCTCACCAACAGTACACAAGAATTTTAATTTCTCAGCATCCTCACTAACACTTAATATTTTGTGTTTTTTCTTTTCCCTGTAGTAGTAGTCATCCTACTGGATGTGAGGTGGTGTCTCATTGTGGTTTTGATTTACATTTCCGTAATAATTAGTGATCTTGGGTATCTTTTCATGTGCTTTTTTGGCTATTTGTATGTCATCTTTGAAAAAGTTTCTATTCAGGTCACCTTCCCACCTTTTTCATCATGTTGCTTCATTCTTTGTTATTGTATTTTTTATCAGGAAGGAGGTTCCCACACCAATTACTTGCTCCAACTGTTTAGATACCAACTAGCTGTCCTACAGGTCATTTATGAAACCAGCTGCTACCTTGGGGTTAGTGCAGGTTTAGTGTTCAGTCCCACAAGACTGTCTACCACCTCAGGTGGCAATCTCAGGTAATGGGTACCCAGCTTACCCACACTTCTGTCCAGAGTGGCTACAAATTAGGTTCCCATGACCTGCTCCTCAGGCTTGATAATTTGGTATAGCAGCTCACAGAACTCAGGGAAACACTTCTCTTTGCCAGTTTATTTTAAAGGATACAGATGAACAGCCAGATGAAGAAAAACTGAAAGGTCTGAAAGGGTTTCAAGTGCAGGAGCTTCTGTTCCTGTGGAGTTAGGGTGCATTGCCCTCCCCATGGGGGTGTGTTTAGCAGCCTGGAAGCTCTCCAAACCCTAGCCTTTAAGAAGGTTTATGGAGTCTTCATGACATAGGTATGATTGATGATCAACTCAGTCAGTGTTTAGGCCCCCTACTCCCCTGCAAGAGAATGGAGCAGAAAGTTACAAGCTTCTAATCATGGCTTGGTCTTTATGGTGACCAGTCCCAGCCCCCACCCAGGAGCCTATCGAGAGTCATCTCATTAGAACAAAAGACACTTGTATCACTCAGGATTTTTCAGGGACTTTAGGAGCTCCTTGCTATGAGCCAGGAGCAGAAACCAAATAAACATTATGTCATAGAGTTTTTTATATACTCTGGATATTAAACTCCTATCAGATATATGATTTGCTAATATATTCTCCAATTCCATAGGTTGCCTTTTCACTTTTACGTCCTTTGATTCATAGAAGTTTTTAAGTTTGATGTCCCATTTATATGGTTTTACTTTTGTTGCCTGTCGAATCTAAGAAATCATTGCCAAATCCAATGTCATGAGGCTTTCCCCCATCTTATTCTATGAGTTCATAGTTTTAGCCCTTACATTTAGCTTATTAATCCTTTTTGAGCTAATTTTTGTATATGGTGTGTCTTAGTGCATTAGGATTGATGTAACAAACTACCACGGACTAGGTAGCTTAAAACAACAAAAAGTTATTCCACAATAATGGGAATTGGAGTCCAAGATCACGGTGCAGCATGGTTGAGTGAGGACTTTCTTCCAGGTTGTTGATTTCTTGTGTCCTCACATGGCAGAAGAGGCAAGGGAGCTCTCTAGAGCTTCTTTTATGAGAGTATTTATCTCATTCACGAGGACTCTGTCCTCGTGACCTAATGATCTCTAGATTTCAACGTAGAATTTTATAGGGGCAAAAACATTCAGACCATAGCATGATGTAAGGGAAGAATCCAACTTCATTCTTTCACATGCATTTATCCAGTTTTTCCCGCATTATCTGTTGAAAAGACTGTCCATTTCAAAATGTTGAATGGTATTGATATCCTTGTCGAAAATCATTTGATCTTATGTATGAAGAATGTATTATTGGGCTTTCTACTGTTGTTCCATTAGTCTGTATGTCTGTTTATGTCAGTATCATACTGTTTTGATTACTGTGGCTTTGTAGTAAGTTTTGAAATCAGAAGTATGAGACCTACAACTTCGTCCTTTTTCAAAATTACTTTGACTCTATGCGGTCCTTTGAAATTCTGTATGAACTTTAGGATGAATTTTTCTATATCTGCAAAAAATGCCATTGGGATTTTGATAAGGAGTGCATTAAATCTTCCTTGGGTAGTACTGACATTTTAATCCAGGAACACTAGATGTCTTTCCATTTATTTTTGTCATCTGCAGTTTATTTTGGCAATGTTTGCAGTTTCTAGTATACAAGTTTTTAGCCTTGGTTAAGTTTATTCCCAAATATTTCATTCTTTTTGATGTTTTTATAAATGGTATTGTTTTCTTTCTTTCTTTTAGATTAGTCATTATTAATGTATGGATATGCAGTTGACTTTTGTGCATTCATTTTTTTTCTATTACTGTATATTTTTCTAGTTTTATTGTTATATAATTCACATACACCCTGTATAAGTTTAAGGTGTGTGGCATAATGGTTTGGTTTACATATATTGTGAAATGATTACCACAGTCAGTTAGTTAGCATGTATTATCTCTATAGATACAATAAAAGGAATAAGCAAAAAAAAGAAAATTATATTTTTCTGTGATGGCAGACAGCTCTTAGGATTTACTGTCTTAACAACTTTATGTACATCTTACAGAGGTGTTAACTGTAGTCATTAGGATGTGCATTATATCCCCAGGACTTACTTAATCTTATAACTGGAAATTTTTACCTTTTGACCATCTTCACCCATTTTGCCAAGTCCCCAGCCCCCTGTCTCTGGCAGCCACTAGTTTGTTCTATCTATGAGTTCAGTTTTTTTTTTTTTAGTTTCAGTTTTTTTGGGTTTTTTTTAGATTCTACATTTAAGTGAGATCACACAGCCTTTGTCTGTTTCTTACTTATTTCACTTAGCCTAATGCCTTCAGGGTCTGTCAGTGATTTGCAAATGGAAGTATTTCATTTTTTTTTATTAAGGTATCATTGATACACAATCTTATGAAGGTTTCACATGAGCAACGTTGTAGCTACAACATTCACCCATGTTATCAAGTCCCCCCCCCACACACCCCATTGCAGTCACTGTCCATCAGTAAAGTAAAATGCTGTAGAGTCTTTACTTGTCTTCTTCATGCTATAATGCCTTCCCTGTGACATACCTATATTATGTGTGCTAATTATAATACCTCTTAATCCCCTTCTCTCTCTTTTCCCACCCACCTTCCCCTACCCCTTCCCTTTGGAAACTGCTGGTCCCTTCTTGGAGCCTGTGTGCCTACTGCTGTTTTGTTCCTTCAGTTTTGCTTTGTTATTATACTCCACAAATGAGGGAAATCATTTGGTATTTGTCTTTCTCTGCCTGACTTATTTCCCTGAGCATAATATCCTCTAGCTCCATCCATATGTTGCAAATGGTGAGATTTGTTTTCTTCTTATGGCTGAATAATATTCCATTGTGTATATGTACCACATCTTCTTTGTCCATTCATCTACCGATGGACACTTAGGTTGCTTCCATTTCTTGGCTATTGTACATAGTGCTGCAATAAACATAGGGGTGCATATATTTTTTTCAAACTGGGCTGCTGCATTCTTAGGGTAAATTCCTAGGAGTGGAATTCCTGGGTTAAATGATATTTATATTTTTAGTGTTTTGAAGAACCTCCATGTTGCTTTCCACAATGGTTGAACTAATTTACATTCCCAGCAACACTGAAAGAGGGTTCCCCTTTCTCCACATCCTCGCCAGCATTTCTTGTTCCTTATCTTCTGGATATTGGCCATTCTAACTGGTGTGAGGTTTTTATTGTGGTTTTAATTTGCATCTCTCTGATAATTAGTGATGGAGCACCTTTTCGTGTGCCTGTTGGCCATCTGAATTTCTTCTTTGGAGAAGTGTCTTTTCAGATCCACCCATTTTTTAATCAGGTTTTTTGCTTTTGGGTGTTGAGTTGTGTGAGCTCTTTATATATTCTGGATGTTAACCTCTTATTGGATATGTCATTTACGAGTATAGTCTCCCATATTGTAGGATGCCTTTTGTTCTGCTGATGGTGTCTTTTGCTCTACAGAAGCTTTTTAGCATAATGTAATCCTGTTTGTAATCCATGATGTAATACCTCATATCTGTGTTGAGGTACTTGCTCTCTATACCCATTTTGTTGAGTGCTTTTATCCTGAATGGATGTTGAATTCTGTTCATTTTTGCTTTTGTTTCCCTTGCCTAAGGAGATATGTTCAGGAAAAAGTTGCTCATGTTTGTATTCAAGATATTTTTGCCTATGTTTTCTTCTGTGAGTTTTATAGTTTCATGACTTACATTCAGGTCTTTGATCCATTTCGAGTTTACTTTTGTGTATGGAGTTAGACAGTAATCCAGTTTCATTCTCTTACATGTAGCTCTCCAGTTTTGCCAACACCTGTTGTTGAAGAGGCTGTCATTTCCCCATTGTATATCCATGGCTCCTCTATTGTACAGTAATCAGCCATATATGTATGGGTTTATATCTGGGCTCTCTATTCTTTTCCATTGATAAGATGTTCTTATGCCAGTACCAAATTTGTTCTTTTCCATTGATAAGATGTTCTTAATGCCAGTACCAAATTGTTTTGATTACTGTAGTAGAACTTGAAGTTGGGAAGCATAATCCTCCCAGCTTTATTCTTCCTTTTCAGGATTTCTTTGGCTATTCAGGGTCTTTTGTGCTTCCATGTGAATTTTAGAACTATTTGTTCTAGTTTGTTCTAGAATGCTGTTGGTATTTTGATAGGGATTGCACTGAATCTGTAGATTGCTTTGGGCAGGATGGCCATTTTGTCAATATTAATTCTTTGTATCCATGATCACAGGATAGATTTCCATTTATTGGTGTCTTCTTTAATTTCTTTCATGATCATCTTGTAGTTTTCAAGGTATAGGTCTTTCACTTCCTTGGTTAGGTTTATTCCTAGGTATTTTATTCTTTTTGATGCAGTTGTAAATGGATTTGTTTTCCTCATTTCTCTCTTTGCTAGTTCATCATTAGTGTATAGGAATGCAACAGGTTTCTGTGGATTAATTTTGTATCCTGCAACTTTGCTAAATTCAATTATTAGTTCTAGTGGTTTTGGGGTGGATTCTTTAGGGTTTTTTATGTACAATATCATGTCATCTGCAAAATGACAGTTTCACTTTGTCCTTACCAGTCTGGATGCCTTTTCTTTGTGTTGTCTGATTGCCATGGCTAGGACCTCAAGTGCTATATTAAATAAAAGTGGTGAGGGTGGGCATCCTTGCCTTGTTCCTGATCTTAGAGGGAAAGCTTTCAGCTTTTTGCTGCTAAGTATGACGTTGGCTATGGGTTTGTCATATGTGGACTTCATATATCCTGATATACCTCATATCTGTGTTGAGGTACTTGCTCTCTATACCCATTTTGTTGAGTGTTTTAACCTGAATGGATGTTGAATTTTGTCAAATGCTTTTTCAGCATCTTTTGAGATGATCATGTGATTTTTGTCCTTTTTGTTGATGTGGTATATGATGTTGATGGATTTTCGAATATTGTAGCATCCTTGCATCATTTGATCATGGTGGATGATGTATTTTTCAATTCGCTTTGCTAATATTTTGCTGTATATTTTTGCTTCTATGTTCATCAAGGATATTGGTCTGCAATTTTCTTTTATTGTGGTGTCTTAGCCTGGCTATGTTAAAGTTTGGGACTAAGTCCTGAGAGAGGATAACATGCTCCACAGAGGAGTGATGAAGTTGAAAAGATAACTGTGTCTGTAAGTATGAAGAACTTTTCAGAGAGGAACTAATAGATGCATTTAGAAAGCAAAGACAAATTAATTTTTTGAAATCCCTTCTGCTTATGATAATACACAAAAAAAGCAGTGTCACTAGGTACTGTATCAGATGCCAGGGTGTGTCAGTGAAAAAACATTAGTCTCTGCCCTCAAGAAGCTTCTTTGTAGTGGGGAAAGAAAATAGACAACTAAATAACTATATAGTCTGTCAGATATATAGTCTGTAGATACTGTGAAGAAAACAAAACCAGAAAAGAGGTTAAAGAGTGACTAAGATCGCTGTTTTATTTAAGATCTTCTAAGAAGAACTGAGGAGATAATTGGAACTAAAGGAACTGATCTATACATACATATGGAGGAAAAACTCCAGCAGAGATTATTAAGTACAGAGTATGTGGGGCCTGGTCAAGGAATAAGGGCTCTTTGTCTCCAGTGAGGAGAGAAGAGTGTGAAGAGATGAAGTGTAGGGCTAAGAACATTATAATTGGGTTGGACATAAAGTATATGATGCTTATTACTTCAACATTTTCTGTATATATCTTTGTTCTAAAATTTAGTCATTTGTTTTGCTGGTAGTTGTTCATGAAATTAAAATAGTATTATTTGGATTCAGGACCCACTTTCAATATGTGGAGGGGACTTCCTCCCAGACCACCAAGTAATTCGCCAGACATCAGCTAGGTGTCCTGCAATTCAACCCAGTTCTGACACTATCCAGAGACTGACCCCAACACACACACTTGAGATGCCAGTCGGCATGCGGCAAGCCCAGGTCATCACAGATTGGAGGCTGCGGATTGAAGGTTCCTGTGACCCTTTCCCTGGACTTTAGATGCCAATTGGAAGTCCCAAGTTGTTACTGTATTTCTGACAGACTGTAAATCAGAGGTTCCCAACCCCTTCCTTGGGTTTGATTGATATGCTACAGAACTCAGAAAACCTGTTTACTCACTAGATTACTGGTTCTTTATAAAAGAACCTAAGTCAAGAAGAGCCAGGTGGAAAAGATGCAGAAGTCAAGGTATGGGGAAATGTCATGGAGCTTCCATTCTCTCTCCAGGCATGCCCCCACCCTCCCTTTTTTTTTTTACCCAGGCATGACCCTTTTGTAGCACTTCCACTTGTTTATCAACCCAGAAGCTCTCTGAACCCCATCCTTTTGGGTTTTTAAGCCATTGACCATTGGTGATAGATCCAACCTGCAGCCCCTCTTCCTTTCCTGGGTGTCAGGTGGGTGGGGCTAAGTTCCAACCCTCTAATCACATAGTTGGCTCTTCTGGCAACCAGCCCCTATCCTTAGGTGCTTTCCAAAAGTTATTAACATTTTAACAAAAGGCACCTTTGTAATTCTCATCACTTAGGAAAAGGGAAGACCAAATATATGCTTCTTATAAATCACAGTACCACAGGTATTTTATCATTAAACAACTTTTAACAGCTATTCTTGTTTTTCTGCTAAATAAAAAAATACAGTCTTATCAAAAATACTCAAATAGAGAAGAATAGTGTTATTGCTTGAATTGTAGTACCCGTTCCCCAACTCCAAATTAACTTGCTCTGAAGTCCTAATTGCCAGCACCTCAAAATATGACCAGAAGTAGTACCTCAGAGTAGGACCTTATTTGGAGACAGGGTCTTTACAAGGGTAAAAGTAGGTTCTTTAGGGTGGGCCCTAATCCAGTGTGACTGGTGTCCTTATAAAAGGGAAATTTGGACACAGAGACAGTCACAGAAGGAAAACAATTTGAAGAGACGTAGGAAGATGGTGAGGTCTAGAACCAGGTCCTTTCCTGCTCTCCTCACTCTCTCCCTATTTAACAAAGGTAACATTGTTATACTACTGTTTATACTGTTAGCCTTTTTCATTAATTTCTAAAGCAGTATAAGTCTTTAAGGAAAATATGAAATTAAAAATAAGAAACAAAAAGTAAATACTGTAGCATTATAGTTATAGTTCATTGCTTTAAAAATTTAACTTTGAAACTTTTAAGTCCATCACAATAATACATTCAACTTTTCTCCAAAAAGAGTGACTCTTTTGTTTTGTTTTTAAACTTTTGTACCAAGATATTTCACAATCTTTCTTACTTAAAATTTACTGTAAGATTGGTCTTTTTTTTCTGTTACAGTATTATATTTGCAGTATAAATTTTTCTATTCCTTCAGACTGGTATTTTGGAAAAAGAATTTGCTACCACTTGGTGGCACTACTTGGCTTAAAAACAAATCAGATTGTCTGTTATTAACTATATGTTCTACATAAATGATTGAATTCAGAGGAGATTTATTTGGTATTAAACAACAATATTATAAATCTTTGATTCTTATTTTGTAAATAAAATAATTGGTGTTGTAAAATTGAGTTTTATTAAAATGTTATATGATATACAAAAATACAAATCGAGGCTTGAGAAGCATACAAATTTTTGATAGAAACCTCTTTTTGTTCGGTTATAATTTATATTCTGCCTTCATCCTCTTTGTGTCTAAATTCCAGAAAAAAATATTTTTAATGGAAACAAACATCTTTACCTTCCCTTTTATGTTAGTATTTTCCAAAATGTATACTTAATTTAGTTTTATATAAAGCTAAGAAATAGGATATTTTTCAGGTGATCAAGGTAAACGAAACATACAGGAAAACAGAAAATTTAAATGTATTTTTGCCTACCTGCAGCGTACTGAAAACTCAGGCAGGCCTTATTAAGAATTTCTTTTTATTTTATATAATTAAACAAAGGATCCTAAAGTGTAACCCACATGTGGAAGGTTATGTCCCAGACATGACTTTTACCACTAAACAATTGATATCTAATACCATAATAGTGAAAGTATTTGTATAATTATCGTTTCTTCAATTGCGTACATAGTATATAAAAGATAGTGCTTCATATCTTTTTTAAAATTGAACTATACCACATACGAGAAAGTACACAAAATAGAAGTATACAGCTCAGTAAATCACCACAAAATAAATGTCCCAGGACACAGATCAAGAAATATAATACTGTCAGCAACCCGAAATTCTGTGTGTTTTCCTTTCCTAATCACTCTGCCTTTCCTATTTTTGGAGTAACTACTGGCCTGGCTTCAAAAGAGTATAGCTTTTTTTAAACCTGCTTTTGGACTATGAATATAGAATTATATAGTAACAGTAGTATGGCTGTGCTTATTTTGCTTAACATAATGTTTGGGACATTCATAGATGTTTTCAGATATAGCTATAGCTCATTTGTACTGGTACTGCTTTATCACTCACTGTCTTCTTACTTTTGGACATTTGGATTGAATAATGCTGTCATGGACATTCTTGTATGTATTTCTTGGGGCACATGTACAACATTTATTTTGAGTATATACCAGAAATAGGATAGCTGGGTCATTGGTGTATATATGTTCAAATTTAAAAGATAATGTAAAAATTGTTTTCACTGTTTCACTGAGGTGTAGTACCTAACCCATCAACTGAATATGAAGCTTCCTGTTGCTTTATTCTCACAAATATTTTGTATTAATAGCTTCTTCAATTTTTGTCCTTTTGGAAGATGTATTTCCTGGATTCCAAATAAGATTTAGCTGCTTTTTCATAAATTTATGCACTGCTTAGATATCGCCTTTCGTGAAGTTTCTTCCCCCCACACCTACCTTTTTAAAAAGTTATTACTGTTGAGCTTTCTATGTTACCTATTTATAGGAGTTAGATATTTTACAGATAGGAGCTTTCCCCCCTGTTTTTAGGAGTTTTTGTATGTGCTAGATAGAAGTACTTTGTTTAGTTATATTTGTTGGAAAAATACATTCCACTTTGGCTTGTTTTTCACCCTATTAATATTATCTTTTGATGAAAGGAAAAAAGGAAGGTCTTAATTTTAACAGTCTTATTTATTATTGTTTTCCTTTACAGTCAGTGCTTCTTGTGTCCTGTGTAGGAAGTCTTTTCTTGCTCCAAGGACATGAACATAACCCCTTATGTTATCTTCTAGAACAGTGCTTTACTAGCCCAAAGTGTTACTAGTAGTGCTTAGGTTGTGAGATACTGTCCTAGAGGCTTTATTATTTTGCTTTCTACTTTCTACTGTATTACTGTATATTATTTTGTATATTGTTTATTATGTATTTAGATTTACCTTCTAACCTAGAACTGATTCTGTATATTATGTGAAGTATGAAGATCACCTTTTTTTTATGGATATGCATTTTATGTACTTATTGAAAAGATGGTCTCCCCACTGTTCTGCAGTATCCTCTTTGTCACGGATCAAGTGACCACATACACATGGGCCTGTCTCTGGGCTTTGTTTTTTCCATTGGTTTACTTTATTTACGCTTGCACATGGTATTATAAGAAGTCTTTATATTTAATAAGGCAAGTTTTCCCACCTTGTTCTTCTTGACTCAGCACTACGTATAATTTTTACACACATTGTCAGTTTTCCAAAAATGTAATCTTCATTAATTTGAGATAGAGTTCAATCTTTATGCTATTGTCTTCTAAGCCATGAATGTTTTATTATCCTTTCTTTTATTTAAGCCAGTGATTCTCCAACTCTGTTGTTTCAAAATCCATTTAAACTCTTAAAAAAATATCTTTTATTTGGTTACATCAGTTTTACTCAACCTTCACGCAGTTGACATTTGGGGTCAGATAATTTGTTGTTTGGTGAACAAGATTATCCCGTTACATGTTAACATAAATAACATAATTTTGTGGAAAACATACTTTTCAAATCAAAATTGAGAAAAGTAGCATTGTTTCACATTTTTGCACATCTCTTTAATGTCTAGCTTAATGGAAGACAGCTGGATTCTCATACCTGCTGCTTTTAAGTCTGTTGGATACCACAAGCCATACAGATTCTGGACAGTTCTATTATACACGTGAGAGAGTGAGAGCAAAAAATGAAAATAAGGTCTTCATTCTTTTTATGCAAATAGTTGTGATTTTGAGGATCCCCTCATAGGGTCTTAGGGACCCCTAGAGGTCCACGAACCACACTAGTGGGAACTGCTGCCCTAGAGATTGCAACATGCATCCTTGAGCCGTAGGAGTCTGAATTAGTTTGTCTTTCCTGACAGTGCAAGGAACCTAAAACACTTTAATTCCGTTAATCACCCCGCTACCACACACACACACACACACACACATACCTCTTACTCAGTTTATTTGCTATAACACTCATCTATTTTTAACTTCATGTATATTTTAATCCCCAAAAGACAATATTATTGTTTATGTCATTATTTTAGATTTATCCACAGTTAACATACTTAACTTCTATTCCTTCCTGCATCTTCAGTTCTCTATCTGTGATCACTTCTCTTTTTTTGGAAGGACACCTGTGCTGAGAAATTGTGCCACTCTTTTGTTGTAGTCATGATTTGTATTTCACCTTCACTTTAGAATGATAGTTTTTTTTACTGGTTAGAATTCTGGATTGGCAGTTAATTTTTTTTTAACTAGGATATTACCCCTTTGTTTTCTGGCTTCTGTTATTTTTGTTGACATACTAGTTGTTAGTCTTGTCAATGCCTTCCGGCCAAAAGACCAGCAAGCATACCTGTAGTTGAACAAGTTTTTATTTGTTGCAGTGAAGGATTCCACACACTATGAGGAACCTCTGGGTGTATTTTTAAGATTTGTATTTTAGAACCTATTATAGGATTTGGACTTGGGTTGTGTAATTTTTAAGGGGGTCGAAGGAAGTAGAAGTTTGCTTTAAATTTGGATATTGTCAGAACATAGGAGAGTTTTTTGATTGCTGTTTTTTTTTTAATTGAGGTAAAATTCACATAACATAATCATTTTAAGTATACAAGTCAGTGGTATGCAGTATATTCACGAACTATGCAAAATTCTCTTATTTCAAAACTGTTTAGCATCCTTGGATCCATTAAGTAATAATTTCTTATTTCACTCTTCTATCACCTGGTACCCTTTACTTTCTGTCTCTGTGGATTTGCCTATTCTCAATGTTTCATATGAAAAGGATCATATAATATATGAACCTTTGTGTCTGGCTTCTTTCACTAAGCATGTTTTCAAAATTCATCCAAGTTGGAGTGTGTACTGCATTTCCTTTTTTGGCTATTATGAATAATGATAATATAAGCATTCACATACAAGGTTTTGGTGTGCATCAAATGAAATGAAAATAAGTTTTCATTTCTCTTGGATGTGTATCTAGGATTTTAATAAATGGGTCAAATGGTAATTCTATGTTAATCTTTTTTTTAGGAAATACCAAACAGCTGATGTGCTATTTTAATTTTACATTCTCACCAGCAATATATAAAGATCTGTGTTTCTCTATATTCTTATCAACACTTACTATTTTCCAGATTTTAAAACAATTAAAGTTAGTGGGTATGAAGGGGTGTCACCTGGTATTTTCATTAGCATTTTATAATTGACCAAGAATGACCATCTTTTCATGGGCTTGTTGGCCATTTGCATATCTTTTGAGAAATGTCTACTCAAGTCCTTTGAACATTTTTAAAACTCAGTTGTCTTTTTGTTGAATTTTTTAAACATGTGGTTAAACCCTTATCACATATATTTTAGTACTGTTAGTTGTTACACAGAAGCTTTTTATTTTGATGAAGTTCAAATTATCTGCTTTTTCTTTTGTTCATGATGCTTTTGGTATCAAATTTAAGAATCCATTGCCAAATCTGACACAATAAAGATTGATCCCTAAGCATTCTTCTTTTCTAAGAGCTTAACAGTTGTAGTTCTTCTGTTTTATTGATCCACTTTGATTTAATTTCTGTATGTAATATGAGGCAGGGATCCAGTTTTATTCTTTAGCATGTGATTATCCATTTGTCGAGTGCCATTTGTTGAAGACTCATCTTTTCACATTTCATTGAATGTTTTTGGCACCTTTGCTAAAAATCATTTGACCACAGATGTTTGGGTTTGTTTCTGGTTTCCCAAATATATTCCGCTGGTCTATATGTCTTCCCTTATGGCAGTACCACACTGATTATTTTAGTTTTGTAAGTAAGTTTTTAAATCAGTGTTAAGTTCTACTTTCTTTTTCAATATTGTTCTTGATCTTGAGGATTACTTGCAGTTCCATATGAATTTGAGGATTAGTTTATTCATTCTGCAAAAAAAGGCCATTAGAATTTTGGTAGGGATTGATTAGAATCTGAAATCACTTTGGGAAGTTTTGCCATCTTAACAGTATTTCATCTTTGAATCCATGAACATGGGATGTCTTTTCATTTATTTAGGACTTGCTTAACTTTTTTCAGCCGTGTTTTGTAGCTTTCAGTATGTAAGTCTTTTACCTCCTTGGTTACATTTGTTCCTAGGTTATTTTATTTTGGATGCTTTTGTAAAAGCAGTTATTTTCTTAATTTCTTTCTGGATCATTCATTGCTGGCATGAGAAACACCACTGATTTTTGTACATTGATGTTACACCTTAAAATTTGCTGAATTTGTTTATTACGTTAGCTCTAGTAGGGTTTTTTGTAGAGTTTATGGAATTTTCTGTATATAGAACCATGTTATCAGCAAATGGAGATATTTTTACTTCTTCCTTGCCTGTATGGATGCCTTTTATGTATTTTTCTTGTATAATTGCTATGCCTAGGATTTCCGGTACAGTGTTGAATAGCAGTAGCGAAAGCACAGTCTTGTCCTGTTACTTGTCTTAGGGGGAAATTTTTGTCTTCTGCCGCTGGTAAGTATGTTAACTTTGGGTTTTTCATGGATGTCTTTTACTGTGGTAAGGAAATTCCCTTCTGTTCCTAGTTTGCTGGGGTTTTTTTTTTTGTTTTTATCATGAAACAGTGATGGGTTTTGTGAAGTGCTCTTTCTACATCTATTGAGATGATGATGTATATTTCTCATTTGTTCTGTTAATATATTAAATTGATTCCTTTTCTTATATTGAATCACCTTTGCATTCCTGGAATAAATCCCACTAGGTTATGATGTATAATCCCCTAATGTGCTATTGAATTCAGTTTGGTAGTATTTTGTTGAGGATTTTTACATCTGTATTCATAAAGGTCTGTAGTTTTCTTTTGGTATGTTTGTCTGGTTTTGGTTTTAGTGTAATGCTGGCCTCATAGGATGTGTTAGGAATTGTTCCCTCTTGTTTTTGGAAGAGTTTGTGAAGGATTGGTGTTAATTTTCTAAATGGTAGAATTTACTAGTGAAGCCATCAGGGTCTTGACTTTTTCTTTTTGAGAGGTTTTTGATTACTGACATGTTTTCATTACCTATTGTAGATTTGTTCAGATTCTTTTTTCTTGAGTCAGGTTTAGTAGTTTGTGTGTTTTTAGGAATTTTCCATTTCATCTAGATTATCTAATTTGTTGGTGTACACTTGTTCATCACAATTCTTTTAATTTCTCTGACTTTTGTAGTAATGTCCCTACTTTATTTCTGATTGTAGCTATTTGTACTTTCTCCCTTTTTTTCTTAGTTAGTTTATTTGTCAATTTTTTTGATCTTTTAAGAGAACCAACTTTTGGTTTGATTGATTCTCAGTTTTTTACATTCTCTTACCATGCTCTACTATTTATTATTTCCTTTCTTCCTCTGGCTTTGGGTTTAGTTTGCTTTTCTTTTTCTACTCCTTAAGATGTAAAGCTAAGTTACTGATTTGAGATCTTCTTTTTAATGTAGGCATTTAGAGATACAAATTTCCATCCAAATTCTGCTTTTGCTACATTCCATAAGTTTTTATATGTTTTTATTTTGTTCCATTCATCTCAAGATTTCCATCTTAATAAATTTCATCTGTAGGGAAGCCAGACTGAAGCTGGGATAAGCTTATAATTGGTAAAGAAGGTAGCAGTCAACTCAGTGAGAGAAAGGGATGTTTCATACTTTGTATTGTACAGTGACCTAGTCTAAAGTGAATATTGTGTGAGATATTTTTATGTTCAACAGGAAAGCAATATGATTTAGTTGAAAACATCAAGTTAATCATTCTTGGACATCTGAAGTAAAGTGTAATTCTTCTATTTTTCCACCTTAAGAGTTTCCAGTACTTCCAAAAGCTGCAGCTTGATGTCTTTTGTTGGTTTTAGAAAATTATCCACCATTGTCTCTTCAATTATTGCATCTGTCCTATTCTTTCTCTCTGCTTCTGGGATTTCCATTAAATATATGCTAGCTCCTTTCACTGTAACCTTTTTGTGGTTCTCTTCTTTTCTCCATTTTCCACCCTTTTGTCTCTCCTTGCTTCATTCTAGATACTGTGTTTTGACCTTTTTCTAGTTCACTAATTAACTTTTTTGTTTTAATAGAGACTCTTTCTTCCCCTGGTTTTATTAAGATATAATTGACATTCTGATAACGCTTCAATTCTTTTTAATTGTACCTAATTTAGTTTCGTTGCATGGTGGCCAGAGAATATGGTTTACATGATTTCTATCTCTGTTGGAAATTTCTCTGTGATCAGTATGATATATAGCAGACTTACAAGTGTTCCACTAGTATTTTGAAATAAGATTGTCTACTTCTTGTTGTATATAGAGAGCTCTCTATATATTTGATCTTCGATCTTTAAACATTTTCTTTGTATATCCCCAAAAAGAATTTTGAAAAACTTCAGTATTTTTAAGTTGGCAGTTGTAATTTTGTCACAAATGAAAATAACTATCAGTGTTCATATATTGTATACATGTTTTAAATATAATTTTATAAAAATATTGGTACTGTAGTTTTAATTCATTCAGTTTGCAGAAAATACATGCCATGTAACAAAGCCAGTCTTCACAGCTAAATCAAAGTGAGCTTTGTAAGTAAAAACGTGGCTTCACTTTTTAAATTTAAGTATTGTACATGTCACTGTTGACAGCCTTACCATTTCTGAATTAAGTCTAAGACTGGGAAGTAGGGAGAGTAAGGAGAAGAATAAAAGAGAGGGGAAAGTAGGTATGGAGAGGGAGAAAGAGAGGCAGACACTGGAATCTTGCTTTGAGTGGTTTAAATGAACTAAGACTATGTGGCCTTTCCATATTGTTACTTTGCTGCCATGGCCTCTCTCTGAGGAAAACAGTATTCCCAAGCTTCTTTATAGTTGGATCCCCAAAGATTTTTGTCTTCATCCGGCTGAGCATTCATTGAGCCCTTTTAGTCTGAATATTCTGTGTTTCTTGAGCTCTAAAATTTTTTTCTGTTATGTCCTCTTCTCCATTCCCCTGGGTTTGTCTTCTATTATTCTTACTTAGCATAATTTGTGAACTTAGACTTCGTCACTCTTAACTTCTCTTTTATTTATCCTTTCAAAAAAGTCCCTGCTCTGGAAGAATACTTCCTTTCCCTTTCAGCAGCTGTGTCCACTCTGCTTTCCAGCTCACCTATTGAACATTATTTTTTTTTTGTGGGGGTTTATAGTAATTTTTCATTTTAAAGTTATTTGTTGGTCTCTGTATCTAGTGTATATAGTATTTCTTTATTTAAAACACAGTAGTTTATAGATTCTAGGGATATTAAATAAATAATATGCTTAATTCCTCTTTGGATACTTCTAGTGATTAGCCTTATAATTTTAACATTTAAATTTATATATTTCAGTTACTATTAATAATTAATAAGCATCTATAACCTTGCATAAATTAATTAAAATACACTTAATGCAGCAATTTCGGCCATTTTCAGATTCCCCCATACTACAATCTTTTGGAAAATTTTTTGAGATACAATTGAATGCCTTCACCTTGAATATTATGTAATTTGTCTCTGTATAGGATTCTATAGTCAAAATAATTTTAACCCCAGATTTTGAAATTATTGCTGTATTGACTAAACACATAGTCTTGATGGTGAAAAGTCTGATGCTATACTGATTCATATATTTTTAATATAAAACCTGCTTTTAGTTTATTTGAGATTGTTATCTCCATTCTTTGTGGTGGCTCTTGTCTATGACAGTTCTAGTTTATGTTTTAATCCATCTTGGTGTGTCTCTCTCTTCTAGACCATCTGCTTTTATTTCATTGGCATTTTATGAGAGAGGAAATATAAATTCCTGTCCTCAATAGACCCTAAGGAATCAGAAACTCTTAAATTCTGAGTGGCTACTTCATGTTCTTTTTCCTTGGAGCACTGGGTCAAGCACTGTAACTCTCACCTCTTTGTTACTTACTGAATATTATTTCACTTAAGCCCTGCTTTGTCCCCACAAGAGTGTTACAGTTTTAGCTCCAGCAACTCTTAAGATACGCTGCTTCTCCTGATTCTTAAGCTTCTGCCTATTTATCTTCTTTAATATACCCAGGGAGTGATATAAGGTCCCAGATATCTCCTCAGAATAAATTCCTGCTTAAAGGCCTCCATCATTAGGAGCAGTATACAAATTCAGTGTCATCATTCCATGAATGAAACAAGTTAATGTCATGCATCATAGGAAATTAACACATAATGAGTAATTACTAAGTGTCAGGCTCCATGCTGCATGTTTTATGTACATTGTTTTACTTAATCTTCACAATCCTGTAAGGTTTCATCCTTATTTTATTGATGAAGTAACTGAAATTTAAGGGAAGTGGAATAACTTTGCCCCAAGCTAGAAGTTGTGAAGCCAGTCTTCAAATCTAGACATGCCTGCCTCCAAAGAGTGATTCTCTTGGCACTGCACTGTAAAACTTAGCTAAAACCCTTTCTTTTCTGTGAGGCTTTTCTTGGCCATGGTATTTTATAGGACCTCCTCTGAACTATAGATTGTATATTCCATATTGCTCACAGGAGATATGTACTGCTTTTTATTGGTAGCAGTTTTTATGCATGTGTGTCTTATGTAGTCTTCCTCGTATAGCAGTTCAGCAAAAAGAAACTTTAAAAAAAGCACTACCAGCAAAGCTATTTCACTAGTGTTAAGAATAATTAAAATTTTCCATGAAATGTTCTCAATTTTAAATATACTTCAGTCATCTATAAAAGAAAAATGTACTATTGGTAGTATTTTGGTTTTGGGATTGGGTAAATTGAAATTTGAATTCATGCATTCTGTAAGTCTTGTATAGTTCAGAATTGCTGCTCTTGGCCATGCCGTCATTCTCTGTTAATAGGAGTAAACCTGAAGGAAATGTTTTAAAATCATAATTGTTTGAATAGACCTATACATTTGATTACTAATAAGCACGTGTATTTTTCTGAATACTTACAAAGTGTTTTCTATAACATTTTGGTGAGATTTTGTAATTATTTAAATGCACAATAAGTAAACATCTCTGGTTTTATTAATGAAACTCCAGAATTGAACATACAATAAGCAAAAATGTGGTAGCAGCCCAAATATTAAATGAGAAAAAAAAATAATGACTGGTTTGTGATTTGCCATCACAAAAATATATTTACATTTTTTTAAAGACATGGTGTCAGAGAGGTGCATACTACTGCATATTTTGTTTTAAGAAAAGCAAATTTTCTGTATTTGATATTTTACCTAAGTGAAGATGATTGTAGAGAAGTGATTACCTTGGATTATTTCTCTTAGAAGATAACTCGTTCTTGGGGGCTGGTTTTCAAGAAAGAAAAATTAAGTAAATGATAATATCAATAAGAGAGTTCACATTTAATTAAAATACTATTTTATAGAAGACAAAATTTGTAGTTTTATTTTTCTAGTTCTCAATAGTGTCATACTTGTCCATCTAAATATATCTAAATTTGAATTTACATACTAAAGTTTAAATGTCTGTAATATAGGTGAATGGTTAAGTACTCATAGATAATTACAGAATATTTTCTTATAATCTAAACTCCCCTTTGAATAAAATTATTTGTAATTCAATGAAATAATTTATTTTCTGGATGTCATAATGTTAACCTCCCATTAGACTAAAAGAATTTTGTATTCTCTAAATATGATTAATACATGATTAGCAAAATGATACTGGAACTTTTATAAATAGAGTTTATTAAGATCTACAAGAGTTTAAAAAACGTGCAGTTGAATACATGAAGTTTTGCTTATGAAAGAGCAAAATCATTTTGTATTAAAAGGTAACTAGCATAACATTTGTTATGTTTCAGTCAATGTATTAAGGCACACACACCTCTTCAGCTGTTATAAGGAATTCCTTCCAAGCCATAGTTTGCATTTGCAGTCATACCACTAATTTTGATGTACACACCCATTGTATCTTGATCGTGTGGCATCACACATGGTTGGGGCAGAAGTTTCATGAACAGCACTTTGAACATTCTTAGCTTTTAAGTTCTTGAACAGATTCATGGCCTTTCTTGTATAACATTTAGGCAAATAGACATCTGACGTTGATGCTGATTATGTACTTTAAAATGTCCTCTGTCACGTTTCCTTACCTCTGTTGATTATTGTCAAATATATAGGCACAGTAATTTTTTAATGGTGATGTTAAACTCTGAAACAGTTTATTCCATATATATTTATATGTGTCTTACCATGGGTATTTTTTATTACCTCTGTTTTCACCTTTCATATGTGTTTTGTCTTCCCTCG
The DNA here is from genome assembly GCF_040802235.1 of Manis javanica. Lineage (NCBI taxonomy): Eukaryota > Metazoa > Chordata > Mammalia > Pholidota > Manidae > Manis > Manis javanica. Next base: position 76,845,976 of record NC_133159.1, on the reverse strand, counting down.
GACTTTGAACACTTGTACTTCTTTTGCACTTACTGTACTTGATGGGTTGATATTTCTAAAGTACCTCAAAACTAAGCACAAGTAGCAAACTCATCATAGACAGAAGAAAACTGAAAGACCTTAAAATGAAGTAACAATTCATGGCTGTTAATACTGTGTTGGTAGAGGGCAGAGTTGACATGCTACCTCTGGAATGTAGAATGGACACATTTTTTACGTGTGTTAATTATGCAATTGTGGTCAAAAGTTTGGTTTGAAAAACATAAAGGAGACGTCATTCATTTTAATTTAAAAATAACATGAATGTCTCTTGTTGGAGCCTTGTACCTATGTGCATCATTTACCCTATCAAAACTGAGATAATAACTTTCATTTTGACTTAAAAAGCATGAACAGCACAACAAGCAGTCAGTCCATATTGAATATGACTTAGCTCTTTCCTTTGTCTACAGCTAAGTAGCCTTGCCTCTTCCAATAGCAAAATTATTCATTAGGAGATTAACCTTTGATTAGTGGATATGTGTTCGTTTTTCTACTACCATTGTTTTCATGATAATTTTCCCAGGTTGTTAAAGTTAGGCCTTTGTAGCCCTCATCCCCACCCACTGTTGTCCTCCTTGCAGTTACCTCCTTCAGTTTACTGATAGCGGCTTCTTGAGATGTGTCAGATTATGTTTAGTATTTAGATTACTTTGCAGTAAGAATCACTTTGTGTTATTTATGGTCTAGTATCTTACTATTTGTAACTTACTCCTATTAAATAATGAGGATATTTCATGCCATCAGAAACAGAATCATTCAACAAGTTCAGTGTAATTTGGTGGTAGGTGGTAAAATCACATGTAGATCATTAGTTTGTCACAGCATTGCCACATGCTGCTGACAAGAAAACATTATGTGCCCAGTGTATTTTATCTTTTATTTTTTTTCTGCTCATTATCTATGTGTTTTCTAGATGTTCAAACTCCGTGACAATTTTTTTTTTTGGTGTTGCCAGTAGAAAAAACCTCTTTGACTATATGTAGAATTTTCATGATGTAGATAACTGACCTCTGTGTGTTTGTCATTTAGGGCCATCCTTTCATTGTTCAAGAATCAGTTTATCAACATGTTACATGTTTACTAAGGGATTATTTAAGGGAATTTTGAATTTAGAGAATGTTTATAAAGTCCAGTAATGTGATTTCCTTTCTGTTTTTAGCTCATTATTTCAAATAATGTTAAATGTTATATAACCAAACATTAAACACAAGATACATATGAGAAAGGATCTTAGAAATCTTTGTCTCCAGTGTTTTATTTCCTTCTTTAGTGTTCCTGAAAATTAGTCCAACTTGCTGAGCTATCCAATTCACTGTTGTGTAAGACAACCCTTTGCAATTTGGAATGATTCCTGTTTCTAATTTTTCTTGAGATTAAATACACATCTTTATGATTCAAACACATTTGATTGTATGTTCTTCTATATGCCAAACCTTCAGACATTTGAAGATCGTTAATTGTGTTAATTGTACTGGATAATTGTTAGACTAAACCTACAAAGGTTTGTCTTCATGTCATTATGGGGCATGGTAGATACCCTTATCAATGTTCTGTGTTTTTTTAGTGTTTCCTCTCAATGTGACATTCAGAGTAGGATACTTCCTGGATATGGTTATGTAGTATACTCTGTCTTCACTTGCATTGTACGCAGGGTGAGACTAGGGTATATACATTTTTATATTGTGTATAGTATATATAGGCTTAAACACTGCAGTACTTTTAGTGTAGTATTTCAGTTAATTAAGACTTATTTTGCAATTAGAATAACAGTTGTGAATGTTTTTCTTTTCTTGACTCAGTCTCATATATGACTAACTGAACTTGCCATGTGTTCTCAAGGAGAATTTAAATGAATATGGGGTTTGTGAAAATCTGACAGATCCTAACAGTAACTCAGCTAGTAAGCAACATTATTTATAGCTGTGTAATACAGTATAATACAGTTATTAATGAACTAATGTAGAGTGAGGGCAAATTGTACTACATTTTTGTGTGAAATTATACTACATGACAAAGGTTGGCATTATATAATAAGTACCCACAAAATATTAACCTACTTGCAATAAATACAATTAATAATGTACATAAAAGAATGAAATTAAGCTAATTTTCAATCAGAAAAGAATTATTCATGAACAGAAAGTGGACAGCATAGATTTGATGACAGGAAGGTTGTATCTAATCTGAATTACTGAGTGACCTAGGAAGCTTGCTCAGAGGGATTACAGAATAATTATGTTAATATGCAATTATCACCTCATTTCTTCTGTAGTAACCTCAAGATGTAGTGTAGTGAGGGTGTTATAGCAAGTGCTGATAGTTTGCAAAAATACTGATGTTTGAAATTTCTAAGACAATAAGTCTAGCTTGAGGCATATAAGTGATGATCTGTCATCTTGAAGACAGATCTGACCTTTGTACTTTTTTTTAATGCTCACAGTATGTAACTACAGGCAGTTATAGCTGTAGAACTAATTATAATTTTTTAGAAACTGAAATATGTTTCATGTAGATTTAAAGTTCCATTTGCAGCTTTTTACAAAGTGTGTGATTTTTTTAAGGAACATTTTAAAATTCAGTTAAAAGAAAAATTCTGTGGCTATGGGATTACATGAAAGAGGACCTAGTAATTGTGTCTAAACATTTTAGTAAAAGATCCTAATTGATACAGAAAAATTAATTGAAATTTCAGGAGTCAGCAGTGTAACATTATTTATCTAAATTTATTAGTTTCCTGTTTTTAAAGTTAATGAAAAATGCTTACCTTGAAATATCTCCCCTGTTTAGTTATATTAACAAGCTGGTATTGATGGCTTTATGACATACATTTGACTATATAAAGGTAGTTGGAAAAACTATTTGAGACATTGTGAAATTAGCTTATAGGTCAGATGCTTTCCTGCCTGGATGCCACACAGCCATCTGTGAGTGTAAGGAAATAATTTTTGATGTAAAAATTCTAGGTCCATTATTAGTGCAAACAGATTTTGATGATCCATTGTTCCACATTGCATTTCAATGCAATAGCTATTAGTCCTAATATTGAGTCAAAATGCTTAATATGAGTCAAAATACTTAAGAATATTTTGAACATTTTTCAGTTCCAATATACTCCGAAAATTAAATCAGGAAAATTTTTCATTGTTGCTAAAATACTAGCATTCTGAGTCAGTTTCTTACAGCATATGTTTTAACTGAAGGAATAGATTTTTAATATGTGCTAATACATTTTTTTTCTGAAAAAGAACTCAGTAGATACCATTAATTTGGTGGCAAGTAAGGCATATTTCACTATGTAGGTGTGAAGGAAAACTTTGATGGTTAAAGACCTCACTTTATATATATTTTAACTATATTGATGTTTTGTTTTTCTTATTGCAAGATGTGTTTTGTAGATAAGAGATCTGTTACAGAATGTTTCAGTGTTTTTGAGCAAACAGTTTGCTATCTTCAGAATATGAACTTAGGAAGTCTTACAAAGCCATTCTGGTAATGAGGATGCGGTCTCCAAGCCGACGTGATATTCTCATAGTTTGTCACCCTGCTGTTCAGGGGGTACCAATGAAGTTGCTTTAAATGGGAAGCGTCTGTTCCATCTCTGAACCTCTAACACTAGAACAGATGGGTGGAACATGGAACATGGAAGATTTTACCTCTGAGGTGGTAACAGTGAAGCCACTCATTAACACTGAATTTACCACTTCGTTAGCAACATTGCTTCCTGTTGAGAAAAGCTAATATAGGCTTTCAAATTGACTGAGCATATATTTGTCTACCTCTGTGATTATAATAAGTAGGAACAGAAAGTGCCTTTCAGGCCAGTTTCTTAAAAACTCTGCCATCCATTTCAGATTTTTTAGATTGTTCCTATTTGGGTATTTTCTTTTTGCCACCTAATGAGAAATAACCAGGAATGGGTAATAGTATAACATCAAGGTTTGCTTTTCTTTTCCTTGACATTTGTGCACTCTTTCCTAACACATTTATGTGCTGCCCGTCTTAACGTCTGTGGCTGTGATGTAGAGACTCCTGCTGGTGCTGCATTAGCACCATTTTGGGGTGATATCATTGAGTATGATCTTATTGGAAGTCTGTTTTTATTACTGTGGAAGTTTGCCAATCTCAGAACAATTCTAAGAGCTGTGAGGGGTGATAAAATGACTGTTGGTATAAATAATAATGCCAAAGAAAGCTATTTGTAGTATTTATTTGTAATGTTTGTTGTGTTAAAGAGCACATCTCGTGGAAAGAATAAGCTCATATTTGTAAGTGCATGTTCTAAGTTGTGAAGTAGGAAGGTAATTTGAAACAATTATTTTATTCTTGAACTAGATACAGTGTTTTACAAAGTACATAATTAGTACATAGAAGATAGAGATAATGAACTTTATTGAAAATGTTTTAATTTCTGAATATCAGATTGTAAATTCCTTCTATCCTAAGGTAGTACTACTCATATTCAAATTAAAAATACTCTAAAAGAACAATTGAAGACTTTATCTTCTTTATCTGAGATCAGAACCCTAGTCTGTCTTGTTAACTACTGTATCCTTAATACTAGAGCAGTGCCTGGCACATAGGAAGGGCTCAATAAATAATTGGCGAGTGAATAAACTATACTTACTGCTATGTAGAAAAGGAAAAGAAATAGGAAATTTTATACAAGTATTTCACATATTAATACCTGTGTTTGCCAACCAGCACATTGTATGTAAAAATCATTAGATAATTTGAAGGCCTTCCTACAATTGCTGAGTCAAGAAATCAGAACCGTGATGGACTTTGCATTATTTGAATGGGGTATCCAAATTTCATTGGAAGAACTGTTTTTCTTCTTAAATAGGAACCTTTGCTCTGATTTTTGCAATTGTGTTTTTATTCATTCAGCACTTTAGTCTTTTATTCACCAAATACTGCCTGAGTGAGCACTTATGCCAAGCTCTGTGCTTGGTTCTAGAGATATGAAGGCAGCTAGGTCACCGTCCCTGCCCTCAAAGAGCTTACATTCTTCCAAGGAAACAGGCAATGCCTGTATACTGTGGCTATTTCTAAGAGCAGGATGAGAACAGGGTGCCAGGGAACTCTTCACAGTTGGCAGTAATATAGCCGAGGTACGTGTCTCCCAAACTTTCAGTCTCCTTTCTTCTGCTCTCTTCTCATAATGATTATATTATCAAAAATGCCTGAAATTTTTAATCTCCATTTCATATAAAGTAAACTAAAAACATATATTTCAGAGTAAAAAATTTTAGGCCATTGCAGTAGAGCATCAGATTGTAAATATGATAACTGCCTTTAGGGAAGGCCTAGAATTTGGGGGCCCAGGTTATGAAAATTTAAACTACCATAAAACTTGATTAATTCTAACTTTACTAATTTAGAAGTGAGGGTAATTTACATAAGTGAATGAAATCCTGTGAAAATATTGTTTATCTTGGTAGAATTTTATAAGAATATGAAACATTGACTGTAAAGCAGTTTTTCAGTTTTTTTAAAGAAACAAGTACTGTTTCATACAAATAAGTTCATTCAAGTAAGGCTCTTTACTGAGTATATTTTGGTACCTTTCCTTGTAAATGGACCTTGAAGTTCAGACAAAACTTTTACTTCTCTGCAACTTTAACGGTTTACATTGTTCTCTAATATAGAGTAACTGTCCCTAATAAATCTGAGATAATTTCCTTTTTATTAGCGTTTATATGAGAATCTAAAGGTGTTTTTTTTTCAGTCTCTAGCATAATCATTTATATCATGTTATATCTGTGTGTTTGTGTTTATCTTGCTTTTCCCTAGACATTTTGTATATATGCAGTATTGGGTTGTTGTTTTTGCCTAGCACAAAGAAAAACTTCACCTTTGAAGTACCTTTAAAGTCTCAATTTTTTAAGTGCTTCCTCATTCTTGAAAGATTATTAGTTCAATATAAAGAGTAGAATTAAGCTAATAAAAATGTGTACTTTAAACTCTCTATACATTCTAATAGTACTTTTTCTTTCATGCAAACCTAAATGTTTTTTTTTTCCATTTTCTAGACTAAATGTGTTAAATGGGCTTGTCAACAATATGGATGATTTGAAGATAAACACCGATATTACTGGTGCTAAAGAAGAACTCCTAGATGACAACAATTTTATCTCAGACAAAGAGAGTGGAGTTCATAAACCAAAAGATTGTCAAACATCATTTCAGAAAAATAATACATTCACTCTGCCTGAAGAACTGTCAAAGGACAAAACTGAAAAAGCCTTAAGTGGAAGCCAGTCTACTCTATTTATACATGCTGGTGCTCCTACTGTTGCTAGTGAAAACTTTATCTTGCCTAAAGGAGCTGCCGTTAATGGACCAGTTTCACACTCCTCCTTAACTAAGACTTCCAATATGAATAAAGGCAGTGTTTTATTAACCACTGGACAGCCTGTGGATCAGCCAGCATCGGAATCTTGTTCAACTTTGAAGATGACAGCTGATCTTCAGCAGTCTCCATCACAGAAAGCAAGTCAACACCAAGTTTTATTTTTGTTATCAGATGTAGCACATGCTAAGAATCCAGCTCATTCCATTAAAAAACTACCTACCTCTGCTTCAGTTAGTTGCGAGATTCAGAATTCAGTAGGGAGTAGTATAAAATCTGATAGCACTTTAATAAATCAAGTAGAGGTGGGTGAAGATAGTGAAGATGTATTGGTAAAAGATGATTGTATTGATTCATTAACAAGAATTTCCTCAGGTACAGATGAATTTAGGTCAGAAAATGATACAAACTGGGATCCCCAAAAAGAGTTCATTCAGTTTCTTATGACTAATGAAGATGCAGTGGATAAAGCTCCAGTTCACTCTAAAGTAGGTCTAGAAAAAAAGAGAAAGCGAAAAATGGATGTAAGCAAGATAACTCGTTATACTGAGGATTGCTTTAGTGATTCTAATTGTATACCCAATAAGTCAAAAATGCTAGAAGTAGATTTTCTGGAACAGAATGAAGAACTACAAGCTATAGACTCACAGAAATATGCATTATCAAAAGTAAAGCCTGAATCAACTGATGAAGACTTGGAATCTGTAGATGCTTTTCAACATCTAATTTATAACCCAGATAAGTGTGGAGAAGACAGTTCACCTGTTCATACTAGCACTTTTCTTTCAAATACCTTAAAAAAGAAATGTGAAGAAAGTGATTCCGAGTCACCTGCTACTTTTAGCACCGAAGAGCCATCATTCTACCCCTGTACAAAGTGCAATGTGAATTTTAGGGAGAAAAAGCACCTCCACAGGCACATGATGTATCATCTAGATGGGAACAGTCACTTTCGCCATCTTAATGTCCCAAGGCCATATGCTTGTAGAGAATGTGGACGGACATTTCGAGATCGTAACTCACTCCTGAAGCATATGATTATTCACCAAGAAAGAAGACAGAAGTTGATGGAGGAAATTCGTGAATTGAAAGAACTTCAGGATGAAGGGAGAAGTGCACGATTACAGTGCCCTCAGTGCGTGTTTGGTACCAATTGCCCTAAAACATTTGTGCAACATGCTAAAACCCATGAAAAAGATAAAAGGTACTACTGCTGTGAAGAGTGTAACTTCATGGCAGTGACAGAAAATGAATTGGAATGCCATCGAGGCATTGCCCATGGAGCAGTGGTAAAATGCCCAATTGCCAGTTCTGATGTACCCCAGAGAAAAACACAAAGAAAGACTTTTATGAAAGACTCTGTTATAGGATCATCCAAAAAATCAGCTTCTTACGTATGTAAGATATGTCCTTTCACTACTTCAGCCAGAAGTATTTTAAAAAAACACATGGAGTACCTGCATTCATCATCATGTGTTGATTCATTTGGCAGTGCTCTTGGACTTGATAAAAGAAAAAGTGATGTCCTTGAAGAACCTATAGATACTGATAGCACAAAACCATTAGTTAAACAACAGTCAACCACATTTCCAAAGAACTCAGCTTTAAAACAAGATGTAAAGCGAACATATGGATCAAATTCACAATCAAGTAATATTTCAAAATTCCATAAACGACCACACAGAATACAAAAAGCTCGGAAAAGCATCACCCAGACAGGTGTAAATGTGTGCAATCAAAACAGTTCTCAAAAGACTGTTACAATTAAAAGCAGCATTGACCAAAAACCTAAGTATTTCCATCAAGCAGCAAAAGAAAAGTCTAATGCCAAGGCAAATAGCAACTATTTATACAGACACAAATATGAAAACTACAGGATGATCAAAAAATCAGGTGAATCATATCCTCTGCATTTCAAAAAAGAGGATGCTAGTTCATTAAATACTTTACATCTGTTTTCATCATCCAGTAATTCTCACAATAGTTTTAATTCAGACTCTCAAAACTCTGACACCAAAAGGCCAGGAAGCTTCAAAGACCACAGGCGTGTAGCTGTAAAGAGAGTAGTTAAGGAATCTAAGAAGGAAAGTTCTGTTGGAGAAGACTTGGATAGCTATCCAGATTTCTTGCACAAAATGACTGTTGTTGTTTTGCAAAAACTTAATTCTGCTGAAAAGAAAGATAGCTATGAAACAGAAGATGAAAGTTCCTGGGATAATGTTGAGCTAGGTGACTACACTACACAGGCTATAGAAGATGAAACCTATAATGATATTAATCAGGAACATGTGAATTTATTCCCTCTATTTAAAAGCAAAGTGGAAGGTCAAGAGCCTGGAGAAAATGCTACCCTTAGTTATGATCAAAACAATGGTTTTTATTTTGAATATTATGAAGATACTGGAACTAATAACTTTTTGCATGAAATACATGATCCTCAGCGTTTAGAAAATGCAGAAACGTCACTGTCAAAGCATAGTTCTATTTTTCACTGGACTGATTTGTCTCTTGAGAAGAAATCATGTCCTTATTGCCCAGCAACATTTGAAACAGGTGTTGGGTTGTCAAATCATGTTCGGGGACATCTTCACAGAGCAGGGTTAAGCTATGAAGCCCGTCATGTTGTGTCACCAGAGCAAATAGCCACAAGTGACAAAATGCAACATTTCAAAAGAACTGGCACAGGGACACCTGTTAAACGAGTTAGAAAAGGTAAGTTTCCATGTAGATAATTTTGGACTAGTATGTCTGTATTCAGTTTCAAAGGATTTGAAGGTTTTGCTCAAATTTGGTCTTTTTTAGAGTCACTTGATTTCATATTTCAGAGTTAATTGGCTTTAAGATGGGCAATTTATAAAAATTCTGATATTACTCTTCAAAAATTTTTTTTAGCTATAGAGAAGTCTGAAACCAGTTCTGAACACACTTGTCAGCTCTGTGGTGGTTGGTTTGATACTAAAATTGGATTATCAAATCATGTTAGAGGCCACCTGAAAAGACTTGGAAAGACCAAATGGGATGCTCACAAATCTCCAATCTGTGTTCTGAATGAAATGATGCAAAATGAAGAAAAATATGAAAAAATCTTAAAGGCATTGAACAGTCGTCGTATTATTCCCAGACCATTTGTAGCTCAAAAACTTGCATCAAGTGATGACTTTCTCTCTCAAAGTGTTATACCTCTTGAAGCATACCGTAATGGCCTAAAGACTGAAGCTTTGTCAGTGTCTGCATCAGAGGAAGAAGGGCTGAGTTTCTTAAATGAATATGATGAAACAAAACCAGAACTGCCCAGTGGGAAAAAGAACCAGTCACTTACATTGATAGAACTGCTTAAGAATAAAAGGATGGGAGAAGAAAGGAATTCTGTTATTTCTCCTCAAAAGATCCATAATCAAACTGCAAGAAAGAGATTTGTCCAGAAATGTGTTCTTCCATTAAATGAAGATAGTCCATTGATGTATCAACCACAAAAAATGGACTTGACTATGCATTCAGGTAAGAGGACATTTATGACTATCTTATATACACACAATTTAATTATGCTTACTCTAATGGAATGTTGGTAGAAAATACTTTCTTAGAACCTTTTTATTTAACTTTTTTTTTGCAGAGCAGAGATTGGTTTTACTGTCATTTCTGTATCAATCATCAGTTAGTGCTCATCAGCACTGAATTTTCTATGCTTCATTTCTTGGTCAGAATGTAAGGTGAGAACAAAAGCAAAAACAAACAACAAACAAACAATTGATCTACAAAAAAATTTGCTGTGGCTGGGGAATGGGTCTGTGAATGGGAGGCTGATGTTGTTCAAAAGCATAGCATTACTGAAAAGGCAAACAGCTGTCATATTTTTGCCAGTGATCCACAGTGATAATGTTTTCAAGATTTAATTGTTGGTTTTCCTACTGCTTTGGTAAAACAACCGAAAAAGACTATTTAAACTGAATGGATTGGTGTTTGTTGTGTGTTTGTGGTTAACCCAAAGAAACTTCCTCTTCTCCAATTCCTCACTGTATTGTGGGATAGTTTGGTTTGGGAGACCTGTTGTGAGTATAACGCATTTACTGGGGTTTTAGATTTTACAGTAGTGTTCTGATGGAACGGAACAGATGGTTTAGCATAGTGCTTGTGCACCAATAGTTTTTCCTTTTCAAAGGAATAATTTGTATGTGTTGGCAAATGATGTGGCAGGTAAAGCAGCCAAACTTTATGTGGTATTGCTAAGTGTGGTTTATACTTTTAGATGAGAAAAATTTTAAGTGTCTTTATAGGTTTCTTTGGAAGTTAAGAATGTTGAAGATTAATTTAGATGGTCTCATAATTTTGGCCCTGAGTCAAATGTGTCTAAAGTAAAAGTAATTGGTTAGTGGATTACTAATGTTGATTTGTTTACTTTGGGCTGACTTTGGAGTATTTGAAATATTGGTAGTGCAGTTTTGATTTAAGGATAGGTTATTTTGTATTGTAAGTGGTCTGAAGAACAATTTATCTTACATGGCTTCTGGTTAATAGGGCTCTATCTTTTGTATGAGGTCTTTGAATGTCACTTTTTCATTTTTCAGAAGGATAAAATGTAAGGAAGATGTGTTAGCTGTGTTGACTAAAGTGTAGTACACTTCAGAGGTGGAAAGCAAGTTTGTGGCTATCACAGTAATGTTGGAGAAACTAACTGAAATGTACTTGGGGAGTGAGGGTTGTCTGAGAAGTTAGGAGTTTATTGTTTCAATGTGTTTTCTTTCCTGTGATGACTAAGATGTTAGCTTGTTGATCATTTATTTAACACAAAGATTTTAGCAAAAAACTTCAAATCATTAGCTTTCATTATTGATTGCGCGTTCAGAGTAATGAACATAAAATGCCCTGAATAAAATGTTGTCTAACAGCTGTTTAGTGGTGTGTTTTACCACCTTTTCTCCCAGCCTTCATCAGAAAGCCTAATTTAGTATTGAGCCTTTTACGGTTTTGTGGGTAAAACACTTTAATTACCACTTTGTCAACTAGACTTTTTAATTCTTTTTATTGGTAACGTTGTAAGCTTTGAAACTTCTCAACAGAGCTGTGCTTTTCAAATCTCAAGATTGTATTTTAGGTCTAGGAAATTATCTGCGTAACACAGAAATCTGCAAGAAAGTGATAATAGGTATTAAATCGAGAGGAGCTCAGGTTCAAAACACTCCTCTTCCACCTTTCCAAAGAGCGTGAGTTGGCTCCAAATGCTAACCACAAACAAATAATAGTTAACTTAATTCCCCCTCCTTATTTTAAGTTAAGCTAATTCAATGAACGTTTTTAAACCCTCCTTATTGTGGTACTTCTCTTCACGCTTTTAGCTAAGAAAATTTCACTTTTTGAAGTGAGAACTGGATTATAGTTTTCTTTTGAATGATAGGTATGCCTGTGAAGCTTAGAACATGTGTGCATTGCAATACGACGTTTACAAGTGCTGTTAGCCTGTCCAACCACTTACGCGCTTATGCACGAAAGAAGAGTGCTGGACTTTTGACTGGTACAGGTATGTTTGAACAGATAACACAGCAAGTCTGTTTGATACAATACACTTTTTTTCTCACCAGACTGGTGTTAATTCAGATGATATTTATAACTTTCTTTGGTAAGCAGCAGCTGAGTCTGAATACACATGAAACTTCAGCAACTTGTAAACTGTTAGGTATAATTTTAAGCAAGTTATTCTTTTTCATTTGGCTTTTATTGATTTGGGGAAAAAAACAACAGATGTGTGGAACTTTTGAGCCTACATTGATTTTTTTTAAGTATAATCTTTTTTATTTTTAAATTTATTTTTGTTAAGAGTCCAGTAAACCTCTCTTTGGTAGAAAGATTGTAGTTCTATAGCTTTGGGAGATGCTTTCTTAGAAAAGGAGATTATTATGAAATTTCAAATATATACATCGATTAGAACACTAGGCAAAACTAACAAGTTTCAGTAGTCTATATAGATCAGATCTTTAAAGGGGCAAGCCTTAATTAATAATGGCCCATGTTGAAGACTGAGTAGATTTTTCTTTTAATGCTCCTAAATTATATTTAGGATTTATAAATATAACAATGCCCATAAGTGTTAACATGCACATTTCTGTGTTATTTTTGGTTGGTTAGCCCAGCCTTGCAGATACCTCTTCATACTGCTAGTCTCTGAAAATTTTAATTAGCTTACTCATATGTAATACTGCTTCTTACCCTACAAAATGCCTTGCTCCTTTTGTTTGTAGCCTTGTCAAGCTATTCTGCTCTAGCAAATCCCATTTCTCTCACATCTTAAAATATGCCCTCTTTTATAAGCTACATAAATCCTTTGGCCTAAAATTCTCCTTCCAGTCTTTTATTTCTCTTGCTCTTTTAGATCACTGCCTTCTGCTTTCTTCTAGTTGCTGTTTTCCCAACATTTTTGTTCTTCCCCACATCTTCCTATTGCTTAATTCCAATACGTTCTTGCTATCAAAGAAACACTTGTATTCATACTAATGTCTTTCTTCTGCTTCTTTGCTTTATCCTTTGACTTGATACTACAAATGACGAAGGATAACTGTTGACTGTATTAAAAGAAGGGGAATAGAGTTTTACGTTACTGGATTAGTTCTCCTCCTGAGGTTTTCATTTTTATGATGCTGCTCCCACCTTCATCAACTTGGAAAGTGACTAGAGGCAGGGAAGCACTGAAAATAAGGTACTGTAAGAAGAGAAGGTCATCATTATTGTTATCATAGTTACTAACTTTTATTGAACACTTACTATGTCAGGTACTACAGTAGGCAGTTTACATGCATAACATTTAATCTTCACAACCACCATATGAGTTATAAGTACTATAGTTTTCTCAATTTTACAGGAAACTAGGGCTGAGAGAACTTAAACAAGGTACCCAAACTTACATAGTTATTAATGGCAAAGTTGATTTTTAAATCAGGGCTATCTTACCCTACACCTTTGTTTTTAATCACTATTATCTATCACATACAGAATGAAAGCAATTGAAAATTGTAAAATGAAGTTGGATTTAAGGTGGAGAGCATTCTAGTGAAGACTGAATAATAAAAGCCTAATTAGAAAGAACAGAGACCCAAGAAAAGGTTAGGCCTAGGTTAGATTTTGGGGGAGTTTAGAAAATATTCCATTCGGAGAATTCAGGCAGATTATGCAAATATTCAACAGGCAGATCTCTTCTAGTACAGATTTGGTAGTCCATTAAAAGATACTTTTACCTCATCTGAAAATCCTTCAAAACACAGGATTAATTGCTTATAAATAACTGATAGTAATCATCCATTGACCAACAGTGCATTCTAACAAACAATTTATTATCTAGAAACTTTCATTATTAGAGAAAAAAGCAACATAGGATGAATGGGGATGCATCTGAGCATAAAAAGGGAGAAGATATTATTTTTTAAATATCATTAAATACTAAACAAAATGTCAGAAGTGTTAGAAAATATAAAGTGTGTGTTTGGCAATCTTAGGGCAGAGAAGGGAAATGAAAGCTCAAGAAAGTCTAGGGGGTATTTTCTACAGCTCACAACCACTTTGAAGAAAGTTTTAAAACTCATGCTCTCTTTTCTTAGAAATTCTGAAAATTTTCCTAATTTTAAAAATCTTCTTGGCCAGTAGAACTACACAGAAGGTATCTTTGTTGTTTATTCATACCAAGCAGTTTTCTATTGGCTTTATTAATGTCCTCTGTTTTCTAAATAGAAAATTGCATGTTATGTCTATAAATACCACATATCTATTTTCTTCCCCCTTATCTGTTTCACTGGTATAAAGTAGTGGTCCCAACCTATGGGCCTGGAAGGTTCCACTGGATTATTATGGGGATTAGACAATTCATATGAGGAACAAGTGTTATTTTTCAAGAATATGTACATGCTCTTTTGATGAATAAAATACAAAATCATTTTGAAAAAGCCTTATATTTAATTCAAGTATATCACAAAACTGGAACAGTGAAATGTAAAGGAAAAACAGGTAGGACTAAAGCCTCCATAACAACGTCTAGTATCTGTGTTCCTCATTCAAGCAGTCTTCATTCATGTGGATTTTTAATTTTTAATTTTAATTTCTGTTCTTGAAGAAAAAGCTTAGACTAAATGCTAAAGTCAACTCATTTACTTGTGATAGAATAACTATCAAGCCTTTTTGGAAGCCACCAGCCCCTGGACTTTTCTGTGGAAACCCCTTGCTTCCCCGAATAGTTATTTACTGATGACTCAGATACACCTAATGATTCCCAGTCTTTTTTGGGTCATTGACTGCTTTAAGAATTTTACGAAGCTGTGAGCCCCATCCCAGAAACATATACTTATTCATCCATAAATAAAAATTTTTCCATATATAGACTTTGCATATCCCTTGAAGGTTATTGTCCATAAACCCTTGCTGTGGTGAAAAACTGTTAAGGGGGAGATGTCAAAATAAAAGTGAAGTGGAAAGAACACAGAATTGGGTATCAGGAGCCCTAAGAAATATATATATTTTTATAGGACTTAGAAGATGCTTAAAGTACCAGACCTGTGTAACAACAAAACTAATTTATGTAGTCACAAATATAAATTACAATAAAACATCCTTCCTGACTTTAGTAAAGGAAGTGATGAAGAAAGTAGGAAAGCTTTGTAACTGAAGACATGGAAGAGGTACCCATACTTGGGACAGAGTTAAATTGTGAAAAAAGAGTAACCTTCACAGATTAAAATTTTGCCCAGAACTAACCCAGTTGGGCAGATTCAAATAAATTGTTTAAAAAATTTCCATGTGCTTTCTGTTGTGGATAATCATTTTTGAAGATATTTCACTTTTTTTTATTTAAGTCAATTTTTCTATAAAGAGACTTGTACCAAAGGGTTTACTATCTGCCCTGTATTATAATTCAGTGCATACTTCGTATTCAAGAATGTATTTCAGTTAATATAGACTGAAGTATTGGTAGGCTTCTTTTTCAGGTTTTGTTCTTTTTAGATTGTGTTACATGCTCATACAATTTTTTCTTAATTTCTTACACAGTCTAATAACATTATATAATTTTCATTAAGAATAAAAATTTCATACAATTCATATCAAATGTTTTTGGAGTTTTTATTTTCACTATTGGCTTTTTTATGTTTGATAATATTTTAATTAAATTATATCTTTTTTATACTGGCAGTATTAAGAACACAGTCTTACTAAGTTATTAATAAAGTGCCCATACACACTGATGTAGCCCTGTTGTTCCAACTGAGTAACAGTGCCTCTTTCATAAGTGTCCTGGATTGGATGATAAATTATAAAACTTCTAACATATTTAAAATTATTTAAGGCAAAGTGTATTCTATCAACTTAATCTGCAGTCAGGAACCAAAAAAAAAATTATTTTTTTGAGATCAGAGTAAGAATAATTTTCAACAGGTAAAAAGACAGAAATAATTGAAGTCCAACTAGAGAGAATGTTGTGAAAGGAAATGTATCAGTAAGATGAATGCCTGTTTGCATTGTGCTTCTCTGTGGTACAGAGCAGTGTTAGCTCTTGAAAAGGAGAAAGAATAATAGTGGTGTTCAACAGTTTTATTGGGACTCCATGTTACACGACCCTGTATACCAACTCAGATTTAAACGTATACTCAACTTGTTCACTCACCTGAATTGAGTGTGATTGTGATGCACCCTAATATTTTCTATTTTATTCTTTTTTGTTAAAAATTAATGCTGGTCATGACCCAGTGAATTGATTTACTACTGACTAAGAAGTAACTGCCCACAGATGCAAAACACATGTGACTCATTCCTTTAGAGACGGGTACTGACTAGAATCAACAATTAGAAATATTTTAGAGATCATAATACTTACATATGACAGCAAGTTAATTTTCTTTACTCACTATATTCAAATGTTTATAGATCATATTTTATTAATAAAATGCTGACCTTCAAGTATTTAAAAAGTAAATTAGAAATTTCTAATTACTTAAAGTTAATGCAAGAAAAATAATTTTATATGCAGATGTATTTGTGGGGTCTTAATTTTATTGTTTTCAGAACACTTCCATGATAACATTTCAGAAGTAAAGCATGATTGTTGCTATTCTGCAGCAGACTTACCATTATAATTAAAGAATGACTTTTCCAATGAGAAGAAAACACTTAGAAAAATTGGTGTTAGAGCCTTTCAGTCAGTACCACTATTGTAATATATCTACATTCTTTTTTAGAAAAGTCAGTGTTGTTTTTCTTCATATCATCCACTTTTAAGTGGAATCGTAGACTGCATGTTACCTAATATAGCATCTTTTGCCTGTTTTCAGCTTTAATGATGTAATTGGCCCCAGGGGCCTACAACAAGTGCTAATGAACATGTAACATGGTACCAGGTGTGTGCTGAGTGAGTGGATAAGCCACTTTAAAAGTAATTCTCATACTGTGGAAAATGCTATAGGAATACTTTCTGCTGTTACAGAAAGAAAAAAATAATATTCTGAAAGCTTCTCAAGGTTGTGTTACTTGTCTTTTCATGAGTGTCTCTGCAGTGTCTTTTAAAATATTATTGTTATATTGCTTCTTCAGCAGACTGCATGCTTTTATAATAATTCATTCAGCCCAAAAGAGGACAAGTAGAAAATTACCTCCTCCTTATGATTAAAATCTAAAGGAGTAAATCAGCTTCTAGTTAAACAAATAAATACCTTGATAACTCCTGCAGACGAGGCTGTATGGGAAATACATAGAAGTATGAGACATGTCCCGATCATTAAAAGAACATGGGGGAACACTATTGGTAACACATACAAAACTATCAAAATTAGAGAACTATGCAAATAGTATACAAATAAATGGTATATTGGCTGTAAGTGCCATAGGATATAAGAGTGTTTATTTTAGTTTAGGCCTCCTTTCCAGGGGAGTTGGGAATTGTATTGGGTTCCTTTATTCCTGCTGTCCTTGCTACTTATCCCATTGTTAAATACAGTCTCAGAAAGAAAAGGAAATAAGAAAAATAGTTCATGCTGGTATATTTCTTGTCATTATATTTAAAATGAGAGAGAAAGATAAAACCAGTAGTCAAAGACAATTTTCATTGATTGAACAAAACACCCTGCACTCCAGCTGCATAAACAATCATTATCCAGTGGAGTAAGTGCACATGTCCTGTTACAGAAAGCTTTATTAAGATTTAAGCTACACCCTGAACGTGAAGGATGAGTAGTTTTAGCAAAAAGAGATGAAGTAGACATTCAAAGTAGAGAGAGCATAGTGTGGGCCCAAAGGGATGAAATTTGGGGCTCAAGAGGTGCTGGGAGATTCAGTTGTAGGTATTTGGGAAGATGGTCATGCTGGAAAGGTGGGGTTAATGCTTTGACAATGCTTGCTAGAAAATTTAGGAAGTCATTGAAGGATTTTTTTTTAAATAAGGAAGTAATGTGTTCAAACTTTATTTTAAAAAGTTATCCCTGATACATTGAAAAATGGAGTTCTGTATTTTCTTGGTTATATAACTTACCTCTGCAATACTGTGCTTCATTAAAGGTGCATATATCTACATGTATTTATCTGCACAGTAATGTATCATTTATTCAGGATTAGCAAGGTAATGAATCATTCAAGTTAAGTAAATTTTCTGGGTAATCGAAGACTAGTTAGTGTCAAACTTGATTTTATCCTAACCATTTTGGTGCTGATGTTTCTAAAATGTTCATGAAACAGAACACTGAATATAATTTAATCATTTGAGTATTTAGAGTCACCCTTGTGGATGCTAATTGTGTTGTTATGCCAGTAGGAATTGGGCTGTTTGCCCACAATACTAAAAAATTATTGGCTGATTAATTCACTAATTCAAGAAGCTTTTTTTAGCTCCTACTGTGGTTTATGCATTGTGCTAAGTACTGCAGGGATAAAAGAATTTACAATGTAGTAGAAGCACATTTATACATAACACATATATACATATATGTAATATGAAACAGATTGTGTCACTGGAGAGGTGTGCATGAAATAACTGTGTAAGTTTGGAGGAAGAGGAAGGTACTTTCAGCTAGACACAGCAAGGACTCAACACGGGTTTTGGAAGTAGCATTTGATTTGGACCCTGAAGGATAGCTAATTAAAATGGAAATGGGGGTTGGGATCCGGAAGGAAGATACCTGTAGGAAGGAGCAACTTAGGACAATGTGGGAATTTTATTGAAAATACTGGGAAGTAGGAGGTAAGGGAATAGAGGTAGACAGGTAAATAATATAAAATGCTATCTATGGCATTGGAATTAATTTCGTAGTGAGGAGCTAGTAAATTTTTTTTTTCCAAAGATTTTGAGTAAAACTTTTAAAACTGTCTTGCAAATTAAATTTAAAGGCTTTGGTGGGGAGATGGAGAAATTACAGGTGAGGTCACTTTAGGAGTCCTGAACGAGGACACTGACAATGGGAATGTAAAGGAGGGACAGTATATGGACAGATAATACTATGGAAGTAAGTAAGCAGAACCTGGCAGTTAGAAGTAGAAGAGTAAGAGGAAAGAGGTGGCTCAAGGCTTTGAATCTTGTTGCTGGGAGGATGATGTTAGCAGTACAGTTAATGAATCTACTACCATGTAGTCATAGGCTTCATCACTTCTTTGGCTGTCTTTGGTCTAGCAACACCTCATCCATGCATCTGTCCGCAGTAACAAAGCAAATATTAGCCACACTGAGCGCATCAGTAAGTTTGTTGTTAGCAGAATGGAACCTAAGAGTATTGTAGCGTAGAATATTTACATTTTATTACGTCTGCTTTTGTTAGTCATTGGTTATTATATTTAGGAATTCTGTTTGGTTGGTAATCTTTTTTGACCAACATCTTGTTTTTTGTAAAAGTCTTAGTCCCTTAGCATTCCTATTGGTTTGGTTCTGCTACCTACTATTTTTCTGAGTTTTGATTCCTTGTGTCTTTTTCTGATTTTTTTTAACAATCGACTTAACCTGGAGGTTCTATACTCAGATTTTTTTAATGTGTCTATTATCTTTATATCCTCAGTTGTAATGTTGTATTTGCCATGATTTCTAATGGAACATGAGTTTTTTTTAATGCTCTTTGTAATCTGGATTAAGATAGGATTAGAGTTTACAATAATAGGGCATGTTTTAGCTAGAGCTAAACTGTAGGTAATTTGCTTTAAGGGACTTAATAACATAATAATACACTGTCTTCCTGTTTTGGGGGTTAGGGCAGAAAGATGGCTTGTTGGAGATGGGTGGTTCCTCACTTATCTAAGAAGTGGGAAAGTAGGATTTACTATTTCTTTGTTGTGTCTGGAGTTTGAGAAATGAGGTTAATTCTTGCTATACAGTATGTAGAATAACTATTTAATTGTGGCCTTTGATGGAAGTTAGCTAAAACGGAAGATATTCCTGGTTAGCAACAGGTTTGATTATAGTTTGGATTCTAGCTGTCATGTGTAAAGCACTACAAAATTATAAAAAGCCAAATCAGATCTGTTGGATTGTGGATTTGTGACATTTAGACTTAACTGTTATAATTATTGTAAAACCTATCTAATGTAAGTTGAACATGATGATATTAAAGGTAATTTAATGGAAATTTAAAATAAGGTGGTTTCTTTCACAAGTTTTGTAATGGGGGACAATTAATTACTCCTACTAAATATGAAATGGTATTTTGGAAATACTTAGACTTTCAGAGGGCAGGGAATGTGATTACATTCAAGTAATTCTAAACAAAAGTGATTTAAGGCGGGTTTGTCATTGTGTATTTTAAGTTCATTTCAGTTTTGGATGTGCCTTGGCAGAAGAGCGGTTGATACTGACAAGCATTAATTTTGCTTAAATAAACAGCACCCAAGTCCAATCCACCTTAAGGAGACACTTAGATGTTTTTTTCTTACCTTTTACCAAGGAGAAATAATAACATCTGGTATTCTATTAACATTAATTGACCAGTAAGCAACTTGTACTTTGGGTATTGTTAGCTTTTTGTTAATGGCAAGCTGGAAAAACTAGTGGGCCAACAATTCCTCTGTTTATAAAAATGTATGATAAAGTATCATATTTATGTTTAGTTTTTTTCCCTTCACATCTTGAAAACACTCAGAATATTCTTTTACTAATCATCCTTTCTATGAAATAGCAGAAGCCTCCACAAACATATGTACTTTTCTTCCCCCAAGTAGACCCAAATTTTTTAAAAAGCCACCTTTATTTGGTTTAACTCTTTCTCTGAACCAGTCTATGACTGCAGCTACCCTTAATACAACCTTCTACTTTATAGGGCCAGCTCAAGTTACCTGTCTCTTCTAGACCAATACTGTTAGCCATAAACCTCACACTTAAAGGAAATTTGCTTTTCAGGTATTTTGCATTTCATCCTCTTCCAGGTAAAATGTTAAATCATGCAGGATCGAATAAACTTTGCTGTGATTGCTTTATTATTCTGGGTTAGTTACTGTTTTTTAGTCATTGAGAAGAGAAACTAAAAATTGATGAAAGTAATTTAGGTATGGAAAAAAATCCAATTTAGAGTAAAAATTTCAAAGGAAAATGCTGGTCAGTGTATACTTCTGAGGTTGCTAATTGTGTATCTGTCTATATGTGTTCTTCTGATTGAAAGAGGGATGTTACTTTTCATAACAACAAACCACTTAAACTGCTTGTCTGTACACACTTGAAATAATGGCTCATTTGATTATAGCAGTACAGCTAAGAACAAAAAATTGGTACTGGGAGTAGGGAAGTCCTTTCTAATTTTAATAGTCTGTAGAGAGAGTGAGATTTAAAAATTCTTTTCTTATTAACTATTTTATTTTTAATGGGCCAAGAGATAAAGAAGAGGTGGAACTGAGGGCTGCCTTAGGGTAGTATCCAGGACCCAGAACTGGCTACATAATTATCAGGGCCCGGTGCAAGATGAAGATGTAGTTAGCACCATGTGTTCAAAAATTACTAAGAATTTCAAGACTGCAAGAGCAGAACATTAAAACAAGTGTGGAACCCTATGTGACTGTATACTTCATACCCCCACAGTCTGTCTTGTAGGCGCTTTATGGAAAGAGAAAAGTATACACTGAAGAAATAAGAATTTTGTTTCTCAACAAATGGCTTCCCCTGACCCCATCTCTATTTTATACACGCTAACGTGTTTCTTCCCCTTCCACCCCTACCTCACCCCAAAAAAGCCATGCTTCTTGTTCAGTTGGGGCTGAGGGAAAGAAAATACTATTTGCACAGTCCTATTTCTATGCTTGGGACTTACGAACTTTGAAGGATTAATGGCAGCAACCAGAATTGAATTTATTATCTCACACTTGTGTACCTCTTGGGAGATATGCCTCTTCTTCCCACTTCACCACTGCCAGTACCACCTCCATGACCAACCTGATAATGGTGGTAAGTAATGGCTTACCTGTTTCTCATTTTTATCCCTGCTGTTTTCCTGAATAAGTATATACTAAGTTACACTACTGCTTACCCACCTTATACAGTTGAACTAGATGGAGAAGAAATTTTCTTCCCTCTAGTAGGGTTATACACATGATTCTTACTTTGCATATGTATAACATGGCCATTATATTAAGTTTCTCTCTACCCCAGAGATGACAACAACCAGTTAGGAATGGAACAGATGAAATGGGGTTTTCAACTAAATGGGCAGAGAAGGATGACTGCAAATAAAAATATTTTGGTGATGAATGTTAATTTACTTATGATGTGCTTCTTTACCACAGAAGCTTCAGAGGTTTTAAGAAATGAATCTTCATTCTTTGAGGTCACTTGTGATAGTGAATTAAAAAGAAAATGACATTCACTGAAGCAATTATTGTATATAAGGGGCAGAAAGGTGGAAAGGGCTTAAGGACTAATAATGCAGAGCCCAAAGTAAATTCTTTTTTTTCTGTGTGTAAAATTAGGCAATGTCTCAGAAAACAGGCTTGAATTTGTATGTCTCGCATTATTCATTGATTTGCTTTCCACTGATCTGGTTTAGTGCTTTAAACACATATATGTTGTATTTTGTAACATAGCAGTATCGTGTTCTTATAAAGGGCTTCTAAGTCTTCTGTATTTCTCATTCCTATTTGCTCAGAGCTGTTTTATGGAAAGGTATATTCTATAACTTTCTGTATATAACCTTACAGCTCAATTCATCCTCCTTACAAATAAAATATCCCCAGTAATAATTTAGATCCTTTATAATTCAGGTAACTGCAACGATTTTTTTATAGTCACCTGGTTAAAATTGATCACTATTTTCTGCCACTCTGAGGAAGCTTAGGAAGGCTTGAGTGAATGGGTTTGTTCCTTTCTTAAGCAGTTATACTTAAGGAAAATAAATTAAGAATTTCTAGAACTAATATTTTCTGTAAGTTTCAAGTATGAAAACAATGTTAGATTTAAAATACTTTGAAACAAAAGTGTGTGTGGTTTTTCTTGACACAAGTGCAAATCCTGTTATATACAAAGAAAAGCTTTGTATATCTGTTTGGCATATTTTTAATATAAACAACTTTGTTAAACCTTTGGCTATTTATCAAAATACTGATGGACCCCATTATACTAAAAATATGAATGTGTTGGTGATGTTCTGTTTTTAATGTTTCCGTGAATTTTGGTAGAGTTCAGAATAAAAGTGCTTTTCCTTCTAAATACAATAAAATCTGTTAAATGAGAACGTTTGTATAACACAAATGTTTGTACATCATCTTTTTCATTTAGTGGAACATTTTGTGTAAACCATCTGTTTCATATAGAGAATACCATATAGATGTCCCCTCTGTGTGCATATTAATGATACGTTAAGTACTCAATTTTTTTAACAAATTTTTCTGAAATGTTTGGGCAGTATTTCAGGGGTAAAGGTTGGGTGTTGGTATTACAAAAAAACTATTCCTGTAAAATGTATTCATGTTTTGCCTTCTGAAGTAACTAAGTGACATTTCAGAGGATAGGAAATTTAAAAGTAATCATGAAGCTACTAAGATACTGGTGTGTTTAGGTATAATTAATTGCCAGAAATTCCAGGTTTTAAATCTCCTTACTTTATGGACAAGTTACCAAATATTCCTCATGCATTTGGCGCTCTAAACTTATCTGGAATCCTGTATACTGAAGATTCTCAGTCATATGCTGGCAGGGTTGTCCTACTTTTCAAAGCCGTAATACGTTCAAATATTACTTACTGTAAAACTATGGCATTCTCATTTAAACTTAGATATGGTCATTCATAAAACAGCCTAAACTTCAGAGTGTCTAGAGTCTAGCCTCAAAAGTCAGAAAAATTCTTTTTTTCTCTATTAAAATAAAACATATTTTTACACCTCAGAGCAAGCTTGTCCAGTTCAAGTTTTAAAGTATCATGGCATCTAAATGCAACTTAAATAGTGTGTAAACAGATAAAACATTGTTTGCACACCTTCCCCATCACCCTCTGCCCTTCTCCCTCAATTTGCTTTACATACTTTAACTTTAGCATTTTGTGAACATATTTTTAAAGGGTTGTTATCATGTATTCTATTTGTACCCTACAGTAATTTATTTACATTTTTAAAGGAATTTGAATACAGTGTGGCAACTTTGACAACCAGCAAGCTCATCAAAGTAAGATTCTACCTGTAATCTCTTGATACAACAAACACTTCTGCTCCATGTAACAGAGATTGTGTGTTGTTTACCTTACAGATAGGGAAAAAGTAGCTAACATCTAGTAGCACTTAGCCCTTTGAGTTCCCCGAACTCTTTTTTTCTAGTGTATGAATTGTTTTAAAATCCACTTAAATTCTAATCACTCACCAAAGCAACTAGGAAAAAGAAGGTACTGATTGCAAAATACGTGATACCTCATTCTTCCTACTGGTTGTGAAGAGTTTAAGTGTGACTGCTAGCAACATATTCATTCAAAGAAATGATGCAGAAGTGTTCTACAGGAATGTTGTCTACGTTACATAGTGGTGAAACAAATTGCCATTTGTGTGCTGTCTAAATGTCAACAGTTAAATTACTGGGTTTTCTTGTATATTTTACTCCAGGACTATTTGTTGAGTTCCTACTGTGTGCCAGGCTCTTGACTGAAATAACCAATGAGAACTTTATAAATAGATTTTTCTATTCCAGATTTTGGTTGTTTATTTGAACTAGCCATTCTTCAACACTTAACTTCCTGTAGTTCTTTACTTAATAGATTCTTCTTCTGAGGCTAAGCAGAGAAAGACTATGGACCCTAGATTTTACTCTTAAAGAGGCAGGTGACAGGAAGCAGAAACCAGTGGCTTGAATGAGATTTAGGCTTCTCATGGTTTTTAATTTTCTATATGACATCTCCTTTAACGTTGCCACTTGACTACTACAAAGAACCGTGTTTACTTGTTTTGTAATGGTAGCATCTATTCTTTTGCAGCCTGGACCTTGAACAACTCATTTCACAGAATCATTGTATAGCCAGTTCCTATTCTCTCTTACCTAGAATTTTTCCAGGCGATCTCACATGCAGATTGACAGAAGAGAAGCCATTTGGGTGACTCTTTTGTACGTTTGTTTCCCTCGCCCTTGGATTCCCAGAGAGAAACTCTTACTTTCTCTTCCTGCTAATTAACCAGCAGCACCCTGGAATGCTATCATCCCTTTGTCCAAAGGAATAGTATACTTGTACTCAAAGACCAATAAAATGTTATGTCTTGTCTATTCCTACTTATAAAAAAAATCTTTTGTTTTCCATTTATTAAATTAGATTTTTTTTTGAATAGTGTTCGAAGGAAAAGTCAAGTAATGGAAAAATTTCAAGAACAGCACTAAAATTTTGATCTACTTTAATATAAAAATCTTTTTTTCCCCTTTTTAATAACATTTTAAAAATAAGCTATAGGAGAAAATGGAAAACAAGTAAGGAATAGTTAGCACTAAACTTCCAGTCCACTTATAAACTTATATGAGATCATCTGGACTTACATTTATTTTGTAGTAAGATAAAACACATGATTGTACGTGCAGTACAGGTTGAATTTAAAAACGAAAGTTAAGCTTTTTTTTTTTTTGCCCTTTCAAATGTAGGACCAGCATATAATTTCAACAGCTATTTGCTATTATAGAACTCAAAGTGAAGTGCTATAAAATTGGTCTTTATGAACTTTTTATTTCATTGCTGATGTTCTTTACTAAGTTTTCAAAGCATATGACACCTGCTTAATGGAGTATTAATCAAATGCAAACTTAATTTAACAATCTTAAATAAAAGGTTATAATTTTCCTGGAAATAAGGAAGATTTAACCAGGTGTTAAAGTAATGTATGTATAAGAGAAAAGATTATCTACCACTGTTATACTAAATGACCAATTTAGTAATTTCAGGTTATTTAGTTACACTTTCTCAGTTCTAGTTGGTATGGTAAAGCGTTATTTGAAAAAGCAGAATAGAAAGAATATGCAGGTACTGGTCCTGCTGTTAGACAACCAGCTGCAGGTTTAGTGCATGCTTCAGGAACTACCAATGAATGCAGACTTTTTCTAACTTGATTAAGATAGTCTGACCTCTCTAGAAATATGTATGTATATTTTTTAATATATAAGAAATGTTAAGTGTTTCTCTTCCCTTTTTAGCCTTAGATTGTAAGCAAAAGAAATCAAGGTCAAGATCTGGAAGCAAGAAGAAAATGCTAACATTACCTCATGGTGCTGACGAGGTTTACATTCTCCGATGCAGGTATATGCCTATATTGCCAAATCTGCTGTTTCTTTGGATTTTTGTCTTGAGACATATTAGCTATTCTATTTGGGATTTTCCATTTGTGGCAGGAGGTACATTCTCAACAATCAAATTATTGTAAATAAACTTTTTGGTTTATTTACAGGTTTAAAAATCTTATTCAGCTCATAATCTGTACCTCAGCAAGTGTTTTATATTAGCTAAGAGCCTCTGATACTGTGATTTAAAAAAATAGCTTTTGGTGGTGTATTTTATTTATTTGCCTTGTTCAGTTGAATTTGATTTTGTTTTTGTCTTGAGTTCCTGCCTACTGGGAATGCATTTTCTCTCTACTTATATTTCTAAATATAGGTATACAGACTCATTCACACTTCCTTTCATTACTCATCCTCATGCAGTCTAAGGAATTCTGAATTGGGGAAGGGTCTTTTGAAAATAATGGTACATTTTGGGATTATGGTTGTTTTAAAGTATTAAGATATGTAGGTGTTGAGACCTTTTGATTAATTTTAACCTAGTAATGTTCCCACTTCTGCACATATTACTGGCATTGTTACAGGTGTTAATATGAATTGGCAATTTTGATGTATTAAGTCATTTTGACTTTATATGAATTTAGAAACTATTGTTAGGTGCTATCTCCTATATATGGTAAAGTTCGCTTCTTATGTTTATGGATTTTATGTGAATTGGTTATCAACTTCCTCTTTAGGTTTTGTGGTCTAGTCTTTCGTGGACCATTGTCTGTTCAGGAAGACTGGATTAAGCACTTACAACGACACATTGTAAACGCTAATCTTCCACGGACTGGAGCTGGCATGGTGGAAGTCACATCACTACTTAAAAAGCCTGCCTCCATTACAGAAACTTCATTTTCTCTACTAATGGCAGAAGCAGCTTCATAGAACAAGGAAACCTTTTAAATAGCAAATTTGAAATTTGTAAATTTGAAATTCTTTGTCCTTTTTTTTAAGCCACATTAAATTATCCATTTATAAATACAAAAGCAGGAATATGGGGAAAAGTGAATTACAGTGACATCAGTGCAAATTGAGTTCTTCAAACAGTAAGTAGTCTATATATTTTATATAGGCTGGAAGATGTGTTTTTAAGGTTTACTAAGTTTTGTCAGTTAACTGTTCATTCAATAAAAGATCAGTATGTGTAAACAGTCATTAATAAACTGTTGTACATGTATACTTAAAGACAGGCTTATTGGAAAATTATGTTTTCTGCAGTGTTACCAGAATCAAGGTTCTGTTTATTCCCCACAAGACTTGCATTGAAAAATAAGATATTATATTTTGTTTGTATGTATTTAGTGTTTTGTATATTATCAGGAACTGCTAATTAAATTTACTCAATTTAGGGCATTAAACATCATGTACTTCATAGTTTGAGACTGTTCACTCAAATAGGGCAGAGTACTATTCTATCTAGATGTGTAAGTGTTTTTTTAAAATCACATGGAACGGTTTTTTTTATACTAAAAAGTGGAGGGAGATTTGTTTAAACAAGTATTTCTAAAAGAAATATGTACATAGTCCTGAAAATTATTTGTGGTAAGGAAATATTCTTTACTCCAGTTGCATTTCTCAGACAATAAAGTGGTGCATCCATGCTACCTCCTACTTTGTCAACAAAGATGCTATTTACCCTTTACATTTTTGTATCATAATAGATTTAAAAAATTTTAAATTCTTTATTGCAAGACATCCTTTTGTTAATAGATTTGTTTCTTTTTAATGTTTTACCTAAAATTTGACATGCTTACAGGACAGGTTTGCCTCTTTATTTAACATTGTAGAAATGTAATTAATAAACAATGCTCACTACACAGTTTAGAATAGGCTTTCTCATTTATAGTCTCTTCCAAATTTGATCAGTTAGCAAAACTTAATACACAAATTGAAATATTTCTACATATGATGAGAATGTTTACAATTTAAATTTTAGAACTTGTTTTGGATGTGATTATATGTATTAAAATCATGTAACACTATGCTCATGCTAAGAACCGACATAACAGAATTACTGAAATAAATGTGCTGTGAGGAATGGAAAATATGGTGCAGATGTCTTGGTCATAATAAATTGTGATTCTTCTTATAAACTCTTTCCAAAAACAAATTAGTTCTTTTAAACTGCAGTCAGATTCTTTTACAAAAAATAGTTTTTGTATGCAAGCACCATTTCATTTTATTTCATGTAGTATGGCTAATACTATAGTTGAAACAAGGATATGCATTGATACTTTTCTTCATATGTAAATAAAGTTAAAAACAGTTAAAATAAGGAGTATTTTGGTAGAGTATATACATACCTCACTGCCAGTGAAATTGCTTTCCTATGGTATATCTCCTTACCAGAAAAATCTCTAAATAAAAAAAGATTTAAAGAAAAATACAATGTCTATAGTGTGAAACATTTCTTATTTTTATCACTGGTGGAATTAGTTCACTTGAGGTTGTGTTTCATTTTATTTAAATTGTTTATTTACCAGGTTACTTTACTTACATACTTTATACGTGAAATTAGGAAGTTGGACCAGATGGATCATTCCCAACCCAGGGTTGTAAGAGTTTCATTTTTTGAAATGCCTAAAAGAAACTGTATTCCTCCAAGAAGATGAAAGACTAACTAAAATGTCAAATTTCTTAACTTTTGACTGAAAATATACCAAGTCTATGTATGTAATATACCAAGTCTGTGTATATAATATAAAACCAACTAATATTAGTTGGTCTCTTGCTGAGCAAGTTTCATTGAACAAATAGACATATATGAATGTATATTTTAAATTGGAGGACATACTACAGAGCAAGTAGAATCCCTCATAGGGAGAATAGCAGTGACTAGAGCCTCCCTGGGCTCTCTGCTCAGCTCTCATTGTTTTAGTTCTATGCTTTTATCTTATTAAGCCAAGTATCAGTATGTGGGACTACAAGAAGAATAGGTAGTTCCACCACAAATCTCATAAACAAATCAAGATTAAATTTTTTGTCTTAAACTGTATTTAAGACAATTATTTCACCTTATAGATATAAAAAGAATTAAATCAAAATAATCAAAAATTGAATAATTCAAATTAGAAACAGTAAACCAAAGGGATTCCTGAAAAGTAAACTAAACAAAGAACATTTTTCATAGTAAAGATACTTGAATTACAAAATTCTAAAAATTCCTTAAGAAGCATAGCTTACCTTTTTTTTGACAACAGGAAAGTTAATGATATATTTGCATTTGGCTTCCATTACAAGAAAATTATAATGTATTGTCTCAAGTTTCATGTTTTCATATCAAAATATGGCCTGATTCAGCACTCAGTATTGCCTAATTTTCTTATAATTCTTTTGTCATTCATTTATCATTACCTAAGATATTTTTTGAGCTTCTTTAATATTAGAATTTTTTAAAATCTGGTTTAAAGTGTTGATTTATTTAGTAGCATCAAGACAAAAAGTTAACTTCCCTAAAAGTAATTTTTTTTCCATTACACATGTATTAGAACCATGGCATAGCTAATATCTCTATTTTAGATTTCATGTACTTAATTATGATTTAGGAAAATTATGTTTTTTCAAAAGTAGCAGTTTAATGAACAAACTTTTCTTAAGGACATACACATAACCTCTCAGCAACTATGTAGTTAAAAACATACTAGTCCAATATATAGTTTTGATTTTTTTCCTCACCTAAGAAAGCTCATTTTAGAAGTAGGAAAATGAATAAAGAAGAAAATCACAAATGGTATCATCACTCAAGACACATTTACTTTTAACAGCTTGTTACATTTCTTTCTCTTATTGTTTCAGTATAGTTGTGATTATAATGCATCCCATTTTCCCAAGGTAATTTTATCTGAGTACTTCCTTGAACAGACTAGATCTGGAGCATCTCCCACCAGAAACCAGTGTTCTGATTCTTCAGGCACCAACTGGGCAACAGCACTTCAGTTCAATCCTGACTTGTAACTGACTTGTATTAGACCCCATAGGCTGAAGGGCAGTCTCCAGTATCAGGTTCACCACAGCTGTCCTTCTAACTAGCTGGCTATAAAGCAGAGGTGCCTATAGCGCACTTTTTGGATTCAGTAGTTTGCTAGGAAGGCTCACAGAACTCAGGAAAATAGGTGACTTTGCCAGTTCATTATAAAGGATGTGACTCAGAATAGCCACATGGAAGAGACGCATAAGGCAAGGTGTGCAAGGAAGAAGGCGGCATGGAGCTCCCATGCCCTCTCTAGGTGTGCCACGTTCCTGGCATCATGATGTATTCACGGACTCAGAAGTTCCCTGAATCCCATCACTTAGGGGGTTATTATGGAGGTCTCATTATGTTGTTGTGATGGATTAAATCATTAACCATTGGTGATTAACTCAATCTCTAACTCATTTCCCCTCCCTAGGGGTCTGGAGGTGGTAGGAGGTGCTGAAAATTCCAACCCCCTAATCATGCCTTGGTCTTTCTGGTGGCCAGTTCCTGTTGTGAAGCTATCAAGGGGCCCCTAGCCACCAGTCATCTCATTAGCATACAAAAGATAACTCATTACTCTGGAGATTTCAAGGATTGTAGAAGTTGTGTGCCAACAACCAGCAACAAAGACTGAATATTTTTTTGTTTTATTACACTAGTTAGTTAACACTTGGATATGACAAAAAACAGTCAGCATCAGTGATATTTCAAATCGCTCACTGCTGCTGTAGAAGATAGCTATCAAATTTATTTTAACAGTTGAAACTTGTTTTCTTATTTTGAGGGCCAGCAAGTTCAGTTACTGACCTTCCATCAATTGCCTAGAACTTTTTTGGTCCTTTATCCTACATTATAGACACAGGTATCATCTTGTTTTGTATCACAAATAATTGATTAATACTTTTAATTGCTTAAGTAAGCAAAAGTAAAAAGCAAAACTTACAGAATTTGGTACTTCATACTTCAAATTTCTTATACATTAGGCCGTAAGTCAAGATGAACAGAGAGTGGATATTATCTAATAAGTTCCTGGGTTTTTTCCTTGCTATTAAAATTCTGGCCAAGAAATTTACACAGAATTCCACCACTTAAAAAATCTGTCATATACCTACCTAGTCTTGTTTTTCTATTTATAGACTTTTCCTTTTTAAAAAAAATGAGAAATTATGTAGAAATTGACCCTTTATTCTCTTAGTAGTAAATCCATGAGCATTTTCATGCCATTAAATATTATTATTAAATGTAGTTTAAGTTTTTGCATAATGTTCCATTGTAGCACACTGTATTTACTTCTCCATTGTCAACCATTTCTACCTTTTTTTGAAATTTTTTCTTTGTGCTCTAAGAATATAGTAACTTGTAGCTGTATCTCATGTGTTTGAAAACAATGTGTAATCTCTGTAATCTCTATAACAATTATATACATATATAAATTTTATATATGATTTGTATCATATATAGTCAAGATTTAAATGATGCTGTTTGAATTATATCTTACTCATATGCTGTGTACTTCACCTGTCGGATTCTGTGAAAGGTATGTTAGGATACCAGTGTGATTGCTATTGTGTGCATTTCTTTTCATCCTCAGTTTTTGCTTTCAGTATTTCTAATCATTGTACTTAAATATGTAAAGGTTCATGACTATTTTATCTACTTGGATTCAATGGAAATACCAAAAAAAAATTTCTGTTTTTGTTATTTACCTAACATGTCTCTCCTCTTTAAGGTTTCCCTTCTGTTAATGACATGTACTTGGATTTTTTTTCCACCCAATTTGAGATGAATAGGTGAATACAACATTCATGTTTTTGTGTTTATGTACTTATATTTGCACTCATTCTTCCCACATTATTTTATGCTTTCTATGTAATATGCTTACTTAATGTTTCTTTTCCTTTCCGTCTTTGATTGGATTGAGTTTTCTTTGTTAATTTTTTATACATGTTTGTATGAGGTAATATAGAGCAAAGAAAAATATCTCTTTGCTTATACAGGTGCTTTTCTAGATTTTCTTGGAATATATATATATATTTTTTCAAATTAAGCCTTTGCTATGGTCTGAATTATATGTCCCTCCAAAATTCCTATGTTGAAATCCTAAGCCCCAAAGGTGATGGTGTTAGAAGGTGGAGCCTTTGCGGGGTGTTTAGCTCATGAGGGTAGAGCCTTCATGAATGGGGTTAGTGCCCTTATAAAAGAGAACCCACAAAGCTCCCTAGGCCCTTCCACCATGTGAGATGTCTATGACCTCTCACTAGAACCTGGCCATGCTAGCTTGTTCTTTCATTGTTCTTAAGAACCTATTCTGTTTCAGGGGTGTGATTTCCTATTGGTCCTTTCGGGATATTATATATGTTTTTTATGTCTCCTTTTTACACTACTGTTTTCTCAAATATTAGGTCTCTTTGTTGGGTTTGATGCCCTTTCATAATGTTGATTTCACTCAAATATTTGATTTCTTGCTTATCTTACTTATGTTTCACATTCCTGGTTAGCCTTTCTTCAAGTGTTCTTTTAATTCAACCTATTTCTGGTAATTATAGGGTATAGCTAATAGCAAGTTATCTAGAAGTGTAGCCTACATTTCTTTTTTGGTATTGTAGAGCAATGCCATGCCTCTGCCATGGCTGAGCTGAAAGTATCCCAATTTCTGGAGCCCCTCCCACATTTTATACCCATCTTCCCATGCCTTATTTGGGTTGGATTTCTTCCTGCAGTGAAATTCAATTTACCATCTTTTTTTCAGGATTACTTATAATTTTTGATTAATCAAAATATACTTTTTCTTTTCCAACACAATTACAGACCTAAATTTTTTCTTTATGTCAGTTTTTAGGTATTAGAGGATGCTGAAGTATATGTCCATTCCAGATCTTGATCCAAACTTCAGAAGCTAATCCATGAATTATTGTGAATATATAACCTTCCTAAGTCCCCCAAATCACTTCCCAGTGATTTCTTGGTCATTGGTAAACTTTTCAGTATATAAGATTACTTTCACATTGAAAGCCATTTTTTGATTGATAGGAGAATAGTTCATGTAAATTGGAGCAGGTATTTATCTAAACCATTATGAGATCATGTTGATAAGACATGGTAGTTATGAACATGCTTCAAAGCAGTGTTCTTTGTAGCTGCCTCAAATCATCTTTTTTTTGTCCATATAAATTATAAGTCAGTCCTTTTAGAATATCAGAACAGTGTAGGTAAGTTCAAAAGTATTTTTTTGAAGTTAATCTGAAACATCTGATTAAACTGAGTAAATTGGTTAGCCTATAATTTAAGTTTTGTATTCTGCTTTTTAATTTTTATCTGGTTATTTTTAGGATCTAGGTAACATTTATTATTATTTGTTTCTCTTTGCTCAGAGTGACCAACCTGCTATTTGAAATGTCAATTATGGTGCCATTTCAGAACTGAAACATAATTTACCAAAGGTGAAAATATTATATGAACATATGAATATATATATTCATGCCCTTTGAGATGGCCACATGTTATGGATCATTACATGTGAGACCCCTTCTCACCTAGAAGGCCAATACAATTAAGTACTTAAAGCCATTCACTGGAAAGATAAAAATTTAAGTTCTCTTATGTGTAACTTTAAATATCCATATTCTCTATTAGACATCTGCTACACTTATATTTCCTCTTCTAACACAGCAGGCACATGCCTTCTCTCCAGGATTAAAGCTTACATGGCTGTTTGGACTATTGGGAACTCTGGTAGTGTACACAGTCCACTGTGTGGTATTGGGCCCATACAATTTAAAAGGAAGTCAGTTTCTCACATAGTAATCGCTAAAGTCAAAGAGTTCAAAACAGTAATACTGGCATGACAGTAAATTTTATTTTATTCTCATTACCCATTTTCTGGTTTATCTACTCAGTTGCATAAAAACATAGGCAAAATGAAATATATACAATTAGCCATGAGTAGATTCAGCTAGGGCTCATTTTATATAACATCTACCAGTAACTTTAACTTCATATTTTACCTAACTCTTCAGAGGAGAGAAGGGTCTGATCCTGTTTGTTCTTCACTGCTATTTCTAGACTCTTCTCCCACTCGCCTTTCTAAAATTCTCATCTTTGAAGCTCCAGCTTCAAATACTCTACCACTCGAAACTGTCTTATTGCAGTTATCTAACCATTCCCCAGTATACCACAGCCTTAACGATTTTTAGCTCTTGGTCAGTCTCTGCAACACTACTTGTGTCCTTAATCTTGAAGATTTCAATGTCCATGATCAAGTGACATCACTAGCAAATTGCCAAGAAGGTGTGGGAGTAGGAGTTAGTCATGAATTATCTTGGGGAAAAGTGTAATGGGCTGAGGGAATGACACGTGCAAAGACTGAGGCACAGCATGCTTGGTGTGCCAAAAGGACAGAAAGCCATTGTGGCAGGAGAAAAGCCAGGGGGAAAGTAAGATATGAAGTCAGAGAAATAACAGTGGGGTCATATAGAGCCTGCGTGACGTTCTGAGACATCTAAGATTGTAAGATCTCTCTAGCAAATTTATCCTTCCCTCTACTTAAGTCTCACATTCTCATGATCATGCCCTAGTCTTGTATTGTATCCATAACTGCCACCCCATCTTTTTTTCCCTCAGTTTTAATATTCCTACTCTGAATTACCACATCCTACCTTCCCAGTTTTATACCCTAATTCTAGTTATTCTTCAACCCCACCAGGGCCTACAATCCATTGATCTTAACCTCCTTTTTACTGACTCAACCTCCCCACCTGACCTTGTCTCCCTTGCTCCCTTATCAAAATTATATTCGTCAGTCCTTTATCACAAACACTCCTGAATCACAGCTCTTGTGCTTCTCACTTGTGTGTACTCTTGACAAAATCCCAACTCCAGTTAAACCAGCTCGGGCACCTCCCTGATGTTTTTTTTTCCCCATCTCAAAAAGAACTTCTTTGGCCTTCACTATGCTCTCCAGCTACCACCCATAAATGTCCTAACTTTTTAAAGCAAAATTCCATGTCAGAGCCAGATATAATAATCACAGTAGACACTTAAATAATAGATAACATGTATTGATCATTTGCTATGTGTCAGGCACTGTTCCAAATATTTGACATACTGATCTTACTTCATTCTCAGTCATCCCATGAAATAGCAAATACCAACTTCTACATTGAAAAAAAGGTATGAAGAGCTTACTTTGCCAACATCTGAACAACTGGCAAATAGGGAAGCTGGAATTCAAATCTAGGCCATCTGGCATCAGAGCCTGTGCTTTCATAACTGCTAAGACCAAAGTGAAGTGTCTTCTAAATCTCACTTCTCAGACAAATTAACAAGAATTGGTGTACTCTGCCCCAATCTTCCTCATTCCTTATGAATGGTAGTGCCCATAGATTCTGGCTGCTGGACCATCGTATGGTAAATGGAGTTGTTATGGAACCAGAAGGTAAAAAGTAATTCCTTCAAGGACTGTTTCTTTTGGTGTTGGCCCATTTTTGTTGCCTAGTGCTTTGAATTTCTCTGTTACATCTCACATAAGTTCATTTGTTAAGTGGCTCAAGACTGCCTCTCTATTCGGTAAAACTCATGATAAGCCAAAGGAACAGAGTGGGCCCAAGGAAAAGAAGTAGAAAAGACTTTTCTGATCCTGATGTCTAATCCAGAAAAAAGAAGCCCTGAGCTGAATCAAGTTAGTAATGAACAAGATTTGTTTGTCTGAATTGCCCCCTCTGCAGTTGCTACTTTGGAATCTATGTTGGCAACAGTTAGATTTAAGAAAGAAAAAAAAATCAGGGACCTTGCACTATTTAAAAAGCGGGTGCAGGGACCTACTAATGACATAATTATAAAACTCTTCAGTTGGAGTTGTTTTCTTTAGACCTTAATCTGACATATCCCTAGAGAACTTACTCAAAGAAATGCCTTTAATCATTATTTGTCACTTTTTTCTTACATCATTTTTGGGGAGGAAAGAATTCAGTTAAACATTTGGTACGAATATTTTGTATAAATAACTTCTGATTAAGAAGTCAAGTTTTAAGAGCAAGGAAACATCAGAATCCCTCTAGTTGACTAGCCTCATTCTCATTGGCAAACATGGCCAAGAACACATGCCCCTTCCTAAAGGGTTACTAGCGAGAGGAAGGCATCCCTAGGGTTGGCTTTTCCTTCTCCACGGTGAGACAGGTCATGGAGTCAACCACATCCTTAGACGGCAGTTGTTAGAGTTTCTTATTTATTGCTTTTTGTTGGATCGGTTTTTTTTGGTTCCTTCTTGAAAGTTATCTTCATGTCAGAGATCATTTAAAATTCCCATATTAAAGAGGAGGCAAAATTTTCTCAGCCATGTTGTTGTACCTCTCATGCACCCCTGTACCCCATTATATGTAGTTTTACCTTCCTGTACCTATACGTTTTAATTACAGTCAGTTTGCAAAAACGTTGAAATTGTATTAACTCACAATGAGTGGTCTAATCTATCCAAAAGGATATGAATCACTGAAAGAGGATAAAACAGAACTGGCCTGGAAACTATCATGGTGAAATGAAAATCCAGCCATTTCCCAGGTGATTACTTCTCACTGTGGAAGTTTTATTTCTTAGAAAACATAATAAAGCTGAATAATTTTGCCAAAGTGGCCTAAACTTCAGCAAACTCCTGCTCCTTTAGGAGTAATATCTGAGATATTTGTCTCTTTGGTTCTAAGAAAAATACATAACTTGGTGGAGATTCAGCTTCAGAATTTTAAATCCTGTATGCTTTGGGGTGAGTTGATCCCTTTTACTAGACATCTGTCTTTGGGCTTTGGCATAATCACTTTTACAATATATTTTCATACTAATAGGTTAAACAAGAGCAGTATTATCAAGGACTGTGAAGACCAAGAATATAATTGATCAGTCTGTGGCTCAGGGTTTTATAGTGATGAATCCAGTTGTTTCTGTATTGATATTGCAGGAGAGGGCTTTTTACATGTGTTAAATGTAAAGACTAATGGTTATAGCAGGTCCTTCAGATTGATGGTAATCGTGTGATGTAAGGACAGAATTATATTTATACTATGAAATACTCCTGAGGGATTATGTATTGAGTAGGAGCCATAGAGAAAATGAGAGGTTTGACAAGGCTGAACAGATCAGAGAGTCTGTTTTTGAAAATGGAGGTCAGAGTGTAGAACTAGCATGAGGGGGTGTTAGGAAGGAGATTTTATGTAGAGCAGTTTCAGACTCAACCCAGTGGATATGGTTGAAGAGCCAACTAGAAAAAAAGCCAAAAACAAACCTTTGCTTCTTTGTCATGGACTAGATCATACAGACTAGGGCGGTATACCAGAAAAACATTTGTTAAAACTAGTGGGAGGAAGGAAGAGGACTTATGTTTCAAGTGTAGCTCTGTTTCTCGGTCATTGCCACTGATTTTCACACAGCTGCTTTCTCTGATACTACAACACTGTCAGAAGCCCCAAATGACACACACAACTTCAGTTGGATGTTTCTTTTATGGAATAAATACAGTTTTCCCCCACGTAATGATGAAGGCACATTTGCAATCTAGTGGCTTGTTAGGGGAAGGATGTTGGGAGTAGTAGTAGAAAGAAGAGTAAATTCAAGTATCATAACTCAGTTTTTAGGCCTGGTTGTTCCCTGTACTTTAGCCAAACACAGGATCTTGAATTCATACTGTTTTAAGTTTCCCTGTCACTAGAAGTGGACTATATGATCTCTTTTCCTTCTACCTCTAAAATTCTATAATTACAACAGAAAATTTCTTCTCCGACACTAATAAAATAGCCTGAACAGTGTCAAAATATGAAAAATACTATTTAGAGTAAGTTGTCCTATGCTTAATTATAACTGTTTTATGTAACAGTTTTTTTTTTTCCTGGAACTTCTGTACCTCAGAAAGGGTTGTCCAGTTCATTTTGGCAAAGAAAAGACTTGATAGCACATCATATTGCCACACGGAGGCTAACAATTGGACATAAAGCCAGACAAACCCACAAGGAGAGCCATAAATAAGAGAGTCTTAATGTGATTTAAATACTGTGACCGAGTTGCATTCAGTGTCATCCTGGTCACCAAGTCCAGTGCGACACCACCTCTATAGAGATGTATTCTGGCAAAGGACTTCTGCATCCGCCATCTGGCCCCTGACCCGGGGAGCACATCTCACTGAATGACACACAACCCAGTGGGATGCACCAAATATGCCTGAACATGAGCA
Source organism: Manis javanica (assembly GCF_040802235.1). Lineage (NCBI taxonomy): Eukaryota > Metazoa > Chordata > Mammalia > Pholidota > Manidae > Manis > Manis javanica. The sequence goes on along the minus strand of NC_133159.1, from coordinate 76,807,722 downwards.
CATCCTCTTCTTCAAACAAAGGCTAAATATGCCCCTAATTTTATATTTTGTGAGCTATGTTTTTAACTCCTCTGAGAAGGCCTATAAACATTTGCTGATCTTGTTTTCTTTGTCAAAACCACAATTTCAAAAAATACTTTAATAAATTTCAAGTTAAATTGAGAAGCCAATTAGAGGTGCTTTAAATTTAAAAATTCATTCTTTATGTGGTAAAATATAGAAGTAAGAGACTTAAACTTTGTGACCAGCTGGTCTGGCCTTCCAAACACAAGAGTTTGAGCAGAACCCTTCTAAAACTCTGTTCTTTCCTAACATCCTGGGAAGTGTGTGAAATGAGTTCTACTCAAGGGAAATTTCTCCTAAGATTTTGTTTTCACTGTTTAGTTTTATACCTTAAACTATGATGTCAGGCATGTTCCAGAATAAAGGCAGTCTCACATCCACTCTTCCCAGTCTCTGAGATAGTCTATTGGGCTTCTTTTATCCTGTATTATTTTGCAAATACTTCACCCTTCAGGAGAAAAAGTGTGATTTTGTAAGTTTTTCCATGAAGTACATCTTTGGCATTCCTCAGACTGCTAATTATTCTATGGGTTGTTGGGAAGGAAGAAGACTATATTTTAGCCTCCTCTGTTACTTAAAATCTATAGATGCCAAGTTAATGCTCAAGACTTTCTGATGGTACCCTTTCTGAATAAAGGTAAATGCTAAAGAAGGAACATTTTGTGGAAATGGGGATAAAGTTCAGAGTAACCATTTTTCTACAAAAAAAATTATATACAACTATAACCCTTTGTTGGAATAAAACAAGAAAACCTTATTCAAGAACTGAGCTGCAATTAATAGAAGTAAAAGGAAATATAAACATCATCCTTTAGATACAGCAAACTCAAATAAGGAAGTAAAATGATTTCCTAATAAATGAGAAGCAAAAAGTACAAAATGATACGAGAAAGAAGTAATATTAATAAATGTTAATACGAATAAACGTAATTAGAAACTAGGGTAGAAATGGAGCATGTGATTAATAAGGTTAAGAATAATAGGAAATCTTGGGGAAAGCCTACTTAAGCTGGTTTTCAGGGCTGCAGCACTGATAACATATCTCGTGTTTCAAAAATTGACTCAAATTATTGTGGAGCCAAACGATAGTGGAGCCACTATCATGAAGGGTGGTAAGGTGAATGAAGACTGCAAAAGAGCATCATAATGCTGATAATTCCTAATGGAAAAAAAAGTCAAATTTTAATTCATAAACTCATTTAAAAGAGCAGTAGGCTGCGTAATAACAGTTTTAACATTTTTAAAGAATAAAGCCCATTCAAGCAGTCTAATATAGGTCCTGAGTTTCTATCTGGAATGCAAGCCCCACCTGAATATTAAGGGCCATTATATGGAAAATGGTGACGGCCAGCTCTTCTCTTTCTCCCCTGAGTTCCACACAGTAAGAAATGGGGATAAGCATCAGTGTGAAGGATTTGGGCAAAGAATGAGGAAGAACTTTGTTAACTGAAGCGGGTTGTTGAGAAGTGTTATTCCTTGAAAGTCTTTCAAAAAGTCGTTACTATCACCCAGAACATTTACTGTCTATGACGTACATAGGCAGCCCCTGTAGTAAGAGATGTGATGAATTAAAGAATTAGAAAGTCTGAGCTAGGGGATAAGCAAAAACACTATATCACACAAGATAGAATCATGAAAATGCATAACCACAAAAATGAGAGAGACTTATGTAGATCAACATAATGACAGCATTTAGCTAATGAAACTTCTGGAAATGTTCTGTTTTTTGAATAGCAAAGGAGTCTTTGTCGTTTTGTTAGTTGATGCGAATTTGAATTGAATCTGATTTATTGGCATCTATGATCTGTATACAGTATTTGTAACAGCCTTTTCCTGGAGGAAATTTTCAAATAAACATTTGGCATCAATAGAATATTTTCTATCAAACTGTCAGTTTTTTCCATAGTACAGCTTTGACTTCCAGAAGATTCAGGCTGTCTTAGAGACTCTAAGTTCCCTAGGGGCATTAGACCAATACCAGGTATGTTATTACACTGAGGGCTTGGAAACTGGGGAACTAGGTTACCTGCCTGAGATTGAACTGTTCTGCTGGTATAGATATAGGAAGATATCATTTTAGATCGGAATATTTAGAACTTCATGTAAACAACCATTGAAAACCATACTCTCTGATACCTGTAGAATCACAGTTTCAACACAAGTAAGAATAACATATTCAAGAAGTTTTAGTCCTATGCATTGGTCAATGTTTAATCTCTCGTTTCCAGGCAAGGAATGTGGGGCAGTTTTAGGGTGGGGGTGGTGCACAGGTCCTTGATTTGTAGCATTTGCCAATTTCTATGATGTAAATGCCCCAACTGTGGTCAGCCGGAGGCAGAGTTGGGAAGAGATGTGCACAGTCACCTCTCATGGCTCTAGCCCAACACCAGGGGCCGTGTCTGTAAATCACTGAAGTTCAGAAGCATCACGACTTGTTTAGTGACAGCCACCACTGTCATTATCACATAGAATTTCTCCCTCCCATGTTGTGACAAATGCAGTAAAACCAAATCTAATGTCACTACTTGTCCATTTGAGAGCTTTAAACTTTTAAGTCCTAAAATCTTCATTATTTAACAGGAGATCCCCCATAATACTGCTCTCTCTAGTAATGACACCCAGTTCCTTACATGTTCTGATTGATATAAACAGAAAATATGATTTTGCTTCACAGTCAACGGAACCGATTCTTAGAAGCAGTAAGCGCAACCTTCAGAATAGAAAAACAGTTTGGAAGCATGTTTTATTTTGGATTTTAGTATTTTTTGTGTTAAAAAGACTGATAACACACTGAGAAGTACTACTTACCATTCCATAAAAGCCTGGCTGGAAACAACACATTTCACAACAGTTCCAAAATTTCTCTTCACTACTTATTTTTGGAAACTAGAACTATTATGTAAACATGTGAACTCATGGCCCACCTCCTGTCTTCATTCACAGACATGTGCATATCTTTGTAACCCTGGGACATGTATCTCATATTGTCAGTCTTTCTGTAATAGACTTTTTGTAAAGTAAAATGGCATTAACTTCTCCAATGCCAGAACACCAAATAGCTTTGGTTCCTGGACATAAGACAAATCTTGGGTAAGGACTGGACAATCTCGTTGCTTTCACATTTAGTTGCTCTCTCTACTTAAAAACCATTTGGCAACTTGCCAAAAACTTCCCCTGAACCTTAGGGGAGAAAGCAATGGACTCTTAGGTCATAATAGTCATTCCAGTCGTGGTGTGGTTCATATTCACTCTAAACTGATAATGTTCATAATACACTAATACTGCCATTTACAATGACCTGTCCCATATGTCCATCCTGCTACACATACTGAATAACATTGGTAACATGAAATGTCATTGTCCAGTCTCAGAGTCTCCACCAATGATTCATATGTATTTATTCAATAAGTAGGTGACAGGTGCTTTTTGTGGTGAGGCAATAGAATATGTCAAGATGAGTTGAGACCAATCCATTAGTATTTGACTGAGGCTGGGCAGGAGTTAGAAATGCTCACACATATTTAGACTATATGAAATTCCTATTTTCTCATCTTCTCACTAGGAGAGAATTCAACCTCTAGGCCATCACCGTGGTCCTAAGAAATTTTTTTTTGTTACTAGGTTGATTGTTTTGGCTAATTTTTAATGTTAAAAACTAAAAGTTGAGTACATCTCTTAAGTCAATGGATTTTATATACTGCACGTCCAAGGTCATACTCGAGATTTATTTCTTTACTGAATGTTAGTTACCCTGACAGTAACAGTTAATGACAAGGTGACTCAGTCATCTTGATTGCTGTAAATTAGCACAGTCATTCTGCACTGCTGTTGACTAATGAAGTAGATTCATGGGCTGGTTCTGACATGACTGACAGAACATGTCAGTGACAAGGTAATAGTGTAGAACAGGACAGGAAGGAGAAGGAAAAAGCAGGAGGAGGAAAGCACACTTTAGTTGGACACATTAAGACACACTAATAACATCACAGTCTGTGCCCAAGGGAGAAATGAAAAATGTACAGAGGACCTCCTGATTATTTGCTTTAACATCACATTTTGATTCTCTTCTGATACTAAAAAAAAATTAACGGTAGGAAGTCATGAATGACATTATTCTGAAGCTCCACAGTAAGACTTTCTGCGTATCTTAGAGCCGACCTCCAGCTCAGTCCACGGTGGCACTAGAAAACAGCTAAGATACCTCTCACATCTGGATTTCTAAGCTCCATACATGGATGAAACAAGTTGCTGAGGAAATCTCAACTGCTTCACTTTGGGGACTGATGGTGAATCTCCGTGATTCAAATTACAGTGTTGCCAGTGAACTTTGAATTTGATATGCAATGAAGCAGTGGCTCTTCTTGGTGGTATGGACATACTGATAGCTTAGGTGTTCCACTGGTGTCCCCTCCAGATCTTTAGCAGATGTTGTTAAGAAGTGAAGAGCTCTTTAAAGGAATTAAGTCTAAACAAAAATCTGCTCAGTGTCATGTTCTCACAGCCCCCATACTCCTCACTGGAGGTTTTCTAAGACAAACTCCTTCAAATTCTGGAATGCATAGCCTGGCCTGGGCCACTGCCAGGGTGTATAAGCATAGACACATGATTTCCAAACAGTGGGAGAGCCAAATCTGAAGCCACAGTTCTGTATTTCTTTCTCGTGTGCTATAAATGAAAGCCAAAGCAAAAGGCATGGTTTGTGATTAGAACTATTAGATAAAATAGAATGAAAGAGCATCTGTATCCTCTAGAAGGTGGATAGTAATTTAAGTCATCCTAGTTTTTAAAGGACTTTCTTCACCATCTAAACTTAATGATCAAGAAGGAAAAGAAAAAACTGCTTGCTTCCAAGGTAGCCTTTCCTGGCTTGGAACTACTAGAAACCCTTTTTATGAAGTGTATTTCCAGGAGAGGTTTAAATAATTGTTAAGTTACATGGGCTGAGAAAGAGGCAAGGAGATCTTAATGAAAATTAAATACTAAGTTGGAGTGGATGAGGGGAAGAGTATCAGAACGTAAGTAGAAATACAGAAGTGAAGTGGGTGTTTCCACCAAATACTACTAACCCGTTTGTCTAAGGAGAGAACATCAGTTCTTATTCACAGTGTAATTAGGTCGAATCATATCAAATGCTGAAATTCAACCATCTGGATCTACAAAAAATGCTCATAGCTTGTGTTTCAACTTAAACTATTGGAAGCAAGGTAAATCTGTAAAATATATGAAAAGCACACTAAATTATCCCATGGCTTACTAATGGTAGAGTGCTAAAAAAATAATAATCCAAAACCAGTTTTTAAAAAAACACTATAGTCTAAATTTAACCTCAAAGACCTGTAGACTTACAATCCAAAATACTTTCCATATACCCAGGGATAATTTGAGGAAACTGCAAATTTGCAAGTTTTTCATTGAGAGAGAAAGCAAATCTGGTTAAGCAGGTATTTTCTTATAGCCTCTAAGGAATTAACACCAAGAGTGTTTTTCATTTTAAAAGAATCTGGATGAAACTATTAACTTCCCTAAAAGTTTAAGAACAGGCACATGTTGGTGAGTATTAGCTAGTCTTTCTGTACTGACTGTGCAAAATCTCAGCTGTGGAGTCTCCCACCCACAATATAACTTTAACCTGTGATGTCATCCACAGGTCCTCCACCTACCTAGAACAGCAGCGTCTGGGTAAATGCAAGTAAGCAGTGGGCCCAACGCTGCCAGTCTTGCCCTGGCCTACCCTTGCCTACCCAAGTGAGATGTGGACTCTGAGCCAGGCCTTCACTTCTCATGCTTTCTGGATGATTTCCAGGGCATCTGAGACCAGCTTTCTGTGTTTACTGAAAGATCATAAAAGGCCATAAAAAGTAATCAAAATAATTCTTTTTGGTTGTAAGCACAGGAGGAAAGCAGGCTTACCATTTGAAAGAAATATTGAATAGAAATATACCATTTTCTCTACATACTAAAAGAATAATCTGATGGTATAAAGGGAGAGGCAAAATAATATCTTGATAGTGTTTTTAGGGGGCAAAAAGCAAAAAAAAAATGAGAAAGTACAATGGAAGCAAACTATAAGGTACTTGACAATTTATACTTTCATAAACAGCCACACTCATAGTATGCTTTTTACATGGATATCATTTTTCTGATTTTATGGAGTAAAAACGGTATTCCTAGAGGTTTGGTGACTTCACCAATTTCACAACATCCCAAAGAGGCAAATCTCAAGTCTTGGTTTTGCCGAAGTTTAGTATGTGGTGGAAGGTAAAGATCTATGCTTTGGTGTCATACACACCTGGGTTTGATGTCTGGTACTGTTGTTTATTGTATATTTTGTTTCTTTATTCTAACTCCCGTTTTAGCATCTGCAAAATGGCAATGATAATCCGTCCTTTAGAAAATCACTGTGAAGATTAAAAAATATGTAGAAAATGCATACCATGTAGGTATGTACTCAAAAAATGGTAACAACTTTTCTTTGTTTTCCAATAATATGAGTACAAAATTTTGCCATCTCTTCCTCCTTAGTCGATCTTCAAAGCTAATAAAGTGAATGAAGGAAATCCAAGTCAGTATCATAAAACCTGTTAAACTATAACAGAATAAAACTATTATAAAACAATAGTTTATTTGGAACCAGACAAGAAATAGATGATCTAGAGCTGCACTATCCAATATGATAGCCACTAGCCACATGTGGCTATTCAATTAAAATTAGAAATTCAGTTCTTCAGTCACCCTAACCAACCCTGATACAGGGTATAAACCCTTCATTTCCAGGCAAAGAAATTGAGTTAACCTTAATATGTTCAATTCAATATCCTGTCTGCCCCTTTTTCCAACCACCACCAATTTACTTTCTATGTTTGTTAGTGTCTTCAATAATGGCAAAAGCCATTATGTCCAAGTACCCATGAGTTATCTGTCACTCACTTGTCTGGCAGTTGATGCTAGCTGTCAGCTGGGATTAACTAAAACTGTTGAACAAATATTTGTACAAGGCCTCTCCACACAGTCTGGGATTTCTCACAACATGGCTAGATTCCAAGAGCAGGCATCCCAAAGGAAAGTGAACCAGTTGGAGACTGCATCACCTAACCTGGCTTCAGAAGTTGAAGTCATGTATCGGCACTCTATCTTACTCTGTTCACTAGAACTGAGTCACTAAAGCTGGCCCATATTCAAGGAGTATCAAATAATTTGCAAACATTTTTTAAAGCCACCACAGTCTGTCACATTATTTACATTCTGACCACATGCAAAATACATTCACTCCCCAGAGCTCCACCAAAACACTCATCTATTAACAATGTCAGGATAAGATTCTGAGTCAGGATTGCATTATTTAAGTCAGATTCCAGAGGCAGGTGAAGCTGCTGAGATGTGGCTCCTTCAATACAGCTCCTTAAGTACAGCTTAATCTGAAAAGCTGTGAACTAACTAGTCCTAATATACAATTATGGGGCAGGATAGCTGCTATAGACTCTTCTATTCAAAAAGCAAAAGTGGGAGGCATACAGAACTTAATTGCTCCGTAGCCATACTGAAATTCAGCAGGGCACATGTTGCCACTTCCTTGATTATTAGAGTTTAGTCCTATTACCTGGGAGTGATTCTCCATAGCTTTGCTCTTCCCTCTGGACTTTGCCCCCCATATTTTATTGAACTTAGAGCTGTCCTTCCTTGCATATAAAAAGTAGTTAATGATGCAGCTGAGTAGATTCTCAGCCTGTGGCCTACTCTTAGTAGTGCAGGGGTCCAAAAGTTTTCTTAATTTTGTAACGTCTCTGTATTTTTCAATTCAAACTGATAGTATATCTGTTGCTACAATTTTCTTAAAACATTTGTGGGTTTCCTATGAATCTTACTGACATTCAATCCAAAGGCAAAAGCAACATTCAGAAATCTTGTCATGGTAAGCCATTCTCTACCTTGGATTCTTATAAGACTCCTGTGGAACAATGCAAGATCATTAGAAGACCTATTGCTTAGAGGGTCTTTGAGGCACACTCTTACGATCCTGAGAAAGATTTTTGTGCACCATCTTACCTTTCTGAGGTTTTATCAAGTCTTACAGTGATATGGTGGGCTGCAGTTTTACACCATGTTTTCCTGATAGCACCCTGGATTTGAACTGTGCTCAGAAGCCATTTCTTAGTTTTGGCAATATTTGCTCTCTGAAAAAACTGGAAATGATAAATAATTTTATTTCCAAACAAGTCCTTGTTACTTTGTATTTGAGTCATTCTTTAGCTTTTCTCTCTCCTCTTGTGTTTTAGTAGAAGCAGTGAAAAGAATCCAAAGGGCAACTTGAATACTTTGTCTTGAAATCTTAACTAGAACTTCCAGTTCATTATGTATACTTCCTAGTTTCAATATTACTGAAAGCAACAATGTAGCTAAACTTTCACCACTGAATAACAAGGGCTCCCTGTTTTTACTTTCCTTCAGTCCTGCACCACAGCATCTTTGCCATCAAGTTTCCACTAAGAGCATCTTTGAGACTATTTTGGCTTTTATTAACATTTTCCTTCCAGCTTGCACCCAAAGCCATTACCTGTAATTTAGGTTTTTGGTTACAGCAACACATTTTTTTCATATACCTGAATTTATTCCAATTACCTATTGGCTGTGTGACAAACTGCTCCAAAACTTAATGGTGCAAAACACTAACATTGATCATACAACTCAATAGCAAAAACAAACAACCTGATTAAAAAATGAACAAAGGACCTGAATAGACATCTTTCCAAAGAAGACATACAGATAGTCAAAAGTTACATGAAAAGATGCTAAACATCTTTAGTCATCAGGAAAATGCAAGTAAAAACCACAAAAAGATACCACCTCACACCTGTTAGGATCCAAAAGATAAAAGTGTTGGTGAGGATGTGAGAAAAGGAAACCCTTATACACTGTTGGTGAGAATGTAAATTGGTAAAGCCATTATGGAAAACAGTATGGAAGTTCATTTAAAAACAAAAATAGAACTACCATATGATCCAACAATTCCTCTTTTGGATATTTATATCCAAAGAAATAAAATCAGTATTGTAAAGAAATATCAGCACACTTATGTTCATTGCAGCTTTATTGACAATTGCCATGATATGGAAACAACACAAGTATACATTGATGGATGAATGGATAAGCAAATTGTGAGATTATATATATTGACAGATGATATATAGATATAGGTGTAATATCCTGACATATGCAACAACATGGATGAACCTAAAGGACATTATAGTAAGTGAAATAAGCTAGACACACAAAAAATATGACATGATTTCATTTACATATGGAACCTTATAAAGTTGAATACATAGAACCAGAGCAGAGGGTAGAACATTGGTTAGTAGGTGTGGGAAATGGGGAGATTTGGGTGAAGGGGTACAAAGTTGCAGTCAGGATGAATAAGTATGGTGAGCTAATGTACAACATAATAACTATAGTCAATAATACTATATTGAATACTGGAAATTTGCTAAGAAAGTAGATTTCAGGTGCTCTGATGACCAAAAAGTTAACCCTGTGAGGAGATGGATATGTTCATTAGCTTAATGTATAATGATTTCAGTATGTATATGTTTATCAAAACACCAAGTTGTACACTTTAAACATATACAAATTTTATAAAGTAAATAAAAAAACGTTTTTAACCTTGAGTGCAATTTGAAGAGGGTTCAGTGGGGGAAAACACATTCCTCTTTCAGTTAGTGTTAGCTGGGGTTGCTCAATGGTGAATGTATTGAAGGCTCATTCATTCATGTACCTACTGGGTAATGCTGGCTGTCGGCTTGAACTTTATCTGGGCTGTTGCTTTGATCACCATCATGCAGCCTCTCCATATATCCTAAGCACTCTTCCAAAATGATGACTGTCACTATTTATCACTCATTCCAAGGACAGTCTCAAGAAAGAGCTGAGTGGAAACTGCATCACCTTTTCTCCCCACTCCCCAGCTCAACAGTAGCCTTGAAAATAATAGCCTAAATTCCAGGTACCTCAGAGAGTAGAAAGGGCTCCATATGCAAATAACTGATTATTTGAACTATTTGATGGCTTTTTGGAAAAACATAGAAACTTCTACCTATATACCTAATTCAGAACTTGTCTGGTGCTAGAGCTGCTGCACAGGCAGTGTTTTTTGTAATACTTATGGGCAAATATTTTAGTTGCTGCTGCTAGAGGAGATAACACTTGGGGCAAAAAACAATGTATTAATGAAAAAGCTTGGTAGAAAAGACTGGGGAATGCATTGTCCCTAAGGGCTTTGAAAAAGTCTTGATTTATTTCTGGAAATCCAGAAGGCCAGCACATGCATAGGCTGTGTACATGCTCATGAAGACCCAAGAAGGCCCTAGGCTACCACTTTTGGCTGACCTTGAGGCTCTCAAGGTCAAAGCAGAAAGTGAAGGCTAAGGCAGAGTTGTAAACTACCTGAATGAGTGCCTCAACAGACACGAATTCCCTTGGTAAATATTGATATTTTGTGGTTCCAGACATTTAAGGAAATTTCAGTGTTGTTATTAGCTCACCACTAAGCCAACCAAGCAGAAACTGCTGTGACCACACACAGCAAAGAATACAACTTTAAGGATTAGTTTGGAAAAGTCACCAAACAACAGACCATAAGGAAAGAGGGAATCGAGACTTTCCCACATTATAATATGTCATTTTCAAAAAACAAATTATGAGGCCTGCTAGGAAACAAAGTATAACTCCTGCTTAGGAAAAATAAAAAAGCAATAGAAAGTGTCCCCAGGGAGTCAAGACACTGGCCTTTCAAACAAAAACTTCAAATCAGCTATTTTAAATAAGTTCACCCACTTAAAGAACTAAAGTATGAGAATAATGTCACAAAAAAGACTTTTAATAGAAATTATAAAAAGTAAATAATTCTGTAGTCTAAAAGTATAAGAAAACTGAGATGAAAAATTCACTTGAATGGTTCAGCAACAAATTTGACCTAGCAGAAGAATAAATCAGAAAGATTCAGTAGAAAATCAGGAAACCTAGAACATTCATGAATATGTGGAAACACTAAGGAGTAATCAATGGGTCAAAGATGAAATCATAAGGGAAATTAGAAAATATTCTAAGAATTGGACCACAATATACAAAACTTATGGATGCAAGAAAACAGTAAGTAGTAAGAAGTGAATGTATAGCTGTATATGCTACATTAAAAAAGAAGAAATCTCAAATCAATAACCTAACCTGTCTTAAGAAACTAAAAAAGAGGAAACTAAACCCAAACAGGCATAGGAAAAGAAATAAGATTAGAGCAAGTATTAGTGAAATAAATCATAAAGTAGAGAAAATCAATATTAACTAAAAGTTGGTTCCTTGGAAAAAATATCAGCAGATCAAGAAAAAAAGAAGACAAATTACTAAAATCAAGAAATGAAAGGACATTACTACTAACCTTACAGAAATAAGAGGATTATAAAGCAATTCTATGGACAATTATATGCCAACAAATCAGATAACTAGATGAAAGGGAAAAAAACTAGAAATACACAACCAAAACTGATTCAGGCAGAAATCAAAAGCTTGAATAGATCTATAACAGGTAAAGAGATTGAGTTAGTAATCAAAAACTTCCAACAAAGAAAAGCTTAGGACTTGATGGCTTCACTGGTGAATTCTTCCAAGCATTTAAAGAATTAGTGCCAATATCCAAACTCTTCCAAAAACAGAACAGGAGGGAATCTTCATAACATATTCTAAGAGTCCAGTATTACCCTGATACCCAAGGTTAGACAAAGACAACATAAGGAAAACTGTAGACCAAATTGCTTATGAAAACAGATGCAAAAATCCTGAACAAAATACCTGCAAACCAAATGCAGCAGCATATAAAAGGATTATACACCATGACCAAGTGGAATTTATCCCAGGGATGGAGATTTGATTTAAAATATGAAAATCTATTTTCTACCATATTAATAGAAAAAAGGGAGGAAAACACATGATCATCTCAATAGATGCAGAGAGCATTCATCAAAATCCAACGTCCTTCTGCACAATGTAAATAGATATAAATTGTGACAACAAGAGCATATAGTGTGAAGGAAAGGAGAGGTAAAAGGTTTTTATGCAAGTGAAGTTAAGTTGTTACCAGCTTAAAATAGACTACTGTAAGATATTTATGTAAGCCCTATAGTAGGCACAAGGAAAATACATAATAGAAGTTACACAGAAGAAAAGAAGAAAAGTGAAAGGCTATCAATAAAAAAAAATACAAAGGGAGATAGCAAGAGAGAAAAAGGATAAAAACTACAAAACAAAACAGATAACAAAATGGCCAAAGTCCTTTCCTATCAATAATTCAATGTAATGGATTAAACTCCCCAATTAAAGATATAGAGTGGCTGAATGGATTAAAAATCTAGATCCAAATATATGCTGTTTACAAAAAACATTTTAGATTAAAAAATACACTAAGAAAAATGTGAAGGGACAGGAAAGGATACTCTGAAAGTGGTAACCAGAAGTTAGCATGAGTGACCATACTTTTTTCAGACAAAAATAGATTTTAAATAAAAAGTCATCTCTAGAGACAAGGAATGTCATTATATAATGATAAAAGGGTCAATTCAATAGGAAGATATAACAGTTGTAACATCAAGCACCTAGATATATAAAGATAAATTGACAGCTTTGAAAGGAGAAATAAACAGCAATACAATAATAGGAGATTTCAATACCCCACTTTCAATAATGAATAGAACATTCAGACAGAAAATCAGTGAACAGTGGACTTGACCAATACATTGACCAAAGGGACCTAATAGGTAGATACTGAACCTTCCACTCAAGCATAGAAGAATATACATTCTTCACAAGTTCATATGGAACATTGTCCAGGATAGATCACATGTGAGGTCACAAAAAAAGTTTTTAAAAAATTTAAGAAGATCAAAATCATACCAACCATCATTTCTGATCACAATGGAATAAAACTAGGAAAACTCACATATACATGGAAGCTAAACAACATACTCTTTAACAATCAACATTCAAGAAGGTAATCAAAAGGAAATTTAAAAAATATCTCAAAATAAAAATGAAAACACAACATACCCAAACTTCTGGAATGCAGCAAAAGCAGTACCAAGAGGGGAGTTTTAGTGACAAGCACCTATATTAAAAAAGAAGGAAAATACTGCAAGGAATCTGAAAATGAACTAATGAGCCTAAATCTAACAAGAAAGGAAATATAGCAGAAATAAATCAAATAGAGAACAGGAAAAAAGTCAACAAAACTAAGAGTTGGCTTTTTGAAAGGTAAAATTGACAAACCCTTAGCTAGACTAAGGAAAAAGTAGAGAAGACTCAAAATCAGAAATGAAAGAGAAGACATTAAAATGGATATCTCAGAAATAAGGAAGGACTATTATGAACAATTATATGCCAATAAATTGGATAACCTAGAGTAAATGAATAAATTCCTAGAAATATACAACCTATCAAGACTAAATCAAGAAGAAATAGAAAGCCTGACAGACCTAGAATAAATACGGAGGTTAAATAAGTAATAAAAAACCTGCCAACAAAAAATACCTTATGACCAGATCCAATCCTTAAACTCTCCCAACAAATAAGAGAAAGGAACACTTCCAAACTCATTTTATGAAGCCAATATCATAAAAGCTAGACAAAAACACAACAAAATTATAGGACAACATACCTGAAAATAGATGCAAACATCTCAACAGAATACTAGCTAACTGAATTCAACAGTACTTTAAAAGGATCATACACCATGATCAAGTGGGATTTATCTCTGAGATGCAAGGATGGTTCAATATATGCAAATCAGTAACTGTGATACAATGCTTGGCAGAATGAATGAGAAAAATGACATTATCATCTCAATAATGCAGAAAAGGCAGGAACAAGCTGGAGGTATCACACTTCCTAATTTCAAAATACATTACAAAGCTACAGTAATCAAAACAGTATAGAACTGGCATAAAAACAGACATATAGATCAATAGAATAAAGAGTCTAGTAATAAATCCACACATTTGTGGTTAACTAATCTTTGAGAAGGGTGCCCAGTATATACAATGGGAAAATCATAGTCTTTTAAATAAATGGTGTTGGCAATGCTGATTATCCACACTCAGAAGAGTGAAATTGGACATCTCACTCCATGTAAAAAAATCAACTCAAAATGGATTGAAAACTTAAATGTAAGACCTGAAACTATAAAACAACTAGAAAAAAAATGAAGGGAAAATGCTTCTTGCCATTGATCTTGGCTACACAACACCAAAACCACAAAGCACTGTCAATAATAGACAAGTGGCATTGCATCAACTGAAAAGCTTCTGCACAGCAAAGGAAACGACAGGCTGAAAGAGCAACCTATGAAATAGGTAAAAATATTTGTACACCATATATCTGATAAAGGGTTAATATCCACAAATACATAAGGAAGTCATATAACTCAATGACAAAACAAAGAAAACAAAAACAAAGGCAAAAAAATCCAAACAATTAAAAAACAATAAGCAAAAAACCTGAATAGACATTTCTCAATAGAGGAGACATACATACAAACGCCCCAAAGTTACATGAAAAGGTGCACAATATCCCTAATTATAAGGGAATGCATATTAAAACCACAATGAGATGTTACTTCACACCTGTTATAAAAAGACGAGACAGTAAATATTGGGAATTATGTGGAGAAAAGGAAACCCTTGTGCACTGTTGGTGGGAATGTAAACTGGTGTAGCCACTATGGAGAACAGTATGGAGGTTCCTTTAAAAATTAAAAATAGAAATACTGAATAATCCAGCAATTGCTCTTCTGGGTATAGATCCACAGAAAATGAAATAAGTACCACAAAGAGGTACCTGAGCCCCTGTGTTCATTGTAGCATTATTCACAATATCCAGCATATGGAAACAATTGTCTCAACAAATTAATGTCTTAACAGGAATAGGACAATGATGTCTGCTCTCACCACTTCTATTCAACATTGTACTGGAGATTCTAGCCAGGGCAATTAGTGGAGAAAAAAGAAGTAAAAGGCATTCAGACTGGAAAAAAAGAAGTAAAATGATTTGCAGATTACTGATCTGTATATATAAAATCCTAATACCCTTGACATGAGTGACAAGACCAATCAAGGGGAAAAGAATATAGTCTTTTCAACAAGTGGTGGTAGGACAACTTGCTATCTTCATGTGAAAGAATAAATTTGGACCACTGTCTCACATCATATACAAAATTTAAATTAAAATGGATCAGCAACTTAGAAGGAAACAGGTGTCAATCTTCATGATCTTGGTTTAGGCAACAGTTTCTTAGGTATGACAACAAAATACAAGCAGCAAAAGAAAAAGATACATTGGACTTCACTGAAATTCAAAGCTTTTGCATCAAAGGAAAGTGAAAAGACAACCCACGAATGGGAGAAAGTATTTGAAAATTATATGTAAAGATCTAGTATCCAGAACATATAAAGAACCCTTACCCTTCAATAGTAAATAAATAACTCAATTTAGAAACAGGCAAAAATTTTGAATAGGCATTTCTCCAAAGATTTACAAGTGGCCAATAAACATAAAAAGATGCTCAATACCATCAGTCATTAGGGAACTGCAAACCCAAACCACAATGAGATACCAGTTTATATCCACTAAGGTGGCTGTACTCAAAAAAACAAACAATAAAGTATGCTAACAAGGATGTAGAGAAATTGAAACTTTTATATATTGCTGATGGGATTGTAAAACAGAGCAGTTGCTTTGGAAAACAAAGTTTGGCAGTTCCTTAAGAAAGAAGAATCATAAACATACTAGGAAAATTTGTACATGAGTTTGCATAGTAGCATTGTTCATAATAGCCAAAAAGGGGAAGCAACCCAAATACCCATCAATTGATGAAGGGATAACAAAATGTGATATATCTGTACAACGAAATACTTTGTATCTGATATATCCTAAATCATGGACATATCTTGAAAACATTATGCTAAGTGAAAGAAGCCACACACAAAAGGCCAATGCTATAAGATTCCATGTATGAATTGTCCAGAATAGGCAAATCCATAGAGACAGAAAGTAGAATAGTGGTTGCCAGGGATTGGGGGCAGGGAAGGTCTGGAGGGGAAAGAGGAAATGGGGGTGCTTGCTAACAGGTATGGAAGTTCTTTCTGGTGTGTTACAAAGGTTCTGGAATTAGCTGTGATAGTTGCACATCATTGTGAATATACTAAAAAATACTGAGTGTTTACTTTAAAATGGTGAATTGTATGTATGAATTTTATCTCAATAAAAAAATTAGAAAAATAAAAGATGAAAATGGAAAGGAAGTCACTAAATCCACCCCACATTCAAGAGGAGGGGAATGACTCCACCTTTCATTGGGAGGAATGGCAATTTTGGGGGCAAATGTTTCCATATTGCACATACTGCACACCCATCAGAAAGGCTAAAATGAAAAAGACTGACAGTAGATGATAATGAAGATATGGAACAACCCAAACCCAGCACACTGTTGGCGAGAATATAAAATGATATGACTACTTTGGAAAACATTTTGGTAGTTTCTTTTTTTTAATTAAGGTATCATTGATATACACTCTTATGAAGGTTTCACATGAAAACCATTGTGGTTACTACATTCATCCATATTATCAAGTCCCCCCATTACTCCATTGAAGTCACTGTGGCAGTTTCTTATAAGTTAAAAATATGCTTACCATGATCCATGACATACTTACCATGACATTAATATTCCGATGTATTTACTCAAGAGAAATAAAAACATATATCCACACAAAGACTTGTACACAAATAGTATAGCAGCTTTATGCATGATGGCCCAAAGCTGGCAATGATCTGAAGTCTTAACAGTATTAAATAAATGAATTTATCCAAACAATGGGATACTACTCAGCCCCAAAAAAGAATGAGCTAATGATACCTGCAAAAACACAAGTAAATTTCAGAAACAAGCTGAGTGAAATCAGACACAAAAAAGAATGTAAGGTATAGTTCCAGTGTACATGAAACTATAGAAAAGACAAATCTAATGTATGGTGACAGCAAATCAGTGGGTGGGGATGGGATGCTTTGACTTCAAAGGGACACAAGGGAATATTTTTGGGCAATGAAATGTTCTATACCTTGTCTGTGGTACTGGTTACACAAATTTGTGAAAACATGTAGAAATGCACTTATGTGGGTATTTTTTTGTATATAAATTACATCTCAATGGAGTCAAGGGAAAATATATATATATATATATATATATATATATATATATATCCAGAACCCAATCCCTTCTTGCCTTCTCCACCATTTCCATCCTGATTAAAGTTACCATTAGTTTTCACCTGGCTTATTGTAATCGACTTCTAACTTTTCTCTATTTTTGCCCTTTCAGCCTAGTCTCAACATAACACTCAGGTGATTCTATTAAAACACAAGTCATATCACACCATTTATGTGTATAAAATCCTCTGAAGGCTTCCAATATCACTTTAACAAATGCCAAAGCAAACCAATTTACATTAACTATGTGATCTGCCCCCACCCTCCACCCCCATCTGTCTGCCTTGTCTTCTACTCCAGCCATTCTGGCCACTTAGTTACATTTTGAACACACCAGGCACATACTTATCTCAGGCCTCAACACTGTTGTTCCTATTGCTGTGAATGCTTTTCCCCAACAGGTCTACATAGATTTCTTCTCACTTCCTAGAAGTCTTTACTCAAATGTCACATTTTCATAAGGCCTTCCTTGACTGCCTTATTTAAAATTCCAAGCTCTTTTCAGACTTCAAGATATGGTGATTTGGGGAGATACTTTACAAAGTAAATGGTAAATAATGTTAAAATAATTGATCAATATTTTTTCCTACATGAAGGAAATGTTAGGTCACACCCTGCTGAGCATCTAACTGTGTGGGGCTCAAGTCATACAAACTCAATTTGCTGACCTATAAATGCAGAGATGCCTCTAATAAACACATATGCACCTCAAAAACTTGCACAGCCTTGGAAAGCTTTAAGGTAAGAACAACTGTTTAATAGTGAAGTAGGAATCTTGTTGAAAGTTTCCAATGCTATGAGCAGTGTGGCCCAATGGTGGAAGACCAAGGATTCCCATGTCATACACATTGTTGAGACTTGGGCTGTTACTTCCAAAAAGGATGTAAATTGACCAGGGACTGCTTTTTTGAAAACAAAGATGCTCCCAATGTAGTCATAAATAAAAAGAAAGGTTTGCAACAGAGTCCCTCCCTTTCCTATCCCTCCATTCTCCTGCCTCTCCACAAAGCGGTGATCAATAGTTAACTAAGGCTTAAAAAAAAAAAAAGAAACTTTAGGGACTGTGTGGCCCACATTAAAAAAAACTATATATTGGAAATAGTACACAAATCCTTTGCCTGTGTTTTAAGAAATTAAGGAACTGTGAAGACTAGACTTTCCATGGAAAATGTGTTAAGGGCATATTTATTATGAATGATTTCTAAAACTTCATAGTTTCTCTGTGTCTTCCCCTGAGTTGCATAATGTAATGACTACTGTTCTCAAAAATATAACTTACTCTTAGCAGACACTATCTCTTTCTTAGGGAGAAAAAAAGGGCCCAGAATTCCTATGGCAGGAATTCTTGAACTTGTCTTGGAGTGGAGGTGGCAGGGCCTTCACATGGCAGTGACCTGAGAAGGAGAAAGGACAGAAGGGAGAGGAGATGGGGCAGGAAAGAATTATGGTCCAGGGGACAAAATGACTTGCTGTGGGTTATATATGTGCCAGGAATTCCATATATATATATATTTCAAAGTGTTTTCTTACCGTATTATCTTTTCTTGTTGCTACTGGACCCTGTCACTGCTGGGCCTGGAGGTGAGAAGTGATGGGAATTGAAAGAGGCTCCATTATTCCACCAGGGGAAAACCACGAAGCCCCCCAAACAGGACCTGGAGACAAGGCAGAGAGGAGTGGGCCACAACACAGAGCTCTGGGAGTCTGAGTGGAGGGGAGAAAAGAAGGTTGAGTGTTGCCAGGAAGTGTGGATTTTTAGTTAGATAAGTAGGTGCTTTAGAGAGTTTTCCTGTCCACTGAGGTATAATTGCTCTTTGCTGCTCTCTCAAAAAAGGCTTCTCATAAAGATGTACATCTCCTCAAGGCTTTTGGAATTCGATTGGTCTGCATCACTGTGTTCGTAAGGTACTCTTAATGGCAAAACTGAAACTAGAACTCAGTCCTCCTAAATCTTTTTTAGTCACTAGGGAATTGCCCCTTGTATACTATAAAGAAGCTGGTCCAGTCCCTGCTGTAACTCCACTTAAGAGCTGCAAGAAGGGATTTTGGAGGCTTAAAGATGGTGGCATGAGAGATGAGATAGAAATGTCCTCCCAAAACCACATATAATATGAAAAGAAAGCAAATACATCTAATCCTGAAAGAACAAAAGAAAAGAAGGCTGTGGCAGACTGCCTACACCTGGGGAAAACAGCAGATCTCAAGGAAAAGGATAAAGTTCCAAAGCTGAGACCCAGAGGAACCCAAACCCTTCCCCCACCCCAGAGGGAAGAAGAGAAATGAAGCAGGGAGGGAGCAGAGGCCTAGGACTGCTGAACACCCAGCCCTGGAGATCTGCTATGGGATCACAAACCTACATTACATGGTGCTCCGGAGATTAGTGGGGTTGAAAAGCTAAGACAGGTGGAATACTTGGAAAGACTGAGATTCCAGTCACTTATGGAAAATATATCCACAACAAGGACAAAAGAAAGGCAGGAACTCTGAGACTTCTTAACAGCAAGAGGGCTGCTAAAGGGGCAAGGATTACACAGAACTTGCTGCTCAGGAGAAAGGACAGGTGGACAAAATTGTCCTGATGCACTCTGCACAGGAGGTTGAGAACTTTCAAGACCTTCAGACACTCCATCCCCCTGGCTGGCTACGCAGCTATGAGGCCCTCCACCATGATATGCAGCCTGCTGCACCATCCTCCCAGCCAGCATCAGCTCACAAACTGGCTGCCCCCACCATTGCACCAGGTCAGCAAGACAGCTGCCTTGCCTAAGGCAGCTACAAGTGCAAACCATAGAGGCTTCTCCATGCATGCTCTACCCACTGGCCCTGGCAGTGGAGGCAGGCACTGCAGCCAGGAAGCAGGAAAGAGCTCTTTCCTACTGACAGGCACCAGTGGTGCTCACCTCTGACACCTGCCATCAGTCCAGGGGCTGAGGAGCTCCAGACAGTAGAGCTTCTGGGCACTAGAGGGTACCACATACAAATATGAAACATAAAAGGAACCTGGTTCAAACCAAAATCCCACAAACACCAGAAAGAGGGCCAAGTAAAACTGAACTCATCAGTCTTCCTGAAAGAGATTTTAAAATAAAAATCATAAGCATGCAATGGAGCTACAGAAAAATACTCAAGAACTCAGGGAGGAATTCAAGAATTAAATGCAAACATTGAATACAGTAACTGAAATGACACATACAACAGAGGGATTTAAAACCAGGCTAGATGAAGTAGAGGAGACAGTAAATGAAATAGAAATTAGAGAACAGGAATACAAAGAAGGTAAGGCACAGAGAAAATAAAAGGATTTCTAGGAATGAAAGAATATTGAGAGAACTGTGTGATCAATCCAAATGTAACAATATTTCCATTATAGGGGAACCAAAAGAAGAAGAGAAAAGGGGATAGAAAGTGTCTTTGAGAAGGTAATTGCTGAAAACATCCCCAATCTGGGGAAGGTGATAGTCTCTCAGGCCATGGACGTGCACAGATCTCCTAACACAAGGAACCCAAGGAAGACAATGCCAAGGCATATAATAATGAAAATGGTAAATATCAGGGATAAGGACAGAATATTAAAAGGAGCCAGAGAGAGAAAAAAGATCACATACAAAGAAAAACCCATTAGGCTACTATCAGACGTCTCAACAGAAACCTTACAGGCCAGAAAGGAGTGGCATGATGTATTTAATGCAATGAAGCTGGATGGCCTTGAACCAGAATACTCTACCCTGCAAGATTATCATTTAAATTTGAAAGAGGGATTAAACAATTTCCAGATAAGCAAAAGCTGAGAGAATTTACCTCCCACAAATCATCACTACAGTGTATTTTGGAGGGACTGCTATAGATGGAGGTGTTCCTAAGGCTAAATAGTTGTCACCGAAGGACATAAAACCAGAGTACAGAAAGTAGACCAATTAATTAATAAGTAGATCCAAAAGCAAAACAACTACTCCCAAAGTCACTCAAGGATTAGACAAAGAGTACAAAATAAGATACATAATATATAAAGAATGGAGGAGTAAGAAAAAGGGGGAGAAAAGAACCTGTAGATTCTGTTTGTAATAGCATACTAAGTGAGTTAAGTTAGACTGCTAGATAGTAAGGAAGGGACCTTGAACCTTTGGTAACCATGAATCCAAAGCCTGCAATAGCAATAAGTATATACCTATCACTAAGCATCCTCAATGTTAATGGTCTCAATGCACCAAACAAAAGACATAGAGTAACTGAATGGATAAAAAACACAAGACCTGTCTATATGCTGCCTAAAAGAGACTCACTTCAAACCCAAAGACATACACAGACTAAAAGTGAAGAGATGGAAAAAGATACTTCTTCGTACAACTAATAGGGAAAAAAAGCAGGAGTTGCAGTACTTGTATCAGACAAAATAGACTTCAAAACAAAAGTAACAAGAGACAAAGAAGGACATTATGTAATGATAAAGCGGTCAGTCCAACAAGAGGATATAACCACTACAAATATATTTACACCCAACACAGAGGCACCTATATATGTGAAACAATTACTACAGATTTTAAGGGGGAAATAGAATGCAATGCATTCATCTTAGGACACTTCAATGCAGCACTCCAAAAGACAGATCAACCAGACAGAAAATAAGTATGGAGACAGAGGCATTGAACAACATGTTAGAATGGAAGGGCCTAACAGACATCTACAGAAAACTCCACCCAAAAGCAGCAGGATTCACATTCTTCTCAAGTGCACAAAAAAACATTTTCAAGAATAGATCATATATGAGGCCACAAAAAGAGCCTCAGAAAATTCAAAAAGATTCAAATTGTACCAGTTTCTCAGACCACAAAGATATGAAACTAGAAATAAATTATGTAAATAAAATGAAAAATCCCATAAACACATGGGGCAAAACAGTATGCTCCCAAATAATCAGTGGATCAATAACCAAATAAAAACAGAGATCAAGTAATATATGGAGACAAATGACAACAATAACTCAACAACACAAAATCTGTGGGATGCAGCAAAGGCCGTGCTAAGAGGGAGATATATTGCAATACAGGCCTACCTCAGGAAAGAAGAACAATCCCAAACGAACCAGTCTAAACCCACAATTAATGAAACTAGAAAAGGAAGATGAAATGAGGCCCAAAGGCAGTAGAAGGAGGGATATAATAAAGATCAAAGCAGAAATAAATAAAATTGAGAAGAATAAAACAATAGAAAGAATCAATAAAAGCAGGGGCTGGTTCTTCAAGAAAATAAACAAAACAGATAAACCCCTAGCCAGACATCAGGTAAAAAAGAGAGTCTACACACATAAACAGAAACAGAAATGAGAAAGGAAAAATCACTATGGACACCACGGAAATACAAAGAATTATGCAAGAATACTATGAAAGACTATATATGCTAACAAACTGGATAACCTAGAAGAAAGGGACAGTTTTCTAGAAAAATACAACCATCCAAGGCTGACCCAGGAAGAAACAAAATCTGAATACACCAATTACCAGCAAGGAAATTGAATTGGAAATCAAAAACCTATGTAACAACAAAACTCCTGGTCCAGATGGTTTCACTGCTGAATTTTATAAAAAATTTAGTGAAGAACTAATAACCATCCTCCTTAAAGTTTTCCAAAAAGTAGAAGAGAAGCGAGTACTCCCAAATTCATTCTAAAAGGCCAGCATCACTCTAATACCAAAACCAGGCAAAGACACCACAGAAAAAGAAAATTACAGACCAGTATCCCTGACGAACATAGATGCAAAAATACTCAACAAATATTAGCAAGCTGAATTCAAAAAACATCATAAAGATCATCCATCATGATCAAGTGGGATTCATCCCAGGGATGCAAGGATGGTACAACATTCAAGAATCCATCAACATTATCCACTACATCAACAAATAGAAGGACAAAAACCACATGATCATCTCCATAGATGCTGAAAAAGGATTCGACAAAATTCAACATCCTTTCATGATAAAAACTCTCAATAAAATGGGAATAGAGGGCAAGTTCCTCAACACAATAAAGGCCATATATGACAAACCCACAGCCAGCATTATACTTAATAGCCAGAAGCTGAAATATTTTCCTTTGAGATTGGGAACATGAAGGATCCCCTCCCCACTTTTGGGGGGGGATTATTCATTTTTTTAAAATTTTGTTATCATTAATCTACAATTACATGAGGAACATTATGTTTACTAGACTCCACCCATCACCAAGTCCCCCAATATACCCCATTACAGTCTCTGTCAATCAGCGTAGTAAGATACTATAGAGTCACTACTTGTTTTCTCTGAGTTGTACAGCCCTCCCCATGCCCCCCTTCATTACACTTGCTAATCATAATGCCCCCTTTCTCCCCCCCACTTTATCCCTCCCCACCCATCATCCCCAGTCCCTTTCTCTTTGGTAACTGTTAGTCCATTCTTGGGTTCTGCATGTCTGCTGCTGTTCTGCTCCTTCAGTTTTTTCTTTGTTCTTATATTCCACAGATGAGTGAAATCACTTGATACTTGTCTTTCTCTGCCTGGATTATCTCTGAGCATAATACCCTCTAGCTCCATCCATGTTGTTGCAAATGGTAGGATTTGTTTTCTTCTTATGGCTGAATAATATTCCATTGTTATATGTACCACATCTTCTTTATCCATTCATCTACTGATGGACACTTAGGTTGCTTCCATATCTTGGCTATTGTAAATAGTGCAGCGATAAACACAGGGGTTCATAGGTCTTTTTCAAACTGGGCTCCTGCATTCTTAGGGTAAATTCCTAGGAGTAGAATTCCTGGGTCAAGTGGTATTTCTATTTTGAGCTTTTTGAGGAACCTCCATACTGCTTTCCACAATGGTTGAACTAATTTACATTCCCACCAGCAGTGTAGGAGGGTTCCCCTTTCTCCACAACCTCACCAACGTTTGTTGTTGTTTGTCTTTTGGATGGTGGTGATCCTTACTGGTGTTAGGTGATATCTCATTGTGGTTTTAATTTGCATTTATCTGATGACTAGCGATGTGGAGCATCTTTTCATGTGCCTGTTGGCCATCTGAATTTCTTCTTTGGAGAACTGTCTATTCAGCTTCTCTGACCATTTTTTTTATTGGATTATTTGCTTTTTGTTTGTTGAGGTGTGTGAGCTCTTTATACATTTTCAATGTCAACCCTTTATCAGATCTGTCATTTATGAATATATTCCCCCATACTGTAAGGTGCCTTCTTGTTCTATTGTTGGTCTTCTTTGCTGTGCAGTAGCTTTTCAGCTTGATATAGTAATTCTTGTTCATTTTTGCTTTTGTTTCCCTTGCCCATAGAGATATGTTCTTGAAGTTGTTCATGTTTATGTCCAAGAGATTTTTGCAATGTTTTTTCTAAGAGTTTTATGGTTTCATGACTTACATTCTAATGTAAGTCATGGTCTTTGATCCATTTAGAATTAACTCTGTGTATGGGGTTAGACAATGATCCAGTTTCATTCTCTTACATACAGCTGTCCAGTTTTGCCAACACCAGCTGTTGAAGAGGCTGTCATATCCCCATTGTATATCCATGGCTCCTATATCACATATTAATTGACCATATATGCTTGGGTTTATATTTGGGCTCTCTCTTCTGTTCCACTGGTCTATGGGTCTTTTCTTGTGCCAGTACCAAATTATCTTGATTACTGTGGTTTTGTAGTAGAGCTTGAAGTCAGGGAGCCTAATTCCTCCTGCTTTATTCTTCCTTCTCAGGATTGCTTTGGCTATTTGGGGTTCTTTGTTGTTCCATGAGAATTTTAAAACTATTTGCTCTAGTTCATTGAAGAATGCTGTAAGTATTTTGATAAGGATTGAAATGAATCTGTAGATTGCTTTAGGCAGGTTGGCCTTTTTGACAATATTAATTCTTCCCAGCCAAGAGCATGGGATGAGTTTCCATTTATTAGTGTCCTCTTTAATTTCACTTAAGAGTGTCTTGTAGTTTTCAGCGCATAGGTCTTTCACATCCTTGGTTAGGTTTATCCATAGGTATTTTATTATTTTTGATGCAATTGTGCATGGAATTTTTTTCCTGCTTTCTCTTTCTGCTAGTTCACTGTTAGTGTATAGGAAAGCAACAGATTTCTGTGTATTAATTTTATATCCTGCAACATTGCTGGATTCAGATTTTTGTTCTAGTAGTTTGGAGTGGAGTCTTTAGGGTTTTTTATGTACAATACATATCATCTGCAGATAGTGACAGTTTGACTTCTTTACCAATCTGAATGCTTTGTATTTCTTTGTGTTGTCTGAATGCTGTGGCTAGGACCTCCAGTAGTATGTTGAATGACAGTGGGGAGAGTGGGCATCCATGTCTTGTTCCTGATCTTAGAGGAAAAGTTTTCAGCTACTCTCTGTTACGTATGATGTTGGCTGTGGGTTTGTCATATATGGCCTTTATTATGTTGAGGTACTTGCCCTGCATACCCATTTTCTTGAGAGTTTTTATCACAAATGGATGTTGAATTTTGTCAAATGCTTTTTCAGTATCTATGGAGATGATCATGTGGTCTCTGTACTTCTTTTTGTTGATGTGGTGGATGATGTTCATGGACTCTTGAATGTTGTACCATCCTTGCATCCCTGGGATGAATCCCACTTGATCATGATGGATGATCTTTTTGATGTTTTTTGAATTCAGCTTGCTAATATTTTGTTGAGTATTTTTGCATCTATGTTCGTCAGGGATACTGGTCTGTAATTTTCTTTTTCTGTGGTGTCTTTGCCTGCTTTTGGTATTAGGGTAATGCTGGCTTCATAGAATGAGTTTGGGAGTATTCCCTGCTCTTCTATTTTTTGGAAAACTTTAAGGAGAATGGGCCTGTTGTGATGTTTCCCTTCTCATTTCTGATTCTGTTTATCTATGTAGATTCTCTTTATCTCTTAATAAGTCTGTATAGGGGCTTATCCTGTTTAATTTCTCAAAGAACCAGCTCTTGGTTTCATTGATTTTTTTATTGTTTTATTCTTCTCAATTTTATTTATTTCTTCTCTGATCTTTATTATGTCCCTCCTTCTGCTGACTTGGGTCTCATTTGTTCTTTGTTCTTCTTTTTCCAATTTCAATAATTGTGACTTTGGACTATTCATTTGGTATTGTTCTTCCTTCTTTAAATAGGTGTGGATTGCTATATACTTTCCTCTTAGAACTGCCTTTACTGCATCCCACAGAAGTTGGACTTTGTGCTGTTGTTGTCATTTGTCTCCATATATTACTTGATCTCTATTTTAATTTGGTCATTGATCCATTGATTATTTAGGAGCATGTTGTTAAGCCTCCATATGTTTGTGAGCCTTTTTGTTTTCTTTGTAAAATTTATTTCTACTTTTATACCTTTGTGGTCTGAGAAGTTGGTTGGTAGAATTTCAATCTTTTTGAATTTACTGAGGCTCTTTTTGTGGCCTAGTATGTGGTCTATTCTGGAAAATGTTCCATGTGCACTTGAGAAGAACATGTATCCTGCTGCTTTTGGGTGTAGAGGTCTGTAGATGTCTATTAGGTCCATCTGTTCTATTGTGTTGTTCAGTTCCTCTGTGTCCTTAGTTATTTTCTGTCTGGTGGACCTATCCTTTGGATTGAGTGGAGTGTTAAAGTCTCCTAAAATGAATTCATTGCATTCTATTTCCTCCTTTAGTTCTGTTAGTATTTGTTTCATATATGCTGGTGCTCCTGTGTTAGGTGCTCATGTATTTATAATGGTTATATCCTCTTGTTGGACTGACCCCTTTATCATTATGTAATTTCCTTCTTTATCTCTTGCTACTTTCTTTGTTTTGAAGTCTAGTTTGTCTGATAGAAGTACTGCAGCACCTGCTTTTTTCTCCCTATTGTTTGCATGAAATATTTTTTTGCATCCCTTCACTTTTAGTCTGTGTGTGTCTTTGGGTTTGAGGTGAGTCTCCTATAAGCAGCATACAGATGGGTCTTGCTTTTCTATCCATTCTATTATTCTGTGTCTTTTGATTGGTGCATTCAGTCCATTTACATTTAGGGTGATTATTGAAAGATATTTACTTATTGCCATTGCAGGTTTTAGATTCTTGGTTACCAAAGGTTCAAGGGTAGCTTCTTTACTATCTAATTGTCTGACCTAACTTGCTTATTAAGCTATTATAAACACAGTCTGATGATTTTTTATTTCTCTCCCTTCTTATTCCTCCTCTTCCATTCTTTATATTTTTTAGGTATAAAAATATATAAAGTCACATTCTTTAGGTGTTTTAATCTCTACTCTTTTGTGTTTCCTTTGAGTTCTTTTGTGCATAGTTGATTTTATTTTTTGCCTTTAGTTTGTATCTGGTTGGTCTGCTTTCTTTGGTGTGATTTTGTTTTCTCTGATGACATCTACTTAGCCTTAGGAGTACTTCCATCTAGAGCAGTCCCTTTAAAATATCCTGTAGAGGTGGTTTGTGGGAGGCAAATTCCCTCAACTTTTGCTTGTCTGGGAATTATTTAATCCCTCCTTCATATTTAAATGATAATCGTGCTGGATACAGTATCCTTGGTTTAAGGCCCTTCTGTTTCATTGCTTTAAACATATTATGCCATTCTCTTCTGGCCTGCAAGGTTTCTGTTGAGAAGTCTGATGATAACCTGATGGGTTTTCCTTTCTAGGTGACCTTTTTTCTCTCTCAGGCTGCCTTTAATACTCTGTCCTTGTCCTTGATCTTTGCCATTTTAATTATTATGTGTGTTGGTGTTGTCCTCCTTGGATCCCTTCTGTTGGGAGTTCTGTGGTCTGCCATGGTCTGAGAGACTATTTCCTCCCCAAGTTTGGGAAGTTTTCAGCAATTATTTCTTCCTATCTCTTTTTCTCTTCTTCTTCTGATACCCCTATAATGCAGATATTGTTCCATTTGGATTGGTCAAACAGTTCTCTTAATATTCTTTCATTCCTTGAGATCCTTTTATCTCTCTCTGCCTCAGCTTATCTGTGTTCCTGTTCTCTGATTTCTATTTCATTAATGGCCTCTTGCATCTCATCCATTCTGCTCTTAAGTCCTTCCAGAGATTGTTTTATTTCTGTATTCTCCCTCCCAACTTTATCCATTAGCGCTTGCCTATTTCTCTGCAGTATTCTTGTCTCAAGGCCCATCTGTTTCATTACATTAAAGACATCATGCCATTCTCTTCTGGCCTCTAAGGTTTCTGTTGAGAAGTCTGATGATAGCCTGATGGGTTTTCCTTTGTAGGTGAACTTTTTTTCTCTCTCTGGCTACCTTTAATATTCCTTCTTTTTCTTTGATCTTTGCCATTTTAATTATTATTTATCTTGGTGTTGTCCTCCTTGGGTCCCTTGTGTTGGGAGATCTGTGGGCTTCCATGGTCTGAGAGACTATTTCCTTCCCCAGTTTGGGGAAGTTTTCAGCAATTATTTCTTCAAAGACACTTTCTATCCCTTTCTCTCTCTCTTCATCTTCTAGTGCCTCTATAATGTGAATATTGTTCCATTTGGATTGGTCACACAGCTCTCTTAATATTCTTCCATTCTGGAGATCCTTTTATCTCTCTCTGCCTCAGCTTCTCTATTCCTTTTCTCTGATTTCTATTCCACTAACGGCCTCTTGCACCTAATCCAGCCTGCTCCTAACTCCTTCCAGAGATTGTTTTATTTCTGTATTCTCCCTCCCAACTTGATCCTTTAGCTCTTACATATTTCTCTGCAGGTCCATAATCATGGTATGACCTTTATTTTGAATTCTTTTTCAGGAAGATTGTTTAAATCTATCTCCCTGGGCCCTCTCTCAGAGGTTGTCTGGGTGATTCTGGACTGGACCAAATTCTTCTGCCTTTTTGTGGTGATAGAGATAGTCATAGGCAGGTAGCACTTGTGTTTTCTGGGAGAGAGCAAAGTCCATTCCTGCTTGCTGAACACCTTGGCCTTCTCCGTTGCCTGTGCCAGTTACCCGCACACTGGGAGGAGGCTCTGGGTTAATTTCCTGTTCCATGGTGGGCAGGGAAGCCCAGAGCCCCCCTTCATGAGAAGCTGTGTTCTGCAGATGTAGATGTAGCCTGGCTGTTGTACTGTATCATCTGGTCTCTCTGTTAGGTGTAGTTTTGTTTGTTGTATTTTCAAAAATATGTATGGTTTTGGGAGATTTCTGCTGCCCTACTCATGCCAACATCTTCCCCAAATCCTTCCCAACTTTTATTCAACATAGTTCTGGATGTCCTAGCCATGGAAATCAGACAACACAAAGAAATAAAAGGCATCCAGATTGGTAAGGAAGAAGTCAAACTCTCCCTGTTTGTAGATGACATGATATTGTACATAAAAAAATCCTAAAGAATCCACCCCAAAACTATTAGAACAAATATCTGAATTCATCAAAGTTGCAGAATATAAAATTAATACACAGAAATCTGTTGCTTTCCTATACACTAACAGTGAACTAGCAGAAAGAGAAATCAGGAAAACAATTCCATTCATGCATCAAAAAGAATAAAATGCCTAGGAATAAACCTAACCAAGGAAGTGAAAGTCCTATACTCTGAAAACTAGAAGATACTCTTAAGTGAAATTAAAGAGAATATTAGTAAATGGAAATTCATCCCATGCTCTTGGCTGGGAAGAATTAATACTGTCAAAAAGGCCATCCTGCCTAAAGCAATCTACAGATTCATTTCAATCCTTATCAAAATACTTACAGCATTCTTCAATGAACTAGAGCAAATAGTTTTAAAATTCTCATGGAATGCAAAGAACTCCAAATAGCCAAAGCAATCCTGAGAAGGAAGAAGAAAGCAGGGGGGATTATGCTCCCTGACTTCAAGCTCTACTACAAAGCCACAGTAATCAAGACAATTTGGTACTGGCACAAGAACAGATCCATAGACCAGTGAAACAGAAGAGAGAGCCCAGATATAAACCCAAGCATATATGGTCAATTAGTATGTGATATAGGAGCCATGGATATACAATGGGGATATGACAGCCTCTTCAACAGCTGGTGTTGGCAAAACTGGACAGCTATATGTAAGAGAATGAAACTGGATCATTGTCTAACCCCATACATAGAGTTAATTCTAAATGGATCAAAGACCTGAATCTAAGTCATGAAACTATAAAACTTAGAAAAAAATATACAGAAAAATCTCTTGGACATAAACATAAGCAACTTCTTCATGAACATGTCTCCCTGGGCAAGTGAAACAAAAGCAAAAATGAACAAGTGGGACTATGTCAAACTAAAAAACTTCTGTACAGCAAAGGATATCAGTAGAACAAAAAGACATCCTACAGTATGGAAGAATATATTCATAAATGGCATTTCTGATAAGGGGTTGACATCCAAATTATATAAAGAGCTCACGCACCTCAGCAAACAAAAAGCAAATAATCCAATTAAAAAATGTCAGAGGAGCTGAATAGACAGTTCTCCAAAGAAGAAATTCAGATGGCCAACAGGCACATGAAAAGATGCTTCACATCGCTAATCATCAGATAAATGCAAATTAAAACCACAATGAGATACCACCTTACACCAGTTAGAATGCCCAACGTGGAAAAGAGTAAGAACAATAAATACTGGCAAGAATGAAGATAAAGGGGAACTCTCCTACACTGCTGGTGGGAATGTAAATTAGTTCCACCATGTGGGAAACAATATAGAGTTGCCTTTAAAAACTAAAAATAGGAATACCATTTGATCCAGGAATTCCACTCCTAGGAATTTACCCAATGAAAAGCAAGATCTCAGATTCAAAAAGACATATGCACCCCTATGTTTATCAAAGCACTATTTACAATAGCCAAGAAATGGAAGCAACCTAAGTGTCCATCAGTAGATGAACAGATAAAGAAGAGGTGGTACATATATACAATGGAATATTATTCAGCCATAAGAAGAAAACAAATCCTACCATTTGCAACAACATGGATGGAGCTAGAGGGTATTATGCTCAGTGAAATAAGCCAGGCGGAGAAAGACATGTACCAAATGACTTAACTCACTTGTGGAGTATAACAACGAAGTGAAACTGAAGGAACAAAACAGCAGCAGATTCACAGAACCCAGGAATGGACTAACAGTTACCAAAGGGGAGGTGTCGGGGAGGGAGGGAAAATGTGATTGAGGGGTATTATGATTAGTACACATGATGTAGGGGGCGTCATGGAGAAGACAGTGTAGCACAGAGAAGACAAGTAGTGACTCTGTGGTTTCTTATTACACTGATGGACAGTGACTGCAATGGGGTGCGGGGGACTTTGTGGTATGAGTGAATGTAGTAAACCAAATGTTTTTCATGTGAAACCTTTATAACAGTGTATATGAATGATACCTTAATAATAGTAATAATAAAACAGCTGTAAGAAGCATCTGCTTAAATCAACTTGTGAGCAATGCTGTCAGTCAGACTCCTCCAGAGTCAGAATCTGTGGGTTAGGGAAGGGCAGGGTGTAATGAGCACAAAAGAAGTACAAAATCGTCGTCAAATATGGGAAAACACTTCTAAATGGTCTACTTCTGAATATACAGATGTGTATGTAAAGCTATAGGAATGCCAAACTCATCATAAGAGTCAACACTTGCATAGCACTTAACTATGTGCCTTGCACTTTTCTAATCACTTTACATGAATTAATTCACTTAATCACCATAACAACTCACTGTGGGAGGTGCCATTACTGTCCCTACAACATACTGAGGTAGGTCCTAATGAGGAGATGTCAAATGTCTGATATCTAACAGCTAGTAATTAGCAGAGCTGGGATTTGAGCAGCCAGGAGCCAATCTCTTAACCACATGTATCCGGGCAAGGAGGGAAAGGGACATGTTGGGGGTAGGGGGCATGAATGAGATATCATGCTTTTACTTATGTACCTTCACATGGTTTGAATAATTTTTATGAGGGTATATTCATGCATATACTTATGTAATTCTATAATATATGTAAATAAGCTGAAATTATAAAAAAGCTATGCAAAAAAATCAAAACAACAGCAACAAAAAAGTTAAAAAAGAGGCAAAGGACTTCAATGATATTCTTCCAAAGAAGATATACAGATGGCCAATAATCACACAATAAAATGCTCAACTTAAGGGAAATGCAAACCAAAACCTCAGTCACACCACTATCAGAAAAACAAAAACACAACAAAACCGGGAAGTAACAAGTGTTGGCAAGGATGTGGAGAAATTAGAACCCTTGTGGACTGTTGGTGGGAATATGAAATGAGCCACTATGGAAAACAGTATGGTAGTTCCTCAAAAATAGTTAAAAATACAATTACCATATGATCCATAACTCCACCTCTGGGTATATACCCAAAGAAATTGAAAGCAGGGACTTGAAGAGATAATTGCACACCCATGTTCATAGGAGCATAGGTAGAAGCAACCCAAATGTCGGTTGATGGATGAATAGGTAAACAAAATGTGGTCTATGCATGCACTGGCATATTATTCAGCCTTAGAAAGGAAGTAAATTCTGACACATGCTACGACACAGATGCACTCTCGAAGGCATTAGGATAAGTGAAATAAGTCAGTCACAAAGGACAAATACTGTGTGCTTCCCCTTGTGAGGCACCTAGCACAGGCAAGTTCATAGAGACAGAAAGTAGCATGGTATTTTCCTGCAGCTGGAAAGAGCAGGGAATTGGAAGTTCTTGTTTAATGGGTACAGAGTTTCAGTGATGCAAAGTGATCAGAGTTCTGTAGATGGATGATGGTGCTGGTGAATGTACTTAATGCCACTGAATTATACCCTTAAAAGTGGTTAAGATGGTCAATTTTATGGTATGTGTATTTTACCACAATGTTTTTTTTTAAGCTGTACAAAAGAGTTGGGGGCTGATGAGAGAAGGTTTAGAGGATGAGTTGACAGTTTGTCTTGGTCCTGGAGAAAACCTCCTGACTCAGGCCTGGGCCTTCACCCCTCAACTCGGACTGCTTTCCCAAGAGGCTCTGAGGGCTTTGGGGAGAAGAGCGGAGATGCTCTGATGCCCCAGAAGGCAGAGTGGGACATAGCCAAGAGGAAAACAGTAATCCCCACCTGTCCGCTGGAACACCCTGAGACTGTAGCCCACCATGAGCAACTTTTACTATTCTTGCCCTAGCTCTGGAATCAGTTTCTCCTCCAAGGAACTAATTTATTGAAAATACTAATTTTCTCCATTGAAGTGCCTTGTAACCTTTTTTAAAAAATCTACTAACCTTATATATCACGCTATTTTTAAGAATCTGTAAGACTCAGTTTAATTTCTATGCTTATGATATTACCATACTGCTCTTGATTAATGTAGCTTTATACCTAAGTCACAGATTCAGGTACTTTTAGTCTTCCAGCTTTGTTCTTCTTTTTAAAGGTTGTTTTTGGACTCTTTGGGTGCTTTGCACTTTCATATAACTTTTAGAATCAACTTATCAATTTCTATTTTAAAAGCCTGCTGGCATTTTGATTGGGATTACATTGAATATATAGATCAATTTTGGAGGATTGACATCTTAACAACATTGAGTCTTCCAGTCCAATAAATGTGGAATGCCTCTATATTTATCCAGGTTTTAAAATTTTCTCTCAGCAATATTTAGTAATTTTCAATGTATGCAGAGTTCTCACAGACATTTTGATAGATTTATTACTAAATGTTTTATGTTATTTGATTCTATTGTAAATGGAATTCTTTTTTGTATTTTTCTAATTGTTTGCTGTCTGTATATAGAAATAAATTTATTTTTATATTTTGACTTTGTATCTGTCTACCTTGTTGTGACAGGGTTCTCCAGAGAAACAGAATCAGTCAGGTGCATGTATGTAGATATATTTATTTTAAGAAATTGGCTTACATGATTATGGAACTGGCAAGCTCAAAATCTGTAGGCTGGGCCAGCGTGGAGGCACAAGGAATAGCTAATGTTGCAGTTCAAGTCTGAAGGTCATCTACTGGCAGAATTCCTTCTTGCTTAGGGAAGGTCACTCTTTTTCTACTCAGGTCTTCAACTGATTGGATGAGGCCCACCCATATTGCAGAGGGCAGTCTCAAAGTCCACTGATTTGAATGTTAATCTTACCCAAAAACAGCCTTACAGAAACATCCAGAATAATGTTGGACCAAATATTTGGACATCCAAGTTGATGTATAATTAATCACACCTGTCAACTTATTAATTAAACTCATCTGCAATAGAGATAACAAAGATATTTATATTCCTTATCTTCAAATCTTTGTGCATTTTTTTCCCTTGTTTTATTGCCCTGGCTAGGAACTCCAGTGCTATGTTGTAAGAACAGTGGACATTGTTGTCTTATTCTGAATCTTAGGAAGAAAGTATTCAACATATTATTATTACCATGACATTAAATGTTTATTTTTCATAGATGCTATACAGGAATAACCTTTCTGTGTTCTGTCTACTCACAGAATACTCTCAATACTTCACTTCCAACACCCCTGGTCACCAAACATGTGTGGGGTTTTCCTTACGCTGAGCAATTCTCTGACTGTCCAGACACCAGCTAGGTGTCCTATAACTTAATTCTGACAGTCGACCTGGAGATAGCGTCAGGTCCCACAGGTAAACGGCTCAGTTTCACAAGCCTGACCCCACTTCAGATGCCAGATGTAAGTCCAGGTTATCATCTGAGCATCTGACTGACCAGCTATAAATCAGTTTCCCTCAGCCCTCTCCTCAGGTTTGATCATTCACTAGAATGGCTCACGTAACTCAGGAAAAGTTTACTTACTAGATTACCAGTTAATTATAAAAGGATATAGTTCAGGAGCAGTCAGATGGCAGAGAAGTATAAAGAAACATCTGGCAGAAGGAGTGCAGAACTTCCATGCTCTTTCTGAGCACCCCACCCTCCCAGAACCTCCATGTTCTCACCAACCTGGTGAATTCTGTAAAGCTCTCTGAACATCCCCCACACCCTCACCACACACACACACACACACACACACACACACACACACACATTCTCACTCAGGAATTTTTTTGCAGGCTTTATTACATAGGCATAATTGATAAAAATCACTGGTCATTGGTGATTAATTCAACCTCTATCTCCTTTTCTCTCCCTGGACATTGAGGGGAGAGTTGCAGGATACTGAAACACCCCACCATCTAATCACCTGGCTGGCTTTCCTGGCAACCAGTCCCCAACCAGTGGTTATCTAAGGACTTTACAAAAACCACCTCATTAACATAAACTCAGATGTGTTTGAAAGGACCTTGCTCTGTATACAGAGCACATTCATTTCAGAATACATTCATTTCACCTTTATTCTCTGGAGCTATTTCAGGAAATGGGAACAAAACCTGTTTATGCAATGAAAGATGCCTTTATAACTCTTATCATTTAGGAAATTACAAGGGTTGCAGGAGTTCTGTGACTGGAACCATGAATGAAAACCAAAATATATGTTCCTTGCTGTATCACAATTTCACAGTTATAATTGTTGGTTTGTTTGAAAATTGTTATTATATGTGTTAAATTTTATCTTTTTCTGTGTATATTGAGATTTTCAAATGGTTTTTCTTGTTTATTTTGTTAATGTGCTAAATTACATTGATTTTCAAATAACAGACTAACTTTAAACTGGGAGAAACTTTGCTTGATTTTGATGTGCATCCTTTGTATATATTGCTGGATTTAATTTGTTAATATTATGTTAATGAGTTTTACATCTATGTTCATAGAGGTAACTAGTTTGCAACTTTCTGTGTTCTTAAGGTTTTGAGATCAAAGTTATGCTAGTTTCATAACAGGAGTTTGGAAATGGTTTCTCCCATCTTTTAAGTTTGATATCATTACTACTTTTAGAATGTGATGAAATTCATCAGTGACACCAAGAAGACCTGGAGTTTTGTTGTTTTCATTGTTATTTTAATGATGGATTCAACTTCCTGGATAGACACAGGGTTATTCGAACTTTCTATTTTATTACTCATCAGTTTTGATGTTTTTTTTTTTAAGGAAATTTGTCCATTTCATTATGTTGTCAAATATAAAGACTTAAAGGTTGTTCACATTTCCTTACTATCCTTTTGAAGTTCCTGGATCTGTAGTAATATCCATTCTTTCAATCTCTGACATCTTAAATGTTTTTTCTTTTTTTTGATCAGCTTAGAGTCTTGTCAATTTTATTAGTCTTTCAAAGGGTCAAATGTTGACTTTGTTAATTTTCTCTATTGTTTTATTTTTCTATGGTATTGACTTCTGCTTTTGTCTTTATTTTCTTTATTATTTCCTAAATAAAACTACCTATTCTAGATTTCATTTGCTCATCTTTTTCCAATTTCTTAACAGAAAACTTAGATAATTATTTTGACTTTTTTCATTATCATTCAGTCAAAAATATTTTCTAACTTTCCTTGTGATTTCTTATTTGATCCGTGGGTTATTAGAAGTGTTATTTAATTTGCAAATATTTGGGGGTTTTTTGGAGTATCTTATATTGTCACTGATTTCTGATTTAATTCTTTTGTGGTCAGAAACATACTTTGTATGATTTCAGTGTATTCAAATTTATTGAGACACACTTTATGGCCTAGCATATGGTCTATCTTGTGAACATTTTATGTGCCTTTGAAAATACTGTGTATTCTGCACTTGTTTGGTATAGTGTTCTTTAAATGTCAGTTTTGTCAAGATTGTTGATTGTGTTGTTCAGTTCTTCTATAGTCTTAAGGATTTGGGGGTGGGGGTCTAGTTGTTGGGGGGCATTAATTATAATTCTGGATTATCTATTCCTTTTTTTAGTTCTATCAGTTTTTGCTTAAAGTATTTTGAAACTGATTTATACACATACATACTTATAATGTTATTCTGGTGAATCAGCCCTTATATTATTATGAAATATTAGTTGTTATATTTGGCAACACCCCTTGTCTTGAAGTCTATTTGGGTCTAATATAAGTGAAGTAATTCCAGTTTTCATATACTCACTGTTTTCAAGCTGTATCTTTTTCCATCTTTTAATTTCAACCTATCAGTGTCTTTATTTGAACTGTGTCTCTGTTCTAGACATCATATTATGGAATGTCCTAGTTGTCTATTGCTATATAAGAAACTACTCAAATCTTAAAAGCTTAAAAGAACAAACATTTTATCTCTCAAGATTCTTTGGATCAAAACTTTGCACAGGGGTTGACTGAGCAGTTCTGCTCTTTTGTCTTGAGAAATTCACTTGGCTGCATGCATTTGAAAAAGAGCCAGAAGGTTCAAGAAGGTCTCTGTCACTTGTGAGGAACCTCAGTATTTCTCCATGTGGCTAACTCAGGCTTGCTCAGGTGTCCTCCATGTATTTGAGCTTCTTACATGATGGCTGGCTTCTAAGATGGAATGTCATCAAAATAGGTTTTTTTTTTTTAATTCATGTGTTCCTTTTTCTTCCTTGTTAACAGAAACTTAAATTTTCTTCAGGTGATTTATTTTCAAGCTTGGTATCCTTTACTTTAATTTGCCTTAAGGGGAAGCCGTGTTCTTTTTCTATTCCAAGAAGAGAGATATAGATTAGTTTAATAATCCAACCATGGTAAGTCTATTCCTCTTGCTGGTGACTGGTTTAGAAATAGGCTTGTGCCACAACTCTGATAAGGCTTGAGGTAAAGTCAGAAGAAGGGCTTTTGGGAGAGTGTTCCTCAAGTCACGGAATAAAACAGGAATGTCTCCTTTCACTTATGTTGGATGTTATTATCTGCATGTGACAACACCTGAACTGTATGGCCATATTGCCACCACAAAGAAAGGGTGTAAAAGGGCAAGGCAACCTGCTGAGCTGGCCAAAGAGAAATACAGGAAAACATAGGGGTCTTTGAGGATATTATTTAGGTACTAAATCAATCAACCCTAGAACCATAAAATTCCATGCCCCCTACTCAGTTTTATTAAGGTATAATTAACATATAATACTGTATTAGTTTAAGGTATACATGATGATTTGTTATATGTATATATTTCAAAATTACTACCACAGTATGTTAGGTTGATATCCATCACCTTACATAGTTATGAAAAATTTTTTTTCTTGTGATTAACACTTTTAAGATTTACTTTCTTAGCAACTTTCAAATATCCAGTACAGTATAATTAACTATAGTCACCATGCTGTACATTATATCCCCAGAAGTTATTTATCTTGTAACTGGAAGTTTGTAACTTTTGACCACCTTCATCTATTTCCCCCACACCCCAGCCCCTGCCTCTGCTAACCACCTGTTTCTATGAGTTTGGTGTTTTTAGATTCCACATATCAGTGATATCATACAGTATTTGTCTTTCTCTCTCTGGCTTATCCTACTTAGCATAATGCCTTCAAGGTCCACCCATGTTGTCACAAGTGGAGGAACCACAAGATTTTTGCCTTTCTGTTTAGTGAAATAACTTCTATTTGCAACTTAAAGTAGGCTGAAATATGTAACAGGAAGAGGTTAAAATAGAGGTGATATGATAGTAGACCCAGAGTTATTAGTCCTGTATTAAGAAATACTAATTTATGATTGGTTATTGAAGGGAAGATGTTTAATACACTTAAATCTACAGCACAAGTTATAAAGCACAGTAAGTACCTAGTATGAATTTAAATTTGTACTTTATAGATCAAATTAAAAATCAAGGAAACAAAATTATTTTCTTCTTCCAAATGACATCATTACTGTGAAACTGCTTCTGGCAACAGACCTGACATTGCATAGAGCTGGAGGTAAGAATCATGTTGTCAGGAAAGATTATCCTGAAGTAAAAATTATGGCGACTAGGACCACATATTCCAGTGTTTAAATCAAATCAGAGATTTGGGTTTAAAATTCCTAACTAGTTTTCAAAGATAAAATGTAGAAGGAAAACCTAAAAGAAACTCCCAATGACTTGATCTTAGTCCCGTGCAGTCACACTTAAAACAACTAGTGCTATGTGTCTTACTCACAAATATTTGTATTTATTGATAGTAATGTGTGTCTTGCCAATGGGTTTCAGCCCCAGGCAAGTTTGCTATGGATTCAATGTGACCAAAGAAAATGACAGGAAATGTTCTTTGGGGTGAACAGGTTTACTATCTAGCTTGTTCTCCCAGCAGTAGGTCGAGCACTAGCGTCTCTGCCTCCGCCCAGAGAACTGGACTGAACTCTATATAGCGCAATAATAGCTTATTGCCTAAAGGTGTGGAAGTGAGAGCCTAGCAAAACAGGCCAGTTACATCATCAGGTGGTTTAAATTCAGTGAGGATCCTGGCAATAGGAACCCCAGCTTCCCCACACTCCATCCCTCCAGGATTCTTGCCTTATAATCTACACACTTTCAATATTCCACAATGGTCCCTGTGCAAGAGAGCTGGAGCACTGTAACCAGATTCCACAACAGCAACAGAGGATAACCACAACTTAGAGATACAACAAGATTTATTTTGATACAGGTAACAAAAATTATAACAATCCTTAAGCCAGAGGAGGTTCCTAATAACAAAAATTATAATAATCCTCAAGCCAGAGGAAGTTCCCAATCCACAAAGACCTTAGGGGCAATAAGACACACGTTTTAATGACACCAACATATGCAAATCTTGTCCATCAGGTAGGATGCATGCAAGAGAGTGGTCCTGTGATAGGACTGTAGCAGGACGGGGGTCCCTTCCAGGTCTAGTATACCATACTTTTACTCCTCTTCCCATGAGGGTTACTGAAGGGTCTATATATACTGCTACTGGAGGTGCATGCACTGGCCACAATGATAAAACAAAACTCCCCAGTAAGATGATGCTCCTACCTTCTGGCCA
Organism: Manis javanica; assembly: GCF_040802235.1. NCBI lineage: Eukaryota > Metazoa > Chordata > Mammalia > Pholidota > Manidae > Manis > Manis javanica. The sequence goes on along the minus strand of NC_133159.1, from coordinate 76,767,622 downwards.
TTCAGGATATACTGCTGTGATGTTTGGGGGCCACTCTGCTGTTATTCTAGGAATACACAGGAGGCCAGCTTCCAGGCCTTGTCCCCAAGGTCCATGTGTCAAAAGGTCAAAGGCCACATCCACTCAATGGAGTCTCCAAGGTTCAATGTAGTTGGTGCTGGCAGCAAGATATTATTCTGGTGGCCAAACCTTGTTTTCAGCAATTCTTTCTTGGTTTGTACTTGCAGTTGTATAGGGGAGGCAGCAATATGCGTTAGCATGTCTATGGGACTCAGGGCTCCCTTTCAGAGTCTCTCGTTCAAACACCGTAGCACAGTCCATAAGTGGACTGACCATCCCCGCAGACTATTGGTATCTGACTTCAGTCCAGATTTTAGCAAGTCACTGTGCCTCTCTATCATGCCTACTGTGGTAGGATTGTATGGCACATAAAACTCCCATTTGATTCCCAGCTGTTGCATCCATTCTTGCAGTGTTTGTCCAGTAAAACAGGTGTCCTGATCACTCTCAATTACCTGTGGTTGGCCACAGGCAGCAAAGAGATGCTGCAGGCCTCTTTTGGTCGCCTGCTGGTCTGCACTATGAGTAGGAAAAGCAACCAGAAGTCCAGTAGCTGTGTCCACACAAGTCATGGCATACCGATATCCTTCTGACACAGGTAGAGGCCCAATATAGTCTATCTGCCATCTGATGAGGGGTATAGGCCCCTTAGCTATTGCATGTTGCTATGGAACTTGGTGTAAATTCCTTTTGGAGCACATGACACACTCCTGCTGGGCTCTACTACCTTCTTCAAAAGTCAAAGGCAAGCCCCACTGACAGACCCACATACTCTTTTGCGGTGCATGCAACAAATGCCAGTGTAACCATTGGACTGCATCAGAGGCAGGCATTCCTTCTAACCAACGTATCTGGGCCATTTTACCTGCTTCTTCATTTCCTGAGGATGCCAGCAGCAAATGACCTGTCACATGGTACACTGTAATTATTTTAGTCTGACCACAGGCCCATAAGTCTTGCCACAATTCTTGCCCCCAAAAGGGTCAGTGACCAACCAGCCAGTTGGTGTGGTACCAGGTTGGTAGCCACAGGATCAAGCCCCAATAGCCCAGCTGTCAGTGCAGACAACTATAGGGGTGGGCTCCTAGCTGATCACAAGCCACACAGCCTGCAACTCTGCCCATTGGCTGCTCTTCCCCTCACCATCTTCCATCCATACTGTTTAAGTCTATGGATGGAAAACTATGGCCCTCCATTTTGGGGGCTGCCCATGGCTGGAGCCATCTGTGTACCAGGCATCTTCAAGTATAGGGGCTCTTCCCTCCCGACAGGGACTCTCTGCTACTAATGGTTCAAAAGCAAGTTCTTCCTGCTTTTCACTAGTATATGTCACCAGCCCTGATAAGCATTAGAGTTCTTCACTCAGAGAGCTACTAGAGAGGACACTACGCTGATGTAGGTAAGCACCCCACTTGGCCAATGTGGGCATTTGTGCCACACCACTCCTTGGCTTTTGGGTCCAGTCTTGTACCCACCCCAAGATGGGATAGGTGGTTATTACCTTTATTGGGGCCATTCCAGTGATTGGTTCTGTAGCCAGCAAGGTATGATACCCAGCAGCCAGTTGTTTTTCTATCAAAGTGTATCCTACCTCTGCCCCTTTCCAGAGTTGTGACCAGAATCCAATAGGTTGGCAAGTTCGTTCAAGCCTCTGCCAGAGACCCCACCCATAACCATCTTCAGTCACATGAACATCCAGCTCACGGGGCCTTGATGGGTCTATCACACTCAAGGCCTGCACAGCCTTGACTGCTTGTTTTGCTGTAGTAAAGGCAGATGCACGTCTTGTCCCAATCCCACCTGACACCCTTTCATACCAACCGGTATAAGGGCTTCAGAATTTGTGCCAAGTATGGGATAAACACTCTCTAGTATTCTAGAAGACCCAAAAACTCTTCTAGCAATGCTACAGTTGTAGTAGTAAGAAAGGCCTGGAGTTTATAACTGCTTCTGGTATAACTTTGGTACTACCTGACCAGATGACCCCCAAGAATTTGACAGACAAACCAGGTCCCTGAACCTTGATACTGTTCACAGCCCATCTTTTCTCCTGTAGATGTTGCAGTAGTCTAGGTGCTGCACCTTCTAGATCTGAAAGAGAATTAGACATGAGCATGACATCATCAATATAATGGTACAGTCACAGCATTGGCAGTTTCTCCCATATAACCAAGTCCTGGGCTACAAGTCCATGACAGATGGTAGGGCTGTGGAGGTATCTCTGTGGAAGGACAGTGAAAGTTCACTGCCGTCCTTCCCATATGAAGGCAAACTGTTCCTGACTTTCCTGCTCAATGTCAATGGCAAAGAAGGCATTAGTAAGATCTACCACATAATGGCATGTTCCTAGTTCATGGCTGAGGGTATCCATCAGGCCTGCAATAGAGGGGACAGCAGCATGCAGAGGGGGTATGACTTTATTCAATTCTCTGTAATCCACAGTCATACACCAGGAACCATCTGGCTTTTTTACTGGCTACACTGGGGAATTGAAAGGACTATGGGTGGGCTTTATAATACCCACCTTTTCCAGCTCCTGGAGAGTTTCTTCAATCGCTTTATGCCCTCCAGGCAGTTTGTATTGTTTGGTATTAGTCACCCGCCAAGGCAAAGGCAAAGCTATGGGCAAGTGCCTAGCATGTCCCCTCAGAACTGCCTTCACCACATGTACTCTCAGTCTGAAATCACCTGCAATGGTCTGCAGCCATAGACCCTTCAGGATATCAATCCCCAAAATATACTCAGGGATAGGAGATACATACATGGTATACTCTTTTGGGGGTAGATGCCCTATTCCAAAAGGGATCTGGGCTTGTTTCACTCTGATAGCCTTACCCCCATATCCATCTATGATACTGGGGGTCCCGGGGAACCGCTTAGGGTTACCATGAATCAGTGAACATTCAGCCCCTGTATCCATGAGAGCCAGGACACATTGTATGTTCACTGGGGACCAATGGATAGCTATTTCAACATGTGGCCTCCCATCCCCCCCAGTCCCTCAGGGAAGATACCTCAACCTTCCTCTCAGTCAAACCACATCCCCCAGTCATCTTCCTGTGTGGGCTTGAGTGAGGATGGCTCGCTCTCCAGCAGGAAATCTTCCAAACACACAGGCCAGACTTGTGGCTCTGTCTCTGACTCTGCCTCTTTAATTTTAATGGCTTGAACTGCTGCTTTGGTTTGTTATTGCCATAGCTCTAGTAAGAACCTATTTGACTTCCCATCTAATTTCCTTCCATCTGCTTCTGCCTGTATTAAATCAACCCATATCTGGGTCCTCATAACCTTCATGGGGCCCTTTAAATTCTTGTGAGTAGCAGACCTTATTTCTTTCAGTGTTCTCATTGCTTCAGCCTCTCCTAAGTCTGCTCATGTCCGTGTCCCCTCGCGTATGGGATGCCCTAAGTGAGGGGAAAGAATGGCCACTAGAGACCCAAAGAGGGATGTGGGAGCCATTTGAAGCACAATATTTCTTATCCCAGTAGTGAAAATCTCTTAATCTGGGCCATAATTCTCGGACTAGAGATGGCATTTCTTATGTCTAGTTCTAGTAACACCTGTTGGAGCTCAGCATACATCTGCCATCTAACAGGAGAGGATGGTAGATCATCTGGATTGGGCCACACAGCATGAAGTGCAGCCATAAGCCAATTGAGGAGGGAGTGCTGTGCATTTTGTAATTGCTGCCTAAAGGTGGGCTGGACCATCAGGGAAGACAGCTTTCCCATCTCTGATCCCGACAGAACAATTCCATCCACCCCATGTCCCACAGATGCAAGAGCCAAGCTGATATTGACTCTGAGGGCTTCTGCCTAAACCGGAAGCCCAAATCTACCAGCTCAGCCTGAGTATAGGGTGGAACATAGAGTGCTCCATGACCTGGGGAGGGTGCTGCTGCTCTCCTTGGGGAGCTTTCAGCCACTGGGTCTTTATTTTCTTTACACCCACTGGGTGTGCTTCCAATACAGGAGGGGTCAGTGCCTCCGGCACCACCCCTTCATCCTTCCCCGGCTCCTCTATATTTGGGGCTGATGATACCTTTCCCTCTCCTCCCCGGAGTGCCTCTTCTGCTACAACCTTCACCTTTTCTACCGTGCCTCGCAGCAATGCTACCTCAGTCTTCAGAAGGTCTCTTACCTTCACCTCAATGCTTTGTATTCTCATGCCACCTCTGCCTGTGCTTCCCTCAGGAGTTCATCTTTTTCCTTGATGGCCTTTTCCTCCTTCAGAGCACCTGGCAGTGCTGCTACCTCATTGTGTAAGGAATCTTTTACCTCCTCAATGGCACCTCGCCACTGGCATTCTCCTGGTGCCTCCTCTCGCATCAGTGCCATTTCCTTCTTCAGGGAATCCTCAGAAGTTTGCAGCTCGCATTCTCATGTTGCCATTTCTTGAGTATTTTTCAGGAGCACATCCTTCTCTTCCGCAGACTTTTTTAATACCATGAGAAGCAGCCAACCCACAGTCCCTGGTGCCTCACTGGCACTCTGTCTCTCAAAAGACCTACTTACTATACCAAGGGCCACTCCTACTGCATCAGGTATCACCTCCACTTGCCTCCAGTCCTGGGGTGGGGCCCAGTCCTCTAGGAGGCAAGCCACCTCAGACCACATACCCACTGGGGGACACTCCACTGTCTCCCCATTCACAGGGTCAGCCTGCTGAAGCACCTCTCCCATACGGGCAGCCTGTCTTTTTCCTTAGTCAACAATGAACCCTGCCGACTTTGCCAATTGTCTTGCCAATGGGTTTCAGCCCTGGGCAAGTTCACTATGGATTCAGTGTGGCCAAAGAAAATGACAGCAAACGTTCTTTGGGGTGAAAGGGTTTATTACCCAGCTTGTTTTCCTGGCGGGCTGAGTTCTCTATATAGTGTAATAATAGCTTATTGCCTAAAGGTGTGGAGGCTGTAGTCTAGCAACAGGCCAGTTACATCATCAGGTGGTTTAAGTTCAGTGAGGATCCTGGCAACAGGAACCCCAACTTTCCCACATGTGTGACTGTAATTGCCTTAATTTTAAAAGGTGCATGAATAGGTTACTTAGATCACTCATTCTTTTGGCATTCACAGAAGCATGACTTTTAAGATATTGGGACCAATTCATGATTTTGTCCACTTTTAATCTTGCCTTGACAAGTAAGGATATTCATTAAAAGTATCTTTCACCTACAAATCACCATTATTTCTAAATGGAAACAATGCTCATCACCCTAAAAGGATATAATCTTGAAATTCCTAAAAGGTAAAATTTTGCTTTACAAAATCACATTAATTTAGTTTTGTTCATATATTTACCACAGACAGGAAACTTCTTCATGAACAGGCACGAACCTATAGACAAGCATGTGGAAACTATTTAATTATTTTCTCCCAAATCTATTATAAATTGGAAAATGCTTACCTTCATCATTGTATAGATAAGAGTAGCTTTTTGCCTCTTCATTCAGGAACTATTTACTGTGTGTGTGTGATGTGGAAGGCCTGTGGCAACCACTCTGGAGAACCCCAAAACATGTAAAGCCCAGCCTTTGAACTTTAGCTGCTGATGTCTTGGCTGGGCCAGAAGACATCTCACAGAATTAGGCAAATTTTGTGGTCTCTGTGCCACGTGTTTTATATTTATTAAAGTCCAAACCCAGTGGATTTTTTTAGGTCTAGTTTAATTTCTTTCAGGTCTCAGCCTTGTGTTTCTTTATTAATAGGCAGCCAAACAGCTCATAGTGTTGGTTTTGATAGCACTAGGAAACTGGAAATGCAGTGGTGTAAGGGCTGAAGCTAATCAAAGGCCATAAAGGGACCATTACAGGAGAGTGTGAAGATCACAGCACCTGTGAACAAGAGCCCAGCCACACATGGACTCTCACATCTGGGGTCTGTCCTTTCCAGCTTCTCACTGAAACTGCTCCCCAGCCTCTTTGAGCAAATGGCTGGCAAAACACCTGTTAGTTCTGCACTCTGTGGTTCATCTAGTCCTCAGAACTCTCTTCTAAGAATGTCTGAATTTGATCGGGACCATAAAATGATTATGTTCTCACTACAAGTGGATTGTGAACTAAATGTATCAGATTGGCAGTCAAGATCAATAGCTTTCCCTCTTTTTCCTTTTAAAGGAAGTTACCTTTAGTAGAGGCCATTAACAGACATCCTATGCATGACACAACCCAGAGTCCTTGAGCAGAGTTTTACGGACTTGTGTAGTGGACAAAATTAGGTCCAACCCATTGCTAATTTGGCTCAAGAAGAAACAGCTCTTGTTTCTGAAGAATGCACTGAGCAATATTTGAAATGATCATCGAAGGAGAAGAGTATTTTAAAAACTACTAAACAATGATGTCCCCCAACACACACTCAAGAGACCTTTACATTGTTTTCAAGCCTTTCTTTCTACTTCAAAACATACCAACACAGGTAAGCAGAAGCAGTCTAACATAACAGTCCTTTAACAATTTCATACATCAGGACTTTTTGAGCCACTATATTTTGGCTTAATCCCAACTTTTTTTTTCTTTTCTGCAAGCTTGTTTTATAATAAACGTTTTAAACATTTTCTTGTCAACTATTTTTTTAAATGGTATATCAGATCCCAGTTTGGCTAAGTGGCAATGCTAACCCCCATTCTGTTTGACCTGCAAGGCTGGATATTAAAGCCCTGATAGACTAATCAGGGTCATTTAAGGAAAACACCCAAGAAATGGATTTCTTCTCTATACTCAGTGAGATTTTCAAACACCATTGTCAAGAAATACAAGCAATCCCTGAAACTTTTTTTCCCCTGGGTTATCAGAGTCTGAGACAATTGATGACATTACATTGGTCGTTCATTTTAGATTCGTGGAGCCCACAAAAATCAATAGTTTTCCATTATCAGGTCCAGCTGGGTCACTAGTCTGTCAATGAGCTGTTACAATTGCTGTACAGGGGTGAGCCTGACCAGTCAATTGCTGCTGACAAGAGGAAAACATGCTGACAGCCACAGGAACAAGTCAGAACACAGATTTGCACTTCAGTTTGCCATCCAAAGAGACTCAGAGCAAGGCCATTTTCAAGACACAGGGCACGCTCCCTGGGAGGCCTGGGGGAGAGGCTACCCCCTTGGTTTTATAGCACAAGTGCGAAAGGGCTTCTCCTGGCTCCAGCCAACCATCTCCCTTAGAGACTAGCGTTGTCGCTGCCTTTGTTAGTAATAGGGTATGTACCAGCCAGAATGGTCCCTAGACACTATCTTCTAGCCCACACTGTATCCAGAGCAAGAGTAGGAGGAAAGGACTCTACTTTTACTACCACGGCCTCAGATGCAATTACATGGATCTTGGAGAATATAAAAAGTCAAAGAGAAAGTAAGTGGGCCAAAGGCACCAAACAAGAACAAATATGACTAAACACATTGCAAATAAATATTGACTGAAGAGGACAAAATGTCCTCCAAGGTATCTAGACTGTTCCCCTGTTGCCTCAGTATTTATAGCATTATCTATATTTTGATCTCAACTTGAGGCATTTTACTAAACCAAGTGCCCCTTGTTGGTGTCTCATCCATAGCCACTCTGTCTGATGCAGTGGGGAGCAAGGGGAACTGAGTTCTAGTCTTGCCTGCCCACAGTTAGGAAGTGATGGTGTAGAGTGGGCCAGGTTGGACAAATATCTTAACAGTTCCACATTAATAAATGTAGATGTGCTTGCCTTACCCGCTATGTCGCAAGGAGATTCAGAATGAGATCAATTGAGAGTAAGGTCTGTCCAAGTAAGTGACTGTGTGTGTGTGTGTGTGTGTGTGTGTGTGTGTGTGTGTGTGTGTATGTGTGTGTGTGTGTGTGTGTATGTGTGTGTGTGTGTGTGTGTCGGGAAGTTTGGCAGCAACGTGTGTGTGTGTGTGTGTGTGTGTGTGTGTGTGTGTGTGTGTGTGTCGGGAAGTTTGGAAGCAACCGAAAGAAGTCCTTCTGTCTCCAGAATAACTCATTTTTGGTTCTAGACTGACTGCTTCCCTTCTTCAGTTGAATACATGAATCATCTACTATGTATCCCATCATGAGTGAAAGCCAGAATATAGAGGGCAGCTCTGAAATCTTAATGGGTTTTGTGGCTCTCCTTAGTTTGTAGAGAACAGGATTAATCCTAGCAGGTTAGACACACACTGTGTGGGCCTCTGCATTCTGCGCACCTTCCAAAGCAGAGCGGATTTGTGCAGTGCTCTGGTCTCCTCATGATGGCTTTATTTTCAGACATCAAACTTATGAGCTCAAAAGATAAATATTTTGAATTTGTTTAAATATTATGATTTTTAATGTTTCACTTTTATTAACATCTTTCAAGTATTAAATTCTAGCCTTTTTTTTAAATGCCTACAGTCTTGGGTTTGATTCCTTTGGAAGTCAACATTCACTTGTGTTCCTCATCAAACAAAACTGGTAATCAACTGTATTACTGGAATCCTACTACTGAGGGTCTTTTTTTTATTACATCACCCAAAAAAAATCATTTTCTTTAAATGAATTTAAAAAAAGTAGTTTTAACAAGAGCAAATTTGCTAGTAATTAGATGAACCAGTCTTATGTCTTCCAGCACTGGGAAGCATGAAATTCATCAGAAATCTCATAGCATTAATTAAAAAGAATTTATGTTTTTTTAATAAAATGCTTCATGTTTCAGCTCCTTTATTCCTCCACCAAATGTGATTATGTGGGGGCTGAAGGGAATTCAGGTTAATATGTTGACACACTTAACAATGCAGGGTCATGTTGCGCAATACGCTTCACTGGTTTAGTCCCGTGCACCCCTGACAGGGCCTAATCATCCCCTGCCCTAAAGGCAGAGGGAAATAGAGGATTTTAATTACTGCTCTGTATGCAAGTTTGCCAGCATTAAATTGAGACATAATTAGGCCTCTGAATTTTAATAATTGTCCTAGCTAATTGGGCAGACAAGTACGTTATGCAGCATGGCGTGATTAGATAATTAGTATTTCCAAATGACAAACTTGGGCTCTTGATTACAAATTCTACAAGAAGGGGGAAAAAGGTAGCAAGCAGATCTTTATGAGTCTATTAAGGGAGAGTTTAGCAATGTTGGTAATTTAAAGTCCATTAGGAGGTAACTTTTCATTCTCAGAGCCTAGGGTCTGAGACAAGGGCCTCTGGCCAACTCTGGTTCCCACTTAAGGTTGCACCCCAGGGTGCCCTGCTTTCTCTGGAGTCTGCTGCATCCTCCCCTGTTCCCAGCCCTCACTCCAAGCTTAGCAGTCATCACTGACCTGGGGTAAAGTCCCTTTGGCTAGACACCAGATGGCAGGTGATAACTCTGAAAAAGAAATTATGGGACATAGGAAGGGTAGAACAGAGAGGGGGGAATCCACCGAGGTTGGGAGCACTATTGTGTCTTTCCTTTGCAGACAGCTGTTCTTTCATTCTCCTCCCAGAATTCACCATTCTCATTGTATTATCAGCTCTACTGAAATCTTTTCAGTGGAAAATCTTAAATCAAAACCTTACATTTTTGAGGCATGATATTATTGAAGTGAAGAGCATGAATGCTGGAGACTGACCTAGGTTTGAGATCATTACTTACCTTGGATAAGGTACTTAATTTTGCCAGCTCTTAATCTTTTCTTGGCAAATTGAAGACTCTTCCACATAAGTTTGTAGATAGGATTAAATAACATTATACATATAATTTAAAGCACAGTGCCTGGCAAGGAGTAAGTGCTCAATAAATATTAGCTATTAAATGCAAATTACACCAATTACTTTAGAAGGTACAAAGCGAAGGTGCTGGGTCTGCATCTTTGCTATGCCAATGCTCAGATGAAGGCTCTAGAGCCGCTTTGCTTTCTGAGGAACATGGTGTCCCATTTACGCTGGGGGGAGGCCCAATGGTACCAGCTGCCTCTAGAACTCAAATGCCTGGCCACATTTCCCTTTTCTCCATTCTTCAGAAGTTGGCATTGCAGACAAGCCCTGCCATATATCATGAGCCCAGTTAACCTAAGAAGAATGTGGTATAAACTCTGCATCTTACCTCACCTTGTGACTCACTCTCCACAAATGTCACACAGTAGGACTCTGGGCTGCTAAACTTTTCTCACAATACTCAGTAGGCTGGGCTCTAGAGCTGTTTCTCAGGCCAAAGGAATATTAACTGGATCCAAACCAGAATCCTCCTAAAAATGATTGCTAAGTGGTTGGCAGGTGAAAATATGATGATAGTTTATTAAGGGAAACTCAGAAGTTCTTAAAACATATTCATGTATAGTCACTGAGGATGACTATAAGGAAAACAACAATGTTTACACGAGTTGGTCCAGGCAAGTCAGCCTACCAGACTAAGTTAGAATTTCTTGTGACTTTCTCAGAACTTTGTTCCATCTCATTTATGAGTGATGGAGCAGTTCTGCCAGAGCTTCCAATTCAGAACGCAGGGTCCTCTTTGTGGTAAACTTTTTATCACCCCAGCACAATCTCTACAGTACATAACATTTAAGGAGTAGACAGTGGAGGACAGCACTCTGAGACCCGAGGAAGAAAAGAGATTTAAGTATACAATGCAAACTCTCTCCAAGAAGCTAGAAGCAAAGAAGATATTATTCTCCGTGATGGGAGTGAAGAGAGAGAGACAAAGAGTGAGTCATCCTTATGCCTGATCTGTACTTACCCAAGGCACCCTTTCCTCTTGGACCCTGAGTCTCCCTGTTGTTCACAGGGATGCTGCTCCCGGGGTCACACAAGTGGCCAGGAGAGTCAGCGCAGAGCTCTCGCGCTCACTGCCCAGACGCCAAGAGGAAACACCCTTGAAGAAAATTGGGAGAGGTAGTAACCGTCATAGGGTTCTTCCCCCCACCGCACAATGCTGGAGCTTCTTCTCCCCCGCTCTTTTTGAGTAAGTGCGTTTATGACTGATCACTCAACACCTTGTTGGTTCTGATTGCGGAAAACACACCTTATAAATATACGATAACCATCCTGTAATAGAGAGTGTGACAATTTACTTCACAGTGCGTTTCAGGCTGCTAATTGATCGTTTCAGTCCAGGGACGATTTGGAATAAATTATAGCCATCAAAAGGATCTCACAGCTCAGTTCGGCGGAAGGCTCTCCGTGTCGCTTCGCGTTTGTTTCCCGCGGGCAGAGCGGAGGGGCGGAGCGGCCGCGGAAGAGCAGGCCGGCGCGCGGGCCGGGGCGGGGCGCGCGGGGCTGCAGGGCCGCGGCCGGACGCTAGAGGCCACCCTTCCTAGGCGGCTGCACGGGCCTCCCTGCTGGGGCTCCGCTCCCCGGCGTGAGCCCGCGCGCCCTCCGCAGCGAGGTCCCTGCGCTCCCGGCCCGGAGTGAGTTCCCCTCCCGCCCGCCTCCTCCGGCAGGCGGCAGCGCCTGTTCTTGAGGTGAGAGGCTGCGTCGGGCTGAGGGCCCTCCTTGGGGGCGGGGGCGCCCGCTGGAGGCTGCCCGTCTGCTGGGCTTCCCCGCGGGGACAGACGGGGTTACGCGGGCGCTGCGCTCCGAGCCCCGGGGCGGGAGCAGAGAGGCGTGGAGGCGGCGCGGCCGTAGGGGGCTTTGTGTGCAGTTGGGTTGGCGGCTCGGGGAGCTTTGGTTCTCACGCCGCGAATGGGGAGGAGCGCCTGCGAAGTGACCCAGCCTCGGAGGGAGCCGGGCCCACGGCAGAGGCCGGGGGAGGCCGAGGAGAGGGCGGGCCGGGCGGGTCAGCGCCGCGCGGCGAGGCCGGGGTCGCCGGACGCGAGGTCGCAGGGGCCCGGGGCCCGCGCTGCAGAACGCGGCGCGCGCGGCCGCCTCAGAGCCGGGCGCGCTGCGCCCGGGCCAAGCGGAGGGGACCGGACCCTGGGCCAGCCCTCGGCCGGGTCTGGCTCCCGAGCCGCCTCAGACACGGTCGCCTGGCAGCCCCGTGCTTCGATTTCGTTTCCCAGCAAAATGTGTGGCGTTGTGTGCTGATCTGGAGAAGAGAGACCCAAAGGCCTGTCTCTGCATGGCATTCGAATTTTGAATCCTGTCGCGGCCTCCCCCTCCCCCCCTACCCCACCAACGAGACCTCCAGGCAACTTTCATTCTCTCTTTAAAACTAAAGCGTAAGAAGGATTGAGACCCTTCAGCTCACACGGAACATACCCCTTTCACCCAAATGCTCAAAGTTGGGGGTCGCACGCTTTTAGTTTTTTGGTCATTTGTCATGCTAATAAATTATGTCAATCTAAGGCACAGTTGTTTCCACGCAGGCGATTTTGACAGCAATCATCGTGCCAAGCTATTATGAAGTGTGATGTTAGTGCGTTCTGGAGGACGGATAATGTATACAAACGCCAGTTCTTGACACGCTATCTTACAAGGAAACGTCTGAGACCATCAGTAAGAGGCATTTTAATTCACACACCAAAAATATTTTGTTTGATTGACCTCTTTCAAGATGCTGAAAGAGGTAGAAGCATTAATCATTTCGTAGGTATTTATCGATGTATTCACAAAAGTCCCTATAGGAAGGAAGAGGGTTTTGTCTTACTCCTATTCTATCATATCAACCGGGGAACAGAGATGTTGTGTGTTGTACCAAAAAGTCCATAGTAAGTTAGCGAGAGTGCTCTATGAGACCAAGCATCTTCTACAGCTGGAATAATTGCAAAAGGAGGAAATTAGTTGTGTTCATACCTGTTGTGAGAAATAGTCATCTGCTAGAATAAATGAGACCATAAGCTTTTAGCACAAATGCTGGATGTGTGAACTGATGCATTTATCTTGTAAATATTACACAAAACTCCCAGTCTTAATGATTACTACTTCCTCATGGATATTAAAAAGTTTGATTATATCAGGAGTCACTTTAAACAAGTGATTAGGTTCAAAAGTATAACTAGGGCCCTGCTGAATGAATTAGGAAATCTAAAGGGATCCAAATCTAAGCATATGCTTTAGACTTAATACTATGTAATAGTTAGAAGCTGTATTTATGGACCAAATCCTGTTGGAGTCAGTTTTACACATGGACTTCACATGTGTTGACCCGAGGTAGGTTTTCTTTTCTTCCATTCATTTATACAGTATTTAATGATTACCTAATATATGACTCCTCTGTACCATTGAACATAATCCCTATAGGCATATAATAAATAATTTTTGAAGTGTAACTAAAATATGTTTATCTTCTCCTGGTTCCAAAAACCTCAAGGAATATTATTACAAAAGAGGTTAAAACTGTGAACTTTCATTTATACAAATGGAAAATTTTATTTACTCTTAAGTAGTAAATCAAGGGAAGGAAAGTCAGAAAGTTACCTCCAAACTGTGCCCTATTCAGAGTACCATGTTTTTACCCCTCCTTAAGACCTTCAAAAAAAAGGTTAAAGGACTGACATGATTAAATGGGCTTATGATCTTTTATTTTATGTATTTTTATTTTATTTTATGATCTATTTATTTTGGAATGTAAAGTTTTCCTAAGTGGTTCTGGCAGCTTGTATGGCATGTTGGACTGGATGGTTTTATGTGAGTGGAAGCACTATTTTTTTAGTTAAAATCAAAACCACTTACCCTTCTTTTCCCAGCCTGAAATAAGAATTGCCTACAGTTAAGTGAAGCAAACACATACCAAATAGGCACAAGTACACCTGATTGAAGTTTCTTTTCATTGGTTTAATAAAAATAGAAAAAGATACCCATATGTTTATCACCATTATTTCTCATATTATTTCTTGGATAATGCTTGAAATAATTCAAAATGATGTCTAACTCCCTGAATATCAAGACATTTTTGTGTGAAATCTGTAAAATGCACCTAAAGAATGACAAGTTTTATAAAGTACCATAAGAGAAGATGTTAAGAAAATGTTGTGTAATTGTAATATTGTGCTATAGGGCTGAAACTATATAACCAAGGTTTGACTATAAACCAATATGGTCAACTGTACCAATATTTGCGTATGCATTTAGTGAGTCCACATCCATGAGCCATCATGGAAATCTGTCACTTCAGTGACAGACTTCCTGCTGCCTTGCAAAAACCTATTTTGCAACTCTTCCTTGGGCACTATTTTCAGCACATCTTGTTAAAAAGCCTTGGAAGTAGTAAGTCATCTTCTTCAGTGTCCTGAGGAGTAGGGTGGGCCATCAAGTTAAGGCAATATAATTTGGGATCAAAACAACCAGGAAGATAGTTAGATGGCTTTCTTGAGTAGCTTTAACACTAGTTCCAAAATCATTATACAAATGTGGTTTTTGAACAATGGCAGCGCCACTGGAATAAAAGTAGCTGCCAAGTGAAACCTTTAATAAAAGTGCTTGTTTGGAGTATACTTCCTCTTGATTGCCAGTGAATTATTAATAACAGTCATCTACATGTATGTTGTGTAGTACATTGTATACATGTATATAAGTAAGGCATTGGTTTGCAGTATAGACATTACTTCAGGAAGTTATATAGTGAAGAATTTTGATTGATCTAGATTTTATGAGTTTATTTTGCTATTACAAAACCTGTATGGAATTGTGTAGGAAAAATTCAAGATGTCGTGGCTAAAATCAGGATTGCCCTACATAGTTTTATAGAATTCATGCCTAACATTCCTTGAAATATTAAAAAAACCATTGAAGTTTGATTTCAAACTTCACCTGTATTCTACTTAGTGAGCAAGGCTTTGGTCATTACCAAAATAACTCAGTGTTCCTTAGACCTTAGGTGAAATCTAACCTGTATGTTGAAACATTTATCATTTTTAGTAGCTGGTTGTGAATATAGAGTCCAAAGTAGATATGTAGTACAAGCATCATGTACTGCTTCAAGTTAACAGTATACTGTCTACTCTACAAAATACAGAATCATGAAACTCCTCACCCAGTGAATTTAAACTTTTGTGATATTCAAGGCCAGAATGTGGGAGAGGGGATAGAAAGACAAAGAAGAGAGAGAGGGAAAGGGAAAAAGGTAGGCCATGGGACTTTTGAATCATAATTAGTTGAATTCATTTATGGGAAGAGTTTGTTGCTTTCCAAAAACCATCAGCAAATAATTTAAAACCTGAGGAAATAATTCAGATTCAACTCCAGCTGAGACTATATGGAGAACCTAGAAAAGCAGAAAAAATGTAATTAGCTGAGTACGAATTTTTTGAAGAGTTCTGGTCTAACATCTTTAGTATTATAGAGAGGGCCAGAGGATCATTAGTGATTAGCAGGGATGCAGACCATAATGATCAGGAGAGATCAAGGCCGGGGTACAAAGATGAAAGAGCCTTTCTGTTCAAATTGAATGTAGAAAATGCTGATGGACTTACAGAGGGAAGGTCATCCAGCAAAGAAATAGGGCAACAGTCCCAGAGCAACAAATGTGTTCCTGTCTCTCACCCCAGAGTTCGATTGGAGCCACATTTGAGCTGAGACCAAAAGAATGTCCTTATTTCAATCATTTATAGGGCCTGGAACTTTGAGTCTACCTGCTTTGATGAGCTTGGGTTATTGCCCAGAAATTAGGGAAGGGGACCTGCTGGGCTCTGGATACCAGGGTTACATACTCAACTAAAAGTTCAGTGAGGAAGGTGGAAGGATCCAATTCCAGATCTTTCCTGGTGAAAGACCCTGAATTGTCCATTAGGTAAACAGAATAGCTCCTAAGTTTTATGTTACAAGGGAGTATGAGGTACCCAACAAACCACCAATAAATAAAGACAATTGTGGAAAAACAAGTGACAGTGATATTAGTCTTTCTTCTGAGATAGGTAGCCTAACTCTCATGCCTTCTCATCTATATACTTAAGAAGCATCCAAGTATTTCTTGAATCCAAATATCAAATTTTGTATATAGTGTTTATAGCTTCAGGATTGGGTGGAATGCCCTTTATATGGCTCACTTAGTTGTAATAGAGAACAGTTGGTGTGGCTTGAGGCCCATCTTTCTCAGAGAGATTCCTGATGTTAGATTTACAAAGTTCACATGTAGATCCAGAATATAGAGAAGGTGGGAACTTGCACCGAGAATTGGGAAAGTATCATAATAGAAAGAATCTTGGCCTAGGAGTAGAGACTAGGTTTACCATGTACCAATTGTGTTACTTGAAGCAAATTTCAGTTTCCTGTGGGAAAAATGTATATAATAGTAAAACCTTCTGGGACTATTTCAAAGGCTAATTTTGAGCCTCATCTCAGGAGAAGTAATGGAAGGACATGGTTTATTAAGAGTTGGGCCACAAGCTTTGTAGGTAAAGGTAAGAGTCATAGCTCTTGAGCTATGCAGATATTTAAACCAAAATATAAATGAAGATGGACACCTACTTTTGGGAACTTGGGAGAATAGACTTGTTTTAGCATGGATACTTGAGACAAGTGAATAACATAGTTATATTCCTCCTTTCTCAAATTCTTAAGTACACTATTGCCACTGTAAGAAGTTTCTCTTTAACACTTCCTAAAGACCTATTGGGTGTAAGTAACCTGCTAACTTGCTTCATACTGTCAGGCCCAGTTCTTCATGATTAACACTGAAGGCACAATCTCCAGGTGGGGAAAAGTAGCCAGACTTCCAGGCCTTGATGCTTGTGCTCTTAGAGGTTCCTCTTTTCCTAGGTACGTCATTAATCCTGGTTGCCAACTTCATGTCTAGAGGAGAACAAGAAGCTGGCTGGAGTTCCATGTGTTGGCTTAACTGGTCAGCTGTGAATACTGTTTTGCAATTGTTATTCTTCCCACAAGAGCAATTCATTTTTGCTGCAGAGATAGCAAGTCTTCCCTGCCCTTACAGGCCATTAAAAAAAATTAACTTGTATCATTCATTTTTCTCCTCCTTTTCTCTGTATATTTAAAAGGTACAGAGGCTGCTCGGGGAAGGGCAGTTTGCTTCTCACAGAACCACCAGAACAGATACAATGCGGTCAACTCCTGCCAGCATTGCAGCATGGCTCTTAGAAAAGAGGGAAGAATTCTAAGAGGTGGTCTGGGATGTTATGGGTGATATACACTCATCCTTTCTTCTGCTGAGTCACAGAATCTACCCTGCTGAAAAATAAAAGCAGTGCTCCTTGTCTCAAGTCATGGTTAGAGGGGTGTTCTCTGGAGGTTTGTTGAGTATCCTCCACATACTGACACTTCATAAATTCACCTTGTGTGAGGCACACATGTATCGAACCAGTGCAATGTATTAACTAAGGAAAAGGGCCATTTGATTCAGTCTGTGTTTGAGTATCAGGTCTACTACTTACTTGCTGAGTGGCTTGGGCAAATTTATTAATCTCTCAGCCTCAGTTTCTTTAGCTGCAGAATGACAATAATAACAGTTATGTATTTTTAAGGATTGTATAGGAGGTGTGTGCTCAACATATGTGAGCTATGTTATCAGGCTCTGGAGAGGAAGGAGGAATATAAAGAAATATAAGGCAAATGCCCATTTTCAAGGAGCTTGCAGTGTGGTTGGAAAGGACTGAGTGAAAGAAAACTGACATGACAGTATGGGGCAGAGAATGGGAGTGCCAAGTAAGTGCTACAGCAGTCTGCCAAGGACCAGGCTAATGGTGAAAGGTTTCAAGATAGAGGTGGGAATTTCTCTTTGGGATTTACAGGCTGGATGGGATTCAGTTATATATAGTGGAGTTGAGAAGGCATCCCATATAGCAGGGAGAAGGAGCGCTCAGAACACACAGTACAGCATGGGTAGGAGCATGCCAGAGTGGAAGGTAAACTAGCTTTGAGCCAGGTAGATAAGCATAAGAATCCTATCTCTGCTGTGAGATCTTGGCTGAGCAAGTACCTTAACTTACTTAGTCTTAGCCTGAAAATGGGTATAATATCTCATTAAATTAAAAGGATTAAATGAGATAATGTTTGTAATATTTAACTTGGTGCCTGATACCTCACCAGTGTTCAGTAAAAGGAAGATAATGCATGTGGTGTTTTCAGGAAACGATGGGTGAGCTGTCTGCCTAGAGAGCTGTCTTGCCATGTTTAGGCCAATAGTGGAAAAGAAACCAGAAATGTACAGTTAGTGCCTAGGGGGAGGGTGGAGAAGAGGCTTAAAGACCAGTTTAAAGAGCTGGAGCTGTTATAGGTTATCAGAGCTACAAAGCTTTCTAAAGTGAGAGTTTAGGATAGTTAATCTCAAGGCACTCTGCAGGCTGTTTTGGAGGAAGAGGAGACTCACTCATGCACACTAACATAAGGGTCTAGATTAGGATAGTGCAGGGTTAGCAGACCTGGTTGTGATCTCTTTAGAGTTTCTTCTGTAAAAGGAGCTTAGGGCCCAGCATTGTGGAGTTAGGGAACCTTTGTTTTGTTTGTACACTCCTAATATCTAGTGGGCCAGTTGTCTAAAATAAAACTAGTATAGATCTATAAATTGGAAAATAGAACTCACTCTGTATCCAGGGACTATAAAAGGTGGAAAGTAACTTTAATGCTAAATAAACCCTAGAACTTGTTTCTGCTTATGAAATAGCCCTTTTAAAAAGCCCCTTTCCCCTTCCTATTAATGAAGGTGAGTGTGTACCTATCACTGGCTTTCAGGAATGTACAAGTACAGATCTTCTAGCTATGTGGAGTTTGAGGTTAGGATTGCAGTACCAAATGGCATTGGGTTAAATAGGGAGGATGCTGCCAACAAAATGGTAATTTTGATGACTTTATTTGGTGACAGTGTGATTTGGATGAGAAAATTCTGTCCTCTCCCTGGGGTTTAGAGGTAATTTAATTAAAAACACAAACCTAGGTAATAGGTTTGGATACCAGTAAATTCATTTATATTGTCTCTCATTCTCTCCTCACCTCTCTCTTTTTTATGTTCATTGTTACTTTGTAATGGGAGAATACATCGTAGATAATTTTATTTCCAAAGAAAGTCACACTGATTATATGGGCACCAGTATTTTAAAATGTGAGGAAATTGCAGCTACCTATTTTACTGTTCTATGTTTATGTTTTAACATATTAAGCAGGAAAGGATAACTAACCTACCACTCATTTCCTGAATTTTGCTGTTCCCTCGTTTGGCTGCAGGTAACATGTTGCTAATAGCTCTGGGGTGTCTGCTGTATCACAGTGGTTAATTGTGGCCAGGCATTGTTTCCCTTGGAAGGAGGATGCACATGTGAGGGTACTGTGTTCAGTGGCTGACAAACACAGGAAGGAGATTGGTGACAAAGGAAAAGGCCAGCCCTGTGAGGTTAGGGGCAATGTCCTGTCCCTTCTGAGCAAAAATTGCTAGGGCATATTTGAGGCAAGGAGTGTATTTTACCTCTCATCTCTTGAGTTTATTTAAAGCATCTGCCGGGGTGGGGGCTGAAAGAAAGCATGATGTTGTAAGGCTGATTAAGGTGCAAACATGCAGATTATATCTGGCTCCCAACACTGCTTTTCACTCCAGCCTGAAAACAGAAGACTGCAAAAGAAAACTGTCCCAAGGGAAGGAAAGGGAGAAAGCAAAAGACATCTCCTCACTTTTTAATGAAAGAATTTTTTGAATACATATTATTTTGGATTTCTGGTATCCAGGCCACCCTAACAGATCATCCCAATTAGCTCCAGGCTGAAACCCTGGCCAGGGGGTTCCGACCAGGGGCAGGCGGCCCTACGCAGAGGGTCTTCAGGATGCTGCTGGTTGTTGTGCTGAGGGCACCTCGTCAGAGACAGTCTCCTTCCCTGTGGATGGCAGGCACAGGGCCTTGGCGAGGGCCTCTATTTCAGATTTCAGCCTTGTCCCCTTCTCCAGCCCCTCTGCCTTCTGCTCCTGCAGTGGGACCTCTCTTCTCTCTCTTTCCCCTTTTTTCAATTAAATGACTTAATTACCAAGCGTTTAACTTTTTGCCAGACTCTTTCATTATGACCAGAGTCGGTGCTGAGCAGCAAAGGGAAGTAATAACATTCCCAGTGAGGGGCAAATCCTGTTAATGAACAAATTAAAGTTCAAACAGTGATTCAAGTTCACAACCTCTCGGTGGCTCTTCTCTTTAATAAGAGTTATACATGTTACTTTCCTCGCTCTTTTCTCCCTTTTATTACTTTTTAAGCTTTTTCATCAGCACTGCCGGGGCATATTTGAGGCTCCCAACCTTTCAGCGCTGACAGTTCGAGTTCAGCTCGAACAGTTATAATCCCGTCTTAATTTGGCAACTTTTTGTAAAACACATAAAGCGCCCCGGGTCACCTTTGGTTGCCGGCCCCGGCGACCCTACAGCTTCCACCTCCTGCCTGGGCTGCCCCTCTGGGTTTGCATTCTTCCCCAGCAGTCAGGGTCTGATGACCCAACTTACCGCCGGGCACAACTGTAGGGCCGGGCCGCCTGTGGCTGAGCCCTTGCCTCTCTTGTTCCCTCTTGGTTCGTAGTTTCCACCTACCTGGTCGCAGCGCTTGGGGGAAGGGGACTCAGCGAGGAGAGGGAGGAGCCTACGGGCTGAAAACTGGGAACCTTTATGGGAAAAGGAGTTTGAGGTCCGGAAGTATGTTTGACCACCTCCCCACCACCATTACCCATCGCTTTGCTGAGAGCACCTTGCCTGGAATGGCACAGCAAGGCCCAAGCCCCCTTGGCCCTAACCCGAGCCAGCCAGCCGGAGCCTGGTGGGAAGGAGCCCGGGGGCGTTACGGTGCCTGCCTACTTCTTCCCCCTCTATTTTTTTCCCCCTACTGTGGGTTGAGTGAGGGTCTTTTCCACCTCCGCGCCTGGCTTCTCAACACCATCCCCCGAGCGTGGCTTGATATAATCACCATGACAACTGCAATCTACGAGCATACACATAATAGAGATGAAATAGACAAAAGATTAGCATGCCATGAAAAGTACAATAAGTTTCTTATTTAGCATTTAGATAACTGTCTTTCCTTCGGAGCAAGCTTCAAAGTTGAAGCCAGTTTAGACCAAGAGGATTAATTCTTTCTCCCGCATGCTTCATTGAATCTCTCATTACCAAACTTTGTCTGTATTGATGTAAGATTTGATTGAAGATTAGAGCATTTAGCAAATCTTGCTTTTCTGCATGTATCAGGTCCTTTCAAGCACGGATCGCAGTGCCCAGTGGTCAATACCCTTACTTTTATCCAGTGTCTGCTTCATTTAAACTTAATCAACTCCATCAACGAACTGGAACATGGAAACGTCCCTGCAGTAAGAATGTTGTGCTTTTGTGGGATAATTCTTTGCTCTTTCCTGATCCGTTTGTGTTAAATCTAAAATTGCACTATGATGAACTTTTTTTTTTAATCAATATGATAATGACAATTGGGCCTGAACGCTCTGGTAGGACTTAGAGTGGAGCGGGATCTGGTTTCCATTACCAAAACAACTTCTGGTCCTGTGATAGTCTGCCTCCTTTTGTGTGGCTTTAATACCTTTTCTTCCTGACATTGAATATTGCTCAAGCTGGAAAATGATGCATCTTTGTAGGGAAGGTTCATATGTCACAGCCAGAAAGTGAAGCAGACCGATTGGTTGTGTGAATTATCTGACTTGCTGCAGTGAATTATTTGCACTGTTTCCCTACCTAGTCAACAAGTTCCTGAGGTATAGTAGAGATCAATCAAAACTGACAGCCTGCGTGTGAAGGCTTTACTGTGTAAATCTGGCGCACTCATCCTGGCCATGCGGGCCCTGGCATCTGTATATCATTTTTATACTGCTACCAGTAGGGCAATTTCAAAAGTATTTGCAAGGAAAATGCGTGTCCCCATCTGTTCCTGGAAGCATAAATGTGCCACCTTCGGAGGGTTTTCACTGGTAATCATATCTTTAATGATCAACAGACTAGTGATATATATTTTTCCATAAAATGGGGTTTTCTTCACTTTATTGTGATTGGCTAGAATAAATAGCTTTTCCATATGTTAGGGAGATAAAATACAAGATTAGCAGAGGTTGTTTGTTGGACAGTAAACAAAAGAAACAATTCATTCCAAATAATCTGTGAAAAGAGGCAGCGACAAAATTAAGTTGCAATAACAGAGCATCTGAGGCCCCACATTAGAATACAGACCTTGTTCCTCCTTGGAAAAGGAGCCATTTAAGAGCAGAAACTCAGAGTCTCTGGAGGACTCTGGTGGCTTATTCTCAGAGGCAGGGGAGGGAAGGAGCAGTGGAAGAAGGAAAGACTAGAATAATACTTACTTGTTCTACTTCAATTTTAAGTTCGTATTGCCTTTTCCTTTATTTTTACCTGCTATTTGCCTGCCCTCACTGCACCCTGGGTAAGTTGGTGGGTGGTGTGTTTGGAAAGGAGGAAAATGCTGCCCTGTTGAGTTTCTCTTCAGGCCTTACAGGAGATGGGGATTGATACTTTAAGATGAAATTTGGCTTCCTCTGTGAGAGATTTCTCTTCCCCCACGGAAAAGGGTGACCTTAGAGGCAGGTACCAGCCATTTTGTAAAATTCCAAAGCTATGCAATGACCGAGCCTGGAGATAGCCAATACCCGCCTGAAACCCCCCAGGAGGTGTTTCTAGTGATCTAATCCTATCTACATACCTTACAGTCTGAGGATACAATCAGTCCCTAACCCATCTCCCCTCATATACCCACGTACTCATATTCTCCACACTCAGCACCCCAGAACCTCCCATACTCCCTTCCCCCCTTTTTTTTAGATGCAAGCACTCAGCTCCTGGGGAAATTTGGAAGCTTCTTCCCCAGGATCTCAGTCCAGAGGTTGCAATTGCTGGTTCAGGAACCTCTAATTCTATAGGAGAGAACTTCCTGTTTCACAAAGTACTGACATTAGTTGCAGGACACCTGAATCCAAACAATGCCTTCAGCCTTCCAGCTCTCCAGAAAATAGTGCAGAGCTGTTTATTTAGATCTGTTATCCACAGTCAGGAATTGAGAACTGGGGGTGGGGTTGCAGGAGGAGTTCTCTCTAAACACTAAGAATAGGACCAGTTAGTAGGTTAACTGTTAAGTTGGTTCTTTATTCTTTACTGCTAGGTATTTATCGCCTTTTTCCCCCTAGGATAATGGTGGGGGGAAGTTCCATCTTTCTGTACAATTTCCCACCCCTGCCAATATTCCACAGAATTTTTTGCTCTCTCTAAATGCCTACTGCTCTCACTGCAACAGGAGTGTGTGGGTGTTAGTTTCAAAGGGGAAAATGGGGTTTTCATGGTGAAAGTCCAAAGCAGAAAGTCTCTACTAACATCTTAGACCTAACTTAATGTTAATTTCCTGGCCCCAGTAAGGCTTGGGAATGACTGACAGAAGAAAAACAGCTCACCCCAGGCCCATGGCCAGAAGAAGATAGGAAAGACACCATCAAAAGACAAAAATTTCCCCTTAATTTTAGAAACATCTTACAGGCTGAATTGCATGTAGATAGGCTTAGCTCATGTAAGATTTAGGTATGGATCACATTTTGCCTGATCTAAAACCAGATTTACCATAGTATTAAGACTAAAAGGGAAGTCACTCTGTGGTTTCCACATTGTATTGTGATACACTACAGATCTTCAGTCTTCAGTGAGCCTTCTTGCCACAAGGAAACTCTGGCATGTGGTGTGTATGAAACGTAATTTGCACTCAACTTGAAAAACTGAATTTACTGATTTTTATGTATTTTAGTTTGCAACCCATTTTGCATTGAATTTTTTTATGTTTTCATACAATGAAGGGAAGTAAAAAACTTACCAACTGATTATGTGTGGAAGAAATAAATGTGTGGTTTGCTCTTTCCCTTGTCCAGGAGGACAAGACTGCTACTACTACAGTTGGGGAATTTCTCATTCTGTGCTCCTGTGCCCAGGGGTCCTGTCTAGCCCACAAATCTCTGCCAGGAACGGTACTTTCCACACCAGAGTAGAAGACGTCTGCAGAGTTCATCTTTGGGGTTCATTTTGGCTGAGGCTCTGAACCATAGAATTGCAGGCATCCAAGATTTTCCTAAACCCTAGGTTGGAGCCATTTGCAACATAGTCCTTCTCCACTTCAAATAACCCTGTACACATGCACGTCCATAGCAGAGATGGAAGTCTTGGCAACTATAGGACAAAGATGGAAGATTTTAAAACAAACACTGTGTTCAGGGTGAAAATTACCTGTACCAACAATGTTTTCCCTCCACAGTCACTGGCACCAAGCAACCTCATCAGTCTGGGCTTATGTCATTGAAAATGTGCTTAATTCCAGATATACTCCTAGATAGCTACATGTGTGTAGCAAGAGTATTAATCAATTTTATGAAAAAAATCCTCCCATCTTAGAAGAAAATATGGAACCTAAACTCTAATTCAAATATTTGAAAACATATAGTTTAATAAAATGGCAATTGCATACACTCCCTGATGATTGTAGTATGTATAAATATGTAGTAGTATTTGTGTTTTAGGTGCTCCTTAACAAAACAGGGATGGGCAGGCAGTATGGTGTTTGGGAAAGGAATTAAGTTTTTAAAAATAAGCTTAAGAAAATGGCTCTTTTGATTAAGAAAAATAAACTCAATTGATAGTTAAGATGAAATGAACTTTTAAAATTTAGTATCAACAACCTTAAGTTAAATTTTCAATGAAATGCAAGCTGAATCTTTAAAATGCCGAGGTGTTTAAAGTTATAAGAAAATGAAAAATGTGGGGGACAAAGTTTCTCTTTTGTTCTCTCTCACTTTAAACAGCATAGTAGCAATACTTTCGGTCACTTCTGGCTTTTATTGGGGATTTTCAACTTGCTCTAGAAGAATATATCAGGAAGGCAACTGTATAGTTATTTGCCTCAGTCTAAAGAACGTTATTTCCAGTCAAAGTTTCTACAATTACCCACGTCTGTGAACACTCTCAAGGGATAGGTTTTAATTTAAGGCCAGAACAACTGGGTTAAAATTTGGAGAAAATATTTTTTCCCTGTGGAGTAAGGGGGAGGGGAAGGGAAGCAAAAATAGTTTTACTGTGCGGCAAAGGACTACTCCAGGCACCAGTGAGGTGGCTAGAAATGGATTCCTAGGCAGCGCTCTTCTCCAACCCATTGTGTAACAATCTTGGACCCAGCCACCCTGGGAGCGGATTGCGGGTGGTCGCTATGAGATTGGGGTCTCTCCCACCTCCCCACAATCGCTTTGGCCAAAATTTTCCGGAAACCTTCCTGGGTTGCCCTCCCCCAGCCAGCACCGCCGCCGAGGGACGTCACCGC